>NC_044397.1:78689169-80120642 GCF_006542625.1 Nomascus leucogenys
TGTAAATACTCCTACCATGGTCCATCTCAAGTTGCCAAGGTGATGTCACTGAATGCAAAATTGGAATAAGACACATAGTAGCCCACTATTGTATATTTCCACTGTACAAATATGATAGATGTAAATAACCTGTGGACACAGATAAGAGTAACATAGAGTACAATAAGCGGAATCAATGAGTTTGGGGTATTTATTATCTTTGTATAAAGATAATTTATTTATTTGTAGGTGTTCCATGAGTTTTCTTCCCAGTTCCCATTGGGTCCTCATGGATCTGCCCTATTCTCTTCAGGGCCCTCCTTTCAGTGGGTGTTACCCGAAAGCAAAGGGAGACTGTGGAGCTGTGAACCGAGGGAAAGCGCCTCCCATGGCAGCATCTTTTTGCATCTGGCCCTCCCTGGGTGCCTCAAGGTTTCTCCCCGTGTTCCAGCCTCACAGAGGTGAGTCTGTTGCTTCCTTGCAAGCGGCATTTTCCTCAGGCCCTGGAGGGCTTTGTTACTGAGTGATGGTTTGCATATAGTTTTATTCTAGAATATTTTTCTCCTTCCTCCCCTCTCCCTCCTGTCTCTTCACCATAAAGTTGCATTATGTGGCTAATTCTTTTGGAAGGAAGAGAGCAGCATTAATATCATTTCTGATTTGGGCCTTTCTCCTAAGTGGTTATGTTCTTATCTGAAATACCTCTTGATAGCAGAGCCAAAAAGAGAGAGAATGAGGGGAGAAAAGACTGGGCAAGGGAGGAGCCAGGAGAGAGCCTGGAGGGAGGAGAGTGGAGCCTCGGTCAAGGAACACAGTCTGTGGCCTCCTGCCAGTTCCCTCATCGCCAACCACCTGACTCTACCCTCACTCCCATCCCAAGCCTTTTCCTGAGCATCACCCAAGTGATTATTTAAAAGGCAGCTTCCTGGGCCCCAACTCTACACCTGCTACGTTTCTGGGGTTGGGGCTCAGGAGTTTGCCTTTCAACAAGCTCCTGAAGGTAATTCCCATGCACAATCAAATTAAAGCCACTAGCTTAAGACTCTATGCTCAGAGACCATCTGACTTCTGGTGACTTTGTAATTTGGGAGTTTTCATATGGCAAGTGAAGACAGGCTTGATTGGTTTGTTCACAAGGTATCAGGCACCTTCAAAAATTAATAGTACAGAATGATGAGGGCAATTCTATTTGTAGGCCAAAATTGCAGATAAAAGTAAGAAAACCTGGCCTAAATGACAAGAGAAGGCAATAATCAATATACTAACATAAAACAATAATGCAGCTGGTACAATAAAGCAATCCCGTCGGGAGCCATAGAGTGCATCATTAGTGTCCCGTCGTAATGAAGCCCACAGAATACAGCTCGCATTAGCCAGGGCAAAGCCTCTTCAATGCTGAATATTCTGCCATGCTGCAGGCACATTTATTTTATTTGAAAGAAGAATGGTCCTGTTGCCAAGCCATCAGATGGTAAAAAGAGATATATTTGATGGATAATAAAAAAGGGTCTGCCACAGCCTCACAAAATACATTTCTAGTGGAAATGTTTCTAGTACGTGGAATTCATACCCCTGGTGTGTAGATACCTGCAGACAAGGTAAGCAGCGGCAGGGAGAGCTGTGTAGGGTGTAGGGTGAGTCAGGAATATGGCCACAAAGATGGGGGGACCGTTATTTTTAACAATAGCAAACAACAACAAAGAGCCCACAAACATCACTCACTCTTTCTCAACCTGTTCCCTTGATGCAGATTGACAGCCCTTTTAATATGAAATAAATCAGGCAGGAGAAGGAGTGTCTGGAAGAACATACAGATTGAGGGCTGACTGACACAACGCCTCTGAAACGCGCTCTATTTGCATTTGCCTTTGTAACGGCGAACTTGAAAGGATGTCAGACGCTTTGAAAGGCTGCGAGGATGCGCTTTGAACTTGGAGAGTGAATGTGCAATGCCTCATGATGCTGGAGCCCTGCTGTGTGCTGCCAAGAACAGGAGCAGGCTGACCCTGCAAATACAAGTGGCCCTTCCCATCTCCCTCCCAACCTTGGGGTAAAAAGACATTTTATCTAATCACTGGTTTCATACTTAGTTAGGGCCAACAAGTCCTCCTGAGGCAGTGGGCTCACACCAAAGCATTAGGATCAAGTCACTTCTCACCAAGAAAACTGGCTGGTAATGAGCCACGACACCTTTCAAGGAGGTGTGTGGTCAGTGGCCACCCCTGTCAAGTACACCCCCGCCTCAGTCCAGCCTTCCAGATGCTGAAGTCCCTTTAGTTAGCTGCCTTCTTGGATTTCCTGGACTGTCTGGTGTTCACAGTGACCCTGCAAAGTAAACGCCAGTCCCCATCAGTCCTGAGACAGCAAAAGTCGGTTTCAACGTCTCTCCTGGCACAGGGGCAAGTATTTCCACTGTGAGCAAGAAAATGCTTGAGAGACATGGGGTGCATCTAGAGTAAGCCCAGAGGAGAAATCAGAGAACAAGGCAGTAGGCAAGCACAAAAAAAGCAAGCTCTATTGGAAAGGTGTCTTCCTTCTGAAGCCCACACTTATCCTCTTCAGCACCTTTGCTCCCTTCCACCTGGAGAGCCCACCCATGCCACACACCTGCCAGGCACCCCCATCAGCAGTTTTGTTCCTACTAGCTTGGCTCCTCAATCATTCAGCAGCAGTGGTGGAGCATCTATGAAGCATTGGTCACTGTCCTAGGTGCCTGAGCTACAGTGATACTGAAGTCAAAGCTGTCCTCGAGGACTTACGTTCCAGTGGGAGATAAACAAAATGCTATTGCAAACAAGGTAGGTATAGATTGTGAGAAACGCTCTAAAGGAAGGAGAGTTGACATAGTAAGTGGCACTAAACCAGCTAGCCAGGAGAGGAGGCCTGCTATCCAGGGAGTGATCAGGGACAGCCTGCCCAGAACGGTGGCATGTGAACTGACATCTAACACGTGAAAAGAATCCAGCCACATGACAACGAGCAGGAAGAGTGGGCGAGGCAGAGCAAACAGCAAGTGCAAGGGCACTGAGCAGGGGAAGACCCTTGGAAGGGTGGCACATCAGCAAGAGGCCGTGTGGCTGAGATATGGGGGAGAGAGAGAAGAGGAGGGAGGGCAGGTGGGAGAGGAAAATGAGGCAGCTGTTGCAGGGCTTCTGCTGGGCTTTGGAGCCAGTGTGTCTGCCTCCCAAACACCCATGTGGCCTCGGGCAATATAACTGACCTCTCCAGTGGTCTCCAACTAGGCCAGTAACACGTGCCTCACAGTACCTACCCCATGGGGCTGTCATGAAGATTACAGGAGCTGAAGCTGGTGCATGCAAACTGTTTTACACAGTGCCTGGCGGTGTCAGCATTCAAGACATGTTAACTGCTACCATTATTTTCAGAGATAGGTTCATGTGGGGTAGGATGGGAATATTAAATCAGCTTCTTGGGGCCCTACTGAGCCAGTGTACCTGAGTTCCCTATGATGTCAGGCCACCAAAAGCATTCGAGTGCAATTATAAAGAAATTACTTTCCTAGCAATTAATCACCAGTATAAGATTGCCAATACATATCATTGTGGCGTTATGACACATTGCATCACGTGATCAGAATGTAGAGTAGAAAGGGGACCATTTGTAGTTGACCTTATTCAAGTCAAATCAGCTCAATCAATTGAAAGTCAGTAGGAGTTTTGCCTGAATAAGGGTCAAGACCAATTATCAAAAGGCAAAATAAAACAAAAGGATGTTTTTAAAGATATTAGATCTTATAGTAATTTTTCACAGTTCAGGGATACGTTGAGATAGTGCATCTGTAATTCAGGAAATACATTGTTCATAAAGGTTTTCTGTCTAGTCCTTTATTTCAAAAGAGTCTGTCCGCATCTTTTTTTCTTTTCTTTTTCAGATGGGGTCTTGCTCTGTCACCCAACCTGTAGTTCAATGGTGCGAACTCGGCTCACTGCAACCTCCACCTCCCAGGCTCAAGTGATCCTCCCACCTCAGCCTCCTGAGTAGTTGGGACTACAGGCACATGCTACCATGTGCAGCTAGTTTTTTGTATTCTTGGTGGAGATGGGGTTTTGCCATGCTGCCCAGGCTGGTTTTGAACTCCTGAGCTCAAGTGATCCTCCTGCCTTGGCCTCCCAGAGTGCAGGGATTACAGCAGTGGCCACCACACCCAGCCTTGCATCTTCTTTTTATAGACTCAAAAATATGGTAAAAAAGTACAAAATGGCTGAGATGTGTATCTAAAACAGAAGACTTCTCGTCAACTACCAATTACACTACTAACTTGGATTATCTGTGCCTCTCTGGTAGTCAGATAGCAGGAAAATGCTGGAAAACTCTACAACCTAATTTTAGCCTCAGATTTCTCCTCCAACTTGCAAGTCCCGCTGTGCTTCAGAAACTGACTGTAATTTAATCGTAACATTGGCTTAAACAAGTTTTAAGATTATAAGTATACCACTTAAAAACAATTATTCTGTATATTTCAGAGCGAACATTGTCTACGGATGGCTTGACATTTTTGTATTGTGTGTGGCTCTGCCCCCTTCAAGTCTCCTTAAAATAGCAGCCAGCCCCGAGAGAAAAAAGCTTCCTTAAACCTGCTGAGGTCTCTCACTGCCTCCAGCTACTGCCTCTTTCCTCCTCTGCAATCTCCAAGCTTGGTTTGCACCTGCTGGCTCATCACTACCAAGATTTGTAATGGCTCCAACCAGAGCATTCGAATTTTGGAACATGTTGATCAACAGACATTATAAAATTATTTCAAATGTCTAATTTGGTAAATACATTTTCAATTTGATGAGGGAACCGAAAGCAAAAATTCTTGGTAGACTGTGAGCATTTTGAGAGCAGAAATTATGTCTTGTATGCTTCATACCCCTCACCATGCCCTGAACTTACAAATTTTCCAATAAATAAGTGCTACGTAATTGGTCAGTTACAAAGTTAAATTGTTTTGTCTAGACAGAGAGGATTGATTTCAGCTATGTGAGTCAAACTGACAAAGTTAAAGTTCAGATTCAATGTACAAGTGGTAATAATAGTACCTGACACTGAAGCTCAGGACATAATATACAACTGGTTTTTAAAAGGTCAGAGGGAAGCAACTGAAACATTCCAGTAAGAGGATCTTGAAATTATATGAGTGCAAAGTTGGGGGTGTGTATTTTGTACAATGGGCTTCTGGCTGTTAATCAGATTTGAAAAGGGGTTCGCAGGCGGGGTGCAGTGGCTTATACCTGTAATCCCAGAACTTTGAGAGGCTGAGACAGGAGAATCACTTGATCCCAGGAGTTTGAGACCAGCCTGGGAAACAAAACAAGACCCCATCTCTAAAAATAAAAATAAAAATAAAAATAAAATAAAAATAAAAATAAAAATAAAAAATTAAATTAAAATTATCTGGGCATGGTGGTGTATGCCTGTAATCCTAGCTACTTGGGAGACTGAGGTGGGAGGATCACTTGAGCCCCAGAGGTTGAGGTTACAGTAAGCCATGATCGCACCACTGCACTCCAGCCTAGGGGACAGAGCAAGACCCTGTTTCAAAAGAGAAAAAAAAGGGGGAGGGGGTTGCTAGTTAATAAGATATAGTAGGCCAGGTTCCTAGAAAAATGAAGCCTGAGGCCAAAGTTTATGTACTGAAGCTTTGTTGCATCCCAGGGATGCAAAAGTGAGGGAAAGAAGGAGTGAGTCAGGGAAAAAAGGAAAAAAGGAAGGTGAGATATCAAGCTGGGCTCCATTTACATGCAAGCACAACCTCCTGCTCAATTGTGCAGGTGGTCTTCAGAGCGGCCATAGGAATTACTGCGTTTCAGCCCATCTGGTAGGGCAAGGGTGACTGGTGGGGTGGAGGACAGGGGAGGACAAGAAGGAATATCCACTAATTCCCATACCTTAATAGTGAAAATTTTGTTTCAAAGGGTATTAACCCCTTGTGATGGTTAATTTTATGTGTCAACTTAAAGGGTGCTTTCAGATGAGACTAATGTTTGAATCGGTGACCCTCTGCCAGCCTTTACACTGTAACTGCACCATTGGCTCTCTTGGGTCTCAAGCTGGTCCACATTGCAGATTTTAGACTTGCCACCCTCCATAATCACATAAGCCAATTCCCAAAAATAAACCAGACAGTACAGGTAAGAGGATCTCAGGTGATGCCTTGGGAGTGGATAATACAGAGGGAAATGCCAAGACCAGGTCCTGACCTTAGAAAGGTATGTTTATTTATATATACCTTTTATTTTATAGAATAGTCTTATGAATAAAATGAAGAAATGTGTGGTTATTTGTAGTTATTTGAGATGAATTTTCAAATAACGAGACAACATATACTCAAAGAGCATTTGTGGTTTAATACCACTATCTAGATGTATGACTTTGGGAAAGCGATTTGGCTTGGCTAGTTCTTAGTTTATTGATTTTTTAAAAGAGAGCATTGGATTGGCAATGTGCAAGTTTTCTCCCAGCTCTGGAATTACTATTTTTCTCTATGATTTGGCCAAAGACACACAAATTTAAAGAATATACAATCTGACACATCAAATGTCAGGTTCAAACTTTTAAAATATTTTCATTAACAGAAATAATGGACCAAAATCACTCTGATGAAATTTAGTATCACCAAATAATGGACCAAAATCACTTTGATGAAGTTTCATCACTGATGATATTTAGCATCACTAAATGTCAAGTACTACATTTGTATCCAAGCAATCCATTCCACAAGTACTGATTTTGGGAGACGTTTGGCTTGAGAGTCGTTCATATTACACAACAACAAAAACAACAACCAACTCTAGGGATTTCTGCTGATCTTAAAGTCAAAAGAATGAATCAACTCCTAAATAATTATGTCCTTTTTGGGGTTCCTTCACTGAGAGGGAGGCTGGAGAAGTCAGACCAGGTGGCCTCTGATGATCTACCTGTAGACTCCAAGTTTCATCCATTCTTATCCCTTCTCTCCAACTTTGCCTGCGCACAGTCAGACAGGGAACAGGACACGATCACCACAAGGTCATAGTGACACAAGGTCACTCAGAGAGCCTTCTGGCTTTTACTTCTCCTAATCCTTACAGGACGATTGTTCCGGATTGAGGCTCCAATGCCTGGTGTATAAAATTACCCAAACAGAAAGCTCGTTAGGCAGAAGGCAGCTTCAGGATCCTCACACAGCTCTCCAAAAGTTGTAGGCGTTAAAATGTAGCCTCTGGAGTGTGCCGCCACTCTGCTGACTGGAACCAAATCTATCTTAAAGTTAGAAATATTATCCAGTTGGGGACAGACTGTGATTTAATGCCATCCAAGTACTACAGGGCGCACTTCTTAGAGAAACCATTGTAAATTATTTGTGGCTAATTCTGCTGGTGGATGGAGGGCATGGGATATTCTCAAGTACAAGGGCCCAGCGTGTATCTAATAATTGTTATATCTTCTCTGAAATTTACTGCCGATGTCTCAATTTTAACAATTTAAATAACAAGCTTAACCAAGTGGAACGAGGCTCAGGCAGGCTGGCGCTCTTGATGAAAGCAGGACAACTCTTGTGTCTGAGCACATTTTTACTTTGACATGAGCAGTGACACACAGAGATGAAATCTGGTTAAAGCAGCAGCCTTCTCAACCCCATGACAGCTTCTTAGGCTAAGCAAAACAATTTCAAGAGAGTGCACACATATACTTGTTAACTTTACTTAAGAAGACTGATTAGAGGCCACGCTTATGAATATGATAATAGGAAGTGGGTGCTAGGAAGGTAAGCCAAGGCAGCTGGGTAAATGGCACTGCTGTTGTCTTCACTTTTAATGGGCTGCTCAGTGGTCTGAATCTTTGGATCCATCACTTTATTCAGAAACTAGGTGGACCTCCTCCATGCTCCAAGGATCCACGATGATAGCACATTTTTATTTTACTTGCTGTTGCATTGACGTTGATACTGTGAGTGGTCAAATATGATTTCCTGTAGATTATACTTATTACCCCTTTGATTCTCTTTACTCTTGACAAATTCTCCAATTTCAAAACATGTTTCATGCCCAAAGTTGTGTAACATGCAAGGTGAAATCTGTGCCCTTGTGGCCATAACACAGGGCTATGTTGGGAAATTGCAACATGATGGTAGCATCGCTCCCAGATTGAAAGGTCTTATGGAAGAGTAAAGAGACTAGCCTTTAAGGTGAAAGACCTTGGAAAACTCACTTTGCATTTGTGGATCACTGTTTCCTCTGTAGTAAAGCAAAGAATTGGATGTACACTCTCAAGTGCATTCCAGATCCCCTGTCCTATGATCCTACGCTCTTAATCTAAGGGCACTTTAGACTAACGCAAATTCACTTGCATTATTTTAAATTAAATATCAAAACTTTTTTTTTTCTTTGAGAGAGTCTCACTCTGTCACCCAGGCTGGAATGCAATGGCGTGATCTCCCCTCACTGCAAGCTCCACCTCCTGGGTTCATGCCATTCTCCTGCCCCAGCCTCCTGAGTAGCTGGGACTACAGGCGTGTGCCACCACCACGCCCAGCTAATTTTTTTTTTTTTTAGTAGAGTCGGGGTTTCACTGTGTTAGCCAGGATGGTCTCGATCTCCTGACTTCGTGATCCGCCCCCCTCGGCCTCCCAAAGTGCTGGGATTACAGGCGTGAACCACTGCCCCTGACCAATATCAAAACTTAATATGGTACAATGCTTTATCTGCTTGGCAGTTTCGTAAGAAGTTAAACATACACCTTGCCATATGACCCAGCCATTGCACTTGTAGGTATTTACCCAAGAGAAATGAAAGCTGAAGTCTACACAAACTCTTGGACACAAACGTTCATAGCAGCTTTATTTCTAATCCTCTAAATCCAGAAATAACCCAAATAGCCATCAACAAGTGAGTGGATAAATAAATTGTGCTCTATTCATACAATTGTCGATAAACTCAACAACATAGATGAATTTCAGAATAAGTATACTGGATGAAAGAAACCAGACAAACAGTAGCACATACTGTGTAATTCCATCTATATAAAATTCCAGAAAATGTAAAGTCATCTATAGTGGCAGAAAGCAGATCTGTGGATGCTTCAGGACACAGTGGGTGGGCCAGGAGGAAGGAGGGATTACAGAGGGACACAAGGGTGATGGGTATGTTCACTATGTTGATTGTGATGATGATTCCATGGGTGCAAATATATGTTAAAACATATCACAGTGTACACTTTAACTATGTGAGATTTACTGTAGGCCAATTACACCTCAATAAAGCCTTTTAAAAAAAAAAGTCTAAATATTATGCATATACCTTAATTCCAACTCTAAGATTTTATCACAAATAATCAGAGATGTGTACTAAGTTCTAAAGTATAAAAGCATTGATCGCCACACTATTTGTAACTTTTTAAAAAACTGGAAACAGCCTAAATTGAAGAAGAGAACTGGTTAGGTAAAGTATAGCACATCTGCATGTTGGGTTAATGCAGCCATTAAAAGTCATGCTGTAGACAAAATAGTTATTGTCATGAAAAAAGTGTTTGTGATTTATTTCTGTGTGAAAAAAGCAAGGTACAAAACAACATGTGGTAGAATAGCGCAATTCTTTAAAGTCTATGTTGGAGGTTGATAATTAATCAAGCTTCTTTCTTCATCTCAGAGTTAGAAACCAGTTGAGACAGACTAAGGAGTTGGTCAGATGGAGAGCAACATGTCAGCTTTGTTACTAAGAGATCTGACTGGAAAATCGTAATCTGGAGCTAAGGCAAAGAAACATCTTGCTTCTAGCAGGTGCTGGAACAGAGCTGGGCTGTTCAAGTCAGTCCCTCCCTATCTCAGGATGTTCCATTCCCAGCACATTCAGTAGTTATGCTTGAGAACTGTAAGCAAGAAAGGGAGGAGAGGACAGCCGCGGTGGCTCACACCTGTAATCCCAGCACTTTGGGAGGCGGAGGCGGGCAAATCATCCGATGCCAGGAGTTCGAGACCAGCCTGGCCAACATGGTGAAACCCCATCTCTACTAAAAATACAAAAATTAGCTGGGTATGGTGGCACACATCTGTAATCCCAGCTACTCGGGAGGCTGAGGCAGGAGACGCACTTGAACCAAAAGACAGAGATTGCAATGAGCCGAGATCGCACCACTGCACTCCAGCCTGGGTGACAGAGCAAGACTCCATCTAAAAAAAAAAAAAAAAGAGGGGGAAGAACTGACTCTGGACACCTGGAGAACTGTCCTGCACTCTGCCTGATAGTCCTGAAACACAGGGAGAAGAAAAGAATGATGCCCCTTGCAATCTACATGTCTCTGTAAAGATAAAGAGAAATAGACTGCAACGGCGTGTGCCATGCCACCAGTGATGGCCGCCCTGCCTGGCTGGGTACTGGGACTGAGGGAGAGAGAAAGGAAGGGTTGTGGGTGATTTTTTTTTCTTTTTCTTTGGCTTTGAATTATTTTTAGATTTTCAAAGTTTTCTGAATATATGACTTAGAGTAGGAAAAGATTCTTTTTTAAAACAGATGAAGTAAAGTAAAAGGAGAAAGAATGTCTGAGCTTTCCAGTGCTGCTGTGGGGCGGGGGGCGGTATTTGGCTTGAGGCTTCCCCTCGCCACCTCATTATTTCATATACTTTGTGAAATAATGTCATACACTTTGGGTCATATACTTTGTGAAGATGCCATCTGGGGACATGTTGCCCATCATCTGTTACAGTGCTACAGTGAAAATGTCGAAAGCACTCAGTAAACAGAATTAGATTTTGCTTTTACCTTTTCCTTAGCTGACGAAGAGAGTGGCGTGAAATAATTTTTCTAGAATAGCCTCCACTTAGCATTCTCATGGGATTGACATTCAGGCATACCCTGGATCCATCTTCTCAAACTGATCAAACCAAAGCCTCATTGGCTATTACAAAACTAAAGTTACAAAAAAATTACAGACGTTTGACTATCTAAAGCTTTTAACACCAAAAATTAAAATGCAATATAACAGAGCTATTTATAATATAATTGCATAATTTTTAAGGTATTAATTTATAAAGACCTATCAGTAGCTTTGTCCTACAATAGGAAACAAAGTTATGTGCAAACCGTCTTCCTTAAATCCTACTATCTTATAACCTCACTTTGAAGATAACACCAAAAGTCTAAATTTGAGGCCCTCTTTGAATGGAAGGCTGGCTCCCATATCCCTTCACACTTTACTGCACCCCCAGTGTTATCTCAGATTCAAACTCCCGCTCTCATCCGGACTCCATCCCTATGACAAGCCCAGCACTTGGAATGGCAAGGATCCCAAAGGAAACTTGGGAGATGTTGCTAAAAATCCAGCCAAGAAACATGGGGAAACTCTCCTGCAAGGTCCCCCGACACAGTCATCACCGATCCAGAAGTCAGAAAAGCAGAAGCTTTTTCACGTTACTGGCTTTCCCATTTGTGATTGTAGTAAATGCCACGGTGACCATCTGAAACTATCCAAGGGCTAAAAACAGTCTTCATAAGTACTACTTTTAGAAATTCTGGCCGGCCCACCCCACAGATGATCTCACTGATTCTGGGCACAAAAATGTCTTCCCCAAACAGAGACTTGTCTGAGTGAAGGGGTTCAAGCCCACCATCGTTTGGCTTGGAGGTCCTGATGTTCGTGTGCTACCTGGGTCCCTGCCACCTAAGTCTGTGACTGCCTTCTCTTTGAGCCATATGCTTCCAGATGCCTAGCCCCAGCCTCTGTCCCCCAGGGAGAAGGGCAGAAAAATATCTTAAAAATCACATAGACACTGAATCCTGCCCAGCAACCATGGGGCAACCAAGAGCACTGAAAGACCAGAGCTGAGAGCCTTGAAGCCAGAGTGAGTCTCAGGTCCTAGAGAGTGCTGGGAACGACACCTCAGATTCTCCAAGATACTTTACATCCATCTACTTCAGAGATAGATTTTATAACTGTGATCCAGTAGATATGTACCTACAAGCGGACAGAAAAACATGTAACTGAAACCAGCTCATTGAACTCAGTCTGCTACAGAATAGCTATTCAATAATTAGCTGTTTCATGAACAAAACAAAACAAAACTCCTTAGCAAAACAATACTTTCCTTCACCATGCACTCTGATATTTTCCCTTCTTTTCCCTTTCTTTCTTTCTTTCTCTTTCTTTCCTTCCTTCCTCTTTCTTTCTTTCTCCTTCCTTCCTTTCTCTTTCCTTCTCTTTCTTTCTTTCCTACTCTCTCCTTCCTTCCTTTCTTTCTCTTTCCTTCTCTTTCTTTCTTTCTTTCCTTTCTTTCTTTCCTACTCTCTCCTTCCTTCCTTTTCTGTCTCTCTCTCTCTCTCTCTCCTGGTCTCCCTGTGTTGCCCAGGCTGGAGTGCAGTGGTGCTATCGTGGTGCACTGCAGCCTTGACCTCCTGGGCTCCAGCAATCCTCCCACCTCAACCTCCTGAGTAGCTGGAATGACAGGCAAGTGCCACTACGCCCGGCTAATTTTTTATTTTTTATACAGACACAGTCTCCTATATTGCCCACGCTGGTCTCAAACTCCTGGGCTAAAGGGCCCAGCTGCTTCAGCCTCCCAAAGTGCTGGGATTACAGGCGGAAGCCACTATGCTCAGCTTCTTTTTCATTTCTTTAAAAAAAAAAAAGTCTTGAGTTGCAACCCACTAAAGTGGTGTCAGTACCGCTAACGTAGCAAACTTCAGCTTGAAAAGCCCTGGAACCAGGAATGCAGAAACACCCCATTCTGAAAGGAGTTATATGCACAGCCTGTCCCTCATTGCAAATGACTGAAACTTGTTAAGTAGGAAGCAGGGATTTGGGAACATTGGGGGCAAGCAGGCTAGCCCTGGGCGTTAACTGGGTCAGGCAGAGGAGGACTCTGGAGTGGAGTGAGGCCACCACAGAGCAGAGGGGAGCAGTGTCATCAGCCAAGGGCAAGGGCACTGCTCTCTAGATGCAGAGCCATGTCTGTGTCTTGGCTCCAGTTCACACACTGGCCCACTGGCCCCCCACATGAACCCATTCTTCAAACTAGGAAGATTCTGCAAATGGAGTTGGAAGTCAGGCTGGCAATTGCTTTGCTCCTCTATCAGTCAAAGGATTGGGAAGGGGGAAGACAAGGGTTGTTTAAGCAGCTGTGAAAATCGTGGAGAAATTTGGTAAATGAAAAATCCACTCAGGCCCGCAAGGACCACAGAAGTGAGGAATTAAACAACTTTGTAAATAAAAGGATCATTACTCTCGTGCATTAATACACACTTAAGACCTATTGGAAACTTCCCATTTCAAGATAGATGAAGAGCATCATAAGCTCATTTCCCAAGCTGAATGGTCTGTTTTCACAGTCCAGCACTGGGGGGACTGAGTCTGGGTCAGCGGGGCTGGCTCACTTGGCATGCTGGTGGGCTTACACTGGGGACCACAAGGCGACAGTCCCCATATCTCTGCTATCATGAAGACTGGAGTCACAGCCCAGTTTTTCACTGAGGGGGGTGCTTCATCAGTGCACACCTGATGAAGTTGGAAGGAAAGTTCTATGCCAGTGCATTTGCCTCCTCCAAGTTTCATCATCATTCACCAAATAAGCATAAGTGCTCCGTGTTTAAGAGGTGCTGGGAACAGAGGCACTGCTGGTAATTGCCTAATGGGCCGGCGAAATGAGGTGTGAGGCACATCGGTGTGAAAAAAGCAATAGCCACAAGTTTATTAACATTGAAAATTAAAATAAGCTCAGCCCCAGCCAGGCAGTCCTTGCTGAAATGAATCCCATTATCCCTCTAATAACTGTGCGGGGCTCAATTTGATGCCACCTAGGGGGTAGAGAGACCTCAATACGGGTCACCTCTCTGCCAGCTTCGGGAAGCTGAAGATTCTCTGGTTCACCGATAACTATCACAGAGGAAATACAAACACCCCCGGCCTCCCTTGCAGCTCCTCCAATTCCACTTAAATCCATCCGGTGTTTGAAGAGCCGCAAAAGGGGAAGGCTAGAGAGAATTATATGTTGCTCTGACCTGGGTGCCTTTTTTTAATAGCTGCTGAATGGAATTTGCAAAGGCGCAATTGTGCAGTTCTGGTCTGGAACATTGCCAGGGCCATGAGAAGGAAGCCCCACCCGGGCCTCAGCAGCCAGCCTTGCCTTCTTTTTCTCACTTTGGTCAATTTGTCAAATATTTGTAGATGCCCAGTGCTAGGAGGAGAGCTGCTCTTGACCTCACGCTCATCCAATCTATAGAGGAAACGAGGCTCTCCCGGTAAAATAATCTGAAAACAATCCACTGTTCAGTGTGTGCTACACCTAAAGCATAATGAAAATGCAGAGACAGAGCAGGGCAGTCAGGGGAAGATGGAGCTTAGATAAAGGAAAAACAAAGGAAACCGAGTGAACGGAAACCACAGACTTCAGAGGCGCTGGAGGACCCAGAGGAGACCGCCCAGGGCTGAGCTGGGAGCTGGTGGGCAGGAAGCAGGGGTGGGTAGCGAGAAGAGCAATGGGAACACCAGCTTCTTGGGTTTGGGTTTCATCATGGATTTAAAATGAATCGGGGGAAGTTTCAGAAAAGAAGAATCATGTCACTAAAGAATTTAAATCATTTTACAGTGAATTCACTTTACATTTCAAAATATGTTTGAAGTTTACATTTTAATTCACTTTAAACTTTATAACTTTCCTTCATTTTACATAGACTGTCTCTTCCTTCACACGGGCACTTGCTGCTTCCCAGAAACCCAACTGCCTTCCCCTAGCCCATTCACTTCCTTAGCTGTGGGATGACTATTTTGTACCTTTTCCTCTCTTCTCAACCTTCCAGCACCTCTGCTTCTGTTCTGCTCTCCGCTGCTGGCCTGAACTCCAGTGCACACTCCTGGCGCTTCTGCCCCTGCCTACCTGTGCCTGTCCGCCCTGTCTCCCGCCGACTCTGCCAGCAGATCTCCCACTGCTATCCAGGCCGAGCCCCTCCTGTGCACCAGGGCTTCCCCCTCACCGCCCCCAGGATCTGTTTCAGAACTTCTTCTCCTACCCCTGACCTGTGAAGCACACATTCTTCATTGTTCGCCCCTCTGTCATATCAATCCCTTCAGCATACAAACCTGCAGCAATTTCTCTCATCAAAAAAAAAAAAAAATCCTTGCTTAATCACATTTTTCAACTCCTGCCACATTTCCCTCTCCTCTTTGCAGCACCCTTCTTCAGTGGTGTCTACACTGGAAGACCCCATTGCCCCTTCTCCTATCCTCTCTTGAACCTGCTCCATTCAGGATTAGCCTCGTCCCTCCCCAAAACCGCTCTAGTTGAGGCCACCAATGGCTGCTGTGTTGTAAATGCAGTGGCCAAGCTTCCATCCTCATATGGATTGAACTCTCAGTCTTTTCTTCACTGGGTTGCCCAGACTTTGCTCCTTCTCTATCCCCAACTGGTTCCTTCTCATTTTTTCAGCCTCTAAAAATTACAGTGCCCAGGTCTGAGTTCTCGGTCCTCTTTTCCCTCCAAATTATATCCCCAGTTGATCTCACCCAGTCTCATGGCTATAAACACCATCTATTTGCTAACAAGTCCCAAATTTATATCTCCAGCCTAGACCGCTGCCCCAGATTCCAGAGAGATCACTACTTGGATGTCAATAGGCATCCCAAACTTAGTAGTTCCAAACCTGACCTCCTGATTCCAGCCCCACTTCCCATCCCAACATAAATACCCACGCACCCAGGCCTACACCTGCAGCAGCCCTCTCAACCAATGTCAGCTCCCCCTACCCTTTGCTCAGAAATGCAAGCTTACTCATTCTTGACCCCTGGCGTACTCCACATTGCAATCCACCAGCAAACCCAACTGACTCTATTTTCAAATTATCCAGACTCTGACCACTCCTCACCACCTCCACTGCCATCTCCCTGCTCCAAACCACCATCCCTCGCCAGGATGGCTGCAACAGCCTCCTAACTGGCCTCTCTGCCTCCACCCTTGTCACAGTACAGGCTATTCTTAACACAGCAGCAGAGCAACTCTTTTAAAATAAAAGTCAGATCACGTCGTTGCTCCATTCAAATGCTCTACTTCTAATGATTTCCCTGACAACCTCAGCATAAAAGCCATCATTCTCACAAGGCCTAAAGCCCTATGGTCTCTGGCCCCGGCTACCACTCTGACCCATCTCCTCCTGTCCTCTCCCTCTTTCCTTTTGCTCAGCCACACTGTCCCCTTGTTGTGCCTCAAACACACCACGCACACCCTGCCTTGTGATCTTTGCACTTACTGTTCCTTCTGCTGAAATACAATTTCCCAATAGTCACATGCCTTTTTCCTTCTGTTCCTTTAGATCCTGCTTGGTGTCACCATATTAGTGAAGCCTTCCCTGACAACCCTATACAAAACACATCTGCATCAGCCCTCAAGCTCGCTTATTGTACTTTACTTTTCTCCATTCAGCTTATTGCTATCTGTTAAACCAGGTTTTACTTGTTGATTTGTTCACCGTCTCCCCACTAGAATATAAGCCCATCTGGGGGAGGGACTTTGTTTAGCTTGTTCCTGTGTCAGTGCCTAATAGGTAGTAGGAACTCAACAAATGCTTGTTGAGTGAATAATATTTATTTGAACCCACTTTTGAAACACCTGCATGAACAAGAAAAACAAAATATATGTCTGCTCTAGCCATTCATTGCCAGGTGGCTCAACATTAAAGGCCTTGATAATGCTCACGGATAACAAAAAAATGACTTTGAACACATGGTGTTGCTGGCATTCCCCTTTCGCCCATCCCCCTGCCTTCGGAGTGACCAAGACGAGTTTATTTCTGCCCTCTATTCCCCTGCCTAGGAAAAGAATTTTCTCATGCCAGCCACTGCCTGGTTGCCTCTTTCCAGAACAAAAGTAATTGATGAAAGCCCACAGTTAACTTCCATCAACCTGAGAAAGTAGCAGCTCGGATGTCAAGTCTCAGCTCTTCCATTTGGTTACTGTGTGATCTTGGCCAAGTTTTTAAATCTCTTGAATCTCAGTTTTCTTAGGGATAGAATGGAAAAGTAAAATTGTCTTCTAGAGTTATTGTAAGGGTTAAATAAAATGAAGAATGGATGGTGCTTGGAACGTAGTACTTGCTCACTAAATGTGGGTTTCCTTTCTTTTCCCACAAGAAGGTGACCCTAGAATCACTCTGAAATCACAACACTTTTTTTTAGACAGAGTCTCACTCTGTCACCCAGGCTGGAATGCAGTGGCGCGATCTCGGCTCACTGCAAACTCTGCCTCCCGGGCTCAAGCGATTCTCCTGCCTTAGCCTACACAGTAGCTGGGATTACAGGTGCCCACCACCTTGTCTGACTAATTTTTATATTTTTTATAGAGATGGGATTTCACCATATTGGCCAGGCTGGTCTCAAATTCCTGACCTCAAGTGATCCGCCCGCCTCGGCCTCCCAAAGTACTGGGATTGCAGGTGTGAGCCACCGCGCCCAACCTGAAATCACAACTTTCAACCTGACACTTGACCATGGCCCCCAGAGATGCCCGGCCAGGGCTTAGCAGTAATGGAGACCAGCATAGGCTGTCTGGACCTGTATAAGCCATCCCCCATCCTCCCCTCCTCCTCCTTCACACAAGCCCACAGAGGGACAAGCTGCCCTTGGTACCCCTCTTGCATTTACGGCAGTCCTTCTCCGTCCTGCAAGGGTGGTGAACTGAATTCAGAAAAATGACAGGTCGTTACAAATATATTGCATGTTGTAAAATGAAAGAATGTCCTTGTTGAAAAGCCAAATGACTTACTTTGGGAGCAACTTTAAATGATAGGCATAGGATAGCGCAAACGCAGAATCCATGTGTCACACTTTGGTATAATACTTCAAACAGGCATGTGGCACACTATCGATTGATACACATGGGCGCTGGCATTCACCCTTTAACTGGATGCCCTCTGACAGTAACTCTGTATGACTCTGCTCTCTATTGATTTGGATTCATCTCTAAAAGTTCAGATTTGGAGGATACTCAGGCCAGGTCTGCACAGAGAACAACACCTTGGAGAGCTGGTTGTTATCCAATGAATTCCAGTAATTATGCAATGAATTACAAATTGTCTATACCAGTGTTTCCAGGAATGTTTAATTCAGCAAAATACCTGTGAACATTCCATGACACCTTTCTGGAAGGAGGTCAGGGAAGAGGGTAGAGTGTCCAGTGGGGGGGGTCTTTGTCCAGTTACCACTGTCCTGGTACTTGTCCATCTCTTATCTCCTCACCACAATACGTTCTTATAAACACATACAATTTACTTGACTTTTGATTTCTGTCTGCCATCACCCACTTCTGCTTCTAAGATTAAAAACTACTAAAAAGACTTTTAAGGAAGCCCTAACTGGCTATGTGACCTTGGGTAAGTCACAAGCTCCACTAGATAGTTCAAGTTCTCTGCTGCATTTATTATCATTGCATTTATTATCTTTAATTTTTGTGAGTACATAGTAGGTGTATATATTTATAGAGTACATGAGATGTGTTGACACAGGCACACAATGTGTAATAATCACATCATAGAAAATGGGGTCTCCCCCAGCCATCCCATTACTGGGTATATACCCATAGGATTATAAATCATGCTGCTATAAAGACACATGCACACATATGTTTATTGTGGCACTATTCACAATAGCAAAGACTTGGAACCAACCCAAATGTCCAAAAACGATAGACTGGATTAAGAAAATGCAGCACATATACACCATGGAATACTATGCAGCCATAAAAAAGGATGAGTTCATGTCCTTTGTAGGGACATGGATGAAGCTGGAAACCATCATTCTCAGCAAACTATCGCAAGGACAAAAAGCCAAACACCGCATGTTCTCACTCACAGGTGGGAACTGAACAATGAGAACTCATGGACACAGGAAGGGGAACATCACACACCGGGGACTGTTGTGGGGTGGGGGGAGCGGGGAGGGATAGTATTAGGAGATATACCTAATGCTAAATGACGAGTTAATGGGTGCAGCACACCAACATGGCACATGTATATGTATGTAACAAACCTGCACGCTGTGCACATGTACCCTAAAACTTAAAGTATAATAATAATAAAATTAAAAAGAAAAAAGAAAATGGGGTCTCCATCCCGTCAAGCATTTATCCTTTGTGTTACGGGTTACTGCTTTTAAATCAGGATGCTGATTCAGGTCACGGACCTCTTCAAGAGTTCAGAAACGCCAGGCACTACCTCTGGAGCTCAACTTGGTCTGTGTAGGTACCTCTGCCTCTCAAACCATCACAAGGGTGAGAAAGATACATAGTGGATGGAATTCTCCCAAAGGTATATTGGATGTGGTTGTTCCCAGGCTCTTCCAAACCTATTGTCAATAAGCCCATGATCTGGCAGAGTTGAGCACAACATGAACTGTGCATCCTTTGTTGGAGAAGTAGTTTTCCTTATGTTCATTTTAAACTACAAATTTAACAAAGTAAGTGACTGTGAGAAGCTGTGTAGTTTTGATGATGAAAGAGTCTGGGAATAAGGAAGAAATCTCCAGATACTTCAGAAGACAAAGCATCTCTCCCAGTTTCCATCAAATGAAATAATGTCCTTGTTGGAAAGCCAAATGACTTACTTTGGGAGCAAATTTAAATGATGGGTATAGGATATAGCGAATACAGAATGTGCATGTCACACTTCGGTATGATATTTTAAATAGGCATGAGGTACTTTCCTTTGTACCATGAAAATGAAAGATATTCATTGCATTTTCTTCCATGTTAGATTATGACATATGTTTATTGGGCGCCTGTTATGGACCAGCCCTGTGCTAGGACCTGGGGTGCAGTGGTTAATAAGGTACACATTGCTGCCGCCCTGAGAGTTGGCTTGGTGGTGAAGAGAGCCCTTGGCTGGTGGTTGCAAAGCCAGCTTTTGGATCCAGGCTCCCCCCTTGACCTCTTTACATCTCAGTTTTCCTTCAGCAAAATGAAAGCAATAGCCCTGTCTACCCACCTACCAATCTACTTCACAGGACCAGATAAATATATTACAGGCCTCACAAACCATAGCACACTATGAGAAGATCAAGTATTACTTCTGCAGAGACTTAAAATGCTTTCTCTCATACTCGAAAGAATGGAAAGCAGGGACTTGAACAGGTATTTGTATACCCATATCACAGCAGCATTATTCACGACAACAAAAAGGTGGAAATAATCTAAATGTCTATCAGCAAATAGATGAACAAAATGTGGTTTATACATTCAACAAAGTATTACTCAACCTTAAAACACAGGGAAATTCTGACTCATGCCATGACGTGATGAACCATAAGACATTATGCGACATGAAATACACCCCACACGAATGGGCAAACATTGTATGGTTTCACTTATATAAAGTACCTGGAATAGTCAAGTTCATAGAGGAAGTAGAATGGTGGCAACCAGAAGCTGTGGGGAGGGGACAACAAGGAGTTGTTGAATGGTGCAGGGTTTCCATTTGGGAGAATGTTCTGGAGATGGAGGAAGTTCTGGAGATGGCTGGTGGTGACGGTTGCACCATAATGTGAATGTGCTTAATGCTGCTCAACTGGTCACTCAAAACTAGTAAAAATTGTAAGAAAAAACCACTTTCAGGACAGCAACTGTGTCAAGGTATATGCTGAGGTGAAGCAGCAGCAGCTTTTCTGTGGGGAGCCTCCTTAGCAGGCACCAGCTTGCTGTGTTCCCACTGTCCAGGGCTGGCATTCAGCTCTCAGTCAAAGACTCAGCACCCTGCACTTGTCAGCAGGGTGACAACTGGTGAGAATTGGCCCAACTTTTCATGGGTACACCTCAGAAGCACAGCGTGTATGTATAAGATCAAAACACAGCATTGACATTTTTAATAAGAAATCACTGCCAGAGATGGTCTACGACAGTGTCATCATCCTGTCTGCTTTCTGTTGACAAATATTCAGCAGCAACAAGGCAACCTGAAGACAAGGTTTGGTGAACATTGAATTTAGATAGGAAAACTAAGTGTTTAAGTGGCACAATGATAGGATGGGATGTTCTTCCCAACGGGACCTGAATCCTTGAAATCTGTTGATTACAGATTTGTGATATCTATGGTTTCTGACACCGTATTGGAGATGCACCTTTCAAGAGGCCTAGAAATTACCCAAGTCAATTGACTTCAGCTCCTTCTCTTTTGGACAAGGTTTGGGCAGGCCCTGCTAACATTTGCCTTTGAGTCCCTTTTTTTGTCCTGCTTCCATGTTGAGTAAACCCTCTCCTTTCTGATCAAAGCATTATTTCTTTAGATTTGCTAATAAAATTGCTCAAACAAGTTGCAATTGAGGGTGTGCACTTGGAAAATTTTCAGCTCCTTTGGATGACTTCCAGCACCTCCACTGTGATCCATTTTGTGCTAAAGGTTTAAATCTCAGAGAAACAACAGCCCCTCTTTATAGAGTTCTTAGGGACACCTTCTGGAGCCCCCAAGTACTTACAACAACCATGATTACCCATCTTTTTGAGTTTTCTCCACATATGCATAACTAGGGAGAAGCTAGAAGATCTCTTTTCTGTGCAGTTAGGCTGGGAACAGAAACCAGAGATGTCTCTAACAGTGGCTGATGCAAAGATGATGATCTCACTAGAGAAGCAGAGCCTTCCCTCTCTTGCTTCTCCTTGGCTTCGTATGCCAGTAATTGCCCAGTGTCCATGAAAAATTGCAGCTAAATCCCAGGCTGAGAGCTCAAAATGGACTTTGGACATTTCTCTTCCTGGCAGACTTTTGTGGAAAGAGTTGAAGGATTGCTGGCAGTGAGAATGTCTCCATGAAAAGTTACCTGGTGGAGGTCAGGGGCGAGGGCCCAGGGTGCATTTTACCTTAAACAGGACAGATCTGCAGATAAACAAAGGGAACCGTGGTTTTGAGCCTGGTTAGTTTCTTAATCCTTTGTAAGCACATACATCACTCCCTGCAAGTTCTTCTTCCAAACTGGAATTCACCGGAAGAAATCAATTTATAGAGGCAGCTGTTTCTTCTCTTGCATGTCTTCTGTTAAACAAAATAAACTGTACAACTAGCAAGATTGATGGTAATAATATTAAGTCCAAATAATCCAAATCGATTCCATCAAGACCTGGAAAGGTAAGCTGGGGATAACGTTACAGTAAAGGCATGGTTCTTGGGAGATGGTAAAAGTGTTACATTCTGTGCTACCTTTAACCTACAGAACATGTTCTTAGGAGTCAGGCCAACCTGCAGTTAAATCCCAGCTTTGCTATCAGGTCATTCTGAGTCAGGCTGGGCCATTTTCCAAATCATAAAGTAGGATAAGGTTTGATGGAAGAATTCAATCAGAGAGCATGTATCAAGAGCCTGGGAGAGTGCTTGGCACAAAATGGGTGCCTAATAAGTGGTGGTTTCCAGCTCTCTTCCACTCTAAAACAAGCACAGCCTAGCTTGTGCATTTAACAAGTAGCTCCTGCCACAAACCCATGTCCTTAGATGATACAGCAAATCCATACCCTTGATGAGTGGCTTACAATGGGCTACCCTTGTGCTGTATATCCTAAATGGTCAGAGAAGCATCTAGGAAATCTAAAAGAAGCAAACTACCTGTCTCCATGACTCCAGAGCAAATCACAGTACCAACGGCTGATCTGATGGGAAATCCCCCATCCATCGCCACAAGGAGCAAAGCTGTACCTGGGTCAGCCCAATAAGTAGCCATCCAGGAAATCCAGGTGTGCAGGGGGTTGGGGGAGGAACCAAGAAGAAGCAGCTAGAGGTCTTTGGCTTTTCCCTGACCTCTGGCTACACTCCAGGGCCACCTTTAGGATGCCCCGACCTCTCTTCACACCACAGAAAGAGGACCTTGAAGATGTAGGTGGTGTCCCAGCTCCAACGGGGCAGGTTGTTCAGGGACTAACCAAGAGAGGGAGGTTGGAAAGTATTGGGGGTGTCCCATTGCCTCCCTTGTCCTTTCTTGACAGCCCCAATACAATTATAGATCCCCCGAGACTAAATTGTTTCCTTTTAAAGCTGTCCTTACATTTGGTACTCCCATAAAGAAAGCAATAAAATGAGAGGTACCCTCACACTGCCATGTGCAGGTGTTCCAAGGCGCAGTGAGTCATTAGAATCCCCCCTTAGGCCAGCAGATTCACTCCATCTGTGCTTACAATTCAGTTGAGATCAGAATTTTCTGATGCACAGCTTTCCTGAAATGTCTGTTTCTCCATTGTTTTTCACATTCCAAAGGAGAAAAATCATCATTTCCATCCACATTATTAGAAACAAAACTAGCCCCTTTTCTCCCCAGCCCATATTATTGCCTCATTACAAATATATTTTGTGCATCAACCTTAAAGGTTATGTTTCCCTCCTGCTTCCTCCTTTCATTATACAAGATTTCCAGTTATCTAGTATTTTGTTCTCATTAGAACACTGCTTGTCACATGTTTTCACCAGAGACATTCATCACCAAGGTCAAAGGGTGAATATCATGATCTATTATGCTTAGAGGAATCTAATGAAAAGCCAGATAATTATCCAATTTAAAGAGAAGCAAGTAAAAAAGAAGGGGAGCACTTGCTATAATTTAAATTGTTTTGTTTCCCTGAAGCAAAATTCAGCACCTGATTGACAGGACCTAATGATAATTCTTATTGATATGGTGATGTTAATTGTGGAGAGATATTTAATAAGTCCCATATTCTGGAGGTAAATGCGTGCTCTTAACCTGCACCTGAACCTGATTTTTGATGCAGCCTGGGATGATGTACAGATACAGATAAGTGAGCACAAGTGGATTTTCAGTCTTGTGTGGCAGAATGGAAATTGGAATCTTCAGAATCTATTAGGAGAACAATTCCACAGTTGCTCACACTTTTATGAATTATACTGTATATTACAGAAAGACACAAAGTTAGGGGAGTTGCAAGAAGAGGATATTGTCATGACTTTGCAGAGAAGTTTTTAAGGTAGCATTTGGCGATGGTGGTGGTGGTGTTTTCAACTAAAGGCACACATCAAAGAACGTGATCTGTATTCATTTTTAAACAAAATGCACTAATGAAATCCACGTCCTGAATCATCTCTCTGCCACCCCCAGGTAAAGCTGACCTTGCAGAAAATGAGGCCAACTCTGAAACATAGGTAGATTCTTGGAAGAAAATGACTTCTTATACCGTGAACAAAACAATTTGAGAAGGCCTTCGTGGGTCTAAATTACAAAAGGAAGTGATCCGTGGGGGCTGAAAACATCAACTAGATCTGGATCCCATCATGACATGGCTGGGAGGCAGGAAACAGCTGCTGGGGCTGTGGACAGGCCTGAGGTCATCTCTTTCTGAGAGGCCATTTCAAAGCCACTATCTGGACAAGAGACGATGGGTGACCAGATCCAGCTCTGTGTGATTCAACTCTGTACACCAGTGAGCCATCCCTCATAGAGAAGCTGTGTGTTCCTGGTGTTTTTTATTATGTGCTAAATACCAGAACTTTAAAACTGCATCTGTGATTGTCATGAGACAATGCCATCATTTTGGAACTAATACTCACACAGCCATCTTTGTGCAAATAATACAAGGTTAAAAAAAGAAAGAAAGAAAGAAAAAGAAAAAGAAAGAAAGAGAAAAAAGAAAAGAAAAGAAGAGAGCTGCTCTAAAGACAAATGGACTTGAAAAAAACGAGTCAACTTGGAAAAAAGAAGTAACCAAAGTGGCTTAAATCTGAGGGAGGGCAAATTGTTCAAATTAATTTCTTTCAACTCCAAGTTAACTCAGTCTTCCATTTTTACTTATGAGAAAAGAATATTACATGGTGAGCATTCTAATATAACCTGCTTAATGTAATTATTCATGCCAAAGTGTAATTAACTTCAAAATAATCAAGCCACAGATAGTTATAACCTGAGTCACAGCGGGTCACTGTTACTAGAAAAGAAAGCTCTCAATCTACAAATAGGAACATGAGAGTAAAAATGTTATCATTAAAGGGTGTCAAGGAAAACAAGAGTAATTTTTAATGAAGAAAATATTTAAAATGTCCTAAACATTTCAAAATAAGATTCTTCTTGAGCTTAATTAGCAGCTGGGGTCTGGCATATCGGGGGTGATCAGTAATGGGCAACGACCAGACATTCTTTTTTGCTTCCTGAACTTGCTTCATTTTTTTTTTTTGCTTTTAATACACACACACATACATATATACATACCCTTGGAATAGTCCAGATATAAATTATATTGACTTTGAGCCATGTACTTACCTTCACTGAAAAAAAAGTCAAGTTAATTGGAGACGACCAAATTGATCGCGGGTTATGATACCAATAGCAGCTGAAACTGCTGCTGTGATTTTCAACTTCCTAAGCCAAAGCATTACATCATGCACAGGAGATTATAATTTCTCTGAAGAACACTTCTGGTATCTCACCACCCGAAAAGCGATATACCAGCAAATTGAAGAGAGTTCAGAGAAAAGCAATAAAAATAATTAAGGATTGACTGACGGAAAAAGATGAAAAGAATTGAATGTGGGCTGCCCGGCCCAAAAATGACCTGGGTGGTTATAGGAACATTACCCAGGTATCTGGAGGGTCAAGATTCTTGTCTGTCCACACAACAAAACAATGCAATAATAAACACAACAAAGCTGTTGGATAATTCACTCCATGATTTGCACTGGAAGCTGGTGCTGCTCTAGGCCAAAAACCAGGGTCATGTCTACTCTGAGCAGTCACCAGCAGTCACTCTCTGTGCTTTTTTTTTTTTCAAGACGGAGTCTTGCTCTGTCACCCAGGCTGGAATGCAGTGGCGCAATCTCGGCTCACTGCAAGCTCCGCCTCCCGGGTTCACGCCATTCTCCTGCCTCAGCCTCTCCGAGTAGCTGGGACTACAGGCGCCCGCCACCAAGCCCTGCTAATTTTTTGTATTTTTAGTAGAGACGGGGTTTCACCGTGGTCTCGATCTCCTGACCTCGTGATCCTCCCGCCTCGGCCTCCCAAAGTGCTGGGGTTACAAGCGTGAGCCACCGCGCCCGGCCTCACTCTGTGCTTCTGTGTGTCTCTTGGTGTGGGCTCAAGGCTGACATGGAGGCTGGAAATGTCGCTGAGTTCCCCTATTTCCACTCTGGTGCTGTCTATCCGTACACCCATCCTATGCCAGACACCTGGGTCCTTGAAATGGCCTGCAACCCAAAAGAGAAAAGGTAAAGACTGGTTAACACCATGGTTGAGAGTCTGGGTTCAACTCTCAGCTCCAATACTTTCCAGCTGAGTGACCTTGGGAAAGTTACTCAACCTCTCTGAGATGCTATTTCCTCACTTGTAAAATGGAGATAGGAATAGTGCCTTCCTTCTAGGATTGTTGAATGAAATTTTTCACATAAAGTACTTCCCAGTGCGTGGCGTGTAGTAAGTGCTCAACACATGGTCGCTATTGTTCTTATTTATTATAATTAGCAGCAAGGGCCAGGAACACCTGAAGGGGCAACAAAGATCTGACTCTCCTAGTCGGGGTTCCAGGCCCTAAGACATTCAGCATGAATCGCCTGGCCAGTGCCTGAACAGATGCTACAAAACTGATGTTATTGATGTGCCTCTCCACCCCCCACCACCCAAACATGCCAGTTTCCTTTATATCTATTATAGGCTGGGGGACCAAATGTCCTAATTTGCCCAGGACAGTCTTTATGCCTGTTGACCTAGGAGGGCAATTACTAATAGCACCCTCTTTCTGTCAAATCAGTTATGATGATGAATGATATGGTCAGCCTAGTTATGAATCTCTCAACATTTTTTTTTCTAAATCTTTTCTGTCCTGCACCATCTCTTGACAATGAGTTTCATAAGTATATTGAAGTTACTGTGAGAAAGTATTTTTACCAGTCCTGACCTTACCGAGGTCAAAAGTTTTGCCATCTCAGGAGCTGGCGAATGGATCCACAGTCACCCTACTCCCATATTGTCCACACTTTACTGTGCTCAGACTAAAAAGCCCAGCCAGTTAGTCTGTCCCGTACTGATAAGCCTTCTGCATTCCCACTTTCATTTTAGTTGATTTGCTCCGGAAAATGTCCAGTGCCACTGGATCTTCTTTAAGAAGCATAACTGAAACTTTACTTTAGGTTTAAGGGAATGAAACAGTCCCTCTTTTTATTCCAGGGTTTGGAGTCAGGGGATCTAAGTTTGAGTGCTAGCGCCATCTTTTACACCTGCATGACCTCACATAAATCACTTCATCTCTCTGAGCCTCACTTTCCTCATCTTCATAATGGCAATAATGTGTAGATAGTCATGCAATCTACAAATAATGATAGCTTTACTTCTTCCTTTCCAGTCTGTACGCCCTTTCTTTCTTGCCTTATTGCACTAGCTAAGACCTCCAGTACAATGTTGAATAGAAGTGGTGAGAGTCAACACCCTTGCCTTACTCCCACTCTTATAGGAAAAGAGTTTAACATTTTACCACTAAATATGTTACCTGTAGATTTTTCATAGCTGACCTCATATCAGGTTGAAGAAATCCCCATCTAGTCCTGGTTTACTGAGAGTGTTGAGTTTTGCCAAGTGCATTTTCTCTATATATTTAGATGATTACATATGTTCCCCATATTTTGTAACTTATTAAATTAGAGTAAT
Organism: Nomascus leucogenys; assembly: GCF_006542625.1. NCBI lineage: Eukaryota > Metazoa > Chordata > Mammalia > Primates > Hylobatidae > Nomascus > Nomascus leucogenys. The sequence continues at coordinate 78,716,713 of NC_044397.1, forward strand.
TAAATTTCAAACGTTTAAAGAATCTTATATTCTTGGGATAAATCCCATCTATTGCTGGACTCAATTTGCTATATTTTGTTAATAGCTTATGTGTCTCTTATTGATGTGATGCTATAAGAAAAGTATCTTTTCTCTATTCCTGTATCTGAGAATCAAATGAGATTGTGAATGTTAACAGGTTTTGTAGACCGTAAAGTTTTGTCTACATGTGGACTCCAAATCTGCTGCATCTGCTAATGATGATGGCAAGGAATAGCACAAAGATGACCCTTGCCAAGGCAGCAGCCTGCAGGCCGGTCAGGAATCAGCCTCCACAGCTCATTCCCACTCTTACAAATTCAGTCATAACCAATAACTCAGAACTCTCAGCCTGCGAGTCTAACAAGGATGCCTCCTGGATTTTCCAACAAGGCCTCAGTCTTAAATAATTCCTTCTATTGTCAACCTCATCAACCATGTGTCCTGATTTTAAGAGTATTTTTCCCTGAGTGCATTGACTTATTCTTGCCCACAGGAAGCTCATCTGCCACTTTCCTGATGACTCAAGTAGACTCAAAACATTTTCCCACAATCTGGCCAAACTCAGGAAATGGTAGAGCTTATGATATGTGTATTGTTTTAATACGTCTGTAAAGATTTTAGTCTCTACTTGGGAACTTAGGAAATTTAAAGTCAAGGAAGGTGTCTCAATTTTGACAAAAGTCACTGAAAATATCTGATGTTGTACATTTCTTGCATAATCCTGCATGTTCTCTCTTTCATTTATTGGCAAATCTGGGTCTAGGTGCAGCATACATAGCAGAAAGTACGCTGGAAAAGGCACTGGCCCCCTGAGTCCAGTCTAGTTTTGTTCAGATTCTTTTTTTGTTCGTTTGTTTTTAGAAATAAGGTTCTACTCTATTACCCAGCTAGAGCACAGTGGTTCTATCTTAGCTCACTGCAACCTCAAGCTCCTGAGCTCAAGTGATCCTCCTGCCTCAGCCTCCTGAGTAACTGGGACCACAGGCAGATGCCACAATGCCCGGCTAATTTTTTATTTTTTATATTTTTAACAATGGAGACTCGCTATGTTGCCCAGGCTGGTCTCAAACTCCTGGCCTCAAGCAATCCTCCCACCTCAGCCACCTAATGGCTTATGGATTACAGGTATGGGCCACTGTGCCCATCCCTGATATCTTCTTTTAAAATGCTACCTCTGGGAGGAGGTAAGAAATTAACTGAATAGCTTTACCAAATGTCTTTTGTCAAATATAGTAGAGCTGAAAAATATACCAGAACTTAAGTCAAAAAGTTCATTGTAAAGGAGGAAATATTTTTCCCCAAAATTAAAGCCATAACTGGTAATTCTTAGAAAAATCATTACTCCCAGCTAATATACTCCCCAAAAGTTTAATAAACAAACAAAACCACCCATCATTGTGGACCACGAGTTTCAGAAAAATTTATCTAACGTTAGAAGTTCAGGTATGAAATGTCACAGACATTAACTTTGGAAGTAAGTATAGCACTATTAAGTGGGCAGAACTCTCTGCAATGATGTGGGTCACCAACTGCCACAGTCTATAAGATGGCATTTCTGTTTCACACAAGATCTTTCATAACAGAACAACTTAGAATCTTCACAGGAAGAGTGTGACTTACATGCTGCATGCTTCGTGACATTCTTTCAAGTTTGGTTTCTTTGGGATGGCAGAGAAAAATCCATCAACAGTGCAGTGAGACATCACTTCAGGCCACAGGGAGCTTTCAGATGGGAAAAGATGAAGATACCCAACCAGCACAGAAAAGTTCCTGGTGAATGTTTTCCAGTACGTGGCAGGTGCTCAGTAAATGATTCCCAGTGATGACCACCTCCCCTCTTAACCCTGTGGTAGTGAAGGCACCGGGTAAAATTGGCGAGCCTCTGATGATTCAATCATTCATTCAATAACTATTGATTCAACTGTCTGGCTGAAAGCTAAGCCACCACATAACAAAGAGACCAGGTATAGTGGCTTAAAGACATGCAGGTTTATTCTGCACTCATGGAACATTTCAAGGCAAATGGTCCGGGCTGGGGGAAGCTCTGCCACATGAGGTCATTTAGGCCCATGTCTGTCCATCCAGTTGCTCTGCCACCCTCCAGAGTGTGTCCTTGTCTGCACAGTCAGGTTGATCATGGGCACCGCCATGCTCCTGTCCTCAGGAGGGAAAAGTGGGTACACATCTAGGGCTGGGGAATGCCTTCCGAGCAAATGAGGCAGAAGCTAAACACACCACTTCCTCTCCCACTCTTCAGGTGATGACTTAGCCATCCAGCAGCACAGCCACAAGGGAAGCTGGGACGTGTGGCCTAGCTGGGCATCTAGCAAAGCCAGCAATACCAGCTTAGAGCAGGGCCTCCTGCAAGGCCCAGATGACTAAGTACCTGCTCCCATGGAGTTTCTAGTCAGGTAGGGAAGCACAGAGATAGGTACAGAAGTCACGACCAAATGTAAAGGCCCAGGAGAGAATGAAAATGGTGCTGCAATAAAGACTGATGTGGAGTGAGACAATACAGAAGGGTTTGTGGGGAAGCAGTGTAGATCAGGTGGCCAGGTGAGGGTTAAGCTGAGACCTAAAGGGGAGGAATGCATGGATGCATGCCAAAAAAAAAAAAAAAACAGAAAAGGAAAGGATGTACTAGACAGAAACACCTGATGTACAAAGTCCCTGGAGGCTGAAAGTTGGGCATGTATGAGGCCAGACCAGAGAGCAGGGCTGGAGCAGAGCGAGGTTGGGAGGGGAATAGCAAGGCTGGGAAGGGAAGAGCTTCAAGCCAGGCATGCAAAGGGAGCAGGGCAGGATCCCAAAGGCCCTCGAAGGCCTGGATGAGGAACTTGGATATCTGAAGTGCAATGGGAAGGCAGGTTACGGGACATGATTTACATTTTTAAAGATCCTGTGGCCACTGTGGGGAGAATGCAGCCATCTGTGTAATCTACCTGTTATTCTGAGAAGGGAACTCTAGGGCCTAGAAAGTGAAGGTTTAAATCTTGTCTCTAAAGAATAATTTTAAGATGAGAAATGAATCCCCTGGTAGCCAAAGCTTCTTTGGGTTTTCAGAGGGTCTTCTGAGACCAGCCATCCAGGATAGTGGCCTGAGGCCATGATCAAAATTCCAGAGCCTTCAAACCAGCTTTGGTGGAAGAAAGATGAGGTGGGAAGCAGGTTGCAGGAGGGGTAGTGATGGGGTTTATGTCTAAGCCACTTCTTATCTCCAGCAGAGGTGCTGCTTACCCTTTTGGATTGCAAGTTTGTTTACTTGACTTGAAAATGCAGGTAGCTGCCTTGCAAAAGTTGGTTTCTCTCCAGGATATGGGATACAAAAAGCAGAAATACAAAAAGTAGAAACACATTTTCTGGTTTTGTTTATTTTAACATGAAAAATAATATGCATCACAATAAAAATAATATACATCACACATCACACACCGGGGCCTGTTGTGGGGTGGGGGCGGGGGGAGGGATAGCATTAGGAGAAATACCTAATGTAAATGACGAGTTGATGGGTGCAGCAAACCAACATGACACATGTATACCCTACGTAACAAACCTGCACGTTGTGCACATGTACCCTAGAACTTAAAGTATAATAAAAAAATTAATTAATTAAAAAAGAAAAAAGAAAAACTATATATAGATTTATTTGTGACAGAATGGTAGGCAAACACATGTAGATTGTCTACATCTTTTAAAATGCAGCCTTGGATTTACAAATACATGCAGATGTCAATAATACCTGACATAATTTTTACTAGTTTACAAAGTCATTGCCTACATTACCTTATACAGGTACTTGGTTGAACTGAATTTTCTATAAATGACTCTTAATAAGTAAATGAGATTAATGGACTAAAAATTGAAATTTGTAAATGTCTCCATTACCTATTCATGCTTCATAAGCATTTAGTCTTTAAAAAAAATTAGTAGGCCCTGATGATTCAAAAGGCCTTGATTTCTTGAGCCCTTTGTTTGTAAAATGGTGACAAATTTGGATGAAATGCTGCATGTTGGTAATACTGAAACCTTGCAGATAAAGGGTTATTTCAAACCTTTCTTATGAGAATATACATGCAAACTGTGTTTGTGTTAACTCAAATTCTAAATTAGTTACAGTGTGAACTAATCATTTCAAGCATTAAAGCTTGGCCTTGGGATGAAATTAAAGGAGAAACATTTAGGCGGCATCATTGGAGAATTGCCCTCAAAGTAAGATCACTAAATCCATAAACATTTTCCTAAGGGAAGAAGTGGAAGTATCATCAGTTTCTAATTCTAAGTAGAAAAAAAAAATTAGCCTGTGGACCAGAGGAAACAGCCTTGTGTCAGAACACTGGATTATGTTGTTTCTACCTCTCCTTTTCATTGTAACTAATGATTCCTAATATAGGCAATAAAGACATATAAAAGAGAAATCTACATTGTACGTCTCTGATTTATCATCCACAGAACAACTGAAGTAACTGTTCTGGGATGGGGGTATTACCTGGGTATCTATGCCCCAAATATACAAACCCCAGCATGGCAGGTATTTCTAAAAATTTGTGCACAAAAAAATGGGCTGGGTGCAGTAGCTCAGAACTTTGGGAAACCGAGGCAGGAGGATTGCTTGAGCCCAGTATTTCAAGATCAGCCTGGGCAAATTAGCAAGATCCCATCTCTATTTTCTTAATTATTAAAAATTTTTTTTAAAAATTTTAGAAAGATGTATTTTTAAAATGAATATAAGAGGAGCAATGCAAGAGGGAAAGAATGAAAGAAAAACAGCAGAAGACAAAGCACTAGAGGATAGCACTTACAGACCACTCCTGACTCACCCCTGGAAAACATTCACTCAGGTGTTTGCTAGGGAGCACACCCCCCTTCCTCCCAGGCATCCATTCAATCATCTAAAACATTTACTGAACTGGACACAGAGCTGGGCCCTGAGACTACAGACATGAGTCAGACATGGTCCCTACCCTCCAGGAAATCACAGTCTTGCCGAAATACAGACACAGAAAATGAAATTCTGAAAAGAGCTCTAAGAAGAAAGTGTCGAGTGCTGAGCGAGCCTAGAAGAGGAGGCTATTCCTCTGCCTGTGAGGACAGGTGGGAATTGGCTGACCCTGAATGAGGAGTATGCTTTCCCCAAGCAGCAAAGAGGCGAGGACCTGGAGCTGCTGGGGAGAGTCACAGGAGAGCAAGCTCAGGTGAAGGTGAGGGCTGGGCTGCGAATAACCTGAGCAACAGACTGAGAGGTTAGGCTACATTCTGCAGCCAGAGAGGACCCGCAGCAGCTTTTAAATCAGAGGAGTGGCATGATGGTGTCTGGGTTTTGGAAAGGCCAGTGGCAGCAGCATGAATCGTATGACCTTGGGACATGCCCTGGGCAGATGATCCTCTTCCCCGGGGCAGCTATCCTCAACGTGAAGGCCTTTCCCTGTTCTAGATCAGTGACTTCATCCTGGGATATAACAACTTCCTGTACTCACAGATTCTGGGAATCATTTAATGGGCGCAGTGAGGATGGCTCATCCAGGACCTCAGTAGGAAATACCCAAAGTATTTTGGTATTTGACTGGAGTGACTCCATGACTAAGAGCTGGAATCATCTGCAGTCTGGCCTGGATGGCTCAAAGTCCAGGAATGCTGGCTGGAGTTCCTCACAAGGGCATGCTCAAAGCTCATGCCCAGTGCATCTCACAGGGAGTCGGGAGTCAAAAATATGGAAGCTCAGTGTCTTTTAGTATCTTATGTCTGACAGAGGGATCTGTAAAAGGATTGCTTGCCATATTTACCTATTCTTGTTTTATTTCTTACTGCATCATTTAGCTGTGACCTCCATGAAAGAGGTCTCCAAGATGTGACCTGCTCATCCCCTTTCAACCTCAGCTCCCACCCACATACCCCAAACTCTGCAGCAACCAGTTGCTTGGAGTTGCCCATAAACATTCTATCCTTTTTCCCGTCTTGCCTTTTCACAGACTGTTTCCTCCACCCGGAATGCCCCCTACATGCCTGGCAATCTCCTACTTCCCTTTCACGATTCAACCCTAACATCTTCTGGTCTCATAAGCCTTTGCTGAGTCCCCAGCTGCAGTTGTGCCTTCCTCTTCCCCACACCCGTACACCTGGTGTTCCGTTATATTCTATACTTAGCACTCTGCTGCAATTAATTGTCTTCACAACCACCTCTCTCACTAGCCTATGAACCCTCAAAACTCTTGAAGGGTGGAGAATCTGTTATTCTTCTTTGTCATCCCTCCAGCTCACAAACATAGTAAGCACATCGGAGATGTTTAACCAATGTGGACTTTTCATAGTGACTTTCAAGATAACCTTCACATTCTTACAGCATTTTATAAGGCTTATATTAAGAAAGCCCTCTTCAGCCTGGGCAACATAGTGAGACTTTATCTCTACAAAAAAATTTAAAAATTAGCCAGGCGTGGTGGCACATGCCTATGGTCCCAGCTACTTGGGAGGCTAAGGCAGGAAAATTGGTTGAGCCCCAAGGGTTAGCGTCTGTAGTGATCTATGATCATACCACTTGCTGCACTCCAGCTTGGGCAACAGAGCAAGACCCTGTCTCTGGGGGTTAAAAAAAAAAAAAAGGAAAGAAAATCCCTCTTAACATCTCATCATCTACATGCAACAATCCTGCATGTATTGGCCCCATTTAGAGATGAGAAAACAGAGATTCAGAGGCATGTGGTGATTTGCCCAAAGACACTGGCCAAGAAAGTGACAGAGCTAAGTCTTCTCTTCCTCTGCCATCTGATCTACTCAGAGCTCTTGGATAACATGGTGCCACAGAGTGCCCAACCTCAAGTTCAAAGACTTACTTTGGACATAATTTCTTTCCAGTGTCTAGGGCTCTACCTGCTCCTCTGCATACTCCCGTCTCATTGGTTCTGTTTGAGCACCATTTGTTGGGGCAAGCCCAAGGGCAGGACTCTCAGAACCAGGGCAAGGGGGAACTGCGGGAAGTCATTCAGGGTGGCCTCGGGAAGCCTAACTCAAGTTCAAATTGTGATCAAGTCAGTGAGCTAAGGCTGCAGCCGGGACTGCAGTGGAAGTGGGAGGGATGAGATCTTGAATTCTTTCTTTTGCAACCCTGTCCCTGGCATCACTTTGTATAGCAAAGCTTACATTAGAGTCCATGTCCTACTGAAATCACCATAAAAACAGATCTATCAGAGCCCAAATTAATGAGATTTCTTGGTATTTATGAGTCGTCTTCATTTTAATTTAATTTATTATTCAAACAGGAAATATATTTACAGAGTTTGAAATTCCAAAGGCACAAGAGGATATACAGTAAAAATTTTCCTTCCCACTCTTGTCTCTCACCACCAATTTCCTTTCTACAAAGGTATTTCATGAATATTCAGGGAAATACAAGCATTTATATATGCATACATATATATACACACATATATTCTTTTTCTCTCATTTTTATATGAAGGGCAGACTATTTATACACTGTTCTACATCTTGATTTCCTTTTCTGCTTAACAATGTGTCTTGGGATTCCCTCCATACCAGCACACAAAGAGGTGTCCCCATCATTTTTACAGCTGTACTGGATCCCATTGTATGGTTGTGCCAAAATTTGTTTAGCCAGTTCCCGGTTGAGGGGCATTTATTTTGTTCCCCATCTGTTGCTATTATAAACAATGTTGCAGTGAATAACCTTATAGATACATCATTTTGTTCACATGGGAGTATATCCATAAGCCAGATTCATAGACTTGGAACTGCTGGATCAAAGGGTGTGTGTGTTTGTAATTTCAATGGGGAGTGTTCCAAATGACCTTCCACAGACTTTGTACTAATTTAAAATCCTACCGGAGTTGTGCAAGAGGGTCTTTTTTTTTCCGACAGAAACTTCTTTTGTACATAAACCATCAGGGATAGTCCAAGGATTCAAAGAAGCCATGAAGACCAAACAACTCTTCCGAATTTAAAAAATAAAGGTGGGGTGGGGTGAAATGCAAATCAAAACCACAGTGAAAAAAGGGGAAAAAACATGGAATGAGATAACACTTCACACCCACAAGGACGGCTATAATCAAAAATTTGAAAAAGTAAGTGTTGGTGAGCATGGAGAAATTGGAATCCTTCACATTACTGGTGAGAATGTACCATGGTGCAGCTGCTTTGAAAATCAATTAGGTGGTTTCTCAAAAAGTTAAATATAAAATTACCATAGGACCCAACAATTCCATTCCTGGGTATATACCCAAAAGAATCAAAAGCACATACTTAAGCAAATACCTGTACACAAATGTTCATAGCAACATTATTCACAATCACCAAAAGGTGGAAACAATCCAAATATCCATCAAGGGATGAATGGATAAGCAAAAGTGATAAGTACCTACAATAGAATATTACTCAGCCATGAATAATAATGAATGAAATTCTGATACATGCTACAAAATGGAAGAACCCCCCAAACCAATTTCATTTACATGAAACATTCAGAGCAGGTAAATCCACGGAGTCACAATGCAGATTGATGGTTGCCAGGAGCTGAGGAGTCAGGGAAATGGGGAGGGATTGCTTAATGGGTGGACAGTTTCCTTTGGGGATGACGAAAATGTTTCATAACTAGATACAAGTAGTGGTTGCACACATTGTGAATGTGCTAAATGCCACTGAATTATAGTTTAAAATGGTTAATTTGTGTTAGTAAATTTCACCTCAACCAAGAAGAAAAAAGGAAAAAATAAAAGTGGAGGTGTGTTCCTGTCGCTGTTCCCAATATTCTTGGTTGCTGACTTTCTGAATCCCCCACTTTGTGATCCTCTCCCAGTTCAGTCTGTCTACAGAGGGCCCCCTAGGGGCCCCCTAGGATGGTTACAGACATCCGCTAATAGCATATGCCAGGCAATGAGCCTGGGGCTTTTATGCATTTTCCCATGAATTCTTCACCACAACCCTGCGAAGTATCATTATCTTCATTTTTTTTTTTTTTGAAACGGAGTCTTGCTCTGTTGCCCAGGCTGGAGTGCAACGGCATGATCTCGGCTCACCACAACCTCCATCCCCTGGGTTCAAGTGATTCTCCTGCCTCAGCCTCCTGAGTAGCTGGGATTACAGGTGCATGCCACCACGCCTGGCTAATTTTTGTAATTTTAGTAGAGATGGGGCTTCACTATGTTGGCCGGGCTGGTCTTGAACTCCTGACCTCAGATGATCCGCCCGCCTCGGCCTCCCAAAGTGCTGGGTTTACAGGCGCGAGCCACCATGCCCGGCCCATTATCTTCATTTTACAGATGAGGAAACTGGGATTTGGAGAGCGCAAGTAGCTTGCCCAATGTTACTCAGCTGGAAAGTAGCGAAGGGCGACTCCAAAGCCAAGCTCTTTCCATTAAGCAGCCAGCCTAAATGTTTTACCCACCTCAGCAAGAGTCAAGAGACAGCAGGCCCTTGCCACCCCAACAGGCCATTCCTAATAACTCAGTGACCTGGGCTCTGGGCCAGCCTACTCCTCTGGGAGGCACACAGCTTCTTCTCCTTCTGGGACCCTCTGTATCCAGCTCACTACAGGCATTTCCCTGAAGCCCAGCTCTGTCCCTTTCTTACCCTCCTATTTAACATAGTGAATGAGTTCAAGGCATCCCATAAATGCGACATGAATTAAATTGATCTCAGTAGGTTGGAGCCAGTGAAATAAAAAAAATTCATAGTGCTCTGGCTTTGGCCTAATCTGAATCACATTGTTTGAATAAAGTAACTTCATTTATTTCTGCTGTGACAGAAAGAATGAGAGCTTTGATGCTACACAGACCGAGCTGCAAATCCTGGGTCTGCCACTCCCCTGCTTTGTGTTCTTGGAGCCACAGTTTACTCATTCACAAAATGGGGTTGCAAGCTTGTAAGGAGGGTTTGACAGCACACTATAAGAAAGTGCCTAGCATACTTCATTCAAAAAATATTCATTAAGGACCTACTATGTACAAGGCAGCATGCTCTGTTTTTTAATGTGATTATGAAAAACACAACCCCTGAATTCAAGAATCTTCCATTTTAATGGAAGAAACAGACATTACATCATTACATAACTAATTGTGAATGAGGGGCCTGACCTATCTGGAAGGGGGTTGTCCAGAGGCTTTTTGAGGAAGTGACGTCAGAGCTGAGATTGAAGAGTAAGTAGGTGTAGGCTGGGGGTGGGGGGATTGTTCCAGCAAAGGGCACAGTGGGTGCAAAGGCCCTGAGGGAGAAATGAACTAACAGGGTACCAGTGTGCCTGGGCCTAGACATCCAAGGGGAGAGGGGGAGGAGATGGTTATCACTCATTGCCAAACACAGTAGCCCACCTAGCTTTCCCTATCCCTGCAACCACCCTTCCATTTCTCAGTGACCTCCCAGCTGGTCCTCCTGCTTACTTCAGTGTGCCCCTGCAGCTCATCCTCAGGACACAGCCACATGGATTCTTTAAAGAAGCAATCCAGGAGCCAAGCGTGGTGGCTCATGCCTGTAATCCCAGCACTTTGGGAGGCCAAGGCGGGCAGATCACTTGAGGCCAGGAGTTCGAGACCAGCCTGGCCAACATGGTAAAACCCCGTCTCTACTAAAAATACAAAAATTAGCCGGGCATGGTGGCACATGCCTGTAATCCCAACTACTCAGGAGGCTGAGGCACAAGAATCACTTGAACCCAGGAGGCAGAGGTTACAATGAGACGAGATCATGCCACTGCACTCCAGCCTGGGTGATGGAGTGAGTCTGTCTCACAAAAATAAAAAATTAAAAAATAAAGAAGCAACCAGGGTCAGGTCACCCTCCACTTAATGCCCTTCAAGAGCTGCCGGTTATTTCTAGAAGACTCTCAGACCGGCGTCCCTCACATGGCTCTGCACAGAAGAGTACCTTCACTGCCAGCCCCAGGAAGGCTGCAGTGCCTCAGGCTCTTCTAAGGAAACCTGCCCCACCACAGGCGGAAGGGGAGGGAGACAGGCAGATTGGGGCAACACCTGTTCATACAGACCATTTATCTACAGGCAAATACCCCTTAGCACTTGCTCAATCACTAAATTTGGCTGATGATCATTAGCATATCACACATGGGATATGCACCTGGCTTGAGAGTCTACATTTCCCTCTATTTGGTTAGTGCTGTCCTTTCCTTAAATAAAACATTTTCAACTTTGCCTGAGGAAGGAACTTCCCACCGTAATGTAGTTGTGCCCTTCTTTTCTTGCAATGGCCTGATGCTCCCTTTTTCTGGTTATTACTACTTTAACCATGTGAGCCCCAGTCACAGTGTACCCCTCTATTCTTGGAGCACCTCCAGCTTGGCAGCACCCTGACAGGGTCAAGCTATAACATTTTCAGATGGAGACAGGCGATAATCCCTGTGCCTTTGACTGTCATAGGCACAAAGCCTGAACATGGTCATGAAGCCCTCTGGGATCTTACCATTAACCAAAGATAGGGTTCCAGCTATGTAGGAAACAACCCACTGGCATGGCAAAAAAAAAAAAAGAAAGAAAGGAAAAAAAAAGAAAAAAGTGACCAAAGGCCTTCTTCCCTGGGCGTTCTCTCATGTTGAAATTCATGAGACAATACGCACATGAGGTAAGAAGCAGTGTAGAAACAATTCGTGCTCACCAAATAGCCACATGCTCCCTTCATTTCCCAGCCTGCCTTACTGTCAGGGGGTCAGGTGACTAATTCCAGCCTATGGGCTGTGGGAGAAGTTCTGTAGGTTATTTCTAGGCAGAGGCAGTCAAAATACAACCTGTTAGTGTATCTCATCTCTCTCTCTTCCCCCGCTGTGGTCTCTCTGAAAGCCACCCACTCCTTAGAGCATAGCTGCAAGATGGGACAGAGATGCCCAACACACATCCGACTTTACAGGAACAAGAAATGAACTTTTACTGCATAACGCTGCTGAGATTTCAAGGCTTATGTGTTACCACAACACAGTCCAGCCTAGCCCGATTCATTCCTACTCTGGGCCTCACGCTGCACAATTATAGGTTGGAAGCACTGAAAGGTAAGAAACGGTCCTGCTTTCAAGACGTTTACAGTCTGGATGGGGAGACCAGATAGGCAGAAATTCCATGCTAAATGCTAAAGTTCAGGCCACAGGCATAGACAGCATTCGAACAGAACCAGCCCCCAGTGCAAGGGAAGTTTTACATGGGAGGTAAAAGCACAGGATGACAGGCAAACAGGTAAGACCTTCAGAAATACAATTTTATTGAACAAGAGGTATAAGTGTAGTGATCAGGCAATCCTGAGTAGACATGCTAATTTCTTCTAACTTTGCAATAGAGTATTTAGAAATATAATGAAAAATAGAGAGAATAACATACTGAACCCTTATTCCACTGATGACCCAGCTTTTACAACTATCATTGCTTGCCAGTGTGGTTTTTATTTACTCCCTGCCTTTCTTTCCTGTAATATTTTGTCAATTATCTAATAACCAGTTGTAGGCAAATGTCCCCAGTTATTTAAATATATATTACACATCTTTTCAGTTCGTTTTTCCAAATTAGGACCTAAACAAGTTCTGAACATTGAATCTTGTTGATATGTCCTTAAAATCTGATTTTGGCTATAATAGTTTACCCATGCACATGTTTTTAAATGCCATTTATACACATTAACTTTATAAACACAAAGTAATGTGTTTTTAAGGCCCTGTCTATTCTGTTCTCACAAAAGGGCAAAAGAAATCTTAAGATCAGCTGAAATATCAAGAGTCACAAAATCGTGTTGGGTTTGCAGAGGCCAGGCAATAACATGTATTGTCAGACTGCATGTGGCAAACAGACATGACATGTGGCCCACTAGGGGAGTCAGACCTGAGCCCAGATGGACCTTTTTAGAAAGTGCCTTCCCCAAAAGGAGAGGTCACACAGGACATGTGTCCATCTGCTTAGCCACTGGGAAACCTGTAGGTGCCATCCCAAGAGGGAACTACAGGGAAGGTTGTGATCTATCAGATAAAGTAGAGACTGGCCTGTGACTCTGATCCCTATCTTTGATGTCTCACCAGGAAGACAGGGCTTCTGTGAGGCAGCAGCCAGGAAAGATATTTGGCCCATGAATCTGGAAAGGAGTGACTGCGCCCAGGCTTGAGCCTGTGCGTTTGGTATCACAATTTCAACACTCCCACTCGGGGGAGCAGGCGCAGTCCAGAGGTCCCTCACGCAAGACTGTCCACAGCCAGATTCCAAATTCAGACGATCACCATTTACTGTTTTTGTAGAATTGGGGAAGACTTTGGAATCTGAGAGCAAGAGAGAGACAAAGAGTGAGGGACAAACAGAGACAGAGACACAGAGGGCAAGAGTCGGGAAACATCCATCCACCCACCCGCCCTTCCTCACAGAAAAAAGGCAAAAGCGGCAGGAAGGAGCCAGAGGAAGGGCCAGGCACACGGTGAGGACGCAGGAGACAGCAGAGCGAAGCAGAGGGGAGGCAAACGCCGCCTTTTCAAGTCTAACAGCTCTCTGAAAGCCACCACTCCAAAAACAAGCCGCTCCAAAAGAAACTAACAGGTAAGCTGCAACCTCAGCCTTCGCTGTTACACAAAGAACACTTCCCAGCAGTGCTGCTGAACTGCCTGTGTGGCGCTCCCAGGATGGGTTTGAACAACCAGCCTTTGTTCTATTTTCCCCTGCTGCAGTGGAAATGAACAGGAGCAACTGACACAACAGCCTGTCAGATGTGGATTACTGGTTTAGAAGGAGACCCGGATTCCAGAAACCCCACCAAAGAGACAGTGGAAATGTCTGAGGAGACAACACAAGGCTGCAGCCGGGTCACATGCCAATTAAGTGGGCTGTTTGGAGCGGCATGTAAATGATCAAAAGCATTTGGGACCCTCTCCCATCAGTCACAAAAGATGCTTAAGGCCGGTTCCTTTGAATGCTGTTTTAGTAGTGGTCTCGTACAATACATCTTAAGGAACATTTATACTGTGTTCACTGTGCATTCAACTGTGGCCACTTCAAAGGTTTAGCCAAGTATTTTATGGCCATGGTAAAGGGTTCTTATTGATTTAAATTACAAGCTTGGCTCCTGTCAGCTCCACTTGAGGGCAAAAATGCAATAAAATATCCCACAGCACAAGAGACAGACATATCACATTGAAAATCTTAAGAGATCCTTTTCACTATAATCACTCTAGATGATATTTATTTATACAGGCAAGCTTATCAGAGAGATTTGTCTTCAATCTTTAGGCTTTAAGGGTTTCTCTCGGTTTGGGTATTTGCTTTTTTAAAAATCTAGATCTGACCTGGGCCGTGAAAGGGTCAGAAGTGCATGCTGCCTCCCCTCGCTTGGAGTCTCCCACCGCTCCCCAGCTACTCACAAAATGGCTTGTTCCAACAATAGTGACGTTGACATACTAGCCATCACGGCTGAAGGATTATGATTTTCAGTCCTCCTATCATTTGCATATCCAGCAGGCCAGACTCAGATGAACGAGAGGTGTCAAGGCATGAATGACAAGCCTATCAAGGCGATGGAAGGCTGTCTCAGGATTAACTGTCAGGGAGACAAACTTCACTCTGGAGACAGAGACAAGAACAAGCTTTCTATTGGAAGACTCTAAAATTGAGAGGGATTCAAAAGCTGTCGATATGAAACGTTGCTTATACTACTCGCTAATCCCTGTGATGATCAGCACAAAAGAAGTTGCCTTATGCTAAGAAGAAGGAAGAAAACCAAAGCAGCAGGCTCTGGTCCGCTTCATTCCCGGTTTCTTCATAATAATTTGCCTGAAACATACTCAAGATGGAGCTAACCCCCAGACATACACAAAAAATAGCAAATGACTATTAGGTATCTGACATTTGAAATAACATGTTTCTGGAGGGTTGGCATTACAAGAGTCATTTCACTTCAAAATGTTATTCCTAATGTAATTTTTTAAAATTCATAAGAGGCACTTGCTAGAATTCAGTGTAGCACTAAAGTCACTCAAAAGACAGAGGTCAAATTCATTTCATTTCTTTTATGTTTTCTTCTCTCTGCTAGATGAAATAAATGATTAAGCCTAGAACACTTGGCAGTTCAGCGAATGTGCTCCGTGGCACCATTACAAGATCGATTTTCTCAATACAGGAGTCTTTCTAGGGTGCACATTGCTTAGCTGACATCTGTCGCCGTTGTCATGGCAGCGCTCTCTCCAGCATAGTGAGAGGTCAGGCCTGACAGGGAAGGCCTCGCCAGCCCTACCCCAGTCACTTCAAGGTTAACAGCCAATGGACCAAAGAAATAGGCAATTATAGCACAGTCAATTCCGGTTAAGGAAATATCTGAGAAGTAAATATGTCTGATAAGTGAATGGAAATGAAACAGCCAATGCTATTGATGCAATCCCATAATATCAGTGCCTTTTTCTGGTTCAGTTTGGTTGTTCCTTGTAAAATTTTCATGCTCAAAGAAATCTAGCAAGAAAGAGGATAAGCAAAACTTCATTATGCAGCCATTAGCCTCTGTACTTGAAGAATAGAATTCCCAGAGATGAGTAGATGAACGTCAGAAGAGCAGAGCTTCTTCCCAGAAAAAGTGCAAAGAAAATCCCCAGGGTCTCCATCCCCTGTTGGTTTAGTCCCTGCTATTTCCAGCTGCATGTCTGTCTAAAGAAGATTCTTAGGATTTCAAAGGAAATTGACTTTAAAATAATATTTCTCATTGCCACCTCATCCTTACTAAATTCATTACTTATCAGAATGAAGGTCTTTCGTATAATTTCAACAACTCTGAAAAACAGCAAATTATTCCAAAAAATTCCAAATCACCAACATGTTGAAATTACTAATTTCTAATGATACACATTTCCTCTAAAGCATAACTTTTGATAGAAAAGATATTTTTATAACAGACATTCTTTGAATAGAATTTTAAAAATGACAGATGGAACTAAAACATAGATTTTCAATTACAAGTTGCATACCCTAGAAATTCAGTTACTGACAATGTCTGCAGGTAGTAAAACTTGAAATTCATTATGGTAGATACATTCATATTACCCACTCCTGATTAAATCTTGCAGTTAGTACAAAGAGAGCTTTAGATTTCATCAGACGCCTGAAAGAATGGCAATGACTTTTCTTCAACTGTGGGATTTTGTTACTCACAAAAAGGAATAAAAAATTAAGAGTTACATTTATATAAAAAATTTATAATATATAATATGGGCATTTTATATATATGTAACTCTTAATAATAACTCAATAATATATATATGTAACTCTTAATTTTTTATTCTTCTTTGTGAGTAGAAGAATATGTATTCACTGTGGTTACTCACCTCAGCTCTTTGCCAAAACATTCTCAGCTGTGGTCAGCATAGACCATGGTGTCTGCTGAGGTCTATAGCCCATCATTGGTCATATTGAGAGGTGGAATCTCTTCCAACATTGGTCTAGTTGTACTTGCTGCCTTGTTTCCCAGAGTTTCCATTAATAAGCTGAAGCTATCCATGCCTCCCTCTTGCTTCATGGGTAGAAGTTGGTTTAGCACCCAAACTAATGAGCTGACACTACTCCCTTCAGCCCAACAGTCTCCTGAGAACCAATGGCTTCATTTGCAAATTCAGCATTACTTTAGAAAGGTCATGTGCGGATGCAAGAAAAAGTAAGCCACTCAAATAAGCTTAAGTGTGGAAGATTTTACTGTAAAAATACAGCAGGAAATCCTGCAGAGGATTAGAAACAGACAGGAAACAAATTATATGCAGACCAAATTGGAACTAAAATTGGAATTGGAAAATGAGAAACCAGGGCGATTCTCTCTACGTGCATTTCACCTCTGCCATGCTTTTCTTCTTCCCTCTTCACCTCTGTCTTTCAACTGGCTTTCTCTGCATTCAGCGTGGGTTAATTTGGCATGACCTTTCAGTTCTAAAGGCATCCTCATCTTTCTCAGTTTCTCAGTGTCCAAATTCCCATAAGACAGAGTCTGATTAGCTCAGCCCAGACAATGGGTTGGCTCTCCCAAGGTCCGGTGCCAGTTGGATTTAATCATCCAGAGTGGGGATAAGAGTGGCTAAGGGGCTCTGACCAGGGTCATGCAGTTTACATGTGACTTCCCAGCTACAGCCTTCAGCAAAGGCAAGGCACACACTAAAAATATGTCTTCTACAAAAATCAAAGATGATACATGAATTAAAAATTTCCCACGTGCCCAGAAACTTTACAGGTAAGCAAGAGCTCTTCAACAAAATGATGCTGAGATAGTTATTCAACAATATTATCATGACTTGTCAGCATGTCGTGACTTTCAATATCTGCAGCCTTGTTGGAATCATCTCCAGCAGTATAAAATGACTACCCCAGCAAAAAAAAAAAAAAAAAAAAAAAAAAAAAAAATGCAGAAACACTCCCTTCCTAATTACAGGGGATAAAACACAGAGAAAACAAAATGCCTTGGCCTTCACAACAGGCCATCGCCAGCCTTGCATCCCATGCCCCACTACACCCTGCATACCCTGACCTGTAGTTAAACTGAACTATTTCCTGTTCCCTCTTGAAGCCCCACACTTTCTTTTCTCATGCCTCCCTCCACACAATGTTTCCATTCCTTCTTCAGTCTGCACCACACTGTAATTAAACAGAACTAACACACAGAGGCTCTCAAAGAATAACCAGGGAGTAATGAATGGCCTCTGGAAGTGGGGGATTTTTATTAAGCAGTTCCTTTAAGTGAACACTTGATAAGAGAAGGCACACACGGTCTGTCCTTGAGGGCCTTCTAAGATGCCAGCTCCCTCAGAAAGGCTTCCCTTGGCTCCCCAGATGAAAAATCACTAATCCATCCTCCGAGGAAGCATTTCTTGTTTCTATCACTGTTTCCCAAATGTAAGAATTTGTAGATCCTTAAAATTACAAGTGCACACACCCCAATCTGAGAAGTAGTGCATTACAAGTTAAACTCTGTCACTTAAGGGGCCATGTGAGCCATGCCAAGTCATAAACTCGAGAACCGAAATCACATGGCCGCTCTAAGTTTTTTGTCTGACCTCCAGATGACCCATAATATTCCTCTACTAATTATTTAGATGATCATCAAAATAAAAACACAAATCATCATCATCATCATTAAAACTCAATTTAAAATACCTAATTGTTCAGACCTGTGTAGCCTGGCATATCCAGAAGGCTCTCATTCCAAATTTCTGGGCCCACATGGAATTAATCAGATGCTACTTCCACCATTTTGATTTGACTGTATAGCTCTGGCCTCTGAAAACCACCAAAAGCTCTCTACAGCTTGATAAATTATATACCTGCTGTTTACACTTGGTCAAAACCATAAATCCAAAGCTCGTTTTGGATAGTGATAGATTTCCACCTTGTTCACCTGTAAACCTAGTCAAAACACCCCTCCTGCTCCGTTATAGACTCTGTTATTCTAGACACACCATCTGAGCAGGAATGCTTATCATTCGATAAAACAAGAGTGCAAAGAACTGGCTTATATGTCAACATGTGGTGGAAAAATACAGCATTGACTCTATCTGAGTCATTTATAATCTCTGGTCAAAACTGAGAATTACTTTGGCGAAGATAGAGATGGTTATTTTTTATCCTTTGTCTTACTCTTCTCTGAGTGATTTTTACAACCTGTGTAGTAGCTGTTTTTTTCATTCTTTATCCAATATGTAAGATGCCAAGGACTGTGCCAGATATCTGAGAATACAAATATCTCATAGTCTAATGGAGGAAAAAGATATGTAAATAGGTAATGCAGTGGAATAAATCCTGCAAACAAGGTACATATTAAGGGCAATTAAAAAAGAAGAAAATTATTAACAGGCATTTCAGAAGACTATCATAGAAGAGAATCTCTTTAGTGGGTATCATATTCATTATATGTTGCTGCATATGAAATTACTACAAAACACAGCAACTTAAAACAACAAACTTTTTTTTTTCCCTCACAGTTTCTGTGGGTCAAGAATTCAAGAGCTGGCTCAAGGTTTCTCATGAGGTTGCAATCAAAATCACTCACATGGCTGTTAGCAGGAGGGCACAGTTCCTCTCATGTAGCCTTTTCCATGGAGCTGCTTGAGTATTCTCATGAAATGTCAACTGGCTTTCCCCAGAATGAGGAAACCCATAATGCTTAATGAATAAGAGAGAGAGACAGAGAGAGAGAGAGAGATGCCACAATCCCTTTTATAGCCTAATGTCCTCCAAATCTTGGACATCAGACACCATCACTTCCTGTACATTCAACTCATTAAAAGTTACTAAGTACAGCCCACACTTAAAGGGATGGCAATTTGGTCCCAGCTGTTGAAGGAAGAAGTATGGAAGAATGGGTAGGAGCTTTGCAGAGAAGTGGAAAGAGAGAGCTAGCTAGCTAGCTGGGCAAAAAGGATAGCATGCCCATGTGTGGAAGACCATGGGTCCCAGGAAAAGTGAGGGGTTCACTGTAGGTTTTCAACTTATTTCCACCTTTCAATTAGACAAAATCTTACAAGGAAGCCCAGTATACAACACAAATAAAAATAGCTCTGCTATGGCTGAAGCTATGTGAAGGAGAAGAGGCGGGAACTCCCACCCCAAGGTGGCCTTTAGAAGAACTCACTGCAGGTCCTAGAACTTCACAGAGTCAGCTGAAAACCATTGCTATATGCAATAGCTGTGAGTGCTTATCTATAGGTACAAGCCATACTCTCTGTTAACCTTTATCTTGTCAGGTAACAAATTATGCTCTTACCTTAACTGAAACCAAATAAAAAATACACAAAAATTCTCATTAAGAAGAGAGTAGGGATCTTGTTGAAATGCAGGAAAATCTCAACTTACCAACAGGTTATATTCCAAGAGTTCACTTGTAAGAGAGTTCTTTAGAACTCGGTGTATCAGTTAGTTAAGACCAAAAAGATGTTGTGTAACAAATGATCTCAAAAACAGAGTGACTTAAAACAACTATCATTTATTCTCACATATCTGCACATAGGCTGGAGATCAGCTTATTTAAGCTGGTGCTGGACTTCACAGCTCTGCTTCAAGTTGCAGGTCAGCTAAAGGGGTAAAGCTACCTATGGAAAGCTCAGCTCATGGAGATGGCAGAAACACAAAAGATGACAAGAGGGCAAGCAGAGAAAGACAAAGCCTCTTAAGGCCTGAGATCAGGACTGGCACACTTTTGCCCACATGTGGTTGGCCAAAACAAGTTTCATAGATAAGCCAAAGACAAGGGTTAGGAAAATATACTTTGCTCAATTGAGGCTAAAGCAAAGGGGTAAAGAATTGGAGCCAATTATTCAATCTACTACATTCTGAATGCGTTTTTCCATAAAAACAAATTTAAAGTCATAGTTGAATGCCATATTAGCTCTCCAAAACCAATTTAATGTTGAGAAATAACAATAATAGCCTAGAATCAGGTGATGCTGCCACATTTTTAAGTAAGCCAAATTTGTCTTCCCAGCTCTCTTTCTTCACCCCCTTTCAACAATGCTCATATCTCTCTCCATGAGCTCAGCATCTTCATGGTTGCTCTAACACCTCACCTCTGTGTCACTCATCCCTCACTTCCCTCCCCTCAATTGTTTCAGCCCCTAAGTTTAGAACTCTGGAACCCTCAACGTAGACCCTCCCAGTTGGCTGCCAAAAGGAGAACCATCTGATTAAATCAACTTACGCTCACATGTAAATGGCTCATTGCTTCTTTACAGTCTCTAAAACAGTTGCCTTTTTAAAGGGGGCTGTCCCACAGCCCAGTAATCCTCCCACTGGTGAGATGTGAGATAGTAAATACATTGATGAAATCCTTAAAGTCAGGAATATTCTTAGAAAAAGGGAATATGTCTTATGCAGATCTGCCCGTTACTCTCATGTTGTGAAGAAAGTGTCATTTATACATGTGAAGCCTGCTGTGTTGACTTTATTACTCTCACTTCCAATATTTTCTTTCCCACTCTGTACTTCTGTGAGGAATTGAATTCGCCAGGAGAAGACAAATGTCAGAGTTATGATTTACATCTCATTACAGGGCAAGTGTTGTTTCCCATTTTGGAATTTATTCTTTAGGCCAAATCTTCAAAGACTTTCTTTTTTTTCTTTCAACATTAAAATGGCATATTTCAGCATGAAATATGCCTACTCTGGCTTAGGAAGAGCTTAAAGATTTGGCCTTTGTATTGAGTTTTCATGTAAATATTTCTATTGTAAACAAACAAATTATTATCCTGAGAACATTGCTATTAATCATAATAATGTGTTTACTTTTAAAGACAGATCATAAAGAAAGATTCCAAGTATTAAGTTTTAGTAACACCACTTTTCTACCCTGTTCAAATGTATGTCTACACAGACAAAAAGGGAAGAGGAAAATTGTGAATCAGAGATACCACGTAAATGGCTAATCTGAAAAATATGGACCAAAAAATATAGTTTTATTGATCCTAAGGCATAAATATACGTGTGGTTCTTCATTTCTGCTGATGTGTCCATGACTAAAATAGCTATGCCTATATGCCTATGACAATATTATTATGTTATATTTTAGTCATTTTGAACAACCTTTGAAATAGTTAATATCCTCCCCCATCACTTTGCCCAAAAAACAATGGTACCTATTATTAGCTATGTGAAGATGAGCTGTTACAAACAGTTATTTCTCTTCCAGTCTTGTCAAGTGCCAATAACCATAACATTGATTTCAGGTAGATTATGTTAAGTTAGGATTTGAGAAGCTTTGGTTTAAGAACACCTCACATTTTTTTTTACATTAACCAAAGTGGTCATCCAAATTCCATGCTGTCCAAGAAAGAATGCTTTTCCCTTGCTTCTTAAGAACCAAATTCTGATGAAATCTAAATACAATCAAAACTCTCAGTGAAGAGAACTGTAAAATAGAGTGTGTAATAAGGAGTATGATTAGAAAAGGAAGTCCCCCACTTCAAATGGCAGATTGACCAGTCATCCATCAGTCATGTAGCTGCTCTTATTACTCGTTCATTTAGCGTGAACTCATAAGTGAGTGGCTAAAACGAAGCAAGGACAATGTATAGGTGTATCAAGATACCACATTGTACGCCACAAATGTATGCAATTACCATTTGTCAATTAAAAAGAAAATACAGTTAAAAAATAAAGTCCATGAGTGGTAATGCCAAGAAAAATTAAATTAAAATTTTTAATGAAGCATGTGGTTCAGAGCAACCACTCAAATTCCAGCTTCTACATTTATCCGCCATAACTTAAGCAAGTTTCTTAACCTCTCTGTGTTTCAGTTTCTTTACCTGCTAAGTGGAGATTATAGTACAAATCTCTTAGAGTAATTGTAAAGATTGAATGAGTCTTTACTGTGTGCCAGGCACTGTGCCAGATGTGTGAACTGTTCATAACAGTGCCTGGCACACATTAAGCACTATGGGTTTGCTGTTCTTGTCCTTGTCATTGTTATTATGGTACTCATCATTATGTCATTGTGATTATGGCAATCATCATCACCATGATCATTGTCTGTGGATTTCTGTTAGCCATGCAGTCTCTCTTTCCTATTAACTTTTCCTCTTAGTTGCAAGGAGTTGAATCAGCTCACAGTTGATAAAAAATTCTTGAGTTCCTTTATGAACATTGCTGTTGGGAGTACAGATTGGACTAAGATCTTGGCAAGATCTAATAAAGTTGAAGACGCTCCTTTCTTATGAGCTAGCAATGCTACTCTCAGGCAAATACAATGGAGAAACTCCTAGATCTGTGTACCAAAAGACATTTATATTAGAATATTCATGGCAATGTGGTTTGTAATTTAAAAAATGGAGACATCTAGATGATGATCAGTAAGAGAATGGATAAGTCTTAGAGTAATCATACAACAAAATAGCAAACCGTAGTGATAATGAATAAAATAGGTTATAAGTATCAACTTGAACAAATCTCACAAACATAATATTAGGTGAAAAAAACCAATTCATAGAATACATCAGTGTAATTCCAGTTACATATGGTTCAAATACATGCAAAATTTGTTTTTAAAAAGCGGAAGGACAATATGCACAAAATCATGATAGTGGTTACCTTGGGACTAAGAGGGATATTATTGGAGTTTCAATGATAGGAATTATATTTTTCTTTTTTTTTAGACAGAGTCTCGCTCTGTCACCTAGGTTGGGGTGCAATGGCACGATCTTGGCTCACTGCAACCTCTGCCTCTGGGGTTCAAGCAATTCTCCTGCCTCAGCCTTCTGAGTAGCTGAGACTACAGGTGCACACCACCACACCCAGTTACTTTTTGTATTTTTAGTAGAGACGGGGTTTCACCATGTTAGTCAGGCTAGTCTCACCCTCCTTGGCCTCCCAAAGTGCTGGAATTACAGGCGTGAGCCACTGCACCTGGCCAGTAATTATATATTTCTTAATTTAGGTGGGTAGATACATAGACATCCATTTTATTGCAAAGTCTTAAAATTCACATATATTATGAGTTGGTAAGTATGTTAGCATTTTATTCAAAAGTTATTCATTGAAGAAAAAAATGACTAAAAGCACCCCCATTTCTCTCAGGTGGCACTTGCAGCCCCAGTTTTTCATCTTCAATGTGCCAGGGCACTATTCTGTGAGTATTTCTCTTCAGGGATATGCAGTGGGATTAGGTCATGAGATGTTCTGCCTCTATTGACATTTTTTTTTCTAAATTTAGGAATGCATTATCATGCCAAAATGATATGGATGCCTCTTCTCACAATCATTACTCTACCTATTACCTCACACAGCGGGAGGTGGGTTTGCTTTCCCTATTTGACAAAAAAGAAATGGAAGCACAACCATGAGCCTATTACCCAACTGTTACGGCCACTCTGGTGCCTGGAAGCATCAACACATCCTGCTTTCTTCAGATGGCTTCTCTTCTGTTTTCTCCTCAAGGATCCCTCATTCACCACCTTTGCTGCTATAAACCATCAGCAAGTTCTTTTGGAAGTTGGAGAGCTATAAATCTTAAATTTAAAAAACAATAATGGAACAACACCTCTGGGATTAAAACCCACCTCTCCTGATTACAGGTTCTGTAACTGAACATCCTGTAAATGGGATTTCAATCCATATGTGGTGTTCATTATGCACCAACATGCAAGATGAGCGCTGGGGAGCAAGAATTGAACCACTGAACTCTCCAGCCCAGGACCCGATGTAATAATAGAAGTGAGTCCTCAGTGAAGGCCACGGACACCCAGCCACTGTCCCCTCCCATGCAGCCACCCAGGGCTTTTCTTTGCATTATTTATTTATTTCTAAGACTTGGGGGTGGAGAGGAAAGAGAGGAAGAAAAGGAAGTGATTTTTCTTCTTAATAGGCTTGCTCTTCTTGCTCTGGGTAGAATCAATGCAAGTGGGATTGAACTCATTCCCTAATATCCCCTTCCCTCCAAACTGCTTCCTTCCATTGTAAATAATTCAGACAAAATAAAATAATCATGTGCTGGTAATTACCACTACCCCCACCCCAAAAACAAATGCTTGCTGAAATGCCACCCTCCTGATGTTGCAGCAACCGTGCCTGGGACCACCGTGATGGCAAGTTGAAGCTGAGATGTGTGGTGTGCAAAGGTGAGGGCAGGAGGGCTGTTTGGTCGTCTTTCCTGAGCAGAACGGCACTGAAATGCTACCGCTGTGCCTCCCTGGAAATGGCTGGCGCTCTGCTAAGGGGCCTGGAGACAGCACAAATTTTAAGAGGCTGCTGTAAACCCAATTCCCCTTATTTTTCATTCTGATTTCCATATTTCTATCTTTGTGTATGAGAGGAAAGCTTTGACAAGCTACGACACACACAGGCACACACACACAAGTATGCCTTTCCTCCTAGCTCATCTCTTCATATAATTTTTATTTAATGGGTTTATTTCTTCATATAAACACCTTGCTCACCTGTGCGTGCCTCATTAACTGGAATCTTTAGGAGAGGAGTAAATGGTTGTTTTGCTTCAAAACATCAACAAAGTTCAGGGGGAGATGGCACAATGTACAATATGAGAATCAACATTCTCGATCCTGTAGAACAAAATGGAGGCAACTCACCAAAAAAGCAGGGAAGAAGGGGCTCCCCAACAAAACAACACGTGTGAGCAGAATAGGCTATGTGGTAGAAGGCATCTCATTTGGGTACTGGTAATTTACACAGAGATCTCTGCTTTTTGTTCTTTGCAAAAAGATTCTCCACAGACTCATCATCTTCATGGAGAATTAAAGAAGCTATAAACAATAATTTAGAAAACAGCATGGATAGGACTGTTATGATCCCAGCTTGTTATTGATATTTGGCATGTGGCCTTTAAATAAGATGCTGGAAATAAAAAGACTGAACTCACACACATGTAGACAGAATCTTGGCTCTTCCTTCTTGCCCTCAGTCACTCCTCTGAAGCCAGTGGGAAGGCCCTGGGGAGCAGAGGGAAGTGTCCTTCAAAGCTCAAGTGTTCTCCAGGCTGCCCCAGTAGAATGGGAAAAGTCCATTCCTCTCTATGACTCCTTCTTTTGCCATAGTCAACAGTGGCAGAAAGAAGAGGTTCTAAATTCAACCTGTCCAGTATGCTGGCCACTAGCTATGTGTGGCTATTTACACTTAATTAAAGCTAAAAAAAATTCAGTTCCTCAGTCACACTGGCCACATTTCAAGTGCTCAATAGCCACACGTGGCTAGTAGTTGCCATATTGAATGGTGCAAACATAGAACATTCCATCACCTTAGAAAGCTCTATTGGACAAGGCTGCTGTAATGTCAACACACTGGAGAAATTTAGCAGGTGTGCTGAGCATCTAGGGAAAGTCTTTCTGAAGAGAAGGTGTATTCGTCCATTTTCATACTGCTATAAAGAACTGCCCCAGACTGGGTAATTTATAAAGAAAAGAGGTTTAATTTACTCACAGTTCAGCATGGCAGGTGAGGCCTCAGGAAACTTACAATCATGGCGGAAGGTGAAGGGGGAAGCAAGGTCTCTCTTCACAAGGCAGCAGGAAGGAGAAGTGCCGAGTAAAGTGGGAAGAGCCCCTTATAAAACCATCAGATCTCGTGGGAACTCACTCACTATCACAAGAACAGCAAGGAGGATGCCCTTATGATCCAATTACTTCCACCTGGTCTCTCCCTTGACATGTGGGGATTATGGGGATTACAATTCAAGATGAGATTTGGGTGAGGCACAATACCTAACCGTATCAGAAGGGCAGGAAAGGAATCCAACCCTAAGTCACTTCCACATTTGGAAGTGGAATTTATTTGACTGTAAAAATAAGAAAATACACATGGGAAATAGGTGCAACACCCAGGTTTTAAAAAATCCTGCTTCCACCCCTTAATAAGCCTTAAGATATAACAGCAGGACATTTTCAAGTGTTTAGTAAATATATCTCTCAGTTTGGTTAAATTTCCCCTTCTATTTAATTGCTAACATAAGGAAGTTTTTGGAAAGAG
This sequence comes from Nomascus leucogenys, assembly GCF_006542625.1. Classification (NCBI taxonomy): domain Eukaryota; kingdom Metazoa; phylum Chordata; class Mammalia; order Primates; family Hylobatidae; genus Nomascus; species Nomascus leucogenys. The sequence goes on from NC_044397.1 coordinate 78,743,127, forward strand.
AAAAAAGACCATATTCTGGGTGAAATTTTTTAATATTCTAAACAGAGAGTAGTAATTGCAATGAAAATATTTTTAAATCATATTAAAATATTGCAAAATAGATTATGTGGAATAAATTCCAAAATATCAACATTTTATGAAAAGCCAAGATATGGTTCCTATGACTGTTCCACCAGCAAGAGGATCAGGGCCAGGCCTGAGATTTTCTGTTCCCCACCTTCACCTCTGATTCTAAGGTGACCCCATCAGGGACCAGAAACTGGGGCTGAATCTAGGGGTACAAATGACCCAGACAGAAAATGCCAGCCTCACAATTAACCCTGGAAGTGGGAAGAAAACCACTGGATGTACTGGAAGGGCTTTCAGCAGGGAGGGTGTGAGCCCAGGTGAACTCTTAATGCCGTGTATAACTCACTGGATATGTTTCAAGATATAAGCAATTCCTGGGCCAGGCATGGTGGCTCACACCTGTAATCCCAGCACTTTGGGAGGCCGAGGTGGGTGGATCACCTAAGGTCAGGAGCTTGAGACCAACCTGGCCAATATGGTGAAACCCCATCTCTACTAAAAATACAAAAAAAAATACCTGGGTGTAGTGGTGGGCTCCTGTAATCCCAGCTACTGGGGAGGCTGAGGCATAAGAATCACTTGAACCCAGGAGGTAGAGATTGCTGTGAGCTGAGATTGCACCACTGCACTCCAGCCTGGGTGACAGAGCAAGACTGCATCTCAAAAAAAAAAAAAAATGATAGAAACAATTTTGGACCTCATATTTATTAATGCCATACTTAAATATTAAAGTTACTGATATTTAAGATATCGGTATCTTAAATATTTTAGATATTTAGATATCTAGTATTTTAGATGTTTAGATACCTTAAATATCAGTATCTTAAATATTTAAGATACTGAAAAAATCAGTATTTTTACTTTAGAAATAGTATGGAATATAGAATATTAGTATATCTCATTTGGTATCACTATCACCAGGGAAGAAGAGGCAATCATGTTTCTTATTCTTATATTTGAATAAGAGCAGAAATTTCAAAAGCTCTCATCAGACATCCAGAATGTTCTCATTGGTTTCAAATGCTATTTATCCAGAGTCCTTTTTTATTTTATTTATTTATTTATTTATTTTTGAGATAGAGTCTCACTGTCACCAGGCTGGAGTGCAGCAACGTGATTTGGCTCACTGCAATCTCTGCCTCCTGGATTCAAATGATTCTCCTGCCTCAGCTTCCCGAGTAGCAGGGATTACAGGCATGTGCCATCACACCCAGCTAATTTTTATATTTTTAGTAGAGATGGGGGTTTCACCATGTTGGCGAGGCTGGTCTCAAACTCCTGACCTCAGGTGATCCGCCTGCCTCCGCCTCCCAAGGTGCTGGGATTACAGGTGTGAGCCACCGCGCCCAGCCCAGAGTCTCTTTTTAAAGAGACTCTGGTATCTGGCATGACTTGTGTTTACCTTGATTTTCCACCTCAGTATCCCAGACATTTGTTCAATCATTCTTTGTTCATCCACTCTTTATTCCTTTGTTCATCCACACAAGCTTTTTTTTCTTTTCAACAGATCCACACTGAGCACCTGCTATACGTAGGGCACTAAGGGTGGTGCTGTGGCGGACACAAAGAGCCGTCTGAAATCACCCCTGCTAGCCGGGTAGGTGAGATGCTCCTTCCTGCGTTCATCAGTCACTTTCCCAGCCGGTGCTGACACTGAGGATTGCCATGTGCCAGCACTAGGCTAGGATCTGATAAACTTTCTTTTATGGTTTTGCAGTCTCAAAGGAAACAGAAAAAAAGCATTATTATTACCATAAAGGCAGTGCATGGTGAGGGCCATAAGAGAAGTACAGAGAGAGAAAGTGCTTGTGGATTTAGAGGCAAGGGAGCCAGGTCCAGCTGGGAAAACAGGACAGCCTCACTGCAGGGGTGACATTTGAGCTGGACCCTGGAAAGGAATGTCACTGGAGGTGTGCCAAGTCAGAGAGACAAGAAAAAGGGGGCTACGTTTGGAGAACAAAAACTGGGTACCCCCGTTTAGCTGGATGACAAGCTGAGGGAAGGGAAGTGGTACGGGAAAAGGCTACAAAGGCAGGTCATAGGGGTGGCAGAGGATCTGAATGCCAGGTGGGGCCAGAAATACTCACACTGATACTGTCCCAGTTAACAGTGGAAGGTGAAGTCCAGCTCCTGCTTGTACTGATGAAGGGCAGTCACTTTATTCATACTTGTAAATACTTAAGAGCCTCTGTCTGTTAAACCCACTCTGTGATTGGTGCTCCACGTTATGGGAAGTAATTATGCCATCAGTTATAATGCCAGGCATCTACTTACATTCCAACTTAGCTCCTCTACTTTCCTTAAATGTTTACCTGATGGTTCAATTCATCTTCAGAGTGATGGATCTTTTACAAAAGCCACACAATTACCCCAGGAAAGTGAAACAAAGGATTCATCCTCAATGAGCAGAGAGTTGGAGCATGTGGTAGAAAGAACCGTGGATTTGAAGCCAGAAGACAACTTAGGCCTCGTTCTGTCATTTAGCAGCTGGGGACACTGGGCAAAGCATATGCATGCTCTGAACAGCAACTTCTTATCTTTCTATAAAATGGAGGGAGATGATGATGTCTGCCCTCACTAAGCTACAAAACACTGGGACAATAGAAACTATTATTATGCTTAGATACAAGTTGAGAATAGTTAGCATTGATTCATCATCTGACAAAAATAAATCCAGGATTACTTTTTCTTTGTGAATAATGTACTTTTCCTCTTCAAAGTCCCAATATCCTTTCAAATATAAAGCTACTATTTCTTTGGTTAGCTTTAAAAAAAAAATTATGAATACATAATAGTTGCACATATTTTAAAGCTACTATATATTTAAGAATAGTTTATATGCACATAGAGGCTATATCTTCTGCTTTTTTCTGATTCTTTCCTTCCTAGTTTATTTGTTATTTAATTTGGGAAGTAGCAAATGATTTATTTTGTGATTTAAATTTTGAAACTGATTATGAATTTCTTGAGTACCTACTTACTGTGTGTTTAAAATCTTATTCCTGGCCAGGCAGTATACAGAAGCAATGTTGGACCTGGGCCCTAACCACAAAGACATTACAATCTAATAAATTCCTTAAGGTAATTTATGTTGTTACATTATGTATGGAGTTAGAAAAACAAAACAAAAGAATAACTTTAAGTCCAACAGTAGTTGAGACTACCTATGCTTGGGAGTATAGAAAAAGAGAGAGTTCATCCAGGCAACCTACAGAATGGGAGAAAATTTTTACAATCTACCCATCTGACAAAGGGCTAATATCCAGAATCTACAAAGAACTGAAACAAATTTACAAGAAAAAAAATCAAACAACGCCATCAAAAAGTGGGTGAAGGATATGAACAGACACTTCTCAAAAGAAGACATTTATGCAGGCAACAGACACATGAAAAAATGCTCATCATCACTGGCCATCAGAGAAATGCAAATCAAAACCACAATGAGATACCATCTCACACCAGTTAGAATGGCGATCCTTAAAAAGTCAGGAAACAACAGGTGCTGGAGAGGATGTGGAGAAATAGGAACACTTTTACACTGTTGGTGGGACTGTAAACTACTTCAACCATTGTGGAAGGCAGTGTGGCAATTCCTCAGGGATCTAGAACTAGAAATACCATTTGACCCAGCCATCTCATTACTGGGTATATACCCAAAGGATTATAAATCATGTTGCTATAAAGACACATGCATATATATGTTTATTGCGGCACTATTCACAATAGCAAAGACTTGGAACCGACCCAAATGTCCATCAATGATAGACTGGATTAAGAAAATGTGGCACATATACACCATGGAATACTATGCAGCCATGAAAAAGGATGAGTTCATGTCCTTTGTAGGGACATGGATGAAATTGGAAACCATCATTCTCAGCAAACTATTGCAAGGACAGAAAACCAAACACCGCATTTTCTCACTCATAGGTGGGAATTGAACAATGAGAACACTTCTTGGACAAAGGATGGGGAACATCACACACTGGGGCCTGTCGTGGGGTGGGGGGAGGGGGAAGGCATAGCATTAGGAGATATACCTAATGTGAATGACGAGTTAATGGGTGCAGCACACCAACATGGCACATGGATACATATGTAACAAACCCGCACGTTGTGCACATGTACCCTAGAACTTAAAGTATAATAAAAAAATTTTTAAAAAATAAAAATTAAAAAAAGAAAAAGAGAGAGTTCATCAAAGGCAGGAGTGGCTGGGAAGCTTTTCTGCAGTAAGTGAGTTTCAGGAAGGCTTCCTGCAGCAGGTGAGCTCCAGGTGAGCCCTGACAGCCGACCAGGGTTGAGTGGAGTGGAGGGCAACCAGGACACTGAGAAGTTGTGGCAATGGTTAGAAATGGTACGTGACTTGAGGGACAATAAGAAAAGTGACAATGTCTAGTGGAGAGAAATGTTGGAGAGTCCAGGGAAATTAGACTGGGTCATATTATGAAGGACTCAGAAGTTTATCTCTGTTCAACAAATGCCTTTTGACAATTTATACTATTTAGGGCCACTCACTGCAGTGGATAGACCATAAGTAAGATACTCTCTCTACTTCTAGACACGAGTTGTCTGGAACAGAGGACTAAGTCTCCTGAGAATTAACTATTTACAGCCACCAATGTAAATAGGAACTGAGCTGAGGAACCTCCTGGGGAAAAACCAAACAAACAAGTCAATCAACTTGAACTTCGTTTTCATAACTGTTGGTCAGACAATTGCATACATGTCTCGAGGTGCCAGAAGCCAGGTTGTGAGAGAGATGAGAGATGGCAGGAGAGAGTTCACCATGTGGCATGGGGTCTGGCAGGACAAGCCACTCTCTGCAGAGGGCCTGACAGCCAGACATGAGTGGTGATCTTGGAAAACTGGCAGGCCTGGTACCTGGAACACCTGCCTCAGCTAAGCTGATGGTGTCTGCATACCTGTGTAGGAACTGAGAAGGGGGGTCTCAAAACAATTCTATAACACCTCAGTGTGCGAAATAGTGTTCTGAGACCCCACTCTTACTGTGGAGGGAGTATTCTCACTTTGGGAGACCACCAAGCAGTCATAGCCCTCGTGAAACTGAATCAGATCAGTCGGGGCAAGCCAATCTTTCAATATCTGCACTTAAGCAAGGAAAGAGGGCCCAGAAAGCAGGCCAGAGAGAGGCAACACAGGCCAGAAGTATTATGCTAGATTAGATATATCAACAAACAAATGTACTGCATCCCCACCGCCCTGACTTTTGGGCTTGGTCAAGTGAATTGCTTGGACTAACAGGATGTTAGCAGGCAGGACACAAGCTTAGGCTACAATGTACTTGTGTGGTGGCGCCTGCCCTCTTGAGTTTCTGTTCTCACCTTGAGAAGACTATGTCCCAGTTAGCTCCTTGGTCTGAGAAAGAGCAGACCCAGACCTGCAGGATGAAGCAGAGCCGACCCTGGCCAGCCTGCAGATGCATGAGAATAACTAACATAGTATAATTCACATGAACTGGGAATCCAAGTCACACAGAGTGGAATCCCACATTCCACAAACTGGAATTGTCTCCGCCTGCCTTATTGAATGCACTTATCAGTAAAGAAGTTATTCACAATAAGAACCTGTGAAGAAGGACCCCACACAAAGAAAAGTTGTTTTGTTTTGTTTTGTTTTTCCATCAAAAGCTATGGTTTACTCAAGCTTTGGCCAAAATCAAGCATAACTGTGTAAGATAAAAAGTTCAAATTAACCCAGACTACAGGCTTGGTTCTGCAGTAGAAGCTTCTGGAGCTTATGCAGTATTTTTTCTTTCAGTGCATCTTTCCCTTTGTTTAACTTTTCATCTTGAAATAACTTTAGGAAAGTTGCAAAAATAGTACAGACAGTTCTGTATTCCTTCATCCAGCTTCTCCCAAAGCTCATATCTTACACAATCATAGTTTCTGTATTAGGCCATTTTTGCATTGCTTTTAAAAAATACTCTAGGGTGGAAGTGGTGGCTCATGCCTGTAATCCCAACACTTTGGGAGGCTGAGGCAGGTGAATCACCTGAGGTCAGGAATTCGTGACCAGCCTGGTCAACATGGTGAAACCACATCTCTACTAAAAATACAAAAATTAGCCAGGCGTGGTGGTATGCACCTGTAGTCCCAGTTACTCAGGAGGCTGAGGCAGGAGAATCAGTTGAACCCGGGAGGCAGAGGTTGCAGTGAGCTGAGATTGGGCCATTGCACTCCAGCCTGGGCAACAAGAGAGAAACTCCATCTCAAAAAAAAAAAAAAAAAATACTTGAGACTGGGTAATTTATAAAGAAAAGAGGTTTAATTGGCTCACAGTTCTGCAGGTTTTGCCGGAAGCATGGTGCTGGCATCTGCTTCTGGTGAGGCCTCAGGAAGTTTAAAATCATGGCGGAGTGTGGCAGGGAGCCAGCGTGTCACATGGCGAGAGGGGGAGCATGAAAAAAGAAGAGGAAGGTCCCAGAGTCTTTTAAACAACCAGATCTCTCATGAATTAACTGAACAAGAACCCACTCATCATCCAGGGGATGCTGCTAAATCATTCATGAGGGATCCCCTCCCATGAGTCAATCGCCTCCCACCAGACCCCACCTCCAACACTGGGAATCACATTTCAACAAGAGATTTGGAGGGGCAAAAGCATCCTGACTATATGAGTATCATTACCAAAGCCAGGAATGTAACTGGCACAGAACTACTGACTAAGCCTCAGACCTCATTTGCATTTCACCAGTTTTTCTACTAACTTCTTTCATCCAGCTTCCTACTAACTTCCTTTTTCTGTTGTAGGATTCAATCCAGAATCCCACACTATTTTGTCTCTTTAGTCTCTTCCAGTCTGTACCAGGCCTTTAGTCTTCCTTGACATTTATGACCTTGACACTTTGGAAGAGCACTGGCCAGTTAGTGTGCAGAACAGGTTCGTCTGCTGGTTTTTCATGACTAGAGTGAGACTATACATTTTCAGTAAGAACACCACAAAAATGATGTGTGCGCTTCTCAGTGCATCGTGTCTGGGGAAGGGGCCGGGGGTCTGGGGTACACCATCTGGTTACTAGTGAAGTTAACCTTGATCACTTGGCTAAGGGGCTATCTGTTGGGTTTCACCATTGTAATGTTAATGTTTTTCTTTTGTAATTAATACGTATCTTGGGAAAGATACTTTGAAGCTATGCAAATATCCTGTTTCTCCTCAAACCTTCACCACTGATTTTAGCATTGATTGATGGAATTTGCCTGCAACAATTATTACTGTGGCATCTGTCTAATAGTAGCTCACACATCTGAATCTAGAGGGAAGGAGCTAATGAAACATCCCTTCGCTTCACAACCCCAACCTAACCAATAATGAGATGTGAACTAGTGCAAAGGGGTAAGAAAGGTCCAGTTCCTGAAACTAAGGAGTCTTCGCCACAGTTTCTGGGCTGCTTTGCAGGGTTGAGTGAACAATAGCAGTTGACAGATTTTGCTTAGAAGGCAAAGAGGAGAACAGCTGGGGAGCACAACCAACTTCCTTGCTAATCGAGGTGAATAAAGCCATGACGTAGAACAGAAAACCACGGGACTCTGTTTAACACAACCAGGGATTCAACTTTTTCAGCCAGCTACCTTGTTTTCCATTTGTAATTAGAGTCACAAAGCAATAGCCTCCTCCTGTGCTACCCCGCAAGCAGAGCCCCAGACAACATCCTCATTTTCAATAACTCTTCCCCTTTATCTCACTCTGCCTGATGCTTAATAAGCTGATTGCTATTTACTTTGGACCAACAGCTAATCTGTTAATGATTGATTTTAAATTTTTACAGTCATTTGTCTCTGGCAGGACCTGGGACCACAAAAAGGAGTCCTTTCCTACCTGATGAATTTGCTTTTTCTTTAGCAAAAAAAAAAGAAAGAAGAAAAGAAAAGAGAGAAATTTAAGTCAAAAGCCTTCATGGTTGCATTCTGCTGACAAATGGCATTCAATAAGAAATTTCAATGCAAAAAAAGAAATGGTAATGCTTCCTGTGAAATTTATCTGCCTGTGAAATTGTCAGCAAATAATATAAGTGGACATTTTTCTAATGGTGGCATGGGGTAAAGACCCTCTTCAATATGAAGTAAATTGTAATTGTACTATAAATTTACAGAGCCTAAAATTCTTAATTAACAAAATTGATGCTCATTGCCCGACTGGAATGGGATATCTAAACTAATGCCATTACAGCCCTTTAAAATGATCTAAATTGCATACCATATGATATATGTATTTTTGTAGGATATATGCAGAAAAGTGAATTTTGCTTTCCATTTAAAAAAAAAGACAATTGAATCGACAATGGTTATTGTAATTGGTATCACACAGCAGTGCTCTGCAATTTAATCACTGCTTCTAAAAATGGAACCTTGGATAACTACTGTGTTCTGAAAAGTGGCGGCCACCCCATGCATGAGAGTGCTGTGCGCATTTATAAACACCGCCTCTTCCACGAAGTTAAGCTTTCCTCAGAGATGCCATCTCTAATTTTGTAAACAAGAATGACCCCCCAAGGCTAGCATTCCCATCAAATATTTATTAAAACGCACCCCAAGACCTCTCATCTCAAACTGGAATTAAACTCCTCCAAATGTCTCTGAAAGATGAGCGTGATTTAAAACATGAACCAGCACACTGGGGACGTGAAAAAGAGGGACTCTGGGCAAAGTGGTATTTTGGTATCCGTAAGTGGTGTCAGATCTTCCTGGAGAGCTAGTATTATAAATTAACAGATGAGACATTGTGCAGAGCCTCTAAAAGGAAAGGCTAAACTGTTTGAAGGATAAAAGCCCTAATCTTATTAATATTTTAGATCCTGCAACACATTGAGGCTCCATCTGCTGTCAGTAGTACCTGAGAAAGAATCAAGGCAGCTGGAGGACAGAAACCACGGCCTCCCAATGGTCTGCTGACCTTCTTGAGAGGCAGATATCATGTGACAGGAACTGCCTGTCTCAGCAGACATGCTGAAAACAGGAGAAAGTGTTAAATATAACCAGGTAGACAGTGATGAATTGACATACTGAAAAATCGAACGCTTCAGTAATCAGCCTAAGGATCTGATATCAACAACATTTTTCAGTTTTGTCCAAATTCATTGAAAGGTGTACTTTAGCAAGTTCACTTCTCATTGGTGAGACCTTTCATCTTTATGCTGCTTTTCTGATTGGATTCAGTGTCATCGTCGGTTTGGGTGGCTCTGTGCACGGAAAGCAGACAGGCTGCTTATGAGAGAAGGAGGGCTGGGATGAGCACAAATAAAAATGGGTTTTACCCCAACATTAATTTAAAAACTATTAAATATCTATCAAAATGCTTATTTAGAAAGAATTATTGAAGCCATGGTTTATGAAAATGCATCAGGTACTGTGCTCTAACAGCACAGTAAACCTGAAATATTGAAATATTACCCTCTATTTTGCAGCAAGAAGCTTCTATAACTATAATTCTAATTACAGAACTCTAATTAATGTCTACGTGGCTTCAGATAACTTCATTAAATCTTTAGAATATTTATATTCTCCAAAGACAATCTCTATCCATTAGAATAAAAAAATCCTATAAAATAACTTTTTTTAAATGCTGCTGATATGTCTTTCTTTTTATGAGACACGTAAGTCATAAAATTTACTTTAAGGTTTCATTCATTTCTATAACAGTATTCCAAAAATGTGTTAACTCAAAAACACTTTTTTTCCTGGTACAAATGTATAATACAGCTATCAGCTGAGATCACTCTCTGCTTTGAGGTTTAAACAAAAACTGGCTGAAGCCTCCTTCCCACATCCTGTGAAAGGCCAATGTCTTCCCCTAGATGTCTGAGAATTCCTGACAGCTTATATTCTCATGGTCACTTCCCTATCTCCAGTGGCTTCTTTTGGCTGGATTCTTGACCTCACTTTTCTCTCGTCTCCCATAGCTGCCCCATGCCAACCCAGATTTTGAATGTAACCCCTTTTACTTGATTTATCCCTCCACCCCCAGAAAACCCCTCAGTTTTTGTGAAGCGCAGTCTTTCCATCTGCTTAAGGCTCTCATTAGGTCCCAGGGTCTGCCGCCATCTTGCCTTCTCACTCACTTCAACCCTCTCGTCTCTTATTTCTCCTCTGCTCTCCACCCGCCCCCAAATTCCTGTAAACATCTTCCGCATAGTAGTGTGCTATCTCTCAGTCTAGCTCCAGACTGTCCAGGCTATCTCCTGAGGGCCTTATCTTCATAGCCAAATGCTTCCGTTAAGGTGGCAGGCAGTCTCCTCCCTGAAAGGAATTGTTGGCTGGCTCGTAATGTAACACCATTTTCCTCCAGGCTCCCCATATATTACAAGCAAGATCTGACTCATTCCTGCAAATACTCAGGAAAAGAAACACAAAGGACAACTGATTTTGTGATAAGCACTATAGGAAAGCATGGAAAGTCTACAACAGATAGGAATATAAAGTCAGAAATTGGGTGCACTATAACTTGGGGCCAGGGCTTTGAGAGGATCCTGCTTTCAAATTCGCATGGTTGGGGTCAGTAAAAGGATTGATTCATAGAAATGCCAGACAGCCATGTTAAGCTGGTCATGAGCCTTCATCCTGATGTCTTCCTAGGAGTAAGCTCCTGGCTTTTCCCAGAAAGTTCAGTGTGGGGGCTCCATCAATAGTGTCTATGTGCAACTGAATGATTTCCCATCGCAGACTGAGCCAGAACCTAAAATGAGACAATGCCCTGCTGCTTGCATGGGTAGAAAAAATTCCAGGAACTGACAGCAAGTAAGTTGCTTTCCCTTCACTCCCAGCTTGAATATAGGAGATAAAAAAGTACCTCTCCAATATCCATACGATTCACACTGCTCAGAACTATGTGGATAATAACACAATATGTGACACACACCTACATTAGAAGAACAGCCTTAGAGTGTTAAAGCCTGGGATCCATCAACACAATTAGAGTGTGACTCGATTCATTGGCAAACTCGGACACATCCGGACCTCTATGGGGATAATTCATGCAGAAGAATTGTATTTTAAAATGTCTAAATAGGTTGCTATTTAGCACAATTTTTTCTGGCTCTTAAAGCAAAGAAATGACAATTTCTAAACAAATGATAGAAGTTAAGTCAATTAGGTTCAAGCCTAAACAAACATTTTTATCTTAGTTCAATGCTGTAAGTGTATATTCAATATCTGTTATGTTTAACACAGTGGGAGGCAGAAGTGAGAATGTCCTTCAGTATACATTGAAATAAAACCATTGCAAACTGCTTCAGAAGGAATTGAGTAGTTAATTAATAACAGTTTTTATTTAAGTGTTGCAACCCATAAAACAATTCCTCTGCTACAATATGGCTGCTGTATTACAGGCAAGCTGGGCAAAACTTCCCTGGGCACTGAAGAAAATGTTGCATTTCTAGGGACCTGGAAAGAAAGTGACTTGCCACAGGCTTTTTTGGGTTTTTTTGGGTTTTTTCTGAGACAGAGTCTCACTCCGTCGTCCAGGCTGGAGTGCAGTGGCGCGATCTTGACTCACTGCAACCTCTGACTCCCGGGTTCACACCATTCTCCTGCCTCAGCCTCCCGAGTAGCTGGGACTACAGGTGCCCACCACCACACCCGGCTAATTTTTTTGTATTTTTTAGTAGAGACGGGGTTTCACCGTGTTAGCCAGGATGGTCTCAATCCTTGTGATCCGCCCACCTCAGCCTCCCAAAGTGCTGGGATTGAAGGCGTGAGCCACTGTGCCCAGCCAACTTGCCACACACTTAATCCTAACTGACTAAACAATGTCCTTTGAATCATAATATGTATGATTCAATTTATTTATATCAAATTTATATATTTGATATGTTATTAAAATAGTAAACATTTTTATAATATAATAAATACCAACCATGTTCTATCACTGTACTGTCCGCTGTTTCCGGAACTTAATGTATACTAATTCAAGTACTTATCACAACAACACTATAAGGTAGGTACTACTATTATTCCCATTTACAGATGGGAAACTGAGGCATGGAGAGATAGTACCTTACCCAAAGATTACACAAATAAGCACTGGCCAAGCTGGGGTGTGAACACAGGCAGTCTGGTTACCCAGGCTTCACGCTTGGCATCTGATGTGTCATATGCTGGTTCCACTAAATGTGGGCCCACAGCTGAACCTTAACAGTGTCATAGTAGCAGCACCAGAAACAAGGACAGGCTTCCTGTGGTCTGATTACCAAGTACCCTAAGGTCTGGGGATTCAAGAAAACCTCAGAAATTCAAACTAACTGCAGGAAGGGTAATGGCCAAATTAAGGGAATTTGCATTTCAAAGTATTTTAGACTATACTGGTGTGGTTAATTCCAAATGCATGTAGTGCCTTCAAACACAGGCCATTAAGTGTGCCAAGGATAGGTTCCAGGGGCTAGATTAAATAAATAGATATGTTTTGCACATGAGGTTTGATAAGCCAGAATATTAAAAATCATTTAACTCATTCCCTGTACTCCTACTTGGACTGTCTGTTTCCTTTGCAAACCATCTCTCCCTTGAAACGACCAGAGTAAACAACTAGCCTGGTCAAGTGAACTAGTACATGCAATGAATTAGGGGATGCATTAATGAGATTATTCTGCAACTGTTATGGTGGGTCTGAATCCCCAACTTAATCCATAAGCTATTATAGCACTGCAAATATAACTTATGCTATGTCGTCTTGCATTTAAGCACCCCCTTTAATTAGCCAGTTGTCAACTCTAAATACATTTGGGCTTGAATCAGGCAGCTGGAAAGGGTGTATTTTCTCCCCCAACTCCCAAAATGCAATTCTGTCTACACTTATTATTCCCAGTTCTTTATTTGCATACAACATAAACATTTACTTATTCACACACATACTTAATTAAACAAGTTTAATTTTTGCTTAATCTTTTTTTTTTGAAACAGAGTTTTGCTCTCTCACCCAGGCTGCAGTGCAGTGGCATGACCACGGCTCATTGCAGCCTCAACCTTCTGGGCTCAAGCAATCCTCCCACCTCAGCCTCCCAAGTAGCTGGGACCACAGGTTCACACCACCACACATGGCTAATTTTTTTATTTTTTTGTAGAGACGAGGTCTTGCTATGCTGCCCAGGCTGATCTAAAACTTCTGGACTCAAGCAATCCTTCCGCCTTGCCTCCCAAAATGCTGGGATTACAGGCGTGAGCCACCATTCCTGGCCCTTTTTTTCTAAGACTCCAAAGAGTAGGTGGATCTGATATTCTTGGTTTCCCTCTCTTCTTCCTTTTTGACAAAGGCCAGAATCTTTTTAGGTATTAACTCTTCCCACACATAACTTAGGGTTAAGCCTTACTGGGCCAAGCTTGTGATTGCCTAAACTAGGCATAGGCAAGCGAACAAAAGTCAAGTAGAGGATTTTGGGAACAGATTTCTACATTCTTGAAAAGATACACAAGGAAGAGAGAGTCTCTCTCTGCTTCAACTTGATGTCACTGTCTATATGTGATGCCTGGAACTGCATCAGCTGTTTATGACTCTGAGGACAACCAGCCTGAGAAGGACAGGGTGGAAAAGTGGGAAGGACCTGGGCCAGAGATGATGATTGTGGGCCATCAAACTAACCACCCACAGAACCTCTCTACTTCCAGACTTCTCTGGTTTATGAAATAATCAATATCCTCTTTGGAGTCAGAGCTTTCTGTTGCTTAGAGCTGAAAATATCCTAAAGGAGACACCAAGAAATGTGAGTGTATAACTCATTTTAATTAATTTGTTCAACATATATTAATTAAGCATCTACTGTCACCAGGCATTATTCTAGAACTTGGGATAGAGCAATAAATAAAATGGACAAATCCCTGCCTTTATGGGACATATATACTAGTGGGGAATTCCCTTTGTACAATGCCTTGTAGAGTAGTCCCCCTTATTCTCAGGCAAAATGTTCCAAGACCCTCCAGTGGATGCCTGAAACCTGGGATTGTAGCCAACCCTATATAGACTATGTTTTTTCTGAAAAAAAAAATATATATATATATTTATAAATTAGACTTTATCATAGATATATATATATAATAGGTGTATATATATATATCTATGGTAAAGTCTAATTTATAAATTAGGCACAGTGATTTATAAATTAAAGATAGTAAATTAACAACAATAAGTCAAATAAAATAGAACAACTACAACAATATGCCAGCATCACTGCTCTGCACTCTGGGGACATTAGTAAGTAAAATGAGAGTTCCTTGAAATAAGGCAAAATGAGATTCAAGGAACCCTTATTTTACGGTCCCCCAATCATCTCTGCTGGACAAAGGGATGATTCCCATCGTGGGTGGGACAGAGTGTGACGGCTTGAGGTTTCATCATGCTACTCAGAATGAAGCATGATTTAAAACTTACGAATTATTTATTCCTGGAATTTGGACCAAAGTTGGCCATGGGTAACTGAAACCATGGAAAGCGCTGATAAGGGAGGACCACTGTACACTTAGCGCAGCACTGAGAGGCAGAGAGAAGATCAGTGCTGGCAGGATGGGAAGAAAGTTGCATGTGTTATGCACTAGAACACTTTTCAGCGGCTCTCATTCAGTCACCATACTCACAGTGAGGTTGGCGTTACGGTCCCCATTTTACAGATGAGGACACTGGGGCTCAGGGGCCATAAGCAGCAGAGCCAGGATAAGAATCCAGATCTTCAAACACCAGCTCTGACCCTCTTTCTGCTCTCCCCCTCCATCAAGCCTGCAAGGTAGGGAGTGGGTCAATAGGAGTAGCAGAATGGGGGTCCCAATGTGCCAGGATGTGGACAGGACATGTCATGGATATACAGCTTCTCCTTGGGCTCAGGCCATTGTGTGCCCATGAGGACTGTAAACAGGACAGGGCAATAAAATTCAGGACAACCTCAAAAAGACAGACATCTGGCAACTGTGAGATAAACAGAGCTTTTGATGAGCTGGTGACAGTGCAGGAAGGAGTGGAGTTGGTGCTCTAAAGGGTCTGTGATTTCCTGGCCTGTCACCTCTAATCCAGGCTGCCCTGCAAGGGATGTGGTCCCAACCTCTGTAGAAGACAAATGCAAGCTCCTGGCTCACAAATAGGCTGATAAAAAGAGGGGAATGCTGTTTCACTCAAGAGCTTTGGGCTTTGCAATAATAACAAGTAAAGGAACCCTTCCACAAACTGCTGCTTGCATGATGTTTAGTGACACAGTAATGGTAGCTTCTATTTACTGAGCACTTGATACATACCAGGCAATATGCCAAGTTCTTTCTCTGTAGGATCATATTATGAAGTTAATTCTATTGTTACTCCTGCTTTTACAATTGAGGAAACCAATACACAGCGAGCTTTAGTAGTATGGCAAAGGTCTCAAAGCAAATAAGAGGCAGCACTGGAGTTTCAACCATATCTGTCCCTTAATTACTATTTGCACTCTTTGCTCTGAAGGTTTTAGGAGTTTCGTGCATCCTCCACTGTTCTCAGTGTATCTCACGTGTAGAACCAGTTGTTTGTTTTCTACAATTTACATGGGCTGAATCAGAATCCTAAAATGCCCACAGAGTCCCACTACGTAAAACTCATGACCTGATCTGTTCTATACACTACGAGACCATCCCCTGACCACTTTTTGGATGCTACAACAATGTCAAATTGCTATGAAGGTTTCTAAATATTTCCTCGTGATTTCTGTATTTGTCTCATTGTGGACCAGTAGCAAATTGTTCACAGACAGGCACTGGCCCAGAGACTAGAGACCACAGTTTGCACAGCCCTGATCTAGGATACTTAAACCTGCAGACTCCTCATCCTGAAAAGGCAAGAAGCCCCCTTAATAATGATGACTGTTTTTATGCACAGGCATATCTCAGAGAAGGAAAGCCCAACTTTCAAAAATCCAAAGGAAAAAAGGAAGCAAAGCCATCTATAAAAGGGTAGTTCACAGACCTAACAGTATCTTCCATGTTATAAACCAATAACTGTCCAACAGTGGGAGAACAGAAAAATAACTCCAGTCAGGGCATTCATCAGAATAGTATGCAGCAGTTGGACGGTATATTGTTCGGCTCAGGCTACCGTAACAAAATACCATAGACTGGTATTTATAAACAGAAATGTACTTTCTGACAATTCTGGAAGTCCCAGATCAAAGCCCAGCAGGGGAAGTTTCTGGTGAAGAATCTCTTCCTACCTTGAAGATGTCTGTGTATCCTCACTCAGGCTGAGTGTCTCTCTAGTGTCTCTTCCTAGAAAGATACAAATCCTGTCGAATCAGGGCCCCATCTGTATCACCTCCTTTAACCTTAATCACTTCCATAAAGGCATTATCTCCAAATACAGTCACATTTGGGCTTAGGGCTTCAACATATGGATTTTGGAGGGAACTCAATTCAGTCCCTAGCAGAGGGATAGAACCAAAGACTTTTTAATGAGAAAATACCTATGCTATAATGTTAAATACAAAACAAGATTAACATACAAAATTATATATCCAGTATGATCCCATCTCTAATACATCAAAATCTACTTTCAAGAAAAGACTTTATAAACCCTCTTATCCTTAATTGTAAATTGGTAGATTATTTTAGCTAGCAGCCTGCATTATTTTTTTAGTACTTAATAATATCTCCTTTACTTACTTTAAGAAAGCTGTTATAAATTCAGTCTTACTAAGGTGTAAATGGCCAGTAACCTTTACTACTTCCCGGGAAACAGTTGCAATTTAATGAGAGATGTAGTTAGCTGACAGGAATTAATTGTCAGATTTTAACTATCCGCTAACAGTAGGAATAGTATTTTGAATCAGGCATAAGATGAGGCTTTTTGGAATCCTTGATATTATATAGCACAAGTCTCTCAAGCCTGGTCCCAGCTCATCTTCCAAAAGAAAAAACTAGAGTCCTTGCCTACACCAAGAATATAGATTAGCTATTTCACTCACCCACTTAGTAGGTTTATATGTGGAAGCTTTTAGGATTTAAAACTCATCTACTTCCCAAAAAATTTGAAAATATTTAAGAAAATTAAAACAATTTAATTAAAAACAGAACAGAAGCAGCTAACAATGGCCAAAAGCTAGATACAAAGATATGCAGCCAGGCACAGTGGCTCACGCCTATAATCCCAGCACTTTGGGAGGCCATGGCAAGAGGACCACTTGAGCTCAGGAGTTCGAGGCCAGCCTGGGAAACACGGTGAAACCCCATCTCTACAAAAAATACAAAAATTAACCAGGCATGGTGGCGTGCACCTGTGGTTCCAGCCATTCAGGAGGCTGAGGTGGGAGGATCGTTTAAGCCTGGGAGGCAGAGGTTGCAGTGAGCCCTGGGTGACAGAGTGAGGCCCTGCCTCAAAAAAAAGAAAAAAGATATTGCTATAGTGAAGCAACACATGTGATTTACATCTCCCTCTGAGGGAAGAGCATTATCTTTTACTCAGTAAAAGTGTGCTGACTGATCATATCACCCATAGCACTTCCCATAGTAGGTGTTCAAAATGAACAAATTTAATCAACTTGCATCAACTTCAAGGTTTAGCTATCCTTCCTAAGGAAACCAATACCCAAATAATGAAGTATTTCATCAATTCCAAAGCAAGAGCTGATCCTGATCATTTTATTTTTCTGCTAAGCCATTTACAGCACCCCAGGCCTGAAGTATATTATGTGTTGTCGCTTTATAATGTATTTAGAAGTCAACAGACTCCCCTTCCCCTCATCTCACCATTATATGATCCACATAGGTCAAATTTTGTGTCAAGCAAATTAAAGTGTTATTTTATTATCCAAAGTAATTGTTTCTGGATTAAAAGGCTATTATGCTGAAATGGTTATGTTGGCGATTATGCCATTAAAAGTGTGGGGCTAACTATTGGTTTAGCTGAATGTCTGTGTTCCTGAAAGTCTTTTTTCAGCTCTCCTGTACGTGGCAAATCATTCTTAACTGGGTACTCCAAATGGTCTGAGTGCCTCAGATGTACTTTACTAAGCCATTAACACATTGAAGTCCCTCCCCTAATTCCCCAGTCGACCATTAATTAACAGTGTAAGAAGAAAGAACCAGGCCCCCCATTGCGATGTGGCTGAGATGAAACCTTTCAGCAGTGATGGTGCTCAGAACAAGACAGTCATTGCACGAGCTCTCTTCGTCACATCAAATATGCCATCAGAGGAGGGGAGAGGGCACTATTAGAACAGTGCTTTTATTACAAGCATTTTCTAAAACTCTGCCAAGTATAAATACTTTTTCGAAAGCATCAAGGAGTCTCAACATTGCAAGGAATTTTGAGACCAACTTGGCCTTCAAACTGCTCCCATATCTGATGACCCACTATGTGCTAAGCGCTATGTTAGACAATTCAGTGCTTACAAATCCCTTCAAGATTTCCTATAGTACACATGTGGGAAAAGAAGCTTAAAAAGAAGAATCTATCCAAAGCCTCATGGCAACTTGTAAACTATGTTAAAGATCCATTTGGGTTTATCTCTAAAACACAGGCTTCTATCACATACCAATTCCCTAAAACCACAGCAGTCTAGCTCCAGGCTTACATGTTAGGCCACACATAGGTCTACGCACATACTTTAGAACCATATGGTTAATCATGAGCCAACAAAACCCTGTAAAATTCCCAGAAATAAACTTTACAAGAAACAGGCAAAATCTATTTGTGATCACACACACACACACACACACACACATACACAGAAGGAGGTTTCAACAAAGTTTTGAGCAATTTGAGAAATCATGTCTCTTCTTATATTATCACATAAGGAGACTCAAAACTGTAAAGAAGCCAATTCTCCCCCAAGTTAATTTATAAATTTATGTAAACATATATTGTATAAGTTACATAATTCTAATGAAAGTCCCAACAGGGTCTTTCTTGAAACTTTGAAAAATAATTCTAAAGCTTATCTGGAAGAATAAACATTCAAAAATAGCCAAGAAAATTCTAAACATAAGAGTAATGAGATATTAAAATGTGTGGTGCTGACACAGAAATACACAGACTGACCAAATTGCCATGGTAGGGCCAGAAAGTATGTTTAGACATTTAGTATATAATCAAAGTAGCATTTTACATCAGTGGGAAGAAGATAAATTATTCAAGAAATGGGAAATGGTCTTCATACATAACAAAAAGAAATGATCTTGAAAAAACTAGCTAGCCATTTGGACAAAATAAATAGAGCTGGATCCCAGCTTTATTCTTTATACTGCGTTAAATTCCAGTGGGATCAACAATTTAAATGTAAAAATTGGAAAAATGGAGAAGTATAGGAGAAAAACACATGAAGATTTTTATTATCCAGGGAAGTGACAGTCTTTCTTAAGTCAAAGGGCAGAAATGAAAAGAGAAAAATAAATTTTATTTCATAAATTGTATTTCATAAACATGTAAATTGATAAATTTTATTTCATAAAATTTTATTTCATAAAAAAATTTATTTCATAAAAACTCCTATAATTAAAAAATAAGCAAATGGCAATCTGAGAAAAATATTAGCAAAAAATATGATTTTAAAGGGTTAATATCACTAATCTTAAAAAGAGTATATAAAATACTTTCTCATATATAGATAGATAGATATATGTATTTATATATATACTTTTTTTTTTCAAGACAGAGTCTTGCTCTGTCACCCAGCCTGGAGTGCAACGGTGTGATCTCAGCCCGTTGCAACCTTCGCCTCCCGGGTTCAAGCAATTCTTCTGTCTCAGCCTCTCAAGCAGCTGGACTTACAGGCAGGCATCACCACGCCAGGCTAATTTTTGTATTTTTAGTAGACATGGATTTCACTATGTTGGCCAGGCTGGTCTCAAACTCCTGACCTCGTGATCTACCACCTCAGCCTCCCAAAGTGCTGGGATTACAGGCATGAGCCACCGCACCCGGCCTCTTCTCTATATGCTAACATTTTTTATTTTTTTACAATGAGCATGTACCATTTTTCTATAGAGAAAAATAATAAGGCTGTTTTAATTTTTAAAAAGAAATATTTAACCATGCCTACTTCCTCCAGCATATAGCTCCCAATATTTAAAAGAACTAACCAAGAACTTTAGATCATACAATCACAACCCCTAATCAAAGTTCTAAAAGTTCTCGAAGTTGGATGTGCCTAAGAATCGCCCAGGGGGCCAGGAGTGGTGGCTCACGCCTGTAATCCCAGCACTTTGGGAGGCCGAGGCGGGCGAATCACAAGGCCAGGAAACCTAGACCATCCTGGCTAACACAATGAAACCCCGTCTCTACTAAAAATACAAAAGATTAGCCGGGCGTGGTGGCGGGCGCCTGTAGTCCCAGCTACTTGGGAGGCTGAGGCAGGAAAATGGCGTGAGCCCAGGAGGTGGAGCTTGCAGTGAGCTGAGATCATGCCAATGCACTCCAGCCTGGGCAACAGAGCGAGAGTCTGTCTCAAAAAAAAAAAAAAAAGAAAAAGAATCGCCCAGGGAGGTTTTACTGCTGATTTCAAGGGTAGAAAAATTTGCCTTTAAAATTGAACAAGCATCTCGATGTATCAAGTCCACTAACCTCACTTTGAAAATTATTGTAGTAGTATATTCAATCATGGGACATTTAAACCTGCAAAAAAAGTACACTAGGAGACTATCTCTGAATTTACCAGATACAGAAATACCCAGTGCTTCTGCAATATACCCATGTAACAAACCCGCACATGTACTCCCTGAATCTAAATTTTAAAAATAAGGAAGAAAGAAATGCCCAGTGCTTCTTAAAGCAGCTACACTGGCCACTAAAGAATTGCTTTCTCTGTCTTATAGTTTTGGGGGTCCCTTAAGATCAGATGCTAAAATGTTGATGCCAAATGAAACTTACTGTCTTGAAATTTCATCCTCAAGATGTCTTACATTTTGTTCTGAGAAAACAATTATTTGATATGACACTGAACTTTCTGCAGCTCCATGGTATAAAATATGTGGTTGTGTCTTCCCCAGTTAAGTGACTTTTACAAGAACTCAATCTTTCGTGTGCAGTTTTAATTTCATTTGCCGAAGATGCTATGTGTTTTCTCGGGTAGAAAGAAAATCTGATTCTTTCTTGGAATCTTCCTGCTTCACTTCAACAATCTGATTTTTTCATAAACTCAGAATGACCTTTGCAAGTGTCTATTGGGCTCTTCTTCTCCCTCTATTTCCATCTCCACGTTAGGAGCTTCACAGGCTTTAAATATTGAGACACTAGTACAGTTCGTTAGGTATATATGTGACGTATTCAAAGCTATCTCTTTAGATTCAAAACATGATTTCAAGTTAATTGATGACATCTCCAGAATTAAATGCAGTTTACTCTGAGAGATCTTCCTATGACTGTGTTTTTCAAAGGACATGAAAGAATTAGAAATTGATCATTTTTTTCTTTGTTTTCACTCTTTTTACAACTTCTGGTGAAAAGTAGTTAAATCCTATCACCTACATGTTTAGGCTTACAATCATTTCTCTCCTTGTTTACAGGTACCATCAAACTAGATAAAAACAATTCTGGAGCCATTTTATTGTTTATGTAATATTAGGTCATTCCTTTCTTCCTTCTTCACTCATTCATTTGATCAGTCCTTATTGAGCATCTGGATATGGTCCAGTTACTTTGCAAGATCGTAAGCCTAGAAACACTTTTGGAACTCTAATTCTGATTGACCCAATATTTTCCTAAGTTTTTCCAAGAAGGAATCAAACTCCACGACTGCAGCATAGCTCCAGAAATATCAACTAAACAACTACTGTGATGTTAGTTTCAATAATCTTGGTAAATGGCCAGGAAAATGTCTCACCAACTGGGGACTATCAACCATCATTACTTTCATCTGGTGCTTATGGCTCCACATGGGTACTTTTGGGTCTCCTGGTCTTTACCGACATAGCTTAAGTTTCCTGACGCCCAATGATATGTATGACATACTCTGCCAGTAGCTCTCTTGATACTGGTAGAGGGACATGCTCTTTCACAATGACCATTCTTCCAAAACAATCTTTACTCTGGGAGTATCTGGGAGTGAATCATGGATGAAGAATTCTGCTGTCTGAACAAAGACTGCAGGTCCCCAAAATCCTGACAGTAATTTGGGATTGGCACCTGCTCACCCACACGGTAAGAGCCTTCTCTTGTCATACTATCAGTAACCCTGTGCTGCCCTTGAATTTCTGAGGAAATCAGAAATTTGTTTTCACCGGCCAGTCCTCGCTCCATGCCAATGAAAATATCACATTTGGTCCCATCATGAGTCCCCCTGGAGGTGTCTACCATGGATTCCACATGGAAGGTGATCTCATAGGAAGCTATTTTGGAAATCCCCAATATCAATGTGAGACAGATGGCTTGACTCTGGGAGGTTTTAGCAGAGCCTCTTAGACCTGTTGCTTTCCTTTGTAAAATCCAAGACTCTAGTGACAGACAGGGCTGGCAAGGCATCCTTCTTCAGTAATTCAATAAATTCAGCAAACCCCCTCATCTTAGGTGAGTCACTGGTCATAAGAGATGTTATGATGGCACATGTTTGGTCTTATGGGCTATCTGCTTGTGTTTCTTTTGTTTGCTTCTAGACAGCCTCAAATACCACTTGGAAAAGGCTGAGTCTAAAAATTGGGGGAACTATGTATAGTTCATCTGAAAGTCAGCACAAACTTTAAACAAGTCCTTCATTCTTTTGGGCAAGGTGGGCTTGGTAATAATTCTCAAAGAGTACTGGTGTCACCTTGAAGGGAGGTCTCTAATCAATAGGTCCCAGGGTTCTCTCTATCTTTAGACACTGCCTCAGTCAGAATGTTTCCCTTTGCCACAGAGGAGGACATGATGGCAAGCTTATCAAGTCCAATAAAATTCATTCAGCGTGTGAATCCCAAGAAAGAGGACACTTGACATCCAACTCTGCAATGTACTTCAGAGAAACCATTTAAGCAACGTCTGTTCAACTTCAAGAGTGGAGATAGGATTCAGCTGCACATAAAGAGTAATTACCAGAAGATTCCTATGTCCTGCTTTTCACTTTTCTTCATTTTTACTAGTATCCTCTTCTCTTCTTTTCTTTTATTTTCTTGTATTTCTTTTTCTGTTTTGCCAAAAGGTGTATAAAGTATTTGAGGTCACAGTAAGTGCCCCGGTTGTTAGTTCCAGCAAATTATAAGCAGCCCCTTACACCATAGTAAAGGAACACTCTTAGGTATCACACAATGCTCCCGAGTATGCAGATTAGAAGATAAAATCCTTTCAGGCAAGTTCAAGTCCTGTGGCTCAAAAGCCAAAAGATTTTTGAGCTGATAAAAATATTAGAAATGATCTAGCCATTTAACAAATGAGGCACATTAAAGCTATGGGATGTTCATGGCTTACCAGTGCCCCACTACAATTCAGATATAGAGCCTGAATGGGAACACCCACTCCTTCCCTATGTCTCTCCCTTACACTCCTGGCACCTTGTAAATAGGAAGCACATGCCCTTCTGCTCTCCTTTCTCCCTGACACACAACCCCTGTGCCATTCATATGGGCATTCCTACAAAGCTCCACCTCTTTCATCGTGGTTTCCCCTGTCTGAAAGTCCTTCCTTAATCTGGAAATCATTCCCTACTCATCTTCCAAGACCCGGCTCAAATATTGAACTTTGGGGAAATTTATGTACTCCATGCAAGTCAGTTGCTCCATGTTTACTTTGCCTGTACTATGTGACTTTTCAGACTGGTTTACATCCCACTGTCTCTCCTACCCCAAGCTCCTGGAACCAAGAATAACATGTCAGCCATCTTGAATCCCCAGCTTTACACAGAGCCAGGCACATGGTACACAGGAAGTGGCCAATTAAGCAAACAACACCAACAATAAAAACAACTCTCGACCAGGCCGCATTCTACCGTTCTGTGGAGGCCAAAGCTCCTGCTTTCAAGGGGCTTATTCAGTGGAGGAGTTGCTTATAACCTCACAATAAATATTTGCTGAATCATGAATTAATGTGCTCTAATTCTGATTCTCCCAGGTTGATAGGTTATTACCGAAATTCATCTGCTCTCAGTGTGATTTGTGGCTCAACAATTGTTTTATCTTGGCTAACAGGACTTACTACTCTGTAGTCTGGCTTCTGCAGTTCACTGAATTTATCACCGTCCCCAGTACTGGACTCTCACCATAAAGCTATGCAGAGAAATCGGCGGGAAATTCACTGTCACACATTAGAAGTGTCCTCCATGATAAAACCTCATGTTAGCCTGGAGTGGGAAACTAAGCACACATACTGTTAGTCGGTGTATAAGATTATCAGCTTGGCAATATATATCAACATTTTTAATGTACGTCTTTTTAGCTCCATTTCCACTGCTAAAAATTTATTTTATGAACATACTTGCACAAATTTTCAAATGTGACTTATAAGGATATTCATTGCAGTAATGATTGAAATAGCACACATCAAAACATTGTTATATCCATACCCTGGAATTCCATGCAGTTATTTAAAAGGATGCCACAGATCTAAATGTTCTAAGAAGGAGTGAAGTTCAATAGTCATGCATCACTTAACGATGGGGATACTTTCTGACAGAGGTGTCGTTAGGTGATTTCATCATTGTGCAAACATCATAGAGTATACTTACACAAACTTAGATCATAGAGCCTACTACACACCTAGGCTAAGCTAGATGGTGTAGCCTATTGTTCCTAGACTACAGACCTGTACAGCATGGTACTGTACTGAATACTGTAGCAATTGTAATACAATGATGCGTATTTGTGTATCTAAACAAAGAAGATGTACAGTAAAAATACAGTATAAAAGATAAAAAATGCACTTTGGGAGGCCAAGGCTGGCAGATCATGAGGTCAGGAGATAGAGACCATCCTGGCTAACATGGTGAAACCCCGTTTCTACTAAAAATACAAAAAATTAGCTGGGCATGGTTGCATGCACCTGTAGCCCCAGCTACTCAGGAAGCTGAGGCAGGAAAATCGCTTGAACCTGGGAGGCAGAGGTTGTAGGGAGCCAAGATGGTGCCACTGTACTCCAGCCTGGGCAACACAGTGAAACCCCACCTCAAAAAAAAAAAAAAAAGATTAAAAATGGTACATCTGTATAGAGCACTTACCGTGAATGGAACTTTCAGGACTGAAAGTGTCTCTGAGTAAGTCAGTGAATGAGTAGACAGCGAATGTGAAGACCTAGGACATTACTGCACATTACTATAGACTTTATAAGCTCTATACTCTAGCCAGGAATGGTGATGCACGTCTGTAATCCCAGCTACTCAAGAGGCTGAGGCAGGAGGATCACTTGAACCCAGGAGTTCTAATCCAGCCTGGGTAACATAGCAAGACCCCATCTCGAAAAAATAAAAAGTGAAAATAATAAATAAACTCTGTATACTTAGGCCACACTAAATTTATTAATTATTTTCTTTCTTCAATAATAAATTAAACTTAGCTTACTATAACTTTTTACTTTATAAAATTTTTAATTTTTTTAACCTTTTGATTCTTTTGTAATATCTTAAAACACAGATTGTATAGCTGTACAAAATTATTTAATTCCTTATTATCCTTATTTATATCAGCTGTTCTCTATCTTTAAAATTTTTATTTTTTATTGTTTTTACTTTTTAAATATTTTGTTGAAAACTAAGACACAAACAGATACATTAGCCTAGGCCTACACAGGATCAGGATCATCAATATCACTGTCTTCCACCCCCACATCTTGTCCCACTGTAAGGTCGTCAGTGCATGGAACTGCCATCTCATTTTTTTTTTTTTTTTTTTTTTTTTGCTCTTATCACCCAGGCTGGAGTGCAATGGCATGATCTCCACTCACTGCAACCTCTGCCTCCTGGGTTCAAGTGATTCTCCTGCCTCAGCCTCCCAAGTAGCTGGGATTACAGGTGCCTGCCACCACACCCAGCTAATTTTTGTATTTTTAGTAGAGATATTCACCATGTTGGCCAGGCTGGTCTCGAACTCCTGACCTCAGGTCATCCACCCACCTCGACATCTCAAAGTGCTGGGATTACAGGTGTGAGCCACCGTGCCCGGCCCCATCTTCTCTATTCAAATTCATTCTTCTAGAATCCTTCTGAAGGACCTGCCTGTGGCTGTTTTATAGTTAACTTTTATACATATATGTGTATATATATTTGTGTATATATATGTATAAATATGTGTGTATGCATGTGTAGAAAGTACAGTCTAAAATAATAATAAATAGTATAGTAAATGCATAAACTAGTAACAGTTGTTTATTGTTATCTAGGATTATGTACTTGATAATGTGGCATACTGTGGTATGTGGTATACTTTTAAATGACTGGCAATGCAGTAGGTTTGTTTACACTGACACCACCACAAGCACACAACTAATGTGTTTCATTAAGATGTTACAAGGGCTAAGACATCACCAGGTGATAAGAATTTTTCAGCTCCATGGTAATCTCACAGGGCCACTATCATATATGCGGTCCATTGCTGATCAGAACATCATTATGGGGCACATGACTGTATTATTAATTGAAAACATAAGATGTTGAAGAGTAACGTTCAGCATTAACCCATTTGTGTAAACAAAGAGTAGATATACAGTCATGCACCACATAATGATATTTCGGTCAACAATGGACCAAATATACAACAGTGGACCCATAAGATTAACATGGAGCTGAAAAATTCCTATAGCCTAGTGGCAATATAGCCATCACAATGTTGTAGAGCAATTACCTTTTAAAAAATAAATTTAGTGTAGCCTAAGTGTACAGTGTTTATAAAGCCTACGCTAGTATACAGAATGTCCTAGACCCTCACATTTACGCGCCAGTCACTCCACTCACCCAAGCAACTTCTAGACCTGCAAACTTCATTCAGGGTAATGCCCTGTACAGCTGTATTTTTTCTTTTTTTACCATTTATACTGTATTTTTACTGTACCTTTTCTATGTTTAGATACACAGATACTCACCATTGTGTTACAGTTGCCTACAGTGTTCTTTTTTTTTTTTTGAGATGGAGTGTTGCCGTGTTGCCCAGGCTGGAGTGCAGTGGCACGATCTCTGCTCAGTGCAACCTTTACCTCCCAGATTCAAGTGATTCTCCTGCTTCAGCCTCCCGAGTAGGTGTAACTACAGGTGCATGCCATCAAGCCCAGCTAATTTTGGGGTTTTTAGTAAAAACGGGGTTTCACCATGTTGGCCAGGCTGGTCTTGAAGGCCGGCCTTGGCCTCCCAAAGTGCAGGGATTTACAGGCGTGAGCCACAGTGCCTGGCCAATTGCCTTCAGCATTCTGTTACAGCACCATGCTGTACAGGTTTGTAGCCTAGGAGCAACAGGCTATACCATATAGCCTAGGTGTGTAGTAGGCTACACCATCTAGGTTTGTATAAGTACACTCTATGATATTCGTGCAATGATGAAATCGCCTAACGATGCATTTCTCAGAACATATTCCCATCATTAAGAGATGCATGACTTTTTTTCCTTCTTTCTCTCTCTCTCTCTTTCTCTCTTTCTCTTTCTTTCTTTCGCACGGTCTCCCTCTGTTGCCCAGGCTGGAGTGAAGCGGCATGGTCTCGGCTCCCTGTAGACTCCCTGCCTCGGGCTCCCGTGATTCTCCTGCCTCGGCCTGCCGGGTGGCTGGGATTGCGGGCGCGCGCCACCACGCCTGGCTGGTTTTGGTATTTTTGGTGGAGGCGGGGTTTCGCCATGTTGGCCAGGCTGGTCTCCAACTCCTGGCCTCGAGTGGTCTACCCGCCTCGGCCTCCCGAGGTGCTGGGACTGCAGACGGAGTCTCGCTCACTCGGTGCTCGGTGTTGCCCCGGCTGGAGTGCGGTGGCGTGGTCTCGGCTCGCTGCAGCCTCTGCCTCCCAGTCGCCTGCCTTGGCCTCCCAGGGTGCTAGGATTGCAGCCTCTGCCCCGCCGCCGCCCAGTCTGGGAGGTGGGGAGCGTCTCTGCCTGGCCGCCCATCGTCTGGGATGTGAGGAGCGCCTCTGCCCAGCCGCTCCATCTGGGAAGTGAGGAGCCCCTCTGCCCAGCCGCCCATCGTCTGGGATGTGAGGAGCGCCTCTGCCCAGCCGCTCCATCTGGGAAGTGAGGAGCCCCTCTGCCCAGCCGCCCATCGTCTGGGATGTGAGGAGCGCCTCTGCCTGGCTGCTCCGTGTGGGAAGTGAGGAGCGCCTCTGCCCGGCCGCCCCGTCTGGGAGGTCTGCCACGGAGGCCAGATGCAGTGTGGGGGCTGGACGTGGTAGCTCACGCCTGTAGTCCCAGCACTCTGGGAGGCCGAGGCGGGTTGATCACTTGAGGCTAGGAGTTTGAGACCAGCTTGGCCAACATGGCGAAACATATGAAAAACACAACAAACCAACCAACCAACCAACCAACCCAGCAACAACAAAACAAAAGATAGAGTCTGTATCTCTGCCTGTGAGTACCCTGGAGTCATACTCTAATTTTTTCTATTTTCCTCCCTTTCTGATCCTTTATCCCACTTTCTTTTTCTTCCTCTTCCTTCTCCTTCTTTGTGAAAGACATAGAGGATTGAGTTATTATCATTGATCCATACAAAGTTCGTCTCTCATTTATTTTCCTTCATTCCCACCCCCCATTTCTATTCCCGGTCTTCCCATGTGCAACCTTCCTAATATGTTTGATATGCATCTTTTTGTTTGTATGTATTTTTAGAAAATGTTTATTGTTTTGTGTGCAAAAAAAGAAAAAATTAAAAAAGAAAAAAGATGCATGACTGTATGTATTTGTATGTGTTTTTAAATTACTGGAAAATATACAAAAATATTAATAGTGCTTGTAACACTGAATGGTATAGAAAGAAGGAAGGAGTGGGATGATTCTGTTTTTTATTTCATACACTTCTGCAGTGTTTGAATTATTTTTATTGAATATGTTACTTTCATTATTTTTAAAAATGTCTTCTTCCCACCTTCTTGTCTATTTCAGCCTAGCCAATTAGGTTTTCTCAGGACTGAGGTTATTTATTCCATATTAACTCTGTCTGAAGCTCATATGCATCTCCCACGATTATTCTTCCCAAACCACTTTAGGTTTAAGAATGACCTTTCCTAGGTCTTTAGCTTATGATTAACCAGAAACCCTCAATAGATGGACTCCCTAATTCAGGTGTTGAATTACAAAAATGAATTTTCAGGGGGAAAAAATGCTAACTCAATTGTATTAGTTAAAATATCAGTAAACATTAGCGATGCCACAGTGTCATGAAGCGAAAGGTCAAAGACCCATACACCCTTTACTGGGCGCCATGGTGGGACTTAACTGGGGCAGTTCCGGTTCTGCCATTAAGACCATGAGGACCCCAATCTCAGTGAAATTGTATAAGACACTGCCATTATCCCCGGATCATCGCCACGATAGACCCAAACAACTCCAGTCTATCGTGTCAATGTGTATTTAGGGAGTCTTTAACACACGGATCATTGGCGAGCTGTGCCATAAAAGCCCTGTAGGAGCCGTGGCCATGTGTGCAATCAATGCACACTTGGGGACTCCCCCATGCCTGGATCATTTGCAGCGCATCGTGTCAATGCATACTCCAGGAGCCCTTATCCCGAAGCCTGTGAGCGCTGAGGAACAGTGTACAACAAAAATACTTATGAAATAGTTGTTACAGTGCGTACACAGTATTCACTTTTCTAAATGGCATGTCAGCAAGTTTAGTGTGCCACAAATAACTCCTAAAAGGCACAAAACACTCCTAGAGGCCCACCTTCACACATGAATGGTTGGTCCATGGAATTGTGGCATGGCTGTTGGAGAGTGTAAGTTTTTCTTTACAATGAACAAAGGGAAAAGGAAGAGACATCTGGGTTTTCAGCATAATCCCAAACACCTCCTAATTATTTTCCTGGGCATTTGATCCCTGAGATACAAAGACCTTCCCTCCATCCCTGCCCTGTTCCAAAGTACCTGTAGAGCAAGGTGAGAGGGCAGTTAGAGGATGGGTGGGGTTGGGTCTTAAGTGCGGTCCCACAGAAATATAATGTGAACCACATGTGTAAATTTAAATGTTCTTTGTAGCCACATTTTAAAAAAACATTTAATTCATGATACTTTATTTCACCCCATACACCCAAAAATATTCTCATTTCAATATGCAATCAATGTTTTTAAATGATGAATGAGCCAGTTCACATTCTTTTTTTCATACAGTCTTCTTTACAATGGAGTGTGTATTTCCCACTTGGAGAACATCCTGGTCTGGCCTGGCCACACTGCAAGCGCTCGGCAGCCTCTTGTGGTCAGTGGCTGCCCCAGTGAGCAGCACAGCTACAGAGGCCCAGAAAAACCAACCCCAAGAGCATGGATGTTCGCTGCCTTCCTTCAACCACTCCAGGCAGGTGCGTCCACCTTTCCGCCTCATTTCCTCACCAGGGCTGCAACTGCGGAACAGCCTTTTCTCGGCAGCCTGACTCAATAGCCGTGTGTTGGGTTTCTGTAATCATAAAAATGACCATAAATATGCATCCGGAAAGAGGAATGAAAACTCCTCTAGGCCCAAACGGTAATGGCAGTACTAGGTCATCTTTCTTGGAGACGGAGGTGAAGGGAGGGCAAGGGGCCCCTGGGGAAGGAAAGAGGGGGCGGGCGTGGCGTCGAGTGCGAGGGCGGCGGCCTAGCTGCACCCGCGAACTTCCCCAAACCTGCCGCCAGGTCACCTCGCGGCGTGCGGGGTCCCTGGCAGTCGGACGCTGCAGGGTGGCTGGTTTCTGGGGCTGAGTCTGGCCAGACACAAAAGAGGAGGGAAAGGAGAAGGAAACGGAGACAAAGGCGAGGGGGAGGACGAGGAGGCGCGCGCGGTCGCGGGGCGAAGCGGGGATGCGGAGGGGGCGCGCGCAGCCTGAGGCTCCCGGGACCGGCGGGCGGGAGCAGGCGGAGCCGGCAGGGCGATTTGAATATCAGGCTTTGCCACACTCGGGGCGCCGCTGACAACTTCATTACCTCCGCATATAAAAATGACTGCCGGGGAATGCAAATAGCTCGCCCGTCTCAGCCGCCTGCCCCCATTCCGCCGCCGGCTGCAGGCGGAGGCCCCGGGAGCCGCGGCGGCCGGAGGCGCAGACGCGCCCTGTCCAACATAATGAACTGCTCGGCCGCGGCTCCGCCCACGGCCCCGCCGCCGAGCCGGGCCGGGAGGGGGAGCCGGCCGGGTGCGGGAGGTGGAAGGAGTGGGCGGCCGGGCGCGGCTCAGAGGCCGCGCGTTGCTAGTCAGTGTCGGCGCAGGCCCTGCCTCTTGACTCTGTCATCCAATTAATGCCATGAAAATGCCAGGAAACTAGAGTGCTCGGTGGGTGCCACTCGTGACCGCGAACTCTGACCGAAAAGCGGGACCCCCGGCCTGCTTCCCATGCGCCCTGGTGGTTAAATTGGACGCCAGCATCCCAGCGCCCCCCTCTCGCCTCGCCTGCAAGCCGGCGGCGGGTGTGCCGCGCCCTGCTCCCCAGGCCTGCGGCCCCCGCGGCCACCGGGACGAGGCTGCGTCGCTGTGCGGGACCCGCCTCCCGAACCCTGGGCCTTGCTGAGCTCCCCGTGTGGCCACCGAGGCAAGCCGCGTGCGGGAGGGAACGCAGGCTTCACGGCGCCTCTCTTCTTGCCCTGGCTCGCTCCCTGGCAAGAGGTCACCTCCTGCCTTCTGATAGCTCCCCCTGTCACATTTGGGCCCCTTGTGAACTTCTCGAGGAGAGGAGCTAGGTCACTTTTATTAATAGCAACAACGACAGTAGTAAACATCTGCTGAGGACTATTCTATGCAAGGCACTATGCCAACTGCTTTACCTACATGTTTATCACAGCGATCTTACTGCTCTCCTGGAAATCCAGGCTTAGCAAAGCCTTGCAAGGTGCCCAGGATAACCCAGCTAGGGTGGGAGGGAGCACAGATGAGAACCCAGGCCCCTCAACACTCTCAATCACTCTGCAGTATTTTCCGGGTCCTTCTTACAGCTCACACAACTGTCCAGCACTCCTTTCTCCCCCGACCGCATCACCCCCAGCCATCTTAGGCCGGGCCAGCCCCCCGCCCCCCCCACCCCCCCACCCCCTCCCTTTCCTTGGCCCAGAAGTAAATCCTAGTCTAAATCGGTTATGACCAACCCCTTCCCTTGCCCAGGCATTGGCTTAGAAAAGAGCATGTGACCAGTCCTGGCCAAGGCCAAGCCAGGGGACATCTGTTGGGGTTTTCTGGGAAATGCTTCCTTGCTGTAAAAAAAAGACACCCATAGAAGTGATTCCATTTTCTTCTGTTATATAATGTGTATCCACCACTTGGCAACCACGGAGGAGCCAGGGAACAAAGTTCGTCTTTGCAGAGATTTACAGGGTTAAGTGAGCTAACTCTAGGGTTAAAGTTTAGGAGAATCATGTTTTAGTCGTATCTCTACCTGCGATTAAGTCATGCTGCCTCATGTTTATTCAGGGACATATTTAAAGTTAACTCCTTTTTGAAATGAGACAAGATATAAAGATGTAAACAAAGGAAAACTCCAGAAATTTGGTCTTGTCTCCATTAAAGAGTGTCTGTTTCTAGGCACTTCAGTGGAACCTCTCACTTCCAGCTTCTCTTCCTGGGCACTCACCTCTAACTCATTCAGCTTTTTTCCCTCAAAAGTAGCTCTTTGCCTACACAGGCAAGGCATCTCTTCCCTCCAGGAACATCATAACCCCCCTTCTAACCATCCTGCACCCACACACCCAGGCGTCTGAGCTTGACTGCCTTTGAAGTGTTTACTGGCCTTCAAGTAGTCTCTTTGAAGAATTTGCATCTAATTTTGAACTTAGGGAAAATCAGGCATAACCAGTCACTTACTAGTTTCCTTGGCAACTGCTTTAAAACAGAATCTGAATTGGAATGAAGATGGATTTTTATGGTTTCACTAAAATCATACACACTTTTCATGAAAATATACCAAAAAAACTATAAAAATATATACATACTATATGCTTTATTCATTTATCTGGAATCAATACACAGTAACTAACTCAAATATCTCTGTTCCCCACTGCTGAGGAAAGGCACCCCACACTCCCTTAGCAAGACATTTAAGACCCTCCACAATCTGCACCTAACCCAGCTCCAGCCTTATTTGTCTACTACAGTACATCCCCAAATCATGCTATTGCATTTCCTCTCCCATGACATTCTCTAGAATGCCCTTGAACTTCATGTCCAACTGTTCAAATACCACCGGTCTTTCCAAGTCCAAATTAAATATCACCTCTTCCAAGAAGCTTTTCCCATTCCTCATATATAATGACACAAATTGAGTTAGTGTTTATTTTCAGCAATATTTAGCATATTTTATTTACTGATACCCAGTATTGTTAAAATAATGCACATTTCCTAACAGTTGGGGGGCTTCAATATTACCATGCAAACAATTAAAATGAATAATAAATATTATCAGCAGAATTGTATAAATCTTACTCCCAACTTAAGGCTGAGCTGTTCTGTCAGATGTGATAAAATAAATCTTCATACGCTGCTTGTTTTTCTTAGGATACTTTGATTTCAGTAATAGAAAACCTGTCTGCAGTAGCTTTAAAAATGAAGAAAATGGGCCGGGCGCAGTGGCTCACGCTTGTAATCCCAGCGCTTTGGGAGGCCGAGGCAGGCGGATCACGAGGTCAGGAGATCGAGACCACGGTGAAACCCCGTCTCTACTAAAAAAAAAATACAAAATATGAGCCGAGCGTGGTGGCGGGCGCCTGTAGTCCCAGCTACTCGGAGAGGCTGAGGCAGGAGAATGGCGTGAACCCGGGAGGCGGAGCTTGCAGTGAGCCGAGATTGCGCCACTGCACTCCAGCCTGGGCGACAGAGCGAGACTCCGTCTCAAAAAAAAAAAAAAAAAAGAAGAAGAAAACGTAGTATCTCATGTAGGAAGTCCCAAGGTAGCAGATGCTAAGTTTGGTTAATTTAGTGGGTCAAAAATGTTTAATGTTGTGAAGTTTTTCTTGTCTTCCGAAACTCTGCCATCCTCAGCTTGCTGACCTTGTCCTTAGCTAGTTCTCCTCAAGGTCTCAAAATGGCTGCCATCATTCCAAGCATCACTTTAAGACATGGCAAAGGCCAGCCAAAAAAGTCGACCGTTCTCAAATTTTTTAAGAGTGGAGAAATTATACCAAAGATCCCTCAGATCTTTTCTCATTGGCCAGAACCAGGGTACGCAACTATCTCTAAACTACCACTGGCAAGGGAGGCAAGATTATCAGAACTGATGACTAATCAGGATTTAGCCTTGAATTATATTGAGGGTAAGGGGAGCGGTGCAGGAGAGCAGGGAATTGACAGGACAGGCAAAACAAAAGCTGAATTTTAGTCAGTTTCCCAGTCATCAATTTCTGCAGCCAAACTATCCCAAAGCTTAGTGGCTTAGAAAATTTTTTATTTTTTCTCTAGAATCTGGACAGGGCAGCTCCCAAGGAATAAGGAATAAGGGAGGATGGCTATTGAGTAGGCACTAAAAGTATCAGCAACTTTTTTTTTTTTTTTTTGAGATGGAGTCTTACTCTGTTGCCCAGGCCAAGCTGGAGTGCAGTGGCACGATCTCAGCTCACTGGAACCCCTGCTTTGCTGGTTCAAGGAATTCTCCTGCCTCAGCCTCCCGAGTAGCTGGGATTAAAGGCGCATGCCACCACGCCTGGCTAATTTTTGTATTTCTAGTAGAGACGGGGTTTCACCATATTGCCCAGGCTGGTCTCAAACACCCAACCTCAGGTGATCCTCCCACCTCGGCCTCCCAAAGTCCTGAGATTACAGGTGTGAGCCACCACGCCTGGCCAGTATCAGCGACTTATGATGGCTTTTTATTTGAAGATCAAAACCAATCACACTTTGATTATTCTTACATTGGTTCCTTCTACCAAAAAATAGTGTTTGAAAAAATGGTATATATTGATTTAGTTGATAGCAAACTGATTGGCTGAATCCAATTGATATTTTCTTAGGGTGGAGCAAAATATTTGTTCTTTTGCTCTGCTTTCTCCCCACTAAATAACTAGCCATATTATGGATCCCACATAGGATTTTTCCTTTAACAATATGAATTCTTGACTGAATTAAGCCATTTTTGCCCTAAGTTCTTTAGTTTGTAGACATCTGAGAATTAAGTCAGGAGAACAGCAAATAATTATTTTGATTTAGCAAATAATTTGATAACTGGATTATTCACCATCAGAATATTCCTCTTTGAAAACGTGTAAATCACAGACATGTTTGAAGATAAAATTATTAGTCATTCCCCTCTCGAAGGCAGATAGGAAAATTGTAACATGTATTCTTTGTTTTGTAATGTCACTTCATTATCCTAAATAGGCCTTCTAGTTCTCTTTTAATTTATATGTATATATATATATATGTGTGTATATATATATGTGTGTGTGTATATATATGTGTGTGTGTATATATATGTGTGTGTATATATATATATATGAGGTGAGAAAGTTCTTAAGTAGTGGCTAAGTCATGTCATTTATCTGGAGTCAATACACAGTAACTAACTCGAATGTCTCTGGTCCCCGCTGCTGAGGAAAGGCAGCCCACACTCCCTTAG
This sequence comes from Nomascus leucogenys, assembly GCF_006542625.1. NCBI lineage: Eukaryota > Metazoa > Chordata > Mammalia > Primates > Hylobatidae > Nomascus > Nomascus leucogenys. Next base: position 78,778,732 of record NC_044397.1, read on the forward strand.
TAAGACATTTTTAGTCATGTCATTTACTAAAATACCACATGGACTTCCTTTTGTCATCATATCTTCCATCTTCTAATAAATGTATAAGTGTCTGTAGAACAATACCTGGTCAGATGATGAATGTTCGTACCATCATACTATCCCTTTCTTTTCAAGACACTCATGGAACTACTTGCACAAAATCTGATGTATTCCAATACCATCTCTGTGAATCATAGACCTTTAAAGCCAGAATGACAGTTCTCTAATTTGATAGGCGAAGAAACTAAGGCCCTAGAATTTAGAGAATTTTCTGGAAGTTACCAGACTAGTTAGTGACACAGTGGGATCTCATTATCTTGTTTCTGGTTGTTTGCCCCTTAGACCATACATTGGTATTAATGATTAACACGAAGTACAGACCTAACTCTAACCAGGTTATGAGTCAGATTCTTTAATATGGAGTTGGTGGCACCCACTCAACCAGGTCCCTGTAATCTCCACCCCAGCATACCCAGAGATCCCATCAATTCTCATTCCCAGGTACCTGAGGTCTCCTCAAATCCCTGTTTCATTACCTGTGCCAGCAGCCCAGGCAAACCCGGGGTTCACGGAAGGTACTTGACAAGGTGCTTCTTTCCGTCCCCATCGAGCTGGGGCAGGCAGGGGAAACAGGAGACAGCTGGTGATGCATCACCTCCTGTCTGTGCACCTTCACAGTGAATTTAAAGCTGAATCTTCAGATTCAAATCTGACAGTTTAATCATAAAGGAAGGTTTTTCTTCTCAAATGTTAATTGAATTTCCCCCCTTAAATAATTGTTTGGATTTAGAAACCCTGAGGCCTGTATTTTTTCAGTGTGGAATTATTCCATTGGCAGCATGCATTCGAATCCACAACTCATGTTGCAAATCATACATTTCTAAAAACAGAAACCAGTGTGCTCCAATTCACTAATACTTTTAAACGATTAAAAGACAACTAAGAAAATGAAGCCTAACTACAACTATTTGTAGCCTTCTTTCTCTTCAGCCAACAATTGCTGTAATCCGCACTAATGAGGTAAGACCGTGTTAAGAATTTTCTTCACTTAACATTTCTCATTATTAATAAATTTTGCGCTGACAACTATAAAGTGAACACTTTGGATTTATGCACCTAACCTAATTACATATGCCGCATGTACGCATTTCATTATTTACTTGACAGATTCATTCCTTGATATAATAAATAATTAAACAAGAATCAAATATTAACAATCAGATACATGTTAATTCTCCTCAAATCTGTAGAAACAAACTATATTTTTATCTTCAGTTCAACAAGCACTGATTAAAATTTCTTCATTAGGCAAATTTCATAAGCAAAGTTCTTGGTCTACTTTTCTTACTTTCACTGAAAATTAAGCCTGAAACAAATCATTCCAGGATTACTTCATGGAAAAAAATAAATGTGATAGTATTTCTAGCAAAGCCATTGGATTTGTAATCTTTCATGAGCACTGCTGTATCTTATATATGAAACATTAATCTAAGTGTTTGTTAGGAATTCTCAAAGATGATCTTATTATAAACCAGAAGCCAGTACCAAATTGGTTGCTAGTGGTATATTACCAGAGATGTCTTGTGGGATATTGGTTTTAACCTAACAATTATTTTATAACTTGTTTAAAAAATAATTCCATGACATTATGGATAATGGCAAAACTCAAAATTTGGGCTGAAAATTTACACTGAGGTCAAAGTATAGCTGTTGCTTTTTGCACTTTAATGAGCTAGCTTTAAATTTTTTTATTCACATATATCAACATCTTCATTGATCAAATTATTCTCACATTTTATCAAATTTGCTTTGATAGAGGATACAATTTCATCATTTAAAAAATATTAAAGATTCATAGATAGCCACATTATTCATAATGCGAGATTAATGCCAGGCTGACAGGTTTTTGTAAAGATCTGACTCTTTTTTTCTAAGTGCCTATACCATATCTATGTGAAATGTGCCTCTGATGTTGCATATTGATTACTCCCTTCTCTTCTCTTCTAATGCTAAAGAGAGAATATTATGAAATGATTGTCAGGGTTAGTGTGTCTGTGACCTACACATGTACTATTAATAATTTATGAGCTGATTTGAAATACGGCACCAAGAAATCAACTGAGGACCACAGCCGCTCCCAGGATGACACAGACTCTGGGTTGACAGCATATGTGCCCAGATTTTGAGGTTCTATTTGTTAAAATTCATAGAGAGACACAAATTCTTTGAGTGCCAGAGTTAACCGAATGGAAGGAAACCACGCTTCTTTGTTAGAAATTTCAAGTAGCTACATTTATCTCTTTTCATCCAATCCTTTCTGTGACATGAAATTTCCTTTTTAAATTATTTAATCAGGTTGTCAAGTTAACTCATAGTGTCCATAAACACTGGAGAAGCTAAATTCAAATAATATGGAGGAGGTATATATAGCAAAAGATCAGGTCTTTCGTCTTTTTTCCCCCATGCCTTCACACTCAGAGGTTGTCCGGTGTGTATCCTTCCAGACTGTTTTCTGTGTTCCTACAAAGACAGAGGAGGTGGGGAGAGAGAGTTCCCACTATTCTCAGAAATGGTCTCACACTCTTCACACAGTGCTGCAGGCTGCTTTTTCCACTCAACAACATATCAAAGACACCGCCCACATCAGCACATACATTTGTAGCTCAACTTTTAAACAACACTGTAGTGTTCCATTTTAGAGGTGTCCTTTGGCTCATTTATCCATTCCCTTATTAATATATTCGTAAGCTGTCTCAGCTTTTTCATGATTTACAATGCTACATATACTGAACATACATATTTATGCACTTGCTCAACTATTTCACTAATATAGAGTCCTAGAAGTGGAGTTGCTAGGTCAGTAACTGATCATTAAATATCCTTAATCCATTAATTAAGCAAGGATAAATACATATTCTTACTTAGGATTTAAATAATGTAACATTACATTAACATATATGCTCATAATGTTTAAGTTCATTTCTTTAAAAAAGTTGGCTGGGCTCGGCAGCTCACACCTATAATCCCAGCATTTTAGGAGGTTGAGGTGAAAGGATCACTTGAGCCAAGGAGCTCAAGACCAACCTGGGCAACATAGCAAGACCTGCCTCTATTTTAAAAATACAAAAATTAGCCAGGCGTGGTGACATTCGCCTGTGGTTTCAGCTACTTGGGAGGCTGAGGTGGGAGGATTGCTTAAGCCCAGGAGTCTGAGGCTGCAGTGAGTTAAGATAGCACCACCACACTCCAGTCTGGGCAAGAGAGTGAGACCCCATCTCTTTAAAAAAAAAAAAAAAGTACATTTTTTAAACTTTAATAAAATTGAATAATTTTAAAAATTAGTTATATTAATTTCATGTGTGAGTAGATTTATACAAAGCAAACTAAAGTCTAAGTTTTTTTAATGCTTTAGCAATATGTCATCAAGCCACACATCTATATATATTATTTTTAAATCACTGTCCAAAGCAGCCAGTCTTCATTTGAGCAATACTACAAATAACTAGCACTTGAAAAGTGTGTTTATAGAGATTGACAACTGTTAAACTACCGAATGCTTTTCAAAATATATTTTAAAAATTTTATGTGTGAAAACATTTCGTGTAAGAAATCTAATTATAAACAATGCTGTTATGTTTATTTCAAACCATCCCAGGCAAGTATATTTGTAAAATTCTCTTCTTTTCACCTAAATTGTTTTAAGCCTTCTACAGAAAGTGTAATGGTTACCCAGTGTGTCTGTCAAGTTCTATTATATGAACTAGAATATGCTTTCAGAAAAGATACCTCGCATCCGATGACAGGCACTTCCTATCTGCTAGGATTCATAAAAATTGGAACACTGATCATTTCTTGTAGAGATTTTCTTTAGCAAGAAGATAAAGGGAAACCTTGTTATGCCAAATGACTTACTAGTCAAAAGTAGCCAGGACATTGAAACCTGGAAACTAGTTAATGGTTTGTAACAAGTCAGAAATAAAGATGTTCAACCAAGAAAATGACATTAAGCAGCACTGGCTACAAGAGAAAAGAGCAGTCTGTCAGAATCACGCAAGGGCTGTGGTGACAGGTAGACAATACAATGGGATGACACGGGTTCCTCTCAGCAGGGGGTTTTAGCTTTCTCTTGGGAGTTTCCATGCACTTCCTTTGTAGGAAACCTTCTCCCTAAAAATGGCAACAGGCCCCTTGGAGGTCTTATTAAAATTCTCCCCCTGTGTTATAAAGTGTGTTGGATAAGGCAGATGACAGTACCTGAACAGTTAATTCTTCACTGTATAAAGGAAAGTAGGAACAACAGTCACACCAGGAAGGTAGCTAGGTGGCTGACATAGCCCAGTAATATTGCACAGTAGGCATTGTGGAACAGGAAATGAGTGAGAGGGAAAAATCCATCCACAATCCCACCTAGAATGGCAGACAGCAGGAATCCAAACAGAAGCAATATCATACATATGAATATTTCATATTTAGATTGGTATCCATTATATCTGCAAATGAATTTCATATGCTAGTTTAAATCTCCGTAGTGGACAGTCCAACAGCATCATTAGGATGAATATTGTTTTCATTTTTAAGAGAAATTTTCTTTCATTCACTTTCTGCCACTAAACTGCAGCTATAACAGTGTATCTCTGCCTACCTCATTATGGGCCATAAAGGATATGCCAAGAAAGAATGAAAAGAAAGCAAAGAACCCAGTGATTGCCCAATGAGTTCCTTAATATCCGTAATTTCAAGGGCTTGATCTCTACTTTATCCATAATAATGCTATTTCAGTTTTTTACTTAACCTTGTTTCAACACAAAGTTATATCATTTCACATATGTTTATTTAAAGAGTTTTAATGCCACTAAACTAATTTCCAATAAAGTAATAGCTGTTAGAACAGTCTTTTTTCTTATAAACCATTTCTCTCTCAATCTATTCCCAACATATTTTAAGCTGTCTAACAAAATAAGCATTTCATAACCTTTTTCAGCTAAATTTTTTTTTCTACTAATGTCATTTCAACCAGGGGGAGGTCTGTATTTTCCACGCTGCACTTCTACATTTAAAATTATTTCTGCTATAGATTAGCTGTCCCTTAGTGAGCTACAAAAGACGAAATCCTAGCCTCTTTAAGCCCGTCTTGTTTGACAGCATGCGATATTTGCATGAAATAAAAAACGAATATTTGTTATTTTTATACAAGCTGTCAGCACAAGCTTAAGTTGTTTAGAAACCTATTCAGACAAACAGAATTGGTGTTTACCACATGATATATGATGAAGGGTCAACAATACGTAAAATCAAAATTATTTTAAAAGAAGAAAAGAATTGGCATGCTTTTTTTTAGACAAGGTCTTGTTATATTATCTAGGCTGAATTTGAATTCCCGGGCTCAAGCGATCCTCCTACCTCAGCCTCCCAGGGAGCTGAGACTAAAGGCATGCACCAGTGCACCCAGCCGATATGCATTTCTTAAACCAAAGGTGATCATGTTGTGCCATAAAGTACATAGTACACTGACAATTAAAACTTCTTTGTTTACTTGTTTGTTTAAGAAAGCATGGACTTAATTCGAATTGCTCACTTACCAATGTATTAACTTTAGGTCCACCACAGGGATAGGTATAAGAAAATGTTCTTTGTTACCCTAAAAAGTTGCCAATTAAAGTTGCATTTCAGCTCTTTTCTCCAGGGAGCTTTCTGATAGCTAATAGGAACATATTCTGAAGTCAGGCAAGCTGAGCATTCCTGATATCACTGCCACCTAATCAGAGACACTGAGTTACCACCTCCCGTTGCCCAACAGAGTCACGCTTCTGCTTATGAAACTGATGACTTCTGAATATGCAAGAGCGGTGATTTACCACAGGATGCTTTCAGGGACAAATGCACTTTCACTCCACCTCTAGAATTTGCACTGTCATGGCTGCCCTGGGGAATGCCTCCAGCCTGGGGACAAATTTCACCCACCCCTAGATCCACTCTGTCCTGTAGCCACAAGGACAGAACTTGTTCTGCTTCCTGTGGATGGTGTCCCATCTGCTGAACACACATTTTAATACATAAACTCTATTTCCAGGAATAATACCTATTGGTATTAACAAGAAAATAGCATTTCTACAAGATTCTGTGAAAAGAAACCCTGTCAGTGCCACTCATTCTACCTTCAAAGACAAGTCCCTGTAATTACTTTCTCCTTATTTCCTTGTCTGGCTAAAGCAACAAGATCAAAAGAACCTATCCATTTTCCCCACATACCTTCCAAAATGTGCGTTTGCTTTGCAGTCTGGGATCAGAAATTTCATTATCTGTATTTGTATTAGTAATTCACTGCACAAAGAGAACAGAGGGCAGAGAAAGAGAGCACGAGTGGAAGCAAACATCACAGACAATTGTATATATGCAAATGCTTGCAAATTTCTGCCAGCATCTCCCTATCTACAACCAAGCAACATGGAAGTCTATTCATCCCTCCAGCTTCTTTGCTGCCAAATATGGTTGTGGTTTTGGGAAAAACATTCAGAAAATGTTGAACTTTCAGCCACCAGGACTAAATCTAACTCAAAACCTACAACATAAAAGGCGAATGCATAAATAAAATCAGTGATTTTCTAGAAAGACTTGGGATATGCAACATTCTGACTACAAAGGATAAAAAATAAGATTGGCTTGCAAGGGGGGTGGAGGAAGGAAGGGAAGGGTTGCATGCAGCTCTCCAGCCTAATTGACAGAGAATTGAAATGTTGCATCTTGTCTGTCTGGGGTTGTGCATTTGCATAAATAGCCTAAGTAAGAAGGGGTATAAAAAAGCTGAGAACAGTCCTGATAAAGAAAATGCCCCAAATTCAAATTCATAAATGCAAGTGCTCATTTTCAAATATATATGCATAGTGTTTGAAAATGACAGCAAGAATTATCATGTGTTTAGTTTTGTCTTGAAATCAATTATTCCCAAACAATAATGGTTTATCAAAATTTTTCATGACTTCCTTTATTTGTAGATATTTATTCTACCGACTGCAAATCACTGATAATGGCAATAATTCACACATGTACATGTCTTTCACATATAATAATTTAGTGCATCCTTAAAATTATGCTTTGAGGTAGGGTCAGTATTATACCCATTTTACAGGTAAACAGACCAAGGCTCCGAAGTTTAGAGAGTTACTCAAATTTACATAACTAGTAAATTAGTAAATGGCAGGACTGGAATTCAAACCCTCGTGTTTGACTCTGAATCCCAAGAGCCTCCACACCATGATGCTGTGCAACATTAACGAAGATGTAATGGCCTCGGCCATATTTTGCCCCTCAGCAACATTTGACCCTGCTGGCTGTGCTGCTCTGGAAGCCCTCTGCTTTCCTTATTCTTGGGAATGGCTCTTTGATTTGTCTTCTGCCTCTTAGATTGTCTCAGTCACTTCCAGGGTCTCCTCTTCCGAGGTCTTCTGTCTACCCTTCTCTATGTCTGCCATCAGTGAGCAATCTCACTCACTTCCACTCCTTCATTTATTAATTCAACAAATGTACTTTGAGCACCTCCTGTGTGCCAGGCACTAGTCTAGGCATGTGGGATACCACCATGAACAACAGCCTGTCTCCCTCCTCAGGTAAAGCTTATATTGTCATGGGGATGCAGAGGACATAGATAAAAACAAATAGACATCTATTTAGATACAGGTGATTGATGCTATGAGAATACAAAGCAGGGAGGAGAGATGGGGAAGGTAAGGAAAAGGGAATGAAGGAGATTGCAATTTGGGGTCCAGGAAGGCCTCACGGAGATAACATTTGTGGAAAGATGTCCTTCATCAATTCTCCTCTCAGAAAATTTCTAAATGTTCCTCTCTCCCTTTCGCCCTATTCCAACCTCACATTTTCACCTCTGGCATATCATCTCTTCCTGTACCCACATCCTGGCTACACCTGAATTCATCCTCCCCTTCTCTTCCTCCTGCACCTCTTCCTGTGCTTCCCACTCTAAGTAACAGCACCACCATTCTTTACACCATGAATATGCACCCAGTCAAGAAATATATAAGGGGCCCCTTCTAAGTGAATGCACTATTGTATTCTAGGTGCTAAGAGAATACATTGGTTTTATAAGAGCTCTTTTCTCCTTGAGAAACCATATAGGGTATTAGAAACAGATCTGATTCTGTGTTCAATCCCACCTTTTCCGTTAATTAGCAGTAGGTTTATCTATACAATGAGAATAATTGCACCCACTTTCTATTAATGTTAAAGTAGTCCCCCCTCATCCAGTGAGGTATATTCCAAGACCCTCAGTGGATGCCTGAAACCTCAGATAGTCTGAACCACGTATACACTATGTTTTTTCCTGTATGTGCATACCTATAATAACATTTAATTTATAAATTAGGCACACTAAGAAATTAATAACAATAATAATAAAATAGAGTGGTTATAATGATATACTGTAATAAAAGGTATGTGAATGTGGTCTTTTTCTCAAAATATTTCATTGTACTGTACTCACCGATTTTTGGACCACAGTGGATGGCCAGTAACTGAGACCTCAGAAAGCGACTGGGGGAACTACTGTATAGGGATTAAATGCAACTGCACAGGTAAAGTCAGCAAGTGAGCGAATGAATGAATAAAACAGTGAATGATATGCTTACTGCAGTGCTCGACATGGGAAATATCCGACAGTTTTAAAGGATGTCATCAGGACCCACTCAATTCATCTCTCAGCTCAGTTACGTTTGGTGTGGGCTCCATTTTCAGGCAGTGGCAATATGAGCTTCCCAGAGTTCCAGGCTTTCATCCTACCCAGCCATCCCAGAGGAGGAGAGTTTCTTTTCTCAACAGAGAAAAGATCATTGGTTTTGACTGGGCATGTGACCACTTATGAACCACTCATCACTTGGGCCAGGAAAATGCAATTACTCTGATTGACTAGACTTGGGTTACACCCCCCTGCGGGGATGAAGGTTGACTCAGCTCCACTCAAACCACAGGGACTGAGAGTGGAGAGGGGTGGTCCCTGAGAAATATCAAGGGTCTTGCAGGAAGAGAATGGATATTGGGCAGGTAAGATAATGGATGTCCACTACCTCCAACTATGGCACCTGATTCATTCTGTCTTGCATTATAGTTAGATGTTTTCATGTTTGTCTGCCCTCAGACTGAGAGTTTCCAAGAACAGGGGCTGAAGGTTTGTTATCATCTATCTGCTGGAGTACCCAGCTCAATCTTCTGAATATAGTACATGGTCAATAAATGTTTTTAACATGAATTGATTCATTACACTAGTGTAAACTATTTCTTCTTTTGCATATTTTAAGTTCTGTGGTGTCTTGTTCTCTTCTTATTACAGGAAAATACATAAAGTCTAAAACACACATACACCTTATAGCACCTTAAAAGACAGGTTTCCAACAGCAGAAGCACATAAACCATCTTGATAATTTACACATATATTGACTTTCTCTCCTCTAAAACCATTAACTCAGCTAAGTTTACACAGGTGAGAAAAAGAGCAAGAGCGGTAGTGCCTTTCTAAGCCACTTCATCTTGCTATTCTGTTTTTGTTTGGCAAATGCTGAATTTGCTGAAAATGCGAGTGCATAAGATTTTCAAGACTTGCACTGCAGCCCTCGCAAGGTGTCAGTATGCACTGGGCATCAGCTGGATTTGACTACAGTGTAGAAATGTCCTTGATCTTCCTCTGAGCCATGTGATTTCAACCTCTATGGCCTTTTTCAAGGCTACCTCCTCAGATCCTGTAATCCCAAGTGTGGCATTCTCTCCTTCTTCCTGGGTACACGGCTGCCCAACTAGAGACATGTCCCAGCCTTGCTTGTGTCTGGTGTGGTCATGTAACTGAGTTCTCACCAAGTGATGTGGTGATGTGTACAACTTCCAGATCATCTTCTTAAAGATGTCTAAGATTTGCTTTTAAATAATGCAGCGAAGCAATGGGGGACATATTTGGGGGATGTAAATGATACAAGTTTGACCATACAAAGGTAACTGTTTAAGCTCAGTGATAGGTGCACGGGAATATCTCATACTGCATTATCCCTACATTTGTGTATGTCTGAAAATTTCTATTGAAAAATAAATTATGCTGCCGGGCACGGTGGCTCACGCCTATAATCCCAGCACTTTGGGAGGCCGAGGTGGGCTGATCACAAGGTCAGGAGATCGAGATCATCCTGGCTAACACGGTGAAACCTTGCCTCTACTGAAAATACAAAAAATTAGCCGGGCGTGGTGGCAGGTGCCTGTAGTCCCAGCTATTCTGGAGGCTGAGGCAGGAGAATAGCGTGAAGCCGGGAGGCAGAGGTTGCAGTGAGCCAAGATGCGCCACTGCACTCCAGCCTGGGCGACAGAGCAAGACACCATCTCAAAAAAAAAAAAAAAGAAAAGAAAAGAAAAAAGGAAAATAAATTATGCCAGGCATGATTGCTCACACCTGTAATCCCAGCGCTTTGAGAGGCTAAGGTGGGAGGAAGGATGCTTGAGCCCAGGAGTTTGAGACCACCCTGGGTAACAAAGCAAGACTCCCATCTCTACAACAGATAAAATTAGCTAGGCATGGTGGTGCACACCTGTAGTCCCAGGTACTTGGGAGGCTAAGGTGGGAGGATTGCTTGAACCCAGGAGGCCGAGGCTGCAATGAGCCAATATTGCACCACTGCACTCCTAGGTGACAGAGTGATACCCTGTCTAAAAAAAAAAAAATTAAAAGGTGCTTTCCCCAGTTATGTTCTCTCCTTTCCTATCCTGGTTAGAAAGAGGGCTGACTGGAGCAATCCGGGAAAGCACGTGTTGAGGATGGCAGAGCCACTCCTCCAGTCCAGGTCCCTGGGCAGCCTCCTGGAGCAGGGCTTGCTTACCTGCTTTGGAGAGTTACCTGAAAGAGAAATTGATTTCTCCCTCACTGGAGCCATTGCCATCTGGGGTGTCTTTGTTACAGCTACAGTGTTGTCCAGGTGACTCTAGCTCCTTATTTATTTCCATTTTATTTCAAACCATCTCCTCTACTCTAACAGACAGTATAATCTTACCTGGCTTCACCAAACCTTTACTTATTTCTGACTCTCTTATAGGTCAGCACAATGTTAGAGCTCAAGAAATGTTTACTATGGTTACATTTTTTTGTTGTTTTGAGGTCAGGCTGAACCACCAACTACAGAAACAACTAGACTCCACTAAGACAACTTTAATTAAACCGCTCACAATACAACTCACTGTCAAAACCTTTACACCAATTTCACATTTGAGTTTGGAGGTCATTATTTAACATAGCTTTTGATTCAGAAAAGAACCATAAATTAAAGCAAAACTTAGGATGAAATACTAATTCAACTAGAAAATAAAAGGTTCAGGCAAACTTAATATTTTTCAAAAAAATGTAAAATACAGTTGTGTTATAAACCCTGCAAGCTGACTCCAACCCACAGACACGTTTTAGCTTCCCCTCTCCAAATGCGGCACAGTTCTACACAGCATTTCAGTTCTGAATGTCAATGTGCTTAGAGGGCACCACTGCCTCCTCCCTCCCTGGTGGCCTTGCACAAGGCCTTCTTACGCATTTATTCTGAGGCCTGTGATCTGCCCATATATTGGATTTAATGGGAACATGAGGCATGTAGACAAAATGGTTTTCTAAAAAGAGTGGTTAATCCTCGTCATGGATTACCAAAGAAGGTCATAGACCTTAGAAATATTCTTAGAAATAAGGTTGGTTTTCACACAGTGGCTTTAGGGTGAGTTCCCCTGAAGGTCAGGGGATAAACTTGGTAGGTAGACCAACAAAGAGGAAAACAAAAATTGGATGCAAGTGGTGTTCATTACTACTAAACAAAATTAGGAGTTTCAGGAAAACCTTTTACAGGGTTAGACTGCAGGCTTGTCTCTGATCACCACTGTGACAGCCGGTGTGCCCACCTGCTCCCACCCTCCACTCTCCCTCCCCTCCTCCACTCCCCTACCTCTCCCTCCCCTTACCTCCACCACCTCTGCCCCAATGCCCCCCACCCCAGACTCCTCAGGAGAATCCCATCTTTGTCAGACTAGTTCCTATGCTATGGCTGCAAAGGTTGGAATTCGAGTGGGGAGGAGCCGAGAGGGCCAGGGACTGCCGTGTCAGATGTACTTACTCTGACAGCTACCGGGAGAACAGTGAGGAATAGATCTGGAGGGTTAAAGAAAAGGGGGAGAAAGACAAGAGCCAGTGCTGGCTGGGTCTGGAAAATCAGAAAGAGGCTAAAGTTGTCAGGAGTTTGAAAAGAAGCTGAAGAGGAATGGGATAGAGAGAGATATGTTGTTATGTGCTGCATAGTAACATCTCAGTCAACAACAGACTGCATGTGTGACCGTTGTCCCATGAGTATCATGGAGCTGCCCTCTACAGGTGTACCATTTTTTATCTTTTATACAGTATTTTAACTGTACCTTTTCTATGTTTAGACCACATATATTCACCATTGTGTTACAACTGCCTACAGTGTTCAGTACAGTAACATGCTATACAGGTTTGTAGCCAGAGTGCTTAGTAGGCTATGCCATCTAGGTTTGTGCAAGTAAACTCTGTGATATTCACACAACAAAATTGCTTAAGGACACATTTCTCAGAACATGTCCTCATTGTTAAGCAATGCATGACTGTATATGGTCCCCAACTTAGGGTGGTTTGACTCATGACTTTTTGACTTACAATGACATGATAGCAATATACATTCAGTAGAAATTGTACGTCAAGTTCACATACAACCATGCTGTTTCTCACTTTCAGTATCGTATTCAATAAATTACATGAGGTATTCAACACTAGATTATAAAATAGACTTTGTGTTAGATGTTCTTGCCCAACTGTAGGCTAAAATAAATGTTCTGAATATGTTTAAGGTAAGCTAAGCTAGGATGTTCAGTAGGTTAGATATATTGAATGCATTTTTGATTTACAATATTTTCAACTTACCATAGGTGTACTGGAACATAGCCCTATCAAAAGTCAAGGAGCATCTGGTAGGGTGATAAGAGAGAGTGAAAGAAACAGAGACTTTTAAGTTTGAGAGGCCAGGCAAGGTGGCTCATGCCTGTAATCCCATCACGATCGCCTGAGCTCAGGAGGTTGAGACCAGCCTTGGCAACATGGCAAAACCCTGTCTCTACCAAAAATATAAAAAAATTAGCCAGGCGTGGTGGTGTACACCTGCAGTCCCAGCCACTCGGGAGGCTGAGATGGGAGGATGGCTTGAGACTGGGAGGTTGAGGCTGCAGTGAACCATGATTGTGCCACTGCATTCCAGCCTGGGCAACAGAGCAAGACCCTGTCTCAAAAATAAATAAGTAAATAAACAAACAAACTTAGTACCATACTCCCTGCCTCTCTGTAGAACCTGTTCTCTGAAGGGGAATCATTCTCATTTAATGATATCCCATGTTCCTTGCACCCTGGCCTCAAGAACACCTAGGGTGAATGCAAGTGCCCCTTAATCATTTTCAGAAGGACTCCAAAGTACTGTAGATTCAAGGGATCACTGTTCACCCTTTCTTTTTCGAATCAGTTTAGGAAAACTGTGCACAGTACCCCTACACACAGACGCATACACATAGACACACACACACACTTAGAGATTCACAGTGAATTTTTTTTTCTTGAGGGTCTCGCTCTGTTGCCCAGACTGGAGTGCAGTGCCATGATCACGACTCACTGCAGCCTCTACCTCCCAGGCTCGGGCGATCCTCCCACCTCAGCCCTCCAAGTAGCTGTGACCTTAGGCATGTGCCACCACACCCGGATAATTTTTGTATTTTTTTTTTTTTTTTGTAGAGATGGGTTTTTGCCACCTTGCCCAGGCTGGTCTCAAACTCCTAGCCTCCAGCAATCCACCTGCCTCGGCCTCCCAGAGTGCTAGGATTACAGGTGTGAACCACCATGCTGGCCTCACAGTGAATATTACCATATGAAAGTCACTGAGAAGTCCTGCAGAAAAATTAATATTAAACTTTATTTAGTCCAACGTGTCCAAAAATGTAACTGGCCATGGAAACCTCCATCCTGTTTTTTTTTTAACTTATTAGCATTTAGTAAACTTATTAGCATTCCTCAGAACTAGCGCTGTAGGGAACACCTTTAGGACGTTCTGTATCCAGTCTTTTTATTGTACTGATGAGGAAATTGAGGTCCAGAGAGGTTGGGAACTGCCTTTGGGTACGTGCCAGCCACAGAGCCAGAACCTGATTCACCAGACATCCTTCCAAATCAACACTCTCTCCGGTAAATCACACTTCAGTATGTCTATTCCATACCTCTAATATATAAACAGTACACACAGCACATGAGTTGACAGCCTTGTAACTGCCAACTTACAAATCACCCTTTAAAAAAATACAAAGAAATCACTAGGTGAGAGCTGAGATCATGTATACAAACTTGAAGTGTGTTTATATACACTATTAATCGCCCTTGTCATGGTTTATACTAGTTATCCAAGACTTGCTGGTATCAATTGTTTATCCTCATTGCCTTCTCACTGAAATAATACTACCAATAACAAATACTAGCTCCCTTTTTGCTCTCAATATGAAGGATAACATTAATATATTGATGCAAATTTCTAGCATTTATCTTTATGCATTCATTTAAATGGAGCCAAAACTAAAGAAATCACTTGTTAACAAGATAATCAAAAACAAATCCTTATACTGAGCACTTCACTGATAGATCAAATCCCATTATCACTAACTAAAAGGAAAATTCTTTACTTTGGAATTTGGTTGAATTTAAGACAATTTTCAAAAAAGAAAAATAAGAATGAAGAGAGGGGCATGGAAATCTTTGTTTTTGCATATTTGTCATATTAAAAAGTAAATTATGTTTGACTGTAAACTTTAAAAGGTAGGTAACATACAAATGTTTTTTAAAAATCATATTTTGAGAGCAGTCAGTACCCAACTTTAAAGAGTATTTATGAATAATAACATATTAGGAAAGATCGATTGGAATTTCTGTCTAAAAAGTTAAATATTCAGTGCCTGTGATCTGTATTTGTTACCTAAGGCTTCTTTATCAGCAGAAGAAGGCAAATGATACCCTGCAAATGTTTCCAGCATGCAACTTTGCTTATCTCCCTATATTAATGATCCTTATGGCAGCTGTTATATTAACCTTATCACATAGTACAGCAATAAGGGAAAACTATTGTGAAGGAAGAAAAAAAACCATTTTGTTTAATCTCTTGGACCTTTTTTGAACCTAGCAATTTTCTGATTGTCAAGGGTGGAAAAAAAATGAAAGTTAGACTTTTACTGAGTTTATTTACAATCTCAAAGAAGAAACTGGACATTTCCAAATGGGTGATTCGGTAAACATCATAAAATTTGGAGAGGACACAGATTAAATTATCAACTAAACGCTCATTATGTGAGTTCTGGGTTTCATGGGGTCCACTAGGGAGCTCCCACCAGGAGTGAGGAAGTGGCTCCTGAGAAAGGCAGTCTCTCCTTCAGGGCTCTGAACTGCTCATTTATGAATATGACGTTACCAAAAAAACTCCCATTTGCCCCTCGTAAGACTTCTATCTCTTTCTTCATACAGTCTCTATGTGCACACAGATGAAATTCAGAGGCTCTGTCTTTTAATCCCTCTTTAACTTGGATCGTATCAAACCTGACCCTGACACCATTCTACCTTCTCTTCTCTCAAGGTGTTGAGAAATCACCTAACTATGATTGCAATTAATGTTTGGTTCAGCTACAAATGCTTGAGCTCAACCCACGTACTAGCAGAATGAACACAAGCCCCTTCCACTCCCCCAACTAGGTAATATGCTTTTTCCTTTTTTTTTTTCTTTCATTATCCCTTTAATACAGAGCAGGGCTACTGATTAGCAAGAGGCAGTTTGACTCCAGCAATAGGTCTTCTTCACTAAGCCTCACTGTCACGGAAATTCCAGCTGCTACAAGAATAAGAGGCTCAATCCATATTTGCCAGCTCTAATATGAAATCTGTCAGAGCCCAAATTAATGAGTTCCAAATTCCTTACATCACGATAACAGGTTAAGACTGGTCAATTAATTACATAAATCCTTCCCGATTCATTGTGCGTTTGCAGCTCAGATTGTGTCTTACATTACTCCATGACACAAGGCCTTTTGGCTCCTGTTGTTCCGCAGAAAGGCCCCATTTAAGTGGAGGCTGCCTGCCATGGCAAAATGTTAAATGTCACACGTTAAATTTGCACTTTTCTGTAATTGCTTTTGTTTAAAAAAAAAATTAAACGAAAGCACAGGGCTCCCAGTACACCGCTATGCAGAGAGCTGGGATTGTACTGCACGGATCCCAGGGCAGGTCAGCACCTGTGTTTTACCTCTAACAGCACATGCTCCCCAGTACCGGGTCCTCTATAAGCAGTGGAACCCAGAACGTGCATATTTGTGAAAATAAGCCAAGTTTCCCTAAGATCTAAGATTCTTGTCTTTATGAAAGGATTAAAATAGGATTCTCTACATAGCCGGCTTCCCTTGTCTACCAGTAAAAATATGGGATATCTTAAACACTGTTGATCTAATCACCTTTCAGAAGCGTGTGCATATTATATTTGCATAGGCCTTTGCCTTAAAAAAAAAGATATTCCAGATGGCTTTGCTATTTGGGTTTGTCACTGTAACACACCTACAGAGAGTGGTCTGAGGACCTCATAATCATCCAGGCCAAATCTTTTCCTTTTTATAACATCACAATGTGCCTGGAAGCACAGCTAGTTAAAACTCGACCTGGATGTGTGACCTCCAGATTCCTAGCGTGGTCCCTCCACCCCACTACATGCCTCTGTGGACTTGGATGCACGTAGCTGCTGGGTACCGAATGGGACCGGTTCTGGTTGTGTTTCCTGAACCATCTTATTGCAGGCTAGGGGTTCTGCGAATATACGAGCGACCAAATGATGCTCTTAAGTACAACCGACACCTACGTAGGGAACAGGTTCTTTCTACTTGGGAGCCCTAACACCACTCCAATACGCGGGCAGCTCGCCAGACCCAACCAAGGGCGCGTTCTGCAGAGGGCGGCTGCAGCATCCGCACTGGCCCGGCAGCGCCCCCTTTTGTCCTTCGGCGGCCTGGCACCTGGTGTGTCAGAGGCCGCGCGCTTTTTCCGGGGACTAGAACACAGTCCAGCTTATGGGGCCTCAGCCTAAAGCGAGTGGAAAACATGTATCACCCCCCTACACACACACACACACACTCTCACACACTCACACACACAGCACCCTGACCCCCCCCACCACACACACACACACACAGAGCACCCTGATCCAGGCCCGTTTCTGGAGCTGGAGACACGCACTTCTTCCCCAGTGGCCCAGTCCTACCACCAGGCCCGACCGTCCCCTCCCTCTCCAGACGGGAGGGGGCAGGTTAACGCAGCCGCGCGCCCGCCAGGCAGGTTAGGTTCTCGGGGGCCTAGAAGGGAAAGGGGTTAACTAACGTGTGCGATGCGTGTGCAGATGACAAAATTTAGGGCACGTAGAGTTTGCCCGGCCCCACCGCGTCCGCTCGCGGGGACCGTCGGGGGCCGGGCCCCACTGGGCCGGGGCAGCACGGTGTAGCCCCTCCTCCGGCCGGGCGCGAGCGTCTGCAGAACAAAGCCTGGAGTCCAGCCCCGGCCGTGGCGCGGCCGCCCCTCAACCAACCCCCAGGCGGCAGGGCCCGCTCCACGCGCGCTCTCCAGCCTGGCGGGGCCCTGGAAGCCGGGGCACCCGGAGGCCCGGAGGGTCATCGGCGTTTAAGGCAGCCTCCCACCCCAAGCGCACCGCCCGGAGCCCCTCCGCACGAGCGCCTTCTGCTTATTGCTCTTTTCCCCAGCAGCCAAAGTCGTCATGGTAGCGCGGGAAGGGGCCTCGCGGGCCAGTCTGCAGCAGGTGCGGCCGGGAGCCGCAGGCCCGCGCGGTAAATCGCTGTCTCTTTGCGGTCGTTGTTCCCATTCACCGCCCGCCGCCCCCCGCACCCCGCCCCCCCGGCTTTTTTTTTCCTTTCCGCCGCGCAGTTGCCATGGGTTACCAGGGCGGTTGCCATGGGTTACCGGACCGAGGCCGGCTGGCTAGCTACCTGCCGCCCAGTCGCCGCCGCCGGCGGAGCGGCCTGGGCGGGAGGCGGCGGGAGCGCGCGTGTGCGGGACGCGGCGCAGGGGATGCGCGCGGGCCACGGAGGCGCCGCAGCCAACAGGCGGCCGAGGGTGCAGCCGCGGGAGCGCCACCGCCAGTGGGGTGGGGGGCAAAGCTATAAAGAAGGCCCAGAGGTAAGAAACTAGCAAAAACACAACCACAAGTTATGCCCGTGCTGTACCTCTAGCAGCAAAGACAAGCGGTATGGGGTTGGATGAATCTACACTTCTCGTCGGGGGAGAAAGGGTATTTTCCTTTTTAGCATAAGCCATTTACATAGTGTCTTTAGACCAGAGTTTAAATTCAGCAGGAAATTGTAGCTTAATGGTTTTTTTTTTTTTTCTCTTTTCCTCTATATCTTTTAAAAAGAAGTCTTTGGAATTTTGGAGAAAGTGAAAGGGTCATTAACTACCAGAGTTTGCGCAGCTAAAATAAATTAGTGTCCAATGCACTGCTCATGATCTAGAAAAGTTTCCAGTAGGAGTGAAGCGCAATTGTGTCTGCTAAAAAAGGACAATGGTGACTCGTTTGTAAGATGCATATGGCAAAGAATAGAACCAAAGTCCTTTGTATATATAGCAAATGTTAAAGAAATTGTTGCTTATTTACATCCTTCTGAAATTTTTGAACTCCACTCTATTAAAATTATTTTCTTATGACCTTTATTTGCAAAGAAAATTCTATGCTTTGAATGTCAAATTGCAGTAACTAATTTCAGACAGTATTTTGTATTTGAAAATGTGTTTATATATAATAAACTACGAAAAGGTCTATATTCCAAACAAAAACACAAAATTGTATTGAAATAAATTGTTCCCTTCATTGAAAAGATGTTGCCTTGTATTCATAGGCTACCAGCTAAGTAATTTAAATATTAAGAGGAAAACTATTTAGAAACAGAATAAGCTTTGTTATTTTTGTTTTAAAATGTTAAGAGGCCTCTAATGAAAAGGGGTCATCTTTTATACCTCAAATACTGAAAACCTTATTTGTACCACAGTAGCTCAATAATAATGAATCCTTAAGGCATCCAAAAAATACAAACCAAATTCAAAACAACGTCCAGTTTACTGTTGGATATAACGGTGATTGTGGCCAGGCTAAATGAATTTGTTTAACTTCTTAATTGTCATAAAAGAAATTTTGTTCTTTTACTTTATACTGCATATCACTTGTTTGTATTTAATTATTCAATAAAATGTGGACTAGGTTTGAAAAACTGGCAAGATACTTAATATCTTAAGGAATAGTATCTGCTTAAAAATAAATACTTGTTTGTCCCTAGTAATTTTTAAGACTTGAAATTTTAACTAGAATTAAGTAACTTTCTTCTAAGTGAGACTTTATAAGAAGCCGAAGTAACAGGTTGTTGACATTCAGTGCTGTTGAAACCTTTGGGTTATATATAAATCTAGTTCTACGACAAAACACGTAAGTTGGCTTTATAGGTGAATAGTTTACCCTTTCAGAATTCGCCAGGGAAAATGCAGTTTTGCTGTATTGTAATCATAAAGAATCCAGGATTAGAATTCTTTACACTTAAGTCACTTTAAAAATAGTGTTAAATAAACATCTGTTCAAGTTAGTTACATCAGTAATTATTTTCTTTTTCCTAAAGAAAGCTTTATAAAAAATATGCCAGAGAAAAATAAGAGACAAAGCAAGAAAACCACTGGGAACTGAAGTTCATCTAAATATCTCAGCTGCAAGAAATCAGTTTTAAGAAGCCAGTGTGTGGACACTGAAACAACTAAACCAAGACTAAAAGCCTCAAATATGTACGACTATAGCTAATATTAAACCATGTTTTACCAAATTTCCTCATAAAAAATAAAAAACACTGAGTTTGGGTCTAAGGCAGAATATATTCTCTTGTATAAAATAAGTGATCCGGCAAAGTTGATTTTTTTTCACGTTTAATGTAAAAATGATCTCATGACATTTACATACTAAGTATTAGGCATTACTTAATATTAATTTTGATGGCTATGTTACATCATCTAAAAATAATATGACAATTGGTAGCACAGTATGTGTTTTTCAAAACTGCTGTAAAACAGAAATAGCAAATACATATTGCTGAAGGGATGAGGATCGCTCTTAAATGTCTGGATGGCATAAACTTTACTTATTAGCATGGTAAGAAATTACTAAATCTTTTCTTTTCCTGTATTAAAATAATGAGCATCTAAGACACACTAAATCAAAATATTTACAAAAATTTAATAATGTTTTAGACCAAAGAAAAAAAGGACAAATTAAAGAAATCATTCTTATTCTAAATTTAATTTTTTAAATGTTAGTTCTTAGTTTTCTTAGCTTTTTTTTCTGTTGGTTCTTTGAAACAAGCATTGTAAAGACTTTTTAATAATACAATAGCTTTTAAACTCCTAGTGAAAATGAAAAGGTTGCTTTTTGTAGTAGCCTTTGCCACTCTTCAATTAGGCTGGGTAACAAAGCAACAAGTTATCCTAGTTATCTGAAAATATCTTCCTGTTAGTTTCACAGAAATATTTTGTACCATTCAACATGGATGAAACTTGGGTAATTATCTCAAGAAAATGTTGCCTCTTCTGAAATCTGAACTTCAAAATAGTTTATCTAAGATATCTTTGGGACACTAAAAAAAAAGACATTTTATGAAAATTATACCAATCTTCAAGTAGATGCTTTAAAAGAAGGGGCTTTTTAAACATGAATAATTATTTCTGAAATTAGCAAGTCGACAACCTTTTCTAAATTATGGGAATATTTATTGGTAAAATTAAATTTATTAATCTTTATAAAATCCTTCCTCTAAGTAATAAGTAACCACTACTGATACTGACAGTTATCTAGTGATAAGAAATTGCACATTTAGTCAAAAAATAAATCATTAACCTGATTATACAATGATAATGAAAACAAATTATTTGTCTCCAGAAACCATTTGTTGAAGCTGATTTTGGACAATGAAAATGTATTTCTGAATCTATATATTGTAATTATAAGTAATATTACTAGCACTATCTATGTGTTTTCTAAGATGTAAACATTATTTTAATATGTCTCTATTCATAAGATACATTTCCATCTAAGCGTGAAACAGAATACTGGAAAGGTTAAATACTCTTAAAATATTTCAGTCGAACACCCAAAAGCATGGTGTTTTGCCAGTGCACGGGAGGTATCCACAAAATATCAGCCACACGTCTGAGAGAGGCAGTCTAGTCTACACTGTCACTCTTCACAGGGTTTAACAACATATACACCGTGTTTACGGTAACACTGCCCCACTGATACAAGAAGGAATGCTCTATCTTGATTTTAAATGCTACTTAGTTACCTATCTTTTTAAATTCAATAAAACCAACTAGGTTTTTTAAAACATGTAAGTCATTTCATTGGAGGGCAAGATCTTGTTTACCAATAATGTCTGCCTGTAAAGGATAGTATTGCATTCACAGGATTTTTAGCTTTACACAGAAGCTTACCTAAAATAAGACAACATAAAAATACCACTAATAAACAACCCAACATCTTTAAGAATTTAAATACCTAACATCATGACAGTGAGCTTTAAGTAAGAATGTATTATTATAAAGCTTTCTTCTCTATGACTGGACATAATTTGCTATTCCTAAGATAGTAACATTAGAATTATTTTTCAGGATTCCTGCGGAGCTGTATTTACTTTACATCCATGTGAACTGCTGTCATCACTACTGTGTCCAAGCCCAGAGGATGAACTGGAAAAGAAGAGAGGGGGAAAATAATAAAAAGAGGAAATTGGTTTTCACAACACACTCAAAGCCTGAGTAACAGAGGAGAACTTTAATTATCTCCAGTCACAAAGAGAGACAGGAAATTTGGACTTTTAATTAGCCATTTGGAGTGCAGTTGGATATTTTTTTAGCTAGATAATTTAAACGCGAATAATTCAAGTCTGACTAAATGAAAGTCACATAATCAGAATGCAAATAATTGAATTTCTACTGCATTCATTAATTCAGTGTGGAGGTGTGTGTGAAGACTACTATGACGAGCTGTCACAGCTCAATAAAATCTCAGTCAATTAATTTTTTCATTATCTTAGTATTACATCAACAAAAAAGTGAAGTGTGTATATATATCTATACACGTGCATATGTGCATACTATGTGTTATATAAATACATATACATTAAATCAAAATGCAAGGAAATACCTTTCTGAATCATAATCTATATCATTTTCTTTTTTTCCTTCTTCATCTTCTTCAGGGAAACGTCTGTTCATTAAGGCAAACTTGTGAATTGCTTCTTCCACAGAGTACTTAGTCTGCCCAGAAACACACGCCTCAATGTCTTCTGAATTCAGATGGCTCTGTAAGAAGAGGTGAAGGCTGCTATCTGAAAGCAAAAGTGCATTCTGTAGGACTCTATATTAAAAAAAAAAAGGAAAAATAATTGAACAGGATGGTCAGTGATAGGGTAGAAGAAAGAAAAACATTAGAAATGTACCACTGAAGGTAATTTCTCTACTGTGGTAAACTTTTTATCAATTATGGGCTCTGCCCATTAAGGGGAGGAAAGCATATGTTAACTTTTATTCAATTATTTGGAAATTTAGGTGGGTAAAAACATGAAGCTAATAGTTAAGAACATCTGTTAAAAGAATAACTTCAAGGACATTTCTTCAATTTACCCATCTGTTATTACCATGTGGATTAATTATGGAAATATTTTGCTTATATAGTCATAAAAAGTTATTCTACTTTAAAAAATTTACTGCCAACAGCATGTCAATTCAGTGATCTTTATGGGATAGGCTATCATGAAACATCAAAACTTTCAACTACTATTAAAAATTATATGAAGAAGTCAATACAATTCTCAGCATATTTTACATTTTAAAACTTTACAAGTTTAGTTATAAACTTAAGGGCATGTTTACGACAGCTCATGAGAGAGATGGCTTTTTTTAATACTTAAGGTTAACTGTAAATTTCTCCAAAATCTTTAGGAACACTGAATCTCTGTGTTGTCAAAATGAGCAACCAAATAAAATTGATCCCAGCCAACTTTACCATATATATCATTAAAATATGATAATTTTGTGATGAGTACGTATTGCTCTTCCCACATTTAAGATCAAAGTTTACAAAGACAGAACAGATTTCAACCAGGGCATCAGAACTACATGGAAGATTAAAAACTATCCTGTAGCAAAATCTATAGATGCTCAAATTCATATTAGTGAATGTGTTTTCTCTGAAATGCACATCTTAGAATATGAAATCAAATCAAAGTATACCTTTATATTTAAATAAAAACTGGTTTATCTTTTAGCAAAGATGTTGACATATGATAATTTAGTCTCTACTAATAGTTCAATAATTATGTAGGAGGAGACACTAAGACTAGATACAGGGGACAAAACTAACACACTAAAACCCAAGTAGAATTTTGTCCAACATAAGATTTTTCCGATATAACGATCTGTGAAAAATAGATCATGTATTTCAGACCAAATGAACCTTACCTTATATTCTGCTTGTTTAAACAAGTAATAAGGAAAGTAAATCTCTTTTGGCCATTAATATCAATTTAGTGAAAATCCAAGGTCATTATAATACCAAGTCCTTTTCTACAAAATAAAACAATTATTCTTAACAAAGGCAAAAATGCCTAAAAATGCACAGTATTAAAACCAAAATCTAGCTGTCGCCTTTGCTTCAGCAGGTTTACAGTTTGAGAAAATATTCTTTACTGGTCTATTAGAAGGAAAAGTAAAACCTTTGTGCTTTTTAAAAGACAAAACCTCAAGCAAAGCAGCTAAATCCTTCTTTTTCCCTCTGTGTCCTCGGCCCTGGGTCCTCCCAAAAGATGACCATGTCACATGTTAATGATTAATTTACCAAGTACAAGTAGCTAAGTAGTAAATCTCTCTTACTACTCTTTGAGATTTATTTTCTACACTTACAAATATTTACCATTCTTGTTTTAAATACTTCAGATTAAGAGAAGAGTTATGGAGCAACAATCCATTAATATGAACTTGGATCGTGAAGTCTGTGAAGTCCGAGCAGAGTGTTTCCTGTGGCCTCTGTCAGCGGTTTCCTGCCTGCCATAAGTACAAGGAACTGTTCATGGGATTGTACTCGTGGCTTTGTTTCTGTTGGAAATGTGTTTTATTTTCTTTATAAAATAATGGGTAATCTTTAAAATTGATTTTAGATGGTTTGAGGCATTACACCACAAAAGTAATGAGCACTAATGCCAATGATATTGGACACAAATTCATTTTAGCTTTATTTCATGTCTGAAGCAATTCTACTGAGCCTTGAACCGCTCACGTGTTGTTATTAACTTGCTAGTAACTTAACACATGGGTACAGCAAACAAAAGTGATCAGAGTCCAGGTTGATCGGGACCTCAAGGCTACTGTCCTTTTTCTTGAGCTATAATTCAATTTCCAATTTTATTGTACATTAGACTCATTATTTCCCAGCGTTTTCTTTTTCTGCTCAATACTGCCATCTGGAGGACACACAGATGAAAAGAGAAGGAGCCAGGCTCACCTAGCTCACAATTCTAAAGAGGGAGAAAGATGTGGCTGGGGAGGGGACATCTCAACACTCCCCCAGGCCTAGAGTTCAAACCAGTGAGTCGGCTAGGCACAGTTTTGGTTTTTGGAATCTCCTCTGTTTCTCTGGCTAAATTCATGCCACCATACTCCATGAGTTTTAAATAAGCAAAAATATTTTTAAATGTATTTATATGCTTCTTATTTTAGTCAGATAGTTCATTCTGAAATTTAAAATGAAATTTTTTGAGAGTGTTTTCCCTTCTGGTTAGGTGAGCATAATTAATTTATTTTGAGTACTATTTGGCTTACTATCAGAGAGGGCTGTGACTGCCACCATCATAATATTAAATCCTATTTTTTCCTTAGTCATGTTTGTGCCATATTTTCCACAAACAAATCTAATGGCCCAAAATCAATTTCAAACCTAATATAAAGAGTACTTTGTAAAACAGTCAATAAAATGTCATTTGTAGAAACCTCCATTTAAAAAGTATATGACTTTCAAACCTTTATAAAAGGAATAAAAAATAGCCTCTAGGATTTTTATAGAATTTCTAAAAAGATATTTACAGTGCAAATCGGAAGTTATTCCTTTCCCCATAACAATTTTAGACTAAACAAAGCAAAATCTGTTTTTTTTCCCTAAACTGGACACAGTTGAAAAGCACAGTTTTCCTCAACATGATTTTATTAGATGTATTACATGCTGGTTTAGCTGAGAACAATATATAGCTATGCAAAATCATTTCATCCTAACTAAGGATGTCCTGGGTCTGCTGAACCCAATACAATGATATATATACACATCTGCATAGTACATGGAAGGTTAGCAGTTTGATGTAGAAAAAAAAATTAACTCAGCCTGTTTAGCTCTTACTATAAGAAAAAATAAAACCTACAAATGTTCATTGAAGACATTCATGATCTATGCTGTGGTGCCCTCTATTGAACACAAAGACATAAAAATCGTGTGTGTGTAAAACTAGCTGTCATGGTTCAACACTAGCCTTTTGTAAAAAAACTTTAATATTCCTTAATATTTGAAGAAATACAAAACCATGATACTAAAGTCTAAACTGTAGGGTAAATGTAGTTGTATTAATGGGATGAATTCCGTAAAGAAGGGAAGCGGCTCCCAGTCATGAACATATCTGTTCAAACCTAAATTGGAAACCCATTCAAACCTAAAAATCAGTAGGAATTCCATTTTTCATAGTTAGAGACTTACTGAGTTTGTATTTTTTAGCCAGTAACTTTCTTTTCATAACTATTAGAAGGGACTTTAAGTTTATAATTACTCAGGGGCAAGAATACAAAAGGGAGATTATAATTAAGACTGAAGAAAAATGAATATATTTGAAAAATCTCACAATCATACCAAATTTAGCCAGCATTTAAGAGTACTGCTAATTTTAAATTTGCCAGGTCCTGGGATTCATATAGTACGTCCACCTTTCCTATAATTTCTTTATCTATAAAACTGAGATAATACCCAACTCCTAAGATTTTTAGTACTGAGACTAAAACATGTAAAATGCCAAACACGTAGAAAGTGTTCAATAAATGGTAGAAATTATTCTTATTTGGCACCTAGTCAAAGAAACAATTTTCTAATTCCTCTACAAAGATCAGTACTTTCTTACTACATATGTATCATTTCACAAATGACCCTAAAGAAAAATAGGTATATATACACATATACAAAGACATTGTGGTTCCAAAAGGTTTGAACATATTTAGTGCTTCTGGTTCATAACTTCAAAACTCACATGAAAACCAGGCTTTAAAAATACATGGTAAAAACCTACAATACAAGCATGTTTCCGTGTTTTAATGCTGTGGTTCCTAAAATTCCTCTACAAACAAGGTACGGGCTGTTGATGGCTGGCCCTACTTAACAGGTAACCAATGGGGGCTCAGAGGATGTCAAACTGGGGCCAAGACACAGTGCCAAGGTACACATCACATCCAGTTTCCTAAAGTGGACCCAGGTTGGGTGAGGGGAGGGGGCACCAGGGGCAAAGACATGGAGGGTGCTACCTTACACAACCCGGGCAAGCACAGATCTGAAGGACACAGAAGGGAGGCTGGGGAGGGTCAGCAGGGGCTGCAGAGCTCAGGTCAGGCCTGAAGCCAGCCCTGTGGTATTTGACTCCTCACTTCCTTCAGGTTTAGGCTGTGTAGAAGCATCAGCTTTCATTTTTAAAGTGAAATACTAACTTGTAGACAAATGTTCACATACCACAGTGGAACAAATGATATCAAAAGAGAACCCCCTGCCAATTCCATGATTTGACAATCCAGTTGGATGACAATCCAGATTCAGTGTTAATGAATCTAGCCATAGCCCTGGATATGTACACAGTGCTCCCCACTAGAATGGAAGTGTCAGGAGGACAAGGACTTGTTCACTCTGTGCAGTCCTATGTCCGTGGCACGCAGCCTGGCCCAAAGCATTCGCTTAATCAACATCTGTTGAATGAAGGATCGCTGCATGGTTTTTGGTGTTTTTTTCAAGTCCTTTTCATCTGTAGGACACAACCACCCAGTGAGGTTGGCTCTGTGTGGGTAACATGATCCCACTCTATAGCAAACAAAGGCTTAAAAGGAATGAAGTGACTGTTCCAAGGCTCACATGCAGCTAGAAAAAAAACCAGGAACCATGATTATGGGAGACCTAGAACCTGGCTTCTTGAGTTCCTGAACCAGGACACTTTCTACTATGACATCTGCATCAAATACAACCAGCAAACAGTCAAACCATGCACTATGCAAAAATAACCTGGCACAAGCATAACCCCACTATGGCTGAATGACACTCACGGGGTCATTAATCTGGGTAGATCAACTGTGGATAGAAAGGTTGTGTTCAAAACAACGAAGTAATTCCTGGTCAAAAACACATATCCTGCACTTAACTAGCAATGTAATTCAGAGGCACGTGCAGTCTTCTGACCTGAAATAAGACTTTCCTACAGAAGACAAGCTGCCACAGCTCCCCGAGGACAACATGTTCTACACTAGAGTGACAGGCAATTCTGTAGAATTGTGTGGCAGGGACCACATCTCAAGGGAGAGGCCATCAGCCACCTGGGCCTCATAGAGACAACAATTAAAATCAGAGGCCTCCTCTAGGGGAAAGGGCAGGAAAAACTTGGCCAGGTCTCTGTCCTGCCATGCCTGTGATACCCCCCAAAAATACAATGAAATGTTTTTGGAGGACTTGGCTCTGCTAATCAGTTCTTCTGGTCTCTTGCCATGTTTATTCCTCTGGCTTCTCTTCATTGGCCCACTCTCCCTCAATTTATAATCTTGGATCTTTCTGTATGCCTCTAGGACACCTTCAAAGGAAAGGCACTAAGTCAATCTAATAGAAATAAATATTAATATTAATGTGCATACTTAATATCCAAACCCTTTATGAGAGAGCCAAATGGGGAGGAGGCAGTATATTATTTCAGGCTAGATCTAAGGTCCTATTTAGTGAACCCCAAAGGAGATGACTTCAGATCCTGAAACTACTAGAAAAAGAAACAGTTCGGGAGATTGGGTCCTGTCAGTAACTAATAGTCACATGACTCAGCCTATTTCCTTATCTACAAAATTGGAAATTAGAAAAGCAAAAGCTGTCTCATGTCTAAGTGCATTAAGATAATAACAGCATTATCTTAATTGTCTAAGTGCATGCCTAGTGCATTAAGAAATAACACGAAGATAGCACACATTGCATGCCAGACACGGTCATGAGTGCTTTACAGTCACTAACTCGTCTAATCTTCTCAATAACCCTATGAGGTAGGTACTATGATTACCCCATTTTATAGATGGGAAGACACAGGCAGAGGAGGTAAATGATCTGCCCAAGCCCCCAGCTAGTAAGTGGCAGAGTGAGGATCTGAACCCAGGTAGCCTGGCCGCGGAGTCTAGGTGTAAATCAGCGTGCTATATGGCCTCTAGCATTCTGGGTATTCCAGCATTCCAAAAAGTGGAGCGGGGGAGGGAAATCACTGGTAGTGTGAACTCAGGCAGCTTTAACTGCAATACCCACCATCACAGAGTAATCCAGAGTTAATAACTCACTGAGACTGTTCACATGCCACCAAATATTCCTTTATAAACACTCCCTTCAAAGATCAGCGTTAAACCATTACAGGAACCCAGAAGGATATTAGCAGCCTGTTATTGAGCTGATTTTGGTCTGTTAATTCTAAGCATTGTAAACAAAGACAGTTTTTAAGAAGCGCCTTTTGATAATTAGGCATATTTGTTTCCTGGCAAATTTTTAATTTTGTCAGCTAAACGCCCATGTCATTTGGATCTGCTTGACAGCTTAAAGGACCATATATTTGTTATTTAATTCAATTTGTTCATTGTTTTCTTTCTAGAAGACTTGGTCCCAAATATGTACGAGATGATGTGAGCCACAAGATGGTGCTCTAATACAGGAAACGGACCACTGGGTTTTGCTCTAGTGCAGATTATTTGCATTTCAGAAACAGAAACATTCTTCCCCACACCACCATGCAGCTCTTGCAAAGCACTTGCTCACACCCCTTGTCTGGCCACAGAAGTTTCTGGACACTCACTTTCTGAGGAAATCTTCCAGACCCTGGCGACGCTGATCCACATGCTGGCGATTGTTCATGTTGAAAAATAGGTTTTTAGATGGAAGTTCTGGCAGTTGTCTTAGGAGAAAGAAAAAAAATGTTTTTAAATGATTAATTCAAGGTGCTTCTGTTACAGAAATCCCTCAAAGTGAAGGCAAATTATGTATGATGATTATTATCACACAGTTATTCTATAATTATGATTGTACATTATATAGTTATATAATAAGGGTATGAGGAAGTCAGCTTAAAGAAAAACCCATCTGTAAACATTTCTGAGGCCTTTCATGGCCTATACCCATCAAAGTTGGTGAAATTTAAGTGATAAATTTTAAATTCAGATGCAGTAGCTAAAAAACTAAAGCTACATATTGTAATCAAGGCAAAAGCCTATAAAAATCCTTCATATCTTATATATCTTAATGAACATCAATTTTAAATATTGAGTATCATGACAAAGTCTCCTCAGTATACTCTAAATCACTTACACCAGCAACGCATTGCTTTGGAGTCTCTGCCTCAGCCACACGAATTCTCTGTATCTTCTTCGTACACAGGATGTTTTCATTGTAAAACACATGCTATTAGTCTGTACAGAAAAAGTAGAAAAATGAGTCTTACCTGAGGAAAAAAATGCATTTCTTGTATCTATAATTCACAATATGATCTCAATATTCATTCTAAATAGGATTTAAACCACCAAACATATATTTATATTTATGCCAGTACTCTGAAATCTTGCACATAACCCAGGAACATAACCGCCCTGAAGACAGCCAGGATGATGGAAATAAGCAGTGTTGCCCCACGGTGAGGTATGACCTGGCCACTCCCTGCATCCTGAAGGAGCCTCCTACTCACCTATGAGCA
Source organism: Nomascus leucogenys (assembly GCF_006542625.1). NCBI lineage: Eukaryota > Metazoa > Chordata > Mammalia > Primates > Hylobatidae > Nomascus > Nomascus leucogenys. Next base: position 78,808,915 of record NC_044397.1, read on the forward strand.
CTGCTTTCAAGAATAAATCATAAAAAATAAATCCTAACATATAAATGACAGGTAGGAGCTCAGGTTCATCCGTTGCATTTTACCACCATCCACGTAAGCTGGAGGAGCCTTTGGGGCTTAGAGGCACCTCCTCACGACCCTTTATGAGACATTGCAGAAATCTTCATCTCCTTGACATGGCCACCCTGCAGATCATACAAATCACCAGAAATCCTAGAGAACAGCATTCCCTTCTCTACTGTATGTGAGAGGGAGCATGTCCGTCCGAGCCAGAGAATGACCATGGTACGTGGGGATAAGCATCTGGCATAGAGGACAGGCCGACCGGAATTCCAGTCCTGCTTCTGCTACAGGGCAAGTCACTCAAACTTCAGTTTCCTCAGTGCTAAAATGGGATGAACTAGTATACATCTAATTCACAGGGTGGTTGTGAGGATTGATAATAAGCACTTGGCCAATGTTATCTATTAATAATACTGTTAGTTACTAAGTGTTGGTTTCCTTCCAGCTACCCTACGGCAGACTTGGAAAAAGCCACCGATGGTGTCCCCATGCTAAGCTCAGCCGCAATGCCTCTCCTTTGGGTAAACATAAGACAAGAGTAAATATTCTCCTTTGAGTAAAACAAGCGACTAGCAAAATATTTGTTTCTCCTGATTTTTGAAAATATGAGTATCTCTATTCTCTGTATTTCAAAATCCGATTTTCTAATCTAAATGAGAAACAATTTTTTACCCCCAAGATCAGTACTATTTCAAAATTATTATTCTACCACTTAATATGCCCAGTGATTGTTTTCCTTGGGAAATCTAAGTAATTATGTGCATTAGCTCTCAAACTGTTGTCATGAAATATATGACATGGTTCCTGGTATGTTTATGCTTTGTAAAGTTCAGAAAACTTCAGAATGTAGACAGGTTAAAAGGCTCATCCCCAAGGTAGCCACTGGTCTAAATCCCATTATCTTTAACAATATGGCAGCAAAACCCACTGGAAGGAGTTTGTGGCAAATAACATCCTGTGGGTGGACTTATAACACACCAGGGCCTCACTCTAATGTGCTCCTTGGGGACTAGGTTTGCAGACCATATTATACCAGAACTAGTCCCCTAACAAGGCTTGAGCAGGTATCTTCCCAGTACCCTCTCCCTAAAGAATGCCAGACCACTACAGGGATTCCTGACATCTCAGACACAGGCTGGGTCCATTTAAATTCCCTTTAATTTCTCTGCTCACAACCACCGTGGTTGTCAATAACTAAAAATCCACCTGGTATCTACACCAGACTAAGGTCCATCCCTAAGTCCTTCATTTGCAGGGCAGGTTCAGGGGAGTATTTATGATGGCTACCCAGCTCTAGGGTCTACTAGTTTAAAATTCCAAGTAAACGTTAAGATCCCAGAGTTGTGTGACATCATCTCCCGTGAGGTTAATTTAAACAAGTTAAAGACCAGCTTCTCTACCTCCAAAGCTCTATGGGTTAACAACTAAGAGAAGCCAACCAGAACTCCCTAGCTCTGCCATTCACTTTTAATTGTATGACAGGTGGAAGTCTCTTCAAGATTAGAGGATACTGAGGTCACTAACTGATTAAGTTCCTCTAAATCTATTTGCTTGTTTTTGCTGTCCACCAAGCCAAGGCTTATCCATTGTCAATTTATTGGCATTTCAGAAAAGTGCCAGGACACCATCAAATAGTATTTGTGGAACCCATCATTTCTGGCTCCAGATGGAGATTTCTGAATTTACATCAGGCTATTTATAGAGCAGAGCAGAATCTATACTTTCATTAACTCCTGGGAATAATTAAATTTCATGCCTATCATGAAGTGCGTGATAAGGACACACATTTTTTTTAGAGAAAGTTAGAAGGCAACTAAAAACATTTCATTTTACTTCAAATGCTTATTCTTATACAGTCATAAGTTTCCACACAGAATGCAAGTCTAGTGTGAGATTACAAGTAAAACCAAAACAGAATCAAAATACATGGCATATCCTGGAATGGCTTTACAACACAATCAAAAAAGCAGTTCTGAGTTTTTATTTTCGAAGTTGGGGAAACTTCAAAGAAAAAAGAGAAGAAAGGAGAATTTAAAAAAAGAAAAGTTCTACGGCTGGTGTTTGGGTGTCCAATACACCAAGTTAGCTATTTACAATGGGAAGATTAAATAACGGCTAAATTTTACTCCACTTGTGCTATGAAGTCACGGATACAATCTGGGTCAATTTCTGTGCTCCCCAATTGAACTAATTTAGTTTGCATCTGATATGCATCTGATTTAGATGCAAAAAGTATTATCCTCAAAATCGGGGCCAATAAACTATAGCCTGAGGGCCAAATCTGGTCTGACACCTGTCTTTGCACATAAAGTTTTATTGGAATACAATTATGCTCATTCATTTATGCACTGTCTGTGGCTGCTTTTCACCTGCAACAGCAGAAATGAGTAGTCTCGACAGAAACTGTATGGCCCACAAACTGAAGATATTTACTACCTTTACAGAGAAGTTTGCTTACCCTTGTTTAAGATGGTCACAGAAGGCCACACACCACACAAAACTGTTCAAGAGATTGTGATACAGTAGGATCCACGCAAGGCACATCATTTCTAGTTGCTTACTCATTACATTAATTACTCAGATTCTAGACAAATTAATCACAATAATTGCACATATCCATTTCCCACCTTCTGACTCTATATATAAAACACCACACATCTCTTTTCCAAAGAACTCTATATCCTCTCAAACTTGAAGGTTATCAGGCATTATATTATCCAGAAATATGCTACAGCAGATCATGAGAAATGCCATTAATGAGCTATAAGTACTCTTTACCCATGCATTTTAGATGCATGCACATCTTCAAATGTGAAGGCAATAAACATTAAAATATTAATATTAACAAAGGAACAACAAGGGATTCAAATAAGTAATTTTTCAGCTTTAGGAACCATCTTACTAGTTCATGTAAGATAAAAGCATTAGTTGTAATCATTCAAATTCAGTTCTTTGAATGAGAAAAACTTTTACAAGTGTCAACTTTATCCCATAAAATGTATCCCATAAAAGTCCCTCAAAATTACTATTTCTACTGACTACATACTTACATGAATACATATCTCATAGTCAATGTAAGAATGCCAGAAGTCCTCCTTCTGAATCCTAGGATCTCGAACCCAGACACTTACAAATTCCTGTAATGGCATCATAAACAAAGAAATATTCTTCAGAACTGCAAGTAGGACTGGAAAGAACTGAGCAAACGACTGCACTAAAACAAAACTGAAATGAGCTTTAACCAATGTGGTACTTGTAATCCTTTAAAAAACAAGAAGTAAAGTTAATGAATCAGGCACCACGAGCAAATCTAGAAAACACTTTTGCCACATAATGGAACTTTTCAGATAATGCAAAACTGAGGTGGGAGCACTTCTGGGTAGTTTTACTGGTTATCTGCAGACAAAGTATACTGTAAAACTGATTTTTAATTTTTAATCTTAAATAATTGGTTCAGGTTTTTTTCAAATTTAAAAAGTGATCATTTCTTGCTTTCTTCATCTCTCTAAACTGAAACAATGGGTCCTTCTGGGTAAGTTGCTTCCTAGGACACAAATAAGAAAGGCACCAGGCCAAGCATGGCGGCTCACACCTGTAATCCCAGCACTTTGGGAGGATCTCTTGAGCCCAGGAGTTTGAGACCAGCCTAGGCAACATGGCGAAACCCCATCTCTACAAAAATACAAAATTAGCCAGGCGCGGTGGTGCATGCCTGTAGTCTCAGCTACTCAGGAGGCTGAGGAGGGTGGATCACTTGAGCCCAGGAGGTGGAGGCTACAGTGAGCCTTGAGTGTGCCACTGCACTCCAGCGTGGGCAAAAGAGCGAGACCCTGTCTCAAAAGAAGAAAAAGAAAAGATACCAAAGCTCATGGGAAAAGTAAGCAAAGAGGGTTGAAGTTGACTTTGTGCATGTATCCCAGCCACATGAGAATAAGCAATAATAACTTATTAATAGAAAGAGGAACACCTTCTTTCACATAATACTTTTCTTTTTTTTTTTTTTTTTTTTTTTTTTTGAGACGGAGTCTTGCTCTTTCGCCCAGGCTGGAGTGCAGTGGCGCAATCTCGGCTCACTGCAAGCTCCGCCTCCCGGGTTCACGCCATTCTCCTGCCTCAGCCTCTCCGAGTAGCTGGGACTACAGGCGCCCGCCACCACGCCCGGCTAATTTTTTGTATTTTTTAGTAGAGACGAGGTTTCACCGCTGTCTCGATCTCCTGACCTTGTGATCCGCCCGCCTCGGCCTCCCAAAGTGCTGGGATTACAAGCGTGAGCCATCGTGCCCAGCCAATACTTTTCTATTTTTAAAATACATTTCCCCTACGTTAAATCATTTCATCTTCATAATATCTTTGTGTTATACATAGAAGTTAGGGATATTAAAAATCATATACAGTAGATAATTTTGTTCTTTTATAAAGATAATAAGAATAGAAAACCTGGGGTAAAATTTAAAACAATAGGCTGGGCGCAGTGGCTTACGCCTGTAATCCCAGCACTTTGGGAGGCTGAGGCAGGCAGATCACAAGGTCAAGAGATTGAGCCCATCCTGGCCAACATGGTGAAACACCGTCTCTACTAAAACTACAAAAATTAGCTGGGCGTGGTAGCGTGTGCCTGTAGTCCCAGCTACTTGTGAGGCTGAGGCAGAATTGCTTGAACTCAGGAAGTGGTGGTTGCAGTGAGCCGAGATCGCATCACTGCACTCCAGCCTGGGCGACAGAGCAAGTCTCCATCTCAAAAAAAAAAAAAAAAAAATTAAAACAATACTTTTTAACAGGTGCTCTTTACTAAATAGGTTTAGTTTAAAAATTTGAAAATGTACAGCAAAAAAGTATCATGTTTCACAGAAGTTTTTAAGTATAACTTATTTACTCAGTGATCATAAACTTGCTGAGTTTGATTTTAAATATTATAGCTTTTTGATAAGACTGGGAGTCCAAGGCTGGAATTCAGGCATTTCTTATTGCTTGTTGGGGCACATCTGAGAGGCAGGCTATGAACACTTCAGAGCAGAAGAAAAAGAGAGATCGGGGGCTTTCTGGACAAAGCACCTCCATTGAGTCACGCAGATAATTAAATGAGACTCTTCATCACAGAGGATTTTTTTTTAATCAAAAAAATACACCACACTCTGAAAATAACTTTTGCCCCTATCAAGTTTCACCTTCTAGGGCAACACGTTGTCCTTGCACTGGAGACTTCTGTCCCACTGCTTGTCTTCAGTAGACAGAGGTTATGAATTACTGTTCCAAAAAGTCTTATTTTAAAATATTTTCATTGTGTATTTTTAAAATCATTTAGGGGACAGAATAAGAACAAGATAGGCGAGGCTCACACCTGTAATCCCAGCACTTTGGGAGGCTGAGGCGGGTGGATCACCTGAGGTCAGGTGTTCGAGACCAGCCTGGCCAACATAGTGAAACCCTGTCTCTACTAAAAATACAAAAATTAGCTGGGCATGGTGGTGGGCGCCTGTAATCTCAGCTACTCAGGAGGCTGAGGCAGGAGAATTGCTGGAACCCAGGAGGCAGAGGTTGCAGCAAGATCATACCATCGCACTCCAGCCCGGGCCAACAACAGCAAGACTTGGTAAAAAAAAAAAAAACACAAGATAACACTATAGTGATGCTCTTTGGCCATTATTTCTTTTCTTTTTTCTGTTTTTTGAGATAGGGTCTCACTCTGTCATCCAGACTGGAGTGCAGTGGTACGATCTCAGCTCACTGCAGCCTCAAACTCCAGGGCTAAGATGATCCTCCTACCTTAGCCGACCCTGACCCCAGTAGCTGGACTACAGGCGGGTGCCACCATGCCCAGCTAATTTTTTAATTTTTTGTAGAGACGGGGTCTTGCTATGTTGCCCAGGCTGATTCTGAACTCCTAGGCTCAAGCAACACTCCTGCCTCAGCCTCCCAAAGTGCTGGGATTATAGGCATGAGCCACTGTGCCCTGGCCATTATTTCTTCTTCTCTATTTCTTTATTTTTTCATGCGCATTAAGAGACAACCGTCATTTCTTAAAAGCATATTCTAAATTATAAGAGGGATTAAAAAACCATTTTTAAACCAAATATCCATAATATCCCCTAATCACAGTGTGATAAAGCAGATTCTGCCCAGGGATGGAAACATGCAAAAATCCAGGTACTCTGCTCTTCATCTATGCTTTTCACTTCCAACTCTTGTCACTGTGTATGTGTGTGTGTCTCTTAAACTTTTAAATGCACACTCAAAATTAATTGCAGCACTAAGACTCCACATATTGTTTCAATCCTGAAAATCTTTAATTTGGAGTGCTAAATATCACTATTCTCTTGTGGATGGCAAACTTCTTCCCTCTCTGCATCCTGAAACATTTCTGTGCCTGAGAGCCATCCCAGGCTGCTGTTCTTTGCACACTATTGCAATTCTAGAGTGACCTCATCCAAACACATTCAACCCCCTCGCATGAGCTGATGGTCCCCACCCAAAGCTCCATCCCAGTGCAGGCACCTCTCCCATGGATCCAGCCTCTAGCCTGATCCACCTAGAAGTCCCTTGAGCACGTCGTGTCCATACCCTTCCCACAGCATCCTGCTCCCCTTCTCAGTGAAGAGCATCTCCCACCAACCCCAGCTAGAAACCCAGTTCTCCCAGACCCCTCTGTTTGACTCATTCCCCAAATCCACACAGACCAAGTCCTTCATAGTCATTCTTCTTGGAACCACTGACAACTATTCCCTCTGCTATTGCCTTGGTTCAAGGACCTCTTGCCCAACATTAATTCAAGAACTGCTAATTTATCTCTGGGCCCATATCCAGTGCATTCCCCACATGAAGACAAGAATGGCTCCAAAACACGTATCTGATGATGTTGCTTTGCTGCTGAAAATCCTTCAAAGGCTGCCCCATAACCTTCAAGTTCAGACTCCTCAGCTAGCACAATACAGCCTTTCATGATTTTCACTCTGCTTATCTTCAAAGGCTAAGCGTAGGTCCCCATAAGCAACATGCCATTTCACACTTCCATGCCTTTAACTAAGCTGTTCTCTCTGCCTGGATTGCTAGGCCACCCTACTGCCTTTTTTTTTTTTATCTTCTCTTTTCTTCTACTATTTTTTGCCAACTCCAATTCATTTTTCAAATGCAACTCGGTCATCACTTTTTCTGGGAACCCTTCTCAGATTCACCCAGTATGACTTATTTGACCCTCCTCTGAGCCCCTAACGTCTCTGGGATTGCCTTGGGCATAGTCCCTACTCACCACATCCTACTGTGCTGTATTGTAATTACCTGTAGGCCTCCTCTAGCAGACGCTAAACTCCTGTAGGGGAGCTTAGGCTGTCTTGTAAGACTTGAATGCCTCCTACATCCAATGCCTTCCATTAGTATCATTTAATGAATAAATAAATGCCTGCAGGAATAAACAAACTGCCTTCAAGAAAGGAAAATCAAACTTCATTTGAAATTAAAACCTCATCTACTTGGGTTCTTGGGCTCCATGAATTAATGATAAGTTATTTAGCAGCTGGTCTAAAGTTTATCTTAATTTAACAAACCCCTTCCTCTAAGGATGTGCCAATTAACAGCATAAGGATACAAGAGCAATGTTTAAGATCTGGGAGAACAAACTGTTTTCTAGCACCCTAAAGAACTCCAGAAGCACCTATTTACATAGAAATAATTGAAAATCCTTCTGATAGCTTCAATAACTTAGTCCCCTAAGACTTGTACCAGGCAACAATTTGTTAGCCTAGTTGGAGTTAAAATATGTACTTGAAAGTAATAAAAGTACATTTATTTTAAAATATTCTATAATTCACATGGGTCTCTTCCTCCCCCACTCTGCAATTAGTAGGAATTAGTGAAGTTTCCCCATACTCTCAGCTACAAATAGCACACCCAGGAAGCCAAGGTTCACCTCTAATCTCTTAATTAGACGCATCCGTCACGACACTGCCCGCCATCCTTCAAAGGAATGTTGACAGGCTGTCAGCCACAGAGGACGGTTCCACAGCCCCTTACCTAGAATCATATGGATTTCCTAGGAAAATTGCTTCAGCAGCTGCAGTTAGTCAATTTAATAACCTTATTAAACACTTTAATGACTTCTTGGGCCTAATGACTATATGTAGTATGAAAAAGCCAGGCAGAGTGGAATTAAAATTTTAATTCCCTAACTAACTGTCTAACTGTTAGGGACTAACTGTCCCTGCTGTTCTCCATGTGAAAACAGACTTCTAAAGAAAGACTCCTAGACTCTTTGAAGATCTAATTCCTGTGTTATCCTATAATAATCAGCCTTTGATTTCATTGTTCCCTGTTTTTCCCCCATCCCCACACCCCAGGTTTGACCATTATCCACTTCTACCCTTTTTTTCTCCTTAGCCCTTAAGTGAGATGAAACTAATAATAAAAATAACTGTATTGTATTATACCAGGGCACTGGACACGTGGCAGGCATTGTACCGTTTCACAAATGTTTTCTTCAATCTTTACAACAACCTCAGAGCTCAGTATATTCTCATCCTACTTTACAGATTTTTTAAATGAGGCTTCTAAAGCTTAAGCAACTGGCCCAAAGTCAAATGACCAGTCTGAGCTAAGTTTCAAACTCAGATCTGCCTTGTTCCAAAGACTGTACTCTCAAACATGTTCTATCTAGTGATTCTTTTACTAATAATAAATATTAGGCAATTTCTAATTTCATTGTAATTGTATTGTTTTGGAGGGGGAAGTTTTTTCTGCTTTTATTAGCTAAAATGCCAGTTCAGACAACATGCTAGTCTCAAACTCTGTCCTTCTGGCTTCTTAAAGCTTTGTATTTCATTTTTGTATTTCTAGCACCAAGCATGGTACTAGCACATAGTAAGTGCATATTAAATGTTTCAGAATTAACCAACTGATTGACAAGTAAGATTTTTTAAAAGGCAGAGGTCTTCTATGCTGAAAATCTAAGATGCTATCAAAAGGAATCAAAGCAGAGACACACTGTGTTCATAAATTGGAAGACCCCACATAGTAAAGAGAGAAATTCTTCCCAAATTGATCTGTAGGTTTAACACAATTCCTATAAAAAATCTCAGCAAGATTTTTTTGAAGACATAGATGGGCTTATTCTAAAATTTATACGGAAAGGGAAATGTCTTAGAATAGCCAAAAAATTTTTGAAAAAGAATAAAGTGGGAGGAAGCCTTCTTCCCAATGTTAAGGCTACAGTAGCAAGACAATGGAGTCCTAGAGAGGGATAGACACAGTAGATCAATGAAAGAGAACAGAAAGCCCAGAGAGAGACCTACACAAATATGCCCGCCTGATTTTTGACAAAGGTGCAAAAACAATTCAAAGGAGAAGGAAAAGCCTCTCAACAAATTGTTATGGAACAACTGGACATCCACAGGCCAAGAGATGAACCTCAACCTAAAGCGGGCACCTTATACAAAAATCAACACTAACCAAACCACAGATGTAAATGTCAAACACAAAATATCAGAGAAAACTTTTAGAAAAACTTTTAGAAAAAAAAAAAATCAAAGAAAATCTTTCGGCCTAGGACTAGGAGAAGAGTTCTTAAACTTATCTCGAAAGGGCAATCCACGTAAGGAAAAAGTGATCAATCAGGCTTCACCAAACTAAAAATCTTTGCTCTGCAAAAGATTCCGTGAATAAGGTTAAAAGGGCAAATTAAAGATTGAAGAAATATTTGCAAATTACACATCCCATAAAGGACTTGAATCTAGATTAAAAAAAAAAAAAAAAAAAAACAACTATCAGATGGGTGAGGTGGCTCTCTCCTGTAATCCCAGCACTTTGGGAGGCCAAGGTGGGAGGATCACTTGAGCTCAGGAGTTCAAGACCAGCCTGGGCAACATGGTGAAACCCCGTCTCTACAAAACATTTAAAAACTAATTAAAAATTAGCTGAGTGTACTGGCTCACACTTGTAGTCCCAGCTACTCAAGAAGCTGAGGTGGGAGGATTGCTTGAGCCTGGCGGGTGGGTGGGAGGTTGCAGTGAGCTGAGATCACACCACTGCACTCCAGCATCAACGAGAGACCCCGTCTCAAAACACTCATTCACTCACTCTAAAAACTCAATATTTAAAAAATAGAATTCAATTAGAAAACAGGCAAAAGACATGAAGAGACATTTCACCCAAATAGGGCATACAGATGGCAAACAAGCACGTAGAAAGATGTTCGACATCATTAACCACTAGTGAAATACAATTAACCCCACAATGATATATCATACATACCTATTACAGTTTCCAGGGGGATTACCACTATTTTTTATTTTAGCCGTTGTGATAGGTGTGTTTTTTAAAATTTTCCATCATAGCTTAGTTTGAATCTTTGTAGCACAGTAAAGATGAGTAGGTGTTAACTGTAAAAATATTTACTTAGATTACAGAAAGATCACAAAAGACGAAAGCTAATAAAGCAGAATGTCTGGGTGTTAAGTGAATACTAATTTTCATAGCTTTGATGAGAATTCTCTATCATAAAAATGTAAACTTGTCTCAGTTTGTTCTTCTTTCTTGGGACATTTTCTTTCGTATTTCAAAGTAGTGTTTTACATGTTCATGTATTTACACTGGGGACTCATTCATTCACTTAAAATATATTGTGCAACAACAGTGCGCTAGGTACTTTTCCATACAACTAATGATTATAGAATTTACCAGTGTGGGCTGGGCGTGGTGGCTTACACCTGTAATCCCAGCACTTTGGGAGGCCAAGGCAGGCGGATTACCTGAGGTCAGGAGTTTGAGACCAGCCTAGCCAACATGGTGAAACCCCGTCTCTGCTAAAAACACAAAAATTAGCCAGGTGTAGTGGCACACACTTGTAATCCCAGCTACTCGGGAGGCTGAGGCAGGAGAATTGCTTGAGTCTGGGAGGCAGAGGCTGCAGTGAGCCGAGATCATGCCACTGCACTCCAGCCTGGCTGACAGACCAAGACTCCGTCTCAAAAAAAAAAAAAAAAAAAAAAAAAAAAAAAAAAAAAAGCATTTGCCAGTGTGTTAATCACCAGAGTGCTATTCAGGACCCCCATATAACAATCTCACAACTAAAATCTAGTACATTTCATATACTATGTTCTTTACAAATAACAAAATAGAAGGGCAAAAGGAATATATCAAGCAACCTTCCTTTATTTCCTAATTAACAGCTGTAACAAATAAGAGACGTATGACTAGGGATATTACTTGCTACTCTACAGCATAGAGTATGTTTAAATACCATCCTCTGGTGGTACTGAATGATGATTTTTTGAAAAGCTTTTATTACTTCAGGATAAACAACTGTGGATGAGATTTAGCTAGACCTGCCTTTTATATGACTTACAATAGTTCACAATGTTGCAAGTTTCCTTACACAAGTAGTATCCCAAATCAGCGAGTTACCTTTTCGTATCTTGTAACACATTAGAAAAAGTGCAGAAAAAAAAAACCTCCTCTTCTGCAATAAGAAATAATTGGCATCCACAAGGATGCAATCAGCAAAATCTAGAATGTGAAAACCTCCATAAGGCAAAAGATGCAATTTCTTCCACAAATAAATTGCAAAAGGGGGAAAAGAGAGAATTAAAGACTTTAAACAATGTATCAACCAAATGCAATGTGTGGTCCTTATCTGAATCCTAATTAAATAGAGAATTAGAACAACCAAGTATATAATTTTTTTCAAAATAATCAAGGTAATTTGCACATTGAATATTTGATGATATGAAGGAATTGTTTAATTATTTAACATGTGATAATGTGGTTCATTTTTAAAAAAGGTCATTTGTTAGAAATGCATACTGAAATATTTACAGATGAAATTATATAATGTCTAGAATTTGTTTCCAAATAATTGACTGTGGTAGCAGGAGGAAATAGCTGGGGTGGGGATATAGCTCGGCTATGAGTTAATAATGAGTTTAGTAAATTGCTAAAGCTGGTTGGTAGGTACATATATGGGGGTTCATTATATTATCATCTCTACCTTGTGTATTTTTTTGTTTTGGGGGTTGAAGAGGCAAGGTCTCATTCCATTGCATAGGGTGGAATGCAGTGGCTATTGATGATCGCTCACTGCAGCCTCGAACTCCTGGGCTCAAGTGATCTTGCCTTGGCCAAGTAGCTGGAATTACATGCATGCACCAACACACCCAGCTTTATGCAATTTTTTAACACGAACAGGAGCATAACCTACATTTATAAATACTATTTTGTTTATTGGTTTATTCACTGTACAACCTTTCAGGATCTTTTTATGTGAGCATATATATGTCAATGCTATTTGTTTTAAAATAAACCTTTTATTTTAAACAGTTTTAGATATAGAGAAATTACTAAGATAGTACAGAGTGGTCCTACATATCCCACACCCAGCTTCCTCTATTATTAACATTTTATATTAGCATGCTGCATTTGTAACAATTCATTAACCAATATTGACATGTTATTATTAACTGAAGTCCATACTTTATTAAGACTGCTGGTCGGGCCTGGTGGCTGACACCTGTAATCCCAGCCCTTTGGGAGGCCGAGGCGGGCAGATCATGAGGTCAGGAGATCTAGACCATCCTAGCTAACACAGTGAAACCCCGCCTCTACTAAAAATACAAAAAATTAGCCAGGCGTGGTGGCAGGCACCTGTAGTCCCAGCTACTCGGGAGGCTGAGGCAGGAGAATGGTGTGAACCCGGGAGGTGGAGCTTGCAGTGAGTCAAGATCACGCCACTGCACTCCAGCCTGGGCAACAGAGCGAGTCCTCGGTCTCCAAAAAAAAAAAAAAAAAAAAAAAAAGATTGCTTTAGTTTTCACCTAATGTCATTCATCTGTTGTTCCAGGATCCCACCCGAGATACATTATATTTAGTCATTGTGTTTCCTTGGGCTCCTCTTGGCTGTGACAGCTTCTCAGGCGTTCCTTGTTTTTCATGACGTTGACACTTTGAGGAGCCCTGGTAGGTATTTTGCAGATTTGTCTGATGTTTGCCTCATGATTGGTGTTACAGGTTTTTGGAAGGAAGGCTATCTATTTCAGAGGGTAAAGTGCCATTTTTATCACTTCCAGGTGATATCACTTCCACATGCTAGTAACGTAACATCACTGTGGGTGTTAACAGTGATCACCTGGCTGAGGAAGTGTTTGTCAGATTTCTCCACTGTAAAGTTATTCTTTTTTCGTTTCTTAACAATGTGAAGATTCGAATTTATGTTTACTAATTCTTTTTCTAAGCCACTTCTAATTTAATCAGAGCTGGTGAAGTATTTCTTGAAATGTGTTAGAACACTAAGCTGGAAGAGTGAGATATTAAACTATAAATTCTGTATGATCTCAATTTTCTAAAAATGACATATATATGTATAGAAAAAGACTAGAAAGAAATAGCTCAAAGTTTTATTTTTTCCTGTATACTTTTCCAAAAATGTTCTGCAGTGAACAATTATTTTAAAATCTGGAAGAAGGGTTAAGAAAAAAAAAAAAGGAAGGAAGATCTTTCTCTGGGACAGGCTCAGAAAAAAATATCAGTCCTCACAGTAACTGTAACACAAATGTAGTGCTCAGAATGATAGCAGCCTTCTCTGAAACCTGGTGTGTATGTGTGAAGACAATATTCCCAGCTGCTTTTCTTTGCTTACAGAAGACTGTAAAATGCCTCTTATAGAAACTTAACTATTTTTTCAAACAGGAACTCTTAATAATGAGTATAACAGAGACTGAGAAAAATGGAGGGAGGGAGGGTGGGAGGGGAAAAACGGAGGAAGAAGAAAGGAGGGAGAGAGGAACAACAAATTTAGGTTTTGGGGAGTGAGAAAATGTTTTGTCTTGTTGCTTCCCATCAAAGTACCAGCATCACAGGATCCTAGAAAATATTATTTATTTGTTAATGATATTCATCAGTTCCAGCCCAGTCAGTTTCCAGTCAGTTTCCCAATAGCAAAAGCATGCTTTCCTAGAGCAAGTCCAAAATATTACCATGGGTCAGCATAAGCATATCTTGGACATATTAATATTAACCTTAGGGGCTGCTCATCCAAAATGGCAACACATCCCTCCCTGCCGGCTATCCCCATAGTGCCCCATATCCTCCCTCAGTGGTGGGGTCTTCATGGTTTGTGCAACTCTCTGGGGCCCACTTCGGCCTGCCCTACTCAGGATATTCCCTGCCAAGGAAGTGATGGATGTATCATCGCTAAGGTGTCAATAACTGGTAGTTGCCTAGAAGCTGCTGTTATACCTAGTATGAAGTATGTGCATTGGGAAGGAGAAAAGCACTTATCCTAAAGGGATAAATCTCTAAAAGTAGAATGCAGCCATCATGATCCAGGAGAGCAGGGGAGATATGCACACATGCACACATACATTCAAAAGGGGTTTCAGCCCACACTTCAGGTCACATCACACAGGGAGGAACAGTCTAGTTACATCAAGTGAGCCCTGTGCCAAGGAAAGAGCCCAGTGCCCTTACGGAGGAGGGAGCAGGCGCTTGGGCAAGAATGTCCGACTCCATGAAAGGGACTGTGTGCAGCTGAAGCAAATGCTCACTCATACACCCCACAAGATGAGTTCAGCAAGGCTGAGGCAAGCGTCCTGAGTAGTGCAGAAAAATCAAACAGCTCACTCTGGACATTCGAATATAAAAAGAATAAAAATGCCTAGCTCCACGAAAGACACTGTCTGAAATGCGCTTCCTGTCACAGCCACCTGCCTTTCCATTTGGAGTCTGGGTTCTGTCTCATTAAACAGAAGAGTTGATTCAGTTGGGTCCATCTAATTATTCTTATTAAAATAACCATAATATTTTAATTGTAAATTAAAGTTGCATGCATGAATGAATCTGAATTCATTTTAATTTCACAATGGCCCAATGCCAAGGCCTTTTTATGGAGAAGATCCATCAGCTCAGATACTGCTCTCCTGGGAATTCAAACCAATGTGCAAATGGAACATGTTTAACTAACAAGGGAGATTCTCACTCCCTTTTCTCCTCTTCCTAGATTTATTACAGTCATAAAGCTGTTTTAACAAGAGAGACTACATTTGATTCCTCACCCCCAAAATGTAAAAAAAAAAAAAAAAATTACTGAATTTTAAGGTCAGTACTACCATTTAGATAGAACCAAGATGTCACTCCCAGGCTGTATGAATCTTGTTACAAGGATGGTAAATAAATCTCAATTCACGTGCCAACCTCATGATTAATTAGTAATGTTTGCTGTGGGTACTGAGAGAAAAGTGCTTCCATACTCAGTGTACCCTTGGTCTAGATTCCAAAACAATCAGTCATACTGCATTTGGTCCTTACATATTCAATTAGGTGGAACCTGAATTACTTTCCACTAAACAACCAGACACTAGGATACTGAAAGGCTTGACCTAAACCTTCTCTATTTCTAACTGGCATTGACTACAGGGTGCTGCTGAGGAGCTGATTAGATAAAAATATCTTTTATAGTTAAAGGTTTAGAAAGTTTCTTCTTGACTTCTAAGCTGATGCCTGAAGGATAAGTAGAAGTTAGCCAGTCAACACAGTACGAAGGCTAGGGAAAGAGATTATTCCAGGCAGTGGAAAAAAACATCTGTAAAAGTCCATGGGGGTCAGAGTGCATGCAGCATTCAAGGCTCTAAAATAAGCTCTGAAATAAGGAACAAGAAGTGCACTGGAGTGGTAGGTGGGGCACAGGAAAGAAGTCTGGAGAAAGAAGGAGGTTTGGATCCCGCAGAGTGCTAGAGACCACGTGCAGGTGTTTTGACTTTGTTCTAAGAGCAATGGATTTGAAGCCAGGCGATCATTCTAGCTACATCAAGTGACTCTGCACACTGTCACACATGGGTGCTGGGAGGATAACTCTGCCCACGGCTCCTTTGGGAGGATGACCAGAAGCTCTGCCCTTGGACCCCACCTGACTGCCCATGCGTCCAGCTCTTGCTTTGGCTGGTTCTCGTTTGTGTTCTTTCTCTATAACAAGCAGCATCTGTGAGGATAACCGCTCTGAGTTCTGTGAGTTTTTCTTGTGAATTATTAAACTTGAAGGTGGTTCAGGAAAACCCCAAACTTGCAATTGGTGTTGGAAACGAGGGCAGTCCTGTGGGAACTATGCCCTTAACCTTGCAGTTTCATTAACTTCATGGGCGGGTATTTCCCGGAACAAGCAGCTTGGTCTCAGTATTACTTAAAACGAGATGGAAAAAAGCAAGCCTGGTATAGGAATTGTGTAAGGTCACCTCTAGGGGTGGAAGTGAGGGGGACTGACTGGAAAGGGGCACACGGTACCTTCTGGGGAGCCAGAAACATCTATACTTTGATCTGAGTGGTAGTTACACAGGTATATAAAAATCCATTTAGGCCATGCTCAGTGGCTCATGTCTGCAATCCCAGCTCTTTGGGAGGCTGAGGCAGGAGGATTGCTTGAAGCCAGAAGTTTGAGACCAATCTAGGCAACAAAGAGAGACCCTGTCTCTATTAAAACAAAAAGACAAAAATCCATTGAGCTACATACGTAAGATTGGAACACTTTATGCATTTTACTATACATATTATAGCCCGATTTTTTTGTGTTTTTTGTGGGTTTTTTCTGAGACATAGTCTCGCTTTGTCACCCAGGCTGGAGTGCAGTGGCATGATCTCAGCCCACTGCAACCTCCACCTCCCAGGTTCAAGAGATTCTTCTGCCTCAGCCTCCCAAGTAGCTGGAACTACAGACGCGTGCCACTATGCCCAGCTAATTTTGGTATTTTTAGTAGAGATGGGGTTTCCCCATGTTGGACAGGCTGGTCTCGAACTCCTGACCTCAAGTAATCCAACCACCTCGGTCTCCCAAAGTGCTGGGATTACAGGCGTGAGTCATGGTGCCCGGCCAATTATTTTGGTTTTTGGTTTCAGAGAGGGTCTTGCTCTGTTGCCAGGGCTGAAGTGTGGTGGCACACTCTTGGCTCACTGCAACCTCTGGCTCCCAGGCTCAAGCGATCCTCCCACCTCAGCCTCCCGAGTACGTAGGACCACAGGCACAGGCCACCATGCCCGTCTAGCCCAATTTTTAAAAGTTAAAAAACAAACCAAAACACTGCCTTTGAAAATGGGGAAGCCCAGCCTAGAGTTAAGGGATGCAAGTAAGGCTGGACTGCTGAGAAGAACCTGAAGCCAAAGATAGGGCTGAAATTAAAGATGTGAGAGCTAGCAAAGGACTTTCTGCAAAGATTCTCTGAAATAAATTGTTTGGTGCTTTCAACTTGGGCAGGGTGAGCTGGGACCATGTGACTGTGTGAATGTGTGACTCGTGCGTATGTGTGTGCACGTGTGTGTGTGTGTGCGCACTCCCTAGACAGGCCCCTGTGCTGCTTCTCCACTTCATCAGCCTCACCAAGTGATGATGTGCACTGCACCAC
The DNA here is from genome assembly GCF_006542625.1 of Nomascus leucogenys. Classification (NCBI taxonomy): domain Eukaryota; kingdom Metazoa; phylum Chordata; class Mammalia; order Primates; family Hylobatidae; genus Nomascus; species Nomascus leucogenys. The sequence goes on from NC_044397.1 coordinate 78,826,341, forward strand.
AGCAGGCAGGGCAATGGGTACTGCCAAAAGAGGGACACTCAGCTGGGGCTCGCATGAGGGCTGTCCTATGCTCCTCCCAGTCAGGGAGAGGCTCAGGGGGTGGGCATGGAGGTCTAGGAAGCCAGGCTGCAGATAGAAGGGCCAGTTTTGCCTGTGTTGTATGAAACCGAGCCCAGGCAAGAAGTGTGGCAAACCTGAAACTAATGGCAGAAATTCCCCTGGGCTGCTACCTGAAGGAAGGAGAATTCAGGGATGAGTCAATGGAGTAGAAAAGCAGGAAGGCAGACTGGATGGATACTGCTCCAAGCCAAGGGATGGGAGGCAGAGCCTGGGAGAATTCTGAGTCACAAGCTGTGGGTGGGAATGTGCTCCACAGCTGAGTCACTGGAACCCAAAATGAAGGCCATGCAGGTACCAATGGTGGGAGTGGAGGAGCAGGTACAGGAGGGTGGGCCTTTGGTCTTTCATGAAACCTCCTCTAGCAACCCATGGGTTTATGGTTCGTGAATGAAGAACTAACCCGTGTGAACCAAAATATGTGAGTTATTTATTTTTGGATTTGTGATGACATACCTCTTTCTGTTGTTCCGGAAACATCTTCAGCACAGGACACGATCAATCTGAAAAATAAGATATCCACACTGGGTGATTTGGAACCTCCAAACTGGAGTGGATATACCACTCATGGCCTCCAACCCAAATCCCCTGACAGAGCCCCCCCGCCCCACAGTCCCTGACATGTGAGCCTCGGCTCCTCCCATGCTGCCCTCTCCTGCTGGCAGGACCAAGGTGAACATCAGTCCACACCAGGGGTGAGGACTCTGGACCCCAACAAGTCCAAGGCAGCTGGACGATGACAGACCTTCAAACTGCAAGGCCAGCCAGTCAGGCTGGGGTTGGAGCCTTAGTGAACTGGGGAGGAAGCTGGAGATGCCGGGGAGCAGAAGCCATGTGCGGGGGGGATGCTGGCTGGAAAAGACGCGCAGAGAGATCCACCACCAGAGGCAGCCCTGAGGCTTTTACCGGAAACTCAAACCTTCTGGGATCAGGCCCTTCCTGTGACATTTAAATTACTCCAGAGGTCACATAAGAGATGGTGTGGCCCTCAGCAGGGGAAAGTCAGGACCTTGACTCTGACCTTCTGAGCAGTGCAGCCAGCCTGTTGTCTGATTCCAGGCCCTGCATGTCTCTGGGGTTGTCAATTGTTCTTTAAACCCACTTGGTATGTAAGTTCATTAGATTTAACACCTGCTCCCTGCCAAAAACAAAAAGCAAATTTAAATTCCCTGCCTATATCCACACATATGTATTCTTACAACTGAGGGTGACTATGACTGCAGGTCTACTATTTGCCTTCACTTTGGTAGTATCGGTATGTGTCTGAGCCCACTTTCCGGGTCCGTATTATCCCCCACACGTATTCCCAGAGTCTCTATACTCATGTCACTGGCACCATAGGGAACACAGGGAAGCAGGAACAGAAGCTCCGCCTCCAGGGCTGTGTGGAGGTACAGACGAGAGACCCCACAGGGCCTCTGGAAGCGGCGAGCGAGCCACATCCAGGCAGCAGCAGGAAGCTTTCCAAGAGGAAGGGCGTCCCTCTCCCCTGGAGCAGTCAGAGGACCCATGGAGAGGGAAGGGGAGAGCAGGGGATCTCAGTGTTCAAGGAAAAAAAGCAGGACCTCCAGGGGAGCGGAGGAGCAACAACAACACCCACAGAGCCTGGTGAAAAGCGTGCCCTATGGTCCAGAGATCGTGACCAGGCCAGATCAGCTGGGGGACAGGGTTCTCAGAGGGTGTAGTGGGGTGGAATTGTGGCTGCCATAAAGATATGTCCATGTCCCGATCCACGGAACCTGTGAATGTGACTTTATCTGAAAAAAGGGTCTTTGGAGATATAATTAAGAATCTCAAGATAAGATCATCCTGGATGACTGGAGTGAACCCTAAATCTGATGGCAAGTGCCCATATAAGAGAAAGAGAGGAGAACACAGAGAAGAACATGTGAAGACAAAGACGGAGGAGGGGGAGGGATGCAGCCCCCAGCCACGGAGCCCCTGGGGCTGGAAGTAGCAAGGCGGGATTCTCCCCTAGGGCCTCTGCAGGGGAGCACGGCTCTGCTGCCCCCTGGATTTTGGACTTCCAGCATCCCAAATTGTAAGAGAATAAATTTCTGCTGTTCTAAATATCAAGTTTGTGGTAATTTATTGCTGCAGCTATAAGAAGCTAGTCAAGAGGGGACCAGTCGAGATTAGGTTGGAAAGACAGACTGGGCTTGGAACTGGAGATTCTGTTCAGTCACTCTTTGTGGAGCTCCTGCTATGTGCCGTGAGCTGAGGTGGAAACAGGACACATGGTGGAGTACACAGCAGGCTCAGAGCTTTGGAGGCGACTTCCTAATTATAACGTGGAAATGATAGGAATGGAAAAACACACAACAGGGATAAACCTGGAGGACATAGGCCAAATGAAATAAGCCAGTCACAAAAAGACAGACACTGTATGATTCCACTTGTATGAAGTACCAAGAATAGTCACATTCAGAGGAAGAGGCTGGGTGCGGTGGCTCACGCCTCTAATCCCAGCACTTTGGGAGGCCAAGGCAAGCAGATCACCTGAGGTCAGGAGTTTGAGACCAGCCTGGCCAACAGGGCAAAACCCCATCTCTACCAAAAACAAAAACTTATCCGGGTGTGGTGGCACGCCCGTGGTCCCAGCTACTCAGGAGGCTGAAGTAGGAGGATCACTTGAGCCTGGGAAGCAGAAGTTGCAGTGAGCTGAGATTGCGCTACTGCACTCCAGCTTGAGTTAGAGACCCCATCTCAAAAAAAAAAAAAATTCAGAGACAGAAAGTAGAATGGTGGCTGCCAAGTATGGGAGGGAGAGGGGGTGGGGCAGCTGAGTGGGTACAGAGTTTCAGTTGTGCAAGATGAAACGAGTTCAGGAGATCAACGGCACAACAAGGTGAACATCCTTCACACCACTGAACTGTATACCTAGAAATGGATCAGATGGTACATTTTAAGTTGTGGGTTTTTTTACAATTTAAAACAAAATTTTAAAGAATCGAGGGACTAAGTGGGGGTGGAGAGGGTTTACTGAGAAAATGGCACTTCCGATAAGGCCTAAAGGATGGTGTGAGATAGCCAGGAAAGCAAAAGGAAAAAGGCCTTCTACACAGAAGGCCTGGGTCGTGCCAAGGGGAGGAGGCCAGGAGAAGGAGCGGCTCAAGTCCGGTTATCATGGGATTCCTGCACCAGAGCCAAGTTAGCCGGTGGGTTCCACCATCTCAGGATCTGGCCATGCTCCCCGCACACATCACGTGGTCCACATGGCTGAACCTCTGCCCTCATGCTTTCACCCTTTCCAGGCACCAGCAAACTCCCACTCCTCTGCCAGGATTCTGCACAGAAATCACTTCCCAGGCTCTCTGCCCCATTACACAACCGCGTGCTATGCAGTCCCCTGGTGCCATTAACCTCGCTTGCATCATGATATTTAGATACCCTCTGTCTCTCCCATTTGACTGAATTTCTCCAACAGGGCATAGCTGTGTTTCCTTGTGTAATTAAACTTCACAACTGTCCTGTGAGGATTTGAATATCCCCACTTCACAAGTAAGAAAGTGGAAGGTCAGAGGGGTCAAGCTGCCCAAGGTCACACTATGAAAGAGTGCAAGAGCTCAAGTTCCATTGCAGCCAAAGCCAGTCTGCTTCCCTAGGGTGGCCTTCCAATGCCACAGGCTGCCTCCATGACTCTGTAATGTGAACAAATGGTTCAAAGTTGGGGTCTTAATTTTCCCCAAAGGGCTTGAGCTTTTCCCAGCCAGGCAGAACTCTGCAGTTCTATCTAATAGGAGTCTGATAACTGGCCACCTTAAGATGCTACAGACCAAGTCCAACTATGAAGTAGGAAACTGGCCCCGGGGGCTCACACCTGTAATCTCAGCACTTTGGGAAGCTGAGGCGGGCAGATTGCTTAGGAGTTCAAGACCAGCCTGGATAACATGGCGAAACCCTGTCTCTACAAAAAATACAAAAATTAGCTGGGCATGGTAGCATGCGCCTGTGGTCCCAACTACTTGGGAGGCTGAGGTGGGAGGACTGCTTGAGCCCGGGAGGTCAAGGCTGTGGTGACCCATGATCATGCCACTGCACTCCAGCCTGGGTTACAGTGAGACCCTGTCTCAAAATAAAAAAGTAAAATAGGAAACTTGGGAAAGTTGAAAGCAGTTTCAACCAGTTTCAACCAGTTGTTCCAAAACATCACAGTGAACTATCATGGTCAATCTCTAATACTGTAAATCTGTACAGTGAAAATGGTGGCAGGCAGGGGGAGATCATTTCATTTTCTAAGCTCTATACACTTCCATATTGTCTGAACTTTTCTAGTAACACATTAATTTTAAACGTTTTAAAGTAATAATTATTTTAAATACAGTAAATAGCATAATGCTCTCGGAATAAATAGTAATTTTAACATAAATTATTTTTATTTCATGTAAAATAAATAGCAAAATCAAATGTATTAAGAGATGCTACCTTTATAACACAAGAGAAAGTATCATTTGGTACTAGACCTTGCCATGGCATTTACGGGTAGGGAGAAGGAAATTCAATGACAGCACAATTATATGGTTTGAGATAAAAGGTCAACTGTCTATAATTTAGTAAACCAAAGTTGCCAATCAGAAATTGCTCCCTGAGGCCAGGCGCAGTGGCTCATGCCTGTAATCCCAACACTTTGGGAGGCCTAAGCAGCCAGATCACCTGAGGTCAGGAGTTTGAGACCAGCCTGGCAAACATGGTGAAACCCCGTCTCTACTAAAAATACAAAAATCAGCCAGGTGTGGTGGCACATGCCTGTAATCCCAGCTACTTGGGAGGCTGAGGTAGGAGAATCACTTGAACTTGGGAGGTGCAGGTTGCAGTGAGCCAAGATCGTGCCACTGCACTCCAGCCTGGGCAACAAGAGCAAGACTGCATCTAAAAAAAAAAAAAAAAAAAAAAAGGAAGAAGAAGAAAGGAAAGAAGGAAAGAAAGAGAGAGAGAAAGAAGAGAAACAGAGAAAGGGAGGAAAAAAAGGAAGGAAAAAGAGAGAAAAGGAAAGAAAAAGAAATTGCTCCCTGACAGAACTATGCCCTTTAGGTGAGCTGGAAAATTTTAGATTATAGATTTCCAAACTCCCCAGGCTACCTTATGTGTCTGTCATAATAATGCACACAGAAGGCTGGGTGTGGTAGCTCACGCCTGTAATCCCAGCACTTTGGGAGGCTGAAGCTGGTAGATCATTTGAGGTCAGGAGTTCAAGACCAGCCTGACCAATATGGTGAAACCCTGTGTCTACTGAAAATACAAAAATTAGCCGGGCATGGTGGTATACACAGCTACTTGGGAGGCTGAGACAGGAGAACTGCTTGAACCCGGGAAGCCAAGCTTGAAGCCAAGGTTGAAGCCAAGGTTGCAGTGAGCCAAGATCACACCACTGCACTCCAGCCTGGACAACAGAGCGAAACTCCATCTCAAAAAAAAAAAAAAATGCACATAGAGAATTCTTGTCTCACTGAAAGATTGTTATGCCAAGTATGGATATCTGCCTCCCAGTGACCTCTGCGAGGCTGTCTCTAGAGTATTCTCTCTCTCTTCCACCAATGAAGAACCCTCATCACACACCTGGATGGCCACCCATTCTCCTTCTCTCTTACCTTCATTGTAAGAATTATTATTTTTATTTTATTTCATTTTTTTAGAGACAGGGTCTCATTGTCACCCAGGCTAGAATGCAGTGGCACAATTATAGCTCACTGTTGCCTCAGATTCCTAGGCTCAAGTGATCCTCCCACTTCAGCCTCCCTAGCAGCCGAGACTATAGGAACAAGCCACCAAGCCTGACTAATTTCTTAAATTTTTGTAGAGATGGGATATCCCTATGTTGCCCAGGCTGGTCTCAAACTCCTGGCCTCAAGCCAACCTCCTGCCTCAGCCTCCCAAAGTGCTCGATAACAGGTGTTGAGTCATCGCACCCAGCCCATTCCAAGAATTATTAAATCTCACAATCAAGCTGGGCGTGGCTTGGTTTCCACATTGTTTGAATTTTTCGTTTTAAAACAAAAAATCAGCCAGGGATGGTGGTGCATACCTCTAGTCCTAACTACTCAGGAGGCTGAGGTGGGAGGATCCCTTCGGCCCAGGAGGTTAGGCTGCAGTGAGCTATTTGCACCACTACACTCCAGCCGAGCGAGACTCTGTCTCTAAAATAAACAAATGAAAAAAGATAAAATCTCACAACCATATCAAACAACAGGAATGATTTCTCAAACCTGCTGGTGACATTACAGCTGGATATACACAGGCAGCAGACACATGGGTTATCCCCTTCCTGGGAAACATGGCAGTCCTGAAGACTCATCTGAGAGACTCATGTATCTCTTCACAACCCCACTGCCCTGAGAGCATGGTACACAGATCTGCCCAAACTGAAAACTCAAGGAGAAAGTTTCCTCTATTTTCTACCTTGAATACTTTTTCTATAAAATGCAAAATATCTATGAAGCAAAGATAAAATTCTATAAAGCACCACTCGACAATCTTTTTCTGTAGAGGGTCAGATAGTAAACATTTGAGGTTTTGTAGGCCACAGGGTCTCTGCACCTCCTACTCAAGTCTGCAGTGCATAGTGAAAAGGCACTCACAGATGTCTAACTGAATGAACATGGTTGGGTTCCAGTTAAACTTTATCTACAAAAACTGGTGGCAGTAGTTTGCAGACCCCTACTACAGAGCAAGCCATTACTGTGCCTTCAATACTTATACACTATACCTTAATACCTTTCTGAGGTCAACAGGCCAAAACATTTGCAATGCTAGGCTTGGTGTATATGCCTATGGGAGATCTCACTGACAAGTAAACTACTGACCAAAAGTTTGTGTACTATATATGTGAGGAGTGAGAAAGGATCACATATTTTTTCAAATGATGAAGTAAAGAATAACAAGTACAGTTAATACCATTATTTAAAATGGCAGACTTTTTCTAAATCTTTAGATCAGGTGCTCCCTGATTCATGAATCACTAATAAAAGCCAATTTAATTTTTAAGCAAAATTTTTTGTAACTTTTTCTTTTGACAAGATCAAAGTCTCAGAACCAACTGTTTATTTAAAAAAAAAAAAAAGATCGGCCAGGTGGGGTGGCTCACGCCTGTAATCCCAGCACTTTGGGAGGCCAAGGCAGGTGGATCACAAGGTCAGGAGTTTGAAACCCCAGCCTGGCCAATATGGTGAAACCCCATCTCTAATAAAAATAGAAAAATTAGCCAGGCATGGTGGCAGGCACCTGTAATCCCAGCTACCCTGTAATCCCAGCTACTCGGGAGGCTGAGGCAGGAGAATCGCTTAAACCTGGGAGGCAGAGGTTACAGTGAGCTGAGATCATGCCACTGCACTCCAACCTGGGTGACAGAGTGAGACTCTGTCAAAAAAAAAAAAAAAAGATCAAGCTCAACGACAACAAAGAAAACTACCTTTACCCTAAATGCCTGACTTCACCACTGTGCAACCTGGCATGTAAGAAAATTGCACTTGAACCCCATAAATTTATACAAATAAAAAATCCGATTTAAAAAATATGCAAGACCAGGCACATGCCTGTAATCCCAGCACTTTGGGATGCTGAGATGGGAGGATCACTCGAGCTCAAAGTTTGAGACCCGTCTGGGCAGCATGGCGAAATCCTGAAACCACCTTTGCAAAATTATAACTGAGGAAAGAAATCAGACCTAACAGACTCCATCTTGCTTCTAACCCTTAAGATGTCATTATTCATTCCTGGGCATAAGCTGAACTAACTTTGGGAAGGAATTCAATTCATGGTTTGACTCTGAAACAAAACTGATAACAGCCCCTTCCCGAAAAGACCCCTTTCTTGCCTGGGGTCCAGTCTGCCTTTACAGGACTAACAAATTAGCTACAAGATTAGAAATTACAATTTAGGGGCCATGTAGTCTCTGGCTCCAAGGGTCTGAACCTTCCTAAATTGCTCCTGGGGATAACATTGTTATTGTAAAACCTAAGATCCATGCTTTAGATATTTTGCAGACCCTGCAACTGCACTGGAAGGATCAGCTGGTATGACCCAGAGTGGTAGTCTGGCTCAACCAGTTCTGCCATCCCACCCAGGCATAGAAGACAGCAAGAAAACCTCATTTTGACCCTGCTATGATTCCATCTCCAACCTGACCAATCAGCACTCCCTACTTCCTAAGCTTCTACCCACAAAATTGTCTTTAAAAACTCTGATCCGGCCGGGCCCAGTGGCTCACACCTGTAATCCCAGCACTTTGGGAGGCTGAGGCGAGCGGTTCACGAAGTCAGGAGATCGAGACCATCCTGGCTAACACGGTGAAACCCCATCTCTACTAAAAATACAAAAAATTAGCCAGGTGTGGTGGCGGATGCCTGTAGTCCCAGCTACTCGGGAGGCTGAGGCAGGAGAATGGCGTGAACCAAGATCACGCCACTGCACTCCAGGCCTGGGCAACAGAGCGAGATGCAGTCTCAAAAAAAAAAAAAAAAAAAACCCACAACAACAACAACTCTGGTCTCCCACACAGTGGGGTCTGCATAAATTACTCTTTCGCCATTGCAATTCCCATCTTTATAACTTGGCTCTGTCTAGGCAGCGGGCAAGGTGAACTCATTGGGAAGTTACTATCCCACCTCTACAAAGTACACAAAAATTAGCCAGACATGGTGGCACATGCCTGAAGTCCCGGCCACTTGAGAGGCTGGTGTGGTAGGGCTGCTTGAGCCAGGGAGGCAGAGGTTGCAGCAAGCCAAGATCATGCCACCGCACTCCAGCCTGGGTGACAGAGTGAGACTCTGTCTCACAAAAAAAAAAAAAAAAAAAAAAGGACAACGGGATTGATAGACATTTCTCCACAGATGACGTGCAAATGGCCAATAAACATATGAAAGCATGCTCAACATCACTAATCCACAATGCGAAATCAACTCACACCCATTAGGATAGCTACATTAGGATAGATCCAAGAAACAAAAAAACAAAAAAGCATTGATGAGGATATGGAAAAATCGGAACCCTTCTGTTGGCAGCAATGTAAAATGGTGCAGCTGCTATAGAAAACAGTATAGCAGTTCCTCAAAAAATTACAGAAAACTATCACATGATCCAGGAATCCCACTTCCAGATATCCATCCAAAAGAGCTGAAAGCAGGCTCTCAAAGAGCTATTTGTGGATCCACATCCACAGCAGTATTATTCACAATAGCCAAGAGGTGGAAGTAACCTAAGTGTCCATCAATGAAATGTAATGGATGAGCAAAATGTGGTCTCTCCATACAATGGGTACCATTCAACCTTAAAAAGGAAGGAAATTCTGCCACATGCTACAAAGGAGGATGAACCTTAAGGACATTATGCTAAATGAAATAATCCAATCATAAAAAGACAAATCCTTTATTATTCCACTTACATGAGGTTTTCAAGGAAATTAAATTCATAGAGACAGGGTAGAATGGTGGTTGCCAAGGGCTAGAGGAAAGGGTAAATGGAGCATTTAAGGGGGAAATGGAACATTCTTGTTTACTGATACAGAGTTTCAGTTTTGTGAATGAAAAAGATCTAGAGATTTATTGTACAACAATGTGAATACACTTAATGCTACTGGAGTGTACATTTAAAAAGTGGTAAGATCTATACACTAGTACCATGTGAAAAAATTATAAAAATGGGTAAGATTGCAAATTTCATGTGTTTCTTACCACAATTAAAAATAAAGTTTTTGAAAGAAGGTCAATAATCTACTTAAATGTTTAATCTTGCTATTAACAGAAGTGCAAATAAAAACAAGTACTATATTTTTTTCTTTAAAATTAGAAATTTCTGTAATAATATCCACTGCTGGCAAGCATCATGAGAAATGGGAACTAAATACTGTTGGTAGGAATGTGAGCTATTTCAATATTTCTGAAAGATAATTTGGCCATATATTTCAAAAGCAACAATATAAATTGTTTATATTCTTTAACTCAATAATTTGACCTCTGGGAACTCAACCTAAAAAAATATCAGTGCTACATGTGCAAAATATTTGTACAGGAAAGAAGTTCAAAATGCAGTTTTTTTAAGAAACAATCAAAGAAAATGGAAACCTAAATGTCCATAAGCAGAGCAGAAAAAAATGAATTATGTTCCATCTGCATAACAGACTACCTCATAGCCATTATAAATTTTTATAAAAGAATATTAAATGATCGGGGCTGTTCAAACAGTATTGTTGATTTTTTGTTTGTTGTTATTTTTTGAGACAGTCTCGCTCTGTCGCCCAGGCTGGAGTGCAGTGGCACAATCTCAGCTCACTGCAACCTCCGCCTGCTGGGTTCAAGGGATTTTCGTGCCTCAGCCTCCCCGGTAGGTGAGACTACAGGCGTGCATACCAAGCCCGGCTAATTTTTTTGTATTTTTAGTAGAGACGGGGTTTCACCATGTTGGCCAGGCTGGTCTTGAACTCCTGACCTCAAGTCATCCACCCACTTCAGCCTCTCAAAGTATTGGGATTACAGGCGTGAGCCACTATGCCCGGCCTCAAACAGTATTATTAAGTGATTTTTTAAAAGCACATTTTTTTTTTTACTTATTTATTTAAGAACTGGAGCTTATGCACAACAAAGTTAAAAATTAACAGTAGTCATTTCTGAGTGGTAGGATTATGACTGATTTTTACTTCCTTTTTTTCTGTATTTCCCCAAAAGATTACAGTGCATTTGTTACTTTTAAAGTTTAAGAACAAAACATGTTTTTTAAAAGAAAGTAAAACCTAATGTGCTCAGTTACTTTTATTATTCCCTCCCCACAAAAAACAAACAGCAATCAAGTTAATTTCACTGTTTCATTTTCTCCCACAATGTGCAGCTATTTTTCTATTTAAATAAAAAAATCACGGACTCCTTACTTTCATCTCTTAAGAATATTCCATCTGCAAGGTTATTTTAAATTCAGAGTTTAGTTCTGTGCCAAGTTTTCCCGTATCTGCTCTCAATACTACCTATGCCCTTGGCTCCGCACTGGACACATCTGTGGTGGTGCCAGGGCCCTCCCAGATTTGCTGGGGAAGAGCCTACCAAGGTCCTGCTCCTAGGGCAGATCTACAGGCAACTGGCTCTCATGACCCTCCCCAGACACAGGAGGGAGGATCAGGGATGGATGTCTGACTCGAAAGAAGCCAGTCCACAGGCTAGAGGGTACCTAGGGCACAGCCTGGCACAAAAAGAAGAAAGGGCTGGGCGATGGCTCCCTCCTGGTACTTGAACCTAGGAAATATTACTACATTTGGTGGTTCTTTAAGAATGGAGGCTGGAAAGTGATGAAAGAGAAACTGGAGAGATAATGACATCACAGCTGGGGTTCTGAGGGACCAGGTTCTTATGTTGTACTCGTGTAACACAAGTATATATGAGCCATGATGTAGATAAAAGATACTAAAGGCCACAGAAATTGGCCACCAGACAAGCTGAATCACAGGAGCCAGCTTCGGCTGCTAAAGTGTGCAGGCCTGCCTGGGGCCACTTTCCCAGTGGCTTCAGTGTCCAGCATTTCTGAGGTTCCCTGTGTACAGTGTCCTTAGCATAAGCACCCCTTTACTCAAGGTGGCTTGAAGGTGACCCCAGTTTGGGCAATCAAAGGAACTCAAACAAAAAGAAAAAGAAATTAGAGCTGCACCAAAACATGAAAGCTGGGCTGAAGGCACGCAGCCATACACTTTTGGGGAGGGCCCGCAGAGCAAGCAGAACCATCTGCAAACCAGGCCCAAATTGTCTCCCTCAGTCCCAGATTAGAACTAGAAAAGGCAAACCAAGATGGAAAAACAGCAGAACTCTGATATTCAGTTAAAGTTAGAAACACAAATAAAATTGCATTTCAGTTTTTCCACCATTCATCACAAAAGAAAAAAAGAGGATATGACAGCCACATCTTTTTTTAAAGTTTATTAGCAATCTAAAAAAATACTGGTTCATAGGACATAAAGAAACCACTAACCTGCTAATCTCTACGACATACAAGTTCCATTTATGGTCATGAACTTTATAGTAGGCCAAATTTAGGGTTTAAAATCCAAGAAACAAAAAAAAATTATAGAATTTTAACCTCACAATTATTTGAATGTCATTTTGAAAAAGTGCTACCTGAGATGCAGACACTGAGAACATACCTGCATGAGCATGTTGGCCCTGACCTCCACCTCCCTTTGTACTCATACTAAGAAGCAACCCAGGCCGGGCGCGGTGGCTCACGCTTGTAATCCCAGCACTTTGGGAGGCCGAGGCGGGCGGATCACGAGGTCAGGAGATCGAGACCATGGTGAAACCCCGTCTCTACTAAAAATACAAAAAATTCTCAGTAAACTATCGCAAGGACAAAAAACCAAACACCGCATGTTCTCACTCATAGGTGGGAATTGAACAATGAGAACTCATGGACATAGGAAGGGGAACATCACATTCCAGGGACTGTTGTGGGGTGGGGGGAGGGGGGAGGGACAGCATTAGGAGATATACCTAATGCTAAATGACGAGTTAATGGGTGCAGGAAATCAACATGGCACATGGATACATATGTGACAAACCTGCACATTGTGCACATGTACCCTAAAACCTAAAGTATAATAAAAAAATAAAAATAAATAAAAAAAAAAAAATTAGCCGGGCGTGTTGGCGGGCGCCTGTAGTCCCAGCTACTCGGAGAGGCTGAGGCAGGAGAATGGCGTGAACCCGGGAGGCGGAGCTTGCAGTGAGCCGAGATCGTGCCACTGCAGTCCAGCCTGGGTGACAGAGCAAGACTCCGTCTCAAAAAAAAAAAAAGAAGCAACCCAGTTACTACACAGAATAAAAGGAAAGAAGCTGTGAAAAATTACATATGAGAGAGGGGAAATGACCACTGGCACAGGTGCTTCCTAACTCGTACTGTGACATTCTCTCCCTTCAAAAACTGTCCTTAAATGTTTGAGGTGATGGATATCCCAGTTACCCTGATCTGATCATTACACATTGTACATATGTATCAAAATGTCACATGTACCTCTCAAAAATACATATAACTATGATATAGTAAGTTTAAAAAGACAAAAAACAAAAAACTACCTTGACCTCCCAGGCCAAATCCAAAAGCATTTTTCCCGCCTCCCACTTTGCTTATGCTACCAAGGTTCTTTTAATTAGTGATTTGTTTGTGCTAATAATTTTCATCTTTTGGAACAGCAGATAAATCTCAGAAGCTGGGGGAGTGGTATTAGTGATTTAAATATTAGTGTTAATTAGTCCACTCAGATTGCCTTTGTATTAACCAAGAGCTATCTTCAGCTACTCACGCATCAGTCATCCCTTACCACCACACAGGGTTTTGATTAGGATGGGAAAAGGGGGAAATCATTGGTAGCTGGGTGCATGAAATTCTTTGAAGGCTGATGTATTCCTCGATGCCTTGCCCCAGGATTGTGAAAAACCTGAGAACACAACCTCCTGAAGAACAGCAAAAAATGCCCTGCCCTCTCTCCTGCCAACAAAACATTTTTTTCAATTCTACTCATTCTACCCCTTCACCTGGTAAGAGTAAGAAGTACTATCACAACTTCCCATCAAAGTACTACCTAAATATAGCATCAAAAGAATACAATACCTAGGATTACATTTAACAAAAGAAGTACAAAATGTATACTCTGAAAACCACAAAACATTGTTGGAAAAAATTAACAGATCAAAATAAACAGAAAAGCATACCATGTTCATGAACTGGAAGACAATTTAACATCTTAAAATGACAATACTGCCCAAAGTGATCTATGAATTCAAGCACGATCACTATCAGAATCCCAGATGTCTTCTTTGTACAAACTGACAAGCTGATTTTAAAATTCACAGGAATTGCAAGAGACTCCAAATAGCCAAAACAATCCTGAAAAAGAAGAATAAAGTAGGAGGATTCCCACTTCCCAATTTCAACTTACTACAAAGCAACAGCACTCAAGGCATTGTGGTATTGGCACAAGTACAAACAAATAGATCAAAGGAACAGAATTGAGAGTCCAGAAATAAACCCCATAGGTTTATTTCTGTCTAGTCAATTGATTTCCCCAACAAGGGCACCGAAACTACTCAATGGGGAAAGAATTATCCTTTCAACAAATGGTGCTGGGACAAGTAGATAGCCACAGGCAAAAGAATGAAGTTGAGCTCCTACCTTATACCACATACAAAAATTAACTGAAAATGGATCTAATACCATTTTGTAAGAGCAGAAAACTGTAAAACTCATAGAAGAAAACAGAGCAGTTAGTCTCCATGGCCTTGGATTTGGCAAAGGATTCTTTGATATGGCACCAAAAGCATGAGCAACAACAAAAAAAAAATAGGTAAATTAGACTTCATAAAAATGTAAAACTTTTGTGCTTCAAATGCCACCATCAGAGACAACCCACAGAATGAGAAAATATTTGCATATCATATATCTAAGGGACTGTGTCTAAACTATATCAAGAACTCTTACAACTTAATAAGAAAAACACAAATTACCCCACTCAATAACAAGCAAAGGATCCTGAACAATTTCTCCAAGGAAGATATACAAATGGTGAATAAGCAAATGAAAAGATGCTTGATATCATTAGTTACCAGAGAAATGCAAATCTAAACCATGGTAAGATACCACTCTACTCCTACTAGTCTGGTTAGAATTAAAAAGTCAAATAATAACAAATGCTGGCAAGGAGGTAAAGAAATCAGAACCTTCATACACTACTGGTGGAAATAAAAAATTGTGCAGCCCCTTGGGAAAAGTCTGGCAGTTTCTCAAACAAATATACAGTCACCATTTGACTTGGCAATTCTACTCCGAGGTATATATATCCAAGAGAAATAAAAACTTGTACATGACTATTCACAGCAGCATAATTAGTAACAGTGAAAAGTAGAAACAATCCAAATGCCTATCAACGGGCAAACAAAATGTGGTATATCTACTCAATGGAGTATTATTCAACAATATAAAGGAATGAAGTTCTGATACATGTTACAACTTGGACAAACCCTGAAAACATTACAATAAGTGAAAGAAACTGGTCACAACAGTCCACATATCATATGACTCCATTCACATGAAAGTCCAGAACAGAAACTTCTACAGAGATGGAACATAGACTACTGGTTGCTTGCAGCTGGGACTGGGACTGGGACTGGGAGAAGAACTTAATGGGTAGGGGAGGGACAGCTAAAAGGTACAGAGTTGTTGCTTTTTGAGGTCATGAAAATACTCTAAAAGTGACTGTGGTGATAAGTGCATGTATCTGTGAATATACCAAAAAACAGTGAGTTGTATGCATTTTATTTATATTTTATTTTATTTATTTATTTTTTGAGACAGGGTCTAGCTTTGTCACCTAGGCTGGAGTGCAGTGACACAAACACAGCTCACAGCAGCCTCGACCTTCCAGGCCCAAGTGATCCACCTACCACAGCCCCTCAAGTTGCAGGGACTACAGGCATGGGCCACCATGCCCAGCTAATTTTTATATTTTTTGTAGAGACAGGGTTTCACCATGTTGCCCACACTGGTCTGGAACTCCTGGGCTTAAGTGATGCATCTGCCTTGGCCTCGCGAAGAGCTGGGATTACAGGAGTGAGCCACTGCGCCCGGCCTGTATGCACATTTTAAATGGGTGAATGTACTATATGTGGATCATATATCAATAAAGCTGTTTTTAAAACATGCTACCTGAAACCTGAAGCCTAACCCATTTCTTTATGTTAATACATCTACTTTTTTTTTTTTTTTTTAGTTCTCTTTTTTTATTAGAGACAGGTCTCACTCTGTCACCCAGACTGGAGTGCAGTGGTGTGATCACAGCTCACTGCAGCCTCAACCTCCCAGGCTCAAGCAATCCTCTCACCTCAGCCTTCCAAGTAGCTGGGACTACAAGTGCATGCCACCATGACCAGATAATTCTTTTTTGTAGAGATGAGGTTTTGCCATGTTGTCCAGGCTGGTCTTGAATTCCAGGGCTCAAGTGATCCTCCTGCCTTGACCTACCAACGTATTGGGATTATAGGCGTGAGCCACCACGCTCAGCTTAGTTCTGTTTTTTAGAGAAAGGTCTTGCTATGTTGCTCAGCCTGGTCTCGAATTCCAGGGTTCAAGCAATTCTCCTGCCTCAGCCTCCCGAGTAGCTGCGACTACAGGTGCATGCCACTATGTCTGGCCTAACCCATTTCATTCACAACCCTCATGTCCAAAACACCCTCCTCCTATGAGCCACAATGTCTGCCCAAGCTGAAGGGCCTCCAAGAAACATCCATCCTCTGGGGTTCTCTCATCTCTACCTGGATCTGACTCCGTCCTTCCTCCGCCCTCTCCTCTTCTAACCCTTCCTTACACTATGCCTCGGGAACTCATGCCAGGGCTGCAAATGCCCTAATTCACACCCATCTCAGCAGCTTCATCTTAGCTGCACCCCGGCTTCTCCACCCGCCCCTCCCTGGTAACTCTCCCAAGTACTGGCTGCTCAATCCTCATGTGCTCCCCTCTATCCCAGGACCAGGAGAACTCAAATTGTCCTGGTCACTGTTATCTCCAGACAATAACCTACCAAGAAGTACTTAGAACCTAGGAATGTGACCAACCTCCTCCTCCTCATTTCCTAGCAAGACCTGCTTCTCTCCAGCTTCCTGCTCCTCATGCCTGTGGCTTTGCCAATCCCTCCACACTGACTTCCCCACTTTTTCCTGACCTCCTACAAGGAGGGCCTTGATCATGAGTAAAGCCCTAACATTCCGGGCTCTTGCCTTAGCCTACCTCCTTCATTCCTGTTACCTAACCCTCTGCTTACCAACCCCCATGTGGCCACAGCCCTGGCCATGAAATGTAAGGCTAGAAGTTCCCTCTGACCACCAGGGCCCGCACTTCCTGATCGCACTTCCTCATTCTCACCCAATCTGCTGTTCCACTTGAATGAAACCACTAGAGCCCTGACCCACCCTTCCCATCTCCCCGTGGACCTCCCATCCTTCCACTGTGTCACATGCCCTCCCTCTGCACCCTCAGCTCCCTGTCCCACTGCCACACCGGCCACTTGTATCTCAGGGCCCTGAACCTGTATCAACCTCACATTTGTCTCCCCTATTTTCTCTCCTGTGCCGCCCACCACTGAAGAAAAATCCCGCCACATCTGTGACCAGCTCCATGACCAGGTTACTAGTTTGCATCCTCCTCCCTTTGTAATGCTGTGTTTATTGCCTGATGCCTTGTTCCTCAAGCAGGTTCCTCAAGCAGGTACAAGGTATTGGCAACAAACACCACGTTACAAAGGGAGGAGGATGCAAACTAAGCAAACTAACACTTGTTGAGTGGGACTCCAGGGTTCAGGAGATAAGATCCCAGCAGACTCATCACTTACATAATAGTGAGAGAACACAAAGTAAACATATCAGCAAATAAATGAACAAGATAATGAACAAGCTTAATGAGAAAAACAAAACTGGGTGATGTTTTTGAGAGTGATTACCAGGACTTGGTGAGGACTACTTCATATGTGGGTGGTCAGGGAAGGCTTCTCAGAGGAGGTGACATTTGAGCTGAAACCTGACAGAAGAAAGGAAACCAGGGACAAAACAGTCTGGGGAAGGAACACTGCAGGAAGAGTGGGCAGCGTGTGCCAAAGCCAAGGCCAAAAGAGCCTGGCATATCTGGAGAACAGAAGGAAGCCAGTGTGCTGGAGTGTGGAGGATGAGGGAGAGGATCTCAGAAACAGACGTGGGCCTGGTCACGCCGGGCCTGTGGACCACAGTGAGGAATCTGGAAGCCACTGGGTCACTTTCAGCAGGTGCATGACCTAACCTGACTTATGTTTTAACAAGATCCCTCTGGCTGCTGGGTGTGGAACAGACTGTAGGGGGCCAAAGCAGAAGCAGGGAGACCTGTTTGGAGATGACTAATGGTGCAGGCCAGACGTGATGGTAGTCCAGACAGAGAAGCAGCAGTGGAGGTGTGTACAAGGGGAAGGAGGTATTGGCGTGTTTCCTCACTTATGCTTATCCAGTGGAGGGAAGAAAAATGAGGATGGGCAGCTACAAGGAGAGAGGAACCACAGCATGCATTCAAGAAGAATTCTTTGTGAGACATGTTGCAGGAGAAGGAGACAGACATTCCATGCAGCCTGGGGCCCGCAGCGAGGCCCATGATGGGAAAGAAGGCATTCTCTTCACTTCTGTACTGCCTACCCAAGGGCTGGCCTTGAAGTGCACAGACAGTGGCATATTCTTGGTGGGGCACACGGGCAGTTTCAGTGATGAGGCATCACATGTGGCTTCCTAGCAGAAGCCACAGACTCCCTGTCACCTTCCACTTTAATCAGGGCACTTCCCCAATGGGCCACTGGCAGCCCTCTTCCCTTCCACTCTACACTCATTCTCTGGTTTGGCTACTTCCACTCCCATATCATGTGCAAAGGTGTCCAGAATCAGAACTGCCTTTGAGGGTGAACTGGCCACCTCCTAGTGGTGTCTTCATGTGGACATTCTGCACACACCTCAAACTTACTGTGTCCAAACCAGGCTGGTGGACACATGATACCTTCTCCCTGCCCTTCCACACCCTAGACAATTCTACTATCTTCTACGTTGCCCATTTTAATTAATGATGTCAGCATCCACACGGTGGCTCAAGCGAGAATCCTGGAAACTGTCATTGATTCCTTTCCAAACCCAACTGGTCAGCCAGCCCTTACAGTCCTCTCTCTAAACACCTCCTAAGTCCATTCCTGTCTCAGCCTCCAGTGTCACTGGCCTAGTTCAAGCTCTCATCAGTTCTACTCTTGACTGTAGCTGGAAGAAGGGTACATTCCATTGGTAGGGCCCAACATACTTAGCAAGTGGCTCAGTAAATGATTTTTGAATAAACAAGGAAAAGAATGTGGCCGGGCACCTCACGCCTGTAATCCCGGCACTTTGGGAGGCCAAGGTGGGTGGATCATGAAGTCAGGAGATCTAAACCAACCTGGCTAACACGGTGAAACCCTGTCTCTACCAAAAATACAAAAAATTAGCTGGGTGTGGTGGCAGCAGGTGCCTGTAGTCCCAGCAACTCAGGAGGCTGAGGCAGGAGAATGGCATGAACCCAGGAGGCGGAGCTTGCAGTGAGCCGAGATCGCACCACTGTACTCCAGCCTGGGGGATAGAGTGAGACTCCGTCTCAAAAAAAAAAAAAAAAAAAAAAGAATGCATGAATGAATACAATGAATAAATGAGTGATGAAATCAATGAATAAACCAAAAAAATTTTTATGTGCAGAGACAAAGAAAATTAAAACATATTCAGCCTAATGGAGGAGATGCAATCAAGCAGGTACAAGCATCAGGCAACAAACACGGTGTTACAAAGGGAGGCAAATGCAAACCAAAGAAACTAACATTTGCTGAGCATCTACCAGTTGTCAAGTGCTAAACCAGGCACTTCATAAACAGTGCACTTCACACAGTATCACAAATGACGCGCCCAGCAACCAGGTGATATATTGCACTCCAGATGAAGACACTAACATTCAAAGAAGTTGAATAACTGTCCCACGTCATCCAACACAAAGTAGCAGGGTTCAGACTCAAACCTAGGTCAGTAGGCCGCAAATCCTGTGTTGGCTAGTGGACATATGCTTACTGGAAGGGCTGCACTTCAAAAGATAATTAACAGGAGCTGGGCGCAGTGGTTCACGCCCATAATCCCAGCACTTTGGGAAGCTAAGGCAGGTGGATCATCTGAGGTAAGGAGTTCCAGACAAGCCTAGCCAACATGGCAAAACCCCATCTCTACTAAAAATACAAAAATTAGCCAGGGATGGTGGCACATACCTGTAATCCCAGCTACTCTGGAGGCTGAGGCACAAGAACCGCTTGAACCCAGGAGGCAGAGGTTGCAGTAAGCTGAGATCACACCTTTGCACTCCAGCCTAGGTGACAGAGCAAGACTCCGTCTCAAAAAAAAAAAAAAAAGATAACACACAGACAGTGCTTCTAAAGGATAATCGCTGTTCTAAACACTTTACATATATCCTCATAGAAATGGTCAGTTCATCTGGGCGCAGTGGCTCACGCCTGTAATCTCAGAACTTTGGGAGGCTGAGGCAGGAGGATCACGTAAACCACAGAGTTCAAGGCCAGCCTGGGTAACATAACGAGACCCCATCTCTTTCAAAAAATATGCAAAAATAAAATTAAATTTAAAAAACAAAAAAAAAGATAGGTACTAATATTATCCCCACTTCACAGTGAAGCAAACAGAGAAATGGAAAAGTTAACAGGTAATGTGTCAAAGGTCACATTAAGCGACAGAACTGGGACTTGAACCCAGGCAGCCTTGCTCTGGTGTCCCAGTTGGCCATCACTAAAACCTTTCATTGCATTAATGAAGGAGGTAATATGGGAGGCATGGGTTCCAGGTGCAGAGTACAATATGATCCATGTAGGGAGGCAAGATGGTACAAGCCATGTGTGGGATCGGGGAGGGTAGAGGAAAATGAGGCTCCAGAGAAATGACAGACTCAGACATGAGGCTTCCTGCACCTAGTCCAGGACCATGATTGTCTTACTTGAGATTTAAAGTGCCTCTATCTTTCACAAGGTAGTGAACAGTTACAAGGAAGTGTTCACTGTTTTCTTAGCCAAGGTATTTATTCAGTTCTCTCCTTTTTGAAGGTAGAAAAACTAAAAAAAGCAAGGGAAGAACTAATTTGTTCAATGTCTTACCGTTAACAAAATGGCATAACCTCCCCCACAGTCCATGGAGATAAATATAGGCACCCTGACCCCTTGGTATTTACTTTTAATACAGTTTTAGTTGTAAAAGACTATTCATAACATATTTTTTAAATCTCTAATTTTGGCCAGGCACGGTGGCTCATGCCTGCAATCCCAACACTTTGGGGCGCCAGGGCTGGTGGATTACCTGAGGTCAGGAGTTCGAGACCAGCCTGGCCAACATGGCAAAACCCTGTCTCTACTAAAAATTAGCCAGGTGTGGTGGTGCACACCTATAGTGCCAGCTACTTGGGAGGCAGAGGCGAGAGGTTGCAGTGAGCTGAGATCGCACCACTGCACTCCAGCCTGGGCAACAGAGTGAGACTCCATCTCAAAAAAAATTAAAAAAAAAAACCCTCTAATTTTGTTTTGTATACTTCAAATGTGAGCCAATAAAACTGTTACTTGTATGCCCCATTACCATGAAGCTACACACAAATCCGTCAAATATAAATTTATATTTGATGGCTGGGCGCAGTGGCTCATGCCTATAATCCCAGCACTTTGGGAGGCCGAGGCGGGTGGATCACTTGAAGTCAGGAGTTCGAGACCAGTCTGGCCAACATGGTGAAACCCCGTCTCTACCAAAAATATAGAAAATTACACACTGCACTTCTGGCCTGGGCGACAGAGCAAGACTCCATGTCAAAAAAAAAATTATATTTGGCAAACTTCAGTAGAAAAAAATTCAAAGCCAGATCCCACAAACTAAACTTTAACTGTAACATTGCTTTGGGAAAGGCAAAGGAGAACAGGCCTGTCAAGTGATCTAAGCAAATCCTTAGGTCATTTTGAACCTACTGCGATCCTAATCTTATTAGTCACAGAAAAAGGTCATCTTGGAGTCTGTTAAGTGCTATGCTAGTCCCTTCTTTCATGAGAATGGTGGAGGGAAAAGGGCGATGATCACAGCTTCAAAGCCTCCCAGCTGGATTATTCCCATCCTCTGAGACCACCCACCCTCTGAGACCAGTGTCTCCATGGTATCCCTACCACTTTAAAAGGCAGGAGACATTTAAGTGCTTGGTGAAAGAGCAAAAGAAATGTTCTGTGACCTCTGAAAGCAAATAATTCTAAAGCAAGATCATTCTTTTTACGTATTTTTAAATTTAAATTAATGTTTAAATAATATAATTCAGGAAGTTTGAAAAACAGAGAAGTAAAATATTGCCCATAACTAGGGTGACCATATGGCCCGGGTTGCTCAGGACAGTCTTGGTTTTCTCTTGTCATCACAGTATGTATAATTACTCATAGCACCTTCATTCCCCACTCAGTCATTTGAACTGTGCTCGGAAGTGCTATGATTGAGGTCAGGCACGGTGGCTCACACCTGTAATCCCAGGATGTTGGGAGACCAAGACAGGAGGATCACTTGAGGCCAGGAGTTCAAGACCAGCCTGGGCAACATAGTGAGGCCTCATCTCTACAAAAACAATTTAAAAATTATCCAGGTGTGGTATGTGCACCTGTAGTCCCACTTACTTGGGAGGCTGAGGTGGGAAGATCACGTGAGACAGAACGATTGAGGCCACAGTGAGCCATGATCATACCACTGCATTCCAGCCTGGGTGACAGTGCAAGACCCTGCCTCAGAAACAAACAAAGTGTCATTATTTCCATAATAAATTATTCCTGGTCACCTTAACCATAAATCACCCCAATAAACAATCATTATCACAATTTTACTTCCTTACAGTTTTTTTCTCACACACATATTTTTTTATTGATATAATCATAAGTGTTTTCACAAGCCTATGTTTTCTCTTCTTCAATCTCATTACAACAAAAATATCCATGTTTCTGGATAAGGGGTTATCTTATTCACCTGAGTGGATGTTACCTGTATTGTTGAGCATTCAGGTTGCTTCAGGATCATTTTAAATAAAGTGTATTTGTGAGGTACCTACAAGACCAGTATATAAACTTCAAGAGAAATTTCAACTGAAGTGAGGGTGTGACAAAAATATAATTACTATTAGGAGGAAATTTTACAAATTCCTTTCATAAACATGGCAGTCCTCTGTTGCATTCTAAACCAACTGGATTCCCTCATTCAGCCCTCATTTATGGAGCACTCATTTGCTTCAGGCACCATGGTAGGTGCTATCTGGAGATACATGTCCTGTTGGCACTACTTCCAAATGTATCCTAAATCTCATCGCCAACTTTATTGCTGAAACCCTACTCCTGGTTACCACCATTCATCAGCCAGACTGCTAAGACAGTCTCCTAACGACTCTGCAGTCTTGCCCCACACAATCCATTCTCCATGCACTCAGAGTGATCTTCTCAAGGTAAAATTCAGATCAAACCCCTTTTCTACATAAAGCCCTCCAATGGCTTCCCACTGCAAAAGAAATAAACGGTAAATCCCTTGCCATGACTAACAAGGCCCTGCTTCCCCAACCACCCCTGCCGCCTCCTGGGCGCCTCCTTTCACTCTCTTCCTCTCCTCTATGTTCTGCTGCCTCGTCTTCTCTCTGTCCCTTTTTATATGAAGAGCAAAAAGCTCTGTCCCACACGCCAAGCGCATCTCATCCCAGGGCCTTTGCATCTACTATGCGCTCTTCTTGGAATGCTTTTTCCCTAGACTGTTTTTGGCTGTGTCCTCAGCTCATGTTTCCAAAGTCATCTTTGCTGCAATACCATAACTCGTTTTTCCCCTAAGTCACTCTCTTTCCAATTACACTATTTTATTTATTTTTGTTTTGTTTGGTTTGGTTTTGAGACAGGATCTCACTCTGTCACCCAGGCTGGAGTGCAGTGGTGTGATCCTGGCTCACCGCAACCTCCACCTCCCAGGCTCAAGTGATCCTCCCACCTCAGCCTCCCAAGTAGCTGGGACTACAGGCTCACACCACCACACTTGGCTAATTTTTGTTATTTTTTTGTAGAGACGATATCTCACTATGTTGCCCAGGCTAGTCTTGAACTCCTGGGCCCAAGTGATCCTTTTGCCTCGAACTCCCAAAGTGCTGAGATTACAGTCATGAGCCACCGTACCCAGTCCACTATTTTATCTTCTTAACAGCACTTAACACAACCTGAATCTATACTACTTATTTGTTTTTAATTATTTTTCCTGTATTGTGAGCTCCAAGAGGGTAGAGACATTTGCTTTTCACTGCAGTGCCCCATATAATCGCAGGTGGGCAATAAATAACTGCAGAATGAATGAGCCAACACTGGACAAGAGAGCCACTAACAGAACAGATCTTTATTCCAACCTCCAAGAATACAAAACCTTTTTTGTTTATTCTGCAAAATGACCATTTTGTACTATTATGTGGAAATAATAAAATAAAATGTTCATCTGAGTACACAACATCAACACCAATAAGCAGTATCACCTGGATTCAAGGAATTAAATTTTGGCTTTGTAAAAATATAAAGAAAAAAATCTCTGGCAGTCTGAAACTTACAACATGGTTCCTAAACAGTACTTAGGTCTATGACCAAGTTTTTAATAACAAATTGGGAAAAAGAAGGACAATGCACTGGACTTGTTATGTAGCTAGAATATCTCAATTTAAAGGACTCCCCTTTATTATGAGATTATGTCTTTCTTATTTTGGGAGGGTGACAAAATATTCTTTCTTTTATAAAATGGCAGAGAGTAGATCTGATAGGTTTGGGGAGGTGTTAATGCCTTCCATATAAAGAGCAAAAAGTTAGCAATCCTGTGCAAGACTCCCAATGTTCTTTTTTATATTTTAGTAATCCAAGAATTCCACAAATCTGGGTACCACTCAGCATTCCCCAAAACTCCTCTCAAGTATGAATCCTGGAAGGGTTTTCCCAGGCCCTTAGTTGTACCAACTCCAATCTGGTAGGACGGGCTGCCTGGGGTATCAAGAAAGATCCCAAGGGCTTGTCTGGCTCACTGGATCGTGTTCAAAAGAACAAGATCAATTAGTGATGTCTGCCATCATGGGAAGGAGGGTAGTAAGGACTTGGGGAATAAAGGCATGGGAGAGTGGCATGAGCAATGCAGCTGACAAAGGTAAGCTGTGGCCTAATACGTATCATAGCCCAATATTAAAACCATCTGGGAGCCAGGCACAGTGGCATGTGCCTGTAGTTCCAGCTACTCAGGATGCTGAGACTCAAGAGGATATCTTGAGGCCAGGAGTTCAAGGCCAGCCTGGGCAGCACGGCAAGACCCCATCTCTTAAGGAAAAAAAAAGAAAACTGGTAAAGTGAAAAAATTTAATGATTTGCTCAGCCCCTGATGGAGAAGACAATGAAGTAAGGAGGGTGTCCAGCAGTCAGCAGGGTTCACTCACTCCCTCCTGGTATGTGATTCATTTCCTGCCTGAACAAAACCTTGGGAAGCTGTCAGTGCTCAAGCCATCACATCCAGAGTCTGAAGTGCACCTGACCCGGAAAGGAACACGTGGCCAAGGCAGGCAGGCCAGGAAAGAGCTCAGTGGGAAGGGCTCAACACTGACCAAATTAAACAAAGCCAGCAGGAGTCTTCTTCAAAGAAAGCTAATCTTGTGATCCTGTCAGTAAATCAAAGTCCAAAGATGAACAAAATATCCAGAAGGAAAACGAATGCACTTGGGGAGTGGGAAAGAAAACCAAGACTGGCTTTATTCCAAGAGCAGACTTAACATATTAAGAGTTCTCTGTGAGTACATCTGGAATGAAGCAAGATTCAAGAGGAAAAAGCTTTTACCTTCATAAATTTCAAAAGGATGAAACAGGCAGAAATTGTCATCCCCATCAAATAACTCTGCCTACACACGGGGCTGTGAGCTCCATGCTACTCTGCCTGCCTTGTGGAAGCAGAAAATGGCCACAAGAAGAAATGGCTCCATCTGAAATAGGCCAATGTTCACACTTTCACCCTGATCCGAACGCAGGGCTACTGACAAGTCCAGAGCTCACATAACCTTTGGCTCATCATCCCTACCTCTAGGCAGGTATCCTTCAGAAAGATCAGCACCCAGAGGCAAAGCCACATGTGTCCGCTGCTCACTGAGCCATGCTTATAACTGGAAGAGTTAAGATAACCCAAATGTCCCTTAGTAAGGAAACGATTAAATAAAGCAGGATGTAGTCATGGAATACCTTGTAATTCAAAGGAAAGAGGTGAATCTGTAAATCCTGGGATAGAGAGATGTCCATGCTGCACAAACAGGAAACAGCAAATGGCTGAACAATATGCAGCATGATTCCATTAAGTGTGTACATATGTGTATACATGCTTGTATGAATAGAAGATGATTCCAGGCTGGGCACGGTGGCTCACGCCTGTAATCCCAGCACTTTGGGAGGCCGAGGCAGGCGGATCAAAAGGTCAGGAGTTCAAGACCAGCCTGGTCAATATGGTGAAACCCCCGTCTCTAGTAAAAATACAAAAATTAGCTGGGCGTGGTGGCGGGCGCCTGTAGTCCCAGCTACTCGGGAGGCTGAGGCAGGAGAAATCACTTGGACCCGGGAAGCAGAGATTGCAGTGAGTCAAGATCGCACCACTGCACTCCAGTCTAGGCAACAGAGTGAGACTCCATCTCGAAAAATAAAAATAAAATAAAATAAATTTAAAAAAGAAGAAGATTCCAGAAAATATATGCCAAGGTAAACAGAAGTGGGATGGGGGAGGGGGCTTTCATTTTTTTACTTTGTACATTCCAGGATTAACAACTTTTTTGTATATATTATTTTTGTGATTTAAAAATATAGGCCAGGAGCAGGGGCTCACACCTGTAATCTCAACACTTTGGGAGGGCGAGGCAGGTGGATCACTTGAGGTCAAGAGTTGGGGACCAGCCTGGCCAACAAGGTGAAACCCTGTCTCTACTAAAAATATGAAAACTAGCCGGTTGTGCTGGTGGGCACCTGTAATCCCAGCTACTCAAGAGGCTGAGGCAGAAGAATCGCTTGAACCCGGGAGGTGGAGGTTGCAGTGAGCTGAGATTGCGCCACTGCACTCCAGCCTGGGCAACAGAGTGAGACTCTGTCTCAAAATAAATAAATTAATTAATTAAAAATATAAACAAATATATAAATACAAGTAACATATATATACATATAGACATATAAAATAAAGAAGAGCCCCACAATCCTTTCTTCCTCTTTCGCTGAATTAGGAAAAACCAGTACTAGGGAAGGAAACGTCCTGGAGAAGTGAACACTTGGCTCCTTCTCTCTGAGGCTTTTGTCATTTCCCCCCACCTTAGCTAGCACATCAGGCTGTATTTTTGTTTTGTTATCATCAGTCAAAATCAACACTTAATTTTTGAAGCAGGGTTTGCATTAGAAGAAAAACAAAATAAGAACTGCAGAGCAAATCCAAATGGGTTTTTTTTTCTTTTTTCCTAGGTTTAGCTCAGCTGAAGATAAATCCAGATGGTCTAGAAGCAAGCTAAGCCCAGACCAGTATGTTTGTGGTGATATCAGATGCTGACAGACAAAAGCTTTACTGGCCTTCGGTCTCACTGATATGTCTTTCCAACTCCACCCATCTCTGAACGTATCATTTATTTATAATGTTAATAAATAAATAACATTATATATTAATTAATAAATTACATAAATAAATAACATTATATATAATGTTATTTATTAACATTATAAATAAATGATATGTTCAGAGATGGGTGGAGTTGGAAATGTTATTTATTAACATTATAAATAAATGATATGTTCAGAGATGGGTGGAGTTGGAAAGACATATCCCCTTGCTTCCAAATGGATTTGAAGCAGCTCCCAGATAGATTTAAGGCAACAAACAGTAGTTGACCTGAAAATGGCAAAGCAGTTAACATAGAAACAGAAGAACAGAAATGGCAAGAATGAGGAAGAAGTAAAAATGCTATTTTAAACATAAACTCCTAACATTTCATAAGTATATTTAATTTTCAGTTGTTATATACCAGAGTTCCTCAAGGAGGAGATAATAGCCTAGAAAGATACTGCTACAATATCTATGTATACTGATTCAGTGAATAAATCTAAATTCAACAAGCTTCCCAATGCTTTTCAGACATGACATTGTTCATAAGCCACTCTTATGACCATAGAAGTATAATAAATCTCTTGACACAGACCTCCCTTCCTCCACTGACACAGGGGTTTGATCATCTTCAACAACTAGCTTGAAAGGCAGCATCAAAGTTTAGAGTTCAGGTTTGGAGTCATTCATATCTGGGTTCAAATCCTCAACTATGCCACTCATGGCTGTGTGACCTTGAACAAGTTACTTAACCTCTCTGAGAAAGCCTCAATTTTCTCTTGGAGAAAAAGGGATCTCACGTGGAGAAAAAGTGCCTCTTTCATACGGCTACTAGAAGGATTAAATCAGATAATGTACTTAAAGCACTTAGCAAGTGTACAAGAAAAATTAAGTATGGGCTGGGTGTAGTGGCTCATGCCTGTAATCCCAGTACTTTGGCAGGCCAAGGCGAACAGATCACTTGAGTCTGAAGTTCAAAACCAGCCTGGGCAACATGGCAAAACCCCATGTCTACAAAAAAACACAAAAATTAGCCAAGCATTTTTTTGGCAGGCACCTGTAGTCCCAGCTACCCGGTAGGCTAAGATGGGAAGACTGCTTGAGCCCAGGAGGCAGAGATTGCAGTGAGCCATGATCTCGCCATTGCACTCCAACCTGGGCAACAGAGTGAAACCCTGTCTCAAATAACAATAATAACAATAATAAAAATAAGTATGACCACTGGCTGAATTATTGGTACTTTTTTCTTCAAAATATAAGAATAACGGAAGGTGTAAAAAACGGTATTATTCCAATAAAAAAGCTGGATTGGATATCTGCATATACATGTACATCTTCACAGATCAGAGAGATAAAAGCAAGACTCGCCTTTCTCAAAGGATGCACAAGGATGCCTGCACACTTAGCTATAACAAATAACCACATATACCTGCAAACACTGGGAAAAAAAATCACTGGACAAATAGTGTATGGCTATTGGTACAGGAAATATGCGTTAGCCTGGTTATTCAAGATTGACTACCATCAGAAATGTAGGTGATGTGATCTAACATTTGCATCTTAAAATTTTCGTATGTTCTGGGCACACTCCAATTGCTTTCAAGTAAGCTCCTCTCTGAATGTGTCTTCAAACCAACAGTCCCCTAAAGGTCCTTCCCATATCCTAGACGTGGAGGACATTTGGCCTATTAGAAGATCACCATGAAAGCCGGGCGTGGTGGCTCACGCCTGTACTCCCAGCACTTTGAGAGGCCGAGGCAGGCAGATTATGGAGTCAGGAGTTCAAGAACAGCCTGGCCAATATGGTGAAACCCTGTCTCTGCTAAAAATACAAAAATTAGCTGGGCGTGGTAGTGTGCGCCTTTAATCTCAGCTATGCAGGAGGCTGAGGCAGGAGAATCGCTTGAACCCGAGAGGCAGAGGTTCCAGTGAGCCAAGATCGTGCCACTGCACTCCAGCCTGGGCAACAGAGTGAGACTCTGTCTCAGAAAAAAAAAAAAAAAAGAAGACGATCACCATTAAATATTCATTCAGGCTTCCATTTTTCCAAGTTAATTATTCCCAGGTATTTAGTGGCCCTTGCTACAGAGTAAGAGACTTAAATAACTGTCTCTTCTAAGTTCCCAGTAAAATGAACAGAAAACGCCAACAGTAATAAAAACTGCCACTACTGATGACTACGTGTCGGCCTTGTGCTGAGTATGTTGTATGTTGTTAATTCTCACAATCACCCATTTTACAGATGAAGATACTAAGGCTTAGAGAGGCAAAGTAACTTGTTCAAGGTCATCACCACAAAGTGACCAACGTGCTCAAGGGCAATGCTGGAGTTCAAATCCATCTGACACTAGTTAACACTACTCACTTTTCAAATCTTGGTTACAATCTCACTACCCAGGGTGCTTGCTCTCACTCCCTCCGACAAGGTCAGCTCTCCCTAGGTAGCTTCCCTTGTACCATCATCTTCCTCTGTAACTCTTATTGTAAGAATAAAAGATTATTCTGAGAATAAAAATTATTCTTTATTATTCTCATTACCCTTATTCAGGTAAATGCTGAATTAATGTCTGTGCCCCACCAAACCGTAAATTACAAATGGCATGGCTCCTCACTATTCTTGTTTATTTAGCATCTCCAGCCTCGATATTAGTAGTACCAGGTATGTAATGGGTTTTCCATACACATTCGCACAGACAGCATGAATAAATGGAGAAAAAAAGCGCCCAGAAATACTCAGCAGCTTAGGGCACTGCACTGATGAAGCATGGGCTGCCCAGTGTTCATCCACCCTGGGCTCAAATCCTGCTAAGTGACCCTGGTCCACCTGCTTACCCTCTGTGCGCCTCGGTATCCTCATCTATAAAACAGTGATCAACAACAGAACCTAATTCTATATAATTATTACAAGGTACAAAGAAGTTAATATGTATAAAACACCTGACCTAAAGCCTGGCTCATAACAAGCACATAGTAATTGCTGCCATTAATTATTATTATTAGGCTTAAAACCAAAAAACAGAACTACAGTTTGTCATTTGTTTTCCCCACTAGCACAAGCCCAGTAAAGATGAGTGTGGAAATGCCACAAGAGTTAAGGAACAGGTGCTTTCTTTCCCTCTGGTCACTTAATGCAAGGCAAACCCATTACGGTTAAAGGATAATGTAATCACACCAATGATTCATTGTTCCCATCCATAACCTTGGGTTTCTGGAAAATCCTGGGTTGCTGTCAGGTCTGAAATCATGTGATTCTAAGCCAATTTACTAATTAAGCTAGACCAAGAATCCAAAGTTGTCATCTGCTGCAATGAAATGAGATCCCATTTTTTTTACTCTAGGTTTTTTTTTTTTTTTTTTGAGACAGAGTCTCGCTCTGTCTCCCAGGCTGGACTGCAGTGGCACAATCTTGGCTCACTGCAAGCTCTGCCTCCGGGGTTCACGCCATTCTCCTGCCTCGGCCTCTCAAGTAGCTGGGACTACAGGTGCCTGCCACCACGCCTGGCTAGTTTTTATATTTTGTTTAGTAAAGACGGGGTTTCACCATGTTAGCCAGGATGGTCTCGATCTCCTGACCTCGTGATCCACCTGCCTCAGCCTCCCAAAGTGCTGGGATTACAGGAGTGAGCCATCGCACCCAGCCAACTCTAGGTATAATTTTAAGCAAATAAGTTGCAAAAGATACCTTCTAAATATAAATTTGATAAAAATATAAAATCTCAAATTTGTCAGCTTCAATTTTATTTACATAAAAGAAAGCACCCCCTTTAAAATTGCTTTTCTAATAGAAAACATAAATTCACTTGATTTTGTATTATATTAGCTATCTTGCAGTTTTAAAACACTATCAAGTATTTTATAATTTTTTTTTTTTTTTTTTTGAGACGGAGTCTCACTCTGTCGCCCAGGCTGGAGTGCAGTGGCGCAACCTCAGCTCACTGCAACCTCCGCCTCCGGGTTCATGCCATTCTCCTGCCTCAGACTCCCGAGTAGCTGGGATTACAGGCGTCTGCCACCACGCCCAGCTAATTTTTTGTATTTTTAGTAGAGACAGGGTTTCACCATGTTAGCCGGGATGGTCTCTATCTCCTGACCTCGTGATCCGCCCGCCCACCAAGGCCTTCCAAAGTGCTGGGATTACAGGCATGAGCCACCGCACCCAGCCATATTTTGTGATTTTTAAAAAGCTATGACACTTTTGGGACAAATGGGGATAGATTAATGTGACCCTGTTTATTAGATAATGTACTGTATAAAGTTAAATTTCCAGGGTATGATAATGGCATTATAGTTATCTAGAAAAATGCCTTTGTTCCTAGGTTCAACTCTTGCAAACAAATATTCCTATATCACATCTATAGGGTTTTCTGTGCACCCAAACATACAAATTCATTATTTACTCCTGACCAATCCAATTAATACATTTTGTTTAAACTGCTTTTCTGATTCATTTTGGTGGACTCTTTTCACTACATATGGCTTCTATTTTGATTCTTTTTCCTGCTATTTTAATCTGCTTTTTTTTTTTTTTTTTTTTTTTTGTTTGAGACAGAGTCTCACTTGGTCACCCAGGCTGGAGTACAGTGGCGCAATCTCAGTTCACTGCAACCTCCGCCTTTCGGGTTCAAGTGATTCTCATGCCTCAGCCTCCCGAGTAGCTGGGACTACAGGCGTGTGCCACTACACACAGCTAATCTTTGTATTTTCAGTAAAGACAGGGTTTCACCTGTTGGCCAGGCTGGTCTCAGGCTCTGACCTCAAGTGATCTGCCTGCCTCAGCCTCCCAAAGTGCTGGGATTACAGGCATGAGCCACCACACTCGGCCTGTTCTTTTTTCTTAAAATACTTTATGCAGAATCCCATGCAGTTCACAGGCTATGTTCTTGATACTCAACTATGAAACTGAAAGCCACTAGAAAAAAAGGGAACTGCATATACTACGGAAATAGTTGCTAAATCTCGGCAAATTCACGAGTCAATATAACAACTAAAAGCCCAAGGGTTTCAGAGCAATGTATTTTAAACAAGCCACACAGGACCCATATTATACTTAGTCATAATATAAAAATATTGCCAGCCTGGCTAACATGGTAAAACTCCATCTACTAAAAATACAAAAAATTAGCCAGGCATGGTGACACACGCCTGTAATCCCAGCTACTCGGGAGGCTGAAGCAGGAGAATCGTTTGAACGGAGGCGGAGGTTGCAGTGAGCTACCACCACTGCACTCCAGCCTGGGCAACAAAGTGGGACTCCATCTCAAAAAAAAAAAACTGAACAGTAGACACGTTATGTCCTTTACAAGAATGGACTACCTTTGAAAATATATTGACAGACAAGCCATTTCAGTCTAACAAAATTAAAAAGGAATAACTTTTTAAAAAAGAAAATGGTATTTGTTACCTGTCAGAAATTCAGGTTCTTGGGCCAGGCATGGCGGCTCACACGTGTAATCCCATCACTTTGAAAGGAGACCGAGGTGGGAGGATCACCTAAGGTCAGGAGTTCGAGATCAGCCTGGCTAACACAGGGAAACCCCATCTCTACTAAAAATACAAAAATTAGGTGGGGTGGTGGCATGTGCCTGTAGCCTCCCCAGCTACTCAGGAGGCTGAGACAGGAGAATCACTTGAACCCAGGAGGCGGAGGTTGCAGTGAGCCGAGATCGCGCCTCCACTGCACTCCAGCCTGGTGATAGAATGAGGCTCTGTCTCAGAAATAAAAAAAAAAAAAAGAAAAAGAAAAAGAAAAAAGAAATTCAGGTTCTTCAGCAATCAGGATTTCATTACCAGTCTGATGACGGCTCAATTTCACATTTTTTTTTTAATTATTATGCCACAAGGGAACAATGATCCTTAGGAGAGAGAATGTGGGGACAAACAGGGGGTGGAGTTTTCTTACATGAATGTTCAGGAAAAGGACAGACTTTAGCCACACTCGTTTGGCAGGGCCCCCAATTCATCTAATGCCTAAATTATTTAACCCTTTGTTAACAGGCAGACTTTAAAGGCATGTAATTCCTCTGAATATTCTTTGCATAGAGTCCCAGATATAGCAGGTCCTCCCATGCTGGCAAAACAATCACAAAAAGCTCAGTTAAGCAAACTTAGCCAAAAAAGGTGCATCAGGTAGTGAAGCAATAGCATTGGGAAGAAAGACTTCAGTTTACAGGTTCTAAAAAGATCAGGAGTCCACTAGATTAATTAAGCAGCTCTAAAGATCTGCTGTACAACATTGCACCTATGGCTAACAATACTGTATTATATACTGGAAAGTTTGTTAAGTTTGGTGAGTATTCTAATCACAATAAAATGTTCTTTTTTTAAAAAGCGGGAGCAGGTATCTGCTAAATGGTTTTTAGTTAGCCTCGTTCTCTTTTTGTGGCTGTGCACTATTCCATGATGTGAATGCAACACACTTCATTTCACCAGCACCCACTGATAAGACATTCTCATGCTACTATGAACAGTACGCAGTGAATACCTGCATGAGTGCAGCTAAGGACAAATTTCTGTAAGTGGAACTGCTGGATCAAGCCAGATCATCTGAATCATTAAGACACTGGCAAAGCAATGTATTTACAAGTGAGTGGGTTGTTTTCCTGTATCTTCCCTAACATGATCTGTTTGCAAAATGTTTTATCTTTGTCAATCCTAGATAGGCAAAAAATGGCTTATTTCAATGTGATTTAATTAGTATTTTTTTCAATTATGCATAAGAGCAAGCATTTTTCTTGTGTTTAGGTGCCACTATTTTCTTTTTTTTGAGATGGAGTCTCACTCTGTTGCCCAGGCTGGAGTGCAGTGGCATGATCTCGGCTCACTGCAACCTCCGCCTCCCAGGTTCAAGCGATTCTCTTGCCTCAGCCTCTTGAGTAGCTGGGATTACAGGCAAGCGCCACCACACCCGGCTAATTTTTGTATTTTTAGTAGAGACGGGGTTTCACCATGTTGGCCAGGCTGGTCTCGAATGCCTGACCTTGTGATCCGCCAACCTCGGCCTCCCAAAGTGCTGGGATTACAGGCTTGAGCCACCGCGCCCGGGCCCACTATTTTCTTTTATACAAACTGTTTATGTCTTTCAATCATTTTCTTACAGAGTTCCTGTTCTTTTCCTTATGGGTTCATAGGAGTTCTTTTTGTATTAGGGAAGTTAATCCTTAATACATAACATAAAGTTCAAGTATATTTTTCTGGTTTGTAATCTGTTTGTTTTGCTTATGGTGGTTGCTATGCCAATACTTTTTATTAGATAATGAATTTTATGAAGGTTTTCCTTATGGCTTCCAGGCTTTGCACCATCCTTACAAAGACCACTCCTACTCCAAAGTTATAAAAATATTCTCCTTTAGATTTTTCTAGAGACCAGTCATCTGTGAACAGTGAAAAGTTCTGTTCCATGGTCATGAATTACATCCTCGCCGTAATGTGCTATGGGCCATAATGTACAGAAACTAAATTTAATTTTTTTGAAGTAACTTTTGTCTTCTGATATTGTGTAATTTATGGCTGTGATGTGCTATGGGCCATAATGTACAGAAACTAAATTTAATTTTTTTGAAGTAACTTTTGTTTTCTGATATTGTGTAATTTATAAAGCACTGTTCCATGACAGCTGATGAGGCAGGCAGTGCAAGACTTATTTGTCCTATTTTACCAGAGAAGTTAAATCACTGCCCAAAGCCACAGAGCCTAGTGCAGACACAAATGCAATGCCAGCTGTTCTCTTATCTCCTCGACACTGCCTCTCTCAACAGAAGGGCAACAACCACGTGCGTGACAATCTTAAAGGAAGTGTCCAAAGTCTTATTCATACAATTTCAAAATAAAATAACTTTTCCATTCAAAAACAGTATTTATTTAAGTGGGCCACACAGTAATCCAATTAAACAGTGACTCAGCCTCAGAGGTCTGAGCCAATGTTCTTATCAATTGACAGAATTCCATGTTCCTATAGTGTGCCTCTATAACCCTTCAAAATTTAATTGAAAAGTAAGAGATGTAAATGTTCCCAGATGCCCAAGGATTCTGTGAAGAGCTGTGTTTCTCAATTTGAAGAGATGGAAGGCAAGGTATGTCCAAATCACCAGGGGCTCTTTTCAACCCCACACACCCTGACAATTCCCTCCCCCCAGTGCAACAGCACCACACTATAAGAGTATCTTATGCCTTCTCAAGTATGTCAATGATAGAAAAAAATTTTAAGCCACTGGCCAGGTGCAGTGGCACTTTTGGAGGCCGAGGCGGGAGAATCGCTTGAGCCCAGGGGTTCCAGACCAGCCTGGGCAATACAGTGAAACCCCGTCTCTACTAAAAATATAAAAATTAGCCAGGCCTAGTGGCGCATGCCTGTAGTCCCAGCTACTTGGGAGGCTGAGGCATGAGAATCCTTGAACCCAAGAGGCGGAGGTTGTACTGAGCTGAGATCGTGCCACTGCATTCCAGCCTGGGCGACAGAGCCAGACCCTGTCTCAAAAATAAAAAGAAAAATAATTTAATTTAAAAATGTTAAACCACTGTTCCAGATAACGGGGTATGCACCTACACAATCCCTATAAGCCTCGCCCCTTCGGTTCCCTGGCCACCCCCTCAGCCAAGCTCTTCTGCACACTCCAGGTGTCTTCTCACAGTGACCAGACTATTAATAGTTCCTCGGCTTGGCCGGGCGCGGTGGCTCACGCCTGTAATCCCAGCACTTTGGGAGGCTGAGGTGGGCGGATCACGAGGTCCGGAGATCGAGACCATCCTGGCTAACACGGTGAAACCCCATCTCTACTAAAAATACAAAAAAATTAGCCAGGCATGGTGGCGGGCGCCTGTAGTTCCAGCTACTTGGGAGGCTGAGACAGGAGAATGGCGTGAACCCCAGGAGGCGGAGCTTGCAGTGGGCCGAGATGGCGCCACTGCACTCCAGCCTGGGCGACACAGCGAGACTCGGCCTCAAAAAAAAAAAAAAAAAAAAAAATAGTTCCTCGCCAGATCCTTCCTCAGGCCCCTCATGCTGCTGTTCTCTCGACATTCTCCCCTTTCCACCTCCCCATCCCCAACTCACCAAGGTGGCTCCTTCCCAGCTTCAGATCTTGGTTTAAAGGCCACCTCCCCAAAGAGGGTTCCCTAACCACCCACTAAAGCAGACTCCCCTAGGAACTCTATCCTTTCATTTTTCTGCTCGGACTTTGCCACAGTCCATATTAATTTATTATTTATCTATTAATCTATTTTCTTGAGGATTATATGTCCTCTGAAAAGTCCCTTGAGGGCACGGACCTTGCCCAAATTATTTATGCTTTATAACTTTAGCACTTAGCACAGTGCCTGGCATATTGTCAGTGGCCAGAAAATATGCAGTAAATTAAATTTGATTGAACGAGTTCCAGCTGGTTTTCTCCATTTCTGCATCTCCATCAAGTTTCTAAGCAGCCCAACCACCTGGGAAGGGAAGATGGGTTGACAGCGCCCCCACCCCCCGCCCCCCGCCTCTCCCGCCAGCCCACCTGTGAGCCCACTCATGGTTAATCATTCGTCTTGTGAGGAAAGAAAGCATTTAGCCAGCAACAACGCAGAGTGAAGTGGCCTCTGTTTTCTATCTTTCCTCCTAAACTAACTCCACTGGACTGTGGAGGATGAGACTGGGGAATAATGTTAAAATTATGCCATTAAAAATCCAAAATAGCAATAAGACCAAAAAAAATTGTTTACTATGTCCCAGACACCGTTCAAAGCTTGCAACATGAATTATCTCATCTAATCCTGGTAAGGGCCCCAGAAGCCAGGTATCATTATTACTTCAATTTTGCAAATAAGGAAAAGGCACCTAAGACTGTGCAGCTGATCAAGTGAAGAAGCCAGGATCGTCGCCCAGGCAGCCAGACTCAGAGGAGCCCTCACCCTCACCACAAGGTACCCCTACATCCAACAGGGCACCCAAGCATCCCCCTTAGAAATAAATGCTTAAAAGACAGCAATGAGTGAAAAATACCAACCCAAAGTGAGTTATTAATGGCTCAAATGCTTTAGGGATGAAGGTTGGGGGTAGAGTTCTTCCCACATACATGAACCTGGGAGAAGCCAACAGCCAGATACATGAAAGACGTAATACTTACCTTCCGAAAAGAGGTAATACTGAGAAAAGGGCAGTGCATTCACTCGGCAGACCTAGTTAGGGTCACTAGCTATGAAGGGCCACCTAAGGCTAAGCAGAGGACAGTGGCAAGTCAGTCCAATACATAATCACTGAGAACTGACTGGGTGTGCGTTCTCACTGGGTGGTCCTGGTGAGGGATTTTTTTTTTTTTTTTTTGGATGATTAAGTAACACTCCTTGAGTTCTAATACCTAAAGATGTCAAGACTCAGATATGAAACAGGCCACTTGTAACGCAATGCTCACTGTGATGTGCCAGAAGAACTGCACTGATAGCAGGGCTAACAGGAAGAATGGAGGGGGAGGCTTCATGGAGAAGGCAGGGCTTGACTAGGTCTTGATGCTCGCATTAGGACAGGCAGAGAAAACAGGACCAGCCTGTGGTGATTAAGAGGCAGTAATGAGTTTGGGAGAAGTGAGGGGCCCAGTCCCCCATGAATGGAGGGCCGTGCTGGCAGAATATCACAAGCAGGTTTGCCTGAAGAGCTGTCTGAGAAACTCAAACTCAAAGCATTTTTTTTAATTCTCTTACTCAAAGACAATCAATCAACATAGAAGATTGCTGTGACCAAGTGTGTGGGGACTTCTTCCCACCAACAAGCAAGCAATCAATTCTGCGGTAGACAGCAGCTGGGTGTCCTCCAACCCAGTTCAGTTCTGACCCTACCTACCTGGGGACATTATCAGATCCCAGAGGTTGAGGCTCAGACCCAAATGACTGCCCCCACTTAAAGTGCCCATCTCAAGCCCTAGGCTGTTTTGCTGTGCTTCTGACTCACTGGCTATAAACTGGGGATCCCATGACCTCCTCCTTGGGTTTGATTAATTTGCTAGAGCGGCTCACGAAACTCATTACTGGTTTATTATAAAGGATAGTACAAAGGACACAGATGGAGACGCACAGGACAAGGTATGGGTATGGAGCTCCCAGACCTCCTCGGGTGCACCACCCCCCAGGAACCTCCACGTGTTCAGCCTTCCAGAAGCCCTCCAAACCCTGTCCTCTTGGGCCTTTTACACAGACTTCATTGAACAGGGATGACTGAAGCAAGGGCAACCATGCAGAAATGTGACTGGACAAAAAGGGCATGGCCCAATACCAACAGACTGAGTGGGGAACCCAGAAAGGCCTGTCTGTTCAGATTCTTCTGGGCCGCTTGGTGCAACATTGCTTCCCCGGGGGTAAAGGGCAGGACCCCTCCTGAAATGACGGTCTTATGATCTACAATCAGACAAGGTAAGTCTGAGAATTTCTTTATGGAAACACAGGGGAAGATTAGCCTTGGGGAGAAACAGGAGCAGGTTGAAGGGAGAACAGGAGAAAGTCAGCAAGAGGTACTGTTTTCTGAGGCCTGCTTCTGAGGCCTAAAACACCCAAACACTGTAACAAGGGCTATAGGATTTATGGGCCAGGAACTGTGAGCAAAACCAACATATATATCATAATATCACAGGCTGTGGTAAGCATTTTAGGATTGGGAAGTCCCTGAAGAACAAAAGGAGGAATTTGGACTTCTATCCTGTTGGAAGGCAGGGATGGAGTAAGTAGAAGGTTGACATGATGGCAGTGATTCATCTGGGATGGGTGTTGGAAGGATTGCCAGGGAGAGAAATTATAAGCCATGAGCTTCATCAAAAGACTGATGGAATGCGCCAGCCGGAGGAAGAGCTCATGGACTCAGGTGGGCAGGAAAAATGGAGAAGCTCACTGGAAAACAACAAGAAGCAGAGCCGAGGTTTTCTGGGCAGTGAAGTAATTCGATGTGATACTATAATGGCGGATACATGGCATTGCACATTTGTCAAAACCCATAGAACGTACAATGCCAAGAATGAACCCTAAGGTAAACTACAGACTGTCCACTTTGGGTGATGATAATGTATCAGTGCAGGTTCATCAACTGTTACCAGTGTACCCCCGTGGTGCTGATGTTGATAATGGGAGAGGTGGGTTATGGGGAGCAGGGAAGCTCTGTACTTTCATTTTTGCTGTGAACCTAAAACTGCTCTAAAAAATAAAGACTACTAAAAAAAAAAAAAAGAATCCTAGCCTGGGTAACATGGCAAAACCCCATCTCTGGAACAAAAAAAAAAAAAAAAAATGCAAAAATTAGCTGGGTTTCATGGCACGCACCCATAGTCCCAGCTATTCAGGAGGCTGAGGTTGGAGGATGGGTTGAGCCTGGGAGGCAGAGGTTGCAGTGAGCCGAGATCATGCCACTGCACTCCAGTCTGGGTGACAGAGTGAGATCCTGTCTCAAAGAATACAAAAAAAATGAATAAACAACAAGAAAAACTTGGACACTGGGCATGATGGAGAAAAGGGAGTCAAGGATGACTCACAGGCTGGGTGACTGGAAGAAGACTGGTGTTCCCAGAATGGGGAAGTTGGAAAAGGGGGGCTGTTTTGAGAGGTAAGAAAGAAACTGAGTTCAACTGGGACATGTTAGGGTGTTGGGGACATCCAGATGGGAGAGACAGTCTTTAGGCATCTGGAGAGCAGCTTGGGGCTGAGACAAGGAAAGGATACAGGGATGCAGATGAGAGAAAAAAATTCAACATTTAATGTTCTGCTTTTAAACAGAGAGAGAAATCCTCTTTTCTAAAGGAAAAGCATTGCAACTCACTGGAAATAACCCTCTTTCCTTCACAGTGCCTCTGTCATGAAGATCCACTGCTGAGGAGCAGTTTAGAAGGGAATGCCCCCCTAAAGTGAGCAGGACAAGCACAGTGAGTGGTAAAAGTAGTGTGAGGCATTTGACTCCAGACAACCTGGTTGTGAATTCACATTCTGCCCTTTGCCAAATTACTTCATCTCTGTGCTTCAGTGCTCTCATCTGTAAGAGGAGATAACTGCCTGCTTCATGATCTACTGTAAAGATCAAATGAGCAAGCATGGAGGCCTGTGCCTGGCTCCCACTGTGCCAGCTGCAGTCACTGTTCATTCTCAGACTTTCCCAGGACCCCCAGCATAAACAGTGCTGAGGTGCCTTCCTCATGATCACAGAGCATTTGTTCCTTTACAAAAATTTTCTGTCTGGGCACAGTGGCTCATGCCTGTAATCCCAGTGCTTTGGGAGGCTGAGGCGGGTGGATCACTTGAGCCCAGGAGTTCGAGACCTGGGCAACATGACGAAACCCATCTCTATAAAAATACAAAAACATTAGCCAGGCGTGGTGGTGCGTGCCTGTAGTCTCAGCCACTCAGGAGGCTGAAGCAGGAGATCACCTGAGCTCAGAAAGCAGCAGTGAGCCATGATCATATCACTACACTCCGGCCCAAGTGACAGAACAAGACTCTGTCTCAAAAAAAAAAAAAAAGAAATTCTCTTCAAGCATGTTTTTTGTCAGATAGGATAATAATATTTAGGGAGCAGAATATTTTAAATCTAAATGGTCTGAAACTCAGCCACACTGTGGCCACTCCCTGCAAGAGTTGGATCATTTACTCACGGATGTCCAATGCCTGGCCTTGATCTAAGAAGCCTAAGATAAGTAACACAAGAAAGTCATTTTAAAAACTGGGTGAAATGTGGCCGGGTGCAGTGGGTCACGTCTACAATCCCAGCACTTTGGGAGGCCAAGGCGGGCAGATTGCTTCAGCTCAGGAGTTCGAGACCAGCCTGGCCAATCTGGCAAAACCCTGTCTCTACAAAAAAAAAAAAAATACAAAAAAATTAGCCAGGTGTGGTGGCTCATGCCTGTAGTCCCAACTACTCGGGAGGCTGAGGCACGAGAATCGTTTAACCCTGGGAGGCAGAGGTTGGTGACCCACGATTGTGCCACTGCACTCCAGCGTGGGCGACAGAGAGAGACTCTGTCTAAAATAAATAATTTAAAAAATAATAGAAGTGGGTGAAATGCCAAAGTTATTATTCTTAAACTCTTACTTGCTGGCAATAATGACTGTAATCCAAGGGCATTTGACATGTGTCTGTCTACAGACTCAGTTTGGCAAAGTCCTCAAAATAGATGCCACTGTTTTTCAAGGTTTCCCAACCACTAGCGAAGCAAGGTGACTAGCAAATCGCAGCATCCGGTTTGTGCCTGGTTGTAAATCTTTAAGCTGATTTCCCAACATAGGAAGTTTCCTGTGTGTTTAGGCAGAAAGAGCTCGTTTCTCAGGGTCTGATCAACTGCACAGAAGCTGATGAAGAGACTCCAAGTTGTTTGCTGTGAGATTCCAGAACCCAGAGCTACAGTAACATTGCCTGCCCCCTAACCCAGACAGTGACCTTCGGGGACAGCAGGAAGAGCACATCTTCTCCCCAGCTCTTCCAAATGCCACTCTACAGTAAGAGCTGCTACATCAGTGAGAAAGGGCAAGATAATTACAGTGTGATAGAAAACTCTTTTGTGTGTGTTTGTATTTATAACTTCTAAGGAGTGTTGGTTCCCTACATATAAAGCCCTTTGTTCTGCCCTGTACTTTGACTTGGGTTTGTAAGTTGAAGAGAGGAACTGGGGAGTATCCATAGTTACAGAGGAAGAAGACTGGAGCTCATGGACAAGTGAGGGGGACAGAGTCAGGGGTAGGGATGAGAGGGGGAAAGAGGGACCCAGGAGACTATGCAAGGTCAGAAGCCCCACAGGGTGACTTCTCCACTAACCCAGTGAAGTCCACTCAACTAACAAAACACATGGTAGTGGTGGTGGATTTCTCCATCCATGAGGGAAGGGGCTGAGTTTGTGTCGGGGCTGACACCAAGGTAAAAAAGAAAGCACATGAGGCCTCCCCCATCCACCCCCTCCTCCAGGGAATTCACAGAAAACCTGGGCAGGGCTTTGGATTTCCCTGGGCCATGGACTTGTGGGTTCTCACCAAGCTTAATCAGCTCTCTAAGGAGATTAAGGAACCCGGCGTTAAAAGATGACACCGGGGTTAAAAGAGAATGTGTGATTCTTCCCCAAAAGTAATTAAACAGTTTGATTGCACTATTTAGCATCAAATGCCACAGGAATGCACTGAAAAGCAAAGAATTAGGGAGTACCCATCCCCATTTGTGTTCACAAGCCTTACACAGCTCAAGTTCTTCCAATGAAATGTGGTAAAGTGGGACTGAAACGTTTAAACAAGTGCAATTGATAATTCTTGTATACCTCCCCAGACACAGCCCCACTTCTTTCAAGTTTCCAGGACAGTCAAGCTTGTGCAGTGTAATCCCACCCTGACCCTCTCCCATCTGCCCACACCCCTGGCCCTGCCACCAGGCTCAGCCATTTCTATGGACACACGGCAGGACTGGAGGACACGTTCTGATGTACTTTAAAAGATCGCTCTGTCTGCCTCTGGAAATTGGACTGGAGGGGAGCAAAGTGGAACCAGAGAGACTCGATCAGAAGCTAATAGGAAAGTAACAATGGCAACCTGAGATTCGGGGCAAGAGGGTACTGAATTGGAGAATCAAGCAAGACCTTCAAGGGCTCAGAAGTGGGCTGAAGATGAGAAACAGCTCCCAGGTTTCTGGTCTAAACAAACAAATGGAAGGCATAGGCCTTCATTCAGATGGGGAAGGCTGGAGGAGACGGTGTTGGGGTGAGTAGACAAGCCGAAGAGGAATGACCCAAGGCTACAGAAGCCAAGTTTCCAAGCCCTAATCTGCACAGTGCACCACCACGTTCCCACATCTCGCTTTGTATTCTCAATTCTATCTTTCTTTTCTTACAGAGGACCCCAAACTATGTAAGTGTTAGGCCCTTACAAAACTGGGGAGAGGATCAAATATTGGGCAAGTTAATATGAGATGTGTGTGACAAACCCAAGAAGCCACAGTCAAATTCAATGTTAAATATCTAAACCTGGAGCTCTCAAGAGAACTAGATGTCCACACCAGGGAATTAGTAGTTTATCAACAACACTTAAAGTCATAGAATGAAACCAGCTTGTCCTGAGTGTGTCATAGCCTCTGGATCACCCAGGAATAAGATACAAGTTCCTAGGTCTCATCCTAGAACTACTGAATTGGAATACTGAGACCCAGAAATCTGCCTTAACAAGTTTTCCAGATAATTCCTACGCACAAAAATGTTGGAAAACCACAGATCTAGGGAGAAAACATAGAGAAAAGAAGAGGGCTCAGAACAGGCCCCAAGGAGCTGTCAACTGGAGGAATCAGAGAAACCAGAGGAACAAGCAAGGGAATGGAGCAGAGTGGCCAGATGAGTAGAGGAAAGCTGAGGAGGAGTTCGGCATGATGAAGACAAAAATGTACAAAGAGGGTCGGGGGAGCCTGAAAGACTGCATCAGAGGGCAATGAGCCCTTGGATGGGAAGCC
The DNA here is from genome assembly GCF_006542625.1 of Nomascus leucogenys. NCBI lineage: Eukaryota > Metazoa > Chordata > Mammalia > Primates > Hylobatidae > Nomascus > Nomascus leucogenys. The sequence goes on from NC_044397.1 coordinate 78,870,069, forward strand.
ATGTGCAGGCAGGGCCAGGCAGGCCACACTGAACCATGTGCAAGTAGAGAAGCCCCAGCCAGAGAAACAGCCAGGGGGAGTTAGAGGCCTTGGGCCTTGGGAGAGGAGTGAAAGTGCAACTTCAGTTTTTGACTTTCCAGTTCCAAGCAGTTGCCTTTGAGTTGTCTGTAGTATCCTTACATTAAGCCCCCAACTCCAATGCTAACTTAGGAAACTTTCTCTTCTTTAAAACCAGCCAACAGCTGAAGCACAAAGGGATGAATTTGCAAGAATACTGTAAATCTTGAAAGAATCATGACAAAGCCTTTCAAAGACTGTAGGGGATCTGCCACCAACAGAGTTGAAGCTAATGCATTCTAATTCTTAGCAGCTGATTTTAGTTGAGGAGGATTCTTAATCAATGTATTACCTCTGATCTCCCCTCCTTCAGGGCCCTCTCTCTCTCTCTGTCTCATTTCTGAGACTATCAGAAACAGGTTTTTTTTTTTGAGATGGTGTTGGATAAATCAAAGACGCCATCTTAGGCATCAGTTCCAGGTTCTTCCCCCTCCACTTGGCGCCCCCTAAACCCGCCAAGCACAGCCCACCAAATAAGCACCCAATCAAAAGGAAACACCTCCTGCTAGCCCCGAGGTCCTGCCCTCCGACCAATCACCAATCACCACATCACCCTAAAGGACATAAATACTCAGCCCCAGCAGCTCTCTCTCTCTCTCTCTCCCCTTCTCTTCGTCTTCTCGCATGCTGAGCCTCCAATAAAGATCTCTTGGCTGCCACCGGTGTCATCTCTGACTAGCCTGTCGCCCTTCAGACGGAGTCTCACTCTGTCGCCCAGGCTGGAGTGCAGTGTGATTTTGGCTCACTGCAACCTCCGTCGCCCTCCCACCATGTTGGCCATGCTGGTCTCAAACTCCTGGCCTCAGGTGATCCACCCGCCTCGGCCTCCCAAAGTGCTGGGATTACAGGCATGAACCACCCTGCCAGGCCAGAAATAGATTTTGCCTAGAGATGGCAAAACTGGGGTCAGAACTCCAAGCCCAGCCTTTGTGGGAATGCAGCAAAAGTGGTCACCAGGGAGCAGGGAGTAACAGAAACCGAGGATGCACCCTGCAAAAAGCAGCCACGCTGATGAAAACAAAGGAAAAGAGTGCACAACACACAAGAGGAGTAAGGTATTACCCAAGGGTCCTGGGCTATATGTAGGCCAGGCTGAGGTGTACTGTGTTTAAGAGAGAAGCTGTACAAAAATGTGAAAGAGGAGGCTTGCTGCACACAGAAGGAGACCATGTGAATGGAAACACAGTGCTGAGGTTGGGTTGTCTTGGGGCTGCAAAGGTGGCCCCCACTGTCATTGCTGGTGCCAGGCTGGGTAGGGTCCATCTCCTGCCTGCAAAGGAGTTGGCTCTCAAGGTCACATCAGGGCAAGTGCCCTACACTGATGAGAGCTGTGTAAGATTCTGGGCCCACACAGCTTGAGATGGGTCTTTCTGTTTCTCTGATACCCAGAGAACTTTGGCCACATGCTAAAGGGACCTTTGCAGAATCAAGGAAGCATAAAAAGGCACAAAGAAGGAAAATGCACACCTGAGATGGAAAATGGGAAAGGAAATTGGAAAAAAAGGAGATGAAAATAACCTCACACCACTGATGTCAAAGTTAAAGTGCTCTGAGGTATTTTACAAAGCCCTGGTTGTCTATGGTATAAGGGAAAAAATGTATGACCCAGTCCCCAACTTACAGCCTTTTATAATCTACATGGATTATGTTTGAGGATCAGAAGTGGAAACCTCAGAGTCCTATGCCTAATGATGTACCCAGTATGACTTTTAAATTTTTCCCTTGATAAAAAACTTTTAAATCAGAGAGAGTGCATCTTGGCTCTAAAAGCAAACCCAATGGTGGGACTCTTAAAATAAAGTACTGGAAAAACATGGGTATGGGGACAGCTGTTGGCTCAAATCCTGTCTCCTCCACTTGTTCAAGTCATGAAGTATCTCTGAATTGTCAAAAATGGCTGTAGCATCTCCTATATCACAGGAATAATGAGATAATGTAAACTGAAGTACCCAGGACAGTGTGTGGTACATCGTGAGTACTGAACAGATGTTTCCATCTCCTTCCTAAAACATGCCATGCCAAATAAACACAAAATGTTCCTGGAAGCATGTCAGAAAGCCTTGTCACACTCCTTAGACACAGGACTTGTCCTGGGTGAAGCCTGTCTTTGGCCTTTGGTGCCTCCTTTGGTTCCCCTTCACCCTCCTTTTTGTTCTCCCATCCCCAGGAATCCAAGGCTTCTTAAGGCACAGCACCTTGGAAGCTATTAGGAATTTATTAGGCATTTCCAGCCTGAATCTAAAAAGGGGCTCAAGACTTCCCTTTCGTATCTTCCTAAGGGATTCAGACCGCATAGGGAAAAGAAAAAATCAAGGACATGACATTTGTAGTTCATTATAAATTCTGCCTTACCAGCCAGCTTTCTTGAGCACAAGAGAATATACACATTTAACTATACAAATGAGTAACATAAGATCTGGCTTGTTAATCCCAGAAAGCCTGGTTAGACATACACTCCGTGTGTGGTTTTTGGGGGGATTTGGGAAGGGATAGTGATGCTGAGAAAACACCAATGAATACCAATGATGAAGTAACAGAACTAGTTTTAAGATATACTCAGAAAACACAACTAAACTGAGAGATGACTTTTTTTTTTTTTTTTTTTTGAGACAGAGTATCACTCTATCACCCAGGCTGGAGTGCAGTGGTACAATCTCGGCTCACTGCCACCTCCGCCTCCCAGGCTCAAGTGATTCTCCCATCGCAGCCTCCTGAGTAGCTGGGACTACAGGTGCTCGCCACCACACCTGGCTAATTTTCGTATTTTTAATAGAGATGGGGTTTCGCCATGTTGGCCAGGCTGGTCTCAAACTCCTGAGCTCAAGTGATTCACCCACCTTAGCATCCCAAAGTGCTGAGATTACAGTGAGAGACATGGCGCTCGGCCTAATTCTTTTAAAGCACTTAAAGACCAGGAAATCCAGGGTTAATCACCCTTCTGAATTAAGCAATACTCTTGCTGCATACAACTCCTGCCTTCAGAGATGGAGGCTGGGATAAACCTTTTAAAATAAGTAGCAGAAAAGGCAACTGGGAACACTCACCTGGAAATTCAGAGGACCAGGTCTTCCACTCTAGCAGAGACCACCCCCTCCCCAGGCAGTTCAGCTGGGAGGCTTTAGGCAGAAGGGCCCAGTTAATACTTCAAATTATTTTGTTATTTTTTTCCACAGGTTTTAAGTATTATTTTATTTCAGGATAACAGACTTACTATCTTTAAAAATAAAAGATTTAAGGCTAGATGTAGTGGCTCATGCCTGTAATCCTAAGCCCTTTGGGAGCCAAGGCAGGAGGATCACTTGTGGCCAGGAGTTTGAGACCAGCCTGGGCAACACAGCAAGACACAGTCTCTACTCCCCTGAGCCAAAAAAAAAAAAATTATTATTTTGGCACTTTGTTTTATTTTTATTTATTTATTTTTGAGACAGAGTCTCACTCTGTTGCCCAGGCTGGAGTGCAGTGGCATAATCTCTGCTCACTGCAACCTCCGCCTCCCAGGTTTAAGCAATTCTCCTGCCTCAGCCTCCCAAGTGGCTGGGATTACAGGCATGCACCACCATGCCCAGCTAATTTTTGTATTTTTAGTAGAGATAGGGTTTCACCATGTTGGCCAGCCTGGTCTTGAACTCCTGACCTCAGGAGATCCACTCGCCTGGGCCTCCCAAAGTGCTGGGATTACAGGTGTGAGCCACCATGCCTGGCTTTTCTATTCTTTTTAAAAGTATTTTTGAAAACAGAGACAGGGTCTCACTATGTTGCCCAGGCTGATCTCAAATTCCTGGGCTCAAGCAATCCTCCCACCTCAGCCTCCCAAAGGGCTGGGATTACAGGTGTGAGCCACTGCACACAGCCTGCACTTTTTATATGTTAAAATTATTTCAAAGTTTGGGGAAAAAAATAGAAATATAGGCCAGATGTGGTGGCTCACACCTGTAATCCCAGCAGTTTGGGAGGCCAAGGTGGGCAGATCACAAGGTCAGGAGTTCGAGACCAGCCAAACTGTCTCTACTAAAAATACAAAAATTATCTGGGTATGGTGGTGCTCACCTGTAATCCCAGCTACTGGGGAGGCTAAGGCAGAAGAACTGCTTGAACTTGGGAGGCAGAAGTTGCAGTGAGCTGAAAAAAAAAATTGGAGGCCAGGCACAGTGGCTCACACCTGTAATCCCAGCACTTTGGGAGGCCGAGGCAGGTGGATCACAAGGTCCACCAGCCTGACCAACATGGTGAAACCCCGTCTCTACTAAAAATACAAAAATTAGCTGAGTGTGTTGGCGCATGCCTGTAATCCCAGCTACTCAGGAGGCTGAGGCAGAAGAATCGCTTGAACCCGGGAGGCAGAAGTTGCAGTGAGTCGAGATTGCACCACCGCACTCCAGCCTGGGCAACACAGCGAGACTCCATCTCAAAAAAAAAAAAAAAATTGCTGAAATCCTCCATAATGCCATTCCCTTTCCCATTCTAATCTCACTCTCCATAGGTAATGACTGTCTACAATTAGGGGCATATCATCCTTCCAGATTTTTTCAAAAAATGAGATTGTATTTCTCCTACTGTTCTTCCACTTTGCTTTCATTACTTAATATACAGTATAGGTTGAATTGTGTCCTGCCAAAATGCATATAGTAAAGCCCTAACCCCCAGTGTGTTGGTATTTGGAAACAGGGCCTCTGAGGGGTGATTAGGTTTAGATGAGGTTAAAAGGGTGGGGCCCTTGTGATGGGACTGGTGAGACACCAAGCAGAGACACCAAGAGCTTGTTCTCTTTCTCTCCTTTTCTACCATGTGAGGACGCAGTAGGAAGGTGGCTGTCTGCAAGCCAAGGAGAGAACTCTCAGTAGGAAACAAATCAGCCTGCATTTCCCAGCCTCCAAAACCCTAAGAAATAAACTTCTGTTGTTTAAGCCACCCAGTCTATGGCATTTTGTTATGGCAGCCCAAACTGACTAATACAATGCATAATGAACATTTTCCATTTTGGCTCATTTGGAGCAACTTCCTTTTTTCAAGTAGGCAAGTATTTCAGAGGGATAAGGTCCTAGAAGTGGAAGTACTGATCAGAAAGTATGCAAACTTTAAAATGTTATAAATACTGCTAACGTGCCTCTCTAAGAGATGGTACCAATTTACACTCTCCACCATATATAGTGACGATCTATTTTTCCACACCTTCGTCAACACTGGATATTACAAACCTAAGCAAAAATGGTTTCATGGTTTTTAATCCACACTTATCTGATTATTAATGAGATTAAGCATTTTTACATATATATGTGAATTACCTATTAATAGCCTTTGCCCATATTCCTACTGGATTGTTTTTCCTATTGATTTCTAAGAGTTCATGCCTGTTATAGATATTGCAACTATTTGCTTTACTCCTTTGTCACCTGCCTTTTTTTTTTTTGAGACTGAGTCTTGCTCTGTTGCCCAAGCTGGAGTGCAATGGCACGATCTCGGCTCACTGCAACCTCCACCTCCTGAGTTCAAGTGATTCTCCTGACTCACTAACTGGGATTACAGGCACCTGCCACCATGCCCAGCTAATTTTTGTATTTTCAGTAGAGATGGGCTTTCACCATGTTGGCCAGGCTGGTCTCGAACTCCTGACCTCAAGTGGTCCACCTGCTTCGGCCTCCCAAAGTGCTGGGATTACAGGCGTGAGCCACCGCGCCCAGCCCTGTCATCTGCCTTTTAACTTTGTTTATGGTATTAATATATTCTTCCTTACTTTTTAAAAAATGTGTTACATATATATCTATAATATGTATAATATCCATAAACATATACTAAGGCACGTAAAGCAACATATAGAGCCAGCTTTACGAAATAAGAGGTGAGAGAGAGGTGGCAGAGGTGCAGCCATTATTTCTTGATATTTTACATGTATTTCTAAAAATATTACTTATAACTAAGGAGAGACAAACAAAGGGACAGGTATGGAAGGCCCTGAAAAATCTGTTTCCTGCAGAGGAAGAAAGATGTGAGGAAAGAAGGAAGGAGGGTGACCTGGGGGAAATCCCCCCTGCCAGTCTGCAGTGGGGAAGGACAGATCGGGGGGTGCCTGAGCTGTGAAGATGGGAAATGTAGCCAAAGGTCATGTTCAAATATACTAGACATGAAGTATAATCTTTCATGAAATTAGGTCTATCAATATTTTCCTTTATGGTTTCTGAATTTTATTAAACTTGAGGTCTTTCCTACGCCAAAGTTATTTCTAAAAACCATCTTCTGGCCAGCTGCAGTGCCTTATTCCTGTAATCCCAGCACTTTGGGAGGCCGAGACGGGCGGATCACGAGGTCAGGAGTTCAAGACCAGCCTGGCCAAGATGGTGAAACCCTGTCTCTACTAAAAGTAAAAAAATTAGCCAGGCGTGGTGGTGGGTGCCTATAACCCCAGCTACTTGGGAGGCTGATGCAGAGAACTTCTTGAACCCAATAGGCAGAGGTTGCAGTGAGCTGAGATTGTGCCACTGCACTCCAGCTTGGGCGACAGAGCAAGACTCCATCTCAAAACAACAACAACAAAAAGCTCTTTAAAACCATCTTCTATATTTACATATATTTTAATATTTATAATTTTGGTTTTGACATTTAATCTTTAAATGGAATTTACTTTTGTAAATGGTATGAGTCAGGGATCTAATATTTTCCAAACTGAGAGGCAATTTTCCCAACAGACTTAATAACAGTCCATTTTATCATACACTCAATTCCTGTCTTTACAATGAAACCATTTCTCAACTTTCTATTCCTAGTCCCAGATGATATATACTTTTTAAAAATTTTTTTAGACATGGGGTCTATGTTGCCCAGGCTTGTCTTGAACTCCTGGCCTCAAGCAATCCTCAGCTTCAGCCTCCCAAAGCACTAAGATTACAGGCGTGAGCCACCACGTCCTACCTCCAGGTGATATATTTTGATAGCTGGCTGAACAAACCTCTCCTCAATATTCTTTTTCAAAAATGTATTGCCTACTAGTACAAATCTATTTTCCAGGTAAGCTTTATTATTATCAGTTTGTAAAATTTAAGTCGTGTTAAAAGTCTGGCCTAAACTATTAAAGGTCTCATTACTTCTTAGGCTTTTCTTATTTTTCTTATTATTATTATTTCTTTTTAGAGTTGGGGTCTCACTCTGTCACCCAGGCTGGAGTATAGTGGTGAGATCATGGCTCATTGCAGCCTCCAGCTCCTAGGCCCAAGTGATCCTCCTACCTCGACCTCCCAAGAAGCTAGGTCTACAGGTGTGTGCCACCACACCCAGCTTTTGCCCAAGCTGGTCTCGAAGTCCTGACCTCACGCAATCCTCGTACCTCGACCTCCCAAGAAGCTAGGTCTACAGGTGTGTGCCACCACAGCCAGCTTTTGCCCAAGCTGGTCTCGAAGTCCTGACCTCAAGCAATCCTCCCACCTCAGCCTCCTCAGTCACTGAGATTACAGGTGTGGGCCACCACAACCCAACTCTCTTAGTCTTCTTTTGTCATTGGAGCATCAACCTTCAGCTAGGAGATGGCTTACTTCCCAGTGAGCCACATACTATGCAGAAGTCTCAGACTTCAGGGAATTTGGGGGTTATTTGTATTTATTTATTTATTTATTTATTTAAGAGACAGAGTCTAATTCTGTTGCGCAGGCTGCAGTACAATGGTGCAATCACAGCTCACTGCAACCTCAACCTCCTGGGCTCAAGCGATCCTCCCACCTCAGCCTCTTAAGTAGCTGGGACTACAGGCATGCGCCACCACACCCGGCCCAGGGAACTTTGAATTTCTAAATCTCTTAGCAAAAACTTTCCCATACGACAATTCTACCAAGAGGTCTGAATGGCTGCCTGCGCCTCAACCAATGCATGTCTGCAACATTCCTCTTCTTCTCCCCAAACAGCTTTTCTTTTCCTGGCTCACATCTCTCCGAGTTGTAGATTCCCATACCAAATCAGAGTAAAGTGGCTCAGCTAACAGGATCACATGCCAAACGATGTCATATTTTGACAGGCACTTCCAGGCAGCTTTGCTGGCCTCATGCATTGGACAGCTTGGTGAGAGAGCTGGAGGTCTCTGGCAATTCATAATTTATTGATCTGGCAGCACTTAATCCACAGGGAACTATCAGGCTATAATGGAAAGAATATGAGACTGGAAGTTCAGGAACCTGAGTCTGAGTCCCCTTTTCACCTCTAATTAGCTGTGTAGTTCAGATTAAGTAATTCTGCCTCTCCATTGGGCCTTGGTAGCCTCATTTGTAAAATGAGATTATTAGAATACAATGGTGAGTAATGACTTTCTTTCCACCATGGGTGACCATGTAAGAATCCGAAGAAAGCTACAGATTCTCTCCCCCAGAATAATGCACTTTTGCAAATGAATATGAAATCAAGCTGGCCACAGTAGCTCACACCTGTAATCCCAGCACTTTGGGAGGCTGAGGTGGGTGGATCACTTGAGCTCAGGAGTTCAAAACCAGCCTGGGCAACATGGCAAAACACCATCTCTACAAAAGTATCAAAAAAAAAAAAGTAAAAATGAAATCATATATTTGAAAGGGGTTCACAGATCTCATAAAGACTATTTTCCTATCCCCAGAGGCAAGCTCACTGATGCCTAGCACAAGCTTTTAAAAATAACAGAGATTACAACAGAAATATATACAGAATCACAAAGCCTTGAGTAAAGTTGAATCACTTATAGAACTAAAAGCATCTCTTCTGCAGAAACTGGGAGCAAGGAGTAGTTACTTAGGGAAAAATAAATGTAAGTATCAATAGGAGTTGCCCTTGATTGAAGCCTAGCTAAGCCCTTTACATTTGCAGGTGGGTGGCTGAAAGTTACTTCTGATTCCAGACCCAGGCTCCTAGTTCAAATTTTGGCTCTCGCATTACTAGTTGTTTGACCTTGGGCTTTGTGCCTCAGTTTCCACATCTGTAAAAAGAAAGAAGAAGGGGAGAAAAACAATACCTATCTCAAGGGTTGTTAATGTACTTAGGACACTTGTAACAGGGCCTGCCACACAGTAAGCCCTAGATAACTATTAGCTTATAATAGAAATCTGACACACATTTGTTGGGTAGTTAAAACTGTAAGCTGAGTTTAGAGAAATCATAAATACTTTGATGCCTTAGTTTCTCCAGAGGTAAACTGAAGACAGTAACAGAATCTGCTTGTGATGCTTAATGAGACTGCCACATAAAAACTCTTTCACAATGCCTGGCCCATAATTAAGTGCTTGATAAGTCACGATGCCTGGAATATAATAAGTGCTTGATAAATGTCAGCTGTTGTATTAACAGTTCTGGGAGGCAAAGATTACCATCGCCCTTTTTATTTCTGAATAATAGAAAACTCAGAGAGTGTTAAGTGCCCTGCCAACAAAACTATACTTAGAAAATTATTATGCCAAGATTTCATCTCAGATGGGTCTGGAATCACAAGTTCTAACCACTACACTATATACCTTCCTCTTTGAACAGGGCTTAGAGAACAGAAGAGCTAATTCATACCTACTAGATGACTAAGAAAAAGATATTTGGAGATAACAATGCTAAGTTTGGGGGATTCCCCACAGAGTCAACCATGAGCTTGGCCAAAAGCCCTTCTCCGCCATGCTAGGAAATGAAAATCTGCATAGACTGGCCCCTGTTCTCAACCAGTTGTCTGCCTTTCACCAAGTGGTTGTGAAACCACAGCCCTGTCACTAAAAACGGAAAAAAGAAGTCATTTTCCCCAGTAACTTAACGAGCAAAATGGAGCCTTAAAAAGAAAGTAGTGATCCTAGGGCTGAGAAAAGGTATCCACTGCTCCAAAGCCCAGCAGAATTGCTGTAGAACACTAACGTTACTCTTTGATTAACATACTTTTATTTTTTTTAATGAACGTGCTTATTTCTATTACTTTAGGTTACCTAACTCAGGGGTCCTTCCCATTAGTAAAATAAGAGGAAGTGTGTACCAGCCTGGAGGGGAGACTCCCTGGTGGGGCACAGTGTCAGCCTGAGCAAGTCCCACTGTCAACACTGATGTCCTCCCCAGTTAAATGGTAATCAAAAGTGAGAATGAAACGGACTGGCAGAAGAAACAGGACGATCAGTTGAGTCCATGCTAATCACTGATATTTCACATCTTTACACAGTTTCTTCTAAATGTATTTTATTTTTGTATTTTTATTAAAAACTGCCCTATCAGTCAATCTCAAGTCTACCCTTCCTTTAAAAAATAGTAATAAAAGGCCAAGCACGGTGGCTCACCCCTGTAATCCTAGCACTTTGGGAGGCCGAGGCAGGTGGATTGCTTGAGCTCAGGAGTTCCAGACCTGCCTGGGGCAACATGGCAAAACCCTGTCTCTACAAAAAAAAATACCGAAGTTAGCCAGGGGTGTGGTGGCCCGCACCTGTGGTCTCAGCTACTTGGGAGGCTGAGGTGGGAGGATCACTTAAGCCTGGGAGGCGGAGTTTGCAGTGAGCCAAGATCGCACCACTGCAATCCAGCCTGGGTGACAGAATAAGACCTTGTCTCAAAGGAAAACGAAAAAAGTAAATAATATTAAGAATAATGAAGGTCCAGCTATGTACCTACCTTAGAATAGGCATCACTGGAAGTGATGGCAGAGGCAAGGCAGGAGTCCCTGACCTCACCTTCATTCTCTCACTGAGGAGCCCCTGCAGAAGCTGGTCAACTATCCAAGCAGTCCCTGCTTCTACCTGGTGAAGGCCTCAGCCTCCAGCCCAACCCCCTCCCGAGAGAGGAGGGGGAGCTTATGCAATCCAAACCCAGTTCCCAGGCCCCAGAGGTAGACGTAACTCCGGGGTGGAAGTCAGAAGCCCTCCAGGTTGTAGGCCTGGTTCTGCTCCCATCTGGCTGAATGATCCTGGTCACAACACTCGGCCTCCCTCGGCCTTAGCCTCCCTGTGTGTAAAATGAAATGTCTGATGGAGATCATGTGCAAGCCTCCTCCCCGTTCTACTTTTCTGATACCATCATTTTTAACGTGTCTTGTAGAGATAGAAGCCCTCACTTTCAGCAGGACGTGTTGCTCCCCATTCCGTGACGATCCCCCTCAATAATCCGTGTAATTTGAGAAAAGTATGAGGCATCGGAACTGAAAAACAGGCTGTTACTTTCCTGGTCACCAAATCTGATAATCAGTCAATTATATGGATTCTCCCTTGGGCCTTCTCCCTCAATCCCACAATCCCACGAATAAACCTGCCTACCCCTCCCAATTCCTCAACTCAAGGCTACCCGTTAATGAATGAATAAAAAAAAAAACCCACCTCCCCACCCCCTTTTACCTGGCCTAGTGTAAGGTGCCACAGCACTTCTTCCGCAATCTAGAATCCACCTCTGCCCCACCCTCTCCCCGGGGTGTCTTTTTAGCCAAGAATCCCTGGATCGACACGCTCCATCTCCCCGCTCTACTGCGCCAGCTGATCATTTCTCCTTGCCCGACACACCTCGGCTGAAAAGGAGGCGGCTCCTCTGCTCCAAGCCCAAGGGACCCAAACCTCTTTCCAGCCCGCAAGGGTGCGGGCACCTAGGAACAGCCGGAAGGGCCCGCGCCTCTGGAAAGAAGGACCGCCGTCCCGACCTGGGCGGTGCAGGGGAGGCCCCCTCAGCGGGTCTCTTGTCACTTACGGGCGGCTCCTCCGGGCAGAGCAGAGCAGGGCCGGGCCGGGCCGGGCTTGCGGGCCGCGGAGTTTGCTGACTCAAAGGCGCGCGGCGGCGGCAGCAGCAGCAGCAGCAGCGGCGGCAGCGGCGGCAGCGGCGGCAGCGGCGGCAGCGGGGGCGGCGAGCGCCCAGGAGCGCACACGAGCGCAGCCCCGCGCTCCCCGCGCACGTAGCGGCCCCGCGCCCGCGCTCAGAGCCAGCGGTCCGCCTGTGGACGCCGCGCCTAGTGCTTCCGCCGCCTCCGCGCAGCCCAGCCCAGGTGCGCCCCCACCCTGCCGAGCTAGCCTCCTGCTTCCTGAAATTGAGTTAGGGAGGAAATGACCCCATTAGTCCGGACGCTGAGGCTGGAGGTGATCCAGCAGCACCCTTCGGAATTCGCCACCTGAGTCACCTTAAGCTTCCTAACCCCGACCCCACAGTTATGGGGAGGATTGCCGATGGGGAGGAGGACGGATAAATAACGTGATAAACAAGAATGGCAGAATGTTCATAGCATCTAGGTGGTGGGCTTATGGGTGTTTATATAAAATTATTTCAATTTTTGTCTATGTTTGAAATGTCTCTTAATAAAATATTTGGGGGGAAAGCTAATGAGATCTGCCAAGGGATCTGACTGAGGAAAGCATTTCCCAAATGGCACCTGAGGCTGGGTCCCCACACCTGTTTGCATGGGAAACCACAATAATCACTTAAACTGCTAATAAGTGACTGAATGACACAGAATAATAAACATAGCCTAATATTTCATTTTTCAACCATGAATTTTCCCATTAGACACAGCTTGTCGCTGATCATCCTCCAGGGACCGTTCCAGGCCCACCTGAAAATGCATCTGTTCACCACACCTACATTAACTCCCTAACAAAACGTATAAAGATACAATGTTGTGTCTTAACATCTTGGATCTTGAAGTTGTATTGCTGAACCCTCAATCACTGGTATTTAATTTCCTAAAATTGCACCCAAGTCATGACACACAAGTGAATGCAACCATGATCACTTTTGAAAATCAAATTAAGCTGGTGTGGTGGCTCACGCTTGTAATCCCAGCACTCTGGGAGGCAGAGGCGGGTGGATCACAAGCTGAGGAGATGGAGACCATCCTGGCTGACACGGTGAAACGCCGTCTCTACTAAAAATACAAAAACTTATCTGGGCGTGGTGGCGCGCGCCTGTAATCCCAGCTACTCGGGAGGCTGAGGCAGGAGAATCGCTTGAACCCGGGAGGCGGAGGTTGCAGTGAGCTGAGATCATGCCATTGTACTCCAGCCTGGGCGACAGAGCGAGATTCTGTCTCAAAAAAAAAAGAAAGAAAATCAAATTAAAGTGTATTTTTTATATTCTTGTCCCTATGCTCCGCAAAGAAAAACATTGAGTAGAAAACAAAATGCAGCATGTATCTAAGATCCTAAGAGATTCTGTAAAATTAAAATCTTTCTGAACTTATTGTCAAGAGCATGACTTTACAGCTGTAGACAAAGCAGCAACAAACCCTTGGAGAGTCTACTGAAAGTCATTTGAATATCTGTTAGAATTATGACCCTATTAAGACTGGTAACTTGCAACCTGAATCCAGGAAACTTAAGTGATGGTCACCATTTTTAGGTTGTGGCATTTTTGTTATATCATCAGTGGGACTGGGTAAAAACTGGGACTCTACAGTGGTTAAGAAACCTTGCCTACTGGCCGAGCTGATGGCTCACGCCTGTAATCCCAGCACTTTGGGAGGCCGAGGCAGGTGGATCATCAGGAGCTTGAGACCAGCCTGGCCAACATGGTGAAACCCCCATCTCTACTAAAATACAAAAATTAGCCGGGAATGGTGGTGCATGCCTGTAATCCCAGCTTCTTGGGAGGCTGAGACAGGAGAATCACTTGCACTGGGAGGCGGAGATTGCAGTGAGCCAGGATCGCGCTACTGCACTCCAGCCTGGAGAAGATCACCATAAACATTGCTTTTAAAAACAAACATCAAAATTCTTAATAGATGAGCATTTTAACCCTGGGAAGACTGAAAATTGAGTATGAGATGTGTAAAAGATTCAAGCCTGAAATATTAATATTTTGTTTTAAGGAATCTGGGCACATTTGGAATTCTATGTACATGTTAATGGGTAAGACAACTTGGCCTACTGGAGTAACCATTTGCCTTGTACTTTAAGTTTTAAAATGTGTAATTTAATAGCTGGATACTAATGAGCTGAAGATAGTCTTATTAACTTAATAAAGTGTTGGAATCCTCACTACAATTTAAGATTTACCACATTTATAAATTTAATTTATTAGATGTTGAGTTACTTGTTAATCAGACAATTAAAGACCTTTACAAGGGAAACAAATATATTAAATTCACGAATGAAGTTTAAAATGTTTAGAGGTGATTAAGTCAATGGGATCAAACATTAATCAAATGCCTTTTAGGTTGATAAAGTTTGCTAGAGTTATAAATGGAATAAGATCAAGTGTGATATTGTAAAATATATATTTGGTCATCATCCCCATTTCCTGGTATAAAACTCTTAAAATCCTTAGAATCTCCAAAGTGATGTTTTTTTGTATGCTAATGAGTTGACTAGTCGCTGGCAGCCCCTAGGTAGCTTCAGGAAGGGGCTAGTCACTGGAAAGACCACACCCTGATTAGAGGGTCAGTACTTCCAGCCGCATTCCCCAATTTCTGTGGGGTGGGGAAGGGCTGAAGATTGAGTTGATCACCAATGAACAATGGTTTAATCAATCATGCCTACATAATGAAGCTTCCATAAACACACAAGAGGACAGGGTTCAGAGAGCTTGGGGATAGCTGAACATGTACAGGTGTATGGAGGGTGGTCCACCTGAGAAGGGCATGGAAAGTCCATGCCCCTTCCCCCATGCCTCGCTCTATGCATCACTTCATCTGTATCCTTTGTACCATCTTTCTGATAAATGTATGTGTTTCCCACAGTTCTGTGAGCCACTCTAGCAAAATTATTTGAACCTAAGGAGGGGGTCATGGGATCCCCAATTTATAGCTGATCAGTCAGAAACACAGGTAAAACAGCCTGGGCGGAGCTTGCAATTGCCCTCAGAAGTGGGAGGAGGCAATCTTGTGGGATTGAGCCTTCAACCTGTTGGATCTGACACTGTCTCCAGGTAGGTGGTGTCAGAATTGAACTGGGGCCGGGCGCAGTGGCTCGTGCCTGTGATCCCAGCACTTTGGGAGGCCAAGGAGGTTGGATCACTTGAGGTCAAGAGTTTGAGACCAATCTGGCCAACATGGTGAAACCCCATCTCTACTAAAAATACAAAAATTAGCTGGGTATGGTGGCCCATGCCTGTAATCCCAGCTACTTGGGAGGCAGAGGTGGCAGTGAGCCAAGATTCTGCCGCTGCACTCCAGCCTGGGCGACAGTGAGACTCCATCTCAAAAAAAAAAAAAAAAAAACCAGGAATTGAGCTGTGGTGGAGAACACCCAGCTGATGACGGCTGCAGAATTAACTGGTTGCTTGGTATGTGGGGAGAAACCTCCCACACCTTTGGTCACAGAAGCCTTCCATGTTGACTGTGGAGTGAGAGCAGAGGAAAAATTTTTTCCACAGAGTTAGGAAAACTTTAAAAACTAAGGAATAATTATACTCTTAAACTTGTAACTTTAACAAATCAAATATTCTAAAAATAGCATCAGAACAATATTTTCTGTGCACAAGAACTACTCTTGGAGGCACATACACACACAAAAAAACACATAAACAATTATGACCAGGCCAGGCATGGTGGCTCACGCCTATAATCCCAGCACTTTGGGAGGCCAAGGAGGGCAGATCACCTGAGGTCAGGAGTCCCGAGACCAACATGGCCAACATGGTGAAAACCCATCTCTACTACAAATACAAAAAATTAGCCAGGCATGGTGGCACATACCTGTAATCCCAGCTACTCGGGAGGCTGAGGCAGGAGAATTGCTTGAACCTAGAGGGGGAAGTTGCAGTGAGCCGAGATTGCACCACTGCACTCCAGCCTGGGCAACAGAGGGAGACTCCATCTCAAAAAAAAAAAAAAAAAATTATAACCATTTCTGCCTCTCTTGGTATAATGTCCTTCTGCTGGGGAAAGATATTTTATTCTGTGTCTCATGGACTATCTTCTCAGTTCTTTGTATTTAGGGCTGTAATGGGAGCATTTGAGAAACATTTTACTTTCTTATATTTGTGGTAGATGTACTACTACACCAGCTTCATAGGGCTGTTGTGGAGTTTAAATGAAATAACCCAGGTAAAGCTCTTGTGCTGGGTAAACAGTAAGTGTCCAGTAAATTTTAGCTATTATTATAACTTGATCCTTTTCTCCAATCTCACCTGTCTCGAAGCTAAGTGCACTTACTTACATACATTAAGGAAAGCCACCTCTACCCCCTGTCCTTCCTCTATCTCTTGGGAAAATTGCAAAACCCACAGAGAGTAAAAATGGAAGTTGCCTGGACTTGATGTTCAGAAATTATAGTTAACTGACAATATACATAACATTGTATTCAAAAACACTTTACCTTTACATTTACATGAATGGTTCTGCCTTCTTGGGACACCTGTCACAGGAAATATTTGCAGTG
Organism: Nomascus leucogenys; assembly: GCF_006542625.1. NCBI lineage: Eukaryota > Metazoa > Chordata > Mammalia > Primates > Hylobatidae > Nomascus > Nomascus leucogenys. Next base: position 78,886,433 of record NC_044397.1, read on the forward strand.
TAGGGAAGATAGTTTTTATCTTTCATCAAACAACTAATAATGGGATGTAAGAAAAAATTTAAACAAATGACAATTTGGATTTTGATTTCTGATCTTGTGATTATAATTACTGTTTTTTCAAAAGAATGAAATATAGATTTATGGTGAATAAAATAACCACTCTTTAATATCAATCTTATATAGTTTTTCAAAATATTTAACCTATGCACTCCTCTTCAAAAAAGACTAGAAAAACGTTTTGAGCGACCTTATCTATTTGTAAGACGAAAAGATTTAACTTCTCATCCATCCACCCACCTCCTTATTCTTGTTAGTGGACTACTGTTCTCCCAGTTAACACCCCAAACACGCTAACTTTGGCACTTCCTTTGACCCAATCCCTTCCTTTGATCCACTCAGGTCCAAGATCCATACATTTCATCTTGTCCAGGTCATGGTGGAACTCACCTTCTGTGTTCTAGTCTCCTGCAGACACTCTCAACTCTCAGAATCCTGTAGTAGCCTCTCTACAGTGATCCAATTTACTGGTTTTTCAAACTCCTTTAGCATCGGAACACTTTCTTCAAATGAACCCCATTTATAAAACAAAGAAAAACACAATTCCATTACTATATATTTATTTGATGAATTCAATTTTGTAGCATTTGCTAATTATAGAGAAATCAATGACCATTGGAAACTGTTTTGTTGAACACCAAGATTTGAAATCAGGGATTTGTGAAAGATCGTTGGAATCTCCTATCAGTGTCAACATCCCATTTTTTCCCTCTATTTGATTGCTCAATATTAACAAGATTCCAATCTACTCAGAGAAATATTTGCAAATGGTAACAATTCAGACATTTGAAAAAGGAGTAGCTGAAATTTTTGTTTCAAAGTTGAAGCACTAAGGGCATCTCACATCCTCACATTTTATCACTGACAAAATTTGCAGGTAAGAAGACCAATCCTCACTGTAAATGCTAAAGTGTCTATACTGGGAATTATCACCACACGACTTGCTGCATGTTCATTTGGCTTTACACGACTGACAGGAGCACACACCCAAGCAGAGGTAGGCACCTTGCCCAATATTCCCCAGGACCACCAAGGGATGCTCTGCAGTGATGTCCTGCTCATTCTGCTCTACCAAAGTAACTTCATTCCTGGGAAAGAGAAAACAAAAACAAAAAAGCCCTTGCATTATCAAAAGCTACATTTTAAGGCCTGACGTGGTGGCTCATGTCCGTAATCCCAGCACTTTGGGAGGCTGAGGCGGGCAGATCACTTGAGGTCAGCAGTTCAAGACCAGCCTGGCCAACATGGTGAAACCCCATCTTTACTAAAAAATACAAAAATTAGCCAGGCGTGGTGGCGCACACTTGTAGTCCCAGCTACTGGGGCAGCTGAGGGAAGAGACTCACTTGAACCTGGGAGGCAGAGGTTGCAGTGAGCTGAGATCGGCCACTGCATTCCAGCCTGGATGACATAGTGAGACTCTGTCTCAAAAAAAAAAAAAAAGAAAAAGAAAAAGAAAAAAAAAAGCTGCACTTTGAAAGCATTGGTTTCAATGGTGAATTTTATTTTATTATTATAAACTAAAAACAAATTGGTTGATTAAAACTGACAAAAACAAAACAAACCTTAGCCATTACTGAGCATATCAAACATAAACCCATTCCCAATCATCTAATTTCTAAGCCTTTGATATAAATTGCAGTATGGTATAATTGGCACCAACACTCAACTAAAGAACAAGAGACCAGTAGAGAAGCCATCTTCTTGCATGGAGGAGCTGGGTTTTTTTGTCTTGGGTGGGTTTGGGTTTCTTTAGTGCTCTGCATATAGCCTTTAGTACCTGTACACGTGGTACTAGTTCTGGATATTGGGTGCATTATAGTCTATAACCATGTGGAGGTAGTAGAGTACAGTGGTTAAGGCTCAGGCTCCAGCGCTGAAAAGCTTCCGTCTAATCCCCAAATTCTTTAGGCAAGTCACTTCATGTCTCTAGGCCTCAGTTTTCTTATCTGTGAAATAGTACCTATCCAACAGGGTTGTCATTAGGAAATAATAGATATAAATTACTAAGTCCAGGACTGCAACGAAGTAGGAAACAGCTTCATAAACATGATTTTGATGTTGTTATTTTTAGTGCACATCTCATCTTTCCTAAATAAATGGTCGCATAATATCCAAATGTCTTTATGACAACTTTTGCAGAAGAAAGTATGCCGATACTCATTTATACAATTTTCTGTGAATGGACATACACAGGACTAAGTTTTTTTTTAACAACCAACCTATGTATATGTATGAAATTCCTCTGAAAGGATAAACTTTGGTGAGGAGAAAAAAGGAGGTAGGGGCAAACATGAGAGGAGGATTGCTTTTTAATCTATATCCTTTTGAACCATTCAAATGTTATGTAGAGTGCATTCAACAATGTATAAACAGGCCAGGCGCAGTGACTCATGCCTGTAATCCCAGCATTTTGGAAGGCCAAGGCCAGAGGCCTGAACCCAGGAATTCAAGACTAGCTTGGGCAACATAGTGAGACCTTATCTCTGCAAAAAATAAATTAAAAAAAAAATAGTCAAGCACAGTGGTGCACACCTGTGGTCCTAGCTTCTCAGGAGGCTGAGTTGAGAGGATTGCTTGAACCCAGGAGGTGGAGGCTGCAGTGAGCTGTGATCATGCCACTGCACTCCAGCCTGGGTGACAGAGTAAGACCCTGTCAAAAAAAAAAAAAAAAAAATATATATATATATATATACACACACACACACTGTATATATATATTTATATATATACTATATATATTTCTCTATATACACTATATATAAATATATAAATAGATTTTTGTATATATTTATAAGATATATAAATAGATTTTTGTATATATTTATAAGATATATAAATAGATTTTTGTATATATTTATAAGATATATAAATAGATTTTTGTATATATTTATAAGATATATAAATAGATTTTTGTATATATTTATAAGATATATTTATATATTTTCTGTATATTTATACAGAAAATAGAGTATAGTGCATAAATAAATATAAATATTTTATTTATATACATAAATATATATATCTACATACACAAAGAGACAAGCACTGAAGGTATTGTAGAGGCAGCAAAACTCCACCTCTGTCCTCTTTTAGGCTGGGCTGGAGAATTAAATTCACATAAGACAGATTAACAGGACAAAAGCATGCAAGTTTATTTAATACAAGTTTTACATGGCATGGGAGCCCCCATAAGGAAATGAAGACCCAGAAGCAGTCACAGTTATTTTAACAAGGTCTGTACAGAAGTTTCTCATTCTCAACTTTCCATCCTTGATAAGAATGCTGTGGGGGTGGCTGGACGCAGTGGCTCATGCCTGTGGTCCCAGAACTTTGGGAGGTCCCAGCCGAGGCGGGAGGATCATGAGGTCAGGAGATCAAGACCATCCTGGCTAACGTGGTGAAACCTCGTCTCTACTAAAAAATACAAAGAAAAATTAGCCAGGCTTGGTGGCGCACACCTGTAGTCCCAGCTACTCAGGAGGCTGAGGCAGGAGAATGGCGTGAACCTGGGAGGCGGAGCTTGCGGTGAGCTGAGATCTTGCCACTGCACTCTAGCCTGGGTGACAGAGGGAGACTCTGTCTCAAAAAAAAAAAAAAAAAGAATGCTGTGGGGGTTTTGGGGGGGGTTTTGTTTGTTTGTTTAGAGACAAGATCTTGCTATGTTCCCCAGGCTGGACTCAAACGATCCTCTCACCTCAGCCTCCCAAAAAGATGCTGCATCTTTCACATGAGAATTTCATCTCCTGCTTTTAAGGAACAGAATGAAGGTCATATTCTTTTTTTTTTTTTTTCTTTGAGACAGGGTCTTTCTCTTTCACTCAGACTAGAGTGCAGTGGCACAATTATGGCTCACTGCAACCTTGACCTCCCAGGCTCAAGTGATCCTCCCACCTTAGCCTCCCAAGTTGCTGGGACTACAGGCACAAACCACCATGCCTGGATAATTTTTGTTTGTTTGTTTTGTTTTGAGACAGAGTCTTGATCTGTTGCCCAGGCTGGAGTGCAATGGGGCAATCTCAGTTCACTGCAACCTCCTCCTCCCAGGTTCAAGCGATTCTCCTGGCTCAGCCTCCTGAGTAGCTGGGATTACAGGCGCCTGCCACCACACCTGGCTAATTTTTGTATTTTTAGTAGAGATGGGGTTTCACCATGTTGGCCAGGCTGGTCTTGAACTCCTGACCTCAGGTGATCATCCCGCCTTGGCCTCCCAAAGTGCTGGGATTAAAGGTGTGTGTCACCACGCCCGGCCTTTTTTTTTTTTTTTTTGTAGAGATAGGGTCTTGCCATGTTGCCCAGGCTGGTCTTGAACTCCTGAGTTCAAATGATCCTCCAGCCTCAGCCTCCCAAAGTGCCTGGATTTGCATGAGCCACCACGCCCAGCCAGGGGCGTCATATTCTTAACCCATCAATATAAACAGACAGCTCACAAAAGAGGAAGTACCAATAACTAATAAACGTAAAAGGAGAATCAATTTCTCAACAGTTTAGTTAAAAAAAAAAAAAAAAAAAATTTGAGACAGGGTCTCACTCTGTCTCTGTTGCCCAGGCTGTAGTGCGATGGTGTGATGATGGCTCACTGCAACCTCAACCTCGCAGGTTCAGGTGACTCTCCCATGTGTCTCCTGGGTAGCTGGAACTACAGGTGCACACCACTACACTTGGCTAATTTTTTGGATTTTTCATAGAGGCAGGGTTTTACCATGTTGCATAGGCTGATCTCAAACTCCTGGGTTCAAGCAATCTACTCACTTAAGCCTTCCAAAATGCCAAGATTACAGTGTGAGCCACTGACTCCAGCCCAAAAAATTTTTTTAACTTTTATTTTATTTTTTTTATAGAGATAGGGTCTCACTATGTTGCCCAGGCTGGTCTTGAATCCCTGGCTCCAAGCAATCCTCCCACTCCAGCCTCCCAAAGCACTGGCATTATAGGCATGAGCCACCGCACCCAGCCAAGTCAAAAAAGTTTTGCATTGAGAATATCACATATTGACAACAGATAGTTTCATGCTTTGCTCGGGAGAGTATAAATTGGAAAAGCAATTTTAAAAATTTATTTATTATTATTTTATTTTTGAGACAAAGTCTCACTCTGTCACCCAGGCTGGAGTGCAGTGGCACGATCTCGGCTCACTGCAACCCCCACCTTCCAGGTTCAAGCGATTCTCCTGCCTCAGCCACCCAAGTAGCTGGGATTACAGGCATGGGCCACCATGCCCAGCTAATTTTTGTATTTTTAGTAAAGACAGGGATTTGCCATGTAGGCCAGGCTGGTCTTGAACACCTGACCTCAGGTGATCTGCCTGCCTCAGCCTCCCAAAGTGCTGGGATTTCAGATGTGAGCCACTGCACCCAGGCTGGAAAAGCAATTTTAGAGAGCAATTTAGCAATGTCCTATTGAAAGGACAGGCAAGCCCCAAAATTGGGGCTTAGGCTGGGAGGGTTCTTGGCTTCACCCAGGAAAGAATTCAAGGGTGAGCTGGTAGTGTTGAACAGCAACTTTTATTGAAGCAGCAGTGTACAACAGCAACTGTGGAGCAGGGCTACCCCATAGGCAGTGTGCACAGAATAGCAGCTCAGAGGTAGTTCAGCAGTCATAGTTATACCCACTTTTAATTACATGCAAATTAAGGGGGAGTTGATGCAGAAATTTCTAGGAAAAGCATGGTAACTTCCAGGTCATTGAGTCATTGCTATGGAAAGGGATGGTAACTTCTGAGTGTTGCCATGGCAATGGCAAACTGACAGGGCACACTGGTGGGCGTGTCTTATGGAAAGCTGCTTCCACCCTGGCCCTGTTTAAGCTAGTCCTCAATTTGGTCTGGTGTCCAAGCCCTTCCTCCAGAGATGAGTCCCACCTCCTACCTCACTATCAAAACTAAACTCTTATGTGCCTTATGGCCCTGCAATACTACCTCTCAGTATCTCTCCTACAGAAGCCCTCACGCATGTGCCTGAGAAGATATGTACAAGGGTGGACACTGCAGCATGGTTGGTAACAGCAAAAAACTGGAAGCAAGTTAAATGTTCACCAATACAGAAATGTTTAAATAATCCATAGTATATTCATAGTGTGGAATTTTATACATCAGATTTTAAGATTAGCAAAGGCTAGCTGCTCAACACACATAGAAGCTGATATGGCATTGACTTTTGAGAAAAGAAAAAGCTGCCGGGCGCAGTGGCTCACGCCTGTAATCCCAGCACTTTGGGAGGCCGAGGCAGGCGGATCACGAGGTCAGGAGATCGAGACCATCCTGGCTAACACGGTGAAACCCCGTCTCTACTAAAAAATACAAAAAAAATTAGCCAGGCATGGTGGCGGGTGCCTGTAGTCCCAGCTACTCAGGAGGCTGAGGCAAGAGAATGGCGTGAACCCGGGAGGCGGAGCTTGCAGTGAGCGAGATCGCGTCACTGCACTCCAGCCTGGGTGACAGAGTGAGACTCCGTCTCAAAAAAAAAAAGGAGAGAGAAAAAGTGTCATTGCAACTTGACTGGCAAGGAGACAGGAGGCAATTCTCAAATCTGTCTCTCAAGCACGGGTCTGGGGCAGGTTTTATGGGCAAAGGGGAACAATGGAGTATATAGGAAGATGCGATAAGGTGTGACCTGATTAGGTTCATGCAAAGAAGCAGTGATCTGATGAGATCATGCAATGAGGTCATGTTGGGTCCTCAGCTTTTAGAAAAGTCCATACTCCAACAAAACAGGGCAACCCTTGCTTTTTAATGTGGTCTTTGTTGCTTGGTCCAAGGTCCAAGCACTTAGATTCTGCCTGTGGTTGGCTTTTTCATTCCAGCTGGCTCTGAGGTCAGGACCTGGGCCTGCTTGATTCTTCTGGCTATACTCAGGTTAGGTGACTTGCAACCTGGGGGTCCTTAGAAGCTGAGAAACAACTCATCATTTTGTTACATTTTGTTGCTGACAATATTGAACCAGATTGGTCTAGTTCCAGGGTTACATATGGTTACATTGAAAGATCTTTAAGGCATACTGAGAAAGGCAAGATAGAAAATATAGTGCGCTACTTGTTAAAGGTGCAGGGTCTTGACTGCTACTTGTCAGGTTCTTGGCGTTTTGAACACAGAATTAGATAAAATGCACAGCAAAGCAAGGAAAGAATTAAGCAAGGAAAGCAGAGATTTATTGGAAACGAAAGTACACTCCACAGGGTAGGAGTACCTGGAGCAGTGACTCAAGGGCCCTGATTGCAGGCTCTTCTGGGGTCCAAATATCCTCTAGAAGTTTTCCATTGGCCATTTGGTGGATACCTCATGCAAATAATGTAGTGGCCCACGATCAGTCTGATTGGTTGCAGAAAGCAACCAATAAGAGGCTAAAGTGAAATTACAAAGTTACACTCCTATGCAAACATCTGATTGGTTGCTCAAAGCAACCAATCAGAGGTACTTTCAATTTTCCATCTGCCAAGCAGAAAGTGGGGGGCAGGGGCGGTTTGCAAAGGGAGTAGTGTTTGGTTCTTTTGATACTTAGGTGTTGAAAGTTGGGGTTTTCCTTTTGATTTAGTTCTAGGAAGTCAGTATGAATCGGCCTTAGGTTCCCTGCCTCCAGACCCTATTCTGCCTCACTGTTTATATTTTAAAAGTTTTTTTCATTTATTTATTTACTTATTATTTTATTTTGTTTTTAATTTTTTTCTTTTTTTTTGGTAGAGACAGTGGCATCTCACTACGTTGCCCTGGCTGGTCTCGAACTCCTGGCCTCGTGATCTTCCTGCCAAAGCCTCTCAAAAAGTTTTAAAATAATAAAACTTCTATTTTTCTATGTACATATATTTTTGTATGTGAACATACGGTCTAGAAGGACAAATTCAAACTTTTATAAGAGATTACCTCTGGGGAGAGGAATGATCCAACATGGCGGCTAGCCTATATAATACCTTTGTGAGAATTTTTTAAAGGTTACCTTTCTTCCAGACAATTTACTGCCATCTGCTGGAAAATTATCATTTAAAAATGTCAAAGGTACTACCCTGTGAATAGTGACCCCTAGGGTTGCTCGTGGCACAACTCGCACGTAGTCTGTGGCCTTAGAGGACATTCCTTGAGACTGAGATCAAGTTTTATTCTGAGGTCTATACAAAATAAGTCAATTTGACCACATGGATAAACACTAGCTTTCAATGTATTAAAATTTATTTTGTAACATTTCTATGTACAAAAGCACCTAAGTTTTGGAGAGGTGAGGTTCGTGGGTTAAATTGTGGGTTATGTCACTGACAAAATCAGAGACTCACTACTTCCAAGTGCAGGGAGGATTTGAGCAGCAGCAACTGGGTACTAAACAAGACAAGTTACCTCTGAGGTCTTTCCTTTCGAATAGCAGGAATGGAGGATATTCTTGCATAATAAAGTATTTTTCAGTACCAGGTGTCCATTTTCTTCCCTTCATGTTTCAAATCATGTTTTGGAGGCAGGAAGAATTCGTAAAGTAGTTGCAGCAATTGCTTCTGGCAGTTTACAGTATTTTTGCAATATTAAGCAATTCAAATTACCATTAAATTTCTATATATGTGAGTTTAGACACAACACCAGTGAAATGTGATACTGACTTTTATATTGTTAAAGCAAACTAAACATGGCCTGAGAAGGACTCTGTACTTCTTTTTTCTTTTTTTCTTTCTGAGACACAAAAAGATTTTTTGAGACAGGGTAGGAGTAGCTGGAGCAGTGACTCAAGAGTTTTGCTCTTCTCACCCGGGCGGAGTGCAGTGGTGCAATCTCAGCTCACTGCAACCTCCACCTCCCAGGTTCAAGCAATTGCACAGAAACAGCTGAATTGGCCGGGCGCGGTGGCTCACGCCTGTAATCCCAGCACTTTGGGAGGCCAAGGCGGGTGGACCACGAGGTCAGGAGATCTAGACCATCCTGGCTAACACGGTGAAACCCCGTCTCCACGAAACATACAAAAAAAATTAGCCGGGCGTGGTGGCGGGCGCCTATAGTCCCAGCGGCTCGGGAGGCTGAAGCAGGAGAATGGCGTGAACCTGGGAGGCGGAGCTTGCAATGAGCCGAGATCACGCCATTGCACTCCAGCCTGGGCGACAGAGCGAGACCCCGCCTCAAAAAAAAGAAAAAGAAAAAGAAACAGCTGAATTGGTTACAGGTTGGCGTTTGCCTTATGTGAACACAATTTGAACACTCGACAGTGTATGAGTAGTTAAAGGCGTGAGCCACTGTGCCTGGCCCTAAATAATTTACTTTCGATATTTCATGTTTAGGCTGGGCTCGGTGGCTTGTGCCTATAATCCCAGCACTTTGGGAGGCCGAGGTGGGCGGATCACCTGAAGTCAGTAGTTTGAGACTGGCCTGGCCAACATGATGAAACCCCATCTCTACTAAAAATACAAAAAAATTGGCCGGGTTGGTGGCACGCGCCTGTAGTTCCAGCTACTCGGGAGGATGAGACAGGAGAATCCCTTGAACCTGGGAGGCAGAGGTTGCAATGAGCCGGGATCTCACCACTGCACTCCAGCCTGGGTTACAAGAGCAAAACCTCGTCTCAAAAAAAAAAAGAAAGAAAAGAAAAAGAAAAAAAAGAAATCCGGCTGGGCGTGATGGGTCACTCCTGTAATCCCAGCACTTTGGGAGGCCGAGGCAGGTGGATCACGAGGTCAGGAGATCGAGACCATCCTGGCTAACACGGTGAAACCCCGTCTCTACTAAAAATACAAAAAATTAGCCGGGTGCGGTGGCGGGTGCCTGTAGTCCCAGCTACTCGGGAGGCTGAGGCAGGAGAATGGCGTGAACCCCAGGAGGCAGAGCTTGCAGTGAGCCGAGATCGCGCCACTGCTCTCCAGCCTGGGCAACAGAGCGAAACTCCATCTCAAAAAAAAAAAAAGAAACTGATCAAAAGGAAAATAATGTAGGATGGAACAAGACTTGGGAATTGGGTGGGATATAGTGAGAATGTCTTTTGTGTATATGACTCAGTCCTTTTTAAAAAAATGAAATTCGAATGTAATAGTTTGATATTTTGTCTGTATAAAAATATGTCATGTTGAAACATCAGTATCAGCTGCAACTAGCTGGGATCAAAAAAATTGTCATCTTTGGGTCACATACTATAATAACAGGTCACGTATAGTCTTTCATGTTTGGCTGCTCATAGCTTTTAAGTCTCACACCTTCCTCTTCCCCTCTGTCTCACACCTGGGCAAGCTGATAAAAGCTAGTTCTCCACCCTTTGGCACCATCAGGAAGTCCAAACACACATGGAACCCTCACCTGGCCCTACCTCCAAATATCCTTATACTCCCAGGCCAGTCTCTTTTTGCTCCTCTCTCAAGCTATTTTTGGACCTGCTTGGGAGCCACCCTACTCTCTACAGAAAGTCTCATTATATAAATAATAAACCTTTTCATGCCCTTATAGGGCGTGTGTGGCATTTTCAGCCTCAACATCCCAATCGCGTTTTTGTTTGTTTGTTTGTTTGTTTTTTTTGGAAACAGAATCTCACTCTCTTGCCCAGGCTGGAGTGCAGTGGCAGGATCTCAGCTCACTGCAACCTCCACCTCCTGGGTTCAAGCAATTCTCCTGCCTCAGCCTCCCAAGTAGCTGGGATTACAGGTGCCTGCCACCACATCCAGCTAATTTTTGTATTCTTTAGTAGAGACAGGGTTTCGCCATGTTGGCCAGGTTGGTCTCGAACCCCTGGCCTCAAGTGATCTGCCCACCTTGGCCTCCTAACATGCTGGGATTATAGGCGTGAGCCACCTCGCCCAGCTGCAACCACATTTTAAGTAGGGGCCCATACTATTTCTTCTCAGTGGCCATAACCTGTACCCTTAGCAAATGTCATTTATCTCAAATTCTTAGGTAATTAATTTATACGAATGCACTACAGATGCACCAAGGTTTAAAAATAGCCACGGCCGGGGGCAGTGGCTCACACCTGTAATCCCAGTACTTTGGGAGGCTGAGGCAGGCAGATCACGAGGTCAGGAGGTCCAGACCATCCTGGCTAACACGATGAAACCCCATCTCTACTAAAAATACAAAAAATTAGCTGGGCCTGGTGGCCAGCCCCTGTAGTCCCAGCTACTCGGGAGGCTGAGACAGGAGAATGGCGTGAACCCGGGAGGTGGAGCTTGCAGTGAGCCGAGATCGCGCCACTGCACTCCAGCCTGGGCGACAGAGTGAGACTCCATCACAAAAAAAAAAAAAAAAAAAAAAAAAAAAATAGCGCCAGATGAAGATCCACAAATGAGCTTGATCTATCAGTACTTAAAACAAAACAAAAGAGGCTGCTTGCAGTGACTTACTCCAATAATTACTGAAAAGCATGGTTTTTCACATAAAAAGTGCACTCTAAAATCCAAGAAAGAAAAATAAAATACACCCACACCTGCACTCATTGAAGTGATATTTCAGAACATCAGGGATAGAAAATCTATGAAGAGTGAAAAAGCAGATTACAGGAATGATGTGCACTGGTTACACACTTCTTAGCAACAGCAACAGATACCAGAAGTGCTTAGGGAAAATAACACAACCTAGAACTTTGTATCCAGCTGTCATTCAAGAGTGAGGTCAAAATTTTGAGATGCATGAAGACAGGGAATTTCCTACACACAGATCTTTATTTTAAGAATTATAAAAAGATGTGCTGCAGAAAGAAGAAAAAGATCTATTGAGAAAGTATAGAACACAAAATAGCAGCAGTGAGCACAGAAATTGATATTATGTGATAATAGCAACTCAGCCATTGACTTTTTAAAAAGTTTAACTCATCATTTTATGCTCTAAAAATTATAATTCATAGGCTATACAAGAAAATGTATATATTTGGCATATTTTTAAAAGGTTTCATATGGCAAAAGTTAGCATAAACAAAGTTGATAAACAACAGATCTGTGAACAAACAATGGATCTGTAAAAATGTAATTCAGATGATAGACAAAAGATTAATTTCTGTAACATACAACAAACTCCTGCAAACTGACAAAAAAAGATAGTCCAATGGAGAAAGGGAAAAGATATGAATAGGTAAATCAAGAAGAACACATCTAAATGGCTAAGAGCATATTAAAGTTTCAAAATCTGCAGTATTTTTTTAATTACAATAACAATCAGAAATCACTTAGTGTTCATCAGACAGAATATATCTACATATATATTCTGGTAATATATACATGCATATATAAAAGATTTGTAATAGCTGTTGCTGGCAGGGATGTAGGGGAAAGGGTGTTTCCACATTGTTCTTGAAAATGTGGAGTGTTATAGCATCTTTTGAAAAAGCAATTTACCAATATTTACTACAATTAAAAGTAAATACATCCTTCAAGCCCGAAAGTCCACTTCTTAGAATCTATATAAAAAGAACTTTATAAGGAAATTTTACTAAAGGATGGTGATTGTTTATAGGAGCCAAGAACCAAAAAAAAAAAAATTTGAACTCCTAACAATACAGAATGCCTGCATGGGTTGCATTTTATCCACACCATGAAATATTTTACAGCCATTCAGACTAATTAATTAGCACTCTATCAGCTGACTTGAGGGATTTTCATGATTGTAAAATGAAAATTAAGGTACAGCCAGGTGAGCTGGCTCACGCCTGTAATCCTAGCACTTTGTGAGGCCGAGGTGGGTGGATCATCTGAGGTCGGGACTTCAAGACCAGCCTGGCCAACATGGTGAAACCTTGCCTTTACTAAAAATACAAAAAAATTAGCCAGGCATGGTGGCGGGCACCTGTAATCCCAGCTACTCGGGAGGCTGAGGGAGGAGAATCACTTGAACCTGGGAGGCTGAGGTTGCAGTGAGCCTAGATGGCACCACTGCACTCCAGCCTGGGCTACAGAGCAAGACTTCATCTCAAAAAAAAAAAAAAAAAAAGGTAAGGTACTAAAACTGTATGATATGATCCAATTTTGGATAGCATACACAGACACACACATTTTAAAAACTGCATGTGTATATATATATGTATATATGTTTATATGTGTTTGTATATGTACATATAATTCTACCTATGTATTTCTATATACACGATATATATTTTTATGATCATATGTATACAAAGAAGAATATGAAAGGGCATATTAACTAGGTAGTTAATATGGCTCATCTGGAAGTAAAGATGGGAGTGTGTGAAGTATTCGTGTTGTGGACATGTTACTGGTGGACGAGATCCAAGTTACTCCGAGTTACTGGCAGCCCATCTGTAGGGGTCCCCAGCAACTTCAGTTCTTGCCTCCCCAGAAGAAAGAATTTGACTGAGGGACATAAAACAGAAGAAGGGACAAGGCAAGTTTCAGAGCAGGAGTAGAAGTTTATTTAAAAAGGCTTTAGAACAAGAAAGAAAGGAAGGTGTGCTTGGAAGAGACCCCAGGAGGGCACATGAAGGTAAAAGAGCCAAGTGCTCCATTTAACTGTGATCCTAGGACTTTATAGGCTCACCTCTTTCCCATAATTCTTCCCTTAGTGTGGGCTTTCCACATGTGCAGAGCTCTTCTCAACCTTGGGAAGTGAGCACATGTGGTGTGTTTAGGAAGTTGTATGTATGACCATGTGAGGCTTTCTTCCCTTTTTCCGGTGGAGTGTACCCGGAAGGTCATATTTTGCCATTTTGTCTCTTAGTGCACATGCCCAAGAAGTTTCTTTCTTCTCCCTGGCATCTGCATTCAATTAACACTTTTTTTTTTTTTTTTTTTTTTTTTTAGACGGTTTCTCTCTTGTTGCCCAGGCTGGAGTGCAATGGCGCTATCTCGGCTTACTGCAACATCCGCCTCCAGGTTCAGGCAATTCTCCTGCCTCACCCTCCTGAGTGGCTGGGGTTACAGGCACCTGCCCCCATGCCCAGCTAATTTTTTTTTTTTTTTGAGACGCTATAAGCATGTAATTGGGGAGGGCAGGGATGCCACACTCTCTTCATAGCAAATAATTGCTTTGTGTCTTTTAGGATTTTCCACTGTATCACCAGAGATTCCTGTAAGATAAAAATCTGTTTATAACGATCTGAGCTGATTCTGTTTTACATACACGCCCCCATTCCACATACACACAAAGAGAAGTATTTTTGCATGGTTTTAACATTCACTGAATTTTCCAGGAACCAAACTGCTGTGTAAATGTAGGAAAAATGTACTTTGTTTTGTTGGGAATCTTCCAAGTGTTGTTGACCATTTTGGGAAATCAAATTGTTTTTGGCCATGCATCTACTAGAATGTGAGTGTTAGTACAACATTCCTGGGTCACTACATTTGTAATTGCAAATTACATGCAGGCTAGCGTGGTGGCTCACGCCTGTCATCCCAGCACTTTGGGAGGCTGAGGCAGGCAGATCACTTGAGGTCAGGAATTCAAGACCAGCCTGGCCAACATGGTGAAACCCCGTCTCTAGTAAAAATACAAAAATTAGCTGCACGCCCAGCTAATTTTTTTGTACTTTTAGTAGATCTAGGGTTTCACCACATTGATCAGGCTGGTCTCGAATTCCCAACCTCAGGTAATCTGCCAGCCTTGGCCTCCCAAAGTGCTAGGATTACAGGTGTGAGCCACCACGCCTAGCCCATTTAACACTTTTAATGTTAATAGCTGTGGATCATCAGGAGATTGTCTCTCCCTGACACCCTGGGTGGGCTGCTAAATTATCGTTTTTAGAGAAGCAGTGTGATAATTTTTGAACCATTACTTGATGTTTCTAGTGGGTTGGGGGAGAGTCCTCTCCTGCCCCATTCATGCCTATCTAAATATCTGTAACAGATAGAGCTGGGGAGAAGTTTTCCAAATAAATACTGCAAGAATGATATGATTCTTCTTACTTACAATTTTATATATGTGTGTTTGTATAAAAAACAATAAAGGCCAGGTATAGTGGCTCACATCTGTAATTCCAGCACTTTGGGATGCCAAAGTAGGAAGATTGCTTGAGACCAGGAGTTCGAGACCAGCCTAGGTTGATATAGTGAGACCTTGTTTCTACAAAAAATTTAAAAATTAGCTGGGCATGATGGCAGGCGCCTGTAGTCCCAGCCACTTGGGAGGCTGAGATGGGATGATTGCTTGAGCCCTGGAGGTCAAAGATACAGTGAGCAGTGATTGTATCACTGCACTCCAGCCTGAGTGACAGAGTGAGAGCCTGTTTCTCAAAAATAAAAAATAAAAATAAGTAATAAAAGTTTAAAGGGTCAAATAAAAGTTGAGGCAATATCACAGATTAAATACAATCTCTATCAAAATCTCAGCTGATTTTTTTGCATAAATCAATAAGCTGATCTTAAAATTCATATGGGAATGTGAAGGTCTCAGAATAGCCAAAACAATCTTGAATAAAAGAACAAATTTGGAGGACTCACACGTCCCAATTTCAAAATTTGCTACAAAGCCACAGCAATCAGGATGGGCACTGTGGCCCACATCTATAATTCCAGCACTTTGGGAGTCCAAAGCAGGAGGATCAATTGAGCCCAGGAGTTGGGCAACATAGTGAGTCCCTGCATCTATTTTAAAAAAAGCTACAGCAATCAAGACAGTGTAGTCCTGCATAAGGAAAGACATATAGATCAATGGACTAGACATGAGTACAAAATGAATTCTTACATTTATGGTCAATGGATTTTTAGCAAGGGTGCCAAGATAATTCAATGGAAGAAAGAATAATTTTTTCAACCAATGGTGTGGGGACAACTGGATATCCATATGCAAAAGAATGAAATTGGGTTCCCTGCTTCACACCATATGCAAAAATTAATTCAAAATGGATCATAGCTAAGTGCAAAAACAACAACAACTATAAAACTCAGAAGAAAACTTAGGAATTAATCTTTATGATCTTGGATTAGGCAATAGTTTTTTAGATATGACCCCAAAAGCTCAAGCAACAAAATAAAATAAATTGTAACAAAAGTTAAACTTTTGTGCTTTGGAGGATACCATGAAGAAAGTGAAAAGAGGCTGGGCACGGTGGCTAATACCTCTAATCTCAGCACATTGGGACGCTGAGATAGGAGAATCACTTGAGCCCAAGAGTTCAAGCCTGCAGTGAGCTATGATTGCACCACTGTACTCCAGCCAGGGCAACAGAGTGAGACCCTATCTCTAAAGAAAAGGAAAAAAAGGGCTATTTTTTGTATCCCTGCTCTGCAAGGAGCAGTATGAAAAAAAAAAGAAAGAAAAAAGAAAAAAAGAAAAAGAAAGGGAAAAGATAATTCCACAGTATGGGAGAAAACATTTGCAAACCATATATTTGATAAAGGATTGGAATCCAAGATACATAAATAATTTCATAACTCAACAACAAAAAAAGATAAATGATCTAGTTTTTTTAATGGGCAAAGGACTAGATAGACTTTTTGCCAAAGAAGATACAAGGATACCTGGTTTTATTGCACTTTGCTTTATTGTGCTTTACAGATACTATGTTTTTTACATATTGAAGGTTTGTGGCAACCCTGCATCAAACAAGTCTATGGGCTCCATTTTTCCAACAGCTCATGATGTATAACTGGGTCACATTGAGAGATAACAGCGTGCTGGCAGTCCTCACAGCCCTCGCTCACTCTCGGCGCCTCCTCTGCCTGGGATCCCACTTTGGCAGCACTTCAGGAGCCCTTCAGCCCACCGCTGCACTGTGGGAGCCCCTTTCTGGGCTGGCCAAGGCCGGAGCTGGCTCCCTCAGCTCACAGGGGAGGTGTGGAGGGAGAGGCATGAGCAGGAACCGGGGCTGCGTGCAGCACTTGTGGGCCAGCTGGAGTTCCGGGTGGGCGTGGGCTTGGCAGGCCCCGCACTCAGAGCAGCCGGCCGGCCCTGCTGGCCCCAGGCAATGAGGGGCTTAGCACCCGGGCCAGCGGCTGTGGAGGGTATACTGGGTCCCCCAGCAGTGCCAGCCCACCGGTGCTGCGCTCGATTTCTCTCTGGGCCTTAGCTGCCTTCCCGCGGGGCAGGGCTCGGGACCTGCAGCCCGCCATGCCTGAGCCTCCCACCCCCTCCGTGGGCTCCTGTGCAGCCCCAGCCTCCCCGATGAGCGCTGTCCCCTGCTCCACGGCGCCCAGTCCCATCGACCACCCAAGGGCTGAGGAGTGCAGGTGCACGGCGCGGGACTGGCAGGCAGCTCCACCTGCAGCCCCGGTGCGGGATCCACTGGGTGAAGCCAGCTGGGCTCCTGAGTCTGGTGGGGAGTGGATAACCTTTATGTCTAGCTCAGGGACTGTGAATACACCAATTAGCACCCTGTGTCTAGCTCAGGGTTTGTGAATGCACCAATCGACACTCTGTATCTAGCTACTCTGGTGGGGCCTTGGAGAACCTTTGTGTCAACACTCTGTATCTAGCTAATCTAGTGGGGACCTGGAGATCCTCTGTGTCTAGCTCAGGGATTGTAAACGCACCAATCAGCACCCTGTCAAAACAGACCACTGGGCTCTACCAATCAGCAGGATGTGGGTGGGGCCAGATAAGAGAATAAAAGCAGGCTGCCCGAGCCAGCAGTGGAAACCCGCTGGGGTCCCTTTCCACACTGTGGAAGCTTTGTTCTTTTGCTCTTTGCAATAAATCCTGCTGCTGCTCATTCTTTGGGTCCACACTGCCTTTATGAGCTGTAACACTCCTGAGCCAGCGAGACCACGAACCCACCAGAAGGAAGAAACTCCAAACACATCCGAATATCAGAAGGAACAAACTCCGGACCCGCCACCTTAAGGGTTGTAACACCGCGAGGGTCTGAGGCTTCATTCTTGAAGTCAGTGAGACCAAGAACCCACCAATTCCGGACACAACATTTTGATAGTTCTTACAATATTTCAAATGTTTTCATAATTATGATAATGGTATGTTGATCTGTGATCAATGATCTTTGATGTTGCTATTGTAATTGCTTTGGGGCACTAGGAACTGTGTTCATATGAGACAGTGAACTTAATAAACATGGTATGTGTTATGACTGCTCCACTGACTGACGGGTCCCTTATTGCTCTCCCTCTCCTAGGACCTTCCTATTCCCTGAGACACAAAAATATTGAAATAACCCTACAATGGCCTCTAAGTGTTCAAGTGAAAACAAGAGTCACACATTTCTTACTTTACATAAAAGGTAGAAATAATTAAACCTGGGCTGGGTGCAATGGCTCACGCCTGTAATCCCAGCACTTTGGGAAGCCGAGGCAAGTGGATCACCTG
Source organism: Nomascus leucogenys (assembly GCF_006542625.1). NCBI lineage: Eukaryota > Metazoa > Chordata > Mammalia > Primates > Hylobatidae > Nomascus > Nomascus leucogenys. Next base: position 78,904,635 of record NC_044397.1, read on the forward strand.
AGGTCAGGAGTTTGAGACCAGCCTGACCAACATGGAGAAACCCCATCTCTACTAAAAATACAAAATTAGCTGGGTGTGGTGGTGCATGCCTATAATCCCAGCTACTTGGGAGGCTGAAGCAGGAGAATCACTTGAACCTGGGAGGCGGAGGTTGCAGTGAGCCAAAATTGTGCAATTGCACTCCAGCCTGAGCAACAAGAGCAAAACTCAGTCTAAAAAAAAAAAAAAGAAAGAAAGAAAAAGAAAAAAATAATTAAGCCTAATGAGGAAGGCATGTTGAGAACCAAGATAGGACAAAGCTAGGCCTCTTGCATCAAACAGCCAAGTTACGAATGCAAGGAAAACTGCTTTTTGTTAACCAAATAAAAGGTCTCACATATGTATTATTGAACCAGCCTACTAGTGCAGAGCATATAAACAAAGAAAAAACATTTTCCCAATAAAACATGCCCAACTGTTCAGATAGTGTTGATATTTTCAGCTTGTTATGGTAAGATGATAGTGACCTTGACACAGCATAGGCATGTGTGCCATCTCATGTTGCAGCAGGACAAGCTACAGACAAAACCCCTCAGACACCGAGTTAAAGAAGGAAGGGCTTTATTCGGCCAGGAGCTTTGGCAAGACTCACATCGCCAACAGCTGAGCTCCCCAAGTGAGCAATTCCCGTCCCTTTTAAGGGCTCACAACTCTAAGGCAGTCCATGTGAGAGGGTCGTGATCGATTGAGCAAGCAGGGGGTACGTAACTGGGGTCTGCATGCACTGGTAATTAGAATGGAACAGAACAGGACAGGGATTTTCACAGTGCTTTTCTATACAATGTCTGTAATCTATAGATAAGATAACTGATTAGGTCTGGGGTCAATCTTTAACTACCAGGCCCAGGGCACGGTGCTGAGCTGTCTGCTTGTGGATTTCATTTGCTGCCTTTTAGTTTTTACTTCTCCTTTCTTTGGAGGCAGAAATTGGGCATAAGACAATATGAGGGGTGGTCTCCTCCCTTAATGTGATGTTACTAATAGGCCCAGCTTGGTTCTTTTCCAATGTCTTCTCTTGTGCCAAGACCAGCTCGGTTGGGGAGACCCTAATCCAGCGGCGCTAGAGGAATTAAAGACACACACACAGAAAGACAGAGGTGTGGAGTGGGAAATCAGGGGTCTCACAGCCTTCAGAGCTGAGAGCCCTGAACAGAGATTTACCCACGTATTTATTGACAGCAAGCCAGTGATAAGCATTGTTTCTATAGATTAACTAAAAGTATTCCTTACGGGAAACAAAGGGATGGGCCAAAGTGAAGGGATGGGTCTGGCTAGTTATCTGCAGCAGGAGCATGTCCTTAAGGCACAGATCACTCATGCTATTGTTTGTGGTTTAAGAACGCCTTTAAGCGATTTTCCGCCCTGGGTGGATGAGGTGTTCCTTGCCCTCATTCCGGTAACCCACAACCTTCCAGTGTTGGCGTCATGGCCATCACGAATATGTCACAGTGCTGCAGAGATTTTGTTTATGGCCAGTTTTGGGGCCAGTTTATGGCCAGATTTTGGGGGCCTATTCCCAACATATTGGAGTTGTACCTGATTTTATTACCAATTTTCATCCAAATCCACTGTGGAATGGACTGTCTTGCTTTTCCTTCTTGGCCAGAAATTGCTTGATTTTGAAAGTCTTGTGAGAAGATGTGAAGTCAACATCACACACCACAATGGCAGAGAAAGGAGGCAAAGCAAGTTCTTGAAAGAAATTAAAAATGCGACTCCAATGAATGCACAAATGATTAGAAAGCAAAACAGTCTTATCGGTGATATGGAGAAACTGAGTGGTTTGGATAGAAGATCAAAACAGCCACTATTCCCTTAAGCCAAAGCCTAATCCAGATCAAGGCCCTAACTCTCTTCAATTCTATGAAGGCTGAGAGGTGAGGAAGCTGCAGAAGAAAAGTTGGAAGCCAGCAGGGGGTTGGTTCATGAGGAAATAAACCATCTCCATAAAGTAAAAGTGCAAGGTTTCAAGCTCATTCTTCCTGGTAAAAAACAAAACAAAATTAAACAAAAAAAGTACAAGGTGAAGGAGCAAGTGCTGATGGAGAAGCTCCAGCAAGTTATTCAGAAGATCTAGCTAAGGTAATTGATGAAGGTACATTGAACAACAGATTTTCAATTTAGATAAAACAATTTAGATGGAAGAAGATGCCATCTAGGACTTCCATAGGTAAAGAGAAGTCAATGGCTAGCTTCTAAGGACAGGCTGGCTCTCTTGTTAGGAGCTATTGCAGTTGGTGACTTTAAGTTGAAGCCAATGCTCATTTGCCATTTCAGAAATCTGAAATTGTGCTGAATCTACTCTGCCTGTGCTCTATAAATGAAACAACAAAGCCTGAATCACAGCATATCTGTTTACGACATGGCTTACTCACTATTGTGAGTCTAGATACTGCTCAGAAATAAAGGTTTCCTTTCAGAATATTACTGCGTATTGACAATGCACCTGGTCACTCAAGAGCTTGATGGAGCTGTCTCAAGCGTCTGTGTGAAGAGATCACCAAACAGGCTTTGTGTGAGCAACAAGGCTGCTTATTTCACCTGGGTGCAGGTGGGCTGAGTCCGAAAAGAGAGTCAGCAAAGGGTGGCAGATTATCATAAGTTCTTTTCTGTGTGTGTGTGAGACAGAGTCTCGCTCTGTCACCCAGGCTGGAGTGCAGTGGCGCGATCTCGGCTCACTGCAAGCTCCGCCTCCCAGGTTCACGCCATTCTCCTGCCTCAGCCTCCCGAGTAGCTGGGACTACAGGCACCCACCACCACTACCACGCCCGGCTAATTTTTTGTATTTTTAGTAGAGACGGGGTTTCACCGAGTTACCCAGGATGGTCTCGATCTCCTGACCTCGTGATCCGCCCGCCTCGGCCTCCCAAAGTGCTGAGATTACAGGCATGAGCCACCATGCCAGGCCTATCATTAGTTCTTATAGGTTTTGGGATAGGTGGTGGAGTTAGGAGCAATGTTTTGCGGGCAGGGGGTGGATCTCACAAAGTACATTCTCAAGGGTGGGGAGAATTACAAAGAACCTTCTTAAGGGTGGGGGAGATTACAAAGTACATTGATCTGTTAGGGTGGGGCAGAAACAAATTACAATGGTGGAATATCATCAGTTAAGGCTATTTTCACTTCTTTTGTGGATCTTCAGTTGCTTCAGGTGATCTGGATGTATACATGCAGGTCACAGGGGATGTGATGGCTTAGCTTGGGCTCAGAGGCCTGACAGGAGCTGTACAAGGAGATTAATATTGTCTTATGTTTATGAACCCAACATCCATTCTGCAGCCCATGGATCAAGGAGTCATTTTGACTTTCAAGTCTTATTATTTAAGGAATACTGGCCGGGTGTGGTGGCTCATGCCTGTAATCCCAGCACTTTGGGAGGCCAAGGAGGGTGGATTACTTGACGTCAGGAGATCGAGACCAGCCTGGCCAACATGGTGAATCCCCGTCTCTACTAAAAATACAAAAATTAGCCAGGCATGGTGGCGGGCGCTTGTAATCCCAGCTACTCAGGAGGCTGAGGCAGAAGAATCGCTTGAACCCAGGAGGTGGAGGTTGCAGTGAGCCAAGATCACGCCATTGCACCCCAGCCTGGGTGACAAGAGTGAACCTCTGTCTCAAAAAAAAAATAAAAAGAAAAAATAAAAAAGAAAAAGAAATACTGGCCAGGCACAGTGGCTCACGCCTGTAATCCTAGCACTTTGGGAGGCCAAGGTGGGCAGATCACCTGAGGTCAGGAGTTTGAAACCAGCCTGGCCAACAAGGTGTAACACCGTCTCTACCAAAAATACAAAAAAAATTAGCCTGGCATGGTGGTACGCACCTGTAATCCCAGCTACTTGGGAGGCTGAGGCAAGAGAATTGCTTGATCCTGGGAGGCGGAGGTTGCAGTTAGCCTAGATCATGCCACTGCACTCCAGCCTGGGCAACAGAGCAAGACTCTGTCTCAAAAAAAAAAGAAAAGAAAAAGAAATACACTTTGTAAAGCTGTAGCTGCTGTAGATGGTTCCTCTGATGGATCTGGGCAAAATACATCGAAAACCTTCTGGAAAGGATCCACCATTCTGGATGCCATTAAGAACATTTGTGGGAGGAAGTAAAAATGACAACATTCACAGGAGTTTGGAATAAGTTGATTCCAATCCTCATGGATGACTTGGAAGGGCTCAAGACTTCAGTGAGGAAGTCACTGCAGATGTGGTGGAAATAGCAAGAGAACTAGAATTAGAAATGGAGCCTGGAGATGTGATTGAATTGCTGCAATCTCATGATCAAACTTGAATGGATGTGCAGTTGCTTCTTATGGATGAGCAAAGAAAGTGGTGTTTTGAGAAACCAGGAATGGACTCCTGGTGAAGATGTTGTGAATATTGCTGAAATGACAATAAAAGATTTAGAATATTCCATCAACGTGATAAAGCAGTGGCAAGGTTTGAATGAACTGACTCCAATTTAAAAAAAATCTTCCTTCTTGAGGATTTCTAACTGGTATAAAAAATTAAAAGAAAAATATGAACAAAAAGTTATTAAAATATAGTAAAAAAAGAAAAAATTCTATTGTGGTAATATGCCAACACATAGCATTGCATGCGACAGATAAATCTTTCATAAAAGAGTCAATGTGGTAAACTTCATTGTTGTCTTATTTTAAGAAATTTCCACAGCCACCCCAGCCTTTAGCAACCATCACCCTGATCAGTCAGCAGCCTTCAACATCAAGGCAAGACCCTCCACCAGCAAAAAGATGAAGACTCACTGAAGTCTCAGGTGATCATTAGCATTTTAGGCCATAAAGCATTTTATGTATTTATTTACTTATTTATTTGAGACAGAGTCTTGCTCTGTTGCCCAGGTTGGAGTGCAGTGGTGTGATCTCAGCTCACTGCAACCTCTGCCTCCCGGGTTCAAGCAATTTTCTTGCCTCAGCCTCCGAAGTAGCTAGGACTACAGGCGCACGCCACCACACCTGGCTAATTTTTATTTATTTATTTATTTATTTACTTATTTTTGAGATGGAGTCTCACTCTGTTGCCCAGGCTGGAGTACAGTGGCACGATCGTGGCTCACTGCAACCTCCACCTCCTGGGTTCAAGCGATTCTCCTGCTTCAGCCTCCCGAGTAGCCGGGACTATAGGCGCGTGCCACTGTGCCTGGCTAATTTTTTGTAGTTTTAGTAGAGACGGGGTTTCACCATGTTGGCCAGGCTGGTCTCGAACTCCTGAGCTCAAGAGATCTGCCTGCCTCGGCCTCCCAAAGTGCTGAGATTACAGGCATGAGCCACCATGCCCAGCCAATAAAGCATTTTAAAATTAAGGTATACACATTGTTTTCTTAGACATAATGCCATTTGCACACTTAATAGACTGCAGTATTATATAAACATAACTTTTATATGTACAGGGAAACCAAAAAATTTGTGTGACTCACTTTATTGTGATATTAGCTTTATTGCAGTGGTATAAAACCAAACCTCCAATATCTCCAATGTATGCCTGTATACAAATGGCCAATAAAGATATGAAAAGATATGCAGAAGTAGTTATTAGGTAAATGCAAAAAGCCACAAAGAGCCACTTCACACCCAACAGTGTAGCTAAAATTAAAATGACACATAATAACGAGTATTGGTTAGGTGAAGAAACTGGAAGTTTCCTACACTGCTGGTGGGAATGTAAAATGGCGTAGTCTGGCAGTTCCTCAAAAAGGTAAACTTAGAGTAACCATATGACCCCTTGGATATATACCAAAGAGAAATAAAAACATATGTCTACATAAAAACTTGTTCACAGCAGCATTATTTGTAATAGCCAAAAAGTAAAAACAACCCAAATGTCCATCAGCTGATGAACAAATAAACAATATGTGGTATATCTGTACAATGGAATATTATTCAACAATACAGGAGAATTAAGTAATGAATGTGTTCAAACATGAACAGACCTTTAAAACGTTATGCTAAATGAAAGAAGCCAGTCACAAAGACCACATATTATATGATTCTATCTATATAAAATGTCTAGAAAAGGCAAGTGCATAGAGATATTATCAGGTGCTAAGCTTTTCTTCCCATGTTTTTCACAATGACGTTAGTTGAATTTGTGTAGCATGTATATTCAAAGGATAAAAACCAGAAATCTGCCAGCATGGGCACCATAGTGAGACTCTGTCCCTACAAAATATTTTAAAAATTAGCCAAGTGTGGTGTTGTGTGCCTGTAGTCCCAGCTACTCAGGAGGCTGAGACAGAAGGATCATTTGAGACCAGGAGTTTGAGGCTGAAGTAAGCTCTGATGGCGACTGCACTCCAGCCTGGGCACAGAGCCAGACCCAGTCTCTACAAACAAACAGACAGACAAACAAACAAACAAACAAACCGAGAAATCTGGTAAAGCAGGAACCATAAAAATATAAAAACTGGAAGCAACAAGTTCCTCTCAAAGGATTCCATTTATTTATTTATTATTTAGAGGCAGGGTCTCGCTTTTTTGCCCAGGTTGGAGGGCAGTGGCACAATCATAGCTCACTGCAGCCTCAAATTCCTGGTCTCAAGCAATCCTCCTACCTCAGCCTCCCAAGTAGCTGGGACCACAGGTGTGTGCCACTACACCCAACTAAATTTGTGTCTTTTTTTTTTTTTTGGTGGAGACAGGTTCTCACTATGTTGCCCAAACTGACCTCAAGAAGCTGAGTTCAAGCAATCCTCCCACCTCACACCTCCCAGAGGTGGTGTGAGCCACCGCACCCAGCCTCAGAGGATTCTTCAGGTAGCCACAGGTCTGGCCCACAGTGAGAGCAGGTGTTGCTGAGAAAATGCATCAGTTCTGATAACAGCTGCCATGAATTGGTGCCCCATGTCCCAGGCATTCTTGTTATCATCTTACCTAATCCTTCAATACCCTGCCATGTGGCCAAAGTACAAAATATTTAATAGGGGAAAATATAGGCATTCCTTGTTATATGTTACTTTACCCCTGCAATAGCCCATTTGTTTGACATCACTGGAGAATAAAATATTACACATTTTTAGATAAGATTAAAAAAAAAAAAGAATTACACTGCTGCTCACCTAGAGGATTCTGGCCAGTATGACTGTCTGCAACAAAGTTCATAGTCATGATTATTATAAGACCCAACACTAAAACCCAACACTTCACATGTAGGAAGACCCTTAAAACTCATAGTTAGACCTCTTTTCCTCTTATTTACTGCAATTCTGGACTCTCTGGTAGCCCGTAAAACAGAAGGGGACAAGAAATGTTCAGGGTAAGCATCATGATATCAGAAAGGAAAGAGAAAAACTTTTTGAAAAGCAAGTCTGAAAAGATCCCCTAAATCCCAACACCACTGCAAAGCTGATAACCATCTTCCTCATCAGACTATGGGCTTCCTGAAGGCAGGAACTGTGCTGCCTGTAGACTCTAGAAATTCCAGATATGGACCTGAACACAGGTTCTAGGTCCTCAATAAAGTCATAAGGATGGAAGGGGAAGGAAAGCAAGCAGAAAGCAAACTGAAAAGAACATTCTTGAAAAAAACTGGGCCAGCGTGGTGGCTCACGCCTGTAATCCCAGCACTTTGGGAGGCCAAGGCAGGCAGATCACGAGGTCAGGAGATCGAGACCATCCTGGCTAACACAGTGAAACCCCGTCTCTACTGAAAATACAAAAACTTAGCAGGCGTGGTAGCGGGCACCTGCAGTCCCAGCTACTCGGGAGGTTGAGGCAGGAGAATGGCCTGAACTGGGGAGGCGGAGCTTGCAGTGAGCCAACTGCACTCCAGCCTGGGTAACAGAGCAAGACTCCATCTCAAAAAAAGAAAAAAAAAACTTGCTAAAAATGCCCCATTGGCTAATCCTAAGGGCAACTTTTTTTCTTGTTCTTTCTTTTTTTTTTAAGACAGGGTCTTGCCCTGTTGCCCAGGCTGGAGTGCAGTGGCCCAATCACAGCTCACCAAAGCCTTGACCTCCTGGGCTCAAGCAATTCTCCCACTCAGCCTCACTAGTAGTTGGGACTATAGGTACATGCCACCACATCCAGCTAATTTTCATATTCTTTGTAGAGACAGAGTTTCATCACGTTGCCCAGGCTGATCTCGAATTCCTAGGCTCAAGTGATCTGCCTGCCTCAGCCTCCCAAAGTGCTGGGATTACAAGTGTGAGCCACCGCACCTGGCTCCAACTTTTTTTCTATAGAAATAAGTCCCCAACTAAATAACAAAATTGTGTGGAGAAGAGAAAGAGGATATGTAGATTTCCCCTGTAATATCTATTTCATAAAGCAAAAGGAAACTTGCAAAGAAAAAGACAAATATTAGGAGAAGAAAACAGCCCATATCTTTGCTTCAAGCAATCAAATAGAGGTATCTCTTCTTTTCTTCCCCAGGTACACCTTGGTGAAGCCCTAAAGAGATTATACTTTGATTCTGAAATGCTTTTAAATATTACTATCAAGAGAGACTGTTTCAGTTTCCAGTTGACAATGAAATTAACAATAGAAACATTCCATTCCTAGGCTAGTTGTGGTGGCTTACACCTGCAATCCCAGCACTTTGGGAGGCTGAGGCAGATGGATCACTTGAGCCCAGGAGTTTGAGAGTGACAGAGCAGGAGCATTGTCATTTTGGACAAGCACTGCCATTTTAAAGTTCCCCTTGATCAAAAACTGCCTAAATCCAAAGGGTATCAGCCTAATTAATCGCTAATGCCAGCATGAGCATAAACCACAAATGACATCTCTGACCAGAAACATTCCAACCCTAAGATAAACCCCTCCCCAACCAGAGGCATGCCAGCCCTGAGACAACCTCCCCTCCGACCAGAGACATTCGAATCCCGCAATAAACTTCTCCTCCATACAGAAATATTCCAAGCCTGTAACAAGCTCTCTTGCCCTAAAACCCTTAAATACTCTTAGTCTGTAAGAGAGAGTGCTCCAGACTGAAATCAGCCAGAAACCCCTCTCAGGTTTATCCTCCAAAATAAACCTGTCTTTGACTGTTGAGCTGCTTTTCATGTTTCTTTCCTCTTTCTTTAACCCTTACAGAGACCAGTCTGGGCAACACAGCAAACTGGGCAACACAGCAAACTGGGCAACACAGTGAAACCCCATCTCTACAAAAAATACAAAAATTAGTTGGGTGTGGTGTCATGTGTTTGTAATCCCAGCTACTCAGGAGACTGAGGTGGGAGGGGTGGGAGGATCACTTAGGCCAAGGAGGGGCTCTAGGCTGCAGTGAGCCATGTTCACATCACTGCATTCCAATCTGGGTGACAAAGGGAGACCATGTCTCAAAAACAAAAACAAAAACAGCAATAATAACAACAAAAAGGAAACATTCCATTCCTTTGTAATCAATACCAAGTAGCATTTAATTGTGTGAGGCAACAATAAGACAAAGTGAATTACAGCCTGTCCTGTTCCCGTGGCTCATCTGGACAGTCTCACTGTCTGTGATTCACTTTTCTTGGAAGTTAGTGTGAACCAAACGAAGCCAGTCATGAGCTGCCCTGAAGTATGTTTCCTGTACAGAAATTAATGTACTTCAGCCGTATAACAAAACCTAGTTTTTAAAGAATCCATACCTACTTGTTTTTAAATCAATATTGAAATGGCTTGTTATTTTTTCTCCACAATTATTTCTGTGTAAGAAAATCCATCAAAACGTAAACCAAAAATAAAATTCTAAGGCCCTCCAACCATCTAAATGAAATTGCTCCTCAGCCAGAGCTGTTAAAGTGTAACATGAAGGACTGGTTCAGGCCATGAAGGGAAGTGGGGGTTGGACACGCCTTATTATACCTCTCCGCCATTAACATCAACACAGACTTTCAGTCTGATAAGAAGCATTTTACAGCCTGTTCTCTCTGAAGCCTGCTAGCTAAAAGCTTCATCTGCATGATAAAACTTGGGTCTCCACAACTTCTTATCGTAACCCAAACATTTCTTTCTATTGATCCCAGGTCTATTGTCCATTGATCCCAGGTCTTTAGACAAACTCAACTAATTGTCAACCAGAAAATGTTGAAATTCACCTATAGCCTGGAAGCCCCCCACCCCACTTTGAGTTGTCCCGCCTTTCAGGACCAAACCAATGTATTTCTTAAATGTACTTGATTGATGACTTATGTCTCCCAAAAATGTATAAAACAAGCTGCACCCCAACCACCCTGGGCACATGTCGTCAGGACCTCCTGAGGCTGTGTCACAGGCGCATCCTCAACCTTGGCAAAATAAACTTTCTAAATTAACTGAGACCTATCTCAGATTTTCTGAGGTTCACAAAAGTAAATCCGGAACCACAGACCATCATAATCTCTCCTTAGCCCCTGCTTTCATTTATGTTTATCTTCTTAAGGTTGTTCATTCATTCAACAGGTACTTACTGAGCATCTATTTTGTGTCAGCCCACAAGCCAGCTTTTTCAGTAGACATTATCCCTGTCCTCATGAAGCTAACAATCTATTAGGAAAGATGTAACCACAAAAATAATGAAGTATAATCTGCTTTAAGTGCTATGAAGAAAAAGTACTAAGTGTTATAAAAGTAAAAACTGACAGAACTGACCTCGTCTAGAGGAATCAGGAAAGGTTTCACTGAGAAAAGAGATTTGGCATGATATCTGATGTTTCTGGCATTTGGAATCACATGTTCAGAGGCCCTGTGGTTGAAGCACAGCGCCCGGGAGGACCACTGGAGGTAAAATTGCAAAGGTAGTTATAAGAGATGAAGCTGCAAAAATGTTCACAAGGACTTATAGCCAGGTTAGGGATTTTGGACTAAATCCTAAAACATCATGAAGCCAGTAAGTAGTTTTAGATAGAACAAGAATGTGATCAGATTTCCATTTTGAGAAGATCACTCAGAAGAGTAGTTGTTACAGGGTCTCCCTATATTGCCCAGACTGGTCTTGACTCCTGGGCTCAATCAATCCTCCTGCCTCAACCTCCCAAAGTGCTGGGATTACACTGAGCCACTGAGCTCAGCCTTGAATAAGATTTAGAAGAGTGAATACAAAGAGACTAGAGAGCGATAACAAATGTTTGAGTGAGAGATGAGGATAATTGGCCTAGGGTGCTGGCATTGAGTATGAAGAACACTGAAAGTTTTAAGAAGTATTTAGAAGGCAAAATTGATGGTTGTGGTTAACTGTAAGTGGTTTACTTGGCAGTAATTTTATTTATTTATTTATTTATTTCCTCCATCAGGTGCTCATAGTAAACTGGCAGTAATTTCAGAGAAGAAGGAGATTATTCTCATAATGCATAAGAGGTAGCAAGTTACAATGGGAAAAGCCTGGGTGGTAGAAGCAAAAGTATATTCAATTTTCATCTCTGCTCCTTGTTAGCTGTGTAGTCTTGGACTTGTTATTTAACTTCTCTGATCTTTAATTAATTTATAAGTAACCCATGTTAATGTCACTCTATAAACTCAGATGTGCAAGAAATATCTTGACTTTAACAAAAGTCAGCCGGGCGCAGTGGCTCACGCTTGTAATCCCAGCACTTTGGGAGGCCGAGGCGGGCGAATCACGAGGTCAGGAGATCGAGACCACAGTGAAACCCCGTCTCTACTAAAAATACAAAAAAATTTAGCCGGGCGTGGTGGCGGGTGCCTGTAGTCCCAGCTACTCGGAGAGGCTGAGGCAGGAGAATGGCATGAACCCGGGAGGCGGAGCTTGCAGTGAGCCGAGATTGCGCCACTGCACTCCAGCCTGGGCGACAGAGCAAGACTCCGTCTCAAAAAAAAAAAAAAAAAAGTCAACAAACTAGCTTTTAGCTGAGCGTGTTGGCTCACACCTATAAGCCTGGCACTTTGGGAGGCTGAGGCGGGTGGATCACTTGAGGTCAGGAGTTCCAGACCAGCCTGGCCAACATGGTGAAACTACATCTCTACTAAAAATACAAAAATTAGCCAGGTGTAGTGTCGCATGCCTGTAGTCCTGGCTACTCAGGGGGCTGAGACAGGAGAATCGCTTGAACCCGGGAGGCGGAGGTTGCAGTGAGCCGAGATCGTACCACTGCACTCCAGCCTGGGTGACAGAGTGAGACTCCATTTCAAGAAAAAAAAAAAAAATGAAAGTAAAGAAATAAAAGAATGGCTACTCTATAGACACAGTAAAAGAGTGAGACTCCATTTCAAAAAAAAAAAAAAAAAAGGCCGGATGAGGTTGCTTATGCCTGTAATCCCAGCACCTTGGGAGGCTGAGGCAGGTGGATAATGAGGTCAAGAGATCGAGACCAACCCGGCCAACATGGTGAAACCCCGTCTCTACTAAAAAAGTACAAAAAAATTAGCCAGGCGTGGTGGCAGTCGCCTGTAGTCCCAGTGACTTGGGAGGCTGGGGCAGGAGAATCACTTGAACCCAGGAGGCGGAGGTTGCAGTGAGCCAAAATCGCACCACTGCACTCCCTGGGCAACAGAGCGAGACTCCATCTCAAAAAAAAAAAAAAAAAAGAAAGTAAAGAAATATTAAAAGAATGGCTACTGTATAGACAGAGCAGCCCCAAAAGTTGCTGGTCTGTAACCCCATTTTTTTTGTTATTTGTTGATTATATGCTAAACAAAGGGTGGATTATTTATGCCTCCCCTTTCTAGACCATATAGGGTAACAACTTCCTGATACTGCCATGGCATTTGTAAACTGTCATGGTGCTGCTGGGAGTGTAGCAGTGAGGACCACCAGAGGTCACTCTCATGGCCATTTTGGTTTTGGTGGGTTTTGGCTGGCTCCTTTACTGCAAACTGTTTTATGAGCAAGGTCTTTATGACCTGTATTTTGTGCTGACCTTTTATCTCATCCTGTGACTTAGAATGCCTTACCAGTCTGGGAATGCAGCCCAGTAGGTTTCAGCCTCATTTTACCCAGCTCCTGTTAAGATGGAGTTGCTCTGGTTCACAGGCCTCTGACACAGGGAATCTTTCATTTCCATCACATGACCTTTCAGAGGCACCCTGTTCACTCACTACTTCCTGGACACCTCAAATGTTTCTATTAATGATTTCACAGTGGGTTGAACAACACCCTCTTTTGAGGATGCTTGGGACGATAACATGAATAAATCTAGCTAAAAGTCTGATACATTGTCATCCCCCTTCCCTTAAGATCCTGGAAAGGTGATACACTTCAGAAACAGAAAGAAAAAAAAGTTCAAGATAGAACCATATCCGGAAGATGGCATTTGGAAGGGCAGAAGGAAGTAACAACGCTTTCAACCTCAGAACTCTGCTGTTGCTGGTTCTCAGCCCAGCACAGGGGCCACATGGACATGGTATTTATTGTGAGACAGAACCCTAAGAACCAAGCTGACAGACTCTTTCAAGGCTGAGGTTCATTTCTACCAGTCCAAGAAGGAGAAGCTGTTGAAAGAGGAAGGGCAGTAGGCACCGAGTCAGGGTAAACGTGGGGTTGATCCTGACGTGGAAACATAGGAGTGACAGCAGGTTAGGGAAGAAAGGAAAGGCAGGCAACTGTGTCTTTTCCCCCAGTGTCACTCTTTGCTTTTGTCCCTCTTTGTGTCTCTTTCCACATTCCAACATCTGGTCAGGTTTTTCTCCACAGCAGTTTAAACCCAACACATGTACTCAGGAAAGAAAATTATATCCTTAAGTTGTTCTCAGGCTTTTTCAGGCTCGTTTTGATGTTCTGGTGGGTTCTCAGTTCTCTACCAGGGAGGTAGAGGGAGAACTGCAAGGGCCAAGAGGATGAGGACTAAGCTCTGATTTTTTTTCTTTTTTTTTTTTTTTTGAGACGGAGTTTTGCTCTTGTCACCCAGGCTGGAGTGCAGTGGGGTAATCTCGGCTCACTGCAACCTCCGCCTCCCGGGTTCAAGTGATTCTCCTGCCTCAGCCTCCCGAGTAGCTGGGAATTATAGGCGCACACCACCACACCTGGCTAATTTCTGTATTTTTAGTAGAGACGGGGCTTCACCATGTTGGTCAGGCTTGTCTCGAATTCCTGACCTCAAGTGATCCACCTGCCTCAGCCTCCCAAAGTGTTGGGATTACAGGCGTGAGCCACCGTGCCCTGCCGCTCTGATTTTTTAATCTTGCCCAAATTCCTCTCTAAGGGGTCTAGGGAGTCATGTCCTACAAACCATAAATTCTCATCAAATGGGTTTTATTTAATCCTATATATCATGGCTTACTTTCCAATCTGACTCTGGCATAATATTATGAGACAAGGAAGAAAATCAAAATACTTAACCCCAAAATATATTTCCTTGCCATACCTTGAAATTGCCCTGCAAAGCCTCCTGTGGGAAAAATCCACATTCAATAGAGAAGCCCCTTTCCCCTTTGTTTTCCTTTCTTCCTTCCCAGATCCAGGAGATAATCAACCAAGAGCCAGGGTCCCTTTTAGGTCCAATAAGAAACATTTTATGGCTGGGCACCACCTGTAATCCCAGCACTTTGGGAGGCTGAGGCGGGCAGATTGCCTGAGCTCAGGAGTTTGAGATCAGCCTGGGCAACATGATGAAACCCCGTCTCTACTAAAATACAAAAAATTAGCCGGGCATGGCAGTGTGCACCTGTAATTCCAGCTACTCGGGAGGCTGAGACAGGAGAATCGTTTGAACCTGGGAGGCGGAGGTTTCAGTGAGCCAAGATGGCACCACTGCACTCCAGCCTGGGTGACAGAGCGAGACTCCGTCTCAGAAAAAAAAAAAGAAACATTTTACAACCTGCTCTCTCTCTCTGAAGTCTGCTGTCTGAGAGCTTCCTCTGCACAATAAAACTTGGTCTCCACAATATCTTAACCTGAACATTCCTTTCTATCAATCTCAGGTCTTTAGACAAACTCAAGCAATTGTCAACAAGAAAATGTTTAAATTTAGCTATAGCCTGGAAGCCCCCTGCTTTGAGTTGTCCCGCCTTTGTGAACGAAACCAATGTATTTCTTGAGTATTTGATTGATGTCTCATGCCTCCCTGAAATGTATAAAACCAAGCTGTGCCCGACCACGTTGGGAACATGTTCTCAGGACCTCTTGAGGGCTGTGTCACGGGCCATGTCATTCATATTTGACTCAGAATAAATCTCTTAAAATATTTTACAGAGTTTAACTCTTTTCGTCGAGAAGGACCACACACCAAAGTGAGAGCTGGGGCTGGTGAATTCATTTAGAGACAGGAACTTGCCTCCCCACTCTAAGTTGGAGGCGGAATGAACCACTGTGACAGGAGAATTTTTTAAAGGATCAATTCATATTCTTTTTTCCTTCCCCTTTGTCTTTTTCTCCCCCTCCTTTTTCTCCCATTCAAGCAAAAATCAGAAATATTGCATCTCCTAGCTTTGGCTTCCAAAACCCTCCATTGAGATTAAGCTAGGTGTGAAACATCAAGAGGAAGTATGACCCTTAAGAATGCATTTGGGGCCAGGCATGGTGGTTCATGCCTGTAATCCCAGCACTTTGGGAGGCCAAGGTGTGAGGATCACAAGCTCAGGAGTTTGAGACCAGCATGGCCAACATAGTGAAACCCCATCTCTACTAAAAATACAAAAATTAGCTGGGTGTGGTGGCACACACCTGTGGTCCCAGCTACTCAGGAGGCTGAGGCAGGAGAATAGCTTGAACCCAGGAGGCGGAGGTTGCAGTGAGCTGACACCATGCCATTGCACTCCAGCCTTGGTGACAGAGTGAGTCCGTCTCAAAAACAAAAAGAATGCATTTGGAGGCCAGGTGTGGTGGCTCACGCCTGTAATCCCAGCACTTTAGCAGGCCGAGGCAGGCGGATCACTTGAGGTCAGGAGTTCAAGACCAGCCTGGCCAACATGTTGAAACACTGTCTCTACTAAAAATACAAAAATTAGCCAGGCATGTTGGCGGGTGCCTGTAATCCCAGCTACTGGAGAGGCTGAGGTGGGAGAATTGCTTGAACCCGGGGGGTGGAGGTTGCAATCTCTGTCCAAGATTGTGCCACTGCACTCCAGCCTGGGCAACAAAGGAAGACTCCGTCTCAAAAGAAAAAAAAAAAGGCATTTGGGCTGGGCTGGGTGTGGTGGCTCATGCCTATAATCCCAGCATTTTGGGAGGCCAAGGCGAGAAGATCACTGGAGCCCAGGAGCTCAAGACCAGGCAACATAAGGAGACTCCGTCGCTACGAGAAAATGCAAAATTTAGCCAGGCAGCATGGTGAATGCGTGTAGTCCCAGCTACTCGGGAGGCTTAGGTGGGAGGATCCCTTGAGCCAAGGAGTTTGAGACTGCAGTGATCATACCACTGCACTCTGGGCAACAGAGAAAGACCCTGTCTTAAAAAAAAAAAGTGTATTTCACTCTCACATGAAAACTGAGAGGTGGTCACTGCAGTGTCGTTCAGGGAACCAGGCTTTGATTATTTTGCTCTGCTGTGTGTGGCTTCTGATTCCAAGATCACTGCATGGTGCAAGACAACCTTCTTACATGGCAGGCATCGTTCTAATCCCTCTTGTATGCATTATCTTGTAATACTCATAACAGCCCTGTGAGGTAAGTGCTATTATTACCTTGATTTTGCAGATAAGTCCCTATCCAGGAACCTGGCTCATGACTTACTCTGCATTTATTTCGGTCTCCTTTAATTTCTTGCACATCTTTTATTAAATTTATTAGTAGGTTCTCTATTTTGCTATTGTTACTGGTATCATTTGGGATATTATATTTTCTTTGAGGCTGATGAATCTAAATGTAATTGAATTTTGTATATTGACTTTATATCCAGCTATCTTACTAAGCTTATTAATTATAATAATTTGTCTAATGGATTTTGAGTTTTCTATGTAAACATTTATATCATCTCTGAATAAAACCAGTTTTGTTTCTTCCTTTTCACTCCTAATACCTATTCACCTCCCTTCTTTCCTTCCTCCCTCCCTTTCTTGTCTTACTGCATTGGTTACAAGCTCTAGAAATGAGAACAGTGAGCATCCTCTTCTTGATCCTGGTTTTTAAAGACAAAGTTTCTAATGTTTTACTAAGAATGATGTTTACTATAGGTTTTTGTAGATAGTCTTTATTTGGCTAACAAGAATTGCTCTCTAGTCTTGGTTTGCTAAGGGTTTTTCCATAAATGCTTTTCCTGCAACTATTGAGAATATGTGTTTTTTTCTTTAATCTATTAATGTAATAAATTACATTTACAAAAATTTTTAGTGTTAGATGAAATATATTTCAGGGATAAAGTCAACTTAAGTTGTAGTATCTTTTCTACGTTTTGCTGCATTCAGTTTTGAAACTAAACAAAAACTAATATTTTGTTTAGTTTCACACCTATGTTTACAAGTGGGATTAGTCTGTAATTTTCTTTTTTTTTTTTTTTTTTTTTGAGGCGGAGTCTCACCCTGTCGCCCAGGCTGGAGTGCAATGGTGTGATCTCAGCTCACTGCAACCTCCGCCTCCCAGGTTCAAACGATTCTCCTGCCTCAGCCAGGATCCTGAGTAGCTAGAATTACAGGCGCCCGCCACCACGCCCAGCTAATTTTTGTATTTTTAGTAGAGATGGGGTTTCACCATGTTGGCCAGGCTGGTCTTGAACTCCTGACCTCATGATCCACCCACCTCAGCCTCCCAAAGTGCTGGGATTACAGGCGTGAGCCACCGCGCCCAGCTTATTCTGTAATTTTCATTTTTTATATTATCCATATCTAGTTCAGGTATCAAGATCACATTAGCCTCATAGGCTAAATTGAGGAATGTTTCTTCTTTTTATATCCTCTGGAAGCCTTGTATTAAATTGGAATTATCTGTTCCTTGAAAGGTTAGAAAAATTTTCTTGTAGGCATGGTGATTTATTTTTAAACACTATCTTAATTTTTTATTTTTAAATAATTTCAGCTTATAGAAAACTTACAAGTACACTACAAAGAACTCCCATAAAACTTTCATTCAGATGACCCAGTTATTGACATTCTATCACATTTGTCTTATTATTCTCTTTCTCTCTCTCAAGACACATACACACGCTTTTTTTTTTTTTTTGAGACGGAGTTTCGCTCTTGTTGCTCAGGCTGGAGTGCAATGGCGTGCTCTTGGCTCACCACAACCTCCGCCTCCCGGGTTCAAGTGATTCTCTTGCTTCAGCCTCCCGAGTAGCTGGGATTACAGGCATGTGCCACCATGCCCGGCTAATTTTGTTTTAGTAGAAACCAGGTTTCTCCATGTTGGTCAGGCTGGTCTCGAACTCCTGACCTCAGGTGATCTGCCCACCTCGGCCTCCCAAAGTGCTTGGATTACAGGCGTGAGCCACCTCGCCTGGCCACACACTTTTTTTTTCTCTCTCTTTTTTTAAATAGAGATGGGGTCTCACTATGTTGCCCAGGATGGTCTTGAACTTCTGGGCTCAAGCTATCCTCCCACCTTAGCCTCTCAAAGTACTAGGATTATAGGCATGAGCCACTGTGCCCAGACTCTATTTTTCTGAACATTTTGAGAAAAAATTGAGGATAGGAAGTTCCATTACCCCGTAATACTTACAGTGCATATTTCCTAAAATGAAAACCACTCTCTTTTGTAACCATGTAATACTCACAAAATAAACTAACATAGATATTATATTTTCATTTATCCACAGAGCTCATTCAAATTTCACCAGTCATCCTAATGATGTCATTTATAGGTCTGGGGTCCAATCCAAGGTTGAATTGTACGTACTTATTCTGCCTCTTTAGTCTTTCCAATCTGGCACAGTTCCTCAGGCTTTCATGTCTTTCATGACCTTGACATTTTTAAAAAGAACAGTCTAGTTATATTGTAGATTGTTCTGAAATTTAGGCTTACCTGATAATTTCTTATGATTAGATTCAATCTATGCATTTTTGGTGAAAAACACACAGTGATAGGTTTTCCTGCCACACATCAGAAAGCACATGTGTGCTTTGTCCCATTACTGTTTTGTCCCATTTACTGTTTTGTCCTATTACTGTTTACTTTTTTTTTTTTTTGAGATGGAGTCTCGCTCTTGTTGCCCAGGCTGGAATGCAATGGCATGATCTTGGCTCACTGCAACCTCCGCCTCCAGGGTTCAAGTGATTCTCCTGCCTCAGCGGCATGAGTGGCTGGGATTACAGGCACCTGCCACCACGCCCGGCTCATTTTTGTATTTTTAGTAGAAACAGGGTTTCACCATGTTGGCCAGGCTGGTCTCGATCTCCTGACCTCAGGTGATCTCCCCACCTCAGCCTCCCAAAGTGCTGGGATTACAGGCATGAGCCACCACGTCCAACTGTGACGTTAACTTTTATCCATTGGTTTAGATAATGTCTCTCTTTTTTCATCACTGTAAGTGAAACAGTATTTTGTACTATTAATAATCAATGATTATTTTTGTGATGAGATACTTTAGACTACATAAATGTCCTGTTCCTCATCCAATTTATATCCACAAATTTCAGGTGATTTATTTGTGATTTATTGGTGATTCTTGTCTGAATCATTTATTATTATTATGGTGGTTGCCAATTGGTGATTTCTTTTCTATTCTTTTCTTTTTTTAGAGACAGAGTCTCACTCTCTTGCATAGGCTGGAGTGCAGTGGTGTGATTATAGCTCACTACAGCCTCCAATCTCTGGGCTCAAGCAATGCTCCCACCTCAGCCTCCCAAGTAGTTGGGAGAACAGTCGTGCACCATTGCCATGATCTCTTCTTCTTATAAAGCCACTAGGTCCCTTCCCATGATAATCCATTAATCTGTGAATGAACTAATCCATTCACAAGGGCAGAGCTCTCATGATCCAATCATCTCTTAAAGGCCCCACCTCTAAATACTGCCACATTGAGGACTTTTCTTTTTTTTCTTTTCTTTCTCTCTCTTTCCTTTTCTTTTTTTGTTTCTTTTTTGTTTTTTGTTTTCTGCTTTTTTTTTTAGAACAGAGCCTCACTGTTGCCCAGGCTGGAGTGCAGTGGTGTGATCTCGGGTCACTGCAACCTCTGCCTCCCAGGTTCAAGTGATTCTCCCGCCTCAGCCTCCCCAATAGCTGAGAATACAGGTGCGTGCCACCACACCTGGCTAATTTGTTATATTTTTGGTAGAGATGGGGTTTCACCATATTAGCTAGGCTGGTCTCGAACTCCTGACCATAAGGTTCTCGTATCGGTTGGAACCCCAAAAGCATGCCAATAGACAACACGAGGCGGTGTGGAGCAACATGCTGTTTTAATGAGCGCCTGGGTGCAGGTGGGCTGAGGCCTAAAATGGCGTCATCCCGAGGTGAGAATGGGGCAAAGGTTTTATAGTCTCCTGTAAACAGGAAGTGTCCTAGTCTGACGTAACTGCTACGTTGTACACAGATGGCCTCTTTCTCGATCTTCAGGGGTACGTGTCTTCCCGCTGGCTTTCTTCCTGCTTCTGCTATCTTGCTGGCGCGCACTGCTGGCACAAGTAGCCTTGTGCTTGGGACTGGGCCTGAGAAGGGAGGAATCATTCATCTCCTTAAGCTTTCGGCCCCGGGGAGAATCTTACATTCCTGACTATTTGGTTATAGAAAAGGGAAAAGGGACGACTTTCTCAATAACTACTTCAGGCGTGACATAGGGGTGGAGTGGGCACCTTGGAAAAAGAAAAACTTAATTTTTGGGGTTTTCTTGAGAGACAGGTTGGTATCCATCGTGTCATTGTAGCAGCAGCATCGTCTGGATTGTCTGGCGGTTAAGTGTACTTTCAACAGGAGTTTTAATGGCTTTTAGCTTTTATTATCAGTGGGATAACACAGGGGAGAAACAGAAGGAGCCCAATGATGAAGATTACTGTCCCTACCAGCACTTTAAATCCTCCTAAATTAGAGAACCACCCTCCTAGAAGGTTTGTTGGGTCTCATCCCTTCCAGGTTTGGACTGGTACGTGGGCTACTTTTCTGATGTTTGAAGCGATTTCTAGAACCTCTTTTCTGTTACCATCTATGTTAAGACAGCAATTAGAGATATTAAATTCACCACAGACTCCACTCTCTGGAGTTTTTGTATTTTTAGTGGAGATGGGGTTCCACCATGTTGGCCAGGGTGGTCTTGATCTCCTGACCTTGTGATCTGTTAATAAGTAGTTTAGTGCTAGCCCGTTTTGATAAATTGCCGTGCGCATTTGGTTTTGTTGTTGCACAAGCATTTCCAGGGCTGAGGCGGTTTGGTATTTCTAGAACAGCTTGTAGTCTAATTATTCTGTTTAGCATATATATAGGAGTGTGATAACCCCATGAACCCTTCTCAGCCCAAGTGGCAGGACCATAATATTCGATGATCTGTCGCAGATGCCATTTGTCCCTTGTCATCTTTGGCTTCCTCCTACCTTTAAGGATCGTTTTTCTTTGTTTAGGTTATTATATACAAGGACTCTGAGGGTGTTGCCCGCTGTTAATGTTTTGGAGGAAGGAGTACCCTTGGGGGTGAGTTTGACCCTGGTGCGATGGACCCAGTCGGGGAGTCTTTGGACTCTCACTGCAGTTGGCGTGCTGAGTATCACAGTGTAGGGGCCTCTCCTCTTCGGTTGTAGCTTTTGATGAGGGTCGGATTGACAGATAAACACATCTGTGCCTGCAAGACAGTTATGTTGAGAGGACAAGGTGGTGTCAACAGCGAGAGGCATGGCCTCATTTGCTGCTTGACGAATGAAAGACTGTGTCTGGACTAAGGAGGGGAGATAATTCCTGAGTGGCTCAGAGTCTGGTAAGAATGGTGGAGGCCCCAAGACAAAAGTTTGGCTATACATGATTTCAAAGGGGCTATAAAAAGGGGATGACTTTGGTGTTGTGTGGACTCTTATCAGGGCAAAAGGGAGATTTTTTGTCCACAGCTGGCAGGTTTCTAGAGCCAGCTTGATGAGTTGGGCTTTAAGGACAGAGTTAATTTTTTTTAACTTTGCCTGAAGATTGAGGCCTGTAGGGTGTGTGGAGAACCCACTTTATTCCTAAGGATGTAGAGATGCCTTGGGTAATTTGGCTGATGAAGGCAGGCCTGTTATTGGACTGGATGGATGTTGGGAGTCCAAAACGGGGAATTTTATGCATGATGAGAGTTTGTGTGAGGATATTTGCACCTTCTGAAGTTGTTGGGTACACTTTTACCCACCCGGAGAAAGTACAGACAAAGACTAGAATATAGCAGAGCCGTTTATCAGGCAGCATGTGAGTGAAGTCTACTTGCCAATCTTGCCTGGGTAACTGGCCCTGGGCTTGGTGGGTAGGAAAAGGCAGTGGCGGGAGGGAGCCCTGAGGTGACGTTGAGTGGCAGATAGAGCAGGACTGGGCAATTTCTTGAACACAGCTGGAAAGATGAGGAAAGTGAGAATAGGACGGAGAAGTTGCAAGAGAGGTTTGTAACCAACATGGAAAGAGTTGTGGAGGCTTTGGATAGAGATAGTTTGAGAGTGAGGAAGAACGAAGCGCCCTTCCTTGATATACCATGGTCCTTGCTTTTGAAGGTTTGGGGCTCAGAAGTCCTCCTTTTCTTCTGAGGAGTAAAGAGGAGAGAACAGGGACAGAGACAGAAACTGGCCTTGCACGGGTTATAGAGCTACTTCTTTGTCTACCTGACCTGCTGGCACATTTCCAGCTATTATAGGATTGTCTGGGGTTTGGTGGCCTCTGCAATGAATGATGGCAACTTTCTGCAGGAGCCTGGCAGCTTGAAGGAGCTTGCTGATGAGAGAGTCATTTATGACAGGAGTGTTTTTTTGCAGTTAGGAAACCCCATTCTTTCCAGATGGACAAGTGTGAGTGCACTATGTGGAACGCATAATGAGGATTTGCATATATGTTTTTTTTTTTTTTTTGAGATGGAGTCTTGCTCTGTCACCCAGGCTGGGGTGCAATGGTGCGATCTTGGCTCACTGCAACCTCCGCCTCCTGGGTTCAAGCGATTCTACTGCCTCAGCATGCCAAGTAGCTGGGACTACAGGTGTGTGCTACCACGCCCAGCTAATTTTTGTATTTTTAGTGGAGACGGGGTTTCACCATGTTGGCCAGGGTGGTCTTGATCTCCTGACCTTGTGATCTGCCCGCCTTGGCCTCCCAAAGTGCTGGGATTACAGGTGTGAGCCACAGCGCCCGGCCAAGATTTGCATATATGTTGATCTGTTGTCTGGCTGCTAGAGTGAGAGCTCGAGTGAGGGCGATGAGTTCAGCTTTTTGGGAGGTGGTGCCTAGGGAGAGCAGATTGGCTTCAATAGTATAGAGAGGTGACACTATAGCATAGCCAGCATGCCGGCGTCCTTGACGTAGGAAGAAGCTACCATCTACAAACCAAGTAAAGGAGGCATCTGGAAGGGGTTGGTTAGGTTTGGAAAAGGTATAAGAAAGGTTTGAACAGTGTTCACACAGATATGTGTAGGGTCTTGGGCAGTCATAGCTTTAGGTAAGAGCGTGGCCGGGTTTAGACAGGAGCTGGTTCGCATGGGATTTGGGGGGTTTCTATGAATAGAGCATACAGTTGGAGGAGCCGTGGGGCAGAAATGAGACTTAGTACACTGCGGTGAGCTAGCATATCTTTGATGTTATGGGTTGAATAAACTGTTAGGTTGGCATGGAGAGGTAGTTTTAGGCTTTCAAGGGTGAGGACAGCAGCTGCCGCCAATGCTTGGAGGCAGGCAGGCCATCCGAGAACTGTGGCTTCAAGCTGTTTAGAGAGGTAGGCAACAACCTGGAGGGTGGGTCCCTTAGACTGGGTTGGAACACCTAGTGCAACTCTACGCCGTTTGTCAGTATAGAGGGAGAGAGCTTTGGTGAGGTCTAGAGAGTGAGGACGATGGCTGAGATGAGAGCTTTTTGGGATAGACAGAAAGGTTGGGTAATAGGCTGTGTAGGTTTTAAAGGCTCATGGAGAGGGCCTTTGGCAGTTTGGTATAACGGTTTGGCAAGTAGAGCGAAGGAGGGAACCTAGAGCCTAAAATATCCCATTAGTCCTAGAAAAGAGAGAATTTCTTGCTTAGTTTGTGGAGGTGGGAGGGTCTGGAGGAGGGATATGCGGTCGGTTGTGAGCCCTCGGGTTCGCGGGGTAAGAGCTAGGCCTAGATAGGTGACTTGAGGGGGTGTATATTTGTGCTTTTTAAGGGGAGACCTGATATCCCCTTTCTGCAATAAGTTTAAAAGAGATAGTATGGGCGTTGCAGTCTCTTTGAGAGGGGCTACACAGGAGCAGATTATTAACATACTGAGGGAGAGTGGACGGTTTTAGAAATAAGGTACAGAGGTTGTGAGCAAGGGCCTGTCCAAAAAGGTGGGGGCTGTCTCTGAAACCTTGAGGTAGTATGCACCAGGTGAGCTGTTGTGAAAGGTGGGTGTTGGGGTTTTCCCACACAAAGGCAAAGAGGTTTTGGGAATTAGGGTGTAAAGGAATTGTGAAAAAAAAGCATCCTTTAGGTTTAGAACAGAAAAATGGGTAGTATTAGAGGGAATTGTGGAAAGTAAAGTATATCAGTTCCACATACTGGGAGTACAGCTTGGTTAATGAGCCTGAGGTCCTGGACTAAGCGATAAGTTCCATTTGGTTTTTTAACAGGTAGAATTGGTGTGTTAAAAGGGGAGTCCGTTGGGCGGAGTAGGTGACTGGGGAGGAGGTGAGAAATGATAGGCTGTAGGCCTATGAGAGCTGCTTGGGGGATGGGATACTGCTTCTGTGATAGGAACTGGGTGGGCTCTTTAAGGGTAATGCGAATGGGGGTGTGGTGTTCTGCGACTGCGGGTGTGGAAGTATCCCAAACAGCAGGGTTAACTATGGACGGAGGACAAGGAAAGGCTGCACGTTTTAGGATGGGAGGTTGAAAGAGTAGAAGAAAGCTGGAAGTACTGGAGGGGTCTGGGTGGATGCATTGGGTACAATGGGGAATGTGGAAGTGGAGAGTAGTGTGGAGTTTTGAAAGGATATTTCTGCCTAGGAGCGGAGTTGGGCATGAGGGCAGGACTAAGAAAGAGTGAGCGAAGGAAAAAGTGTGCAGGGAGCAGAAAAGTGGAGGGGTGGCTCGGGGTTTGGAGACTTGTCGGTCAATTTCCACAACAGAGACGTGGGAGGATTGGGTGGGTCCTGAAAAATTAGGTAAAGCAGAGTAGGTTGCCCAGGATTAATTAAAAAAGAAATACTGGCCTACCTGCCACCATCAGGGTTACCCTTGGCTTGGATGAAGCGATGGTAGCTGCTGGGGCATCCGTTCCAGGGCGTTGTCAGTCTTCAGCAGCAAGACCAATGAGATCCGAGTAGGCCGGCTCAGGAAGGGATGGGGGCGGTCCTCGCAGGGGCTGCTCACAGTCCGACTTCCAGTGGGGTCCTCCGCAGACGGGGCATGGCCTGGTGGGCTTACCTGGGTTTGGGCATTGGCTGGACCAGTGGCCTTCATTGTCGCACTTGAAACAGGCACCAGGTGGAGGTAGAGTGTTAGGAGGCTTCCGTGTGGAGCTGTGGCCCCGTGGGCCTGCAGGGCTCCTGATGGCGGAAGCCAGCATTTGAAACTCTGCCGGTTTTTCCCTTTTACTTTTCTCATCACGATTGTTAAAGACTTTGATGGCTAAATTAAGAAGGGCTCTTTGTGGGGTTTGAGGGCCGTCATCAAGCTTCTGAAGCTTGCACCGAATATCAGGGGTGGATTGGGAGATGAACCGAAGGTTTAAGATAGTGGTTCTTTCTGAGGGTTTGAAGCGGGAAATGGGGTTGCGTTAACAGGCAGTGGAGGATAGATAGGGGCGTAAGGTGGCGGGATAGGTTTACAAGCCTCAGGAGAGGGCAGTTGTGGACGAGAATGGGTACAAGCAATACTAGAATTGTCCTGAGGGGGGATGGTGTAGGAAAAGAAGTGGATACAGCTGACTGGGAAGATGGCGGCTGGGAAGATGGCAACTGATAAGACAATGAGGAGGCTTAGGGGGTTAAAGAAGACAGTTGAGAGGAAAAGGTAGGGGCTGGGAGGGGTGGACATCAGTCAGCTGGATTAAACGAGGAAAAAGAGGCTTGGGAGGAGAAAGGCGATCTGGGCCGTGGGAATGAAGGAGGAGGATTTGAACAGGTGAGCAAGAACTGCAGAGGTCGGGTTGTGATCTGAGTGCAAAAAGACCTGGACATAAGGAATTTCTTCCCATTTCTCCAGTCGTCGGCAATAATTGCTCAAATCAGTTAAAATTGTAAAGTTGAATGTTCTATTTATAGGCCATTTGGACCTGTTATTTAATTTGTACTGCTGCCAGGCTGTATTGCAAAAAAAAAAAAAAAAAAAAAGACAAGGCGCTTAGGGTGGATATTTTGCCTGAGGCCTAAGGTTTGCAGGTTTTTTATGAGGCAGCCTAGAGTACTGATTTTTGGAATGGAGGACCAGGAGTTTCCTATAACAGAGGATAGGCTCGGGAGAACAGGGAAAAAGGAGACCGTCCTGGACAGCTGGAGGGAGACCATAAAAGGAGCGACCGCTGCCTTTTTCGTTCCCGGAACGGGATCAAATGACTTAGAGTAGTCCCCCTAAGACCAGACGATCAGTGAGTGCCTGGCACACACTAGAGCCTTCTTGGACCAACGTTGGATTTTCGGACCGAAGAAACCGAGAGGCCATGCGAATTTTTCCCTGTTAACTGAGCTCCCGGAGAAACTTACCATTAGTCGAGACCAGTGACCGATGTGCACGCACAGAGAGGCGACTGGAGGCTGAGGAGCTTCCTTTGTCCGGCTGCTGTGGCCTGCTCTCCGGGGTGGAGGGGTAGGTCCGTGGGGGACGCAGACCTGAGCTCTTCCCGGGTTTTGGCTCCAGATGTAAGGTTCTTTTATCGGTTTGAACCCTGAAAGCCTGCCAATAGACAACACGAGGCGGTGTGAAACAGCATGCCATTTTAATGAGCGCCTGGGTGCAGGTGGGCTGAGGCCTAAAATGGCGTCAGCCCCAAGTGAGGAGGGGGCAAAGGTTTTATAGTCTCCTGTAAACAAGAAGTGTCCTAGTCTGACATAACTGCTACATTGTACCCGGATGATCTCTTTCTCAGTCTTCAGATCTTCAGAGGTACGTGTCTTCCGGCTGGCTCTCTTTCTGCGTCTGCTGTTTTCCTGGTGCATGCTGCTGGCACAAGTAGCCTTGCGCCTTAAGACTGGGCCTGAGAAGGGAGGAGTCATTCATCTCCTTAAGCTTTCAGGCCCCGGGGAGAATCTTACACTGACCTCAAGTGATCCACCCACCTTGGCCTCCCAAAGCGCTGGGGTTACAGGTGTAAGCCACCGTGCCTGGCCTGTCTGCCTGCCTGGTCCTTCCTCCCTCCCTCCCTCCCTCCCTCCCTCCCTCCCTTCCTCCCTTCCTTCCTCCCTCCCTCCCTCCCTTCCTCCCTTCCTTCCTCCCTCCCTTCCTCTCTTCCTCCTTTCCTTCCTCCCTCCTTGCCTTCCTCCCTTCCTTCCTCACTGTCTCACTCTCGCTCAGGCTAGTATGCAGTGGTGCAATCGTGGCTCACTGTGGCCTCGACCTCCTAGGCTCAAGCAGCCCTCCTACATCAGTCTCTGTAGCTGGGACTACAGGCATGCACCACCACACCTGACTAATTTTTGTATTTTTTTGCAGAAACAGGATTTCACCATGTTGCCCAGGCTGGTCTCCAACTCTTGGGCTCAAGCGATCCTCCTGTGTCAGCCTCCCAAACTGCTAGGAATACAATCGTGAGCCATTGAGCCTGGCCAAGGATTAAGTTTCAACATAAGTTTTTCAGGGGACACAAACCATGGCACTTACTTTCATACAAAAATCTGAAAGACTCTGGGGTGTCTGAAAAAAAAAGGAAGATCTCAAATTTCTAGAACATCTCCATGCTATCAGTTACCATTCATATCCTCATTTTCAAGCCACGTGGTTCCTGTCTAGTCTGGCCACCCTGCAACACAGGGGTGGGGGATCAGAAGTCTCTGCAGAGGCTAGGATCCCTGCATTGAGGATCAGCCTGCCTGCTCCCTACTTCACAGACACCAAATTTGGAGCCTATTCCACATTTCTCCAAGGATCAATTCCAGATCCACCTGACTTTTCTTCCCCCTTCTGAATTCTTGGCATAATCTTTCCCAAAAGGCAGGAATTGCCATTTTCAAGCAATTTCTTTCTTCAAGTTCCATAAAAAGGACATAAGAAGACAGAGACATGTAAAGAGACTATCTGCCTGGAGTATAAGGGAGAGGAAATCAAGGAGAACAGAGCCTAGATTAATACCACCTAAAAGAACTATTCAGCCCAAAATCAAAGTAGTTCAACTGATAACTCAAAAGCAGGTACTTACTTGTTCTAAAGAACAGTGGTTTGGCCGGGCGCGGTGGCTCATGCCTGTAATCCCAGCACTTTGGGATGCTGAGGTGGGCAGATCACCTGAGGTCGGGAGTTTGAGACCAGCCTGACCAACATGGAGAAACCCCATCTCTACTAAAAATACAAAAAATTAGCCGGGCATGGTGGCACATACATGTAATCCCAGCTACTCAGGAGGCTGAGGCAGGAGAATCGCTTGAACCCGGGAGGCGGAGGTTGCCGTGAGCTAAAATCACGCCATTGCACGATTTGTAACCCCACTGCACACCTGTAACCCCAGCACTTTGGGAGGCCAAGGCGGGTGGATCACTTGAGGTCAATGTAAGATTCTCCCCAGGGTCTGGGCAACGACAGTGAAACTCAGTCTCAAGAAAAGAAAAGAAAAAAAAACAGTGGTGAAATTATTATTAATGATAATAATAGGTATTCTGAAGACCTGTAAGGCAATGTGTTGTCCCTACCTCCTCTGTGGAGCAGATCCAGCCACACACAGCAGTGCCCATGCCACAGAAGCACCAAACCTACAAAGTGATTCTGGATAGAAAATACTCGCTGATTCATTTTTCGATTTGAAAGAACAACTAAGTAGAGGGCTTCTAAATGCTCTACTGAGTAACCTGGTTATAGTGAATTCTTATAATTTTGTGTTGCCTCAGCATCCATTTTGATTATGTTTGACTTTCCAATACCAGAAACAGGGCTCAGTCACCCTTGAAGCAGTTTCCTGTTCTATACCCCACCCTCACCCTACCTCCATTCCTCAATGTGGCCAGTCCAGATATTGCCCTTATAGTTATTCCCTGGTGACCACTTCCCTATGGGACAGCTACATGCAACCTACTTGAATGGTCCTCACACTCTACACTGACCACGCAAGTATGACACTGCATGACCTGGAACTCGTGCCTGCTTGATTTAAACCCACCAATTAAAACTCCCCAATGGGAAACCTGTTTGGATAACACCTTGGATGCAATAAGGGCGTTGGCCCATGTGTTCCTGTCTTTCTCTCCCTGCCTGTGCTCCCTGACCTCCAGGTGTGTGGTCTCCAAGTGCACCATGTGCTCCCCAAGGCCTATAAAGTAATAAAATTTTTCTGTCTTGTGTCCCTCCTAATCATTGGAGGAGTGCTCCCCATCTTAAACATCCAAAATTGTACCACAGATTCTCACAAAACCTCTTTGGAGCAGAGACGAAGGAGAGAAGGATAATTTGTCTGCATTTTTTTCCCCTTAAAGATCTTCCTTTAATAGAAATTCTTCAATAGTTTCCCACCACAGAGTAAAATGCAGTCTTTTCAGTGATCTACAAGGCTGTACATATTTTACCCTCACATACCCCCGCATCAGTGTTAACTTTAAAACTTAACATGGGCCAGGCACAGTAGCTCATGCCTATAATCCCAGCACTTTGGGAGGCTAAGGCAGGCGGATCGTTTGAGCCCAGGAGTTCCAACCTGAGCAACATGGCAAAACCCCGTATCTATTAAAATACAAAAAAATTAGCTGGGTGTAGTGGCACATGCCTGTAGTCCCAGCTCTCAGGGGGCTAAGATGGGAGAATCACCTGAGCCTGGGGAGGTCGAGGCTGTGGTGAGCCTTACACCACTGCACTCCAGCCTGGGTGACAGAGTGAGACCCTCGTATCAGAAAAAAAAAAAAAGTACAGTCTGTTAAATTTTAAAATGCATATACTTTTCATTTAACAATTTCACTGTTAGGAATATGGTGTAGCTTTTACTTATGCATAAATCCTTTATGCAGAAGATTTATATCCAAAGAGATTCACTATAGCATTGTTTGGAAACAATATAAATGTCCATCACTGGAGGACTGGTTAAATAAATAAATAGAATATTAGCTAATAAAAAAATGAGTTAGTTACAAACTGAAAAGAAATGACTTTCAAGGTGAATTTTAACTACTTGGTTTATAATTATATAGAGAGACTATCAGTATGCTTACACAACCCAGGAAGGACATAGGAGAAATGATGATAGTGGGCAGCTGTGGGTAAACCACTGGGGAACCACACCAGCTCAGGGACTAGGTAGATAAGATCTACTTAGTATCACCTATGATAGGGAATCATGCAAAACCTTTTGACCCCTGTCTCTTCGTATCCAGAAATTTCCACCCCACTACAATGAAAATAATTTAGGGTAATGTGGATTAAATTAAGCAAACAGGCTGGGGAACCAGACCATCTGGGTTTGAATTCCAGCTCCATTGCTTATAAGTTGTGCAACTTCAGGCAAGTTATTTAACTTCTTTGTGATGCAATATTCTTATCTGAAAAGATGAGGATCATAAACAGTACGTATTCATATTCAGAAAGTTGTAGGGAATTTGAATGAATTACTAAGTCTAGGAAATTTTGTTTCTGGCACATAGTAACTCAAAAAATGTGAGCTATTACTAGTAGTAGTAATATTAGACCTAGAGAGGGAGGGAAGACAGGGTCTAAGTCTGGCAATCTTTTTTTTTTGGAGGCAGGGTCTTGCTCTGTCACCCAGGCTAGAGTACAGTGGCATGATCTTGGCTCACTGCAACCTCCACCTCCCGGGTTCAAGCGAGTCTCCTGCCTCAGCCTCCTGAGTAGCTGGGATTACAGGCGTGTGCCACCACGCCTGGCTAATTTTTGTATTTTAATAGAGACAGGGTTTCGCCATGTTGGCCAGGCTGGTCTCAAACTCCTGACCTCAGGTGATCCGCCTGCCTCGGCCTCCCAAAGTGCTGGGATTATAGGCATGAGCCACTGCCCCTGGTCCTGGCAGTCTTAAGACAAGGACACTTGATTTTTACTATACAAACATGAGTAATGTTTGATTTTTTTTAAAACCATGTACATGATTTTCTTTAGGGGAAAAGGAATTATTCCACAGAATTAAAAAAAAAAAAAAGCCAGGTCATGGTAGATGTGAATGAACTATCCCACTCCATCCCAGGGTATACTGGGCAGATCATTCATTCATTCATGAGCATCAGGGCCAGGTTCCCTCTCCTAGTCTTTCTGTCTCTCAGTCTCCTCCCTCAACTCCAGCCCTCACGCTGGTCAGCAAAGTTTTATTGGCTCTCTCAAATGCATATAGAATAAAGTAGTAATTAAAAAACAAAATAAAATGAGGAACTGGGGCTTTTTTTTTGTTAGTTTGACCTATCTGTTTGGCAACAATTAAAAAGACAAAAAGTGCCTATTTTGGTAAATACGTTGGTGGGCGGATCTCCTGAGCCCAGGAATTTGAGACCAGCCTGGCCAACATGACAAAACCCAGTCTCTACTAAAAATACAAAAATTAACTAGATGTGGTGGCACCTGCTTGTGGTCCCAGCTACTCAGGAGGCTCACTTGAGCCCGGGAGGTGGAGGTTGCAGTGAGCCCAGATCGCACCACTGCACTCCAGCCTAAGCAACAAAGCCAGACTCTGTCTCAAAAAATAAAATAAAATAATAATAATAAAATTAAAAAGCAGTTATGAAATGACATATGTTTTTATTTTTGTTCTACAAAACCAATATATGTATCTCTGTGTCTACTGCACTTTCTTGCAAGTGTGTGCTCTTTTTTTTTTTTTTTTTGAGACAGAGTGTCGCTCTGTCGCCCAGGCTGGAGTTCAGTGGCGCAATCTCGGCTCACTGCAAGCTCCGCCTCCCGGGTTCACGCCATTCTCCTGCCTCAGCCTCTCCGAGTAGCTGGGACTACAGGCGCCAGCCACCACGCCAGGCTAATTTTTTGTATTTTTAGTAGAGACGGGGTTTCACCGTGGTCTCGATCTCCTGACCTCGTGATTCGCCCGCATCGGCCTCCCAAAGTGCGGGATTACAAGCGTGAGCCATCGCGCCCGGCCGCTCTTTTTTTTTTTAAATCCATCTACCATCTCTCTGTCTCTACCTTATTATCTGAAAAAGTCCTAGACAAATATTGACAAAAAATTAGGGAGTAGGGTTGGGAGAAGCAGGGCTTTTACTCTTTACTGGTTTTCACTTTGGTACAGCTTGATTACTTTTCTTTCTTTTTTTCTTTCTTTTTTAACAATTAACATACATATATCAATTTTATGATTTCTTATTTCTATTTTGAAAGAACAAAAACATATTGTTTGGAGTTTATAAATAGGAGTTTACATTGATGATGGAAGTGTAAATTCCAGCAATATATACAAACATAATTTGGCATTATGTTCCAAAATCTTTAAAAATGTGCTTACTACATGGTGGTAGCAATTTTACTTGAAGGAATTTATACTAAAGAAGCAAATAAAAATGCCCATCAAGATGCCTAATAATAGCCTGGGCAATAAGGTGAAGCCCCACCTCTACAAAAAGATATGCATGCCTGTAGTCTCAGCTACTAGGGAGGCTGAGGTAGAAGGACTGATTGAGCTCAGGGAGGTTGAGGGTGCAGTGAGCCTTGATCATGCCATTGCACTCCAGCCTGAGCAAAAAAGTAAGATTCTGTTTCAAAAAAAAAAGTCCAGGCATGGTGGCTCACGCCTGTAATCCCAGCTACTCAGGAGGCTGAGGCACGAGAATTGCTTGAACCAGGAGATGGAGGCTGCAATGGGCCAAAGTTGCACAGCTGCACCCCAGCCTGGGCAACAGAGCGAGACACACACACACAAAAGCTGCCTAATAGAAGGGTTTTGTTTTGTTTTTGAGACATGGTCTCACTCTGTTGCCCAGGCTGGAGTGCAGTGGCCCAATCTCAGCTCACTGCAGCCTCTGCCTCCCAGGTTCATGTGATCCTCCCATCTCAGCCTCCCAAGTAGCTGGGATTACAGGCACACACCACCATACCCAGCTAAGTTTTTGTATTTTTTGTAGGGATGAGGTTTCGCCACAATGCCCAAGCTGGTCTCAAACTTCTGGGCTCAAGCAATCCACCCGCCTTTGCCTCCCAAAGTGCTAGGATTATAGGCATGAGCCACTGTGCCCAGCCAAGAGCAGGGCTTTGCCATGTTGGCCAGGCTGGTCTTGAATTCCTGACCTCAAGTGATCCTCCCCTCTCAGCCTCCCAAAGTGCTGGGATTATAGGCATGAGCAACCGTGCCCGGCCACAAAAAATACTTTTTCTTTTTTTATGTGTGAGACAGGGTCTTGCTCTGTCACCAAGGCTAGAATGCAGTGGCGCGATCTCAGCTCACTGCAGCCTTGACCTCCTGAGCTCAAGCAATTCTCCCACCTCTGCCTCCAGAGTAGAAGGTATATGCCACTACACTTGGCTAATTTTTAAATTGTTTGTAGAGACAGGGTCTCCCTATGTTGGTCAGGCTGGTCTTGAATTCCTTGGCTCAAGTGATTCTCCGAACTCAGCCTCCCAAAGTGCTGGGATGACAGGCAACAGCCACTGCACCCGGCTGAAAAAAAGTTAGAAATATTTCTGAGTACAACATTTCCTGCTTTGCTTTTAATAATGTACTGTAAATACTCAGTTTCCACTCTGCAGCTAACTATGAAGGTGTTTATAATAACAGCTAATGACTGTGCCAAGCTTACCTTTTTTACTTTGTATTAAATCCAGCTTTCTGGGTTTTTTTCTCTCAGTTATGCTTGTGTTTTTCCATATTCCTATGGTGAAGGCAAGAGTAGGCACTGGAGCCTGTTTTCATGGATATAGATGACACTAAGTTGGTGAAAAGTATTCAATGATGAGAAAATATGATTATTTAATCTCTGATATGAAGTAGTTCTTTTCTTAAAAAAAAATTAGGCCAATGAAAGAAAATTTGACAATGACTTCTGTAGATTATTTCAGGCTTTTATTTTTCTTTATTTAATTATATGGCTAAGAGAGAAGTCTGGTATGTGAAGGTCAAACCTGGAGGTGACACAAAGCCATACCCTAAATTCTGATCTTAGCTCTATCACTAATTGGGTATGTCTGAGGCCTCTAAGTCCCTGTTTCCAAAAGCTTTACAAACAATGACTTAGCAAGGTCTCCTACCGTTCAGCATAGTGCCCTAGATCCAGAGAATGCTATTTAATAGCTCTTTTAAAATCTTTGTGCATGCAGATTCTTATGTCCTCAGAGTATTATATATTTTGTTTTTTATTTATTTTTATTTTTTCTTTATTTATCTTTTTGAGATGGAGTCTCACTCTGTCGCCCAGGCTGGAGTGCAATGGTGTGATCTTGGCTCACTCTGCCTCCCGGGTTCAAGAGATTCTCCTGCCTCAGCCTCCCGAGCAGTTGGGATTACAACTCAGCATGCACCACCATACCTGGCTAATTTTTGTATTTTTAGTAAAGATGGGGTTTTGCCATGTTGGCCAGGCTGGTCTTGAACTCCTAACATCAGGTGATCAACCCTCCTCGGCCTCCCAAAGTCCTGGGATTACAGGCATGAGCCACCAGCCTGGCCGGAGTATTATATATTCTGAAAATAGCAAGGTTATGTCATTTACAGATGATGAAACTGAGAAAGAGAAAGATTAAAAGTTGGCCAATGTTTGACTGGATTGTGAGACAAGAGATCCAAACCTGAACTTTCTAGCCCCTGAAACACTTACTATCACAGGAAAAATACATAAGGGACAAATGTTTGTGAAGTGTCTCTCATCAGCAATGTCTATATCTGAACAGTATAGTTTATCCACTTGAAACACTATCTTTTCCAATTTCTATGTTCTTCATCAAAATTCTTTCAAATGGCTGCATTAAGAGTTCATACTGGCTGGGTGTGGTGGCTCACGCCTGTAATCCCAGCACTTTGGGAGGCCAAGGTGGGAGGATTGCTTGAGATCAGGAATTTGAGACTAACCTGGGCAACATGGTGAAACTCCATCTTTACAAAAAATACAAAAATTAGCTGGGCGTGGTGGCGTGCCTCTATAGTCCCAGATACTTGGGAGGTGGAGGTGGAAGGATCACTTGAGCCTGGGAGGTGGAGTTTGCAGTGAGTGAGTGGAGATCGCGCCACTGCACTCCAGCCTAGGCGACAGAGCAAGACCTTGTTTCCAAAAAAAAAAAACCAACCAACCAACCAAACAAACAAAAAACAGTTCATACTGTAGCTGTGCCATAATTTACCGTTTCCCTGGTGTTAAGTGTTTTGCTGGGTGTGTGCCATTTGGACTTTATTTTTATACATCATTTATAATTTTGGAGAAGTAGGAGTTCAATAGACAGTTATTGACCAAGACATCAACCCCTGAAGACAGTTGAGGGGAGTTGCTTAAGGGTTTTCTCTCTTCTCTGTCTCAGCAGACACCCTAAACCTCTCAGAGTTTCAGGGATATAATTAGAATCTTTTGAAGACTGACATGGGTGTTAATTCTTGATTAGTAAAGGGATAAGCACTATAGGAGCCATCTAATGAGGTACCAGCTCTCCTTGGAGAATTATTCATTTGCTTGCTTTTCTCTCCTGTTTCTCCCACCCCCATGCTGATGATCTGTTAGATTAACAAAACTAGCTTCATCCAGTTTTTTTTTAAAGCATTTTCTCTCTGAAAGACAAGGAAATTGTCTTAGTCCATTCAGTCTGCTATAACAAAATACCATAAATTGGGTGATTTATAAACAACAGAAATTTATTTCTCACAGTTGCGGAGGTGGGAATTCAAGGCAGATTCGGTGTCTGGTAAGGGCTGGCTTCCTGGTTCATGGATGGCCGTCTGGTGGCTGTAACCTCACATGGGGGAAGCAGCCAATGAGCTATCTGGGGCCTCTTTTATAAGGGCATTAATCCCTTCATTAGGGTTCTGCCCCACCATGAACTAATCATCCCTCAAAGGCCCACATCCTAATATCATCACCTTGAAGGTTAGAATTTCAACATACGAATTTTGGGAGTGGGGACAGAAACATTCATTGCATTGCGGAAGGTATATGTATTAGTTACCTATTGCTACACAATAAATTACCCCCAAATTTAGCAGATTAAAACAACAAACATGTATTATTTCACACAGTTTCTGAGAGTGTCAAGAATCCAGGGGTGGCTTAGCTGAGTGGTTCTGAGTGTCTTCCATGAGGCTATAGTCAAGCTATTGGCTGGAGCTGCCGTCATCTCAAGGCTTTACTGGGGCTGGGGGAATCAGCTTCCAGACTCACACACACAGTTGCTGGCAGGCATGATTTGTTCACTACCTGTTGGCTGGAGCCTTCAGTTCTTCAACAGGTAGTTCTCTCCATAAGACTGCTTAGCACATGGCAGCTTGCCTCCCTGAGAGCAAGTGATCTGGGGTTGGGAGTGGAAGCAGGGAGAGCATGCAAGACAGAAGCTGCAATCTTTTATAACCTACTCTTGGAAAAGTGACATACCATCTTTTCTGCTATACGTTTTTGGTCACACAGACCAAGGCTGGTACAATGTGAGAAAGGACTACCCATGGCTGTGAATACCTACAGGAGGAATCATTGAGGGAGATCTTGGAAGCTGGCTATCACAGCATCCAGCCAAGCCCTATTGCCTCTGCAACCCACTCTTACCTCCTGAGGATCGGTAGAAACAGGGAAACACAATTTCATGCTTTAACAATGAGCGTCCCGCTTAGTCACTCTGGAAACTGTAAACTTACCCATGGTTTGCCAAGTCCTGTGTGGTTTGTAGAGGCATATGTTGGAGGGAGTGGAAACTTCTTTTCTCTCTCAATGATATTTAATTAGCATTTTGCCACATTTTCTGTTATGTTTGTCTGGTCTTCATAATAGGTCTTCATTTTGCCATTGAAGTAACTAACTTTATATAAAATTCCACCAGCTCTCTATTTATAAAATTACTGGTGCTTTTTACATTAAATTCTTTTTTCCCTGAGGGTTGCCAACTTAATTATGGCAACTTTTCATAGAGTCTTTGTGTTACTTTGGGCTGAAATTCACATACTTCAGCATGTATGAGAAAAGACATACACATATGTATTAATCCATTCTCATAATGCTATAAAGAAATACCGGAGACTGGGTAATTTATAAGGAAAAAAGGTTTAGGCCAGGCATGGTGGTTCATGCCTGTAATCCTAGCACTTTGGGAGGCCAAGGCAGGCAGATTCCTTGAGGCCAAGAGTTCGAGACCAGCCTGGCCAACCTGGCAAAACCCCACCTCTACTAAAAATACAAAAATTAGCCAGGCCTGGGGGCGTGACCCTGTGGTCCCAGCTACTCTGAGGCTGGGACGTGGAGGTTTCAGTGGGCCAAGATTGCACCACTGCACTCCAGGCTGGGCGACAGTGAGACTCCGTCTCAAAAAAAAAAAAAAAAAGTTTAATTGGCTCATGATTCTGCAGGCTGAACAAGAAGCGTAGCAGTTTCTCTTCTAGGGAAGCCTCAGGAAACTTACAATCATGGCGGAAGGCAAAGGTGCGGCAGCACTTCACATGGCCAAAGAAGGAACAAGAGGCTAGGGAGATGTGTGACGCACTTTTTTTAAAAATTATTTTTATTTATTATTATTATTATTTTCCTAGATGGCGTGCAGTGGCGCAATCTCGGCTCACTGCAACCTCCGCTTCGCGGTTCAAGCAATTCTCCTGCCTCAGCCTCTTGAGTAGCTGGGACTACAGGCACCTGCCACCATGCCCGGCTAATTTTTGTATTTTTAGTGGAGACAGGGTTTCACCATATTGGTCAGGCTGGTCTCGAACTCCTGACCTTGTGATCCACCCACCTTGGCCTCCCAAAGTGCTGGGATTACATGCATGAGCCACCGCATCCAGCCTACTTATTATTTTTTCTGATACTTATTTCAGATTCTCAAGTGTCACACACCTTTAAACAACCAGATCTCACAATAACTCACTCACTCACTATCATGAGAACAGCACTGGGGGGATGGTGCCAACCCATTCATGAGAACTATGCCCACATGATCCAGTCACCTCCCACCAGGCCCTACCTCTAATACAGGGGATTACAATTTGACATGAGATTTGGTGGGGACACAGATCCAAACCATATCAGCAAACTATTATGGGCATTTCAGTGAATATTGGAATACAGGCCAGCCACGGTGGCTCATGCCTATAATCTCAGCACTTTGGGAGGCCAAGGCGGGAGGATCTTTTGAGCCCAGGGGTTTGAGACCAGCTTGGGCAACATGGTGAAATTCTGTCTCTACAGAAAAATACAAAAATTAGCCACGTATGGTGGCACGCATCTGCAGTCCCAGCTGCTCAGGAGGCTGAGGTGGGAGGTTGCTTGAGCCCAGAAGATGTAGGTTGCATTGAGCTGTGATCGTGTCACTGCACTCCAGCCTGGGTGACACAGCAAGATCCTGTCTCAAAATTAGTAAATAAATAAAAAATAAAAAAAGAATGCATATATATATATATATATAAAAAATTTATTCTTAAATTCGCTTATGCCTAAATAAAAGCTGCTATTAGCTAACTCACAATGTAAATTAAAAATCTGGATAAGAATCATTTGCAACCAATATTCTACAAAAAGTGATATAAAATCCTGAAAAAAATAGCACTTGTTTCCACATTGTAGCATATGGTCTCAGGCATTCTGTTTCTCAATGAAGGATATGAATGCCCAGTGAAGGATATTATCTGTGATGTTAATAATGCAATCTTGGGTAATTGCTCTTTCCAATTAAAAAAGAACTATACAAGGCCAGGCGCGGTGGCTCATGCCTGTAATCCCAGCATTTTGGGAGGCCGAGGCAGGTGGATCACCTGACATCAGGAGTTCAAGACAAGTCTGGCCAACATGGTGAAAACCTGTCTCTACTCAAAGTACAAAAAATTAGCCAGGCGTGGTGGCGGGCACCTGTAATCCCAGCTACTCAAGACGCTGAGGCAGGAGAATCACTTGAACCCGGGAGGCAGAGGTCACGGTGAGCTGAGATCGTGCCATTGCACTCCAACCTGGGCAACAAGAGCAAAACTCCATCTCAAAAAATATATAATAAAGTAAAAAAGAACTATATATAAAAATAATTTTATTTGATTTATGGTTTAGTTTGCTCATCTTTTCCTCACCAATATTTTTGCACAATTCGAGTACTACTGCATACTCTTTAAGGAAATACACCCACTGTTGCAGGACTCAAGAGATTCCCTTCTCTGCCTTTATGCAGACAGAGAAATAACTTCTGATATCCTTTGAAACCATGAGCTGTGTCCTAGGTCTGGAGTTCTGCCTTCTAGCCAGGAATGTGTCACTTTCCACACCTGGCACACTTATCAACTTTTAGCCTTTCTTCTGCTACTTCATTTCTACCGTCCCCATTCACATTGTGTCCTTGCCCCTCTGCGCCACCAAGTCGTCCAGGTAGGGACGCTTGCTGGGCCTTTGCTCTAGTCTCTTCCACCTTCCACATCCAGTCATCAGCAGGCCCCGCTTCTGCTTACCCATTCCTATCTCCAACAGTCAGAGTCTAAGCCAGCTGTTCATTTCCTCTTCCCACAGCCCCCGTTGTAATGCACTTTCCTGCATACAGTGTTCTTGCTGCATCATGTTCCTCCAGTTCCAGACTTATCTGGCCCCTAAAGATGGCCACCGCTGATGAAGTTTATGTCTATCATTCAGCCATTACAGTGTTCATGTCCTCACTTATGATGGTGGACACACAGCTTGGCACTGTGCTTCTTGTATGTCCTCTCCCATAGACTGAATTCTAGTTTCTTCAAAGTAAGAAGCATTAGGGTAATAATAGTGGCCAAGGACTGTGGCAACTACTTTACAGATACCAGTGACTCTCAATCTGGGGTGATTTTGTCTCCCAGGGGAGATTTGGCAATGTCAGGAGATGGTTTTGATTGTCACAACTGGAGGGGGTGCTACTGGCATCTAGTGGGCAGAGTCCAGGAATACTGTTTAACATTCTACAATTCACAGGACAGTCTCCACAACAAAACATTCTCCAACTCAAAATGTCAATAGTTGAGAAACCCTGATTATACTCTCATTTAGTTTTTTTTTTTTTTTTTTTTTTTTTTTGAGGTGGAGTCTCGCTCTGTCGCCCAGGCTGGAGTGCAGTGGTTCAGTCTTGGCTCACTGCAACCTCTGCCTACAGGATTCAAGCAATTCTCCTGCCTCAGCCTCCCGAGTAGCTGGGATTACAGGCGTGTGCCACCATACCTGGTTAATTTTTGTATTTTTAGTAGAGACAGGGTTTCACCATGTTGGTGGGGCTGGTCTCGAACTCCTGACCTCATGATCCACCAGCCTCGGCCTCTCAAAGTGCTGGGATTATAGGCATGAGCCACTGCACCCAGACTTCTTTTTTTTTTCTTTTTTTTTTGAGACGGAGTCTCGTCTCGCTCTGTTGCCCAGGCTGGAGTTGCAGTGGCAGGATCTCGGCTCACTGCAACCTCTGCCTCCCCATTTCAAGCCATCCTCCTGCCAGCCTCCAGAGTAGTTGGGACCACAGGCATGCACCACCACTCCTGTCTAATTTTTGTATTTTTAGTACAGATGGAGTTTTACCATGTTGGCCAGGCTGGTCTCAAACTCCTGACCTCAAGCAATCTGCCCGCCTTGGCCTACCAAAGTGCTGGGATTACAGGCGTGAGCCACTGTGATCGGTCTTATTTAGTCTTTATAAAAGCCCCACAAGGATCTGATAACCTCCTTTCCCAGATAAAGAGGCTGTTGCTTTCCTCAGTTTCCTTTTCCAGAAAACTGAGACTATTTTCCCTAGCTCCTTGGGTGGAACTAGTATTTGCATTCAAGACTCTGCCTAGAGAATCTGCTCTTTATTCCACCACCTCCATTTTGGTGGAAGCGTCTATTGACTGCCAATCAGGAGTAGCTAGGCTAGGACTGAGGCTGCTGCATGACTGTGTTGTTCAAACTGCAGCTTCTGATTTATTTGTGGGTTGTGTGTGAAATTAGTGGTGGTCTGTGACCAGCAAAAATAGCAACAGCCCCAGCAATCATAATAATACAAGATAAGAAAGACTAGAAAACATATAGAAATATTGTTTGGTAAAACTTTAGTTTCAGATATATGTGTGGTAGAGTGTATGCTCTATGTTAATGTAAAATAAATTTATTTTATTTGAGAGTGAGTCTCACTCTGTGGTCCAGGCTGGAGTGCAATGGTGCCATCTTGCAACCTCCGCCTCCTGGGTTCAAGTGATCCTCCCACTTCAGCCTGCCGAGTAGCTGGGATTACAGGCACACGCCACCACGCCCAGCTAATTTTTGTGTTTTAGTAGAGACAGGGTTTTGCCTTGTTGCCCAGGCTGGTCTTGATCTCCAGGGCTCAAGCGATCCACCCGCCTCGACCTCCCAAAGTGCTAGGATTACAGGTGTGAGCCACTGCGCCTGGCCAGCAGAATTTATTTCTTCTTAATATTTGCCATCAAAATGTTTGATAAACATGTTCTATGCACTAAGAAACCCTTACTCCGATCCCTGAGGATAGATGATTTTTTGCACCTTGAATCCAACTTGATCCAACTCATGGGAGATAGGAAGGAAAAGGTGAAATTGGGTTAATTATATACTGGAGACGTCATCTCCCCAGTAATTATATTTACTAAGCATCTGCTCTACTTGGGTCTATTCTAGGCAGGAAAGATACAGTGGAGAACAAAACAGTGAAACTCTATTGGAGTTTACATTCTGGTGGGGGCTGGCAGGCAACAGTCAGGTAGATAGAGGGAGAGAAGAAAGTATCCACCTAATAAAAACTGCAGTCACTTTCAGAGCTGCGATCTGCATGGACACCTCCTCCCCTGACATCCAAACAGTCATCCCATTCACAGGCTGCATATTGGTTTCTTTCTTTCTTTTTTTTTTGAGGCAGTCTCCCTCTGTCACCCAGGCTGGAGCTCAGTGGCATGATCTCAGCTCACTGCAACCTCCGCCTCCCAGGTTCCAGTGATTCTCCTGCCTCAGCTTCCCAAGTAGCTGGGATTACAGGCACCTGCCACCACGCCTGGCTAATTTTTGTGTTTTTAGTAGAGATGGGGCTTCACCATGTTGGTCAGGCTGGTCTCAAACTCCTAGCCTCAAGTGATCCACTCACCTCAGCCTCCCAAAGTGCTGGGATTACAGACATGAGCCACTGCGTCTGGCCTGCATCTTGGT
The DNA here is from genome assembly GCF_006542625.1 of Nomascus leucogenys. Taxonomy (NCBI): domain Eukaryota; kingdom Metazoa; phylum Chordata; class Mammalia; order Primates; family Hylobatidae; genus Nomascus; species Nomascus leucogenys. The sequence goes on from NC_044397.1 coordinate 78,946,865, forward strand.
TTCTGATTACTCCAATTCATATCTCCCTCCAGAATCAGTGCAGTGATCAACCTCAGCAAGCACAGAATTTAGAGAAAGGAAAAATTAAGAAAAGAAAGGGGCTGAGAATGATTGGGATATCGGATAATGTAGTCCCGAAACTACTTGAGCTTTAAAAATACTATTAATGTGCTCCAGAAATGCCATGAAGAAATAAGAATGTCATGGGGCTTTTAGCCATTTTGTTAAAAATATTATACATTTAAACAATTTTATCTGTCTTCCAATTTATTTTATTGAAGAGGGGATTTTTTAAAAAAGCTTTTTTGGAGTCCATCTCATTTTTATAGATGATGACTCTACTTGAACAATGGATTCTGTATGTAGGAGCAAGAGGTTTATGAATTACTGATATGAAGTCAATAAATAATCAGACTAGTGCTTCTTTGTTGCTGTGGTACAGTAATACTGTATGATACAGATAAACCATTCTATTAGAGATACTTCTACTTTTATGAGATGTCATATACACATATTAACTGCATCTATCTAGGACTGGAAGTGTCTGGTTTGTGAAGTTAGTTGAATTTTTGGTGAATGGCAGGTAAGGACATTGCAAAGAAGGAACCTGTGAGCTTAGGTGAAAATGGCCCTTAGGGTCTGGGAGCACATGGATGTGTGGGGTACTTAGATACGTGACTGGTTGAGATTTTTTTTTTTTTTTTGAGATGGAGTCTCGCCCTATCGCCCAGACTGGAGTGCAATGGTGCGATCTCAGCTCACTGCAACCTCCGCTTCCTGGGTTCAAGCGATTCTCCCACCTCAGCCTCCTGAGTAGCTGGGATTATAGGCACCTGCCATCATGCCTGGCTCATTTCTGTATTTTTAGGAAAGACGGGGTTTCTCCACGTTGGCCAGGCTGGTCTTGAACTCCTGGCCTCAGGTGATTCAGCCACAGCCTCCCGAAGTGCTGGGATTACAGGTGTTAACCAGTGCGCCTGGCCAACTGGTTGAGATTTTATTCATATCCTCATAGAATAGTTAATCTAAACTAGTTGCATGTATGCTAGGCACAGAGGCTAAAACACTGAACAAAACATAGTGCCTGCTCCTAGGAGCTTGTCATGGAAGTCAGGCCAATTAGCTAGCAATCACAGTACCACAAGGGAAGAGGTGGTGGGGTAGAGACAGAAGCTCCTGGGAGGAGGCCTAACTCATAAACTTCTTTTGGGGGAAAAATGTAAATTAGCAGGTAGAGGGTAATTGAAAGCAGTAGGAGGTTGGTAAGAAATGGAAGGGGTAGGTAAAAGAAAGCAGAGATCATAGAATGGCAGGGCATGTCGAAGGACTGTACATGAGCATTCTGAGGGGCACCAGGAAAACTTCAGCCCACCAGAACGCCTGTAATTCCAACAGCAAAACTTTGTGTTTGAGCATCATTTTTAGGACACTGTTAGAGTGCACATATATTAAAAGCATGGGGAAGGAAGGAGGGCAAAGTAATTTCTTAGCTTACTGATTTTACATTGGAAAGCAGAATCCATGGTTGTGAGGGGTGGGAAACAGGACAGGTGGGTTTAAAGAATACTACAGAAGGCTGGGTGCAGTGGCTCATGCCTGTAATCCCAGCACTTTGGGAGGCCGAGGCGGGCGGATCACAAGGTCAGGAGTTTGGGACCAGCCTGGCCAACATGGTGAAATCCTGTCTCTACAAAAAATACAGAAATTAGCCAGGCATGGTGGCAGGCGCATGTAATCCCAGCTACTCAGGAGGCTGAGGCACGAGAATCACTTGAACCCAGGAGGTGGAGGTTGCAGTGAGCCGAGATCGTGCCACTGCACTCCAGCCTGGTGACAAAGTGAGACTCCATCTCCAAAAATAAAAAATAAAAAAAACTGCGGAAAAGACTTAAAGTAGGTCTTTAGTTTTAAGTCAATTTTTTGTGATGAATTAATTATTTGAGAATATGTTCCAATTTTGGACCATTTGGCTTGAAATTTCTCCCCCAAAGTCTTGCATTAAATTCATGCAGCCTCTTGCATCAGGTTAAGAACTCCTGTTTTGAAGTATAGGTGTGGACAATCTCCAGTGGAATGCCATGCGAGGAGACCCTAGACAGCTGTAGGGAAACCAGAGAGGGGAAAGGAAATTTCTGGAAGAGAGGAGGAACTAAAAAAGAAATTTCACAATTTTTTCAATGATTGGCCCTGGAAGGTAATGGTGAGTACTATGATAAAATGTAGGTATGCCATTGTGAATATTGCTGCAATGAACATACACAAAGACATGGAATCAACCTAAATGCCCATCGGTGATAGACTGGATAAAGAAAATGTGGTACATGTACACCATGGGATGCTATGCAGCCATAAAAAGGAATAAAAGCATGTCCTTTGCAGGGACATGGATGGAGTTGGAAGCCAGATTAACTCAGCAGACTAATTCAGGAACAGAAAACCAAACACTCGCTTATAAGGGGGAGCTGAATGATGCGAACACATGGACACATTGGGGGAACAACACAAAACTGGGGCCTGTCGAAGGGAGAGCATCAGGAAGAATAGCTAATGGTTGCTGGGCTTAATATGTAGGTGATGGGATGATCTGTGCAGCAAACCACCATGGCACACGTTTCTCTATGTAACAAACCTGCACATCCTGCACATCCTGCACATGTACCCCTGAACTTAAAAGTTGAAGGAAAATAAAAGAACAAAACAAAACCAAAAAAGTAGATATGCCATGTTGTAGAGACAGGGGCGTCTCACCATGTTGCCCAGGCTGGTCTCGAACTCCTAGACACAAGTGAGCTGCCCACCTCCTCCTCCCAAAATGCTAGGATTACAGGTATGAGCCACCACACCCAGCCAGGTAGAGATTCTTTTAGAGGAAAGGTTTACCTACACACCTTAATCCTGTAGAACAGTGGTCCCCAACATTTTTGGCACCAGGGACTGGTTTCGTGGAAGACAATTTTGCCATGGACGTGGAGTTGGGGGACAGGGAGAAAGGTTTTGGGATGAAACTGTTCATCAGTTCATCAGATCATCAGGCATTAGATTCTCATAAGGAGCTCACACCTAGATCCCTTGCATGTTCAGTTCCCAATAGGGTTCTTGATCCCATGAGAATCTAATGCTGCCGCTGATCTGACAGGAGGCAGAGCTCAGGCAGTAATGCTCGTTCCTCTGCTGCTCACCTCCTGCTGTGCAGCCCAGTTCATAACAGGCCACAGACTGAGACCCTGGGTTTGGTGGGGGCGTTCCCTGCTATGGAATAATGTCAAACTATAGTTTTCAGGCCAAATCAGCCCTCTGCCTATTTCTATATGACCAGCTCCCTGTTTTATTGTGATCCAAAAACTAAGAAGGATCTTTAAATTTTTAAGTGGCTGAAAAATATAAACAACAGAATAATATTCCATGACATATGAAAATTGTATGAAATTCCAATTTCAGTGTCAGTGAAGTGTTATTAGAACACAGTCACACTCATTCATCTGTGGTGCTTTTGTGCTAGTGGCAGAATTAGTAGTTACAACAGAAGCCATAATGCCCATGAAAACCTAAAATATCACCATGTGGTCCTTCAAAGTTTGCCAACCTCTGTGTTAGGATAAAGCTAGTAGGCATCAAAAGACCTCAGTGATAGTTATTTGGGGCTAATATCAAAGAATAACTATTTTCATAAAAACAGATCAGTTCATTTCTTATACATCACTTAGAGGAGAGAACAATTTTTAAAAAAATCTCACCTACAGTATGACGTATATATTAATCCTTAGGAAGCCAGCCTGAGCAACATAGCAAGACGTCTTCTCTACAAAAATTGAAAAATAAAAAATTAGCTGGCATATTAGGGTTCTCTAGAGGGACAGAACTAATGGAATGACTATATATATGTATATATATATAAATAAATTACTAAAATGGGAGTTTATTGAGTATTAACTCACACGATCACAAGGTCCCACAATAGGCCATCTGCAGGCTGAGGAGCAAGGAGAGCCAGTCTGAATCCCAAAGCTGAAGAACTTGGAGTCTGATGTTCGAGGGCAGGAAGCATCCAGCATGGGAGAAAGATGTAGGCTGGGGGCTAGGGCTGTCTCTCTTTTCACATTTTTCTGCCTGCTTTATATTCTAACTGTGCTGGCAGCTGATTAGATTGTGCCACCCAGATTAAGGATGGGTCAGCCTTTCCCAGCCCACTGACTCAAATGTTAATGTCCTTTGGCAGCACCCTCACAGACACACCCAGGATCAATACTTTGTGTCCTTCAATCCAATCAATTTGACACTCAGTATTAACCATCAAAGCTGGGCATGGTTGCATGCTCCTGTAATCTCAGCTACCCAGGAGGCTGAGGTGGGAGGACCACTTGAGCCCAGGAATTCAAGGTTACAGTGAGCTACAATGTCACCACTGCATTCTAGCCTAAGTGGCACAGAAAGACCCTAGTTTAAAAAAGAAGAAAGAGAGAGAGAGAGAAAGCAAGCAAGCAAGCAAGCAAGCAAGCAAGCAAGCAAGCAAGCAAGCAAGCAAGAAATATTCTTAGGAAGCATATCACTAAAGCTAAGACAATTTAAAGTATGTCATAAGTCTGCACATAAATTATTAATCTAGGGTGATACCTTATTTAAAGTACAGGGGACAAATGATATGAAAATCGAGATATAATTCTATTATATTTTTGGCATCCTATCTTTTACACCCTTAGTGTAATTGTCTGTTCACTGGTGGGGACGTATAGCCATTCTGCTATACAATGAGGGTAGTTACTTATTTAAGAATCTTTGTATCTTTCATGCTACAGATGAAAGCACTGTGATGATTACATAAGGTTTTGTTTCTCTCCTAATATTTAGTTGACCACTATAGTCCAAGAGTCCTTTCTACGGGCATGAAATGTGAGGCTTCTCAGGAAAACTTCTATCCAATTCTAAAGACTGTTTTTCTTTTTTCTGTTACAGGGTCTTGTTGTGCCACTCAGGCTTGAGTACACTGGTGTGATCTCAGCTCATTGTACCTCGACCTCTGGGTTCAAGTGATCCTCCCATCTTGGCCTCCGAATGTGCTGGAATTACAGGCAAGAGCCACTGGTTTACAATCTTCTAATAAGAGTCTTTATCTTAAAGATATTTGTTTCATGTGTTTGAGAATTAACATGCTGGCTTTTTGCTGAATAAAAACAAGTTGGCAATAATAGTTAAATTGACATGGTAGGAGAGATTATTCTAAAAACCCACCAGCTCTTTAGTGATTTATTTTAGAAGTTTTCACTTGGGTTACCTCACAGATTTCTTTGCATTTTTATTTTGGAATTTAGCAAGTATTCTTTATTTTCTGGGGGGCAGGGACAAACCAATAAGAATCAACCAGTAAGCAAATAGTTTAAAAAAAAACAACAGTTATAACTGCTTTCTGTCAAAAAGTTGGAGAGTCAGCCAAAGTTCAGGACTTGTTTGGAAGGTACATTTCATCCTGATTAGTTTCTCTTGACTGACACTTGGGTTTCTAGTCTGTAGGAAAATCACTGCAACCCCCGTAGGGTCAGAACAATGTATGGGGGACCCCCAAGAGACTTAACATGGAAGTTATAGTAATGAATTCCAGGGGCAATAGCTGAAGATGTGGCAGATTGTGAAACAAAATTCAGAGTCCGCTGGCCAGTACTTATACATTGCATCTGGGTTCTCTGTGGTATAAGCCACCACACAGCGCAAAACACATTTCCCCAATAGTTTTTCCTTTTATTTTATTTTATTTTTGAGATAGGTGTGATACGGTTTGGCTGTGTCCCCACCCAAATCTCACATTGAATTGTTGCTCCCGTAATCCCCACGTGTCATGGGAGGGACCCAATGGGAGGTAACCGAATCATGAGGGTGGGTTTTTCCATGCTGTTCTGGTGATAGTGAATAAGTCTCATGAGATCTGATGGTTTATAAAGGATAGTTCCTCTGCACATGCTCTCTTGCCTGTTGCCATGTAAGATATGACTTTATTCCTCCTTCACCTTCTGCTATGATGGACAGACCTCCCCAGCCATGTGGAACTGTGAGTCCATTAAATCTCTTTTTCTTTATAAATTACCGAGTCTCAGGTATGTTTTTATTAGCAACATGAGAATGTACTAATATAGGGTGTCACTATATTGCCCAGGCTGGTCTACAACTCCTGGGCTCAAGCGATCCTCCTGCATCAGCCTCTCAATAGCTGGGATTACAGGCACACATCACCATGCTCGGCTAATTTCCCTACTAGGTGACTGGGAAATCTACCTGTAAGAAGCCCCAGGCCAGCTTTGTGGGTGTACAGGGCATTCCAGGATTTAGGCGTTTACCCAATTCAGGCCACTGTATACCAACACTTTCATAATTTCCTTGTTAACACTGTAAGATGCATAATATGACTTTTTAAAATTGATGTCACACCATAGAAGTGTGAGCAAAGGAAGACATGAAGGTAAAAGTAGGAGAGAAAGTTTCAAGGTGACAGAAAATAATGGCATGATCAAATCAAAGAGTCTATGAAGGAGAATATTAAGAAGCATGACATTTTTAAAATTTAGTTTAATTTTATTTTTTAATTTCCCCATCTTTATAAGGCATAAGTGACAAAAAGTGTATGTATTTACAATGTTCAATGCGATTTTTTTTTTCTGAGACAGGGTCTCACTCTGTCACCCAGGCTAGAGTGCAGTGGTGGGATCATAGTTCACTGCAGCTTTGACCCCCCAGACTCAATACATTTTCCCACCTCAGTCTCCCAAGTAGCTGAGACTACAGGCATGCACTATGCCTAATGTTTTTGTATTTTTTATAGAGACAGGGTCTTACCATGTTGCCCAGGCTGGTCTTAAACTCCTGGGCTCAGGCTATCCACCCACCTGGGCCTCCCAGATTGCTGGGATCACAGGCGTGAGGCCTCAATGTAATGTTTTGATATAACCACCTTACCCCCATTCTACTCTCTGCTTTTACTTTTTTTTGTCTTTAGAGACAGAGTCTTGCTATGTTGCCCAGGCTGGAGTGCAGTGGCCATAGGGCACTATAGCCCCAAAATCCTGGGCTCAAGTGACCCTCTTGCCTCAGCCTCTCGAGTAACTGGGATTACAGGCATATGCCATTGCACCCAGCTCTATTCTCTGCAAGGTCAACCTTTGCAGATTCCACGTATGAGTGAGACATGCAGTATTTATCTTTCTGTGCCTGGCTTTTTTCACTTTTTTCACTAGCATAATGTCCTCCATGTTGTCACAAATGATGGCATTTCCTTCTTTTTAAAGGCTGAAGAGTATTCCATTGTGTGTGTGTGTATGTATATAGATATAATATTTTCTTTGCCCATTCATCTGACAGACACTTAGGTTGATTTCATATCTTGGCTATTGTGAATAATCCTGCGATAAACATGGGAGTGCAGATATCTCTTCAACACACTGACTTCATTTCCTTTACATATATATATATCCAGAAATAGGATTGCTGGATCATATGGTGATTTTATTTTTAGTTTTCTGAGGAACCACCATTCTGTTTTCCATAATAGCTGTACTAATTTACATTCCTGCCAACAGTATGCAAGGCTTTCTTTTTCTCCACATCCTTGCCAACACTAGTATCTTTTGTTTTTGTGCTAATAGCCATTGTTAACAAGTATGCAGTGATAGCTGATTGTGGCTTTAATTTGCATTTCCCTGATGATTAATTATGTTAAGCATTTTATTATATAACTCTTGTCTCTTTGATATGGGAGAAAATATTTGCAAACCATACATCTGATAAGGGGTTAATATCCAAAATACTGAAGAAACTCAAAACAACTCAATAGCAAGAAAAATAATAACCAGATTAAAAAATGATTTTTTTTTTTGAGACGGAGTCTCGCTCTGTTGCCCAGGCTGGAGTGCAGTGGCACGATCTCGGCTCACTGCAAGCTCCGCCTTCCGGGTTCACACCATTCTCCTGCCTCAGCCTCCCGAGTGTCTGGGACTACAGGCACCTGTCACCATGCCCTGCTAATTTTTTGTATTTTTAGTAGAGATGGGGTTTCATGGTGTTAGCCAGGATGGTCTTGATCTCCTGACCTAGTTATCCACCTGCCTCAGCCTCCCAAAGTGCTGGGATTACAGGCGTGAGCCACCACACCTGGCCTAAAAAATGATTTTTTAAATTATTTTTTCAGCTAACTGCTTTCTCATACTGCAGCTTTTTCTTTCTTTCTTTTTTTCTTTTTTTTTTTTTTTGAGATGGAGTCTCGCTCTGTCACCCAGGCTGGAGTACAGTGGTGCGATCTCTGCTCACTGCAACCTCCGCCTCCCAGGTTCAAGCGATTCTCTTGCCTCAGCCTCCCGAGTAGCTGGGATTACAGGCACAGACCACTATGCCAGGCTAAATTTTTTGTATTTTTAATAGAGACAGGGTTTTGCCATGTTGGCCAGGCTGGTCTCGAACTTCTGACCTTAGGTATTCCACCCGCCTTGGCCTCCCAAAGTGCTAGGATTATAGGTGTGAGCCACCACGCCCAGCCAGCTTTTTCCTTAAGCATTGAATTATTGAAATATAATTCACATAACATATTATTTACACATTTATAATGTACAATTAAATATCTTAGTATAAAGCTTGTGCAACCAGAGGCATGACTCATATGTGGTGTGTTCTTTCTTTTGGCTGGCTGAACAAGGTGTCCCAATTGCATATGTCTGCTTTACTCACTCCTGTATTTCAATCCAGTTTGATTGAGTGTTCTCACCAGCATCCATGTTAAAATGTAAATGCCACCAGGAAAAGAAACATGGCTGTGTAGAATAGACCTGGGTCCAGCACCCAGTATGGTCCCAGCTCAGTATAGAGCAAATGGTTAAAACTTGTTTCATAATAATAGCACCATTTTAAATTTTAGCCTGCTTGTTTGAAGAATAGTAATTTTCATCATGGATTTAATTCATCCTTGAAAATGACCATGTAATCCATATGTCGAGTTCAAAAATCCCTGAACTCTTCTCACTTCCCCTTGTTCTTCCCTCTTTTCTCATAGCAAAATGATAGGGTATGGGACCATATTAGTCCACTGTTCTGCTACCGAAGAAAAATACTTACGCATTTAGTTAGATAAATGAGAAGTAATAGAAGGAGAAATTATTAACAGTATAGAAGACAATGATCCAGCATGGCCAAAAAGGTGAAACCCCATCTCTACTAAAAATACAAAAATTAGCAGGGTGTGGTAGCTTGCGCCTGTAATCCCAGCTACTCGGGAGACTGAGGTGGGAGAATCACTGGAACCCGAGAGGCAGAGGTTGCAATGAGCCAACATCGTGCCACTGCACTCCAGCCTGGGTGACAGAGCAAGACTCTTCTCAAAAAAAAAAAAAAAAGACAATGATAAACACAAGGAAGTCCATTGTAGATTATGTGGGGTCAATTAAAGAAGGCTTCGTGATTTAGACAGGGAAAAAAAAATAGTGTTCATTCCTAGGACTATCTTATTAATTCAGGCATTCAGGCACTTGACTCACCCAAACTATAGCACTTCTTTTTTCTTTTTTGAGACGGAGTCTCGCTCTATCACTCAGGCTAAAGTGCAATGGTGCAATCTCGGCTCACTGTAACCTCTGCCTCCCAGGTTCAAGCGATTCTGCCGCCTCAGCCTCCCAAGTAGCTGGGATTACAGGCACCCGCCATCATGCCCAGCTGATTTTTGTATTTTTGTAGTGACGAAGTTTCACCATGTTGGCCAGGATGGTCTCGAACTCCTGACCTCGTGATCCACCCGCCTTGGCCTCCCAAACTTCTGGGATTACAGGCATGAGCCACCGCACCCGCCAGCACTTCTAAGTTAAATATATATATATATAGATAGATAGATAGATAGATAGATAGATATAATTTTGTGCTGTCTAGCCTTAATATGTAATCCATATGTCAAGCTTGCTGTATTGCATTTTTAAATGGTAGAACTGGCTGAGTGCAGTGGCTCACGCCTGTAATCCCAGGACTTTGGGAGGCCGAGGCGGGAGGATCACTTGAGGTTGGGAGTTTGAGACCAGCCTGGCCAACATGGTGACCCTGTCTCTACTAAAAATACAAAAATTAGCCGGGCACGGTGGCGGGCACCTGTAATCCCAGCTACTTGGGAGGCTGAGGCAGGAGAATTGCTTGAACCTGGGAGGTGGAGGTTGCAGTCAGCCGAGATTACGCCACTGCACTCCAACCTGGGTGAGAGAGCAAGACTCCGTCTCAAAAAAAAAAAAAGGTAGAACCACTATACTTCAAGCCCAAATTTAAATCTCGGGCCCTTCCTCCAACACTCCTTTCCCCAAATAGATGCTAGGTCCTCTCTTCCAGGTGCTAGGCATACAGCAGTGAAAAAGACAAGTACTTGTTCCCATGTTCTAGAAGAGGGGAAAGCAAAAGATTCAGTCCTCCTGTGCCCTGGTTTGCCTAACAACCACCTGTGGAAAGATCAGTATCTTATTTCTTCATGATGCTACAAAGGAGCAGTATAATTTGCTTTAAGAATTCTGTCCTACTAGATGTCATGTTTTGGTGCTAGAAAATGGTTGACTATGGCTTTCTGTGGTGAACAACTGGGATTTCAGAGTAAATCTGAGTTTTTCATTGTATTGCCACTCTATGTAACAAACTGCAAGAAAGCTAAAGCATTCTCTCTGCAAAATGTCCCAATTTTTATCCTTTTCATCAGGTCAGAGATAGCTTTCTATAATATTACTTAGAAAGTTTTCTTGGGGCAAAGAAATCAGATATTCATCAAAGCTAAACAAAGAGACTAGAGAATTAAGAGGAAGGAAACTCACTGCAACACTGTTTGAATTTCCCTTTAAAATGTGTCCATCTTAGGGTCTATCCAAAGATGTTCAGTTACTGAAATACCAAAAAGGCCTTGTTAAGTGATGGCATGGATATTGAATATATATCTTCTTTGGTTTCTTAATTTCATTCTTAAACTTTCCATATGCCCATTCTCACCTACACTTTTCACCTTGATGTCTGCCCCTCATTTTTCTTGATTCATTTCATTTGATTCTCTCCTACTTTCATCAAAATGAATAAGAGCACAGAGACACTAAAAGTGGCTTTAGAGCACTAAAAATATTAGCTTAATGTATAAGAATGACCAATTCAGGATATTAAATTAGGGTGTCGTTAGTGTCTAATAAATGCATCAGGGAAATAGGTAGCTGTTGGATACCATTGAGCTTGACTGATTCTTATAGTAGAAGTTGAAATATGGCTGGGCGCAGTGGCTCATGCCTGTAATCCCAGCACTTTGGGAGGCTGAGGCAGGCAGATCACAAACTCAGAAGTTCGAGACCAGCCTAGGCCAACATGATGAAAACCCTGTCTGTACTAAAAATACAAAAATTAGCTGGGGCATGGTGGCACATGTCTGTAATCCCAGCTACCTGGGAGGCTGAGACAGGAGAATCGTTTGAACCTGGAAGGTGGAGGTTGCAGTGAGCCAGGATCATACCACTGCACTCCAGCCTGGGCGACAAGAGTGAAACTCCGTCTCAAAAAAAAAAAGAAATTGACATATAAGGAAAAAGGTTGGTATGAAAGATTATTTAATACTAGTTTCAGTGTCATATTATTTTCTCCTTTAAGGAGCTAAAATGCAAAACTTCTGAATAAGGATAAAAGGGAGTCTATGGGCCGGGCGCGGTGGCTCACGCCTGTAATCCCAGCACTTTGGGAAGCGGGCGGATCACGAGGTCAGGAGATCAAGTCCATCCTGGCTAACACGGTGAAACCCCTTCTCTACTAAAATTACAAAAAATTAGCCGGGCATGGTGGCAGGCGCCTGTAGTTCCAGCTACTTGCGAGGCTGAGGCAGGAGAATGGCGTGAACCCAGGAGGCAGAGCTTGCAGTGAGCGAAGATCGCGCCACTGCACTCCAGCCTGGGCGACAGAGCAAGACTGTCTCAAAAACATAATAAATAAATAAAATAATTAAAAAAAGGGAGTCTATGATCTTAAGTTTTCTAAAAAGTGGCCGGGTGCAGTGGCTCACACCTATAATCCCAGCACTCTGGGAGGCCAAGGCAGGAGGATTGCAGGAGTTTGAGACTGGGCTAGGCAACATAGTGGGACCTCATTCTACAAAATAAACAAAATTAGCCAGATGCGGTGGTGTGTGCCTGTAGTCCCAGCTACTTGGGAGGCTGAGATGGGAGGATTGCTTGAGCCTGGGAAGTTGAGGCTGCAGTGAGCTGTGATCATGCCACTGCACTCCACCCTGGTGACAGAGCAAGACCATCTCAAAATTAAAAAAAAAAAAAAAAAAAAAATCTAAAAAGCAAGAACAAAGGTATTTTAAGAAGGCATTTTGGCCAGGCGCGGTGGCTCACGCCTGTAATCCCAGCACTTTGGGAGACCGAGGCGGGCGGATCACGAGGTCAGGAGATCGAGACCATCCTGGCTAACACAGTGAAACCCCGTCTCTACTAAAAATACAAAAAATTAGCCGGGCGATGTAGTGGGCGCCTGTAGTCCCAGCTACTTGGGAGGCTGAGGCAGGAGAATGGCGTGAACCCCGGGGGGACGGAGCCTGCAGTGAGCCGAGATCGCGCCACTGCACTCCAGCCTGGGCGACAGCAAGACTCCGTCTCAAAAAAAAAAAAAAAAAAAAAAAAAAAAAGAAGGCATTTTCGACCAGGCATAGTGGCTAACGCCTATAATCCCAGCACTCGGGTGGAACACCTGAGGTCAGGAAATCGAGACAATCCTGGCTAACACGGTGAAACCCCGTCTCTACTAAAAATACAAAAAGTTAGCCGGGCGTGGTGGCAGGTGCCTGTAGTCCCAGCTACACGGGAGGCTGAGGCACGAGAATTGCTTGAACCTGGGAGGTGGAGGTTGCAGCGAGCCGAGATCACGCCACTGCACTCCAGCCTGGGTGACAGAGCGAGACTCCATCTCAAAAAATAAATAAATAGATAAATAAGAAGGCATTTGCAAATTGGCTGAAATTCCATACGTTACACATTTTGTTTATATAGGGCAAATATCCACCTTTTCCTGGAAAGCACTCTTCTGGTGATTGATGTAATCATAGTACTCCACACATCTCCTTATACCTGATAGTTCCAGGGAGGACATCTGATGCAAGCCAGGACAATCAGAGATCTTTTAGAGGATTTTTTTTTTTTTTTTTTTTGAGATGGAGTCTCGCCCTGTTGCCCAGGCTAGAGTGCAGTGGCGTGATCTCGGCTCACTGCAACCTCTGCCTTCTGGGTTCAAGTGATCCTCCTGCCTCAGCCTCCCGAGTAGCTGGCATTACAGGCACGTGCCACCACGCCCGGCTAATTTTCATATTTTTAGTAGAGATGGGGTTTCACCCTATTGGCTAGGCTGTTCTCGAACTCCTGACCTCGTGATCTGCCTGCCTTGGCCTCCCAAAGTGCTGGGATTACAGGTGTAAGCCACCATGCCTGGCCTTAGAGGATTTTTTTTTTTTTTTCTTTGAGACCGAGTTTCGCTCTCGTTGCCCAGGCTAGAGTGCAGTGGCCTGATCTTGGCTCACTGCAACCTCTGCCTCCCAGGTTCAGGCGATTCTCCTGACTCAGCCTCTCGAGTAGCTGGGATTGAAGGCACCTGCCACCATGCCCAGCTAATTTTTTGTATTTTTTAGTAGAGACAGGGTTTCATCGTGTTGGCCAGGCTGGTCTCAAACTCCTGACCTCAGGTGATCCACCGCCTGGGCCTCCCAAAGTGTTGGGATTACAGGCGTGAGCCATGGTATCCATCTACAAGATTTTATTTATTTATTTATTTATTTTTAGACAGAGTTTTGCTCTGTCACCCAGGCTAGAGTGCAGTGGTGCCATCTCTGCTCACTGCAAGCTCCGCCTCCCAGGTTCATGCCATTCTCCTGCCTCAGCCTCCCAAGCAGCTGGGACTACAGGTGCCCACCACCACGCCCGACTAATTTTTTGTATTTTTACTAGAGACGGGGTTTCACCGTGTTAGCCAGGATGGTCTCGATCTCCTGACTTCATGATCCACCCGCCTCGGCCTCCCAAAGTGTTGGGATTACAGGCGTGAGCCACCGTGCCCGGCCAGAAGATTTTTAAACTGGATACTAGAGTGAATCTCAGTCTCCTTAGAACAAACCCGGGGATATGGGAGTTGCTAGCAGCTCTGTTTTTGGTTTGTGGAAATCAGTCCCAAAGAAGAGAGCTAACGTAAGGAAAGCAGCAGAAACCAGGGATAGCGAGTCTTGGGGTTGTGCTGGGTCAGGGTTCCAGACATCTGAGGCACATAGTGGAGGCTGGCAATAACACTGATCTGGTTCTTCTTATTATATACTAGATATTCAGTTCTAGGTGTTTTTTCACATTTCACATTTAATCCTGAAAACCTCATAAGTACCATCATTATACTGCCTGTTTTACGGATGAAAATATTGAGGCGTAGGAAAGTTAAGTAACTTGCCTAAAATCATACAATAAATAGCTGAGTTCGGATTTAAACTGAAGGGGTCAAGCTCCAGAGCCAGTGCTCTGAACTACTTTGTTATTGTTTCTAGGCCAGGAATTTCCTTTATCTTTTTTTTTTTTTTTTTTTTTTTTTTGAGAAAGAGTCTCACTCTGTAGCTCAGGCTGGAGTGCAGTAGTGCAATCTTAGCTCACTGCAACCTCTGCCTCCCGGGTTCCAGCAATTCTCCTGCCTCAGCCTCCCAAGTAGCTGAGACTATTGGAGTTTACAGGCAGATCGACTACTGGAGCTCTGAAGTTGTTAAAATTGCTCCCCTTGTTCAGTGAATATTCAAGGCATAAATTCACTTGACTCAACAAAGGATAAAAGGGTCTCTATTTTATTGGTAACATACAAATACAGACACCAAATATTCACATTCCACTTCATATTAGAGATTGTTTTATTGTTGTTGTTTTGAGATGAGGCCTTGCTCTATTGCCCTGGCTGGAGTACAGTGGCATAATCATAGCTCACAGCAGCATCAAACTTCTGGGCTCAAGGGATCCTCCCACCTTAGCCTTCCAAAGTGCTGGGATTACAGGTATGAGCCACCACACCCGGTCTCTTTTTTTCTTGATATTCAATGTCCATATTGGCTTAATAAAACGAAAAGGGCCAGGTATGGTGGTTCACACCTGTAATCTGAGACAGGAGGATCACTTGAGATTGGGAGTTTGAGATCAGCGTAGGCAACATAGTAAGACCCAGCTCTAAAAAGTAGCCAGGCATGGTGGCATGTGCCTGTAGTACCAGCTACTCAGGAGGCTGAGGTGGGAGGATCACTTGCCCTCAGGAGTTTGAGGCTGCAGTGAGTTGATTGTCCCACCGCTCTCTAGTGCAGATGACAGACGAGGACCCCCATCTCTGGAGGGGAGAAAAAAGCCTACTGTAAGGATCAAATATAAGACAGCCTATGAGCTTTTCCCATTAAAACACATTTGTCTTCATTAGCCTTCTGGGGGAATAGAGCCATACATATGAGTCCAGCTAGGAGCCTGAGGGTTATGTGGTTAAGACAAAATAAACTGGGCTGTTTTTTGTGTGACAGAAATAGAAAAGGAAGATCTAGTAATAATCAAACTCAAATGCATGATTTCTTGTCATGCATTGCTTAATGACAGGGATGTTCTGAGAAATGCATCATTAGGCAATTTCATTACTGTGTGAACATCACAGAATGTACTTAGGCAAATCTAGATGGTACAGCCTACTCCACGCCTAGGCTAGATATTGCTCCTAGGCTACAAACCCATACAGCATGTTACTATATTGAACACTGTAGGCAACTGTAACACAACAGTAAGCATTCATGGATCTAAACATAAAAAAGGTAGTGTAAAAATACTGATATTATAATCTTTTGGGATCCACTATCGTATATGCTGTCCATCACTGATCAAAGCCTTGTTATGCAAAGCATGACTAATCTACATGAGGAAATGCAAAGTTAAATATGAAAAGAATGCTCAACAAAATCAAACATGCAAAATTAAACCAAGATGCCATCAGATTGACTAAAAATTAGTAAAATCGGCCTGGCAAGTGGATCATGCCTGTAATCTCAGCACTTTGGGTGGCTGAGGTGGCAGGATCACTTGAGCCCAGGAGTTTAAGACTGGCCTGGGCAACATAGTGAGGCCCCATCCCTAAAAAAGATTAAAAATTAGTAAGATCAATGTTATTAATTTGTAGTACTAGTGAGGAAATGAGGTAATGGTTATTGATAGAAGAGTAAATCACTGCAATCTTGACTTCTCTGATGACTTCTGAGAATCCATCTGTCTGCTAAGTGTCACTATATGTAAGAATGTGCATTACATTAATCCTTTTTTTCGAGACGGAGTCTTGCTCTGTCAGTCTGTCACCAGGCTGGAGTGCAGTGACATGATCTTAGCTCACTGCAACCTCTGCCTCCAGTGTTCAAGTGATTCTCTTGCCTCAGCCTCCCGAGTAGCTGGGACTACAGGTGCGCACCACCATGCCCTGCTCATTTCTGTATTTTTTTTTTTTTTTTTGAGACGGAGTCTCCCTCTGTTGCCCAGGCTGCAGTGCAGTGGTGCGATCTCGGCTCACTGCAAGCTCCGCCTCCAGGATTCACACCATACTCCTGCCTCAGACTCCTGAGTAGCTGGGACTACAGGCACCTGCCACCACACCCGGCTAATTTTTTGTATTTTTAGTAGAGACGGGTTTTCACCGTGTTAGCCAGGAAAGTCCTGATCTCCTGACCTCATGATCCGCCCGCCTCGGCCTCCCAAAGTGCTGGGATTACAGGCTTGAGCCACCGTGCCTGGCCTCATTTTTGTATTTTTAGTACAGACGGGGTTTCTCCATGTTGGCCAGGCTGGTCACGAACTCCTGACCTCCTGATCTGCCCGCCTTGGCCTCCCAAAGAGCTGGGATTACAGGCATGAGCCACCTTGCCCGGCCTCACTACATTAATCTAATAGCAGGAAACTACCAACCACCTAAGTACTCATACCCAGCAATTGGTTAAGTTGGGGAGCTGCCATATGATACCCTACTATGTTCCTATTAAAAAAGATATAACATATCTTGATTACTAAACAAACACAAGGCACTGTTCTGTTTCACATGCATACATTTCACCCTTATAGGAGCCCATGAATAACAGATGAGGAAACTCAGACACAGAGAGGTGAACTACATTAATTTGTTCAGAATCAAATAGCAGATTCCCACCCAGGTAACTTCTCTGTAGTGGCTAGCAGCTATGCTAGAATAGAGTATATTTTAGTGTATTTATTAAGTAAGATGACCCAAGATAAGAACTGGGTGAAATATAAGTTGCAAAATATATTTTTTGTTAAAAACTGTATTTTTTTTGAGAGAGTTTCACTTGTCGCCCAGGATGGAGTGCAATGGTGCAATCTTGGCTCACTGCAACCCCCGCTGCCCGAGTTCAAGCAATTCTCCTGCCTCAGCCTCCACAGCAGCTGAGATTACAGGCACACACCCCCATGCCTGGCTAATTTTTGTATTTTTAGTAGAGAGGAGGTTTTGTTATGTTGGCCAGGCTGGTCTTGAAATCCAGAGATATGAGTATCAATTGAACTTTGGGTTTGAAGCAAGGAAATTGATGAGGCGGCCTTACTTCTGTAGCATCTGAGTTGTTACAAGAAGCCTATTACATAGACATCAGAGGGTAGAAATGATAGAAAAAGGGTTTTCTCTTCAGCTGAAGATCTAAGCTCCAGGAATTCAAGAACTCGAATGAATGGTTTGGCTCAATCCTTCCATAATACACCGTGGTAGACAGGAGAGATGGAAAGAGGAAGAGGGAAAGGGGGAGAAAGATGATGCAAGATGCTCTATGCTTGCTGATTCTGAAGATGGAAAGGGCCAGGAACCAAAGAATATAGGTGGCCTTTTGAAATGGAAGAGAGAAGGAAAGATTCTGCCATCAAAGCCTCCAGAAGGAATTCCCCTGATAATCTGACTTCGGCTTGCTGAATTTTGGACTTCTGACCTACAGAACTATTTTAAGCCATAAATGGGTTAAATTTGTGGTAATTTGTTAAAGCACCAATAAGAAACTAATACAAACCCTAGAGAGTATAAAAGAACAGTAATTTTGTCAAAGTATAAATTCACATTTTGTAGGAAATGTAGTTTACAAAACAGTATCAATCACTACCCCCAATCCAGATGACCCACTTTCCCCCAAAGGGGGACGTTTAGGTCCTATTCCACTGGGCAAGGGTAAAATGATTCAGTAGTCTTCCAGGTTAACAGTAAATTCTTCTCCCAAGGCTGGGGCCGTCAAGGCACAGTCTATATGAGGCTCACCCTGTCTGACCCTAGGCTGGGGCTGCTTGCTCAGTAGGCAGGAATTGGGGTGGGGGTGGGGGTGGGGGCTCAGGGAAGGGTCTAGACCGAGACTTCTGCTTACAGGAGGATGCTGGGAAAACCCTGCCTTGGGCTGGGGAATCTCCTCTTTCCCACCTTTGGGGAACAGGGTGGGGAGGGGGTAAGTGGGACACTGCTGCCTGGGGGGCTCAGGTCTGAGCAGCAGGGAGCCCTCAGTGCCCACTCCAGCAGACCTATTGGGAATTTACTACCTGAAGACAAATTATAGGTCTAGGGTCTTCTTTGTGATTTTGGGGGAGTCGAGGCATTGGGGGGTGAGAGGTATGGTCTTAAGGTCACAGTGTGGGAGAGGAGTCCTCGGGATCAGAGGTTGTGCAGAAGCACCTTCCCCACCTCCTGCCTCATGAGATAAGGTTGCCAGGATTCCATTATCACGCTGAATTTCTCTGGGCTCATGGGTTAAGAGGTCATAGCGGAGCCACCAAGGTAGAAATCACAAATGGGTTGCATGTGTGTTAACTGACAGTGGCCTGGCCAGAGGTCAGGGGGCACTAGATTCTTGGCAAGAAAGCTAAGGGATCAACAGGTGAGATGTGAGACGCCAGGCACATGGCAGCACACATGTACATGGCCCAGGACATGACAAAGCCTTTGCCCTGGTAGGAATCAGAGGGGCTGCTGTAGGACAGAGCATCATAGATGGGGTTGATCTTGTCCAGATACTCTTCCTCCTCCTCCTCCCCCTCCTCATCCTCTAGATCCAGGGAAACGTCTTAAACAGCAGGTGGCCCCGGAGGCACTGGGATGGGGGACCCCAGGCTTGTGGCTCCAGGGTGCAAGGGTCCTGACCGTTCTTCCAAGGTGGGCAGCTCATGGTATTGAGGCATTTCCTGCTCAGTGCATGAGGTGCCAGCGTCAAAGTAGGGGGTCTTGAGTGGGCTGTGCTCCGAGGCCCCCAGAGTGAACAGCTGGGAGGGCTGTAGTGGGAGAGGGGCAGGGAGGTCAAGAACAGTATTTTTTAAATTTTTTGAGAAACAGAGTCCGTCATCCAGGCTGGAGCATAGTGGCATGGATATATAGCTCACTGTAACCTAAACTCCTAGGCTTAAGGGACCTTCCCAAGTAGCAAGGACTACAGGTGCAAGCCACCACACCCAGCTAATTTTAAAATTTCTTGTAGAGGTGGGGGTCTCACTGTTGCCTGGGCTGATCTCAAACTTCTGGGATTCAAGTAGTCTTCCTGCGTTGGCCTCCCCAAATTTTGGGATTACAGGTGTGTGCCACCATGCATGGCCAAAGGACAATATATTGTTTTCAGAAATGCCCTTACTAAAATTGAAGTAGGGCCACCAACTACTAATATGAATAGAAGGTTCTCCATCATCTGTGAACCCACCACTGAGAGCAGTCGTAGGTATATAAGGAGGTACTTAATCAGTTATTTCCCTTTTTCCGTATGGATTTTGGAAATCAATTAAAACGTGTCTATCATCACACTGAGCCCTATCAGAATACTTTATGTTCTTTAAAAGACAGTTACAACAAACCAGATTTTAAAACCTCATTTTAATGAGACAATTGCCCTTAGGGATCACATGAAACTTTTATCTCCCAACTGTGGAAACATTCCTGTGGAAACACATATTCAAGTTCAAAACTCGTAAGCTCAAAAGATCTAGGATATGTACTCTAATGCCTTACTGGTATCATCTAACTTATAAACAAAGATAATCCAATGAGTGTGGGCATTTCTATTTCTACTGTAAAGGCATATCAAATAAAGAAAAAAGTCTAATAATTGCATAAAGGAATATAAAACTATTTATTAACCACTGTTCACCAGTATTTACAATAAAGTAAACAATATACAGTTGGATAACATTCTGATTACTACAAAGTTGTTCTTCCTGGCTTTTGCTGAACCAGTAAAGCAAACTGAAGATTGAGCCTACATGTAAGGAATGAATTGGGGTAAAGAAAAAACATGCAGGTCAATGTTAGATTACAAAAGGTTGTTCACACATTTATGACAGCAGGTCCGTAAACTGCCAACATCTCTAACCATCTGATTAGGTTTCTATGAGCCAGGTTTTACATATTCCATTCATCATGACCTTTTAGTCAATGTAGCAACAGGGATTTCAACATTTTGCTAACGAATGGCCCACTAGGGAAATTTTTAAATGTTCATTTAACTTAGTTTTGTTTAGCTAGTTAAAACACACTGGCATTTGTCTAGTTTCCTCATCTGGATGAAGAACTCTGCTGTGATGGCAGCGATAAAACTTTTCCTTTTAGGGATTTTGCAAATAAACCACTGCAATTATAGACGCTTTAAAATTATCCAATTTAAATTGTCCTATTTAGAATTACTTATTTCACTTCAAATGTATGGCTTCAGGAAAATTTTCAATTTAACTTGAAGTGATTATCTCTTATTTTGCTCGGAATAATGGCATCTCAGAAACATGGGTTTACCTGTGATGTTTTGTTTGGGTGAATGCTTAAAAACAAAAAAAATTTACATATGCATTTTATGGATACACACACACACACAAACATGTAAAAAGTCTAGAATGGTCCTTAGGCTTATGAGAACACAAGTTTTGATTGAGTAATGACTATGCACATTTCCCCCAACATTTAGAAAAGCTGTTCTTTAATGAAGAGGAAATAATATAACATGGCATCAAATGTTCTTTTCTGATAAAGGAAGCAACTACAGAAAGCTTTTATTTATTTGTTCAAAGTAACCAGTGCTATGGATGCAAAAAAACCCCCAACAACTCTTCCAACGCTACTTTCAAAACAAACATATCAAACTTGATTTTTCATTAGGATGTAGTTATTTCGTCACACTAGTAAATCAAAATCCAAGACCCAAATTTTATATATATATATAAATATATATAAAAAAATGTGAACAATTATTGAGCTTCATCTTCTGGACAAGAATGCCAAGTTAGTCTCTCTTCATAAAAAGCAATTACAATTTGAGGACACTTCATATTTGCCTCTTTTGCCAGAACCAAGTCTGCCTCATCTGAATCTTTCCTGTTTTAAGAAAAAGAAAAATTCAGTTACAAGTCTAAGTTGTTCATGTCAACTGACAGCCATTCATTTAAGAAATAATAGTCCAAACAAAAGGTATTGAAGTGCTCCAGAAGGGTTATATGTTACTTGTTGCTATGTTCTAATAAACTTTATTTTCAAAACAGGCCACAGTTTGCTGACCCTTGCTTTAAAACACTACTAGTAAAAGTAACCAGAATCATCCTCTCAGCAGATAGTTTTTCCCTACCTAATGACGAAAACCATTTCACAAATTAAAAAAAAAAAAAAAAAAAAAGGCTACTCTTACTTTCAAATGTAACAATCCCTGCATACTCACCATTTCATGAGAAACATCAATTCTCCACTGCTGTCTGTGGCACCAATTATTCTTTCAGGATCAAGACCTCTGGCAAATCCTCTTGGTTTGTCAGCCTGTTTAGAAGACATTTTTTCATACAGCAAACTCAGAGTATTAAATTTTTTTCATGGCGTATTTTAAATAAAAACGTTCCAGTAGTGAGACGGAAATGACTAGGGCAAGAACTCATATTTGGTAATTAAAAACATCTGATTTCCATTAACTTCACAAGCAGAAAACCAACCTTAGTTTGATACTCAACGTAGAATACTTAAAATGTCCAAAAACATTCAGAATAAATAGTCAAGAAAAATACTGCGTTCAAGGACACCAAAGTCAGAGTTGTGTGGGCATACAGAAAAACTAACCTCTTTATTTCTGGTAATAATAAAGTCTTGAAAGTTAATATATTTCAAATTACTTCCAGGAATTAGTCTGAATTACTGATACATTTTACAAGCATAAACAAAATACAAACAGTAAGAAATATTAAAAATGTTAAAGCTCATACCAACTATCTGTAATCATTCTAAATGATAGGAAATGTTAGAACAAACTTGTCCAACCTGTGGCCCAGGATGGCTTTGAAGGAGGCCCAACACAAATTTGTAAACTTTCTTAAAACATTGAAAGTTTCTTTCTTGCGATTTTTTTTTTTTTTTTAAAGCTCATCAGCTATGGTTGGTGTTAAGTCTATTTTATGTGTAGCCCTAGACAATTCTCCTAATGTGGCCCAGGGCCGCCAAAAGATTGGACACCCTGCATTAGAAAGTACTTAATATAAACCAGTGGCTCTCAAAATGTGGTCTACGGATTCACTGGGGATTCCAGAGTCCTTTTTGGGAGGAGGTTGTGTAAGGCCCCCTTTTCTCATCTATTTGTGACTTTGGATTGTCTTCATATACCTCCACCAAAACGATACACCACAGCAATCAAATGTGTTTAGGTAAAATTGCCTTAAGACACACGTTGAAGATCTGTAAAAATGTAAAAAGGTACTCCTCAACTTTTTTAGAAAAGTCATTTTAGAAATTTATTTTAATTTCTACTATGTTAGTATTGATAGTTATAACCCATATAAACAAAAGCTCTCTGGGGATCCTCAATAATTTTTTTAGAGTATAAAGAGGCCTTGAGACCAAAAAAAGTTTGAGAACCAATGATATCAATAAATCCTTTATTCTTGTAAGAGTTTTACATCAATGTCACAGGCTGTGGAGTCACACTGCCTGGGTGAGAATGATGGACCTATCCCACTTATGAGCTGTGTGGCTTTGGGCAAGTTAATTAACCTCTTTGTGATTTAGGTTAATAAAACAGAATTTTAGTATCTACTGCATAGATATTTCACAGCACATTAAAAGCAAATGATTTGGCACACAGTATGGCACATGCTAAGGGCTCAATAAGTATTGTTAAAGTTGTGCCTGATTTATTTATTAATAATTTTTTGAGACAAGATCTTGCTTGGTTGCCTAGGTCAAAGTGCACTGGCATGATCACAGCCCACTGCACCTTGACCTCCCAGGCTCAAGCAATCCTTCTGCCTCAGCCTCCCAAGTAGCTGAGACTACAGGAGGTGTCCACCACGTCTTGCTGATTCTTTTTTTTTCTTTGTAGAGATGGGGTCTCACTATGTTGCCCAAACTGGCCTCCAACTCCTGGGCTCAAGCGATGTTCCTGCTTTGGTTTCCCAAGGTGCTGGGATTATAGGCGCAAGCCACCGTGCCTGGCCAAAACTGCTTCTGTTGAGCATGTGATTTATTTTCAAAACCAAATTTGTAGTCAATCTCTTTATTTCTTCATCTGTAAAATAGTGATTATACCTATGACCTTATACAGAGTTGTCTTGAAGGTTGTACTTCTTGGCTTCTAGTTAAATGATCAAGTTTTAAATCATGTTTAGTGCCTGAGCCTAGAACCTAATTTAGCACCAAGATGTTTCCCCAAATTGCCACACTAGGTCAGTACGCAAGACAAGTATAATCTGTTTTACAGAGGGTGTAAGAAAGAAGTTACCTCATTTGCCTGACGCCACAGAGACGTAAGTAAAGCAAAGACTAGACCAAAACACATGTATAGTGAATGAATTGAATGTCTCAATTCAAGCCAAGAAAAGCGTGTAACTATTATCAAAGATTATAGACTTCAAAATCAAGGTATTGTATGGCAATACAAAGATGACATGCAAGTACTTTTTGGTGGTCAATGCCATTGATGGACTATAATCAGAAAGTTCTATTTGCGTTGTTCTTACTTAGTGCAAAGGCTTTCAATAATCCAATCTTAGTATTGTTTGTACTTAAGGTTGCTAGCCTTGGATCACAGGTAATTGGTCTGATCAGGGATCAAATCCATGAAACTAAGAAAAACTGCACTAGCACAATCTAAGTGGCATAAGCACTTACTGCACATTTACACAAAGTAGGCTAAACCACGCCCATCCTTACTGTCCTAAGTATTAAAACATTTAAAATACGATTAAGAGGCCTTTTATAAAAGTATCTGAATTTTAAAAAAGCAAGCCGTCAAAGCTGGGCTTGGTGTGGTGGCTCACGCCTGTAATCCCAGCACTCTGGGAGGCCAAGGCGGGTGGATCACCTGATGTCAGGAGTTTGAAATCAGTCTGGCCAACATGGTGAAACCCTGTGGCTACTAAATATACAAAAATCAGCTGGGCCTGGTGGCGCACGCTTGTAATCCCAGCTACTCTGGAGGCGGAGGTTGCAGTGAGCCTCTGCATCACTGCACTCCAGCCTGGGCGACAGAGGGGACTCTGTCTCCAAAAAAAAAAAAAAGGCCATGGTGGCTCACTCCTGCAATCCCAACACTTTGGGAGGCCGAGGCGGGAGGATCACCACAAGGGTCAGGAGTTCAAGACCAGCCTGGCCAACATGGCAAAACCCCATCTCTACTAAAAGTACCAAAATTAGCCGGGCATGGTGGTGGGCGCCTATAATCCCAGCTACTTGGGAGGCTCAGGCAGGAGAATCGTTTGAACCCAGGAGGCGGCAGTTGCAGTGAGCCAAGATCATGCCATTGCACTCCAGCCTGGGCGACAAGAGCAAGACTCCATCTCTAAAAAACAAACAAACAAAAAGAAATCAAGCCATCAACCTTTTACAAAAGGACAAGCTAGTGGGCAATATTTTACACTTACAGCATCTCTTTTCTTCTTTGATTTGCTGTCATCAGATTCACTGTCAGATAAAGATTTTCTCTTTGTACCATCTTTTTCTTTGCCAGCTTTCTGAGAGTTAAGAAACGCTTCAATCAATTCTGGACAATCTAAATTTTCTTCAGGTTCCCAAGTATTGTCAGCACTGTGTTTAAAAAAAAGAAAAAAAAAGTTGATTGAATTAAGTATGATTCATCACCATTATCCAGATCTATTTTAATAGACAGCTGGGGGAATAAAAAGTCCTCTGTACTGCAGATACTAATCATTTCCTCCTTCCCTACATTATCCCACCCCCCAGCCTGCCTCCACCAGAGACAGGGTCTTGCTTTGTCGCCCAGGCGAGAGTGCAGTAGTGGAATCATAGTTCACTGAAGATTCCAACTCCCGGCTCAAGCGATCCTCCACCTCAGCCCAAGTAGCTGGGACTACAGGCATGCACCACCATGCCCAGCTAACTTAAAACACACACACTTCCTGGCCAACATGGTGAAACCCGGTCTCTGCTAAAATACAAAAATTAGCCGGGCATAGTGGCAGGCGCCCGTAGTCCCAGCTACTCGGGAGGCTGAGGCAGGAAAATCGCCTGAACTTGGAAGGCAGAGGTTGCAGTGAGCTGAGATCATGCCACTGCACTCCAGCCTGGGCAACGGGGAGACTCCATCTCAAAAAAAAAAAAAAAAAGTCTTCTACATTACCTATTACACTGCACATGGCAAGTGCAGTATAATCATGCTAGTGGCCTTAAGTTTTGGGAGAAGAGGGAGGAGCCCATTCATTTCCTAGTGTTTTGATGGGTAAAAGTAATTTTTCATGTTTCATGGGCTTAATAAAGTATGGACTTACGACACATACTTAATTTCAACTAAGAATACTGAAGAATGAAACAGGCAAATGTAAATCTCCCATTCAACTCAAAATTCCCAAACTGCTATGAATTAAATGTGACGAGCAGGGGAAGGAGATAACAGATATGTGAAGCCCAATCATTCGACTATCATATGCTCCATCACCAGCATGCTCAGGAAATTGATCTCTACCTATCCATTTTTAATTGTCACTGCCTATGGAGCTTTGTGGTGTAAGGGGGAAGAATCAAAGCAGATAAGCACAACAAAACACCAAGTGTTAAAATATGTAATTGCTGCATGTTCAAGTTATTCACATTTTGTGAATAGCATTATCAAGAATAATGAGAGCAATCCATACCAAAGAACACAAGGAACCAGAGAGCTTAAAACATGTCCAGGCACTACTTCTTAGGTATTAGGATATAATAAACCTAGTATAAAGCCTAGATTATATGTAATCCTGTATGAGACCCACTCGTCTATATTGTAAAGCTTCAATGTTTTTAGTACCCTCCGTGTGGAGGAAAATAAGGCAGATTAGTCTAATTAGTATAATATCTAACCACATTAAAATATATTACATAGTAAAACTACACTCTATAATTTTATAAATTTGACTCCCTAGGGTAATAAACTAGTCTCTAGTCTGCTCAGCTTCGACTGTACAATAAAGTCTTGGTTCTTTTTAAATAGTCCTCAAATAAGACACCTAAAATTCAAGGTGTCTTTATATTTAAAGACACCTGTGGAAAAGCAGGTAAAAGAGCCAGGTTAAAAACCAATTCTAAAACCACTTAGCTGCAGTTAAACATATAGTAAAGATGCACTAAAGTTTCTTACTCTGTAAATCCCTTCCACTTCAGGAAATATTCTACTTTCCCATTCACTACACGTCGATCTAGTACTTTTTCCACCACAAATTCTTCAGGCTCTGCCTCTTCAACTTTTTTACTCTTTCCATTCTGTTTTTTTCCCATTTTTTGCTAAAATAAAACAAAAGAGAAATTAAGAAATATTCTTCTTGAATTTTGAGCACATTTTCAAGGCTCAATTGCTTATATTATTATCACATTCGACATAAGTTTTTACTTCAATATCCCAGGGCAGACAGCTTCTGGAAAGATTAAAAGTCAACAGACAATAAAATAAAAGAATGCTTTATCTTGTTGATTCAGCTCAAACTTACGACCCACCACCAAAATAATACAATAAAAAACACTATCTGGAAACAGTTATTTTTTTCCAGTCTTTTTTTTTTTTTTTTTGAGACAGGGTCTCACTCTGTCGCCCAGGCTGGAGTGCAATGGCGCGATCTCAGCTCACTGCACCCTCCGCCTCCCCAGGTTCAAGCAGTTCTCATGCCTCAGCCTCCAGAGTAGCTGGGATTACAGGCGGATGCCACCATGCCGGGCTAATTTTTTTTGTATTTTATTAGAAACGGGGTTTCACCATGTTAACCAGGCTGGTCTCAAACTCCTGACCTCAAGTGATTCACCAGCCTCGGCCTCCCAAAGTGCTGGCATTACAGGCGTGAGCCACTGCGCCCGGCCCTGTTGTCTTAAAAGACCAAGTTTACTAGTTTTCACTCATTTTAACAACACAGCAACAAACAACTATGCAGGAAGTACTTAAAGGATGATACAGAGAAGAAACTAGTAGTGACAGGTCTTAGGTGAACCTATGACAGACCTTGCAGCCACCCCCAGATGGTAAGAGCCCCTCCTTCTCAAATATTAATATCAAAAGCGTCAATGATACAGAGAAAAGATATATGCAGAATGAAAACATGGTTCAAAATCCTGATACCAACTGCAGGGTCAACTATGGAGACCACTAGGAGGTTCAATTAAAGGACAAGATTGTTTTTCCATAATCTCTGTAGATATTTCCTACCACTTAGAAGAAACCTATAAAGCTGTCACTTCAAGAGGCCAAAATGGCAAATCTATTTTAATTCCCTAGGGTGAAAAAAATCCTTCCTTCCTGGTTTCTCAAGAAAGTCTATACTGGTAGCCAAATTCACTTTAAACAGGCATTTTTTTGGTACGACACTATTTAAGAGAAGCAGGAAACCAACCTGAACCAGCTCTTTCCAATGGCTCAAGATTTGCTATGAGAGGATTAAAAATGGGGAAAATTTTTGAAAGGATTAAAAATAGGGGAAAAAAACCCTGAAATGGTTAATCAGAAGATCCTATGGGCTGAGAAGGAATCCATCTTAACATTTCATCTTAAAGCAAATGCTATTGCCGGGCAAGGTGGCTCATGCCTGTAATCCCAGCACTTTGTAAGGCTGAGGTGGGCAGATCACCTGAGATCGGGAGTTCGAGACCAGCCTGACCAACATGGAGAAACCCTGTTTCTACTAAAAATACAAAATTAGCCAGGCATGGTGGTGCATGCTTGTAATCCCAGCTACTTGGGAAGCTGAGGCAGGAGAACTGCTTGAACCCAGGAGGCTGAATTTGCAGTGAGCCAAGATCACACCATTACACTCTAGGCTGAATTTGCAGTGAGCCAAGATCACACCATTACACTCTAGGCTGGACAACAAGAGCAAAACTGTCTCAAAAAAACAAACACAAAAACAAAAAACCCAAATACTATTTAAAAAAGATAAACCTTAATTGCCCAGTCATTAAAGCCATCCCACGAGTAAAGCAGCAAGCATTAAAAAGTTAACACTACCACCTCAAGGCTACAAAAGGACATTTCAAGCTATGCAGGCATATGAAGCGTGCAGACACATATTTAAGAAAGGCCTCAAGACTGCAAAAGGACATTTCAAGCTATGCAAGCATATAGGTAGCACACACACACACACACACACACACACACACACAAAATAAAAATCCCCTGGAATACAAAAACATGCAGCAAACACCTGACGTTTTTGGATACCATTTCTAAGTCAGGTGTTATGATTCTCATTAGTCAAGATACTTGAGTACAGGGCCCAAATAGCTTTCTGCCACTGTACGGTACAAGAAGGTAGGAATAATGGTGGGAGGAGCAAAGACAAACTGGAATAGACAGAAGTGTATTAGATACCTATACTACATGAAAAAACAGCTACTGCCACAAAGGGAGAAGGCTAACAAAGAGAAAGTCAAAAAGAAATACAGAAAATGAAAAGGATACACACTAAGGTTTACCAAAAAAAAAAAAAAAAAAAAAAAAAAGCAGACAAAATGCCATAATGCCATACAGTATTTATGCACTACTATGGCATTCATAAGCTAGTTTCAAATGCTCACCATTTTCTTTTATAGTATATGTTTGGCTTAACCCAGCACTTTTTTCCAAAGGTGGATTTGAGTCAAAATAAATTTCCCATTATTTAAGTGAAATTACAGCACACATCTCTCACAACACTAATTAACTTTTAAAATGGAAAGTTAAAAACTTTTAAAGTGGCCAACCTGTGATCCTTCACAAAATAAACTAAACACAGTAACAGACCCCAAAGACTATCAATTGCGTGCAAAAACAACTTCTGTTTTCCAGGGTATCTGACTTAATGCAGAATCTAATGATGGCACAAATTAAAAATCACCAACGTGCCCTTTTTAGTGTGAAACCCAGAGAGAGCATATACAGGCCAAAAACAAATGCTCTACTTTACCTAGGAGACATTAACATTCACCTTTACATGCTTAAGATTAATGCAATATGTTCAATATTGTGAAAACTGTAACTTTGAATTTCATGATTTTTATGTGAATATTCCAGGGTTTAAAAAAACTTGTAACATGGCACGGCTGAATAAGATACAGAAAATCTAGCCTTTTCTCCCTTCTAGCTCATATTTGCGATTTCGATCATTTTGTTTAAAAAACAAAACACTGCAATGAATTAAATTTAATATTCTTCCATATTTTAGAGTAAGTTAAAACAAGATAAAGTGACCAAAGTAATTTGAAAGATTCAATGACTTTTGCTCCAACCTAGGTGCACAAGGTACCTTGTTCTTTAAATTGGGCTTTAATGAAAATACTTCTCCAGAATTCTGGGGATTTAAGAAAAATTATGCCAACCAACAAGGGCTTTACCATTTTATGTAACATTTTTCAACGTTGCAAAAACGTGTGTATTTCTATTTGAAGATAAAAATCCTCAGCAAAATCCACATTGCACTGTCCTTCAAAGACTAGCCTTCTTTAAACTAGTTAAGACACTATTAAGCCAAGTCAGTCTCTCCATGTAATGAATTCGTTTTGCTTTTAATTTTCCCCTATAATTTATACCGGGAGAACTGGGAAATATGTGGATGTAAATTTCTCAGCCACAGAGATGCAAAGTTACACTGTGGGGAAAAAAAACTTGAGTTAAATCCTTATATACTTTAGGTTTTCATTAACTTACCAATGTAGTTTTATTGGAGGCCATTTTTTTATTGCAGACTTGAAGAGCTATTACTAGAAAAATGCATGACAGTTAAGATAAGTTTGCACGACACAAAAAAGGTAACTAAATACAAGTTCTGTTTGGATTCCAACCCCCAAGTAGGGAGCGCACATTTCAAACGTGAATACAAATCCAGAGTAGATCTGCCCTCCTACCTACATTGCTTATGATGCACATCAAATACGTGTCCTAACCATGTGAGTCTAGAAAGACTTTACTGGGGATCTTGGTACCTAAAACAGCTTCACATGGCTTAAAATAGGGGACAAATGTCTTTTCCAACCTAAATCCCATTTATAATAAAGTCCATGTTCCATCTTTAAAGGACAATCCTTTCGGTTTAAAACCAGGCACAATTACCCAAACAACTCACAACGGTAAACCACTGTGAATCTTCTGTTCTGCAATCCTAACTTGGTTTCTGCTCAGAAACCTTCCCTCTTTCCAATCCGTAGTTAAATAACAAAAGGAAAAAACTTGAGATGCTTCAACCCCGTTTCGTGACACTTTGAAAAAAAGAATCACCTCTTGCATACACCCGCTCCCGACCCCCGCCGCTGGAGCCCCGCGTCCCGAGGCCTAAGCGCGGGTGCCCGCCCCCACCCGAGAGCGCGGGCCTCGTGGTCAGCGCATCCGCGGGGAGAAACAAAGGCCGCGGCACGGGGGCTCAAGGGCACTGCGCCACACCGCACGCGCCTACCCCCGCAGCCTCGGGACAGCGGGCCGCGCGCCGCCAGGCCTCGCGGACGCAGGACCACGCGCCGCCCTCCCGGAGGCCCAAGTCTCGACCCAGCCTCGCGTGGCGGCTGGGGGAGGGGGCGCCTCCGCCGGAACGCGGGTGGGGGAGGGGAAGGGAAAATGCGCTTTGTCTCGAAATGGGGCGACCGTCGCCACAGCTCCCTACCCCCTCGAGGGCAGAGCAGTCTACCCACTAACTGCCGGCGCTGACCCCGCGCCAGGCCAGCCGCGAGGCCACCGCCCGGCCCTCCACTCCTTCCCGCAGCTCCCGGCGCGGGGTCCGGCGAGCAAGGGTGGGGAGGGGAGAGGAGAACCGGGCCCCCGGGACGCGTGTGGCAACTGAACCACCACCAGCGAGCGAGAGCTAGAGAGAAGGAAAGCCACCGACTTCACCGCCTCCGAGCTGCTCCGGGTCGCGGGTCTGCAGCGTCTCCGGCCCTGCGCGCCTACAGCTCGAGCCACATCCGAAGGGGGAGGGAGCCGAGAACTGCGCGCGGGGCCGCCGGGGGGAGGGGTGGCACCGCCCACGCCGGGCGGCCACGAAGGGCGGGGCAGCGGGCGCGCGCCCGGCGGGGGGGAGGGGCCGCGCGCCGCGCCCGCTAGGAATTGGGGCCCTAGGGGGAGGGCGGCAGCGACGACCCCGGCACTTACCGTTCGCGGCGTGGAGCCCAGTGGTCCCCAAAGGGAGGAAGGGGGAGGCGGGGCGAGGACGGTGACCGGAGTCTCCTCAGCGGTGGCTTTTCTGCTTGGCAGCCTCAGCGGCTGGCGCCAAAACCGGACTCCGCCCACTTCCTCGCCCCTGCGGTGCGAGGCTGCGGAATCCTCCAGACGCTGGGGCAGAGGGAGTTGGGAGCTTAAAAACTAGTAGCCCTTTGGGACCACTTTCAGCAGAGAACTCTCCTGTACACCAGGGGTCAGCTCCATAGACGCGGGCCAGGGTTAGGTCATTGCGGCCTGAACAATAATTTGACTAGAAGTTGATTCGGGTGTTTCCGGAAGGGGCCGAGTCAATCCGCCGAGTTGGGGCACGGAAAACGAAAAGGGAAGGCCACTAAGATTTTTCTGGCGGGGGTTATCATAGGCGTAACTGCAGGGACCACCTCCCGGGTTGAGGGGGCTGGATCTCCGGGCTGCGGATTAAGCTCCTCCCGTCGGCGTTAATTTCAAACTGCGCGACCGTTTCTCACCTGCCTTGCGCCAAGGCGGGGGGCGGGACCGTATTCCGAGAGGTAGTAACACGCAAGACTCGAGCCTTCCGCAATTCACTGAGCGCATTTACGGAAGTAACGTCGGGTACTGTCGCTGGCCGCAAGGGGGGGAGGAGTACGCATTTGACGTAAGGGGGGGCGTAAAGCCTTCCCGCCATTGGCGGCGGTTAGGGCGTTTACGCGACGGCCTGACGTAGAGGAAGACGCGTTAGTGGGGGGGAAGGTTCTAGAAAAGCGGCGGCAGCGGCTGTAGCGGCAGTAGCAGCAGCGCCGGGTCCCGTGCGGAGGTGCTCCTCGCAGTGTTGTTTCTCGAGCAGTGGCAGTTCTCACTACAGCGCCAGGACGAGTCCGGTTCGTGTTCGTCCGCGGAGATCTCTCTCATCTCGCTCGGCTGCGGGAAATCGGGCTGAAGCGACTGAGTCCGCGATGGAGGTAACGGGTTTGAAATCAATGAGTTATTGGAAAGGGCATGGCGAGGCCGTTGGCGCCTCAGTGGAAGTCGGCCAGCCGCCTCCGTGGGAGAGCGGCAGGAAATGGGACCGGTTCAGTAGCAGTGGGGCTTGAGGTTTATGAACGGGGTCTTGGCCGGAGGCCTGAGCGTACAAACAGCTTCCCCACCCTCAGCCTCTCGGCGCCATTTCCCTTCACTAGGGGGTGGGGGATGGGGAGCTTTCACATGGCGGACGCTGCCCCGCTGGAGTGAAAGTGGGGCGCGGAGGCGGGAATTCTTATTCCCTTTCTAAAGCACACTGCTTCGGGGGCCACGGCGTCTCCGCGGCGAGCGTTTCGGCGGGCAGCGGGTCCTCGTGAGCGAGGCTGCGGAGCTTCCCCTCCCCCTCTTTCCCGGGAACCGGATTTGGCGGCCGCCATTTTCATGGCTCGCCTTCCTCTCAGCGTTTTCCTGATAACTCTTTTACTCTCCTAGTGTGCTTCCTCTATCAAGGCATAGAAGTGGTTAACTATTTTTCTTTCTTCTCGGGCTGTTTTCATATCGTTTCGAGGTGGATTTGGAGTGTTTTGTGAGCTTGGATCTTTAGAGTCCTGCGCACCTCATTAAAGGCGCTCAGCCTTCCCCTCGAGGAAATGGCGCCATTGCGTTCGGAAGCCACACCGAAGAGCGGGGCGGGGGGGTGCTCCGGGTTTGCGGGCCCGGTTTCAGAGAAGGTATCACCACAGGGCGTCGGGCCTTGTTCAGTGCGAGCCATAGGACAAAGAAACCATTTTATATTTTTCCCTTTTTTTCCTTTGAGTAACGGTTTTATCTGGGTCTGCAGTCACTAAAACGGCAGATGAAACGCAGCAAAATAAACAAATTGGAAGCCATCGGCCACGAGGGGCAGGGACGAAGGTGGTTTTCTGGGCGGGGGAGGGATATTCGCGTCAGAATCCTTTACTGTTCTTAAGGATTCCGTTTAAGTTGTAGAGCTGACTTATTTTAAGTAATGTTTTTACTGAGAAGTTTAATCCTTACGGGACAGATCCATGGACCTTTATAGATGATTAGTTAGAAATTACGAGGAAAGTGAAATAACGATTTTGTCCTTAGTTGTACTTCGATTAAAACATGGCTTCAGAGGCTCCTTCCTGTAATGCGTGTGGATTGATGTGCAGAATTGTTTTGGGCCTGGGCCGCTCTGTATTTGAACTTTGTTACTTTTCTCATTTTGTTTGCAATCTTGGTTGAACATTACATTGATAAGCATAAGGTCTCAAGCGAAGGGGGTCTACCTGGTTATTTTCTTTGACCCTAAGCACGTTTGTAAAATAACATTGTTTAAAATCGATAGTGGACATCGGGTAAGTTTGGAAAAATTGTGAGGTAAGTAATGAGTTTTTGCTTTTTGTTAGTGATTTGTAAGACTTGTTATAAATTGTACATTATCTGTAATCTCATTTAGAGACACCTATGTGCTGACGACAATTAATAAAAACTAGCTGAAAAAATGAAAACATATTGACAAGTAACCATTTTAAAAGACTGCTTTGTGTCTCATAGGAGTTAGTTTGATCATTTCAGTTAATTTTTTTTTTAATTTTTACGAGCCTGAAAACTACAGGAAAAAAAATGTGAACTGGCTTTTACCACTATTTTTTAGCAGTTGGGAGCATGTGAATGGAGGGAGAGCTCCGTAGAACTGGGATGAGAGCAGCAATTAATGCTGCTTGCTAGGAACAAAAAATAATTCTTGATTGAAAATTACGTGTGACTTTTTAGTTTGCGTTATGCAGTTGTAGAAGTTGATCCTGGATATCAGTTACTCTCGTTTGAGGTTTTTTAACCTAGTTACTTTTTAAGACAGGTTTACTTAACATTCTTAAGTGCCCAAAATAAAGCTTTGTAGTACAGCCTATAAAGATTTCAGCTCTGAGGCTTTTCCTATTGATTTGGAAAACTGTGCCTGTCGCTTACCACATGGCCGCCAATCAAGTAAGCTTCAGCTTTCAGTAATTGTTATCTTAGAGATTATGCCACGTGAATGTATTTTATTTATTGTACATATGGTTAAGCTGAGTAATTCATATTCTGTATTGTCATATATCAAACATAGACATGTCCACCAAAAATCAGCTAAACTTTTTAAGCTTCGAGTGCTGCTGGTCATAAAAATTAATTTGTCATGGTTAAAAGAGTAATTTTAAGGTTATTTCTAATGCTTACCTTTAAATATTTTCGTAACTGAGAGTCATGGAGAAACAGTATTTGTTATAAAAAGTTTTTTTTTTTTGGCTGAGATACTTAGAATCACCACCAGAGGGGGCAGTTAAGGGAAAATAAATGATACTTTTCAGATACTGAATCTTGAAATAAAAACTTTGGGTCATAAGCAACGAACCAAGAGTTATTTTCTGATGCTTAAAAATAGAAATCTGCGTTTTTAGGTTATAGGGTTGAAATTTTTGGTAAAGATTCTTTAGTAATCCTTTTGATAACCACGGTCTACATTTGTTGATTTTTTTTCTTAGAAAGTTTTTTTTTAAGTAATAATTTGTTTAAGATAATCTAATGTTGAGTAAATTTAGAGCAAGCATTAATGACTTTGAAACTTGTGTAGATCAGCTGAGGCAATTTTTTGGTGTAACACAACTAATAATGCAGTTTAACATATGGTTTAAATTTGATGTAAGTTTTTTTTTTCCCCCCCAGAAAACTTTAGAAACTGTTCCTTTGGAGAGGAAAAAGGTACTCTGCCAGCAGGTCACCTCATATTTAAGAATTTAATTTCCTGCATACAAAGAGGAAAATGTAAATAAAAATTGAAATGGTATTTTCCTTTGCAGAGAGAAAAGGAACAGTTCCGTAAGCTCTTTATTGGTGGCTTAAGCTTTGAAACCACAGAAGAAAGTTTGAGGAACTACTACGAACAATGGGGAAAGCTTACAGACTGTGTGGTACGTAAATTACTGAATTGTTACTGGATATTAGTCTTAGCTGTATGTTAAGTGAATCATGGAGGAAATAACTATCAGCAGAGTGAAATTCTATTATGACTTTACTTATAAGCTATAATAAGATTAAATGCTAAAGTTTCCCCTTTGGTTTGAAAGGTAATGAGGGATCCTGCAAGCAAAAGATCAAGAGGATTTGGTTTTGTAACTTTCTCATCCATGGCTGAGGTTGATGCTGCTATGGCTGCAAGACCTCATTCAATTGATGGGAGAGTAGTTGAGCCAAAACGTGCTGTAGCAAGAGAGGTAAGCAAACCATGACTGTTTTGTGCAATTAACATGAAGAATGCTGCCCTGCTGAACGTCAGAAAGTATTTCTGAAGTTAGTTTTAACTCAAGGTTTTTTCCCTTATTAAAGGTGTGTTGGGTTTCTGGACCATTTTCTTAAGCTAACTTATTTTTCAAAAGCTAGGTCCCTAAAAGCTATTTTATATCTGGTAGTTTTAAGGTGGGTACAAGCCAAGTATGGTACTACGGTCGGGTGCTTTGAATCATGCTTGTGTTTTTTTTCTGTCGGGATGACTTTTACCCCACCACTATCTTAGGAATCTGGAAAACCAGGGGCTCATGTAACTGTGAAGAAGCTGTTTGTTGGTGGAATTAAAGAAGATACTGAGGAACATCACCTTAGAGATTACTTTGAGGAATATGGAAAAATTGATACCATTGAGATAATTACTGATAGGCAGTCTGGAAAGAAAAGAGGCTTTGGCTTTGTTACTTTTGATGACCATGATCCTGTGGATAAAATCGTATGTAAGTGTCTAACCACAAATGTGCTGTTCTTACCATGTATTCAATTTTGTGTATGTTAACATCTGTAACTTTATTGAAAGGTAAACTTTTAAAGTTGCTTAATATTGTTGATTTAATTTAAAAGGAGTCTGAATTTTTCATTTCAGTGCAGAAATACCATACCATCAATGGTCATAATGCAGAAGTAAGAAAGGCTTTGTCTAGACAAGAAATGCAGGAAGTTCAGAGTTCTAGGAGTGGAAGAGGAGGTAACTTTAATTTTGTTTTTTCTTTATTTTTATTTATATATAAGGGCTTGTTTTTAACTGGGGTATTTATTGTAGGCAACTTCGGCTTTGGGGATTCGCGTGGTGGCGGTGGAAATTTCGGACCAGGACCAGGAAGTAACTTTAGAGGAGGATCTGGTAAGTTTCAAGTTCTACGTGTTTAAAGGATGAGTGTGCTTGTATTTTAAATATGATTAGGTTTTCATTAGTAGAATCAAGAAATCCAACCTAAATCAAAATTTTTCGTAAGACTTCAAATAGGTTATATCCTGGCAAGCTGTTGTGATTTGGCCAGACAAGAAGTTAATAGGGTTGTATTAATAACAGTTGTATTTATCTGGATTAATAATGTAAAATGAAGTGTCGACAGGAAAGTTTTGACCCCATCAAGTGTCATTCTTATGTATAAATAGAATGGAATCTCTAAAATTAAGACTTGTTAAAAGAGTCCAAAATTTAGGCAGTAATGAGATTTTAATTATGTGCTTTCATGTTTTGTGAGTAAACTGGTAGCACTAGTGTGCTTTTCTGAGGTTCTTAACTATTGTGCTGAGGTATTAAGAGAACTGAAAAAATGAGTATTAGCAATAATGCTGAACATTTATAGTAAATGTAACCTTTTTTTTGGCCCCTAACAGATGGATATGGCAGTGGACGTGGATTTGGGGATGGCTATAATGGGTATGGAGGAGGACCTGGAGGTCAGTTTCCTCTACGTTTTGGTTTGTTTATGTGACAAATACTTAACCATATCGTATGTTTAGTTCTTTTATATTTTGAGTTTTTAAACATTTTATATTACCCTTTATAAATGCCTTGGGTGATAGTGATCCAGTTATTTCTAAGTAATTTGCCACCTTAGCTGTTACAGCCTAAGGAATAGAGTGCCATTTTAAATGAAAATGTAGAGATAACCATCATAGTATCTCATCTTTTCTCAAGCAAAATCATTGGATCTAGATACATTTTTGTACTATGCTTCTCTGGAAAATACAGAATATTGGATTTAACAGAGTAAAACGTAAGGGGGTGGTATATGTAGGAAAAAATGTGAAATATGTCTAAACCCTTAACTAGATGGTAAGCATCCTAGGATAAGTTTCAAAGAGTATAACCTAAGGAAATTTTCCAAAATGTTTAGTGTGCTTCTGGCTGCAGATACAGTTGTGAACTACCGTTAAACATGAAGTGTGATATATTAAATATATCATTGGCGTACAGAAAAGGCTGATACTGACAGATTTTGTAATAAGGGACATTTAAAACTATGAGCTGGTAACAGACTTGATTGCTGGTGTTGCCACTCAATAGGCATGACTAAATAGTGAATCTCACTGTTCTACCTTTTATAATTAAAATTTTAGAGGAAGCTGAGTTCTTGTATTTAAGTACAAGTTAATTTGAGACCCAGCCCACAAGCTTTTTTTTTTTTTTTTTTTTTTTTTTTTTTTTTTTTTTAATAATGTGGTTTCTTTTTTGAGACGGAGCCTTGCTCTGTCACCCAGGCTGGAGTGTAGTGGTGCGTCTCTGCTCACTGCAACCTCTGCCTTCCCGGTCCAAGTGATTGTCCTGCCTCAGTCTCCTGAGTAGCTGGGATTACCGGCGTGCACCACCACACCCAGCTAATTTTTGTATTTTTGGAAGAGACGGGGTTTCCCCATGTTGGTCAGGCTGGTCTTGAACTCGACCTCGTGATCCGCCCACCTTGGCCTCCCAAAAGCGCTGGGATTACAGGTGTGAGCCACCATGCCCGGCCTTTTTTGGTTTTTGCAATATGTGAAAGTAAATTTTTGTTTATGTCTCCACTTCTATTTACAGTAGAGAGCATACTATGTGGAGTGTTGGGTCTGTTTTTTTTCTTTGAGATGGGGTCTGGCTTTTTTGCTCAGACTGGAGTGCAGTGGTGTGATCTTGGCTTACTGCAACCTTAGCCTCAAGCCATCCTCCCACCTCAGCCTCCTGTGTAGCTGGAACTACAGGGTGCGCCACCATGACCGGCTAATTTTGTGTTTTTTTTGTAGAGGTGTGGGGGTTTTGTTGTGTTGCCCTGGTTGGTCTGGAATTCCTGGGCTCAAGCAATCTGCCTGCCTCAGCTTCACGTACTGTTGGAATTACAGGTGTGAGCTGCTGCGCCCGGCCAAGAACATTGTTTTGTTTTTTGAGGGGGAGTCTCCCTCTCTCACCCAGGCTGGAGTGCAGTGGTGTGATCTCAGCTCACTGCAACCTCTGCCTCCCGGGTTCACGCCATTCTCCTGCCTTAGCCTCCCGAGTACCTAGGACTACAGGTGCCTGCCACCATGCCCGGCTAATGTTTTGTATTTTTAGTAGAGATGGGGTTTCACCGTGTTAGCCAGGATGGTCTCAATCTCTTGACCTCTTGATCCGCCCACCTCGGCCTCCCAAAGTGCTGGGATTACAGGCATGAGCCACTGTGCCCAACTGAGAACATTGTTTTAAGACATGTAATTCGTAGGGAGACATAATAGAAACTTTATCTTTTGGGCCAGTAGGGGGAAATGCTCTTTTACTTTCTCTCTAGTGCACACTACTACTCTAGTCTCACAATTCTTACCCACAATATACGTGAAGTATTTCAAGATACTTAAGATTTTTAGTTTTGAGGGAAAGCTGTGGCATTACAGGTATTTAAGTGTGTGCACATGGTGTTATCCATTTGGTTGGGTAACCCCAGCCACCAAATGTTTACTAAGGATAGGTATTTGGTCCTTGAAGCTATTTTAGAGGAATTTCATTAAATATTTCACGTGCAAACTTAGAAAGCTGGAAATGGATGTGAGGAGGCAGTACAAAATGGCATTGAAAAAAGTGATTACTTAAAGGCTTATTTTATAATAGGTGGCAATTTTGGAGGTAGCCCCGGTTATGGAGGAGGAAGAGGAGGATATGGTGGTGGAGGACCTGGATATGGCAACCAGGGTGGGGGCTACGGAGGTGGTTATGACAACTATGGAGGAGGTAATAAATTCACCTGCAACCTTTATGTGGGAATTTGGAATTAATGTCTTTGTAACACTTGATCTTTCGTTTCAATGTTTTTCACTAGATGCCCTTAAAATTTGTGGATAAGTGTTTGCTTTTATTTGTTTTTATGGGAGCTTTGTCATAAATCCTTGGTTTAATGTTTGTATTGTTCTGAGTATTCCAATTTTTTAATAGGAAATTATGGAAGTGGAAATTACAATGATTTTGGAAATTATAACCAGCAACCTTCTAACTACGGTCCAATGAAGAGTGGAAACTTTGGTGGTAGCAGGAACATGGGGGGACCATATGGTGGAGGTAATTTATAAACATTGAGGTTATTTAGATTTTTGTGATTAAAGGATTAGCCTTTTGTCACTTAAAGGGAAGATAACATACTAAGTAGTTTGTACTATGGGCAGTGCTCCATGTACAGTCTTAGTGAAAATAAAGAAATTTTGCATAAATCTCAGAAGTACTCAGCAAGCAGTTATGACATCAAATTGGGATTAGGGGTGTTGGAGGTGGGGGTGTTCAGTAGTTTATTTCTGGTGGGGGCTCATAAACAGCTAAATAGTAACCCACATTGCAAGTGGTATACATTGGAATGAGGGTCTTTGAAGTTAAATCCTTAAACCATGATTCAAACCATTGTTTAGCTTATTTTTGAGGTTTTTAGCAGGAGTAAACATTTTTCTGTGTCTTGGGCTTTTGATGTACTGTAAAAAAAATCCCTTAGTCCAAATGAGGATGAGAGGGTGAAAGGACCCTTCATTTAAAAGAATAGGGTCAGCCACGAAATAAAAATGTCTATGAACCTGAGTAATTTTTCTCCCAAGTAACTGCTAACTGCTGCAAAGGATTAGGTAGGATCTGCTTGTTTAAAAGACTGGATGGATATAAAATAGAATCAACTGTAGTGTTAGGCTGATCATGGGAAATCAAAGTAAGTTTGTTTTTTCTTGCTGTTCCAACAATTACAGGAAACTATGGTCCAGGAGGCAGTGGAGGAAGTGGGGGTTATGGTGGGAGGAGCCGATACTGAGCTTCTTCCTATTTGCCATGGGTAAGTAGCTTTTGAGTTTTACAATTATTATTATCTTGGGAGACATAGCTGCAGGAGTAAAAGCTTTTTAGGATCATGTTATCTTTCCTTAAAATCTGGTTAGATGGATAATTTCATAACCTATTTTTTTTTTACTCTTTACTTCTGTTGAAACAGGCTTCACTGTATAAATAGGAGAGGATGAGAGCCCAGAGGTAACAGAACAGCTTCAGGTTATCGAAATAACAATGTTAAGGAAACTCTTATCTCAGTCATGCATAAATATGCAGTGATATGGCAGAAGACACCAGAGCAGATGCAGAGAGCCATTTTGTGAATGGATTGGATTATTTAATAACATTACCTTACTGTGGAGGAAGGATTGTAAAAAAAAAAAAATGCCTTTGAGACAGTTTCTTAGCTTTTTAATTGTTGTTTCTTTCTAGTGGTCTTTGTAAGAGTGTAGAAGCATTCCTTCTTTGATAATGTTAAATTTGTAAGTTTCAGGTGACATGTGAAACCTTTTTTAAGATTTTTCTCAAAGTTTTGAAAAGCTATTAGCCAGGATCATGGTGTAATAAGACTTAACGTTTTTCCTTTAAAAAATTTAAGTGCGTGTGTAGAGTTAAGAAGCTGTTGTACATTTATGATTTAATAAAATAATTCTAAAGGAAATTGTGTAATTATAGACTTTTTATTTTAAATAAGTTAAGGAGTGGGTAGTATAATTAAGGTCCGTTGCAAAGCTGTTGTTATATTTGTATAAGATAAATGCTGGTCAGATGTAAGTGTGTTGTCTGCAATTCATCAGGATAAAATTATGTAGATAACTTAAGGGATATCTCTGCAAGGAGAAACACCTTTTTAGATCTTTTAGATGCTGCTTCTTCAATGCAAGGAAAGGAAATAACCCCAGCGAGGTACTCTTCAGGGACACAGGTCTAGTACAAGAGAACTCTTGACGGCTACTAAGTTCAGCCAGTCTTAAAAAACTGTGCTGTTTCTACAAAACTTTAACTACAGTAGTTTATAAGGATGCCAACGAAAGCTGAGGGTGTAGAGCAAAATAGTTCTAAGCTTCAGTTAAACTTCTTTAGGTAAGATCTTATTTACTTTTCCTTTCTTAATTTTCCTCCCTAAAAGATAAACTAATACTCTTAAATGGTCTTTCAGTATAGTGGTTCTTACGTAGTTTAACATAGCTATAAATTGAGTTTAACAATTTATAAACTCAAGAGAATAATTTTTATAAACCCTGTTTTCCAATCTGTCATTTACTTAAATTATTTTGGTTGTTTTTCCCTTCTTTTCCTTCTTTTCCCACCCCCTCCCCCTCCATGTGAAGATTTGGGTGCTTAACATATCATTTTTTTCCCTGCTGGAATTTTAGCATTGATATGAACCATGGACAAGTATATTCTGCTGCCACAAAGACTAAAGTGCTTCATTTCAACAGCTGAGGCAAGCCAAGTGATCATTAATAAAGCTTTTCTTGGTTCCTTCAGTGGTGTTGGTAGTAAAATGGTAGGTAAAAGTTAGGCTGCAAGTTCAATAAATCATGAGATTTCCCATCGTTACACCCTTGTGTATTCACATTTCTTGGATCAAACATTTTGAGTGAACTAGGGGTTTTTATTAAAGACATTTGTTGTATTACTTTATGGTTGTAACTGTACATGCTTATCAGGATGAGACTGAAGGTAGGGCAAAAATGGTTGAATCTATTTTCAGATAGTAGTTCATACTTGAGTGAAGTGTCTTGTCTACGTTATGAAGCTTGTATGTATCCAGTACTAAATAGGTGGGTTAAATGTGGTAATTCTAGTTTAGTGCCTTACCCTGAAGAGAAAGTTGTAGGTTGGCTGTTGAAATTCCTTAGATATCATCAGTTTGATTGCCCGGCTTTATTGCCTTTACAGGAATGTGATACTCAGGGCTTACTCTACTATATGCACCAGTGAGTCTTCTTTGATCCCAAGACCACCACTGAAGTTGTTTAGGTTCTTTTGGACAAACATGATAAACTTCTTCAGATACTTTTTTTTTCCTTTGGCAGGAAGGTGTCTTGCTGCAGGTAACTAATGAAGAAGTGGTCAACCACAGAGTCTTCAAGAAATAAGAAATTCTGTACCATCTGAAAGTAGTTCTTGTTGGTGCCTTCATTTAAAAAGCACTCTTTAAAACAAAAGGGAAATGTTTTCTGATAAAACAAACATTTAGTTGAGGTTCTTGATATAAAACAATTACAAAATGAGTGTTGTTTGTAAAACAGTAACATCAAATTGGCTAGAGAGATAAATGTATCATGTTTTAAATTAGGTTTTGTGAGTAGACAGATTACAATTCTATTTTAAATATAAAGTTTATAAAATAAATACTTTTTGTATCCAAATACTTGGTGTAATGTTTACACATAAAATGTGTGAATCTTGTTTCATAAACATTCGGTTGTCTAAAAGATCACCATCCCCTAAATTTTTTAAAGCAGTTTCACAAAGCTATGCATATTTTAATATTAACATAAATGAGAAGAGCATTGTGGACATTATTGGCTGTCCCCAATAAAATGCTGTTCATTGTGCACTGTATATTCAGCGTTTGAGTGCTCCTAAAGTTTCTGGCTTTACCTTGTATGTTTAGAAATACTGGTGGCATTTTGGAAATCATGGATTTTAAAGG
The DNA here is from genome assembly GCF_006542625.1 of Nomascus leucogenys. Classification (NCBI taxonomy): domain Eukaryota; kingdom Metazoa; phylum Chordata; class Mammalia; order Primates; family Hylobatidae; genus Nomascus; species Nomascus leucogenys. Next base: position 78,990,152 of record NC_044397.1, read on the forward strand.
TTAACTGGCTGGAGTGGTCCAGATTAAGTGGCTTTGCAGAAGCACTGAGGCTTAAAATATGTACTGGATTGTCAAATGTCAATTAGTTTTATTGTGGTTTACACTGAGTAAATGAATATCAGTGTTTTTTTAATGTGTTTATTTGGACATTTATCTGAATTCAGAAAACCAAAAAAAGGGCCAAGTTTATTGATTGTATGATGTTTTGGTTTTGATAATGTGAGGTATCTAACAGGTAAGTCAAACTAACTAACAGCAGGTAACATAGAAAGCAGCTTTCTGTTTGAAATAGCTGAGTTCATCAATTATAGACTTGTACAAATATCCCAACTTCAAGAAAATTTTGAAGGTTTAAAAATGTGTGGATGTACAAAGACGTTGAACTTCGAAATACATCAGGTTGATATGTATAACCTCAAAATAGCAACTGCTATCCAGCAAGGTCAAGGGAATATCACACAAATAGGGGAGAATTAGGTAATTGCACAATAGACTGAAATGAACTGATTGAAAGAGGGTTTATTGAAGCATGGGGTAATGTTGGATATTCAACATAGGCTTATTTCCTGTGTGTATATATTGTGTTGAGCTGTTTTTCTTGTAGAAATTGAAGTTTAAGGTAGTTCTTGGGTTGCTTTGAGACAGTTCCCTAAATGAAGAAAGGTTGTGTTTTGCCCAAGGCTTTATGTTGTTGCTGTGTAACAACTTACCTCGGTACTTAGAGCAGTTTAGAGAAATAAACTTCAGCATCTATGGGTCAGCAATTGGGAGCAACTTAACTGATTCTGGGTAAAGCTCAAGGTTCCAATCACAGAGAAGTAGGATTGGGGAATTTTATATCCAGAGTGGCATACTAACAGAGCTGTAAAGTTAATGCTGGTTGTCATCTTCCCTTGGTGAGTGATTTGAGCAAGAAAAGCTGTAAAATGAACACACTGTACAAAGTAGTTGTGCCATCTTGCATCCTTTATGGTCACAGAATGTGGTGGGAGGGTTCTATTCCCTGGTACAATTACCAAGCAGGCAAGGATCATTGGGAACTGTCTTAGATGCCAGCTGTCACACTCAAGGGGGTGCCCTTAGTTTATGCACTAGTGTGAAACCAGATTTCTCTGTATGTGTAAGGTTTTCCATGTAGCCCAATTTGGTAGATGCCAAATTGCTTGACCTAATACTAGTTAGGTATCAGGAGCTAACAATGTAAGGCAACACGTCTCTTCACTGATGGTTGCAAAAAGGTAGAAAACACCTATCAGGACACCTGGACTGCATGTTATTTAAATTCACTTTCTTTAAGGTTTGGAACTAATATACTGAGATGTTGACACCCCTGTATAATTTTGACATTTCCACTATTTAGTAATGCACTAACACTGGCTTGTTTCGGGGTGGTGGAGGGGAATTGGTAACAAATCAGTGAGTTGCATGGACTTACCAGAGAACAAATAGTTCAAAGACTGAGATGGGGAAAGAATGCGTTTAAAGAAGTTAATGTCACAAAAAACCTTGTATACTGGTTCTGAAGCTCTGCTGAACCAAAGCCTGCCTTGAGAGACCAGGGGACCCCTAGAAATCTAGATGGTCTTTTTTTGCTTGGAGTTTACATACAACTGGCCTAAAATCTGATCACACTTGTGAAGATGCTCAAGTGAGAGTTTTAATTGGAAAAGATGTCCAACCCACTTGGGTTGTCTTTATCCTTGTCTTTCTCATTCTGATTAAGACGTTAGATGTTGCAATCAAGACTGCTCAACTAGGTAGGTAATGTGGAGGGTCCTAGGCAATGGTCAGCTTTTGGGCATTAGCTTTGTAATCTAGTTGGTTTGCACTGGAAACCGAATGTGGAATTCCCTTCTGCCTTTAAAACTGGACTGCAAGAAAAGCAGTTCCAGTTTATATGCCTTGAATCCAGCATGTTAAGGTGGAGGCAGGGTTATGTCAGGAAGCCAGCCCATAGCCAATTAGATCTTGTGAAGCTGGCTGCTTAATGCCCCAATTAAAAGTCCCTTGCTATGGGAGAGGGGGCCATCAGTTTCGGGAACCTCCACAATACCAATATGTGGATGCTGTAGCCCCGTTATATGAAACGTGCATTTGCACATGACCTAAGCACATCTCATACACTTGAGTTGTCTAGGTTACTCAATATTTAATCCAAGGTAGAAGCTAGGTAAATAGTATGCTGCGTTATATGTGGGGAATAAAGTTCAATACAGACACTACCATCTTTAAGTATATTCAGTTTGCAGTTACTAGATCTGTGTGTGCTATATTTAAGGTTTTTTATAGTTTAAACTTGGGCCAGGCATGGCGGTGCATAATCAGCAGCTCGGGAGGCTGAGGCAGTCCAGGAGTTTGAGGCTGGATCTTTTATTGGGGCCACTGCACTTCAGCCTGGATAACAAGAGTCACCATGATTATCGATTCTGCTCTCCACTGTCTTTTCCTTGACTTTTAGAGGTTCGAAAAGAATGCTATCTGATAAGCAGGCCCTCGTGTGAGTGTACTTAGTAGGATTTCCTACTGAAATGTTTTATGTGTTTTTAAACTATCAAAAGCTTAAGACATTTGCAATACTCCTTGTAAAAGGCAACAGACTAAAATGATCATTTGAATACCATGAGTCATTGAAGGGGCAATAATATTATCTAGAAGCATTTCTGGCAAAATAGCAGGCCTTGGGAAAAAAACTTTATTATAAAAATCCGACGGTATATATAAACTGCATTTCTCTAGCCCAAGATATTTATGTGATACTTTACACTGTAGCTCCTGTGGCAGAAACTTCATTTTGAAAATTTGGACACATTAAGCATTACAGTACACATCAAAATCTTGATGTTCCCCAAACTTAACAGGCATCTAGGTGAGGTCATTGCTGTCTTCAGAAAATTCAACAATCTCCTGTTACTGTTCCAGTGAACTTAAGTGAGGTTTTCATTTCAAATGCTATTATTTCTAGAATTTACCTTACCCTGGTTTATTTTCAAATTCACCTGTTTTTTTCCCTTAATCGCTTTTGCCCATTTTAAACACTTAAATCTTTTAGATGGTTTCACCATTACTGACTCTTCCCCTACTGTTTGTTTATATGGCTTACAATGTTCTGGTGAGATCTCAGTATTCTAAGACGGTGAGGCCATCCCTTCAGGCTGGCTTTACTGCCAGAGATTTTATGGATTTAATATAACTCCGTGTATATTTTTGCAAGTAGCCCATTCTGTCTCTGGTTACATGAGGAAGGCCTGTGGCTTAAACTACCAGTTTAAGTGACCATAGGTCTTCAATGCATTCTATATCACATAGTATTCTGTGTGTTAAGTGTTGGGGTAGGGGGGTGGATTTGCCTTATTTTGGCATACTATGTTGACCTCAATTTGGCTTGAGTCTGAGGAATTGCTATGCTGCTCTATTTGCTATTCACCTATATTCCTGAATGTGGATATTTTGGAAGGAAAGGTAAATTTGGTTGAGATTTCTGTATAAAAGGGAAAAGTTAATTTTTAATACAAATACAAAATTTATTTCCATAGAAAGCAAAATTTATAAGTTAAATATAAAGATTAAAATAGTGTTTGAAAAGCTCACTATAGTGCTAACAAACTAAATGAAAATAAGGCTATTTTGCATTTAAAACTGAAATACCTCTTAAAATAATTTGATCCCCAGTGTTTGCTCTTTTTGAAGTAGCCGACTTACTCTTAAAAAGGATGGCTACCAAGATGGAAAGTCTTACTGGGTTTTCATGTTAACCTATTCTTTGGACATAACTATGAATTTTGTATACAATGCATTTCATGAAAAGTTGTGGCTCCCCCGGATTTCCCACAAGTGTGATCTTGAAGTCCTAAACATTTGTCCACATAAGCTTCAAAACAGAGCCTTAACTGAGTTATTCAAGTAGCAGTACTTAAAGATATAATTCTTGAAGCAGTTTCAATGGTCTCTGATCCAAATAGTTTCTGAACATTACACATAATACAGTCCATCCTCAGTTTCTTCTCACTTTTTTTCCCTTTTGGGTTTCCTTTTTGTGGCCTGAGGCCACCAGTTCTTTGGGTACTATCAAGATACTTCCATCATGGGTACACTGAAGAGCATAGTGGTTTGGATTGACTGGCCTACCTTGGTCATCTCTTAATCTACTAAAAATATCATGATAAAGGTCATGCAGTTTCTGTTTCATTATGTTAATAGCTTTGTTACATTGTGCTTGCTCTCTCTTAAGAGTTTCCTTCTTTGCTTGCAAGTTACATACATCATCTTCTAGATTCAAAATTATGTCCAATTTGCGTTTACGACAGTTCTGCGCAGCAACTTTATTTTTCCCTCTTCGTCTGATATCACGGATAAGTGAGACTTGTAGGTCTGTCAGATAATACCTACTTAACATGCTATTGAAAGAATCAACAGGCATGCTGACAATTTCATCTACAGAAAAAGGGATATGCAAAGCTTTAGCACGCTGTTCATCACGGCTTAGGTTTCTATCTGTGTCTTCAAGGTACCTACTCCTTATCTTCTGTGACTTCCCAGGCCATGAAAAAGGTTCAGAAGTAGATTCTGGTGCACTTGGCTGTAAGTGGTAAGTATGGTTATGAAATATGTGTTGAAACATAAGATCCCCATGGGAACCAGAATCACTCTGATCCAAGTGACAAAGCTTATTGGGTTCTGGATAGTAGCCGCCTACAGCACCTTCTAAGTCATGATGGGAACTAGATTCATGGTCAGTACAATAACTTATAGCACCTTCATCACACACACAGTGAGAGGAATTAGACTTGATGACAGAGGTACTATTGTGACTGGAATCTAAAGAAAGGCCAGAATCAGAATCTGGTTCATCAAAAAGCTGAGAAACATCGATTGGATCAAAGTTGTCTTCTGTGGCCAATGACATTAAGTTTATCTCATCAAATATATTTACGTCAAGGTCATACAGTAGGTCTTGGCTTGTTAGATTCCTCATATGATTGTCAACCGGTGAAAGAAATCCTGTCAAATTATTTCCAGGAAGGGTTTGCTCAGGATTGGTGGTAGGAGAACTTAACTGTAGAAATGGTTCTTGTGACTGTGAAGTCCTTGCTATTGGATCTCTTCTAAATGTATTGTTGGGACAAAGCAAGATGGCCTCATGAAGATTCACATCCTGACTTATAGCCTGGCTGAAGTTTACGTGATAATGTGGTGAAGAATTCATGCCATCATTGATACTGCCTGGAAGAGGAATATCTCCCAATGAGATGCCCTGAAAAACGAAGGAAAAACACTTTAAACATATATAGCCCTATTTCTGAAGCAGTTCTATTACCTAACACAACTTTACTTTCCCCTCTTTTGTTAATTCCTCTATATTTAATAGCGATAGATGCTGTTGGCGGTAACTTCCCAGTTAAAATACAGGCAATACAATACGAGATGTAAGTCCAAATCAGAATACCTGGAATTCTGAGTAACGTAGAAATTAAGATTGATTAGTATAAAAGCTGACTGCACTTTCTTCTTAAAAAGTCTAATGTTAAAATCTTGTAATTTACTACTTTATAATAAGAAGCAACTCATCCTAGCGGTTGGTAATCACATTGTGGAGGGTCAGGGATAATAAACTACAGTGAAGTAGTAGTCTGGAGGAGAAAGGTTGTTTAAGTGCCTCTAAGCACTAAAACTATAAGGCCATTGTGAATATTGCTGCAATAAACATGGGGGTGCAGGTGTCCCTTTGATAGACTGATTTCCTTTCCTTTGGATAAATACCTGATAGTGGGATCACATGGTAGTTCAATTTTTAGTTTTTTGAGAAACCTCCATGCTGTTTTCCATGACCAGTCTAAATTTGATTATACCTTTGGGATTACTTGGAAAGAGGAATGCTATACATATTTGGTTAATTCTAAGCTGAAGTGCTTCTGTAAAAATAAGCATTACTTTAAACTGCTGTGTCATCCAAGTAAAGGAGTTGTATTTATTCACCAAAAGGTCAGTGCAGATATGTTCCTGCAAGGATAAAAGCCAAAGTTCCAATTACCTCCAGTGAATTTTCAGGCTGTGATGAAAGCAACTGGAATAAGTCTTCCAGAGAGAAAGAAGTATCTGTCCCATTCAGATGTCTCTGTAGAGAAACAAAAGGTGCATCCTTCACATAAAAGACTGAACTGGTTAGGGCTTTAGGCTTTTATCTTTAAAGGATCACCAGGTCTTATCTCCACACTGGATTTTTATCCTATTATGTTCCTCGGTTGGAAGTTTTATTTATTGTATTTTGAGACAGAGTCTCACTCTGTCACCCAGAATGGAGTGCAGTGGTGCAATCTCGGCTCGCTACAACCTCTGCCTCCCAGGTTCAAAGGATTCTCCTGCCTTAGCCTCCGGAGTAGCTGGGATTACAGCTGTGCACCACCACATCTGGCTAATTTTTGTATTTTTAGTAAAGACACGGTTTCACCATGTTGGCCAAGTTGGTCTCGAACTTCTGACCGCAAATGATCCACCCGCCTAGGCCTCCCAAAGTGCTGGGATTACAGACATGAGCCACTGCAGCTGGCCTATTTCTCTTCTTACAGTACTCAATATTTCAACACGCATACTTAAAAGTCCAAAGTTAATCAGTATTTCTATTCCTACCATAAACAACTTCCACATAATTTTTGGCTAATTCTTAGTTTCAGCTTATTTTGCCCCTCCATAGCCAGCTCTCCCAGTTGGTTACACAGTTATATAATTTTGGCCAGGTGTGGTGGCTCACGCTTGTAATCTCAGCACTTTGGAAGGCCAAAGCAGACAGATCGCCTGAGCCCAAGAGTTGGAGACCAGCTTGGGCAACATAATGACAGTTTCTACAAATTAGCTGGGTGTGGTGGTGTGCACCTGTGGTCCCAGCTACTCCGGGATGCTGAGGCAAGAGGACTGCTTGAGTCCAGGAGGTTGAGGCTGCAGTGAGTCGTGACAGCGCTGCCACACTCTGGCCTAACAGAATGAGATCTCGTCTCAAAAAAAAAAAATGTAATTTTTACAGTCAATACTTAATTACATTTACTCCAATTTGTTTTTTTAAAACCAACTTATTGATGCTTCATCTCACTCCTAGTCTTTATGCTTTAGCCTCTTTCTAGTTGAAAGAGAAGACCTGAGCAGTAAACTCAGTTTTTGTTACATGGAATTATTTTGAGACAGTCTTGCCCTGTCGCCCAGGCTGGAGTGCACTAGTGAGATCTCAGCTGACTGCAATCTCCGCCTCCCAGGTTCAAGTGATTCTTGTGTCTCAGCCTCTGGAATAGCTGGGACTACAGGCATGTGTCATTGCGCCTGGCTAATTTTTATATTTTTAGTAGAGATGGGGTTTTGCCATGTTGGCCAGGCTTGTTTTGAACTACTGACCACAGGTGATCCACCCGCCTTGGCCTCACAGAGTTGGGATTACAGGCATGAGCCACCGTGCCCGGCCTACATGGAATTATTTTGCCTTCATGCTTAAATGATGAGTTAACTGGTAAAAATATAAGGTTTAATGTTTTCCCTCAGTACTCTGTCTTATGGCATTTATTACTACTGGTAAGTTTGCTCTCAGTGTTATTTATAATGAACCTTTTCTATATCAGGTAATTAAAATTTTCTTCTTAGTTCTTGATGTTCTGTTTCAATCTGGTATGTCTGGGACTTAATTAGTTTTCGTTAGGAGCTCTGTGTACTCCTTTAATCTGAGGACTTTTCTGGAAATATTTTGCCATAAACTCATGTTAAATATTGCTTCTCTTTCATATTTTATAGTTTCTTCTGGGACTCCTATTAGAAGTAACTTAGATTTTTCTCTTCTATCATGGTCTCAATTTTGCTTTCATATTTTGCATCTTCTCTGTGGTATATTCTAGATAATTTTCTTAGATCTTTCTTCCAACTTACCCTTTTCTTTAGCTGTTCACACCACTTCCACTGAATTTTCAATGAAAATTGCTTTTTCATATCTAGAATTTTATTTGGGCTCTTTTCTAGATCTTTTTCTTTTTTCATGATAGTCTGTTCTTGCCTTATAGATTCTGTTCCTATGAACAATTTAAACACTGATTTAGAGTCTTTTTCAGAGGACTAGGAATCCTGACTTTTGCATATGTTGACTCATGGCTATTTATGTCATTTTTAGTTCTTAAAAGGTGAGCATTTTAGGGAGCAGTTTTGCATTTTTCTCTTCAAGATCCAGTGTTTATATCATTTTCCAGACTGTACTTCTCTTGGCTGAGGATTCTTGATGGTGATGGTAGTGTGCATTCAGATCTTATATCTAGCTTTGGGGGGCCCCCACTGGGGTTCTGATTTCTAAAGGGTAGCTGAAAATTGTACCAGTCCCCATTTCCTAGATATTCTTCCAGAGTTGTCATCTGGAAGAATGGAAATGCCAGTGATTCACTGGTCTAACTCATTTCTGTTTTATTTCAACAAGCTTTTAAAGCACCTACAAAGTAATAGCCCAATAAAAGAACAGAAATATATTGTCAGAGCTACTATAAGAAATGTGGCTGGGTGCAGTGGCTCACACCTGTAATCCCAGCACTTTGGGAGGCCAAAGTGGGCAGATTGCTTGAGCCCAGGAGTTTGAGACCAGCCCACTTCTACTGAAAATACAAAAAATTAGCTGGGCATGGTGGTGTGCACCTATAGCCCCAGTTACTTGGGAGGCTGAAGTGGGAGATCACCTGAGCCCGGGAGGTTTACGCTGCAGTGAGCCATGACAGCACCACTGCACTTTAGCCTGGGTGACAGATGAGATCCTGCTTCCCCTGCTGCCTTCCTCAAAAAACAAAAAAAAAAGTGTTAAGTACACAAAGATGTGATGTAAATGCTCAGGCTAGGAACATGGAGATAACACAATGAGGAACCAAGCCTGATAAGAATTAGGCACAAATGCCTGGCTTTGAATGATTAATATGTTTCTGAAAAGTTTTGTCCAAATTGATGTTTATCCTATGTCAAATTACATTTTAAATTATCTCCAAGGAAGCTCCCTACTTCATTTGTCTCTTCATTAATATTTAGTAAGTGCCTAGTCTGTGCCTAGCAGTGAATTAGTTTGTTACAGGTAGAAGTAAACAGTTCTTGCTTTTCTGGGAAGCCCAGTGAGGGAGTAAAGACGAAGACATACCTGGGAGAAAGGCAATATACAATTCAGTGTTAAATAAGTGAAAGACTAGTGAAAACATCTTTTCCCTCAAAGAGAGCTGTGAATACTCAGGCAAGTGGGCAGAAATGTTGTCCCCTTCAACATATATATGGTTCTGTTAGTATTTTAATATAAAAATCCATGGGTATTGATTTGACAATACAGTATGTATGCTGTGGGGAGAGTGGTAAAACCATACAATGCATCCATGAATTAGGAAATAGATAAGTCAGAGGAGCTGGGGAGAATACCAGCTGGGAAAAAAGAACAGGCAGTTGGGTTACAAAAGGGTTAAAGCTCCACTGGTCAGAGTGAAAATGGGAGGGTTCCTTGGGGTGTGCTCTCTACCCCTCCCCTTCATCTGAAGAATGGCAAAAAGGGCCTCAAGGAGACCACTTAGAACTTGGTGTGTGTTCTCCGCAGTTTGGGGACACAGAAGCTTAGTGTCCCACTTTTGCCTAAGAAATATAAAGGATGAGAAACCATGCAAGAGCCATAGTTAGGGAACTGAAAAAGGGTCTAAGGGCATGTTTCCAGGTGCTAGGCGGCCAGCAAATGGTTGAGAGGGCCACCTGGAGAGGTGAAATGCATGTATACCACGGAACATCCAGGGAAGAGTCCTAAAGGACCAGCTGCAGTGGAGATGCATTTGCCCCTGTCAAGAGGAAGACTCCCAGCTGTGGGGCCAGGGGTCTCCAAAGAACCTATACACGAAAAAGTGCCCACGTGACAAAGAGTTGTATGATATTTAAATGTATCGCATGGTCAAGAGAAACAATTTCCTATGTTCTTAGCACCCCACACCCTCAACCCCAGAGAAATCAGTAGGGCAGGCCACACAAAACTGAGGGAAGATGCTGAATTTTAGCCCAGTGTGTTTTGTTTTGGATTTTTCTTTTTTGAGACAGGGTCCTGCTCTGTCACCCCATCTGAAGTGCAGTGGCATGATGACGGCTCATTGCAGCCTCAACTTCCCAGGCTCAAGCGATCCACCTCAGCCTGCCAAGCAGCTGGGACCACAGGCACACACCACCACGCCCAGCTAACTTTTGGTTCAGCGTTCTTGAAAATTACATTGGGTTATACTTTTTTTTTTTTTCTTGAGACAGGGTCTCACTTTGTTGCCCAGGTTGGAGTGCACTGGTGTGATCACAGCTCACTGCAGCCTCGACCTCCCAGGCTCAGGTGATCCTCCCACCTCAGCCTCCTGGGTAGCTAGGACTACAGGAACACATCACCACACCAACTAATTTTTGTAATTTTTATGGAGATGGGGTTTTGCCATGTTGCTCAGGCTGATCTCCAACTCCTGGGCTCAAGCGATCTGCATGCTTTGGCTTCCCAAAGTGCTGGGATTATAGGTGTGAGCAACTGTACATGGCCACACTGGGTTATTCTTATCAATTGCTGCACTGGGATGGCCAGAGGGATTTTCATGAGTATCTAGAATTTATGGGACCTGCCCTAGATTTCACCAAGGGGCTCTAGGTGGAAGCTAGAGGGGCAAGGGAGTGGTAGGCAGGCAAAGAGAACAAACCTGTTTTCTGATTTCATGCAAAATAATCAAGTAATTTTCCATGTTATATTACATGGCCAGGGCTATCGTGATGACAGCTGTCTGAGAAGGGTCGGGGCATGGTACTCTCCATCCTCCAAGGTATTCAAAACACAGCCCTAAACTCCACCTTCTGGGAAGGGGACATCATGCTAAAGCAGGTGATGGCTAAGAGAACCGTCAGGGCAAGACCTGTGAGGGTATGCCTTCCAGGTAGAAGTGCCATGTGGTTAAATATCTCTGGAGCACCTGTTTTGCCATGCTTGTGGGCAGGACCTCAGCAGGGCTGAAGAGAAACCAGAGTACAGCCCAAATGAAAGGAGGAGGAAGCACAGATCGCAGGAAGCATCCATCCCTTCAGCCTGGCTCTGGGAGTTCATCTTTGTACACCTCTTCTCACAGCTGAAGAGTAAGGTTAGGCAATGAGGAGTTAAGGAGGTGGTCCTACTGGACCATGGATGCCCAACGGTTCAGCCAGGCCTGCCAGGAGACTGAACAAAGATTTCAGCCCAAGCCTTAGCTGACATCATGGGTGATTGGCTATAGGGTTGGTCCTCGGCTTGCTCTCCTGGACTAGGCCAGCCTGGCTACCTGTTCATGTGGCTGGTCGAGGACTCCTAGGATCACCATTTCTTCATCCCTTGCCTTGGCAAACATAACTAGCAAAACCTGCTAGCAAGGTCCTGGAAGGGGGTGTGTGCACATACACACAAAATCTTGAGTTTAACCAGAGAAAACAATTGTATGGCTAATTCATTTATAAATCAAATTACTACTCCCATAACTTAAAGACACAGGTATTTTCATATATGATATTTGTTAATAGTAGAGCATACTGTTTTACATGCTCATTCTTGACACAAACTGTCAATGCCACAAAATCTACATTAAAACCAAAATGGCAAGGCTTGAATATTCTGAAAGGCTTACCTCATTTCTAGATTCACTGGTCTTTTCTGCCTCCCGATCAGGTTTCTCTGCTACTTTGTTTTCATCATCATTATTCTGCTGAAGTGAGTTCTCCTTCTGGGCTGACACCCTTTCTTCATTTTCCTCACGCTGGGAACTATGATCCACAGCTTCGTGCTTTTCTCTTAGCACCTCGTTCTCCTATAAAAGTACCAAATTTCATCAAATAAGCAAACAGTCCTTAAAACTGCATTGTGCTTATTGTTCAGGGACCATGAAAACCCACAAGTCAAAAGCCAAGACTGGCATTTCATTATTTCAGCATCAAAGAAACATTTAATTCAGAAACAAAGGTCAGTGTTATATCCTGTCCTGAGACAGGCTGTTCTAATCTGTGCAATTTAAATTAACATGCACTTATAAAGCCGCTGAATTTAAAATACTCATGAGTTAGATTAGATTTGGAAATTAATGTTGCCAGCAGGCAGTTTTAATTTTCTGTTGAAAATTGATCAAACAGCTAAGTTGGAAGCAAACACTGATCAAATATGGAAACTATTATTATAAACTATTAATTGCGGTTCTCTCTGGAAGGTTGGCAACAGGGTGGGAAAGAGTTTACTTCACTTTATACATGTCTATAACCGTGAATATTTTACAACAAACACATATTGCTTTATTTATTTATTTATTTATTGAGTCTCGCTCTGTCGCCCAGGCTGGAGCGCAGTGGTGAGATCTCGGCTCACTGCAAGCTCCGCCTCCCAGGTTCACGCCATTCTCCTGCCTCAGCCTCCTGAGTATCTGGGACTACAGAAGCCTGCCACCACGCCCAGCTATTTTTTTTTTTTTTTTTTTTTTTGGTATTTTTAGTAGAGACGGGGTTTCACCGTGTTAGCCAGGATGGTCTCAATCTCCTGACCTCATGATCCGTCCGCCTCCACCTCCACCTCCCAAAGTGCTGGGATTACAGGCATGAGCCACCACGCCCAGCCATATTCCTTTTATAATCAGGAAATTGATAAATGTAAAACATCTCCACAGATCTACACTTATTTGCCCAGATAAGTCCTTCTACCTTAATTTACTTTATAAATAAGGAGGCCTAAATAATTAAAAGGCTAGAGAATTCTTCTAAACATTCAAATATGGTTAGCATTTACAGTGTACTGCATATTCAGATAGTTTCAACTATCATGTTAAAAGCTCTCTGGATGTATTTTTTCCCCTATAACATTAAAGCTTGTCAAACTTTTTCACAATTTCTGTTTCTTCCAGGAACAGGACACACTGGCACACCCTTTTCCCACCAAACCACAGAAAAAACATTTTTAAATGAAGGTTGAAGAAATGGAAATTTACAGATGCCAGAAGAAACTATCATACATGAATACCCCCACCTTTAAAAACCCCTCCCTTGGTCCCACACTAGTCTTTAGATCCCATCCCATTTTTCTGCTCCCCTTTAGAGCAAAAACCTCCAGAGTTATCTGTACTCAGTGTATTTTCTCTTCACCTATCAGCAAAATTTGGATTAGTTACCATCTCCTCCTGGAAACAGCTTCTTCACCTGGCACCCAAGTATTTCTCTATTCTCCTACCTCATCAAGAACTTCTGCTTTGCTGATTCTTCATCCCCTTGATATCTAAACATAGCAGTGTCCCAAGGCTCAGTCCTCAGGTCCACCAAGCACTCTCCCACTTCACAGCCCTTCTACTTGCAGCCCTTTCTGCCTATAAGCTCTCTCAACCCTGTTATCCTCCTGACCCCAGGTCTCTTCAAATATTTACCATCTCAGTTTTCTTTCTTAATCTCTGTATATAAAAAACTACATCAAAATCTTTTTCCCTTATCTTGCTTTATTTTTTCTCCATAGCATTTAGCACCAGCTGATATACTACCATGTTTATTTGTTTGCTGTTTGTCCTACTAGAATGCTAGTTTTTTGAAGGCAAGGGCTCTGTCTGCTTGGTTCCTGCTGTTGGCCACTTCCTATCCCAGATTCTGGCACATAACAGACCCTTACTCCATATTTGTTGAATAGCTGAACTCTTAGACACAATATCCTAAGACTTTGATAGAGATCTTACTTCTGATAGATTGTTCTTTCCTGCAACAATACTGATTCCTATATAAATCTGGGGAAGGAAGAAAAGGTGACTGATGACTTTTTACCTCTCAGCTTTTGCCAAGGTAAGGTTTTTTGTGGTTGTTAAATCTGAATATAATTAAATTAAAAACTTCGGATACCCGAGGCAGCTAACTTTGTTCAAAAACTTGCTGGTGGTAGAAAGAGAAACTTCTAATCTCGAAATCAAATGATCTATTTTAGAACCATGAAGCAAAGTCCCCTAAATCTGTAATATGTGCATTAATACAACACACGTGGACACACACAAACATGCAAACACAAGAATGTCACCTCTATTACATAAATAATAACAGGGAAACAAGTGTTTGATGTAGATCAAGCCCATAGAGGAACTGATCAAGCAAACTTTAGTCTGGGAAGGATTTTTTTGTGGGGGAAACTTTTTGACTGAATGAATTGGTAACAAAGATATGTAAGACGTCTGAAAACTCAGGAAGAGGACTGGAGGCAGAGAAATTCTATATGATCAAAATTCACACTACAGGAAGCCAAAATTAGGTATAACATAATAATGGATCATAACTCATTGAATAAAATGAGTTGAATAAAAGAATCAATGAGTGCACTCAAATATAAACAAATAAATGAAGGAAAAAGGAAATCTCTTATAGTAGAATACAAATAATAAATATAAAAGGAGAATGATGAATTAGAAAACCATCAATGGATGCTTAATTTAAGGAGTGAAAATTTTATGAGAAATAAGATACTTAAATAGTCTCAAAGTATCGCTCTGCAGATTACTTGTTAATTACAAAAAGAAAAATAATAACACTACAGGAGAAATCTGGCAGACACCACCTAAATCAAATGGTCAACTCTATCATCAAAATACGGAGTTAAACCAACATCGTGGTCTCCTGATATGGAGGACACAATACCATTTCTGTGGTTTTCTCACCAAAAATTCATAATCTCAATCTAATCATTGAGGAAACATCAGATAAATCAACATTGGGGGTCATTTTTACAAACTAACTGACTGATGCCCTTCAACAATCTAAAGATGAAGAAACAGAGAGAGGAGTGTTTCCACATTACAGGTGACTAAAGAGACTCGGCAAATACATACTGACAGATTCTGAAAACGGACTGTAGATTAGATAGTAGCCTTACATTCAGATTAAATGTCCTGATTTGATAACTGGGTATAGAAAAGAAAATCACTGTTCTTAGGAAATATACACTAATAAGTATCTGGGTGATGAGGGATGCAATGGTTTCAATTCACATATGTATACAGAGAGACATCGTTATTAATATAGCTAAATGAGGCAAGACATAAATAGGTAAATCTGGGTAAAGGGTATATATATGCCATTTTTTAAAAGTTTGAAATTATATTTAGCTAAAAGATTCACCTAAAAATGCCTACATAGCAAAAATCACTTTGGCTAAGGCAACAGCAAAGGGTTATCCCAGAATAATTCTCCCATTAAATTTTCTGTTTATTTGTATTTTGCCCCCAAGTGTATAGACATAAAAACTTTAGTATTTTCAACTCTTCTAACATTTAAATTTCCTATTTCATTTTCTTGTCTAACTGCTTTGGCTATGCTTCCCAAATAATGCTAAATAATAATGGTGATACCTGATATTCTTGCTGATGAATTTAATGAGAATGCTTCACCAATAAGGATGACTTGTATTTGAGATACAGTCAGTCATTTTAAATTGAGTATCAAATACAACACTAGTACTGGGAATACGATAGTAAAAAATACAATCAGACCCTGCCCCCTTGACATCTTACATTCTATTTTTGTTTTTTTGTAGAGATGGGGTCTTGCTATGTTGCCCAGGCTAGTCAAACAATTCTTCCTCCTTGGCCTCCCAAAACACTGGGATTATAGGTGTGGTCATCACTCCTGGCCAGATCTCACATTCTAAAGAGAGAGGGAACCAAAAATACAAGTGAACTAATGAAATAAATGCAAGTTATGGTAAGTGAAAGAGCTAGCTAGCTATGTGAAAAAAGGAGACAAAGGAATTCAAGGCATAGATAATATCCAAACAGTATACTCATTTGCCTCTTACCACAGTTTATTTAACTGGCTTCTTTTTTTTTTTTCTTTTCAGAAGGAGTTTTGATCTTGTTGCCCAGGCTGGAGTGCAATGGCGCGATCTCAGCTCACTGCAACCTCCACCTGCAGGGTTCCAGCGATTCTCCTGCCTCAGCCTCCCAAGTAGCTGGGATTACAGGTGCCTGCCTCCGCACCCAGACAATTTTTGTATTTTTAGTAGAAACGAGGTTTCACCATGTTGACTAGGTTGGTCTCGAACTCCTGACTTCAGGTGATCCACCTGCCAGCCTCTCAAAGTACTGGGATTACAGGCATGAACCACCACGCCCAGCCTAACTGGCTTCTTAATGGTGGATAGTTGTTTCTAATCTTTTCTTATAACAGATATTAAAATCTCCTCACCCATACTTCTTTGCACATGTGTGCAAGTAGGATACATTCCTGGAATTTATGCTGGGTCAATGGATATGTGTATTTTTTATTTGATGGATTCTGCTGAAAAGCCCTTCAAAAAAGTTTGTGCCAATTAAAATTCCTACCAACAATGGATAAAAGTGCCAATCTGACAGATGAAAACTGGTGAAGATGGCTTACTGCAGCCTCAAACTCTTGGGCTCAAGTGATCCTCTCACCTCTCAGCTTCCCCAGTAGCTGGGACTACAGAAACATGCCACCATGCCTGGCTAATGTTTACTTTTTGTAGCGATAAGGGTCTTGCTGTTTTGCCCAGGCTGGTTTCAAAACTTCTAGGCTCAAGTGATCCTCTCCACTCAGCCTTCCAAAAGGACTGAGTCATGCAGGCCAAGAGTGATTCAGGGTCTTCTTTGATGTGCTTTTTTAGGCCTTGGTATCATTGTTATCCTGGTTTTGAAAAAAGAATTGGGAAGCTTTATTTAACATTGGAATTCCTTATACTTGGAATATTTGAAAGAAATCCCCTTGAATTCTGTCTGTGCCAGGAGTTTTTTGTTTTTCTGAAGAAACTATTCTGACAACTTTTTAAACTTATTTCATGGGATATACCAACAGACATCCAAAAAGGCTGTTCCGGCCTACACTGCCATCTGGTATGTGAGCAAACCCATTTCCTCACACTCCACCTACCTTGGGTTTGTTTCTTAATATTCGCTAATTAAAAGGTGAGAAACACAGCTCATTAGCAGGACAGCCTCGCAGGTATCAGCGTACATAGGAAACAAGGGGTGAATATGAAGATAGTAGGGGCACAACTCTGGACTGAGGTGGGGACAGATTCGAAATGTTAGAGTGCCTGCCTGCTCTTAAAGATGAGCAACTGAAAGAGCCAAGGGAAGGAAGGTAGTGGCTACGTGGATATTTCTTCTTTAGCTGGGTAGAGAGAGGCAGGAGAGGAAGACAGCAAGACCTGGGGGCCATGTCACATCAGTGTTGAAAACCTGGTTTCCTGAGAGGGTCCCTTCCAGCTCTGACACTCCAAAGGTCTATGAATAAGTGACCATATAATTTATCACCAAACCCGTCCACTTTTGAGAGGGTAAGAGGGTACTATTAACAATTAGGCTGGGCAACAAGCATAAACCAGGACTATCCCATATGGTGACCCACCTGAGGCCACAGGGGAAGAAGAGACTACATAGCTCTTAAGAAGCATTTTTTTTTTTTTTTGGTAGAGACGGGGTCTCGCCATGTTGCCCAGGCTGGTCTTGAACTTCTAAGCTCAAGCAATCCTCCCACCTCAGCCTCCCAAAGGGCTGGGATTACAGGCGTGAGCCACTGCGCCTGGCGACTCTCAAGAATCTGGATGGCAGACTGAATTCCACAGACTGAGGGAAGAAAAAAACTTTAACCTGCACAGACTTAGGTATTGAATAAGTATCTTCTTGGATGGTCCTTCCTGTATTCATTCAACTTTTCTTTCTTGAGAGCCTATTATGAAGCATGTATAATAAACACAATAAGCATCATAAGTGATAAATGAGAGGAAGCATTTCCCCCAGGGCTAGTGGGATGCATGTGGAGATGTGCAGCCCAGGTCCCCTTCAAAGGAGGACTT
This sequence comes from Nomascus leucogenys, assembly GCF_006542625.1. Classification (NCBI taxonomy): domain Eukaryota; kingdom Metazoa; phylum Chordata; class Mammalia; order Primates; family Hylobatidae; genus Nomascus; species Nomascus leucogenys. The sequence goes on from NC_044397.1 coordinate 79,007,976, forward strand.
GTGGCTATTCCCACATACCTGTGGGCAGCCAGCCTCCAGCAGCCAAGAGTTGCCTCCCCTAAGGTCACACCTGTCCCAGTGTGCCCACATCCCATGACCCGTCACCCGTCAAGATGGCCACAAGGCCATCTTGGCCCAATGTGGAACAAGTCTGATGCATCCATGTCAGCCCAGGTGCTGGGTTCTGCCAGCCTGCATCACAGTTCGACTTCTGCTTCTGTCTAATCCTGCCTGTCTCCAGTTATTGATCCCAATGGCTCCCCCTAATAAACCTCCTTCACACTAAAGGCAGTCTCAGAGTCTGCTTCCCAGAGAACCCAACTTGTAACAGTTAGCAATTATTCTACCTTGAGGGAGAGAGAGGGAGAATCAAGGCAGGGAGGGGTGGAGGATTCGCTACTGTAATATTTACAAAAGTAAAAAAGGCCTATGGAATTTGTAATATAATTTGCAATTGCTTCTCGGCCTTTTGGCTAGAATCAAGTGTAATATAATGTGCAGTCTGCAAAGCCCAAAACAGCCCAGTGGCTAGGAAGTCCCAAGTTCAAAACAGCTGAGTAAAAAGACCTATCCTACCCAATAGCTGGGTAACATTGGGCCAGTTGCTAAACCTCTTTGACCCTCAGTTTCCCCATGTGTGAAATGAGAAGATAATATCTAATTCATATTTTAAGGAATTAGTTGAAAACAGCCCCTTCAGGAACACTTCTACACTGCTGGTGGGAATGTAAACCACTATGGAAAACAGTACGGAGATTCCTTAAAGAACTAAGAGTAGAACTACCATTTGATCCAGCAATCCCACTACTGGGCATCTACCCAGAGAAAATGAAAGTCATTATACAAAAAAGATACTTGCATACGCATGTTTATAGCAGCACAATTCGCAATTCCAAAAATGTGGAATCAGCAAAAATGCCCATCAATCAATGAGTGGATAAAGAAATTGTGAGATAGAAATATATCTATAATCTCTCTATATATAGATTATATATATAATCTCTATATTATATATATATATAATCATATAATATATATATGATGGAATACTACTCAGCCATAAAAAAGAATGAATTAATGGCATTCACAGCAACCTGGATGGAAATGGAGACTATTATTCTAAGTGAAGTAACTCAGGAATAGAACACCAAACATCGTATGTTCTCACTCGTAAATGGGAGCTAAGCTATGAGGATACAAAGGCATAAGAATGACAAGAATGGCCGTGCACAGTGGCTCACGCCTATAATCCCACCATTTTGGGAGGCTGAGGCAGGTGGATCACCTGAGGTCAGGAGTTTGAGACCAGTCTGGGCAACATGGTGAAACCCTGTCTCTACTAAAAATACAAAAATTAGCCAGGCGTGGTGGCGTGTGCCTGTAGTCCCAGCTACTCGGGAGGCTGAGGCAGGAGAATCACTTCAACCCGGGAGGTGGAGGTTGCAGTGAGCCGAGATCACACCGTTGCACTCCAGTCTGGGTGACAGAGCGAGACTCTTGTCTCAAAAAAAAAAAAAAAAAAAAAGACAAGAATGACACAATGGACTTCAAGGATGTGGGAGGGAGGAAGGGCGAGGGGGGCGGTGAGGGATAAAAGACTACAAACTGGGTTCAGTGTATACTACTTGGGTGACGGGTGCACCAAAATCTCACAAATCGCCACTAAAGAACTCACTCATGTAACCACACACCATCTGTTTGGAAATAAAAAATTTAAAATAATTTAAAAATTAAAAAATCAGATATTCATTTTAAAAATAGCCCCTTCATATGTGTAAGCTGCTATATAAACACAAATCGCTCCTTTCTACTGCTTTTTGATTCTGAAGATTTGCAATGAATGATTAACTGCCAATAACTCAATCCGGATTTCAAGAGAAAGTGAAACCAGCTAGCCCTGGTAGCCAGTAATTATTATCTCTGCTTTCTTTTTCTGTTTTTCTTCTCAACTCAGTGACATGGAGCTGAGATACAGAGTATGTTTTACTAGGTCTGTTGTGTATTCTTGAGGTTTATAGTTCATGCTCTTTATTTAAAGAATAGACAAGTTAAACCCATCATTAAGTTACTTTTTATTTGTGAGCAGGTGACTTTTACCCTTGTGGGGCTGGGACAATTAAAAAACAAAAAGTACATTTTCACACCTGTCACACAGGAAGCTATTGTAAACTTGTGAGCTGGGGCCCTTAGTCACAACTAAACACCTACTGACTTGTACAGAACTGGCACCTGCTGGAAAGGCCTGCCCTACCACATCCCTCTGTGCTGGTAACTGACCCATCCGTGCTCTATAAGGATCCGGAATGTTCTCAGTTTGGGCCCTTTCACCAAAACTGGGTGCTCCTGTCTCTAAAATCCCATGTCTTCTAGGTTTTCTCTTATGGCACTTATCCTGTTCTATCTAAAATCACAAATTATATGGGTCTTTTCTTTCCTACTGGCTGTAAACATGATACCTGCCCTCCAGCCATTCACCTTTGCCACCCGCATAAGGAGCAGAGCAGAAGAGTCTTGCGCAAAGGTTTTCTGAATCAGTAATGTAGTGGAAAGGGGAAGAAAGGAGCAAAGCTGGGCTTTTCTTTTCTCCTTGCAAAGTCTCTGAAGCCCCTGTCAACTGGCAAGTGTGCTGCTTCTGCTGTACTGGGATCTGAGTCATGTGGTAGAGGGTTTGCCCCTGAAAATACCCTTTGTGAACAGCCTCGGCTGCTTTAGCTAGGCCTTTCATTTATTCATCTGGAGGAGGAGGGATGGAGACCTGCTTTTACCTCTAGGGTTGGAAGAACCTTCAAAGAGAAAGAACAGTGTGGTGCCTATGAGAAGGATGACGTCAGAGGGAGAGTGGTAAGGCCAAGGCACTCTGAGGCCTGTCTCTAGGCTGGAGGCAAGCTGGAGTCATCAGGGCTAGAGAGAAACATGGAGCCAGATAAAGAGAGACTGTGTCCTGTTTGGCCTGGGTGGTTTTTAATAGCGGTTTGTAATAATTCCAGCTTGTGTTGATTGAGCACTGGCTGTAGGCTAGGCCCTATGTACATTATCTCATTTAAGCTGCTCGGCATCCCTGTAAGGTAGGTATTGTTATTACAGAGGAGGAAACTGAGACACAGAGAGGTTAAACAGCTTGCCTTAAGTCACACAGCTAGTAAATGACAGAACCAGGATTTGGCGGCAGGCATTTTTATTTCACAGCCAGCTCTTGGCCACAGTACTGGTTCTTGTTTGCCCTTCCAGGTCCATGTGTGTCCCTGAGCAACTCTAGGGCTCCTGTGCTGGCTGGCTTCCAGCTGGGTTCACCAAGGGAAGGCTAGAGCAGAACACAGGTGTAGCCAAGGGGGAGGTCAGAGCATTTCCTTCATGATCCACTATGACAGCCCCTCATCCTGGGCTCCAGCAACTCCTTCCATCCCTTCTCACCGGGAGCCTCTGGGCACTCCAATGTCCCTGTCTGCCCCTGACCACATGGCTGTAAGAAGTCATTCATTTAAGTCTCTTCCTTTGAGCCATCCAGGGTGAATTATTCCCCCCACCCCCACCACCCGCTCACTTCACACTGCATCACACAGATTACAATAGCAGTGCTGGCAGGAGCTGACTGCATACAAATCCAGTGAAACACCTGTCTGCTTGAATATTACTTTATCATGCAAAAACAGCTGGATACAATGCAAGGTATGGATCTCGTTGGATTGTGATTCAAACAAACCAACTATGAAAAATTACTCATGAGATAACAGGAAAGTTGAACAGTGACTAGATATGTGATGATTATTAAAGAATCCTGGCTGGCTTTGACAAAATTCAACAACCCTTCATGCTAAAAACTCTCAATAAATTAGGTATTGATGGGAAGTATCTCAAACTAATAAGAGCTATCTATGACAAACCCACAGCCAATGTCATACTGAATGGGCAAAAACTGGAAGCATTCCCTTTGAAAACTGGCACAAGACAGGGATGCCCTCTCTCACCACTCCTATTCAACATAGTGCTGGAAGTTCTGGCCAGGGCAATCAGGCAGGAGAAGGAAATAAAGGGTATTCAATTAGGAAAAGAGGAAGTCAAATTGTCCCTGTTTGCAGATAACATGATTGTATATCTAGAAAATCCCATCGTCTCAGCCCAGAATCTCCTTAAGCTGATAAGCAACTTCAGCAAAGTCTCAGGATACAAAATCAATGTGCAAAAATCACAAGCATACTTATACACCAATAACAGACAAACAGAGAGCCAAATCATGAGTGAACTCCCATTCGCAACTGCTTCAAAGAGAATAAAATACCTAGGAATCCAACTTACAAGGGATGTGAAGGACCTCTTCAAGGAGAACTACAAACCACTGCTCAACGAAATAAAAGAGGATACAAACAAATGGAAGAACATTCCATGCTCATGGGTAGGAAGAATCAATATCGTGAAAATGGCCATACTGCCCAAGGTAATTTATAGATTCAATGCCATCCCCATCAAGCTACCAATGACTTTCTTCACAGAATTGGAAAAAACTACTTTAAAGTTCATATAGAACCAAAAAAGAGCCCGTATTACCAAATCAATCCTAAGCCAAAAGAACAAAGCTGGAGGCATCACACCACCTGACTTCAAACTATACTACAAGGCTACAGTAACCAAAACAGCATGGTACTGGTACCAAAACAGAGATACAGACCAATGGAACAGAACAGAGCCCTCAGAAATAATGCCACATATCTACAACTATCTGATCTTTGACAAACCTGACAAAAACAAGAAATGGGGAAAGGATTCCCTATTTAATAAATGGTGCTGGGAAAACTGGCCAGCCATATGTAGAAAGCTGACACTGGATCCCTTCCTTACACCTTACACAAAAATTAATTCAATATGGATTAAAGACTTAAATGTTAGACCTAAAACCATAAAAACCCTAGAAGAAAACCTAGGCAATACCATTCAGGACATAGGCATGGGCAAGGACTTCATGTCTAAAACACCAAAAGCAATGGCAACAAAAGCCAAAATTGACAAATGGGATCTAATTGAACTAAAGAGCTTCTGCACAGCAAAAGAAACTACCATCAGAGTGAACAGGCAGCCTATAAAATGGGAGAAAATTTTCGCAATCTACTCATCTGACAAAGGGCTAATATCCAAAATCTACAAAGAACTTCAACAAATTTACAAGAAAAAAAAACCCCCATCAACAAGTGGGCAAAGGATATGAATAGACACTTCTCAAAAGAAGACATTTATGCAGCCAAAAGACACATGAAAAAATGCTCATCATCACTGGCCATCAGAGAAATGCAAATCAAAACCACAATGAGATACCATCTCACACCAGTTAGAATGGCCATCATTCAAAAGTCAGGAAACAACAGGTGCTGGAGAGGATGTGGAGAAATAGGAACACTTTTACACTGTTGGTGGGACTGTAAACTAGTTCAACCATTGTGGAAGTCAGTGTGGCCATTCCTCAGGGATCTAGAACTAGAAATACCATTTGACCCAGCCATCCCATTACTGGGTATATACCCAAAGGATTATACATCATGCTGCTATAAAGACACATGCACATGTATGTTTATTACGGCACTATTCACAATAGCAAAGACTTGGAACCAACCCAGATGTCCAACAACGATAGACTGGATTAAGAAAATGTGGCACATATACAACATGGAATACTATGCAGCCATAAAAAATGATGAGTTCATGTCCTCTGTAGGGACATGGATGAAGCTGGAAACCATCATTCTCAGCAAACTATCACAAGGACAAAAAACCAAACACTGCATGTTCTCGCTCATAGGTGAGAATTGAACAATGAGAACACTTGGACACAGGAAGGGTAACATCACACACCGGGGCCTGTTGTGGGGTCGGGGGAGGAGGGAGGGATAGCATTAGGAGATATACCTAATGTAAATGACGAGTTAATGGGTGCAGCACACCAACATGGCACATGTATACATATGTAACAAACCTGCACGTTGTGCACATGTACCCTAAAACTTAAAAGTATAATAAAATAAATGAATAAATAAAGAATCCTGGCCAGGTGTGGTAGCTCATGCCTTTAATCCCAGCACTTTGGGAGGCTGAGGCAGGCGGATCACCTGAGGTCAGGAGTTCAAGACCAGCCTGGTCAACGTGGTGAAACCCCGTCTCTACTAAAAATACAAAAATTAGCTGGGCTTGGTAGCGCATGCTTGTAATCTTAGCTACTTGGGAGGCTGAGGCAGGAGAATTGCTTGAACCCGGTAGGCAGAGGTTGCAATGAGCTGAGATCGTGCCATTGCACTCCAGCCTGGGCAACAAGAGCAAAACTCCGTTTCAAAAAAACAAAAAAGAATCCTTGTGAATTTCTTTTAGGTGCACTAATGGCATTGTGGTTATGTTTAGAAGAGTCCTTATGACTTGGGGATATATACTGAAATATTTACAGAAGGTTTTTCAGTTAATGGAGGTAGTGGAAGAGTAAGAAAGGAACAATGCTTGGTTTTTCTCTTCTCCTTGCTAAGAAATGTCTGGGATTTGTTTCAAAAGAATAGAGGGGCGGACAGAGAGGGTGAGAGTTAAAGATGAAACACAACCAGCCATGAATTGGTAACTGTTGAAGCTACATGATGGGGAGGGGGGCATTATCCATCTCCATTTTCTCTACTAGTAATAAATACTTGATATTTTCCATAATAAAATGTGATATGGACCTGTAATCCCAGCACTTTGGGAGGCCAAGTCAGGTGGATCACTTGAGCCCAGGAGTTTGAGACCACCCAGGGCAACATGGCGAAACCCATCACTACAAAAATACCAGAAATTCGCCAGATGTGGTGGTGCGCACCTGTAATCCCAGATACTCAGGAGGCTGAGGTGGGAGGATCACCTGAGCCTGGGAGGTCAAGGCTGCAGTGAGCCCTGATTATGCCACTGCACTCCAGCCTGGGCAACAGAGTTAGACCCTGTCTCAAAAAAAAAAAAAAAAAAAAAGTGAAATAGTCTAAACTTACTTCTAAAGTTCCCTGGAGAAGGCAGAGAAACAGCTGAAAAACTTGGCAGACATCCTCTAGGTAGCTGAAGCTAAGACAGAAGAGGCCCATGTTCCATGGGGGCGGCAGTAAAGAGTATCATTTATGATTCATTTATTTAGTGTTAAATTATCCCAGCAGGCAGAATAGGCCAACTGGTCCTCAAAATACATGATGTTTTTGTATTTCTCCTTATTATGGAAAATTTCAAACAGATGTAAACAGAATACAGAATCATACAGTGCACTCTCCATGTAACTATTACCCAGTTTCAACAATGATCAGCACTCTTTTATCATCAATACCTTCACCCCTCCCCACTCAATTCTTCTTTAATTGTTTTTAGGTAGGATTTATACACGCAGAAATGCGGAAACCTTAGGTGCACACTTTGACGAATGGAGGCACCCATGTAACTGACACCCCAACCATGATACAGAACTTTTCAGAAAGTTCTCCCCGCTGATTTTTTTTTTTTTTTTGAGATGGAGGCCAGCTCTGTCACCCAGGCTGGAGTGCAGTGGTGTGATCTCGGCTCACTGCAACCTCCACCTCCCGGGTTCAAGCGATTCTCGTGCCTCAGCCTCCCAAGTAGCTGGGATTACATGTGTGTGCCACCATGCCCAGCTAATTTTTGTATTTTTAGTAGAGATGAGGTTTTGCCATGTTGGCCAGGCTGGTCTCAAACTCCTGACCTCAAGTGATCTTCCTGTCTTGGCCTCCCAAAGTGCTGGGATTACAGGCAAGAGCCACTGCCCCTGGCATTATGCATGAATTTTAAACTGCACTTATGTGCAAGCTAATTCTGCATTCATTGTTTTTGCATGCTAGATCCCCATTCCCCAATCTACCTCCACCCCCATCCAGAGAGATGTTCTTTAGAATATATTAGGAAATAATAAAAGGAGCTAGGGAAATTGGGCTTTGACTTTTAAGTACCTGGTAAGTCACTTTGGCCCAGTTTTTTAACTGCTCTGGGCCTTAAATTCATAGAAGGGCTTTCAGCCAGACTCTCCTTCCATTCAGGTATTGCTGGACACTGAGGAGCCCTGGGGGAGGAGCACCAAGGCAGAGGACCTTAAGCTTGGGATGGCACAAGAACCACATGGGGGTATGGAAAACTCCAGAGGTATTCATTCAGCCTGGTGGTAGACGGGTGGGCCTGGCAATGTGCATTTTAACTAGTGCCCCAGGAGGCTCTCATTTAGTCACTAGATTGCCCTTAGACCCTTGGAGAAACTCTAAAGAAAGGCAAGGACAAAAAAAAAAAGAGAGAGAAAAGCTAAGAAATTAAGTTCTTCCTGCAGTTGAGCTTTAGCAGAACTTCAGTTGGCATTTAGAGTTCTGCCTCCTCAACAAGTCCAAGGCCTCCTTCACATGACAGCTCTTCAAGTATTTGAAGTTGGTGATCATGATCCTTCCTCAGTCTGATCTTCTCAGCATGGAACTGCCCCAATTCATTCAACCATTTCCAGTATGACCTCCCCCTTGGGGAGGGAAGGGTTCCTTTCATGCTGAAGTGGATTCCAGTCTTTGGTAATTTCCTCTAGAAGACAAGGGGTGTCCTGGAGGTTTGACCTGGAGCTCAGAAGCAATAAAAGCGAATCATCTGTTGACGATCTATTATTATGCCAGGAACTGTTGACGATCTATTATTATGCCAGGAACTGTACCAGCCCTTAAACATACAGTGTCATTTAATCCTCACAAGAACTCTTCAAGAAAGATGTTAATTTTCTCCATTTACCAATTTGGAAACCATGGTTTCCCAGGAAGAGGTGGAGCTGGATGGCGTGATGGTCAGTTTTAAATGTCAAGGAGCTAGGCTGTTGTTCTTAAGTCATTCTATTAAGTGCTAACCTGTGTGTTGCTCTGAAGGTATTCTGTACATGTGGTTAGCATCTACAATCAACCAGCTGACTTTAAGTAAAGGAGATTATCTTCAATAATCTGGGTGGGTCTCATCCAATTAATTGGAGAGCTTTAAGAGCAAAACTGAGGTTTCCTTGAGAAAGAAGAAATTCTCCCTGAAGCCTGTAGCATTGCAGCTCCTGCGGAGCTTCCAGAGTTTCTGGGTGCCCTGGAGAGTTTGAATTTGCCAGCCTTCCCAATTATATCATCCAATTCCTTGAAATAAATCTGTGTGTATGTGTGTATTTATTTATTCACATTCTACTTGTTCTGTTTTTCTGGAGAACTCTGACAGATAAAGACAGGAACCCAATTCTCCCCAATTTCAAAAGATCATGTCTTGCCTCTGTGACTTGCCCACATTCTGCCAACCACCACCTGCAACTCCACCAAAAACAACTCAGGGATGCACCTCAGCCTAGCCAGGCTTCAGCTGCCCAGAATTGTATTTGAATATTAACACAGATCCAGCTGGGTGCGGTGGCTCACACCTGTAATCCCAGCACTTTAGGAGGAGAGGCAAGAGGATAGCTTGAGCCCAGGAGTTTGAGAGCAGTCTAAGCAGCATGGCAAGACCTTGTCTCTGCAAACAAATTTTTAAAAAATTAGCCAGGTGCAGTGGTGCATGCTTGTGGTCCCAGCCACTTGGGAGACTAAGGCAGGAGGATGGCTTGTGCCCAGAAGGTTGAGGCTGCAGTAAGATATGACTACACCACTGCACTCCAGCCCGGGTGACAGAGCAAGACCCTATCTCTCAAAAAAAAAAAAAAAAAAAAGCAACAAGATTTTAAGAATAAACTCTTCCTATCACAAGGCTGCCATGAATGAAACAGACTTTTGTTTTTACCTTTGAAGTTTTATAGTGAGCAGGGCGTATGGTTTACTCAGTGCTTAAGAACAGTGACCTGTTCTATTCCTAGCAAGGTCACTAACTTGCTATATAACTTTAGGCAATCCCAAGTTTCACCACTTGATTAATTATAATGCCAGCCTGAAAGTCTGCTTTCCACTGCCCCCATCCACTCAGTCAGTTGGCATTAAATAGTCAGATGGCCCATCAGGATTTCAGATCTGACCTACTTTCTAGTTAAGACTCGGGCCTTGAAGGACCCTAGACACCTTCACACCCGTGGTATCTTTGAAGTTCTGCAAACTCAATGTCATGAATGGTAAGTGCTCAACAGACACTGGCTGAACTGACCTCTGCTCCTAACCCTGTCCCTGGGTGCTATTTCAGGTGAAAGCCAAGACCCAGTCTCCACACTCCAGCCACTGCAGTTCAAAGGAGAGGACACCAAGTCCTATAGAAGAAATGTTACAGAGTGCAATAGGGCTCAAAGGGAAGAACAGGAAATGTTTTATGGATAAGGTGATGGTCGAGCTGAGTTTGAGAATTTAACCATAAAAGACTTGAGAGGAAGGAAAGGAAGGCATTCCGGGCACAGGTAAGAACAGAGTAAAGGGCAGGAGATCATAGGGTTGCTTGGGGAAAGGGATGGAGAAAGTTTTCTCCTGGAAAGAAGGCTACATGGAGAGGCCCAGCAAGAGCAGCTGGGGGTTGGGTCACATAAGCCACAAGGGCAGCCCTGAATGACAAAATACTGAATAAGTAGGCAATGGCGGGCTAGAGGAGGCATCCCACAAAAAGCAGAGAGATGAACCAAGGTGTGCTTTGGAAACCTGCACCTGACAACACAATGGATGGGAGTAAATTGGGGAAGAAGTGGTACAAGCCCCACCTGAATTATTAATACTGTTATCAACCCTGCTCAACTTGCACTATCTCATTCAATCCTCACCACCACTTCCTAAGGTGCTCTTACTATTCCATTTTACAGATAAGGGAACCAAGGCTCAGAGCACTTAAGAAGTGTGCCCCAGATCACACAGCCAGTGTGGCACTGGGATCTTCCCCAGCTGGTCTGACTCCAGGGCCAGCACACAAGACCCCTAGACCAGCCTGCCTCAAGTCAGGGCTTGGGTCCTGCATGCTAATTTCCCACTGCCTGGGTTGAGAAGTAGGGGTCATGCAAAGAAGGAGAATGATACAAGAGACTTGGCAAAGATGATTTCTCTGTAACCTACTAATGGAGGGGAAATAACTGACTGGAAAAAGATGGTTTGAGCCAAGCTTCCCCAGGGTTGCACATCAAGCCAGCAAAACCCCAGATTTTCTCAGGAGCACACACCAAGTCCTATGTAAATGATCCTCCATATAGACCAGCTGCTTTCAGAAACAGCTCAGTTAGCTTTTAATCATAAGCAAGCTGAACACCCCAAGAATTGACGGAAGGAAGATGGTGATTGTTATAGATTGAACTGTATCCCCAAAATTCATGTTGAACTCCCAACCCCCATACTTTGGAAACTGGGTCCATTGCAGATGTAAGTTAAGATAGGAAGGAAGGTAGACCCTTATCCAATGACTGACTGATGTCCTTATAAAAAGGGAAATTTGGCCAGCCTGGGCAACATAGCAAAACCCTCGTCTCTACAAAATTAAAAAATTAGCTGGGTGTTGGCCGGGCACAGTGGCTCACGCTTGTAATCCCAGCACTTTGGGAGGCCGAGGCGGGCGGATCACGAGGTCAGGAGATCGAGACCACGGTGAAACCCCGTCTCTACTAAAAAATCCAAAAAATTAGCCAGGCGTGGTGGCGGGCGCCTGTAGTCCCAGCTACTCGGAGAGGCTGAGGCAGGAGAATGGCGTGAACCCGGGAGGCGGAGCTTGCAGTGAGCCGAGATTGTGCCACTGCACTCCAGCCTGGGCGACAGAGCGAGACTCCGTCTCAAAAAAAAAAAAAAAAAAAATTAGCTGGGCGTGGTGGCAGGCACCTGTAATCCCAGCTACTTGGGAGGCTGAGGCTGAGGCAGGAGAATCGCTTGATCCTGGGAGGCAGAGGTTGCAGTGAGCCGAGATTGTGCCATTGAATTCCAGCCTGGGAGAGAGAGCATGATTCCATCTCAATAATAAAAAACAAAACAAAACAAAAAAACCCCAACAACAAAAAAGGGAAATTTGGATACAGACATGCACGTAGGGAGAGTGCCATGTGAAGATGAAGGCAGAGCTCAGGTGATGAAGAAGAAACCAAGGAATGCCAAAGATTGCCAGCCAACCACCAAAAGGCAGGAGAGAGCTGTAGAACACTTTCTCCCTCACAGCCCGCAGAAGGGCCAATCTGCTGACACCTTGATCTTGGACTTCTTGCCTCCAGAACTATTAGAGAATAAATTTCTGTTTAAGCCACCCAGTCTGTGGTATTTGTTATGGCGGCCCTAGCAAACTCATACAGTAACTTATGACATCCTTTCCCATACAAAGACAATAGTGCACCTTTACAACTTCCTTCAGTAAACAAAATGAAAATCCCACTGTGAACGCTTGTCATAAACGCAATGTATGTAATTATTACAAGACTATTTCCGTAACATAGCTGTGAGTTAAAAATGGGCAAATGTCTGAAATTTCATCTCTTGTCCATTGCCCAGGAGTTAGGGACTATTTTTTATTCTGAAATGAAAAACAATTTTTACGTTAACAATCAAGGACCTTCTTTCTCTTTCCTTTACTCTTAGAATTAAATATTGAGGCCGGGTGCAGTGGCTCATGCCTGTACTTGAGCCCAGGAGTTTGAGACCAGCCTGGGCAACATAGAGAGACCTTATTTCTACTAAAAAAAAAAAAAAAATTAGCCAGAAGCAGTGGTGCACGTCTGTAGTCCCAGCTACTTGGGAGGCTGAGGTGGGAGAATCGTTTGAGCCCAGGAGGTTGAGGCAGCAGTGAGCTGTGATGGTACTACTATACTCCAGCCTGGGAGGCAAAGTGACCCTGTCTCAAAAAAAAAATTAAATATTGACTGGATCAGATTCTCTCTGTGCCCTGAAGAAACCAGCCCAACAGTTTCTTTTTTTTTTCTTTTGAGATGGAGTCTCGCTTTGTCACCCAGGCTGGAGTGCGGTAGAGCGATCTCGGCTCACTGCAACCTCCGCCTCCCAGGTTCAAGCTAGTCTCTTGCCTCAGGCTCCCGAGTAGCTGGGACTACAGGCATGTGCCACCATGCCCGGCTAATTTTTAGTATTTTTAGTAGAGACGCGGTTTCACTGTGTTAGCTAGGATGGTCTCGATGTCCTGACCTCGTAATCCTCCTGCCTCAGCCTCCCAAAGTGTTGGATTACAGGCGTGAGCCACTACGCCCAGCCCAGCCCAACAGTTTCTTCAAACTGTTAATCAAGAGGTCTTACCAGACCCCTCACCCAGCAGAGGGTCTCTGTACCAGGATAGGAAACCACATCAAAATGACCACAAGCCCTCTCAGTTTCAAAGTGGCAACAGCTCTCTGAAATACTGAAGCTGGCTGTAGGCAGCTGTTCCATATGTTTACCCATTCAATTCTACAAAAACTGTTCATTTCTTTGTTTAACCTGTGTGTTATTTGGAAGAATGCATGCTTCATCTGTTGTGAATGACTGTGGTTATGAAGGGAAGCATGTCAGCCCTGGGGAATTCCAGAGTCAGTTTTCAGATAATGATAAGCCCCAGTAAGAAGTTGAAACCAAAACAGTACTCCTTTTGATACTTGGAAAATCCCCTACTCCAAAATGTTTTTGCATATGTACATAAATTATGGAAAATTATACTATAAAACTCCTGCAACTCAAATGTAAGCCACTGGAATTATCTATTTTTTAAAATTAAAAATTATGTTCCTATGGGACAAAGCACTTCGTCTCTTTGAAGTTAACAGTAGCTAACATTTACTAAGCACTTAAGTGACAGGCAAGTTCTAAGCCCTTTACATGGAATGAACTTTTTAATTCTCACATCAACCCTCTGAGGTAAGCACCCTTCTGATTCCCATTGTGCAGGGGGAGAGAATGAAGCACAGAAAGGATAAGCAACTTGTCCAAGGTCACAGACGTGGTAGAGCTGGGATTCAAAACCAGGCAATCTGGGTCTAGCATACCCCACTTCTTTAATAACCAACCAAACTAGATATGCAGACAAAAAAGCCAAAAGGAATCCAGTGAGTGGGGACAGGTGAAGGAGGGTGGGTTAAGGACAGAGGGCAGAAGAGAGCAGCTACAATCCAGGCACCATGCTGCCCTTCCCATGGGCTTTTCCCACTTAATCAGCACACCTCCCTCTGGAGTACACATTCCTCTCCCACTTGACATGAGACACTGAGGCTTGGAGTGATTCAAGCAGCTTATGGGAGGGCATACTAGCAGGTGATACTCCCAAACCCAGGTCTAGCTGACTGCAAAGACCAGTGTTGTTTTTCCAGCCCATTTTCTCCCCAAAGTCATGGTTCCAAATTGCAACCTCTTCATTATGAATGGCACAATCTAGCACTGGAGAGTGATTAGCCTGGGCAGTGGGAGGCTGAGTCACCCCATCCCAGATGCACTGAGATGTCCCAGATGTCCCAAGAGCCTGAGTACAGTGTAGGTACTTAATTAATGTGCCAGTCTGAGAGTCAAGAGACTCAGGCTCTGGTCCCTGTTTTTGCACTGACATGTGGCTTTAGCCAAATCCCTAACCTGGGCTTCTAGTTTTCTTCTTCTTCTTCTTTTTTTTCTTTTTGAGACAGAGTCTCACTCCGTCACCCAGGCTGGAGTTCAGTGGCACAATCTCGGCTCACTGCAACCTCTGCCTCCCAGATTCAAGTGATTCTCGTGCCTCAGCCTCCCGAGTAGCTGGGACTACAGGCACGTGCAATCACGCCCAACTAATTTTTGTATTTTTAGTAAAGATGGGGTTTCACCATGTTGCCCAGTCTGGTCTCGAACTCCTGACCTCAAGTGATCTGCCCGCCTCAGCCTCCCAAAGTGCTGGGATAACAGGTGTGAGCCACCGCACTCAGCCCTATTTTTTTAAGTACAAATTGTATATAAGGGTACCTGGCCAGTGCACCACACAAGGTTGATGTAAAAGGCAACAAAAGTGAACTGGCCGTGACAACTGTAAGGCCGATTTTTGCCAGACTGAATGTAACCAGGTCATCCCAGCAGTGAACATGGTGCACACATGCCAGCCCAGCCAGGAAGGCGCTGCCAGGAGAATGGTTCTCGGGGAAGTTCACTCTCTCCCCTAGGAAAGCTGGATTCAGAGCCTCCACAGCGGTTTGGCTGGCCCAGGCTCAACAGCTGACTCCAAGGCAGGCCTGCCAGTCTAGGCCACCCACGGTGGCTCATGCCTGTAAACCCAGCACTTTGGGAGGCTGAGATGGGATGGGTACTTGAGCCAAGGAGTTCGAGACCAGCCTAGGCAACATAGCGAGACCTGTCTCTACAAAAAATCAGCCAGCATGGTGGTGCACGCCAGTTGTCCTAGCTACTTGGGAGATTGAAGTGGAAAGATTGCTGGAGCCGGGGAGGTTGAGGCTGCAGTGAGTCGTCATTGCACCTTTGCACTCCAGCCTGGGCGACAGAGCAAGACCCTGTCTTTAAAACAAAACAAACAAAAAAACAGCCAAGGGAAGGCCACTTTGTCTCCCAGGTGATGCCGGGAGGTAAGTTTCTGAGGACTGAACAGCTTCCTCTCTCCTCCCTCCAGGTCCCTGTGCACTTTGCACACAGGTTGGCATTCAGGTGTGGGTGGCAGAGTGCCATCTGGTACAGCATCCAGCACTAGGTTTCAACTCTGTGTTACAGAACCAGGAATGGTGGTAGTGCAGCAAGTACTCACTTATTAGAGGGCAGAGCATTTAGGTGAGACAGACCCCATGGGGTCCAGATTGGATGAGTGAGCGGGGAAGAACCTCCCACAGTATATCCTGAACACAGAAGGATCCCTCCAAGACTCTCACTGGCCCCCACCCCAGTGGTTCCGGTCCCCAGGAAGAGGAAGGGCTCAGATCAGCATAACAGTGAATCACCGAGCACTTCCATACAATGACCCCTCCAGGAGGGTGGAGAAGCTTGTCTGGCAACTGCCTACACAAACGGCAATTCTGAAGAGCAACAAACAAACCAGTTTAGCCCCAATTCCCATTTTGCATAAGAATGCGCCCCACAAAAACAACATCTGAAGAACACTAGTTGATCACCACTGGTTGATCGATACCAGTTGCAAACACTAAAGTTTGAGCCGAGACAGAATTTTAAAAGTCCCCTGGAAGGAACTTTGGGTAAAGTGGTTTTGTGGAAACTGGTGTTAAAGTGTCGTTAGACTGAACTCAAACGTTCCATGGGGAGCACCAGATACTTCAAGCAACAGATCTTGGTAAACTTGGTTTCAGAAAGAAGTTAAGCCAGAGAAGGGTTTGGGCCCATAAACCAAAGGGAACTTGTTAGTCACTAAGTGACTGTCAAGGTACCTGTTTTCTTTATGCTAATAAGAGGTTACACAAATTCCAGGAAGGAGGATTGCTAGGTGCAGGGGATGGTTAGGTCACAGGGGGACCGCCTGCCGGCTGGCCTCTGAATAGACCCTGACCATGGCTCCTTAATCCAGGGAAGCAGCAAAAACGAACAGGAATTGGGTTGAAATCAGGGCGAAGGCCCTTGCGTTAGGCCGGGAGAGTCGTTCTTAAAAACGTGCATCCTCCCAGAGGTCACAGCCTCCTTCACATCGTCCAGGTCGGGCACGGGTCCCAGAGAACGACATCCCAGTGTACATGAGGTACTGAGCGAAGACAGTGGGCATTGCTTCTCCCCTCCCCATCCCCGAACTACTCTTGCCAGCCATCAAACACAAGGAAAGGTGTTCTCTACAACCAAACGGATGATTTCATCCAATTCTTCCTTAAACACCTAAAAACCACAGAGACAGCACTAGTAGCCCTTTATTCGGAATCAGAGCAGCATCATCTGCGAACCTGCAAAGTCCAGGGGCTAAGGGTGCCAGGACACAGCGAGAGTGGCCCCTGCCCAGATCCGACACGGCGTAGACGCCGCACTTCACTCGCTTGCCGCTCTGCACCTACCTCGCTCGCACATCCGCCAGCGTCCGGCACCTGAGCCGTCGGTTCCGCGGGTGCCTTCTCCTCTTCCCCGGCGTCCAAGGGGCCACTCCGAGCCGCTCGGGGGTCCCCGCCGCCCCCCTGCACAGCCTGGCTGCCGCCGTCCACGCTGGCGCCGGCTCCTCCGGTGGACGAGGCGGCGGCGGCGCCGAGCAGCCCGTGGGCCTCGTCCGCGCTCCCGGCAGCCACGCTGTGCACCAGCCACGCATCCACCCTGGTGCGAGGGATGAAGGGGACCCCGAGCGCGCACACCTTCCGGAGCAGCTGGCCCTCGGGCGGCGCGGCAGGGTCCAGCTCCCGGCCCTTGGGGTGCAACTGGCCCGCGCGCCCCCACCCTCCCGAGGCCGAGAAGGGGCTGAGCGCGTAGGCGGAGCTGGCCGGGCTGCCCAGGAACAGCAGCTCGTCCTGGAGCAGGGTGGGCGGCGGCAGCAGCAGGTAAAGATCTAGGTCTACGCGGAGCCCCGCCAAGCTCAGCAGGAGGGTGAGGTGCAGGAGGCCGCCGCCGGCCGACCACCACCGCTTCAGGTGCTTCATCGTAGCCGCGCGCCCGGGAACGCCCCTGCCGGCGCCCGCGGGTCCCGGCGCCCCAGCCGCCGGGGTGACACGTGCGGACCCCGCGCGCCGCACCTGCCTGGAACCCAGAGAAGCAAAACAATGGACCGGGGCGCGCGGCGGCCGTCGCGGGTTCCCAGGACCGGGCACAAAGGCGTTCCCTCGGCAGCCGGCACCGTGCCTGGCACCGCCGGGGATCGGGAGAAGCGAAGGAGGAGCCACCTGCGCGCCGAGCCCGTTCGCTCGGCCGCCTGCAGCCAGGCGCTGTGGCCAAGCTCCGCCCCGGGCCGCGGGCGCAGCCGACGGGAACACGCCCCCTGCCGCCCCGGGCCCGCGCCAGTGGGAGGGGCCGCGCGGGGCGGGGCTCCTCGAGCTCAAAGCCTCTTTATGTCCGGGGAACGCAAGGCTTTCTGGGAGCAGAAGTTGTTCTGGGCACCAAGTGGCCCCTTGCCACCCTGTGGCCGTGAGCTGGGCCATCCTTGCTGAGAGCCAAGGGCGGGAGTTGGGGTGGAGGGCTAGGTGGTGGGTAGCTGGGTGGGAAGGGACAGGATGTGTACACTGGGCGGAGAGTGACTGGGCAGCTGCGAGGTGCCTGGCAGCTTGAAAAGGGCTTCCACCCCAACGTGAGGACACTGGGCGGGCAGAGTGGGCAAAAGTAACCTCTCTGTCTCAGTTCCGCTATCTGTAAAATGGGGATGATAGCGCCTGTCAAACAGGGATGTGTTGAGGTCAGATGAAATATTTTGTGTAAAGTTCGGAGTTTCACATGTAAATTCCACCGTTGCCATTGGGATCAGTCACCCCACCACTCTGCACACCGCAGTCCCAGCCTCACAGACCCCTCTCTCTTCTCTGGGCGTGCTCTGCATAGTGCTAGCCCTCCGCTCTTGGTATCCTTTGCTCCTTATCCATTGTTTCCTTGAGGGTTGACAGCACCAGCTCCACAGTTACCTGAGTGAGTTCAGGTTCCCCCTCCACTTGAGGGGCGACCTTGGACAAATCTCTCCTTTTCTCTGGGCCTCAGTTTTCTCACTGTAAAATGAGACTAATAATAGCACCTCCCCAGCAGACCTTTTGTGAGCCCCAAATGAGATAATGCATGTAAACCACCGACCACAGCGCTGCATAGGTAGGAAGTGCTCCCTGCTACCCGTTGTTTGTATTACTCACCCTGAAGGCTTAGCTCCAAAGCTACATCCTCTGAATTTTCACCAGTTGGCATTAATCTCTCCCCCATCTGTTCCACCGTGCTTTCTCCGTTTGCCAACATTGTAACAGTTGGCCCATTCAACTCTGTGTTGTAGATGAGAATCGGTCTGATTTGTCCATTGTAAATTCTTGAGGACAAGGAACCTGTTTGGTTCACCTTTGTCCATGCACAGTACCCAGCACTGGGCCTTGCAAGGGTAGGTTTTACTAACCTTAGCTCCCTTCCTTGGAAGAAAAGGGGACAGGAGGGGATGCCCAACTGAGAATGGGCAGTTGTGTAAAAAGTTGAGCAAGACTTGTTTTAAAAGGCCCCTCCCTCCACCTGGCTTTCTCATCTCTCTCCTGGGCTAGTGTCGTAAGAAGAGAAAAGAATGGGGACCAGGGGAGCAGAAACAGACTTCTTAAAGTTGCTTCCTCTTTGTTAAGCCTTGGAGGATGGGTTGGGGTGGCAAAGAGGATGAAGAAAGGTGATTTCCAGGTTATCAAGACCCCGTTCACAGCATTTAGTCTCTGAACAGCGGGTTTAGAGTCTCAGCTTAGTAAATGCTGCCTTCAGCTTTTTACTGAGAGCCTACTAACTGCCTGAGGCTGTGCTGGAGGCATGAAGGATATGAAATGGAGTATTTTCCTTCCGTAAGTTTATGGTTTTACTAGGGAGATGAGATAAAAATTTGTGAGACACTAAGAAACAAGAGAAATAATGTACTCAATTTCCAAAATACTTAGATGCAAATTACTTCAAAGTTTATATATGGAGCTCTAAAACTATTGAGAGTAGAGGCGGTGCCTTCTTGAAGGTGGTGCCCTCCAGAATCTTACACACAGTTGATGCTCAAAAAAAAATTTATTAGTTGAATTAAGGAGGTTACACTTGAGATGTATTTTGAGAAATCTGAATAGACTAGGAACAGGAAGCGCATTCGAACTTCTAACATTTGTTGGGAAGTGGGCTGACCCCTCACCATTTTACAATGTGAATTGATAATCATAGTGTTAAATATCTTTCAGACTACACACTTCAAAAGCATGGCTTAACTCTGGCTCTTGACTGGTGGGAACAAGGGTACCTAAAAGACCTTGCAGTAAAGTGTTAACCAGGAGACAATCCTACATACCCTTGACTTTACTCACAATAAAAAGTCCCATTTTTAGGAGCATGGAGAGAATGGAATGAAATTAGAGGAAAAACTTCTCTTTAGGTTTATTTCTAGAATCCTCCGTCTAGGAACAGCCAAGTGAAAAGTCCAAACCATTGTCTTGTAAAAGCCTTGAAAAATCATCTGCATTCATAAAATCCTGAAATCAGTGCTACTCAAAGGTTGACCTTAAACTGATGGTCGTGTGTAAACTATTTGCTTCTGATCCAAATGAGATAAGTAATAGAATTGAGAATTTAAACAAAAAAATTTTTTGTGTGTGGAGATGGAGTCTTGCTGTGTTGCCCAGGCCTGTCTTGAACTCCTGGGCTCAAGCGATCCTCCTGCCTCAGCCTCCCTAAGTGCTGCAATTACAGGTGTGAGCCACCATGCCTGGCCTAAAGAAATTTTTATAGCAATTTGACATCATTACAACATCAACAGATAAGCTGAGGTTTTGGGTTTTTTAAATGCCTTTGTAATTTCATTTTTCTAGAAATGAATTTCTATTTTATTTGACAAAAGTGCTGACTTGCAACAAATTGAAAAATTTTTTTTAAAGTTGATTCTTCACCAGGGTTAGTTTGAGAAGCACTGCCTTAAATGGCATCCTGGTAGGGTAGGCAACTCCTAAGATAATGTCCAGTGATTATTCCCTTCCCTCGAGTGTGGGCTAGACCTGGTGATGTGCTTCTAATAAACAAAATATGGCAAAAATGGTGGGCTTTCATTTCTGAGTTTAGATTACAAAAAGATGGAGTGGCTTTTATCTTGCTTACCCTCTCTCCCACTTTCTCCCTCTTGGAGCCCTCACTCTGGGGGAAAGAAGCTACCATGGTTGTTTTTTTTTTTTTTTTTGAGATGAGGTTTTGCTCTTGTTGCCCAGGCTGGAGTATAATGGCACGATCTCAGCTCACTGCAGCCTCTGCCTCCCAGGTTCAAGCAATTCTCCTGCCTCAGCCTCCTGAGTAGATGGGATTACAGGCGCCCACCAACACGCCCAGCTAATGTTTTGTATTTTTAGTAGAGACGGAGTTTCACCATGTTGGCCAAGCTGGTCTCGAACTCTTGACCTCAGGTGATCCACCCACCTTGGCCTCCCAAAGTCCTGGGATTGCAGGCATGAGCCACCATGCCCAGCAGGGAAGCTACCATGTTTTAAGGAGTCCTATGTAGAGGCTCATGTGGCAAGGCCAACATCCACTGAGAGAGAAGCTGAGGCCTGCCAGCAGCCACTTGAGTGGACTTAGAAGCTGATCCTTCTCCAGTTGAGGCTTGAAGTGACTAAGTTGGCTTGTAGCCCATGCCAACTCCTTGATTGTAGCTTTGTGAAAGGCCCCGAGCAAGAGAACTACACTGCACATGGATTCCTGACCCAGAAATAAATCTAAGATAATAAATGTTGTTTGAAGTCAATACATTTTTGAGTAATTTGCTACATAGTCATAGATAACTTGTATACCTTGTATAAGAGGTGGACATCGCCGGGTGCAGTGGCTCATGCCTGTAATCCTAGCACTTTGGGAGGCTGAGGCGGGTGGATTGCCTGAGCTCAGGAGTTCGAGACTAGCCTGGGCAACACGGTGAAACCCTGTCTCTACTAAAATACAAAAAATTAGCCGGGCGTGGTGGCATGTGCCTGTAGTCCCAGCTACTCGGGAGGCTGAGGCAGGAGAATTGCTTGAACCCGGGAGGTGGAGGTTGCAGTAAGCCAAGATTGCACCACTGCACTCCAGCCTGGGTGACAGAGCGAGACTCCGTCTCCAAAAATAAAAAAGAGGTGGACCTCCAGTCTTGAGTCCAGGAGTTCAAGACCAGCCTGGGCAACATAGTGAGATCCTGTTTCTATTTAAAAAAGAAAAAGAGGTAGACATCAGTCAAGTAGAAGGAAAAGCTGAAAATGTAACTGCAGTTGTGCCATACAATTAATGATATAGTCAATGAATAATTTATAACTAGGAAGTAACTTTACGGTAGTACATTCTAGTCCCTAGATGTATTTAAAGGACTTAACCCTTTAAACGTAAAATTATAACTTGCCATGAAAGATAGTAACCACTAAAATATGGTCACCCCTACCTGGTATGAGATGAATACAACATGACAATTTCTTGTAGACCTCTAAATAGAAAAATCTTTTTTCCTCCTCTCTATACTCTCACACAACACTTCTGACAACCAATGTGTGGGTTTTCGATACCAAACAATTCTTTGATTCCAATTCTCTGGGGTCATCAACAGGGTGTCCTCCAACTCAATTCAATTCTGACACTATCTGCCTGGGGTTAGCATCAGACCTCACTTCAGATGCCAATCTCATCTGTGCCTTCTGAACTTCTGACGGACAGGCTGTACACTGGGGGTTCCCACAACCCCCTTCTCAGGTTCGATAATTTGCTAGAATGGCTCACAACACTCAGAAACATTTACTCATGTTACAGGTTTGTTATAAAAGATACAATACATGGAAGAGACACATAGGGCAAGGTATGGGGAAGGGGCACGGAGCTTCCATAACTTCTCCAGGTGCACCACTCTCCCAGCATCTCTATGAGTGCATCAACCAGATGGTCTCCAAACCCTGTCCTTTTATTTATCTATTTATTTATTTATTTTTTATGAAGTCTTCATTATGTAGGCATGATTTTTTTTTTTTTTAAACAGAGTCTTGCTCTATTGCCCAGGCTGGAGTGCAGTGGTGCAATCTTGGCTCACTGTAACCTCCACCTCCTGGGTTCAAGTGATTCTCTCATGCCTCAGCCTCCCCTAGTAGCTGGAACTACAGGCATGTACCACCATGCCCGGCTAATTTTTTTTTTTTTTGTATTTTTAGTAGAGATAGGGTTTTGCCACATTGGCAAGGCTGGTCTCGAACTCCTGGCCTCAAGTGATTTGCTTGTCTTGGCCTTCAAAAGTGCTGGGATTAGAGGCGTGAGCCACCACACCAGTCTTGTAGGCATGATTGATTAACTCATTAGCCTTTGGGGACTGAACTCAACCTCTAGCCCCTTTCCTCTCCCACTCTTATCACATTGTAAGTTATAAGGGTTTTAGGCGCTCTGGCCAAAAGCCAGAGACAAAGACCAAAGACCTATGTATATATGGTTGGTTTGGAGTTTTTCTTTTTTCTTTTCTTTTCTTTCTTTTTTTTTTTTATTGAGACAGTTTCTCTCTGTCACTCAGGCTGGAGTGCAGTGGTGCAGTCTTGACTCACTGCACCCCCTGCTTCCCGGGCTGAAGAGACCCTCCCAAAGAGATCCTCCCACCTCAGTCTCCTGAGTAGCTGGGACCACACGAGGCTAATTTTTGTAGTTTTTGTAGAGACAGGGTCTCTCTGCATTGCCAAGATTGGTCTTGAACTCCTGGACTCAAGCGATCCACCCACCTTAGCCTCCCAAAGTGCAGGGATTATGGGCTTGAGCCATGGCACCCAGCCAAAGATGTATTTCTCATTATATCACAAGATCACAGCATCTATCCAAAATCAGCAAGAAAGAAAACAGGTCAAAACCTTGACATCCTTCTTTTAGAAAGTGTCTGTTAATATTAGCCACAGGAAATTTAAATTTGTGGTAGAAATTCCATGATTAAGCAAAATAGCCTGTTAAAGTCCAAGACATAAATTAAGATATACATTGTATCATCTAGGAGGGAGAATTAAGTATAGGTAATTTTAAAACAGGCATAATCACTAGAATTAAAATTCTTGGGACATTTTGCCAAAGGTTTTTGCAAGAGAATAGCTTTATGAATGAACTGATTTGCTATGTAATACCAATCTTGGTGATGAAGAATCAACTGATACTTAATGTAGAGGATGAGTTTATGCTTTTTTCTGGTTAGTTTATAATCTTCCGAAAGTTTGACTTTAAAGTTGCTTTGGACATTATGATGACGATGATCACTAAGTGCTTGCACATAGTATTCACAATAGCAGCTACAACGTACTGAACCCTGCTCTGCGCTGGCCCCTTTTTGTGCATTTATTCCTTACAGCGTCTTAGTGAAGTAGGGTAGCCAGGGATAAAAACCAAATATCATAACAAAAGATGCTTTTATCACTTTATTTATTTATTTATTTATTTATTATTTTTATTTTTTGAGACAGAGTCTCGCTCTGTCACCCAGGCTGGAGTGCAGTGGCACGATCTCAGCTCACTGCAACCTCTGCCTCCTGGGTTCAAGCGATTCTTCTGCGTCAGCCTCCTGAGTAGCTGAGACTACAGGCGCCTGCCACCACACCTGGCTAATTTTTGTATTTTTAGTAGAGACAGAGTTTCACCATATTGACCAGGCTGGTTTCAAACTCCTGACCTCCTGATCCACCCACCTCAGCCTCCCAAAGTGCTGGGATTACAGGCATGAACCACCGCGCCTGGCCACTTTTATCACTCTTATCACTTAGGAAGTTACAAGGGTTTTAGGAGCTCTGGCCAGAGTTCCTAAAATTATCTCCATTTCATATAGTCTAGATGAGGACACTGAGGCTCAGGGACACGCCACCCTCTGCCTAAGGAAATGCCCTCGATAAACGGCAGAGTCAGAATTGAAATTCACAATCTGTCAACTTTCTGCTGCCGTCCGCCACTCCTCTGCACTGTTTTGCTTGTTTATTCATGACTCAGCCTCCTCTTTTGCAAGAGGGAATGCCCTTCTTCAACTAAGCATTCTTTCCACAGCTTTGGAAAGTGTAAAATCTGCCAAAATCTCTTCTCTGCAAAGTGTCAGAAGAAATGAAGTATTGGATTTTGCCCCTTCATATGATGCCTTTCTTGATCTTTTACACAAAAGCAACTAACTATTTAAAGCACTTTATCTTGTTGCTTGGCTCTTTGGTGATTCCTGCATGCTTTTGATTCCTATTGATTCATGCCAGCCTTGTTTACTCTCAAAGACATATTTTAAGCATCCATTGGTGACAGTCCCTGGGATACAAAGACTGTCAAGGCAAGAGCTTGTGGTCTTATTAGGGAAGCAGGATGTGTAGAGGGTGAAATGCATGCCACTGATTGAAGAGTCTGGGACTCCTCATATGAGAAACATTTAGGACCAGGCTTGTCCCAGGGAAATCACAAGCTGAGTAGGCTTGCTGACTCCCACCTAGTCTCTTTGGTGTGAACTGGAGTTCTTACACTCAGGTTAAGGTTCCAGGATTTGCGATTGCACTCTCTCTCTCTCTCTCTGTGTGTGTGTGTGTGTGTGTGTGTGTGTGTGTGTGTGTGCAGAGGATGGAAAGGGAATTAAGAAAAGGGGTCTAGGGGACCTCAGAGTCAGGCTGATCAGTGGGGGTTACAGCATACATCATTTGGAAGCAAAGGGGAACTACCATTGGCAACTTTTGTCCTGTCCATCAGATCCAAAGTGCTGGATCTGGTTCTGTTTAACAACCCACACAAGTGTAGTGCACTAATCAGAATGGGATAGCCACTATAACAATCCCCAAATCTCAGTGCTTTAGCCCAACAGGGTCTGGCTCTGTCACCCAGGCTGGAATGCAGTGGCACAATCTTGGCTCATTCTAACCTCTGCCTTGCGGGCTCAAGCCATGCCCCCCCACCTTAGCCTCCCGAGTAGCTGGGACTATAGGTGCACACCACCGCACCCAGCTAACTTTTGTTTTCAATAGAGACAAGGTCTTGCTGTGTTGCCCTGGCTGGTCTTGAATTCCTGGACTCAAGTGATCCTCCAGCCTTGGCCTCCCAAAAGTGCTGGGATTACAAGCTCACATGAGCCACTGCGCCTGGCCTCTTGCTTATTTTATGGTTCAGAAAAAGGGTGTAAGATAAAGGGAGACCGTATCCTTTAAAGTCGTTTGAGGACAGAGCCTCTTTTTTTATTGTGGCTCTGGGCTCCTCTGGATCCTCAGAGTCCTGTCCATTCAGCCAGTGGATGAAGCGAGTGAAAATCAAGCACGCGATGTTTGTATGGGCCAGGCTGGGAAGTGGTGTCCATGACTTCCACTTCATACTTCATTGGCCAGAACCAGGCCACAGGGCCACACCTAAGTGGTGAGGTGTTACAGTAGGTAGCTAGTCAGACATGAACAGGGCAGGAGAGGGCTTCCCTTTCCCCACGAGGAATGTCAGGTGACCCTCAGGTGATGGTTAACTGTCTCTCTAAAATAATAATTGGTCACAGCCGACACCAGGGAAAGGCCATCTCCCAACAGACAGGAAAACCTGAAACTAGTGATCAGCAGCTTCCCAATACGATCTCAGGAGTCGAGTGAGTGGGCTCACGCATGCACATTGAGAGGCAAAATGGCAGCATTTAACTGCTATATGATCTTCCTCTAGGAAGGCCTCAAGTGAGCATGCATACAACTTCAGTAAACACACTGCTCCCGCAGCCCCTCCCAAGCGCTGGCAGACCACTGCACATGCTGACAGCCCACCTCAAGGGAATAACCAAGGGAGAAGTACCAGCAAGACCTCAGAAGTATGCCAACACAAAAAACTTGAAGTCAAAGGTCAAACCATGCACTTGATCTCTCAAGTTGTCTGCTTGGCCCTCTTCCAAGTATACTTTATGTCCTTGCATTCCTGCCCCAAAACTTTTTAATAAACTTTCATTCCTTCTCTAAAACTTGCCTCAGTCTCTCACTCTGTCTTATTCCCCCTTGTTTGCATTCTTTCTTCTGAGGAGGCAAGAATTGAGGTTGCTGCAGACCCTTATGGATTCACTCATGGATGGCTATCTTTGCCACATGTGGCAAGTTACTGTCCTTGGGTTTTATTCTGTATTCCATTCATTTGAAAACCACTTATTCAACACCTACTGGGTGTCTTGCTCTTTTTTGACTAAACATATTCTTTTAGCCACTCATAGTGAATTAACACACTAACACAAACCTCAATAACCTGTTCATGGTAGAGCAGCACTTTGCCCTGACAGCCTAGGTGTTTAGGAAATGCTGCCTGGTAAGAATGGTCAAAGTGGGGCATATCGTGGAAAGAGCTTGGGATTTAGGTCTCATCATAGTTTGGCACAAGCAAGTCATTTTAGAAGGAACACCTACTACATCTCTGGACCTCAGAGCCACTCACCTTCACAGTGAGGACTTGAACTGGACAGATTTCTAAGTTCCCTTTGCACCTTGAGTGTCTCTGAAAGCCCTGGTAACAAGTGAAGAATTATGCTAGATAATGACCAAACTCTGGTGTTCTTGCTTAACTCTGTGGCTTTCAGCCCTAAAAGCGCTACCAAATAGATTTGGAAAAAAAAGCAGAAGATATTTCACTGTACTCTTGATTAAATCTCCATCTGGAGGAAGAATCTGAAAGGTCTCTCTCTGGCTTTGGGATGCATCTTACTCTTTTTGTCAGTACATGTATCTGCTGGATGACATTGTGAACGTGTGACACTCATATTGATCTGCATTCCCTAATTGCACACTACTTGATGGTAGGAAAGCTGCACATAAGTAAGTTGGACTGTGGGCAAAGTCACTGATTATTGACAAAGTAGAAAACCCAAGCACCCTTAACTGAAAATTAACACAAGCACAGTTGGCAGAGGGCCTAATTATTGCTCCTTTGCTAGAAAAAAACTTTAGTTTTGAGGCCAGTGACCCTGATCAGTATTTAATAAAGTTGATAGGTTTTTATATTTGAACTGACCATTAGTTTAGCACCTGAATTCTCTCAATTGTTTAATCATCTCCCTTAAGCACATTTATATTTTTGGTAGCAGCTGTAATACTCTCTTTAGTAATTCACATCATTAAACAATTCCTTTTCAACTGTTTCTTTGTCCTTGCTGGCTTTATCTAATTCCTAGTTTTATGATCAGCTCTGTGGACTCTCTATCTGATCTTAACCAGGCAGCAGCCTTCTGATTTTCAGAAGGCAGGAACAGAACAGAAGGTGAGACTCCCCAGCCATCTAGGCCCACTTCTGAGCCCCCTCAACCTCTGCCTGCCTTCTATCTGCTTTCTAAAAAGGTAAATGCTAGTTATAATTTAAGTTTGCTGAACAAATGTGTCTATGCTATTGTAGTGGGTTGAATATACCTCCCATCCTCAAATTCACATTCACCTCAACCTCAAAATATGACCTTATTTGGAAATAGGGTCTTTGCAGACATAACCCTAAG
The DNA here is from genome assembly GCF_006542625.1 of Nomascus leucogenys. Classification (NCBI taxonomy): domain Eukaryota; kingdom Metazoa; phylum Chordata; class Mammalia; order Primates; family Hylobatidae; genus Nomascus; species Nomascus leucogenys. Next base: position 79,035,849 of record NC_044397.1, read on the forward strand.
GTAAGGATGGAGATAAAATCATACTGGATTAGTATGGGTCACAAATCTAATGAGAGTGCCTTATAAGAGGCAGAAAACTCACACAAAGACACAGAGAAGCAGGTGATATGAAGACAGAGGCAGAGATTGGAGTGATGCTGTCCCAAGCCAAGGAATGCCAGGAGCCACCAGACGCAGGAAGAGGCAAGCAAGGATCCTCCCTTAGAGCCTTCAGAGGGAGGTGCCCTGCTGGCACCTTAATTTCAGACTTTTGGGCCCTGGAACTACGAGAGAATACATTTCTGTTGTCTTTTTTTTTTTTTTTTTCTGAGACAGAGTCTTGCTCTGTTGCCCAGGCTGGAGTGCAGTGGCACTATCTCGGCCACTGCAACCTCTACTTCTCTGGTTCAAGCAATTCTCCTGTCTCAGCCTTCCAAGTAGCTGGGATTACAGGGTCATGCCACCATGCCCAGCTAATTTTTGTATTTTTAATAGAGACAGGATTTCACCATGTTGGCCAGGCTGGCCTGGAACTCCTGACCTCAGGTGATCTGTCCGCCTTGGCATCCCACAGTGCTTGGATTACAGGCATGGGCCACTACACCTGGCTCATTTCTGTTATCTTAAGCAACCAAGTTTGTGGTCATTTGTTATGGCATTCCAGGGAAACTAATACAGATATGTTTTTTATTTTCCTTCCCTTTTTGTTTTGTTCCTATTATTACATAAGAACTATTTCCTTTTTTTTTTTTTTTTTTTTTTTTTTTTTTTTTTTTTTTTTTTTTTTTGAGACAGAGTCTTGTACTGTCACCCAGGCTGGAGTGCAGTGGTGCTATCTCGGCTCACTGCAACCTCCGCCTCCCAGGTTCAAGCGATTCTCCCGCCTCAGCCTCCCAAGTAGCTGGGATTATAGGCGCGCGCCACCATGCCCGGCTAATTTTTTTGTCTTTTTAGTAGAGATGGGGTTTCACCATGTTAGCTAGGCTGGTCTCAAACTTACGACCTCGTGATTCGCCCACCTCGGCCTCCCAAAGTGCTGGGATTACAGGCGTGAGCCACTATGCCCAGCCTACATAAGAACTATTTCTATGGAATATATATGTGTGTGTGTGCGTGTGTGTGTGTGTGTGAGCGTGTGTGTGTGTGTGTGTGTATCTATATCTATATATATATATTTTTTTCTTTTGAGACAGGGTCTGGCTCTGTCACCCAGACTGGAGTGCAATGGAGCAATCTCCATTGTTCACAGTAACATCTGCCTCCTGGGCCCACCTAAGCCCCCAAGTAGCTGGGACTATAGGTGCACACCACCATGCCTGGCTAATTTTCATATTTTTGGTAGAGAAAAAGTTTCGCCATGTTGCCCAGGCTGGCCCCCAATCCTGGGCTCAAACGATCCTCCTGCCTCAGCTTCCCAAAGTGCTAGGATTACAGGCATGAGCCACCATGTCCAGTCTTGGAATATTATTCAGCCATAAAAAAGAAGGAAGTCCTGTTATTTGGCACAACATGGATGAATCTGGAGGACATCATGCCAAGTGAAATAAGCCAAACACAGAAAGACAGATACTGTATGATTTCACTTACATGTAGAATCTTTAAAATTTTTTTAATTAAAAATTTGTTTTTAGTGACAGGGTCTTACTCTGTTGCCCAGGCTGGAGTGCAGTGGTGCAGTCATAGCTTACTGCAGCCTCAAATGCCTGGGCCCAAAGCGATCTTCCTGCCTCAGCTTCCCGAGTAGCTAAGACTACAGGTGTGCACCACCACACCCAGCTAAATGTGTTGAATCGTTAAAAAAAAAAAGTCAAACTCATAGAAGCAGAGAGTGGATTGGTGGTTTCCAGGGGGTAGGAGGTTGGTTAAAGGGTACAAACTTTGTTATAGGATGAGTAAGTTCTGAGAATCTAATGTACAGCATGATGATAATAGTTAATAATACTGTATTGTTTACTTGAAATTTGCATTGAGAATAGATTTTAAGTGTCTTCACTACACTCACACACGTAAATGGTAACTAATTGCATTAGGTGATGGATGTGTTCATTCATTTGATGTGGTAGTCATCTCACAATGTATATCATATATCAAGTCATCATATTGTATACTTTCAATATGTATAATTTTAATTTGTCAATTACACCTCAATAAAGCTGGGAAAAAAATGAACTCTTTCCCTGAGTAAAAACTGGGGGACTCTGGGTGCTGCTGAGTTCAAGGCAGCCTTGGAGCAAAGGTACAGGAGGGAGTACTGCTGAAACAGGGCGTTGAGATACTGCCGCTCTGGGCCAGCACTTGTCCAGCATGATGGAGTATGAACACAGGAGACGGTTTGGCACTGACAATGGGTTCTTGTCTGAGAAGACCACTTGAATCCTTTCTTCTGTCCCTGTCTCACCTTCAAGGTTGATCTGTACCATCTTCATTTTATCCTTCTCCTCTCACCCCCAACAAGGCTGCAGCAAAACACAAACCTAAGGCTTTTATAAGAGAAGTTATTGGGTCAGGCATGGTGGCTCACACCTGTAATCTCAGCACTCTAGGAGGTTGAGGCAGGCAGATCACTTGAGGTCAGGAGTTCGAGACCAGCCTGACCAACATGGTGAAACCCCATCTCTACTAAAACTACAAACATTAGCCGGGGTGGTGGCACACGCCTGTAATCCCAGCTACTCAGGAGGCTGAGTCAGGAGAATCACTTGAACCCAGGAAGCGGACATTACAGTGAGCCGAGATTGCATCACTGCACTCCAGCCTAGGTGACAAGGCAAGACTCCATCTCAAAAACAAACAAACAAGAAAAACAGTATATACGAATTTTGAATTACAGATAAATATTCCCTGATTTTCTAGGCACACTACTGTAACCTTGCTATTACTAACATCTAGGTTGGAAAGGGTCTTTTAAAAAAAAGGCTGGGCGTAGTGGCTCACGCTTGTAATCCCAGCACTTTGGGAGGCTAAGGTGGGCAGATCACTTGAGTCCAGGAGTTCAAGACCAGTCTGGGCAATATGGCAAAACCCCATCTCTACAAAAAATACAAAAATTAGCCGGGTGTGGTGGTGCGCACCTGTAGTTCCAGCTACTCAGAAGGCTGAGGTGGCAGGATCACTTAAGCCCGGGAGGCAGAGGTTGCAGTGAGCTGAGATTGCGCCACTGCACTCCCACTTGGGTGACAGAGCCGATCTTGTCTCAAAAACAATAAAAATAAAAATTTTAAAAAGTTTCATATAGCAATTTGAATTTTTAGGAAGCATTTTTCTGCTGTCCTCTCCTCTCTCCCTTTCTTTTCTGTCTCATTTCCGCTTGAAAGTGCTTTGTGATCACAGTGTCCCAGTATTATTTATTACTTTGTGACTTTTACAAGCAGCAATTAACCAAGAACATTATTCTTCAAGATATATGTCTTTTTATAATTCAATGGTAAGTGCATTTTCACAATTCTATTGAACTACACCTCTTCAAACCTTCAAGATTGCCAAGATGAGTTAGGAAGAAACAGGATCTGGATCAGTTTCCTACAAAAGTGTCAATATTTGTTAAAACAAAGAGTGCCCCCAATAGAATGCCATCTGTCCTTGTCTTTGAGGGCCTGCTGAAAATCTTTTCCCAGCCAAGAGATGATTATTTGGCATAACTGACACACATTCAGCAAGATGGCTTACAGATCAGAAACTGGCTTAAGTAGGCCGGGTGCAGTGGCTCACGTCTATAATCCGAGCACTTTGGGAGGCTGAGGCGGGTGGATCACCTGAGGTCAGGAGTTCGAGACCAGTGTGGGCAACATGGTGAAACCCCGTCTCTACAAAAAATACAAATAATTAGCCAGGCGTGGTAGTGGATGCCTGTAATCCCAGCTACTCGGAAGGCTGAGGCAGAAGAATCGCTTGAACTTGGGAGGTGGAGGTTGCAATGAGCCAAGATTATACCACAGCACTCCAGCCTGGGTGACGGAGCGAGGCTCCATCTTAAATAAATAAATAAATAAAGAGTTGCTTTGTTATGTGAAAACTGGAAGTGTAGTAACGTGTTTCATTTTTGAAAGTATAAATTAGAGATTGTTTACCAAAGTATTTCCCATAGGAAGCTTTTAAACAGCAGGATACCTAATTGATTTAAACATTCAATTCATTAACAGGTTATTTTGTTGTACAGCATTTTAGAAAGTAAGCAATTGATAGGTAAAACACAAGGCCCTTCTCATGGTTTTATTGTTTCAACTATGCTGTCTCTGAAGCAAATAAACTCACTACTTTCTCCTATTACAGATGGAAACACAGTTTTGTTGCAGTTTTCAGGCTGAAGCATAACACACAAAGTCTAGCACCTCAGTGTTGCAGTTCCCAGGTCTATGCTGGTACCTCACCCCCATCATCAATAGCCTTTCTTTTTAGGAGGCAAGCGTGTTCAACATGCTTTTGAGTATGGTCAGTTATCTGACTTGAGTTCCAAAGGAGGGTCTTAGCTACCTGAATTCCTTTGGAGAAAACTCAAGATTCCTTCAAATAGTAACCTGAAGAGTAATTCAAAAGGTCATCTCAGGTAGGAGTTGTGAAAGTTGATCAATAAATTGGGTCATCTTTGCTCTACCCAACTAAAACAGTTGAGAGGCCAGCGGGAGAAGGCCCTCAGGACACATAACATTGCTCCAAGAATGTAATTCTCTGCAAGCCTGGCTGCTGAAACTGCCTGCTATAGCCTAAAGCCAGTTTTATCTACTAGCTACCGAAACTACCTCCTGTGACTCTAAGAATTATTTTACCAATTGCCATCATTTACCAAGCAAAACTTGCCAGCTTCCTAAAATCTTACTAGTGCCAATGAACTTTCTCAAAGAGCAATATGTAACATTTCTTCTTTTAAAGAAAACTTCTGACCTTCTCTTTGTTCTTCAGACATACTGAAGACCACCTGGTCTGTGTGTATGGCCCAAATTGCAATTCTTTCTTCCCAAATAAAACATTTTAATTTCAGAGATTTGTCTGTATATTTCATTTGAGTTCAACAGAGTGAAATTCTTCAAAATGCATTAGACAGTTTTCAGGGCCCATTTCTCCTACAGTGGATTGCTCAGTGGGATGTTTGCCACTCAGAATTTCTATCCATCTGTGTCTCTTCTAACTCTCCCTGAAAATGGATTAATTTGGAAACCTCAAACCATCTGTAGAGTCTGACTCCACAACATTCTTGCAGCCCCCAAACACTCCATCCAGCTATGCTATTCCTTCCCAATTTATTTTCTACAGATACTGCCACCCTTTATTTAGACCTTCATCGAATCTCACTTTTCCCAAGAAAAGAACAGTCATCCCAGCCTCAGCTGGGGCCCTAGGCCAGTTGTTCCTCCCTTAGGTTGGAGTAGACCAGGAGTGTGGTCTTCTTCCACTGCAAGGCATTCAGCTGCTCTGCAGACATCTTAGCACAGTTTAACTAGACACAGCTAATCTAGGAGGACCTTGGCCACCATGGAAACACATAATTCCAGCCTCCAAAGATACATGGGCATGTTTACCAAATAGGTTTTCGTATGTGCTAAGTTAATTAATTAATTCAATAAATATTTCATGAGTACCTGCTATATTTAAGGCATTGATCTAAGAACATTGTTCCATGAATAAAACAAAGCCCCAGATCTAATGGAGCTTGCAATCCACTTGGGAGAGACAGACAACAGATTTTTTTTTCAGTGGATACCAAGTGCTAAGAAGAAAAATAAAACAGGGGCAAAAGAATGAAGGGAAGGAGAGTGATGGTATGTAGATGGGATCATCTACCTGTGTTACATAAGGAGGTGGGCAGGGAAAGTCTGACCTGAAAGAGGGAGAAAGCCACACAGTTATTGGTGGTTGGGAAAGAGTGTTTCAAGCAGTGTGAACAGCAAGTACAAAGACCCTGAGGAAGAGAGTACCAACCATGTTTGAGGAATGGAGAGACGCCAATGTAGGAGGAAGGAAAAGCTGTATTATGTACCAAGTCATATTGAACATCACAGACTATGGTGAAGAATTTGTATTTCATTCTGAGAAGGGCGGGAAGCTATTAGAGGATTTTGATTTTATTTATTTATTTTTATTGAGATGCAGTCTTGCTCTGCCACTCAGGCTGGAGTGCAGTGGCATGATCTTGGCTTACTGCAAACTCCGCCTTCCTGGTTCACACGGTTCTCCTGCCTCAGTCTCTTGAGTATCTGGGACTAGAGATATGTACCACCACAACTGGTTAATTTTATTTTTTATTTTTAGTAGAGACAGGGTTTCACCATGTTGGCCAGGCTGGTCTCAAATTCCTGACCTCAAGTGATTCTCCTGCCTGGGCCTCCCAAAATGCTGGGATTATAGGCGTGAGCCACTGTTCCCAGCCTATTAGAGGATTTTGAACAGGAAATTAATACATACAAAACACAATATGTCACACATAGTGAGTACTGAGAAAAGCCTATCCTTAATTTTTACTTTTCCTTAACTCTAAAGGAGCTCTCTATTCTGCTTTATGAAAATGGTATTGTTGTTTTCTAATGGTATTGTCTTTTCTAAAATTGACAGAAAAGATGGAAAGCAAATATAAAAATTCTGTTCTTGTAATCTCTAGGTGAAATTTCCACATCCTACATCTACAAAAGTTTGGATTATTAGAAAATTAAGGCCCCATGTCCAAGGCTTTAGGTCCTTCTCTACATTTTGCTGCTTAGCAATGTATTTTTTTTTTAAACTTCTTCTTATGGAAAATTTCAAATTCAATACAAAATTAGATAGAACAGCCATCTCCAAGCAATTAGGAATTCAAGGCTATTCTTGTTTCTTCTATTCTGCCATCCATTTTCTTTCCCTTCCTTACACTGAATTATTTTGAGGCAAATCCCAGACATATCTTTTCATCCATGAATGCTTCAGTATGTATCTCTAAAAATAAAATCTTTTCTTTTTGCATTGCCACAATACCATAATCACACCTAAAAGTTTAACTATAATTTCTTAATACAATAAAAAATCCAGCCAGTTATGACATTTCCCTGGTTGTTTCACTAATGTGTTTTTAAAAATAGTTGATTTGTTTAAATCAAGATTCAAATACTGCATTTGGTTGATAGGTCTTATAAATCTAAAAAGACTAAATCTGATTATTTACCTTACCGTCCTTTTTGTTTGTTTGTTTTGAGACACGGTCTCACTCTGTCACCTAGGCTGGAGAGCAATGGCACGATCTTGGCTCACTGCAACCTCCGTCTCCCGGGTTCAAGCGATTCTTGCGTCTCAGACTCCCAAGTAGCTGGGACTACAGGCACACACCACCACACCCAGCTAATTTTTGTATTTTTTGGTAGAGAAAGGGTTTCACCATGTTGGCCAGGCTGCCTTTTTTTTTCTTTCTTTCTTGTCATTTATTTGTTGAAGAAACTTGGCCATTTGTTCCTTAGATGTCCCTGATTTTGGATTTTGTTGAATGCATTCCCATGACATTGGTGAATATGTTTCACTTCCCTCTCTATTTCCTAGAGATAGTAGTCAGCTCTAGAGGCATAATCAGGTGGGATTTTTTGGCAAGAAAACCTCATAGGAGGTGCCGGGAACTTCCCATTTCATCCCATCAGGAGGCATCCTGCCTCGCTCCCTCTCTTTTTGTGATGTTAGGATTGACGGGTGGGTTCAGTTGGCATCAGCCTGATTCATTTATGATTAAGTTCCCTGTGAGACTTTTCATCTAACAGCTTTAGCTGCCATTGACAGTCACTGCCTACTGCAGTAGGGTTACTACAGTGTGCTTTTCATAGAGGTGAGGTGCTCTGACCATTTTGCTTTTAGTTAATGTTAAAGTAGCTCTGTTTTGGGCAACCAAGTTCATGGGACTCTCTGAGGGGAAAAAAATGGGGGTGGAAGTGAAGGAGGGATTGGTGACCAAAAAGTGAGGAAAAAGCTGCTTCTGATGGCCTCCTCTTGCCACAGACTCCAGTGCCACTTCCCCTGGGAAGTTCTGCAGGAAAGAAGCCTATTAGCTTTGTTTGATTCAGTATTTTCCAAGTTCACTTGACTACGAATATTTTATTCTATGTGGAGTCCTAATAAGGGAAAGGGAGTTAGGCTGGTGGGAGCAGGGGAAAGCAAAAAGAAAAAGAAGATAAGCTTTAAGGCTGCCTTTCTTCATGGTCCAGGACATGTAGCCCTCCTGCACAAATAACTCACAATCTTCCTGCACTGACTTATCACCAGATCCTCAGCTGATAGAAAAATGCAAGTTAGCTCACTGCAATCTTGGTGTTATCAGTACAGCACGTAGCCCTCTCTAGCACAAGCACCATCTTATAAAATCCCCAGCAAACTTTTGTCTCCTCACAGTCAGCTCCTCTCTTGCTGATCTGCCCATTGCACCCTTGCAACATATTTTCATACTTTCTCCTATAGATCTGCCTTTTTTTTTTTTTTTTTACTTACAATTGTCTTGGTAAATTCCTTTACCCATGTGCCACCAGCCCCAGCTAGTCGCTACCTGCAACATTCTTTATCATATTTTTTAGTACCCTTTGGAGTAAGCTTTGGAGGATACTATTTTAGTGTCCAGGTTACTTAAAATAATGGCACTTATTAATATATGCATGTGTTCCTTAGCTGTCTGGAACCAATCTGACAGTCTTCTGAAGGCTGTGTTCACTAGTGGCCATAAGCTGAATGCTTTCTTATAAAAGCCCAGGATGGCAGCATTGGCAATATTTCTGGCAAAGCTTCACCTGGAGACTCTGAATTGACATCATATCCCTGGGAATGAATGCCTGAGGCAAAGAAGAAAATATCAATTTCACGTTATCACCTCAATCTTACAGTGCTTGCTGGTAGCCCCTGTGATAAACTTTCAAGAAATGCCACACTGGGGTGCACCCAGGGATGCTAGTACTAGATATAGTTACTGTCTGCCTTCATTGCTTTCCTCCACACAATCTCCAAACCACACCTAGGGGACCATTCCTCTTCTGTTTCCCTGAATCACACTGCTGTCATCTCTGTCACTGCTTGCACAGAGTGGTTAGCTGATAGCAAATGAGATATTGGAGAGGTGATATAGCAGAGGCCTTGACTGACTTTCTTTTATTTATTTATTTATTTTTTAGAAGAAGTCTCGCCCTGTCCCCCAGGCTGGGATGCAATTGCACAATCTCTGCTCACTGAAACCTCCGCCTTCCATGTTCAAATGATTCTCGGGCCTCAGCCTCCTAAGTAGCTGGGATTACATGCGCCCGCCACCACACCCAACTAATTTTTGTATTTTTAGTAGAGATGGGGTTTCACCATGTTGGCCAGGCTGCTCTCGAACTCCTGACCTCATGATCTGCCTGCCTCGGCCTCCCAAAGTGCAGGGATTACAGGCGTGAGTCACCGCGTCTGGTCCTTGACTGACTTTCTGAAGGCAGGGATTTCATAGTGCTCCTTTCATGTGGCCTTTAGTAAGAAGCGTCCACGCTCATTGTGTTTCATTTACCAGCTTGCTTTTAAAGAGCCAGGACCAGTCCACTAGCTGTGCTGACCTCTTGGATGAGAGCCTTGCCATCATAGGATATCTGAGCTTGTCATAATTCAGGTGGGCTCTGTAGGGAAGCAGGGGTTCATGGGGAATGGGAGGAAGCTGGGGAGAAGATGAGTTGTGAGCAGTCTAGTATGAGGGAAAGTGGGGATCCTGGGCCAACTTACCATTAAAAGTGTCCAGTCCTGTGACTGCTGTGAAGTAACCAGGATTCCACATAGAGATGGGACTCAAAGTCAGCCCAGGTGCAGCATGGTGGTCCCAGGTAAGAGGTTTGCTTTGATAGGACCCCAGCCAGGAGCTGGAGATACAGAGTTATGGCCAAGCCCCTGGGGAAGGGACCTAGTAAGAGCTGGGCAGGGTGCCAGGATCCCAGCCATGAACTGCCTTGGTTCTGATGGGCTCAGAAATTAGGCAGGGTTGAGTATGCTTGTGGGAGGCTTCTGTGGCTAAAATAGTAGGACCCGGCCTAGCGTGATGGCTCATGCCTGTAATCCCAGCACTTTGGGAGGCCCAGATGGGCGGATCACATTAGGTCAGGAGTTCGAGACCAGCCTGGCCAAGATGGCGAAACCCCGTCTCTACTAAAAATACAAAAATTAACGTGATGGCGGGTGCCTATAACCCCAGCTACTTGGGAGGCTGAGCCAGGAAAATCGTTTGAACCCGAGAAGCAGAAGTTGCAGTGACCCAAGATCACGCCACTGCATTCCAGCCTGGGCAATAGAGTGAGACACTGTCTTAAAAAAAAAAAGAGAGAGAAATAGCAGGGCCTAAACATTAACTGACACATCCTAATATCTAACACTATAGGACAGGTTGGAATTGAGAGTCAGGATAATGGAGTGATTAAAACTATAGATGCTGATGCCAGCCTTCCAGGGTTCAAATCCTAGCCCAGTTGTGTGACCTCAGGCAAGTTGCTCCACCTCCCCGTGTCCTAGGCTCCCCATCTATAAAGTGAAGGCAAATACTTCCCTCATAGTGTTGTCATGAGGATTAAAGGAGTTGAGATATGTAAAAGTACTTAGAACAGTGCCTGGCACAAGGTTAAATGCTGAGTGTTACCTGTTATTATTAAATTGTGGGCTTAGAGGACAGATCAGTGATTTTAGCCTGGTGCACTCTGAGGAAAGGACCGTAACTTCAATAATGTGTCTGAGAGCTGAGTGCAAGCTGGATAAGCCATGGTAAGGAGGGGGTGCTCCAGGGCAGGTGGACAGGAGCCGAGGCAGGGAGGGAGTAGACATAGCCGCCAGTGAGACAGTGAGGGAAAGCTGTGGTCCTTGTCCCCACAGACACAGCTATTTCGAGGATAAGGAGGGTCATAGGCCCCCTTCCCAGGCTCCTGGGCCCCGGTCATGGTTTGCTGCTCTCTCCCGGGTAAGAAGGGGGTGATGGCCAGGCTCATATCTGTGTCCCTAGGTTACTTGATTTCCCCTGGTGGCCTCCTTTCTAGAGGCCCTCATGTATCTCCCAACCTGTTCTCTTCAGGTCACTCACAAAAGTTTCAAACTTAATGTCAGGTTGTAATTTTTCATTTTCTGATCACTCAGCTTGCTCTTGCTTTTTCTTTTTTACACAAGAAAAGAAGATTTGGCTCATTCTGGAGTTTTCTTGGGATTCTGAAGTACATTTTTCCTTCCTCTTGATAATAGTTCAATGAAAGTGGGGTGGGGAGAGTGCCAAGTGCCTCAAAGTCGCAGGGGTTCAGAAGCTTCTGTGGCAGCCAGCTGCCTGGCCTGTTGCACCAGGGTCTCTGTGCAGTCACTGCCCCAGCTTTTCAGGGCAGGAATCCGGCCTTCTGTGCCAGTCCTATGCCAGCTGCCTAGCACAGTGTCTCCAGCCCCACTTTCCTCCCCTCCCATGGTGATCTGGGGCTCTAATGCCAGGCCAAGCAACTACTATTGCCCCCCTCCTGATACCATTCATTTTCATTTTTGTCTTGGAAAAATCTGGCCCCTTACACTTGTGACTCTAGAAATATACTGATGATTTTTGTTTAAAAAAATTTTTTTTTTAGCTGGGCGTTGTAGCTCATGACTGTAATCCCAGCAGTTTGGGAGGCCAAGGTGGGAGGATTACTTGAGCCCAGGAGTTTGAGACCTCATCTCTCAAAAAATTTTTAAAAAGTCAGTTGGACATGGTGGTGTGCACCTGTGGTCCCAGCTACTTATGAGGCTGAGGCGGGAGGATGGCTTGAGGCCAGGAGTTCAAGGCTGCAGTGAGCTATGATTGTGCCTCTGCACTCCTTATTTTATTTTTATTTTTAGAGACAGGGTCTCACATCCTCTGGGTCATTCCTCAGCTCTATGCTTCTGCACAAAATCATCATGGATATTGGGCTTCTAGTTCTTCCCACCTCTCACTTCTATGTCCCTCTGTCTTCTCTCAGCAGCACCTCTGGGCCAGTCCAGTCAGGTGTAGCATGAAGCTGAGCCCTCGATTCATCCTTGGTTCCATTGTGAAGTCACACAGCAGCTTGGTGTGTTGAAGGCAAACCTCATGGCTGTCTAGTGAGCCTTGACTGTCTCTAACAGACTGCTCTGGCAATCTCTAATTAGCAGCCTCAGTCCCTGTGTCAGTCTGAGAGCCACCTCCCAATTCATAATCATTGTTAACCTTAAAAAGTAGGTACAAGTCAGACAAAGTGGTGGCACATGTCTGTGGACCCAGCTACTTGAGAGGCTGAGGCAGAAGAATTGCTTGAGCCCAGGAGTTCGAGGCTGCAGTGAGCTATGATTGCACCACTCCACTCCAGCCTGGGCAACATAGAAAGACCCCTGTCTCTAAAAACAAAAAAAGTGGTATACTATCTACTTGGTCCTGCCCATTTAGCAAGCATGAGATGCTAAAGCTCTCATTATTTGTTGCTAAGTTCTTTGTGAATCTGAGTCTGCTGGTTATTTTCCCTATTCACAGAGGAGGTATGTGCTTCTCTGTGCTTGGCAGTCTGGGTGAGGAGCAAGGTGGCGAAGTGCTACTAAGGCCAAATACAAGGCCTGCCTCCCTTCCATGACAGTCTGCAGACATGGTTTCAGGGCCAGGTCTGGGTACTGCTTGAAACAGTACTTTTTAAAGGAAAGTATCACAGAAGGAAATTGCCTTATAAGAATTAAAGGAGAACTTCAAACATGCTGTCAATATTTGATGAAGCAACCAGTTCAGGTCACGCTGGGTAGTCAACTGCTCTTGGGTTGAGAAAACCATGGCTAATGAGAAGAGGAAGCACACCTGAGCCAACTTGCTCATGAGCTGAAATATTCAAATGTGGGCACAAAGCAGTTACCTAAGTCTTGCACCTGCTGTGACTCAGCGCACACCAGAGTGTCAAATTGAGATTTAACAGGATGGCAGTACCAGCGGCAGAAAGAGCATTTCACAATGATGCCACCTAAATGGTGCCAGGGAAGGGAGGAGAGAGCCCACTACGTCCTGCCATCAGCTATGCAAGACTTTCTGGAGCCTTTCGTCTAACAGCAGGGGACGGGTTGATATCTGGCTTCCTTGGAGTAGCTTGCAAAATAAATTAGCATGGATCTGACATTTCAAATTTGCCAATTGTAGATTTTTTAAATGTATTGAGCGGTGTGGTGGGGGGCGGGGGTTGGTTTCATGGTGGCTGCTAAAAATTTTTGCCACTCACATGACTATATACAATTTTCACTGATTTAATTACTGCTTAGAAAAGAAGTTGCCAGATTGAGGTGCTCAGGAAAAGACATGAGCAGCGTGCATCACATTACTCATGGTGTCCACGGCAGAATCCGTATTGATCAAAACCTTTCAGCAGCCTTTAGTCTATATCCAGTGGTTTTAAAGTGACGTGTAGTTAGCTGACTTATTTTGTGGTCCCTTCCTCATGATTGTGCCTTGGACAAGTTCAAAGGAGGTTTGCCTGCAGGTGTTTACATAAATCTTTCAATTCAGCATCTTGGGGGCTTACGGAAGTGCTTTCAAGTGCTTATGGGTACTGCTATGTGCTCCTGACACAAGATGTATTTTAATTTTCCCAACAACCTTCTGAGGTAGGCACTATTATTACCCCTGTTGGATAGGTAAGGATGTCAAGGCTCATCGAGGTCTCAGTACATATTGTTAGGTGCTCAGTAAACATAAGCCTCTGAATTCATCCAATAATACTGAGTACCTACTATGTGCCAGACATGGTAATATGCTATAAATACAAGTCTGAGCAAAGCAAATGGTCTCAGCCCTCATGTAGTTTTCAGTGGGATAGATAGGTGCTCATCAAATACTGACACAATTAGATCATGAAAGACTTTGATGAGAACTATAAAGGGAAATTATGTAGTAAGCTAAGACAGAGTTGAATAGGGAAATGTGATTTATGATTATTATTTTCACTACTTCTGAGCTGAAACTTGAAGGATGATTAGGAGTTTCTGGGGGAGTGGCAGGAGGGGAAGGTCATTCAGGCATTCTGAGCTTCAGAGGAAAAGGCATGGAATGGGGAAAGCCCTTCCTAAAGTCAGGGGCAAGGGCGAGGTACTCCTCACTGCCCAGAGGCTTCGGGGGATTTTTCTTACCTACCTTTCCCAGGGGACAGGAAGGAAAAGGAAGCCAAGTGACTGCCTGTGGCCTGCAAAACATGTCTTGGCACTCAGTGAACCCCAGTTTTTGGTCGGTGTGAAAAATTCTCGGTGCCACTGGTCAGCTCCTTGTTAATAATAGGCTGAACATGAACGGCGAAAATGGCTCAAATTGAATTGCAATGAAGTCTTTTTGATGTAAGTGTTGATTAGAGAAGGATTTAGGACTGACTTTAATTCAGTGCTCCAAAGCTCAAAGATCAGAAAAAAAAAGCACTCAGAGAAAAGAAAGTTGTGATTAAAGGTTTTCTTAAGACATATGTGAAGTATTTTTACAGGCTGACAGTGAATACTATTTCTCATTTAGAGTAAATGTGATTAAGAGTTATATTTGCAAGAAGGGAAAACTAGGTGAGTATGAGGGATTTTTTCTGGAACGAGTACAGTCCAATAGCTCTCAAATTTTAGTGGAGCCTGCTAACAAATTTAGGCCCCTTGGCCATCCCCTAGGCTCAGTGGGAGTGCTGTGGGCCCAGGGCTCTGCATTTTTAACAAGTGCCCCGTGCCACCCCACCCCCAACCTGCCCAAGGGAATTCTGATGCTGGAGAATTCACTGTGAAAATCCTTGTAGACTTAAGTCTTTAACTCTTTCCTTTCTTTGTCTTTGCTTTCAAATTCCTTTTTTAGAAGGATCTCAAGAAGGGGCTCTGGCAGGGTGTGATGGCTTATGCCTATAATCCCAGCACTTTGGGAGGCCGAGGCCAGCGGATCACCTGAGGTCAGAAGTTTGAGACCAGCCTGACCAACATAGTGAAAACCCATCTCTACTAAAAAAAATACAAAAATTAGCCAGGTGTGGTAGCGGGCACCTGTAATCGCAGCTACTTGGGAGACTGAGGCAGGATAATTGCTTGAACCTGCGAGGCGGAGGTTGCAGTGAGCCAAGGTTGTGCCACTGCACTCCAGCCTGGGCAACAGAGTGAGACTCTGTCTCAAAAAAAAAAAAAGGATGGACTCTTTCTTTTCCATTTCCCCTCACCTGCCTCAGTGTCAACTGGGCACCTTAGGCAGGATTTCCTAGACAGGTAGCGTGAGAATGTGAAACTGGGGGGTGGGAAACGGGAATTAAACTGATCGGGGAGCCAGCCTATCCCAGCCAAGTCAATCTGCTTTTCTACACATTGTTCTGGCCAAAAACACATATCTTTAAGCTTTATGCTGCTCACTGCTGCCAACTGGCCACCCAACCATGGATTCATATAAAAGTGTTGGAGTTAACAGTATAGGCTCTGGACTTGGTTGACTTCAGTTAGAGTCCTAGCTCTGCCATTTACTAACATACAACCTTGGACAAATTACTGAACCCTTCTGAGCCCTTCCTTCCCCTCTGGTGTGGAAAGGCTTCTGTGAGGATGTAACAGGATAATAAGTGAGTGTGTCTGGCACAGGGGCTGGCATATAGTGAGCAGGCAACATGGGGCACACACCTACCCATCGCATGGAAGGTGGACAGCGCCAGGCAGAGATCTGGTCCTGCACACAGCCCCTCTTGTTTCGACCTCTGAACTTTTGCTGTTACTTCTCCTCGGATAAATTTCCATCTCATTCTCATATTCATTTTTTTTTTTTGAGACAGGGTCTCACTCTGTCACCCAAGCTGGAGTGCAGTGGTGTGATCACAGCTCACTTCAGCCTTGACCTCCCAGGCTCAAGCAATCCACCCACCTCAGCCTCTGCCTCCCACAGTGCTGGGATTACAGGCATAAACTGCTGTGCCCAGCCATAGTTCCCATATACATTTAACTAAATTATTTCCAGAGCTCAACTGAAGTCCCACTTCTATGAAATCTTTCACTGTAGCAGTAGCTTTGGCTTCCAGAGATGCTTTCTTTCTCTAGATTACTGTTATGACTTTAATCTACACCTGCCCCATTCAGGTTCTGGTTACATTCTGCTTTATACTGATCTTTAATCATTATGTGGGCATTTTGTCATCTCATCTAAAATAAAACTCTTGGAGGTCAGGGTAAATATTTTGCTTCTAGTAACTGCAGGAAAAACCTGTATATGTGAAAAGGAGGTAGAAGTTTTGCATTGCCAAGCTGGGCGTGGTGGCTCACACCTGTAATCCCAGCACTTTGGGAGGCCAAGGTGGACAGATTGCTTGAGCCGTGGAGTTTGAGACCAGCCTGGGTAGCGTGGTGAAACCCTACAAAAACTACAAAAAATAAATCAGGCATGTTGGTAGGTGCCTGTAGTGCCAGCTACTTCAGGAAGCTGAGCCCAGGAAGTCAAGGCTACAATGAGCTGTGATCGAGCTACTGCACTCCAGCCTGGGTGACAGAGTGAGACCTGTCTCAAAAAAAAAAAAAAAAAAAAAACAACAACAACAAAAAAAGGAGTTTGCATTGACTAGCTTGAGGTACTCTCTTCTTCTTTCTTTTTCTTTCAAGATGGGGTCTTGCTCTGTTGTCCAGGTTGGAGTGCAGTGTCATGATTATACTTCACTTCAGCTGTGATCTCCTGGGTTCACACGAACCTCCCACCTCAGCCTCCCGAGTAGCTGAGACTACAGTTGTGCACTACCTACCATGTCTGGTTAATTTTATTTTTATTTGTTATTATTTTTTTTTAGAGACAGGGTCTCACTATGTTGCCCAGGCTGGTCTTGAATTCCTGGGCTCGAGTAATTCTTCTGCCTCAGCCTCCTGAGTATCTGAGAGTACAGTCTGGAGCCATCATACCCAGCTGATGTAATTTTTCTTGCTTAGTAAAGAGCTAAGGCTCTGAATTTTCATAATTTTCATATATGAATTCTTACATAATTTTCAAAGAATCATGCATTCTTTATATTCGATTATATATTCCTATCCATTATAAATATAGAAATATGAGAAATTCATTAGCAAACTATATCTATCTACCCCTTTCTCAACACACGCACACTCCAAAGGAGGGACAGTTGGAGGCCAAGATTATCATACATAAGATGTTGGTACTGGGATGCTAAACTCTGCAGTTTCCACTGGGGGCTGGTGTCCTCTCCTCTTATGTGCACACATGCTGATGGCGGGGTTGTCATCCTCAGTCCCAACCCCTTCCTGGTTGGTTGTGAATGGGTCTGGAGGCTTCTGGTGGCTGTCCCTGTCACTGCCCCACTCTGGCTGTACTCTGAGGCAGAGGCTCTGCATCACTGCTCTTCAAATGTTTTGCTTAGACACTGTTCTCTTCCCATCCCCAAAAAGGACACCCTCTTCAAGCAAAATGCCCTCGGCCAGCAGTGGACAGTCTGCACTGAATGTTATCACAGCTGCCCAGAAGCAGGTTGGCAGCTCCCGGGAGGCTGGGCTGGGGGCATTCGCATGACACATCCCTGTGTGGCAGTCTTCACCTTTGGTCTTGAAATAAAGCACGCAACTTTTGGATTTCCTCTACCTTAGTTTTCTCTCTTCTGGGGATGTTGTTTCCAAAAGGGCGGCTTTCAGGGGTCTCAACCTCATGGTCTGGGAGCTTGATCTTTCATCCCCAGCCCTTTCCCTTTTCCTCCTGGGAAGCCCAACGTCTTTCCTGCAATGTGACTTCTACAGGCCTGCTGTGGCATTCCAGTGACATCCAGGAAAGGGCCCCCCCTTCATCTTGACACCAAATATAAGCATCCAAGGTAAGCATCCTGCCATGAAGTGGGTCTGGAAATGGGTGAAAGAATCTTTTTAAAAAGTTACCATTTCTCTTAGAAGAAAAATCTCAGTTTAAACTCTGACAACCAGTTTCTCTGGTCAACTCTTGTTTCTCTAGTACATTTTCACATGAAGTTGGGCAGACTTGTCCTCCCACTTTTGAGAACAGAGAACACCTAATTTTCACAGTCCAGATTCCCTATTTGTATTAAAAGAATCTCTCCATATGTTTGTCAAATCCTGAAGGCTTTCTTGGCTTGTATGATTTTATCCTTTACAAAACATCTTACTCAATTTAGGATGAGAAAACAAACCCATGACAAACTTTCACTGTCTGTGGGTGTTTACCATAAACTCCCCTACTGCCTGCAGAGACTTTTTGTTGTGGTCCTGTAAGTTGACGAATGAAAAGAACCTACTTTTCCAACTTTCTCTGGCTTACTTTGTAGTGAGGTTTTGCGAGGTTCTCAGCAGGAGGAAATTAAGGAGGACCAGGACCAGACATCTATAGATCTGTCCATTTCTAGAGAACAAGTACATTTTACAGGACTCTACAAAAGACAGTTTGCAGCACTGTACTTCAGAGCGGAGTCAAAAGACCAAGTCATGTGAAGTGCCTTACAGTGAGGAGAAAAAATGACCTGGTGTCTTTTAGTTATGAAGTTGCTAATACTCATCTTGAGGGAGAAATTCACATGAGTTTCACCAACACCATAAGCTTCCAATTCAATTCGAAAACCCTGATGTTGCCAAATAGAAACGTACACCCTTATTCATTCTCAAGTAGAATGAAATAAAATTGATTGTCTATAAAATATTTATCAGATCTAGGCTAGTGTTTGAATTATAATATCTCCTGCAGGCTTTAAAATGTCCTGTCTCTGCTTATTTCATTATTGAGTAGGCAGACAAAACTTTTTACTTAATGCAGTGACTATAATGTGTTTACTGGGATTAATTTACACACTCTTGAGGATTAATTTAATTCCTTTATGATAGCAATTTTTCCTGGGATATTTTTCCCCCAAGGGGTCACATTCAAATTTATTAGACTGTTATATGGGCCACAATTATTTGGGTGTAACTGAATAATTTATATCCATGTTTGCCAAGCCTGGCTGCCTATCAGAGTTACCTGGGGAATGTCTTAAAAATATAGATTTCCAGCTCCTTCCCCAGATCCAGTGAAGCAGAGTACAGCCCGAGAATTCTTGCATTTAAAGATGCTCCCAGTGATTCAGGTGTAGCAGCCTAGTTAGTGGATGAGGGTTTGGGAACTGATCAATATAGTTTAGTTTCATGTGATTTTAAGGTAAAATGTTATTGCTATTAGCTGTAGAATTTTCTGTTGCTAACATCACATGCCCTTGTCTCTTTTCCTCCTGCCACTCACCAGAATTGCCCAAGCTTCCCTGCCTATATCAGAAGTAGAAATGAGAGGAGGAGAACATGTGAGATGAAAAAGTTTTGGAGTGGAACTGTGTTGTCACTGATAGTGGTCACTGTGACCAGACGAGCCAGCAGGAGCAAACAGAACAGACCCCAGATAAGGTTCTCACTCTCCTCCCTGCTGGCCTGTCCTGTCCCAAGCTTTTTGAGTCAGTGTTGCCCTATTCGACTGGGTCACTGTAAGCCCTCAAAAAAGCGAGGTTGGTCCTGGGTTATGTCCCAACCCGAATTCACCTTGCTCAGTGATATGCATTGGTATCTGGGCACAGGACTTGAAAAACACTGACCCGTAAAGTTGATTGATGAGTAGAGATAGTTACACCATTTCAAAGCCATCAAGTCTAAAACAACCACAACAAAAAACACTAAAAAAAAAAAAAATCCTTAGGTGTTGTTTCCCTCTTCTTAATGCCAATGAAAGGCTTTTCTGTGCTGCACGAAGGATATCCATCTAATTTATTTATTTATTTATTTATTTATGAGATGGAGTCTTGCTCTGTCGCTCAGGCTGGAGCGCAGTGACACGATCTCAGGTCACTGCAGCCTCTGCCTCCCGGGTTCAAGCGATTCTCGTGCCTCAGCCTCCCGAGCAGCTGGGATTACAGGTGTCCACCACTAAGCCTGGTTAATTTTTGTATTTTTAGTAGAGACGGGGTTTTGCCATGTTGACCAGGCTAGTCTTGAACTCCTGACCTCAGGTGATCCACCTACCTCCGCCTCCCAAAGTGCCTGGGGTCACAGGCGTGAGTCACCACTCCCAGTCTAGATCCATCTATTTTGAACTAAAAATTAATCTTCTGGTTTAATCTAGGATTTTATGAAAATAAATTTATCTATTAGAAAAGTCTTACCTGTGCTACAAAAACATTTTAAGGCATGCGTTTTGGGAGCACATGACTAGTTCCAACCATACAAAAGGCATATGGTAAAAAACGAGCTCCTTCTCATCCTTTCTAGGTTTTATTCCTTAGAGACACACACTGATACCACTTTCTTGGCTATTCTTTGAAAGATGTTTTGTGCTCATATCAAATACTAGTTCATACATATACAGGCATCCCCTTATAAAACCAGTTGTTTCCAGCCTTTTTGCTAGTATAAAAAATGCTCTAATGAACATGTATACGTATACATACCTGTATCTGTGTCTCTGAACCATGGGGCAGTATATCTGAAGGAGAAATTTTGGGAAGTAAGGTTACAGGCTCTATGAGTTTTGATAGATAGTCCAAATTGCTCCCAAGGGCTTATGCCAGTTTACCACTCATCAATGGTGTGAAAGACATTTTGCTGTATGTTCTTATTGTTTCTAAAAGCATTTTGTTTTTTGAGATGGAGTTTTGCACTGTGGCCCAGCTGGAGTGCAGTGGTGTGATCTTGGCCCACTGCAACCTCCCCCTCCCAGGTTCAAGTGGTTCTCCTGCCTCAGCCTCCCAAGTAGCTGGGATTACAGGCATGAGCCACTGTGCCGGACTCTTTTTTTTTTTTTTTTTTTTTTGAGTCAGGGTCTCACTCTGACGCCCAGGTTGGAATGCAATGGTATGATCAAGGCTCACTGCAGCCTTGAACTTCTGGGGTCAAGCAATCCTCCTACCTCAGCCTCCCAGGTAGCTG
Source organism: Nomascus leucogenys (assembly GCF_006542625.1). NCBI lineage: Eukaryota > Metazoa > Chordata > Mammalia > Primates > Hylobatidae > Nomascus > Nomascus leucogenys. Next base: position 79,056,630 of record NC_044397.1, read on the forward strand.
GGACTGCATGTGCACGCCACCACACACAGCTAATTTCTAAATTATTTTTAGAGATGGGGGTCTCACTATGTTGCCCAGGCTGGTCTCCAGCTCCTGTCTGGAACTCCTGGGCTCAAACGATCCTCTCATTTTAGCTTCCCAAGGTGCTGGGATTACAGGCATGAGCCACCACACCTGGTCCTCTAAAAGCTTTTCTGTTGTTTTTGTGTGTTTTTCGTGATATATAATAGTCATCTGCAGATCAAGATAATTTTACCTCCTTGTTTTCTATTTTAATACCTCTATTTCTTTCTTTTGCATTAGTAATTCTAGAGCAATTTAACCAATAATGGTGAGAATGGGTGTCTTTGTCTTTTTCCTGCCTGTAATGGAAAAGCTTCCATTATTTCCCCATTAAGCATAAAAATTTAAAAAAGAATTTTTTCTTTACTGAAATTTCTTTTTAAAAAATCAGGAATAAAACGTTAAGTTTTATCAAATGCTTTTTTGGAATCTATATAAATTATTCTATTAAAAATCATTTATTACATTAATTTAAGACTGTTCAGGAAATCCAGGACTTTTGATTGCCTTGAATCTGTCAAAAAACGTTATGGTTACAACATTATTTTTAATATGAAAAAACCCCAGAAACTATGAAAATATCTCACACTAGGGAAAAGGTTATAGCACTTTCATGTGTGAAAAACTATGCAGCTCTTACAAAAAATAATGAAGCAGATTATTTATGCCAAGATGAATCAATCTGAGACCTGAGGTCAAATAAAAATGGCAAGTGCAATACAGTGTGTGTCCTTATTTGTGTAAACAAAAAGGGACATCACATGTAAATCTACATATATATACAAAGAAAAATTCCAGAAGGGTAGAGGTTGAGATCTGAGACAATATACTGTGTCTAGATTAAAAAAAAATCTTGTGCATTTATTCCTTTTCCAATGAAAAAAAGAATAACAAAAAAAGTAACGTAATCATTATGTGGGTGTGGTGGCTCACACCCATAATCCCAGCACTTTGGGAGGCCGAGGCAAGAAGATTGCTTGAGCCCAGGAGTTCGAGACCAGCCTGGGCAACATGGCAAAACCTGATCTCCACCAAAAATACAAAGATTAGCTGGGCATGGTGGTGTGAGCCTGTAGTACCAGCTACTCAGGAGGCTGAGGTAGGAGGATCATATGAGTCTGGGAGGTTGAGGCTGCAGTGAACTGTGATCAGATTTGGTGACAGAGTGAGACCCTGCCTCAAAAAAAAAAAAAAAAAGTAATGATTAAAGGTTTTTTTGTTGTTGTTGTTCCTGTTAAAAGTTTATATGCCAGTAACTAAAAGGGGAAAAACAAGCAATATTCAACACAACTAATTATGGGTAAAATTTTCGTTCTTTGGTGTGGCTTTCTTGTTTTGTTTTTCATTTTGTCCCTGAGGTGGGAACTTCATCCTTTCATGCTAGTGCTAGCTCTATGATGAATCACCAGATTCTGGAATTTTCCCCCTACCTTTCTGTAGTAGGAGCTTATCCCAGCTGAGCTGGCCTCACTCTTGCATCTGAAGGAGTCATGTAGAGCTTTTTCATAGTAGTTGTTCTCCGAATAGAGTTCCCAACTCAAAACTTAATAGCAAATGGAAGCTTCTTTGGTCTTGTGCTGATAAAGACTCTTTCAGCCTGGATGAACAATAGGGAAATGATTTACTAAATTAGGGCCAACAATATGCTGATATACTCTTTGTAAAAAATTATGATTATGAAATTTATAGAGAAAATACCTGTCATAATCATAAGTGAAAGCAGCAGATGAACAGATCACATATACATTATGAATCTAATTTTGCAGAAACAAAAGGGGACATACTGATCAGCTAGTTTTAGAGTGATTTGGTAAATTGGGTATTTGGGTTTTTCCCAAACATTATCTTAATTTTGGCATTACATGAATGTATTGTATTAAAAAGTTAACAACGAAGCAGTAAAAACTGTGAGATCCTAATATGAAAAAAGAAAATATATTTTCTTGTTTCCCTTTAATATCCTGATACGAAGAAGGGAAGTACCCAGGCTCAAGGTCACACATAGCTAAGAAATTCAAGACAGGATCATAGTGCAAGGATGACTGCTTGATTGCACTTCTGGGCACACAAATGGGGATTCTGCTGTGGCAAGGTTAGGCACAACTATGAGCATAAAATCCCATTATGGAGGGATTCCACTTGGAACTTCCTAATGGGAGGTGGCCACCATGGTTTGAGTTTATATCAGCGTGACTGGCCCTGCTGCTCATTCATCATTTACAAGTGCTCTGCCTCACTGTATCTTGATACAAGGCCCAAAATTCTCTAGGTTGATATAAATTATTTGTTATTGGGGGACAATGGTTTAGCAACTTAGGGAAAGCTTTTGAAAATTCTCCTTGAATGTCCAAAGAGCTTGGACTCTGGGAAATCTGACTGGTGACCATCGTTGGGAGCAGATTTGCCTCCTTTCATTCCCTTACACATTTTATCTCTCAGCTAAAATGGTAACCAGCACTGCTCTCTGCTCATTAATTGCCAGGCATATCAGGTAAGGCCCAGTCTTCCTCAATTTCTTTCTTCCTATTCTAAAATAAATAATGCCCAGGGGTTATTCTATTTCTGCCTCTTTCCAGGTATGACTTTGTTTATGTAGGTAGATAAAGCACTATCATCCTTTTGGCTAGTGCTAAACTACTCTGCTGCTTTGCTGACTGCTGCAGAAGCCTTGCCTCGACTAGAATAAATCCTCTTGTCTCTCCTGTACAGTGTACTTTGGGAAAAGTGGGTCTTCATAAGATGATGCTTGAAACCTTCCTAGTTTGGTCAGTTCAGAGAATGACTAGATGGGGAGAGAAGTCACCAACTCTGAGGTTTTGTGAATTAGCAACTGAGAGATTACTTATATTGCAGGGAAAAGTAAAATCATGAAGGTTGAATTGGAAAAAGAGCAGAACTTTGGGAAAATGTGATATGTAGGGACATTTTTTGCAACCAACTTTTAGTCACATAATCAACCGTCAGCAAAAAGCTGAGACTAGCAATGAAAGGCATCAATGGAGAAATTCCAGGAAATGATTGTCAAGGAAAAATCTCAGTAAAAGCAGTAAAGAGCACTTGTCTGAAATTTGAAAACTCTGAATTTTCTTTTTCTTTCTTTTTTTTTTTTTTCTCGGAAGAAAGGGATTATAAAATTAAACCAGTTAGGCAGGGCTCGGTGGCTCATGCCTGTAATCCCAGCACTTTGGGAGGCTGAGGTGGGTGGATCACATGAGGTCAGGAGTTCGAGACCAGCCTGACCAACATGGAGAAACCCTGTCTATACTAAAAATACAAAAATTAGCCAGGCACGGTGGTATGTGCCTGTAGTCCCAGCTATTTGGGAGGCTGAAGCATGAGAATGGCTTGAACCCAGGAGATGGAGGTTGCAGTGACCCAAGATTGTACCACTGTACTCCAGCCTGGGAGACAGAGCCGAGATCCTGTCTCAAAAAAAAAAAAAAAAAAAAAAAAAAAGTTCGTGGAAAAGTGGTATTAAAAGATAAAAAATATAAACTTTATAAACTTTATTTCTCAATGTAAGCTCCACCAAATTCAAGACACCTTTGTAAGTGATGACACCAGCCATTTAGTCCATTTCTAAAGAACTGAGGGTCCTGGGAATTTAACCATTTCAATGCTGTTTTTTTTTTTCACATTATCAACTGAAGAAAAATGGATGCCCTTTAAATTTTTATTTATTTAATTACTATTTTTTGAGACAGGGTCTCACTCTGTTGCCCAGGCTGGAGTGCTGTGGCATGATCTCTGCTCACTGCAACCTCTGCCTCCCGGGCTTAGGTGATCCTCCCACTTCAGTCTCCTGAATAGCTGGGACTACAGGCTCCCACCACCACACCCAGCTAATGTTTCTGGTATTTTTTGTAGAGTTGGGGTTTCACCACATTGCCCAAGCTAGTCTCAAACTCCTGGCCTCAAGAAATCCACCTGCCTTGGTCTCCCAAAGTGCTGGGATTACAGCATGAGCCACCACACCTGGCCTAAATTTTTTCTTAAGATTAGAAAATTAAGAAGGTCAGAAGGAGCCAAATCAGCACTGTAAGATGGATGCCTAATGATTTCCCACCGAAACTCTAGAAAAATTGCCCTTGTTTGATGGGAGGAATGAGCAGGAGCATTGTTTTGGTGGAGAAGGACTCTCTGGTGACACTTTTCTGGGTGTTTTTCTGTAGAAGCTTTGGCTAACTTTCTCAAAATACTCTCATAATAAGCAGATGTTATCATTCTTTGGCCCTCCAGAAAGTCAACAAGCAAAATGCCTTGAGCATCCCAAAAAACTGTTGCGATGACCTCTGCTCTTGACTGGTCTGCTTTTGCTTTGACTGGGCTTTTATCTCTTGGTAGTCATTGCTTTGATCGTACTTTGCCTTCAAGATCATACTGGTAAAGCCATGTTTCATCTCCTATTACAATTCTTCAAAGAAATTCTTCAGGATCTTGGTCCCACTTGTTTAAATTTCTGTTGAAAGCTCTGCTCTTGTCTGCAGCTGATCTGGGTGCAATGGTTTTGGCATCCATTGACTAGAAAGTTTGCTCAACTTTAAGTTTTCACTTGGAATTTTCTAGGCTGAACCAGTTGAAATGTCTATAGTGTTGATTATTGTTTCTGCAGTTAATTGTCAGTCCTCTTTAATTAGGCACAAGCAAGATGAATTTTTTTTCCAAATTGACGTGGATGGTCTGCTGCTGCGGGCTACATCTTCAACATCATCTCATCCCTTCTTAAAACAAGGCTGGGCGTGGTGGCTTGTATTTGTAATCCCAGCACTTTGGGAGGCTGAGGCAGGAGGATTGCTTGAGCCCACGGGTTCGAGACCAGCCTGGCCAACATAGCTAGACGCCCCCCCTCTACAAATTAAAAAACAAACAGACAAACAAAAAAACAAAAAACTAAGTTATCTATTTGCAAACTGCTGATTTCTTTGGAGGCATTATTTCCAGAAACTTTTTGTAAAGCATCACTGATCTCACCATTCTTCCACCCAAGGTTCACCATAAATTTGATATTTGTCCTTGCTTCAGTTTTAGCAGAATTCATGTTGCTCTGACAGAGGCTCTTTTCAAACTTATGTCTTATCCTTTTCAGTGCCTTAAACTAGATCCTGCTCAGACACATAATGTTAGTCCCGTTTATTTTTGAAATCTTTGCATAGTTTTTTCATAATACGCATTTTCCATGAACTTTTTTTTTTTTTTTTTTTTTTGTGAGATGGAGTCTGGCTCTGTCCACCAGGCTGGAGTGCAGTGGCGCGATCTCGGCTCACTGCAAGCTCCACCTCCCGGGTTCGCGCCATTCTCCTGCCTCAGCCTCCCGAGTAGCTGGGACTACAGGCGCCCGCTACCGCACCCGGCTAATTTTTTGTATTTTCAGTTGAGACAAGGTTTCACCGTGTTAGCCAGGATGGTTTCGATCTCCTGACCTCGTGATCTGCCCCCCTCGGCCTCCCAAAGTGCTGGGATTACAGGCGTGAGCCACCGCGCCCTGCTTTCCATGAACTTTTTGCGGCGGGGAGACAGGATCTTGCTCTGTCATCCAGGCTAGAGTGCGGTGGCATGATCATAGTTCACTGTAGCCTCAATCTCCTTGGTTCAAGGGATCCCCCGGCCTCAGCCTCTCGAGTAGCTGAGACTACAGGAACATACCACCATGCCAGGCTAAGTTTTATATTTTTGTAGAGACAGGCCCTCCCTATGTTGCCCAGACTAGTCTCCAACTTCTGGGCTCAAGTGATCCTCCTGCCTTGACCTCCCAAACTGCTGGGATTACAGATGTGCACCACTGTGCCTGGCCTCTATGAACTTTTTGAAGACCGTGTGTGTGTTGGGGGCGGGGTAGACAGAGAGGAGGTATTTTTTATTTTATTCTGGAAAAAGATATTTAAACAAAAACTTAAAATCATTAGATAAGGAGTTGGAGCTACTCAAGTGCACATGAATCCTACCCCTGAAATCAATTTACCAGTCTCCAGGAAACAGAAGAATCCACCAGGTGCCCAGGGATAAATTGTGATTTGGGGTTTTGGCCACCAGGTTTCTCATTTGTCAAAGCAGCAGGCTGTTTCCGGGCATCTCTAAGGCCTTCTCAATTCTAGCTCAAGGACATTCTTTATTTAGTTATGGTGCCAGTATGTGGCAGAAATGCCATCACCAAGCTCTGCCGGGGTTTCAACCAGTGCTCCAAGTGGTCCTCACGGAGTGGGTGGGGGTGTGAGGCTGGCTGAGCGTGGCACCCAGTCATGCTCCTCAGTGTCTTCTCTTTCCTACCTTCCCTTCCAGAGTGCCTGGCTTCCCCCATGGCAGCTTTGAGGCTATGCCCACATTTTACAAAAGTCTTCACATTTCATGAGCCGTCTTCAAGGTCCGTATAAGACAATTTAGTGACTGAATACAGGCAAGTTTCCACTTAACATCTGGGCATTTTTCATTTGTCTATTTGTCCCATGATGCTTTTGAGCAATGGCCAGACTCAGATGAGTTTTGGTACTTGTGGTCTGACCAACAACCCTTTCCCTGCCATTGGAAAACAGCAGCCAGCTTTTCCTTTGGGGGAACTACCCTGACTCCACTGCCTGCAGTCTTGAGGGAACTGTCAATCAAGGAGCCTTGGGTAGGTGAGATCTGAGACCCACAGCAGGCCAGTCAGACTCTTCAGGGAATTTGATCATGAGTGGAATGACGTCAGATCGGAAAAATAATTCAAGTCTGACAAAGCACCATGTAATTCCTGTTACATCAAGCAGCACAGTGATGAGACTGCAACAAACTGAATGTGTCCTCAAATTTGTATGTTGAAAGACTAACCCATGGTGTGATGGTGTTAGGGTGGGGGCTTTGGGAGGTGATTAAGTTGTTAAGGTGGAGACCTCTTTTTTTGTTTTTTTGAGACGGAGTCTCGTTCCTGTCATGCAGGCTGGAGTGCAGTGGCGTGATCTCCGCTCACTGCAATCTCTGCTTCCCAGATTTAAGTGATTTTCCTGCTTCAGCCTCCCGAGTAGCTGGGATTACAGGCATTCACCACCACATCTGGCTAATTTTTGTATTTTTAGTAGAGACGGGGTTTCACCATGCTAGCCAGGCGGGTCTCGAACTCCTATACTCAGGTGATAGATGGAGCCATCTTGAATGGGATTAGTGCTGTTACTGAAGGGACCCCAGAGAGCTCTCTTGCCCTTTTCTGCCATGTGAAGACTCGAGAATTAACCTGGATTCTCAACCCAGAAGAGGGTCTTTGCCAGAACCTAATCATGCTGGCACCCTCATCTTGGACTTCCAGCCTCTGGAGCTATAAGAAATAAATTTCTGTTGTTTCTAAGCCACCTCGCCTGTGGTACTTTGTTAGAGCAGCCCCAGCTAAGACAGAGGCAGCGAAGCCTTTGGAGTGTGGCCTGTGGAGCTGGACTGGGGTGGATTGAGCCAGAGACCCACTTACTAAAGAAACCGCCACTTACTAAATAAGCCCTGGGGCAACCTTATTAACCTCCTGTGCCTCAGTTTCCTCCTACTGTAAAAGGGAATACTAGTTCTTCCTTCATAGGGTTCTTGTGACATGATTAGTGCAGGTGTATTAGCCAGGGCTTTTAAATAGGATCCATTCAGAGTATTTTAAGCAGAACCAAATTGATGTATGTAACTAGGAACATAAAAACCAATGGAAGGCTAGAGAAGTGGGTCCCAGGCTGCAGGAATGGGTTCTGGAGCACGCTTCCCAACTGGCCTGCTGGGAGCTGCCTCCTTTGCCATCATTGGGAAGGAAGATTGTATATAGACCATCACAGGACGATTGACTTCAAGAATGCAATGCCATAGCTGTGATCCAGGGACCAGGAAGCCACTTGGCTGCTACTTAACCACCTCTCATCACTCAAGAAGTTGGAGACTGGGCTGGGGGCAGTGGCTCACCCCTGTGATCCCAGCACTTTGGGAGGCCGAGGCGGGATCACGTGAGGTCTGGAGCTTAAGACTAGCCTGACCAATGTGGAGAAATCCCGTCTCTATTAAAAATACAAAATTAGCCAGGCATGTTGGTACATGCCAGTAATCCCAGCTACTTAGGAGGCTGAGGCAGGAGAACTGGTTGAACCCAGGAGGTGGAAGTTGCGGTGAGCTGAGATCGTGCCATTGTGCTCCAGCCTGGGCAACAAGAGCGGAACTCTGTCTCAAAAAAAAAAAAAAAAAAAGGAAGTTGGAGACTGGACAGCGGACAGCACACTTCCCAAAAGCATGAAGATTATGGGGGCTAATTTGTTAGTGCTGAAACAATGGTAAAAGTACTTTTTACCATTGTGCTACAAAAAAGCATTTGTAAACAAGTGATGCAACTTGCAGGGAGTGATCTAACTCTGAGGACCCTCTCAGCTTTATAATTTTATAATTCCCAAGTCACATGCAAAAGTCAGTTCCATTAACTTGTAATTATGCATCATATCTTTTGTGATTATAAAGAGGGAGGATTGCAATTCATGGGCTTTCCAGCAGACTAGAAGCATTTATTACCTGCATCTTACCGACAAATTTTCAAGGAGTTACTGCCTCATTTCGATGCAGTTATAATAGTGTAATTCACTTTTGTGATACTGGCCTGGTGAACTGGAGTTGGCACCAGGCAGTTGGCAGTGTAATCACATATGAGGCTGTCACTGAGCCAAAGGAGAAGGATCTGAACATGAGTCTGGTAGGGAGAAGGGAGAGAAGGAGGATGAGGAAGCTGATGCTGATTGGGACCTCACAGTCAGGTGTCAGCTGTGATAGAGAGTTGGGAAACTCACCTGCCCTGCAGAAGGCTGGAGATTGGAGTGGGGTGGGATGAGGAATACTTTGGGCTCAAAGACGGCAATGTCAGCTGCAACTCCAGCTTGCATTCCTAGCAGGAGAGCTGACCTAACAGCAGAACACTTCACAGGAAAACTAGGCTTTGGGAATGCTCAGGGGCTTGACAAGTGGAGATGAGTTCAGGAGTCTCAGTTCTTACCCAATAGGCCTTCCCTAGTGAGGAGGGCATGCTGGGCTGTGAGGAGAGGATCAGAAAGGCTTACAGAGCTAAGCCAGGCATCGGAGCCACTTCCTACTTCATGTCACCACTGGGATTTATAATGCATCCCAGCCGGGCATGGCGGTTCATGCCTGAAATCCCAGCACTTTGGGATGCCGAGGTGGGTGGATTGCTTGAGACCAGGAGTTTGAGACCAGCCTGGCCACCATGGCTAAACCCCGTTTCTACAAAAAATACAAAAATTAGCAGGGCTTGGTGGTGTGCACCTGTAGACCCAGCTACTCGGGAGGCTGAGGTGGGAAGGACTGCTTGAGATCAAAGCTGCAGTGAGCTGTGACTGCACCACTGCATTCCAGCCTGGGCAACAAGAGCGAGACCTTGTCTCAAAAAACAAACAAACAAAAACAAAACAAAACAAAACAACAACATCAAAACAAAGAACAGGTCCCAGTTACTCTGAGCAGAAATTCTACTAAAACAGCATTTCTTTCACTTGAATAGTACATAGACCTTTCTTTTTCTTAAATCAGAAAAGAAATTTTTACAAGCTAAATATTGGATTAAGCAGTTTTTATAACTACTTAAATAGGTAAAAAAAGTAAAAAATATAAAATGAAATCATGAAATCATATCATTTAATATATAAAGTGATATATAATCATATATATATAATGATAAACAGTATAGTGTTGCATTAAGAACACAATTTCTGGAGCAAGACCCACTTGGGTTTAAATCCTAGACCTGTCACTTACATGGTGTGTAACCTCAGGTAAGTTCATTTCTCTGTGCCTCAGTTTACTGACTGGTAAGACGCAGGAAATAGTATCTATCTCATAGGATTGTTTTGAGGATTAAAGGGTCAATCCATGAAAAAGGCTTAGCACAGTGCCTGGCATGTGGCAAGCACTAATTAGTACTAGCTATTATTATAAAAACAAAGCTGATGTATGAATGAAGCCCAAACACCACTGCAAAACCAGTATTTTATGAGTAAAGCAACATTAGTTTAATATGACAGATGATGCTCTTGTCCTGAAACTAATGGTGTAGTTATTTTGGCCTTTGGGTTCAGTGCTAATGCAAAGAATACCTGTTAGCTTTGCCTTGTATGCTAGCTCAGAATAATCCAACCTCATAGTTAATTAAAACTCTGCCCTTGAGCATTCCTGAAATGCCGATTTTAATGGAAGGCCAGTTGATCACTCTGAGGAACTGTCTTGCTCACTCAAAAGTAAAGTTAGCATTGTCACATGCTGGAAATCTGCCTTTAAGAAGTGTCTAATTGCATAATTGCTAGAATGAGGAACAGAAAGGTTTTTCATTGTTCATGCAGTGCCACATTCATAACAAACTTTTACAAGATGGTAGGTACAAAATGGGGTCCATGAACACGAGAATGCTGCTTTGATTGCTACAAGTTTCTTTTGAGCTTGGATAACAAAACGTTGGGCACTTTATTTAAATCATTTTGGATCCTTCATGGTTCATCACCACATGGTATCATTTGGCCTTCACTTGAAGAGAATGTTTATGAATATAAATACAGACTGTAAATTATATGGCAGAGGCTGGGTGTGGTGGTTCATGCCTGTAATCCTAGCACTTTGGGAGGCCGACGCGGGCAGATCACCTGAGGTCAGGAGTTTGAGACAGACTTGGCCAACATGGTGAAATCCCATCTCTACTAAAAATATAAAAAATCAGCCGGGTGTGGTGGTGGGCACGTGTAGTCCTAGCTACTCAGGAGGCTGAGGCAGGGAGAATTACTTGAACCTGGGAGGCAGAGGTTGCAGTGAGCCAAGATTGCGCCACTGCACTCCAGCCTGGGTGACAGAGCGAGACTCCATCTCAAAAATTAAAAAAAAAATTATATGGCAGAATATCAATTTTTTAAAAAAAGATTACCATCAGGCTGGGCGCGGTGGCTCACACCTGTAATCCCAACACTCTGGGAGGGCAAGGCAGGTGGATCACGAGGTCAGGAGATCGAGATCATCCTGGCTAACATGGTGAAACCCCGTCTCTACTAAAAATACAAAAAATTATCCAGGCATGGTGGTGGGCGCATGCAGTCCCAGCTACTTGGGAGGCTGAGGCAGGAGAATGCTGTGAACCCGGGAGGTGGAGCTTGCAGTGATCCGAGATCATACCATTGCACTCCAGCCTGGGCAACAGAGCGAGACTCCATCTCAAAAAAAAAAAAAAAAAAAAAAAGATTACCATCAAAATGGAAAAACCAAACCAAACCAATACTCTTGTGGAGAAATGGAGACCCCCAGGAATTCAAATCTTCTCTCACTTTGGTAACCCAGTGCCTGGCATATATACAGTGGGTGCTCAGTACATATTTGTTTCTGAATTAGGGAAAGACTTGAATGAGGGAAGTGAAGGCAGTCACTCATTCCTGTGTGTTAGGTCAGTATGGTGGGGGCAGGTGAGATGCTGGGATCTAGAGGTATTGTGGACCCCCAGGGCTCACCATGGTACTCCAGCTCTGGGGCACCTTCAGGGAACAATTAGGAGCAGGGATGGTTGGGCCTGGCATGTCAAGTCTGAAAAGGATGACCTAATTATCAGCACAGTGGGTAGAGGATAGGGCCGAGATTCCTGCCATTGGGATTGCACCGGAAACTGGGACTGCCCAGCCCTGCAGCTGGCCCTGTAGGTAAAAACAGATCTGGGCAAACCGGTCCAGTGTGGAGGCAGGGAATGAGATAACCTCCACCTGAAAAATGGGACGAATCACACCAGATACATTCATATGAATACTGTCACTGCCTCTATTTTGCTCAATTGGGGGAAAAATTAATTTTAACCTGAAATTTAAGGCAAAGAGTACCCAATATAATAACAAGTTTCTCCAATAGAACAAGGCGACCCACAGGTACAGCCATGTAGCCCAGTATTATACAGATTCCTGGGCCCCAGGCCCAAGAGGTTAGGATAAAGTCTCTTTCAGAGCCCTGGTATCTGTATTTTCAACAAGCCCCAATCCCCCACCCCCACCAGGTGATTCTGATGCAGGAGGGCTGCAGCCCTGTCTTAACACTGATCCAGTTTCTTTAAAGACTCAACAGACCTGGCTGAGCTAAATAAGCTGCTGAGTTAATTAACGAAACAGCTGGACAATCTTTATTGATTTCCTCCCACGTGGAGGACTCTGTGCTGGGTCTTAGCAAGAGAGGCAATTGTCTCCCATCTTCCCTCACTTTCTGCCCCACATTCAGTACCTGCTATCTTTTTCCGGTAATTAAACCTCCTCTTGTGCCCCAGTTTTACTCACTGGGCGCCTGTATTGTTCCCCTCTGCCAGAATCCGCGTTGGTATTTGTCTCTTTGTTCCTCTGGAATCAGACTTCCAGGCTGCACCCAGGACTTGAGTCTCATCTGAGCTCTGCCCGTTTCCTGCTGTCGTACTTCCTGAAGCTGCAGGGGTCATGCGGACTGGTGGCCCCTGCCTACCCTCAGCCCCGCTGTCTAAGCAGCCACGCTGGGTCCCTGGGGCACCATTCCTCTCCCTACCCTCGGCCGATTGGATAAGTTTGACCCCAAAACATCCCGCCCTGGTCAGGCTAGAGGCGTGTGTTCTGGGAAAGAGGAGCTGATTCCTTCCTTGAGAATTTGGAAATTTGAAGTCCAGCGATGGGTACTGAAAAAGCACGAGGAACTTAGGTGTTAGTTTCATAGTTTTGTTGGATTTATTACATAGTTGTTAAAAATTAAGTTCCTGTAACAAGTACGTTAAAGGAACATAATAAAAAGTACAGACTGCAGAAAAGAGAATGGCCAGTTCTCAACTGCATCAGTTCCTCTTTCCTGAGATCGAGCTGTTTAGCTTACCCTGGGATTCTGAGCCTGTGGTCGTTTCCTTAGGTCTTGTTTTTCCAAGGCGGCAGGTCCTGGCTAGAACAGCTCAACTGCCTGTCTCCACACACTGTGTCCCTCCGCACCTGCCTGGACGACCCCTCGCCCCTGCCAGCACACTCCATATCATGTCATTTCTCTTACTGGGATGGAGTTTCCTCCCCTGTGTGGGATGTGGCCCCAGGGGCTTGGGCACCCTCATTTGGGCATGAGCCCATCCCATGGCCAGCCATGCTCATGATGTGGCCTAATTTTATGCTTGTAAAAAGTTAAGTTTTAATGTCTTAATTTTTAAAATACATTTTAAATGTCATTTTGAAGAGATTGGGGGGGGTCTCACTATATTGCTCAGGCTGGTGTTGAACTCCCGGACTCAAGTGATCCTCCCGCCTCCGCCTCCCAAAGTGCTGGGATTACAGGCATGAACCACTGCAGTGGGCCCCTTAAGTTTTAATTTCCGATCTGTTCTTATATTTTGGAAAAGCAATTTCACTTCCTAATTTTTTAAAAGACTGGGAACCATAAATATGAACCTTCTCCATTTCTGTCTTTTAACAAACTTCAGAATTACCCATGGAAATAAGTGTGATTTAAGAGGAAATGACATTTTTCCTCTTCAGGATGCAGAAATTTTTACTTGAAGTCCTGATTATATGGAAATTCCTGCATAACTTTTGGAGGCGGGGCAGAGTAGAAAACAAAAGGGTTCCCTAATAGATTTGTTATGTAAAAATTGCTAACCTTTATTCTTTCTATACCCTGCCATTATAGAGCGACAATCCATAAAATTATACTTCCTGTCAATGTGCAGGCAGTGCCTGTCATATTTCACCCTCCTAGAAGTCATTAGCCAGGTGCAGTGGCTCATGCCTGTAATCCCAGCACTTTGGGAGGCCGAGGCAGGTGGATCACAAGGTCAGGAGTTCGAGACCAGTCTGGCCAATATGGTGAAACCCTGTTTCTACTAAAAATACAAAAATTAGCCAGGCATGGTGGTACGTGCCTGTAGTCCCAGCTACTCAGGAGGCTGAGGCAGGAGAATCACTTGAACCCGGGAGGCAGAGGTTGAAGTGAGCCGAGATTGTGCCACTGCACTCCAGCCTGGTGACAGAGTGAGACTCAGTCTCAAAAACAAAAACAAAAACAGGAAGTCATTGTTGGTGTGTGATTAGTGCGTACCCGTTTTTCATTCTAGGATCTATCTTTTCCTTCTTTTTTCTCCTTTGCTTTTCCCTTGTGTATTCCTCTCTTCAGCAGTTGAACCAGGTTGTTCTTGAAAAGAGTCTTTTTTTTTTTCCTTTTCTTTTTTCTTTTTTTTTTTTTTTTGAGACAGAGTCTCACTCTGTAGCCCAGGCTGGAGTGCAGTGGTGCGATCTCAGCTCACTGCAACCTCTGCCTCCTGGGTTCAAGCGATTCTCCTACCTCACCCTCCTGAGAAGCTGGGACTACAGGCACGCACCATCACGCCCAGCTAATTTTTTTTGTATTTTTTAGTAGAGACGAGGTTTCACCATATTAGTCAGGCTGGTCTGGAACTCCTGACCTTGTGATTTGCCCGCCTCAGCCTCCCAAAGTGCTGAGATTACAGGCCTGAGCCACTGCACCTGGCCAAAACAGCATCTTATCTCAGGGTCAGACTTTGCATCTGCAGTGGCTGCTGTTGCATCATTGTGGCCTTTACTGGGCTGAGTTCTCTCCAGTTGAAAGGCAAAATTGTTCAAGAGCCCACGCTCTTGCTGTCTGGGACAACCATCCAGCCCTGGGACTTCTGCTTTTGCTGGAGCTGGAAGATGGCACCAATGATGATGTTTGAGTGTGTTCTTGTTGGTATGTTGGAATATAAGACACATTTCTTGGCTGGGCATATGGCTTATGCCTGTAATCCTAGCACTTTGGAAGGCTGAGGCAGGAGGATCGCTTGAGGCCAGGAGTTTGAGACTAGCCTGGGCAACATAGGGAGACCCTGTCTCTACAAAAAATAAAAATTATTAGCTGGGCATGGTGGCACACACCTGTAGTCCCAGCTACTTGGGAGGCTGAAGCAGGCACATTGATTTAGCCTGGGAGGTCGAAGCTGCAGAGAGCTGTAATTGTGCCACAGCACTCCAGCCTGAGTGACAAGTGAGACTGTCTCAAAAAAAAAAAAAAAAAGAGATAAGAAACGTTTATTGACAGTGACCTAAATGTAAGACTCTGTACTGGGTGCTATAGAAAGGTGAAGGACAACTTTTCCTTACAATAATAAAAGAGAAAAACAATTTATAAAAATAATATAACCCAATGCCCAGTGAAGGAAGTCCCACGGGCTCTAGTTACCAAATCTCATGACACGTATAAGAGAAGAAATTATTAGGATGACTTCTGTAGGATACAAAATTCTAGAGCTGGTAGAAAGTTTGGAGATTGTTCCATATATGGACTTTGCAACCCGCACTAAGCACTAGATTTTACACTGAGACCCAGTACACATGGACATAGATATGTAGCTGAACCATATTTTACAAACAATATTTCCTTGCCATGTGCAATGCCCTCTCACATATTCTATTTTATTCTATTATTTTAAAATGCTGTTTGCAAGCCACTACATTAATTTCCTGGCCCATGAAAATCAAACTGTTGTCTGGAGTTTGAAAACACTGATTTGGTGCAGCTCCTCACCTATGCATTATATCTCTGAGGCCCAGGAAGGCAGTGTGGCATAGCTCAAGCTTCACACCACAGTGGGGACCCAGAGCTTACTGTCATTTTCTTCTCTTACCATGTTGGGTCACAAGCTTGGGAAAGTTCTTGGAGGTGAATACCAGCCAAGTAGAACAAAATGACCTAATGGCTGATGTGAGGATTGCTGGCTTCCATTCTCGATGGGCAGCTGAAATATATCTTATGGCCTCATGTGGGCTTTCTTTTCCTCTGACCAATGGTTTGTTCTGGTTTGCCTGGAACTGAGAGGTTTCCTGGGATGTGGGGCTGCCAGTGCTAAAATCAGGACAGTTCCATGCAAACTGGGACAGTTAGAAGACATTTATGCCCTACTACCCATGGTAAATAAGGGAACACCATTTGACCTCCATGTGCAAACAGCCACAGGCACAAACAGCTATGATTTTTATCTTTGGTATGTATTTTGACAACCACTGGGGAATGAATTGTCTCTGCAAGACAATACAAGCCCAGTGACATAGACTGTTTCCTGTGTGTACCACTCTTCCCTGTGCTACCAGAAAACCCCAATTTGACCCTTCTCTACAATATTTTTCAGAATTGGCTTAGAAGTATTGGCCTAGGAATCCTTCTGGTTGCTTCTGGTTGTCTTAATAGGTTGTAGATATTCTCCCTCCTTCTCTCAACCCCAAGGTTGTAGATATTCTCCCTCTTCCCCTACCCAGGTTCAGTAATTTGCTCAAGGTTGTAGATATTCTGATGGAATGAATGAGTCTAGTGAAAAGGACTAGTTGTAAGAAATGTTAAGAAATGATGACTCGGCCAGGCACGGTGGCTCACGTCTGTAATCCCAGCACTTTGGGAGGCTGAGGGGGGTGGATCACGAGATCAGGAGTTGGAGACCAGCCTGGCCAACGTGGTGAAACCTCGTCTCCACTAAAAAATACAAAAATTAGCTGGGTGTGGTGATGGGTGCCTGTAATCCCAGCTACTCGGGAGGCTGAGGCAGGAGAATTGCTTTAACCCGGGAGGCAGAGGTTGCAGTGAGCTGAGATCGCACCATTGCACTCCAGCCTGGGTGACAGAACAAGACTCTGTCTCAGAAAAAAAAAAAAAAAAGAAAAAAATGACTGTAAGGGTAACAACAAAGAACAAAGATATTTGATTTGGATTTAAGATCTCACATTTCTTGTGGCCTTTTAACTTCCTGTTTTCCTCCTTTGCTCTGCTGGTTTAGCCTTTGTATATGATGAGGAGGTTTTACTCACTACAATGTCACCTAGTTGAAAGATGACTTCTCTGTTCCTGATACAATAGAGGAATATTGATACATTTTTATTATTGACTATTTAAAAATATATCTTAATTATAGAGTGCTACAAAAAAACTTATTTATTTTTTTTTTTTGAGACAAAGTCTTGCTCTGTTGCCCATGTTGGAGTGCAGTGGCATGATCTTGGCTCACTGCAGACTCTGCCTTGTAGGTTCAAGTGTTTCCTCTGCCTCAGCCTCCTGAATGGCTGGGATTACAGGTGTGCACCACCATACCCCGCTAATTTTTGTATTTTTAGTAGAGAGGGAGTTTCACCATGTTGGCCAGGCTGATTTCCGAAAATGCTGGGATTACAGATGTGAACCACCATGCCCGGCCCTCAGTATTGTATTTTGTAGATACCTCTGAGGTTATTTGAACCACGGGTCAGGCCAATGTGGGGGCAGATGACAACACAAATGAGGCACTATTATGCTAGATGTGGATCCTAACGTACAAGTGTTAGATGTAATGATGCTTATGACGCATTCTTCTTGCTTGTTTTGTCCCCTCTATGGAGTGGATAGATTTACTAAATCAACCCTCAAAAGTCATTTCTGGAACTATTTCTCTGGATTTGCTTTGAGAGCCAGTGTAAAAGCCATGTAAGAAAATTAATTCTTATTACATGGCAATCACATTTCCCTTTTGGTTTATAATCTAGGATTCTCAACCACCAACCAGTTCCTAATGCCCTTTTGTTATCTACAAGAATCAAATTTCAAATTTACCCTCCAACTATGAAGATTTGCCATGACAGCAGATATTAAAAAGAACAGGCCTCAGGCTCTGTGTAGTGTTTCTAAAGAGGAATTTTAAAATGCTTTGAACAATTATATCATTGTTGGAATAAAGATGTAGCCTCCTGAGGTTTGTACTAATGAGGATGTGTAAGTTCTGATGAATTTGTTTACCAATCTGTCACAGAACTTTAGGGTTTCTCTCTCTATAGATGCAATACTGCAAATAACTTGAACTGTGTGTCAGTTTGCTGTTGTTTGCATGCATAGCCTGCGGAAATATGTGAGTGGCTTTCTAAATGATTCTTAATGGAGCATGAACATTTTTCATAACTCAAAATCATCATGTCATGTGTTTCATTGGATTCTTCATCTTTTTGTGATATGAAAGTGTTATGTCAATCTTTTTTTTTTTTGAGATGGAATCTTGCTCTGTCATGCAGGCTGGAGTGCAGTGGCATGATTTTGGCTCACTACAACCTCCGCCTCTTGGGTTCAAGTGATTCTCCTGCCTCAGCCTCCCGAGTAGCTGGGACTACAGGCGCACACCATCAGGCCCAGCTAATTTTTGTATTTTTAGTAGAGACGGGGTTTCACCATGTTGGCCAGGATTGTCTCGATCCTTGACCTCGTGATCTGCCCACCTGGGCTTCCCAAAGTGCTGGGATTACAGGTGTGAGCCACCGCACCCAGCTATGTCAATCTTTGGACCTGTTTCTGGACATTGGGCCAGATTTGAGCAAATAATTTATTGGGCCATGGAATAAATCTTTACTGAGCACTTACTATGTGCTTGGCTATATGGAAAGAGTGATTTGAATGTCGCCATGGTTGTAATGAGTTAGATTTTCATTTGTGTTTGAGGATTTCCTCTAACGTCAAGCATGGAAAGAAATTCAAGCATTGTGAACACCATTCAAAAGAGAACAAAAAAATCCCCACAAGTCCTCTGTAAAGTGAAACCTTGCTTCTCCCAGCAAGCAGGATCATTCTCAGATGACATGGGGTATACTTTTCTTCCTTGAACTCCACTAATCAAAGCATTAACTCATCTTGAACAAGCTTTACCTGGTTCAAATGCCTTTCATCTCAGATGCCGAGGCTCTCCATAAACAGCAATTATGTTTCATAATGTCCTCGTTAGTCCCATTTGATGGAGAAGAAAAGCAAGGTGGAGCAAGAGTCCACGACTTCCAGAGGAGCCACCAAGGAGGAATGATGCCCGTGGCCTGCAGAGCCAAGTTGCTCAGTCGGCTCCAGTGTAACAGCTTGGTGAATACAATACTCCAGTTTCTTAATTTGATTTTCTGGCCACCTGGGTTCACAAAGTGAGCTTTTTAACACCCACCTTAGAGAACAGTAGGGAACTGTTATGAGGTCCTGGAAATCTTTCCCTAAACATTCTCTTTCTCTTTGTATGTAAGATATTGAAAAATTGCTCTGGCCTCTTTTGAAATGAGAATAGAAAGACACATAGACCATATTTTCCGAACCCCAAATTGGGACACTTAGTGTGAAAAATTATAAGTTAATTTATAGGAACAATGAAAGAGAAAGTCAAGATTAAGATTGTAGTGGAGAATCCTGAACACTCAGCAACCCTGGGCACAGGAGTGTAAGTGCCTTTAAGAGGGTTATAATAATAGATAATATTTTAGATCAACTGATGTGAACAATACTGCATCCAGCAAAAGTTGGTGGTGATATGGGACAGGGAATAGAAACATGGTGACCTTCAAAGTTTAGACAAAGAGAAGGAATTTGAATACAAATTCATGATACTCAATGATGGAAACGGGAGGGAGGTTGGATAATCAGTCTACATATGCAAGGACTTCAAGCAAGTATACATAGTAAGCTCATTTTTTGCTGTGGATGATTAAAGATTTTCTGAGTTTCAGCTATCATCAATGTTCAAACATAATTTAAGTATCACTTTTTCTTCAGTTTTGGGTGTTTTGGAAGCCGCTGTGATCATACAGACACACATACTTTTGGAAAGAGCATTTCATTGGGCTCCCCTTTCTTGGAGGCCCTCTGGTTTCTTCTTTAACTTAGGTGGTCTCGCTGTAGACGACCACATTTCCCAGAAGAAAACGGCCAAGATGCTTTGGGGCGAGGAGTTGGGGGGAATGGGTAAAGAAAGGTGGAGGAAGAAAGGCAGAGAAAGAAAGGGGAATGGTGAAGAGGGGGTCTAGGGGAGAACTGTAGGATCAGCACAGCCATCATTAATTGCTCCTTTAGGGGAAGCACCTACAGATACTCCTAAGAATATGTTGGGAGGTGCTCTCCTAATATGCCCAAGAGAACAGAGCAGCTTTGGGTTATGTGAGTTATTGTAGTCGTAACAATGATGATGGTAAGGTAATAACTCTCATAGTAATAGCTACCTTTTTTTTTTTTTTTGAGATGGAGTCTCACTCTGTCTCCCAGGCTGGAATGCAGTGGCTTGAACCTGGGAAGCAGAGGTTGCAGTGACCCGAGATCCTGCCACTGCACTCCAGCCTGGGCGACAGAGCAAGACTCCAAAAACAAACAAACAAACAAACACACACACACACACACACACAACAAAACAAAAAAACACAGTACTTGGCCTTGGAGGAAGTAGACTGAAGGGAATATTATTTAAATGGACTTAAAAAAAAAACATACAGTGGAATATATATACATATACAATGCTATATGTTTTTCAAAAACATACGATGGAATATATATATACATATACAAGGTGGTATATATTTTTAAAAAAACATACAATGGAATATCGTATAACAATGAGTAGGAACAATCTATTGCTTCTCACAACAACATGGATATTTCTCAGAGAAATATCATGCTGGGTAAAAAAAGCCAGACACAAGGAGTACATACTGTAAGATTCCATTTAGATCAAGTTCAAAATGAGGCAAAACTAGTCTATCGTGTTAAGTGTCAGGATATGGTTACTCTTGGGAGGCAATGAGGTGCTGGTTACATTGTTTCTTAATCTGGGTGTGTTTGCTGTGAAAATCTATCATTAGTTTATAATTTGTATACATATATATAGACAAGATATTTAGTAAAAAATGCATGCCTTTACTATTTGTAGAAAAGTATCCCCATTATACCAGCAAGATGGATTTTGTTATTGCCATTTGATAAATGAAGAAACTGAGATCTAAGAGTTTAAGTGACTTGTTGAAGGCCACATAGTAACAGGTGACAGAGCCAGGCTCTAAGCAGGCCTGTCCGGCCACCAGGACCATGGCTTCACACTCTCCCGCTGGGTTCTGACAGCTCCTCCCTGCCAGGTCTCCAATTCCTCTTCTCTTTGGCCACAAGTGGAGTTTTCCATGGAGAAACTTCTGTTTTTTGATAGGACAGCTACAGAGCTAGAAGGCCTTCCTCCCACCTAGATTACAGCTGGGGAGGATCTGCGGTGCAAAGTTTTCATAGGCCTGATCTAACACTGTGAGCAGCTCTATCGCATTAGCTGTGGTCCTCTCTGTTGCTGGCAACTTCAGCTCCAAATTCCTCTGAAAGCTTCTGTAAGGGGAGCAACATTCAAATAGTTGGATGGTGTTCACATGTCAGAATCTAGCTACAAATAAAAAAGAGGTTTTAATGAGATGCCACTGGTGGCGTAATATTAGCTGATTGACACGTTCTGGTTATTTCCAGTGAAAAGAAACATCTAAAGCATAGCTGGCCCTGTTGTCCAACATGGCAGTAAATTCTGGTCACTCATTAGTACAGTTCGAGCCAGAACAGGCGGTTATGCAAGGAAATAACACCGATGGCAGCTTCTTCCTTGAATACAAAGGCAAGTGATATACAGTGATTACATGAACTCTAGACGTGCTTAGCACAGGAGAATTGGATCAACTGCATCAAGGCATCAAGCTGCATCAAGGCTGCATCAAGGCTGATGCTCTCTCCCATACACAGGAGAGGTTAGTATGAGAGTCAGGCCAACATTCAGCTGGAAAAACACCAGAGCTATGTTTGGGCTGAGATCCCTAACGTGCCCGTCATTTGAAAATGCATTTTTCAATGTAAGTTGATTCGTTGAACTGAAATAGAATTTTAAGTGCAATATTGAGATCTTCTGAATAAATTTACTGGAACTGGAAGTTCTTGAGGTTTTATTTCTTTTAGGGTCAGTCTATTCCTAAAGTGCTCCTTTTCATGTGTACGTGTGTTTTTGAGTGTGAAATAGAAATCGATGAGTTTGGCTTAGTGGTCAGGATGTAAAAAGGTGTTGCCATAGAAACCTGAATCTTGACAAGAACACTTTGCCTGGGGCAAGATTTCAGTTTTTGGCACTTCCTGTTTGGAGGTTCTAGACAAGAAGGTTTCCCTGTTTCCTGAGGGTCCTGCTGGCCGAAAAGGGTTCCTACAGGACTAGGCGTGCTTTGACACAGGGGAGGCATTTCTCAAGGGTCCCATGGATTGCTTAGGGAGAAAAAAACTCAGCAAATATTAATTAGTATTTTCTACTTAATTTTTAAATTCAGGGGAATTGAGGGGAAAAGGCATAACAGGAAGAAAGTAACAGAGCCTCTGGATCATACACGGTAGAGATATTTTAAATGAAAAATGACTTCCATCATAAGGTTAAATTCTTTTTCAGCATCTCTTCTATCACAAAAACTTCCAAAAGGAGATGTTCCATCTCCACTCAAGATGGACTTATTTATTCACAAAAGGTGTTCCATTAATAAACTTTTACTTTGAGAGCACAGAATTTAAACTTTTATCGAAATCTACTTTCCTTAAGCTAATTTTGCCAATTCATGAGTGGAATTTACAGTAAGGACTAAAGTTGAGGGTAATATATTCTTTGGTATAAGGTTGGCTTTTTTCTCCCCTCAATTTTTTTTTATTGTGATAAAATACACAAACGTAAAATTTACCATCTTATCCATTTTTAGTGTACAGTCAGTGGTAGTAAATACATTTATAATGTTGTGCAACTATCACCACCATCAATCTCTACTCTTTTCATCTTATAAAATGGAAACTCTGTATCCACTAAATAATAACTCTCCATTCCTTTCTTCCTCCAGCCACTGGTAACTACCAGTATAAGCTTGGTTTTATAAGATTTACAAGAAATGGGTATATGAGACTTGAATGCTGATTTTTAAGAGAATGAGAAACTATTCCATTACATTTCTCCATTTTAAAAATTAAGGAGGAAGAAAATTCTTTGCTTTTAAGCATGTTGGGATCTCTGGGGACAATCTGAGAAAGGGTTTTGTTTAATTGGATCTGAAATGGAGTGGCTGAGAACAGAGGGAGCCCTATTCATTTAGGCAAAACAGAGACATGTGCTGGTGGATTGGCAGACATACTTTTCCACAACTTCCAAAGACCCCTGAAAGGGTAGTATTTGCAAGACAGGGACAAATCTGTCACCGTTTATGCTGTCTCAATTTTTAAAGAGCTGTTGTCTAATCATGGAATAAGAATGTTCATAAAAGAGAAGAAAATGTACATATGCAATTTACTAAGCTATGTTGTTTTGGTAAGACTTTTCTTGACTATTTTCTTTTCTTGACTATACCTGCATTGAAGAGCCGGAATTCTTTCAGAAAAGAATCACCAGGCTGTGGATTAAAAGGTGAACTTTTGCCTACACCTTTCAACCCACAGCTTGTGTGTGGCAAAAGGGCCCTCAACTCAAGAGCAGTTCCGTGAGAAGGGCTCACTTATTCCTAGATGAGCCAAACCGCACCCTGCTGGGTATGGCTTCTCAGGTAGGAAGTGTCTGGCTGGGGTATAGCCCAGTTTTTCTGTGGGCTAGCTACTTAATGCTCAGCATGTTACTTTTTTTTTTTTTTTTTTTCTTGAGATGGAGTCTCGCTTTCTCAGCCAGGCTGGAGTGCAATGGTAGAATCTCGGCTCACTGCAACCTCCGCCTCCTGGGTTCAAGTGATTCTCCTGCCTCAGCCCCTCGAGTAGCTGGGATTACAGGCACTCAACACAACGCCCAGCTAATTTTTGTATTTTCAGTACAGACAGGGTTTCACCATGTTGGTCAGGCTGGTCTCGAACTCCTGACCTCAGGTAATTGACCTGCCTCGGACTCCCAAAGTGCTGGGATTATAGGCGTGAGCCACTGTGCCCGGCCCAGCGTGTTAGCTTTCAAAGGGCCTAAGCAATACCCATTTTATATGGATTAAATGAGATTTGAGATGCAAAGGTCAAGGATGGTCGATAAGCGCCAGTTTCTTCCCTTCTCACAGAGCCTTCCTAGCCACAGTCACTATCTCTCAGTTGGGCAGTCTCTTCTTATCTCAGAGATGATGCTGTGAGAATGCTGGCTAGGATTCTCAACTCCCTGAACCAGCGTGTCCCTCTGTTAGCTCAGACACAACAAATGCCAAACAGAATTCATCACCTCTGTATCAGTTCGTTTTTGCGCTGCTGATAAAGGCACACCTGAAACTGGGAATAAAAAGAGGTTTAATTGTGCTTACGGTTCCACATGGCTGGGGGGGCCTCAGAATCATGCTGGAGGTGAAAGTCACTTTTTACATGGTGGCAGCAAGAGAAAAATGAGGAAGAAGCCAAAGCGGAAACCCTGATAAACCCATCAGATCTTGTGAGACTTATTCACTATCACAAGAACAGCACAGGAAAGACCGGCCCCCATGATTCAGTTACTTCCCCCAGGTCCCTCCCACAACACGTGGGAATTCTGGGAGAAACAATTCAAGTTGAGATTTGGGTGGGGACACAGCCAAACCATATCAACCTCCAACTACCTCCCTGACCTCAAATGGCTTTGAAGAAGCCAAAAGGAGCTATTCTTGAAAAGAAATTGAGGCATCCAATGCATTGCCAGAGCCTGTTTATGTCACTAGAAGCATAGGCGGTGAAGTTGGGGCCTTGGTTTTCTTTTCTTTAGGATGGGGACAATAACACCCCTTCTCCCAGGTTTGCGGTGAGGATGCAGTGAGGTAAGCTCACAGGCTTGGTCTCGAGGTTACCTCGTAGGTATGCTTCCCTTATAGCCCCAACTGGTGAGCTTACCTTGTTGCATCCTCTAGGGCCTGGCCCAGAGGAGGTACTCAGAATGGCTACTGAATTTTTAATAATATATTCTCACAGCTGTGTCTTTTCTCCATTTCTATTGTCTCCAGGCCTGGATTAGTGCAGCCTCTGCCATATTGGTCTCCAGGCCTTCAAGCCGCTGCCCTCTCCCACTGTTCTTACAGGCTGTTGGCCAAGCTAATGCCCCTTAAGTTCACTTCTTGTTGGGCTATTTCCTAGTCAAGAAACCAGACAGGCTTCTTAAACAACCAGCCAAGCTCCCTAGCCTGTGTCTAAGTCCTCTGTACTCTGACTCTACCCCACAGTATCCAAATTTACATCTTGCTAATCCCTGAGGCACAGTTTCCGTTCCAGGCAACAGGTCTCTGGGCACACCTTCTATATGTTGGCCCCAGGCCTTTGTTTTTGCCATTTCCCTTATCCTTCAGTCTTGCCTCTATCTTCAGAAGTAGTTCAAATCCCACCTCCACCGTGACCTTTTCTCTAATTCTACAGCCTAGGATGATTTTTCCCACAAGCTAATTCCTATTGCTTTAATACATCCAAATTCCTATTTGGATAATAAATCCCATGCTGCACCCATCAGTTAGAATTTAATTGTCCTAGAACTTTTCTTATAAGCGTTGTGAAGTAAGGCTCTGTGCTGCTTTACCTCTCTGTGCCTCAGTTTCCTCCTCTGTGAAATGGTGATAATCATAGTTCCTGTTTCATAGGATTGTTATAAAGATTAAGTCAACATATGTAAAGGAAGTGCCTAGCCCCTAGTAAGTGTTTAATAGTGTTAGCTATTATTATTGTTCTGGGAACATAAAAAAGGGATCAATACAGCTTGTTTGATTATCAGGCATGTTTTGTGGGGAACATCAGGTGCTGGACTAAGGCTTTCACAGCCATCTGACCCAACATTGTGTATCTTTTAAACAGCACATTAATTCATCTGACAAATATTTATTGACTGCCTACCATGTACCAGGTACATACTGTACTGTAGGTGCCGGTCTTAGCTTTGTTTATTTTTGTATATGTGGCCAGCTAGCTATTCATATCTTGAAAAAACAGTGTAGGTCAAATATAGTCATCAAAGGGGCTTTAAGTTCAAGTCTTGGCTCCATCTGAGTGGCCTTGAACACATAATTGACCACATCTGGGCTTTAATCTCTGCTGCATAATGAGTGCTGAAGCTCAGTTCTCCATCTTAATATTTGTCAAAAGAACTAACGATGCTTTAAGTCACACATTAGCCAGGCAGAGATGGGTCCTCTCTCTGTTCTTGTTCCCAGCAGGCCTGGATATGGGATCTGCTTGTCTGGACCTGCACTCCACATGCTTGTTCTGCGACTATTAGTTAATCACCTTCTGTTTAAAGAAGGGCCTCTGAGGAACTCCCTGGCCTCATTCACATCACTACCCTTTTTGTTATTTTAGGTGAATAGAAGAGAGCATGATTTTGCTCCCCAAATGTTATGAGAGAAGAAGGGACGTGTGTACCTTTATCTATTTGTCATCT
This sequence comes from Nomascus leucogenys, assembly GCF_006542625.1. Lineage (NCBI taxonomy): Eukaryota > Metazoa > Chordata > Mammalia > Primates > Hylobatidae > Nomascus > Nomascus leucogenys. The sequence continues at coordinate 79,082,815 of NC_044397.1, forward strand.
CTCCCTTTTATTTGCCTATTTTCCTGAACTTTCATAATTAAATTACACACGTGCAAGCATATACACACAGCTCACTTATATGCTCCTTAACAGAAGGCCCTAAGATATATTTTTAACAAATCCAAAACATTCCTGGCAGCGCCTAGCACACTCCTAGTCCCATATGCTTGCCTAATACATACTTGCTGAGAGATGGAAACTGCCCTAGTTGCCATCATGGAAATGGAATGCTTTGTTTTTTTCCAGTGATATCCAAGTGTGGGTTGGTTGTGAACTCTACCATCTCCTTCTCTCCCCTTCCCAACTGAGTCAGAATTTCTGGAGCCAGGACCATGGACCCGGATGTTTGACAAGTATCCAGGTGAAGTATCCAGCATACTGAAGTCGGAGGCCCAGGGAGGCTGGCCCAACTGTGTCAAACTCAAATCAACTACAGCTGCCCATGAGCTAGATGAGGCCCCATTGACTGTTGGCTCAGAACTGCAGCTTCACAGAAAGAGGCAGCAGATGCCATTTAGCTCTGGCTTGTCTGGCCTGGGTTGCCAGTGCCTGCTCCCTGTTGCTCAGTCCTGAAGCCTGGTGTTCCCACGCACTCCCTCAGTGGCCTCAGTCACCAATGGCTCCTTTCCCTTCAATTGTCAGCCTTCGTCATGTGTGGCTTCCTGAATGAAGTTCAATTTCCCTTGAATATGTGATTTGCAAACCTGGGCATGATCTAGTTGCTTGGATTTTTCAGGACTAGATTGCTATATTCTGGGGAGTAACATATTCTAGAGCAGCAGATTTAAAACTTTCTGGACCATGACTTAGTTTAAGAACTCCATTTTACTCTGAGACTCAAGCTATATACAGATACACACACACACACACACACACACACACACACACACACACAAATATGCCCAGTGGCCAGGCACGGTGGCTCACGCTTGTAATCCCAGCACTTTGGGAGGCTAAGGCAGGTGGATCACTTGAGGTCAGGAGTTTGAGACCAGTCTAGCCAACATGATGAAACCCCATCTCTACTAAAAATACAAAAAAATTAGCTGGGTATGGTGGCGCATGCCTGTAATCCCAACAACTCAGGAGGCTGAGGTAGGAGAATTGCTTGAACCCAAGGCAGAGGTTGCAGTGAGCCAAAATCACACCACTGCACTCCAGCTTGGGCGACAGAGCGAGACTCTGGCTCAATAAATAAATATATATGCCCAGTGAAAAAACATATCCATCATATGTTTGTGCTTTGACATTTTCTATTTCATCAAGAAGACAGTCTTTAGGTGCAAAATCCAAATCTAGAGTCTCTGTAGAGAATGTGATGGAGGCTGTAGCTCTACCCCTCATCATTTTCAAATGATTTCAGGGTCTTCCATTGTTGTGCCAAACCCCTATTAACCTCCGTAGGGAAGGCACCAGGCTCAAGAGGCCAAAGAAGAGACCCAGAGCCAGCAAATGAGACATGGGGCTTTATTAAGGGATTACATACAGGGGAGAGAGTCCATTGGCAGCGGGCTGGGCAGGAAAACCACTGCCGCTTGCAAACAGCTTGCAGCGTATATACCATTTCACTCAACACCCTACCCCGAGGACCTCCACCTGGCAACCTTCATCTAACCCAAAACTCAGGGCTTCAGTCCCTGCACAGCTGGTGTTCCACGGGAGAGGCTGAAGGCTCAGATGTTCCTCAAAGACAAGGAATGAATCTCTGGCTTGGCCACACCCGGATTCCCTAGTTCAGAACACACATTCAGGTGCGTCTGCAATACAGGGTCATCCTCAGGGTATGCCGAAGTTATTGCTCTCAGGTGCATTTACCATACAGCATCTTCCTAATCCATCTATAGAATCCAGCTGATAATGTACTTGTTGTCCACTCTGGAAAGCACACCACCCTGCTAGTGAAGAAGGGTGACATTAGGATATACTTTTTAGAATTAGATGTGGAATTATTTTCAAAATATGCTGCTTCCCGTCTCATACACTTTCAGAATGCCTGGGACAGGGTGGGGGTTCTCAGTCCCTGGAAGAGTAGTCGAAAGCGTTTCAAGTGGATTTTCTAACCTCCCCACTGGCCCTGGGGGTGGGCGAGGCACAAACCCTCTGAAAATACCTGTAGCTGGGACCTACTTCCCTAATAGCAGCACAGCCACCCTTAACATTTTTAAAGTGGACAAAAAGCTGAGAATCTTTCTGCTATTTATAGCAAAGTACTTGTAATATATTCCACAACCAACAGTGTGTGGTCACACCATGGCTCCCTTAGCCCTTAATAATATTTTATTTTTTTTGTTAGACGAAGTCTCACTCTTGTCCGCTAGTCTGGAGTGCAATGGCACAATCTCGGCTCACTGCAACGTCCGCCTCCCAGGTTCAAGCAATTCTCCTGCCTCAGTCTCCCGAGTACCTGGGATTACAGGTGCATACCACCACACCCAGCCGATTTTTTAAAATTTTATTTTAAGTAGAGACGGGGTTTCGCCATGTTGGCCCGGCTAGTCTCGAACTCCTGACCTCAGGTGATCAGCCCGTCTCGGCCTCCCAACAGGCGTGAGCCACCACGCCCGGCCCTTCATAAGATTTTTTAGAGACCTTTCTGCATCCGCATATGTAAAGCTGAAACTTCAATCAGACTACCCAGTGTCATCTGAAGCGTCTTTGAGGGACGCCTGCAAAGCTGGTTCCACTTGACCTGGCTACATCTTCCTCACGGGCCTTCCAAACATATCTCCCAGCTGCTGGCTTTCCTTTCCTCGTGCCATTTCTTTTCCACCCGGGCTTCCCACCTTCCTTTCTGAACAGTTCTCACCTTCCAAGATTTCTTTCCCTGAACCCCATGGACACTGTCTGTACTGCGCAACTCTCGCTTGCATGATTGAAATCAGGCCTACGCATCTTAACTCCAAATGAATGGAGGGGAAGGACTAGGTCTCACACCTCTTTGGGTTTACCTCCATGCCGTAAGAAGAGCAGCAGCTCAATGAGAATTCCCCCTTGAAACTTAGCACCAGTGCCTTCTGTTAACCTCCCCACAGGCTTCCAGAGGCGATGTTGCAAAAAGGTTGGGGGTGCCCAGAGGTGATATAGCAAAATGGTTATCAGCACAGTTTCGGTGCTGGGTAGTGTGAATCAAGTTTCAGCTTTACATATGCAGATGCAGAAAAGTCTCTAAAAAATCTTACTAAAGGTTGAAGGGGAGAAACAAGTTACAGGACAGTGTATTTTGCTACCACTTGTGAGTGAAAGAGCATGTACACACGTTTGTTAATGCATGGAATTTCTTTGGATGAATCCAAGAGAAACTAGTAGTAGCAACTTCCTCCATGGAGAAAGAAAAGGAGATTTATTTGCTTTTTTTCACTAGAGACCTTTTGAGTTTAGTAATGTGTGCATGTATTGTCTAGTTTAAAACTTAACATTTCAAAAATTCCAGCTTTTTGCAGCCAGGCGTGGTGGCTCATGCCTGTCATCCCAGCACTTTGGGAGGCCGAAGCGGGCGGATCACCTGAGGTCAGGAGTTCGAGACCAGCTTGGCTAACATGGCGAAACCCCGTCTCTGCTAAAAATATAAAAATTAGATGGGTGCGGTGGCGGGGGCCTGTAATCCCAGCTACTCGGGAGGCTGAAGCAGGATAATCGCTGGAACCCGGGAAGCAGATGTTGCAGTGAGCCGAGATCACCCCATGGCACTCCAGGCTGGGCGACAGAGCAAAACTCCATCTCAAAAATAATAATAATAATAAAAATAAATAAAAAATTACAGCTTTTATGCTCACTAGCTGTGTAAGTTATAGAAAGTTATTTGATTTTCCTAATCCTCAATTTCCCATCTGTAAAATGGAGCTAAGAAACCCTATGTAACTGGATTGGGTAATGCACACAAATTATGTAGCAGACTGCCTGGCTCATTTATTGTATGAATTCATGAGATGGTAGCTATTATTTTTTTGTTGGCCGACCCAGGTACTTAGAATTCTGTTTCTTGCCTTCTTATTTTAACCCAAAGCCTAGAAGCTTGGAAAACAATGATCATTACCTTGTATTTCTCACACGTTGTAGCATTTGGTGACCTGCGCCAGATCAGCGTGTGGTTGAGGGCAGTATAACCACACCGCCTGTGCTAGGAGCTGACCCTTCCCTTCATTTCTTCCCCTCCATCATCCTCCCTTTCCCTTTTTACCCTTAAGGCACTCTAATCTTTGATCCTTGCAACGATTATTCTGTAACTTAATCCCGCAAAGACGCCTCAGATGACACTAATGAGCACCTTCAAAAACTGGAAATTCTTGAATCAAAGCACAAGATTCTACCCAAGGTACTTAACTTCCAGTTGGTTGCTTTCGCCACAGTGAGGGAGCTGTATAAGCAGTGATTCATTTCAGCTCCTGTTGCCTGAGCCTATGTAACTTTATCAGAATTATTGTGAGTCACATCAACTCTCTGCCCTAATTAACTTTTTCTGCTAAAGTGGTTTTAAGATAATGTACTTGCTTTTATTTAAATCTTGGGAAATAGACCTTCCAGAGGCTAGAGCTTGATGCAAAATGATTGTCAACTTTTGCTATTTAATATTTTTCTGAAATCTTTTGGTAGTTGTGGCCATACCAAAGTGGATTACTTTCCAGTCTTATTCAGGAACAAGACGTATTATTCTAATTTGTAATGGGGGACAGGGAAGTGTGGAAGAATAAGATTATGTGTCAGTGTCTAATCACATTAAAACATAATAACAGCTAATATTTATTGAACACTTACTATGCACCAGACCCTGTGCCAAACATTTATTTATTCAAACACTTATTTAGTTCTCGCCCTAATTCTACAAGGACTTGTCCTCATTTTACAGATGAAGAAATTAAGGGACTCGCCCGAGAAGTTAAGTAGCAGAGCTTCCACTCAGAACACTGGCTATAAAGCACATCTTCTTAACCAATACCTAGGTCATGGATCCAGATGCTTTTTCTGTAAACGGCCAGATAGTAAAAATTTTAGGCTTTGTGGAAATACCTTACAGCAGAAGGCAACCACAGACAATATGTAAAAGAATGGGTATGACTCTGTTCCAATAAAACTTTACTTATGGGCAGTGAGATGTGAATTTCACGTAATTTTTTTATGTCATGAAGTATTATTTTTCTTTTGATTTCCCATCATTTAAAAAGGTAAAAACCATTTTTAGCTTATAGGTACAAAACAGATGCTGGACCAGACTTGGCTGCAGGCCATAGATTGCCAAGCTCTGATCTAGATCGTTGAAAATAGGACAAATTATGCGAGAATGAAATAATCACTGTAAGAGGACTCCCCATCCTATTCTAGATCCTTCTGGACTTTAGCCAGGGTCTAAGTCTCATGCTGGATGTTCCTTTTTCAAGAAATCACTTTCCACCTCAATCTCCTCTTCAACCTCAGAGTCAGCCTGCTCTCCTGGGTTGCTCAGAGCCTCTCCTGGACCCCTACTTAGACTGCCCCTTCCTAGGCAGTTTTCCTTCCTGCCTCTTCCCCCGGGCTCCTATCTCCTTCGAGAACTGGTAAAAGCTAGAGTGCTTTTTCAAAATCTCTATTATGTGTATTTGCATTTTAAAGGAGGTTTCTGGATAGGGCAATTCAAAGATAGAGCTCTGGAGCATTTAGCCTGGGAAGATGGGTGTGGTGCATTTGGGGGGTGTGCATTTGGGGGGTGTGGTGCGGAAATTCAAAGATAGAGCTCTGGAGCATTTAGCCTGGGAAGATGGGTGTGGTGCATTTGGGGGGTGTGCATTTGGGGGGTGTGGTGCATTTGTGGGGTGTGGGAGAAGAAACTTTTGCGCAGAGAGATTCTTATCACCCTTACAGTCATACTGAACAGAGCCTGAGAGGCTGGCCCTGACCAAGAGCCCCAGGGCCTCCAAGATCTCTGGACTAGGCTTGGCTGAGGGTAGGGAAAGGCTATCGCTGTACTGTGGGAACCCCCAGGGGTTCTTTACCTAACAGCTGTGATTAATGTGTTGAACGGAGGAGGGGATGACTTCCTTCTTTGGCCCACTCAGAGTTCCCCGGAGGTGACAGCCACTCCAGGCACTCGTGTCTGTGGCAGGCACCCCATGGGAAGAGGTTGCATCAGCTCCAAGGTCTTTCCAGTTGCATCAGGTGGTCCTTAAGAACTGTATGTGGTTGAGACTCCCAACTCTTGGACACAGCAGAGGAGCAGAAAGTTGCCTTCTCAAAGGGGCACGTGCTCCCTGAGCTGTTTTATGTCCTTGAGCTTTCCTGTGTCTTGTGATTGTTTTCCCTCCGCTCCCTCCCCAAATATACATCACAGACATTTAATCTTGTGTTAATTATGCATATGTTTCTGAGCCTACCAAATTCATCTGCATGTAGAAGTTTACTTTTATCCCATGTCATAGTTGCGGGGGCCAAGGCTCTTGGTTCTGTAAAGGTTTGCTGAAAATCACTGAGATGAGGCAGGTTGATTAATTGGAGAAAAGGAATATCCATTTATTTAACGTGCATTCACAGGAGCCTTCAGCATGAAGACTCAGAGATACGGGGGAAATTGTCCATTTTTATGCTTAGGTTCAACAAAGTATGGACAGCCATGTAGGAATACGATTGGAGGAAAAGAGTAGATCTAAGGCTAATAGAATGAGCAGGGAAGCCCAGCAAGAAATGTCTGTCTAGATTCTCCCCGGCCTCTCTGAGTGTGCATTTATTCCTTCTGGGTGTGAGGCAGTACCCTCTCTGGAATGGGGGTCTTACGACCTACTATCAAACAAGGTAGGTCGGATAATTTATTTATGGCCAGTTTTAATTTTTATTATTTATTTATTTGAAACAGAGCCTTGCTCTATTGCCCAGCCTGGAGTGCAGTGGTACCATCTCAGCTCACTGCAACCTCTGCCTCCTGGGTTCAAGCAATTCTCCTGCCTCAACCTCTTCAGTAGCTGGGACTACAGGCACGAGCCACAACGCCTGGCTAATTTTTGTATTTTTAGTAGAGATGGGGTTTCACCATGTTGGCCAGGCTGGTCTTGAACTCCTGACCTCAAGTGATCCTCCCGTCTCGGCCTCCCAAAGTGCTGGGATCACAGGCATGAGCCACCACGCCCGGCCCATATGGCCAGTTTTTATACAGATAGGGTGAAGGGAAAGTTAAACTAATATTTTTAGGCTTTATGGCTGGCTTTGGAAAAGGCTTCTGGTTTCTATGGCTAGCCTCCGAGGAGAATGGGACTGAGAGACAGGAGGGCAAGAGAAGGTCAGAGAAAATAATTTGCTTCTGAGGCTGCTGCTGAGGGCTTCATTTTGGGCTGTTGTTTTCTGATCCCTAGCACAGTCTTTCTGGGAAGGTGGGAGGGTACCTGACTCCGTTTATTGTAGATCCAGCTAAGACTCCATGGCTGTCCAGAGCTTTCTCCGTGGTTTTCTCATGGTAACTGCAAATGGTGAAAGGAGGATATTTGGCAGGCCTGTGCTCAAGGAATAGCAAGACAGAAGAAATGCCTGACCGCTATCCTCCCAGAGGTAGAATATTCCCAGGGAAATGCCTTTCTTTGTCAAAGTCTATTTTCTTTTCTTTTCTTTTTTCTTTTTTGCCAGCTAAGTATATGCCTGTACTTTTGGACCCAGAGAAACAATAGAATGTACTGTTGTATTTTTATTCTCTTTGATTTTTTAAATTCCAGAATTTTCCTTTTCCTTTTTTGGGGAGGAAAAAAAAGTAAAATAAATAGTTAAACTGTGATATGATTTGACATTCCCCCGTAGCTTCAGAAAGGAAATTTATATAATAAATATCTGTCTTTCGCCCTTTTCTCCCTCCAAGGTCAAGTTTGGTTTTTAGATGTGGCTTATAATATCTTTATATTGTTAGAGGGTTTGAAACTCATCAATATTTGAACAACATCCTGAATTGGATGGTGTGTGGGTAGTGTTATATTTGGCCTCTGTGTCTGCCTCAGAGGTGGGGGTTTTAGGATGGATTGATTAACACAGAATGTTAAGCCTAATAATGAAATTGTGGATGGTTCTGAGCTTGGAGCTCTCTATTCAGACTTTCTGCCACTGAACAGTGTGGTGGCTCCATTCACCCCATGCTGCTTTTTTCTAGACTCGTCTTCACTTACCACACTCACAGATTCCAATTTCTATTCTTGCCTGAACAGAGGAAGGGAGCCTTGAATACACAGGCAGGATTAGGCACATGAGTGGATAACCCACTTAGAGTAGCCCACTTCCAGACAGCCCAAATTCTAGAAGAGCATCTAAAGAGGGATGGGTATTATTTAAATTTGTTTCCATTTAATTCTCTGCATCCTTGGTCTAAGCACAGCTGTGTCGCTGTGGTGATGTCCCTTGCCTATTTGGGATGATGATTAGAGCTGGGATGGCATATGGTAATAACAGATACCGTTTATTATTGAGCATCGACAGCAGAACTAAGAAGATGTATATGGGTTATCTCTTTAGTCCTCACAGTAACTCTGCAAGTGGCATTTTCTTCATGCGGCAGATGGAAAAACCGAGGCTAAGAAGGATTACTCAACTTGCCCCAGACCACACAGCTTGAGTAGCAGGGCTACTCCAGCTAACTCCAGCTGTCTGTGCGCTTTCAACTCTTACCGCGCTACACCTGATCCCGCGGGTACAGGGCATGCGCGGGCGGTGAGGGCGCGTCGGCTCCTTCTCCCTTTGTCTGCAGCGAGTGATTCGCGCGCCCCCTGCCTGAGCCGTCCCGGCTTTGCTTTGTCTGTTGCTTTGTTGGCGAGACCTCTGAGTAGTTTGTTCGGTGCACAGTAAAGAGCTCTTTAGTTTTATTGAAATTATGTTTATGTTAAAATTATGTTATCCAAAATCTTGGATTACAGAGCAGCAGAACTGTTTGCAAGGACTACTGTTTGGTGAGTTGTTACAGAAACACCTTGTAAAATAATGAGTTATGTGAGCTGGAAGAATCAAAGACGTGGAACTGGGCAATGTAAACACTTCATTCCCGCCAGTAACAGCTGTAAAATGATGATAGCGCAAGTCTCTTGACTTTATTCCCTTACTCTGATTTTTATTTTACAGTACATTCATTTCTAGATCTTGTTGCTAGTTTTTAAAAAATTTTTAATTTTTTTTTTTTTGAGACAGGGTCTTGCGCTGTTGCCCTGGCTGGAGTGCAATGGTGAGATCACAGATCACGGAAGCCTGGAACTCCCTGGCTCCAGCAAGCCTCCCACCTTAGCCTCCCAAGTAACTAGGACTGCAGGTGTGTGCCACCATGCCCGGCTACTTGTTTTTTTTTTTAGTTGAGATGGGTTGGTGGGGGGGGAGCTCTGCCTATATTGCCCAGGCTGGTCTTGAACTCCTGATCGCAGTGGATCCTCCCACCTCGGCCTCCTGGTGTTAGAACTACAGGTGTGAGCCACTGCTCCTGGCCATTGATCTTTTTGCTTTTTTTTTTTTTAATACCTCACTCAATTTTTTAGAATTTTTTTTTGGTATTAAACATGATGGATTTCACATTGTTTTAAAAAGTAATTGGGAAGGAATACTGTTTCAGAGGACAGCTTACAGAAATCTCTACTGTATGACACAGTTTCTTGTTGGTAAACACCGTTAAAAAAGTTCAGAAGATTCCATGAGAACTTATAATTCCCCATGGTCTATTTAGAATCCTAAACAAGTACACAGTGATTTACAGTGAACTGAGAGAGGAAGATCTAGGAAGAAGAAATTTTAAATTTGCTTGGCTCTTTTCTTTTCCTTTCTTTTCTGAGGCAGAGTCTCACTCTGTCACCCAGGCTGGAATGCAGTGGTGCTATCTCGGTTCACTGCAAGCTCTGCCTCCCAGGCTCAAGCAATCCTCATGCCACAGCCCCCAAGTAGCTGGGATTACAGGCGTGCACCACTATGCCCGGCAAATTTTCTTTGTATTTTTTGTAGAGACGAGGTTTTACCCTGTTGTCCAGGCTGGTCTCAAACTCTTGGGCTCCAGCGATCTGCCTTCCTCGGCCTCTCAAAGGGCTGGGATTACAGCTCTGAGCCATTGTGCCTGGCCCCCGATTTTATTTTCAAAAATACATTTAGTGACAAAACATCACTTTCTACCTACATACTTAATTTTGGTTTCTCTCAGTTTTATTTTGTTTTTTGACACATTTAAATTCCCTAAATACATTCTAAATATTTTAAGCCATTTTTCCCCTCTCTCCCTCCTTCCCTCCCTTCCTCTTTCCTTCCCTTCCTTTCTTTCTTCTTCCTTCGTTCCATCTTTCCTTCTCCCTTTCCCTCTCTTCTTCTTCCTTTTAATCACAAGGTGCCTTCCCCTGTTGGGAATGAGACAATCATTTTGTAAACATATTAATTTAAAAAATTTGTTTAGAGATGTCCTTTGAAGTGAAGCTTCCATACTTTTCATACTTTGGAATTTTTCAAAAATATTTGTCTTGAAGGAAGTCTTGTTAAAATCTAAAGGACCAAGAAACATATTTTAGTTCTAAGGTGTTTTTATAGAGACTCTGATAGCTAATGAATTGAAAGAAATACTGCTTTACGCACTATGGAAATGCAATGATTATCCTGCTGCCAACGTAACCTGGAGTGATATATAACCACCTCTCCCTGGCCTGGGAGATTAATGAAATGACTCTAATTTTGGCAACCCTTCACACCAAGAGCGGGTAATGTAACTCTAAGTTGATTTGAGCAAAGGGCAGAGCAGACTTTAAACAGAGCATCATGGCTTCTACTCACTTTGGCGACATTTGGAGTTGCTATTTCAGCCCTATTTGATAAAGGTTGTCTGGGACCTCCTTAGCCTCTGTTTCCATGCCTGCGCCAAGATGACACTGTGACTGCAGTCCAACTTGCCTCCTCTGTGAGATGACATACCCTTCAGATGATTGTGTTTGCCAGTTAATAAACAGTCACTTTTTGAAATGGAATCTCTCTCTGTTGCCCAGGCTGGAGTGGTATGATCTCGGCTTACTGCAACCTCTGCTTCCCAGGTTCAGGCAATTCTTCTGCCTCAGCCTCCCAAGTAGCTAGGACTACAGGCACCTGCCACCATGCCCAGCTAATTTTTGTATTTTTAGTAGAGACGGGGTTAAGCTGTGTTGGCCAGGCTGGTCTCCGACTCCTGACCACAGGTGATCCACCTGCCTCGGCCTCCCAAAGTGCTGGGATTACAAGCATGAGCCACCGCGTCTGGCCCACTTGGTGTTTTGATCAATCTTATAGGAATGTATACCTTGTGTTTTAAGAGTCAACCTTTTTTTTTTGGTTACTGCTTCACTTCTACCTCTTTCAGTTATTCATGGTACCTAAGTCAAAAGGGGCTTCTCCTTTGCAGCCAGCCCATAAGACTCTCAAGGCGATCTGTTTCTGTGGTAGCTAAGAGAATGAGCTTTGGAGGCTCACAGGCTGGGTTCAAATCCGCTCCCATCAGCACCTCATGAGGGTGTTATAATGATTAAATGAGGCACTATGTGAAGGAAAACACAGTGCCTAGAACAGAGAAAAAGGATTTTTTTTAAACAAAACCTTTTGAATGTTTTCATTCAATGGTTTTCTTCTAACAGCTTATATTATATTATCAGAGCCCATTGACCACAATGGCCAATAACATCATGAAAGGAGACATGACACTTCTGGTGGAGGAACATGACCCCTCCAATAAAGCTGTCCTGTCAAAACATCAAGCCCATATCTATTCAAGCCTCCGTCTAACTACCTCTTCTCAGAAAATAATAGGGCACAGGTGGCACAGCCCAGAACATGGGAACTCCTAGAACAAATGACTCAATGTCTTCAATAACAGAATAGCCAGAAAAAGCGTGTGGGGAGGGAAACTCAGACTAAAAAAATGTCAGTGGGATGGCAGCCAACTGCCACATGTGGACAGGCCCATTTAGGAGACAATTGGGAAAAGTAAACATTGACTGGACCTTTAATACAATTAAAGACTTATGGTTAACTTTTAGTAGTTTTTTTTTTTTTTTTGAGACAGGACCTCACTCTGTTGCCCAGGAGGGTCTTTGCTCAGGCAACCTGCTTGCCATGGCCTCCCAAAGTGCGGGGATTACAGTCGTGAGCCACCACACCTGGTCAATTTTTTTAGTAGTGATAATGATTTTGGATTGGTTTTTAAAAGGTCTTTATTTTTAGAAATGTATACGTAAATATTTTAGAAATATGCACTTAAATATTTATTTAAAATTTACGGATGAAATGATGTGATGTCTGAGTATAGAGGGAACGAGAGTGGCACTGCCTTGGTAATTGTTGGAGCTCCCTGGTCGGTAGATGGTGGCTTATCATGCTGTTCTGTCTACTTTTATGTATGTTGAGATTTTTCATGAGATGAACTAAAAATGATCAAAACAAAGCAAAATAACTACAACAAAAACAACCGTGCCAAAATCGACTGGACCCTCAATATAAAGAAGCACATTCCCGCAGTTCCTCCACCTGCTTTCTGCTCAAATCATGGTGTCTGTTTCTAGGTCATTGATTACAAGAGGCTTCCTTACTAGGGCAGGTGATTTCCCCCATCATGGTTTATTATCCTTAACAGAATTTGAGAAAATGGCTGTTTCAGGTTGGTTGCTGTCACCTGCCTCTGAGGTCAAATACTGCTATCAGGAGTTGACAGTTGCTATTTGGCTCAAAGTACTTGAGGTCATGGTCATTCCATTATCTTTCTAAGACCGCAATTTTTGAACCTGCCTTTACTGGATATCAGGTGCTCGGTTGGTTGTCTTTTTATAGATGGCATCAATATCAGGTGGCATATAAAAGCTTTCCCAAACCATGATTGCCTTATTAATCAATTCATAAAACTGATCAGGAAAGTGTTAGGGTATCTGTTAATGTAGTAGTTAGGAAATAAATCTAAACCCTACCTTTGTCTGATAAGTAGGTTTTTAAAAAGGAATGAGGATGAAGTTCAAACAAACAAATGCATCTTATTATTTAATTTGCTCTTCTCTCTCTTGACCTATAATTTTTGCTCCATGTAATGTCTTCAGTTAGCAACTAAAAATATTTCTCTTTTCTGAGTGCAGATAGCCGTAATTCGACAGCGTGGGTTCCTTTTGTTATTGCCTTCATCTTGGAGAAACTGGACATATGTTTTGGGGTTATTAAAATAAATGTTGAGCTAACAGATTAGATATTTTTGAATTAAAAAAAATCAATTCAAACAGCCAGGCGCGGTGGCTCACGCCTGTAATCTCAGTGCTTTGGGAGGCTGAGGCACGCAGATCACATGAGTCCAGGAGTTCAAGACCAGCCTGGCCAACATGGTGAAACCTCATCTCTACTAAAATACAAAAATTATCCAGGCACGGTGGCATGAACTTGTAATCCCAGCTATCGGGGAGGCTGAGGCATGAGAGTCACTTGAACCCAAGAGGTGGAGGTTGCAGTCCTGGGCGACAGAGTGAGTCTGTGTCTCAAAAACAAAACAAAACAAAACAACAAAACAAAAAAACAATTCATTTGGCTTAAATAAAATTCTATCTTCATGCTATCACATTTAATCAAGATAGGCAGCATGCATCTTTCAGAAATACTAATCAGTTTATCAGGACTCTGGACCAAAACATTTACTGTTTAAGTCAAATAAAATACTTATCTTATTAAAATCACTATGTTGGCTGGGCACGGTGGCTCACTCCTGTAAACCCAGTGTTTTTGGAGCCTGAGGAGGGAGGATCGCTTGAGGCCAGGAATTTGAGACCATCCTGGGCACACGGTGAGACCCCATCTCTACAAACAATTTTTAAACATTAGCCAAGTGTGGTGGCACATGCCTATACTAGCTACTTGGAAGGCAGAGGTGGGAGGGTCACTTGAGCCTAGCAGTTCAAGGCTATGATTGCACCACCGCACTCCAGCCTGGGTGACAGAAGGAGACCCTGTTTTTATAAAATAAGTAAATAAAAATAAAATCACTATATTGGGGATTATTTATTAAAATTCATGGGCATGCTAAAAGTTAAAAATATTATATTTGATTAGTAAATGACACATTCTATCAGAGAAAGAAGTATAATTGTTATAATTCATTAACAATTCCACATATTTTATGATGGCTTCTAAATTTCAAGACTTTAAGAGTTTCTGATCCCCATCGGCCTTGGAAGTTTCTAGACCCACAGAACATTCTGTCACTCTCCTCCACAAGCTTGACTGTATGTGTGTTTCCGGTTCCTGATATCAAACCGAATGCATGCTGGTAATTTTCCTTTCCTTCTCACGGTGGGCTCAGGGGCAGTTTGGTTCTACATCTGGGTGGACCAGAGGCTTCTTTCTGTTTCTCTAATTCTTCCACATTCTGTAAGAGCTGGTTTAAATGTTATTTCTTCTGTGAAGTTTTCTACTTTGTTACCACAGCCCCCACCCCCCAGCTGAATTAAGCTCACCCTCAGCACTTAATCTGTTGTGTAAACACTGCAGATTTAGTTTAGATTATCCTCACACTCAGCCCTGGGCGTCCCAGGACTTGGTGGCTTGCCCCTCTTGGCAACCCTAGGGCCCAGCAGGGTTCCAGGGCCGCCATAAATGTCTGTTGAAGGACGATGCCTTCCTGCTTCTGCTTTGACCTCCATTTTGTCTTCTGAAGCTTTGTCCTATGCTTTCGAAAGGGCTCTCCTTTCAATTATCCCCTTAACACCTCCTACTAGCCCTGAGATGTGGCTAAAGGAGTTCTAACAACTCTGAGTTTAAAGAGGCAGGCAATTTACCTTACCAAGTCCTACACTCAGTTTCTGGAAGAAATCTGACTACTACCAGGTCTCTCTACTCTCCTAAGACAGGTGCTTTGTTCTGTTTTTTGTTTGTACCAAGCAGTTGTCAAAATAACTTAAATATTAACATTTCTTACATATTCTCCACTCCTGAGAGATAGATAAGAACTGAACCTTCGCTCATTCCTCTATAGCAATCCTAGGGCTGACTTTGGGACTGTATCCAAAACCTCAGGGAGGCGCCTTGTCTCAACTCTCTCCATAGGATTCTGAGGCTCTGGAAAGGGGGCAGCAACCTGACCTGAGTTGGGTGAATCACCCTGGGCTCTCTGAGTTTTCAGGTACTACGTGCTACCTTGATGAGGGGAGTATTTGAACTGAGGAAAGGAAACTATGTCACAATGTTTTACATTTCTTTTTCTGACTGCTGTCATTTTTCCCTAAAGTGTATCACTAAAATATGACACATGGAGCATCTCCATTTCATAAGTTGAAGTGCTGAGACCTGGGCATGGTGGCCATGCCCTTTATGAAGGAGAGCATTGTTCAAAGCCTGACAGTCACTGATACAGGTCTGAAATCCCCAGCCTGCCCTTCCTTTTGGGATACCAATGGGACTGATGTTTCAAGGCTGAAGTTTTAGATGCATTTCCTATGAACATGCTCCCATCCAGCTAAAAAGAATTAGAGCAAGGACTCTGTGTGTAATTCACACATGACTCTGCATACCAGTTTATAATAATTGTGTAATAAAAATGGCTTAGCTGAGAGTTGCTATGCAGTACTGTTTAGCAGCTTGCTTCCAATATTGCATTTACAAAAATTACATATTTCATAAAATCAGGCCTGTCTCTTACTTAATCATCCCACACATCATATAAATCTTTAAAATGGACAGGTCTATAAATCACTAGCATTTTTCATTTACTACTTATTCTAAGCCAGGCAGTTTCTTATTTAAATTGCCATACGAATAAATCTAATAATCCTTATTCACTTACATCATCTCAAACTTTAAATCTTATTCCAGCTGAGGTCATAAGTGAAATCAGTATTGAGGGCAGAACTAGCAGCTGTAACAACTATAATAGCTTGCCAAATTATATTAAAGGGCCTAAATAACATTAAAAAAATGAGGAAAAATTGAATTACATGATTAAAGTGTGATGTGCTGAATCAGGCAAATGTGGGGCCTAAACAGAGCTTCTGCCTGGGGTGTCGCTTCCATGTGGGATTGGTGCCAACTGGAAGAGAGAGCCACTTGCCTAAACCCTCTTATCTACAAACCTTGATTAAAATCTAGATCAGAGTTTCTCAACCTTGGCACTACTGACTTTTTTACAAGAGGTGGAGTCTTGCTTTGTTACCCAGGGTAGCCCCAAACTCTCTGGGCTAAAGTGATCCTCTCACTTCAGCCTCCCAAGTAGCTGGGACTATAGGCGCCCCAGCATTATTCACATAGTCAGATAGTTCTTTGTTATGGGGGCTGTTCTGTGCATAGTAGGATGTTTAGCAGAATCCCTGGTTTCCATCCACTAGATGCCAGTAACGCCCTCTACCCCCAGTTGTAGCAGCTAAAAATGTCTTTAGACATTGCAAATGTTTCCTGGGGGACAGTCACCCCCACTGATAACTACTGCTCTGGATAATGAGACAGGATTGGATTTGGGCCTCTCCCAGGGATGTTGGGACATCTCTGGGTCTTCCAGGGAGACATGTTCTGCACTGTGCCCCTTTCTTTAGCCTTGGTTTTGCGGCGTTAGAGGGCAAACAAGGAGTTCAGTGTGTATCTCATTCAAACAGTGGTCCAGGAGAAGAAGCAGAGGAGAAGGAACCATGATAAGGAGAGCAGGGAGAACATTCAGTGGACAGGACAACTTTGAACTCAGGGCAAAGCGTCTCTGATGTTGAGGACCGATCATTTCCTTACCCTTTCCCATTGAATTCTCAGCCCGCTCTATGCCCTTTATGAGACTACAGGGGCATCACAGACCTGACATTCACAGCAGCTCACAGCATGACTGTAGAGTAAAAATGATTTTTGTATGCACCATAAGTAGTTCAGAAAGGTGATGTGATTTTTGTAGTGATCAAAAGAAAATGGTGAATGTTTGTATAGGGGACATTTAAATCTCAATAATTGGCTTTTGAGAAACTTAGCATTATCAGGCATGTACCAATGTTGAGAATGAGGGATCTGGTTTCCTCTCTTCTTATGGCTGGTAGATTGTATCTTATAATGGCTGGCAGAGATGCCAATAGTTCACCTCCGAGCTGGGGAAGGAACTGGCTGCAATTAGTTTCCCAGAAAGATTCTGCCAGGTCTTTGACAGACTAAGGAGTTATTCCCCATATAAATCATTCTTGCTCTGCCATCTTAAATGCACGTGCTATTTTAGAAGGGCATCCATCCTACATCACCTAAGACCAAATAAAGCAAATAGTGCCATTACAATTTGGAGATGAAACTCACTGACAGCTCAATGTAACAGAATGCCGGGGGGAGGCATTTATAATTATGGGTTGGCAGTACCTCATGCCTAACTAATGGGAATGGTGACATCATTTATACTGAGGATCAGAAAGACAGAACCAGGAAACAAAATTAGAAGGAAATTTGTTGTGTCCAGGAAATCTGCTTTTTGAAAGGTTTTTGATCAGCATTGAGAATGGCAAAGTCGTTCCATTTTCTGAAACCTATGGTGACTTCTGACTCATGGAGCTGTCAGACCGATTCACTTTGTATAGGAAAGAGACCATTAATCCAGCCCAATTTTATGTGTAATTTTTGGGACCTCACTCCATCTTTCCCCTTTATTTCTCCATATAAAATATTATTTTCATTCATGTTCTTTAAAGATGAACTTAAAGCTCCCAGCATTTCATTTAGTCATCCTACAGAAGATACAGATGATGCCTTCTGGTATCTTCCCACCTAATTAAAATGCTCCAGGATGCCTGATATTTAAGATAGCATTATTACTCCAACAGTAAAGAGTATAATTTTTCCTCACAGTCAATTTTCTGCATCTCCCTGAGTAGATAGAGACAGGATGAGAAGCCAAGAAATAGCCTATGCTTTCCTGGTGTAGCTGGGCCCCACTGCCAGGGTGAAGTCACTATCTCAATTTCCACTTCATCTTTCTATTAGCTATGAATATTAGCAGTAATTGGCTTTGGTGGTTTGGAGTAATTTCTACATGTTAGGCACGCGAATGTATTTTTTGGGTTCCAGAACTAGTATTTGGTGACTCCAAGGCCAGGGATAAAAATGAAGAGATGGAGAGACAAGATTTCCTGCCCTCTAATTGGCAGCACCTGTGGACTCTGCTCATGACCAGACTCACGAATGCTTCATCCAAGGTTTCATTTCATCAGTATGAGGAACCTGTCTGATTTGAGAAAATTCTTTCTTAAAATGGGCTTCTAGTGGTAAAGCCATTGTCTTTTAAGGAAATCATCAAATACCTTAAAATTAGACATGCAATCAGCTGCATAAATGACACACTCACTAAATCAATCCTTTATCAGGTAAGACGATGGAGTCAATGCCTGTTTTATTGACAGATCATTTTGTATCTTACATAAAATATTTTGCGTTTTTAAGGACCCCTTTTATTCTGGGAGAACAAACACTTATAGGCTAATGTTAGCCTGTTTTTCTTCATTAATGCTGATGGTTGATATGCATACTCTGAAGTTGGTCACCTGTATCAATATGGGGGGATAAAGACTGCTAGAAGGTTCACACTAGAGGCCCATGGAATGGGTCATTGCTAAAAAACAAACGGGCTACAGTGATTTGACTGGCTGCTACTTGGTAGTAGAGTCGACGTCTTTTCTGCTACCCATGTCTAGCCCTGGGCCTGTTACATATAATAACAATAATAACTTTCATTAAGCACCATGACATGCTGGGAGGGGAGTGCTCAGCACCACATGTGTAACCCATTTAAATCTCATGACAGCCCGGTGAGGTCGTGAGCTGGTGATTTGCTCATTCACTCTCAGGTCCATTCTTTGCTCTTGTCCTGCTCTGCTCCGTACCGCAGCCATCAACATTTCCCAGGCTCCCTGGCTTCTCGTTAGGTTCAGCCAATAAGAGGCACTGGCAGAGGCTGGAGGGCAGGAAGAGGGAAGATGTGAGGGGATTTATCCCTTTCCTGTGCTGATGCCAGTGCTGACTCCAGGAGCAGCTGTGTCTCCCCTATGGACCCAGTGCCCAGTAGCCCTGGCTTTTGGGCTCTGATGTCACCACCTGCTCTGGTTGTCCCTGCAGCCCCATGGATGGTGGTGGCTTCCTGCTGCAGCTCATATCCAGGTCATCTCACCATCCCATTTAGCTTCCCCACTCTTCCCTCATCTAGGGAACCAATTCCACATATTAAATGCCCTCTTTGAAATGCCTAGAGTGGTTTCTTTTTTCCTGGTTGGAACCTGACTGATATAGATGTTAATAAATTACCTAAATTCTACATACGAGAAAACTAAGGCTCGGAGAGGTTAAGAAACATACACAGGCCTGGTCATTCAGCCCATGACTCTTAACCGTGAAGCAATCTTGCCTCAAAATACAAATAAAGGCTTGGTGCGGTGGCTCACACCTGTAATCCCAGCACTTTGGGAGGCCCAGGTGGGAGGATTGCTTGAGCCCAGGAGTTCGAGACTAGCCTAACCAATTTTTTGTAGAGACAAGGTGAAACCCTCTCTCTGCAAAAAATACAAAAATTAGCTGGGCGTGGTTTTGTGCACCTGTAGTCTCAGCTACTCAGGAGGCTGAGGTTGGAGGATCACTTGAGACTGCGAGGTGGAGGGTGCAGTGAGCAGAGACTGTGCCACTGCATTGCAGCCTGGGTAACAGAGCAAGACTCTGTCTCAAAAAACAAACACACAAACAAACCAAAACAACCCCAAAAAACAAAAAAAAGTTGTCAAGTTGTCAAGTAATTAATGAAGCAACTCAAATTTGGACACATCAGACTTGGACACATTGGGCTAAGAAAACTTTGACTATACTTGCATCTTGGCTAGAAGATATGTTTTAGCAAGTTGTGTGTGTGTCCTTCCCTCCCTCCCTCCCTTTCCTTCCTTCCTTTCTTCCTTCCTTCCTTCCTTCCTTCCTTCCTTCCTTCCTTCCTTCCTTCCTTCCATTTCCCACCCCCCACCTCTTTTTCTTTTCTTTCTTTCTTTTTTGAGACAGAGTCGCCCTCTGTTGCCCAGGCTGGAGTGCAGTAGCACGATCTCAGCTCACCTGCAACCTCTTCTCATGAGTTCAAGTGATTCTCCTGCCTCAGCCTCCTGAGTAGGTGGGATTACAGGAGTGTGCTACCACGCCTGGCTAATTTTTTTTTTTGCATTTTTACTAGAGACAGGGATTCACCATGTTGGCCAAGTTGGTTTTGAACTCCTGACCTCAAGTTATCCACCTGCCTCGGCCTCCCAAATTGCTGGGATTACAGGTGTGAGCCATCGTACCCGGCCAAGTTGTGTCTTTGTTTAACCATCATAAAACTGCCTTAATTACCTCACAGGATGATTCTAATATAAAATACAAGGCAAATACAAGGCAAGACTTAGCCACCTGGGTTCTTCTAAGAAACCATGCCCTGGAGGTGGAGTCTCAATTGTGCCGTAAAGTTTATGTGGGAGTACCCATATAGGGGATTCTGTATATCTGATTTTGGTTCAACCACAAGGTTGACAAATATTTTTGAAAGCTTGCCATGTGCTAGGCACTATTCTAGGCCCACGGATTTAGCTGTGAACAAAACAGACAAAAAAAAAATTACCCTCAGATACAGCCCACTTTCTGTATTGTTTTGTTTTAAACATCTATATTATTAAAAGTGCTATTTCTTAGGAATCTCAATGTAGAGATAGAGTCTTAAATATCAACTGCACTTTAAAAAGTGTCATATGGTTGTTCTCCAAGAGCATTCTTTCTAGAGTTTAAAAACCAGGAAATACGGAACTTACCTGTGGGTTGAAGAGGGGAAAAGAAGGTGGAATGTTTGTCCTTGCAGGAGGTGATACCGTGAACAGGTTAAGAGCATGGCCTTGGAGTCAGACTGTCCAGGTTTGATGATCCATGGCTTCACTTACCAGCTGTGCCACCTTGGGCAAGTCACTTAAGTTCTCTAGACCTCGGTTTCCTCATCTGTAAAATGGGGATGGCAGTACTGGCAAACTTAACACACAGAGTTCTTGAGAGAATCAAATGAGGATACATGTAAAGTCCTTAGAATGGTGAGAACAGCTAACATGTATTATTTTCACTTTGCAAGGATTAATTGAGATAGCAAATTTCATGGTGGTCCCTCAGGCCAACTCCTGAAGCTTTAAACTGAATAGTTCCATTAATGTGGATAATCGATCATTTTCCTTAGACTCCCCACGTTTGGGTTCCTTTCTTCTCATTGTTAAAAATTGACCCTGTCTTTCTCTTCCTTGTCACTCTCATATCCTTGTGCTGAATAATGAATAATGTCCCTTCTTCTGAAGTATTTGCACCAATGAATATGTTTTTTTATTTGGGCTTCCACCAATGAGGTTTTATTGTAGTTTAATTCAGTCCAAAGAGCTTTTCTTAAGTATCTACCGTGGGCAACTGGATCACTGAGACATTCACTGAGGTGATAGGAAGAGGACTCCAACTTAATCATAATTTACACAGAGCCAAACTGTCTCTAGCCATCTTTATCATTTATATTTACTGATTGTTTTGTTTACTTCATTCGTGATCCACCTTGCCCCAGTTTTTAAATCATTTATTCAACAATCAAGCACTTTCTTTGTGTTCAGGCACTTTGCTGGTTTCTTGGGGTACAGAGGTAAACAAACAGGCATGATCCCTGCCTTTCCAAGCATCTGAGGGGTTAGAGAGTGCATTTGGTTGCATGAAAGAACATTCTTTTACTTAAGCAGTGAATTTCCCCTGCCCCACCCCCATACGCTATGGGAAGGTCCACTGGGCGTGTGGAGAGATATTTCAACACTGGGAAGGCTAGAAAGACAGCGCAATGTGAAAGTGAACTTTGCAAGCATCATCTCCACAGTGTCTCGGGATCCTCAGAGCTGCTTCTTTCTTGGGAGAAGTGGGATGGGCTTTTGCAACCTGGCCATGGACAGTGCTGATGGGTTAGAGAATGGTATCCCTCCATGTGCTGGAATCCAATCAGATACATTAATCTCCTTGGGGGACAAATGAAATTAATCCTCTCTCCAGATGGCAGCAAAGTGACAAGAGTGCAGAGATTAAAAGAGATTGTGAGGTTATACGGTGACAGCACCATCAATCGGGTTAGGAAACCCAGTACTCTGTTTTCACCGAAGGTAAATGGCACCATCTCATTTTTTGCAAGTCTGATAGGTTTGGGGTCCTGGAGAAAAGCCCATTCCTATTCACTTCCCTCAGTTTGACCCTTTCAATTTCAGAATTTCTATTTCTAAGGAACTATTTTCATTTATCTGTTAAATACTATTTCTTTGTGTTTTCTTTCTCCCTTCCTTCCTTCCTCCTTCTTTCTTTCTTTCTTTCTTTCTTTCTTTCTTTCTTTCTTTCTTTCTTTCTTTCTTTCTTTCTTTCTTTCTCTTTCTTTCTTTCTTTCCTTTTCTTTCTTTCTTTTCTTTCTTTCTTCTTTTTTTTTTTCCAGAGTGTTGCTCTGTTGCCCAGGCTGGAGTGCAGTGGGCGATCTCAGCTCACTGTAACCTTTGCCTCCTGGGTTCAAGTGATCCTTGTGCCTCAGTCTCCCAAGTAGCTAGGATTACAGGCATGCACCACCACTCCTGGCTAATTTTTGTAATTTAGTAGAGATGGGGGTTTCACCATGTTGGCCAGGCTGGTCTCAAACTTCTGAACTCAAGTGATCCACGTGCCTCGGCCTCCCAAATTGCTAGGATTACAAGCATGAACCACTGCACCCAGCCTGTTAAATGCTATATTGATCTCTTTGTGCCAAAACTCTTCCCTGATGTTATCATTTTTATTCGTATTGAATTTTCTAATACATTGTGGCCTCTGGATTCCTGGGGAAGCAGACCCCGACTCAGAGATTGGCATTGCTGCTTAAAGTGTCCTGGGGGTCTTTTCTTCTCATTGGCGTCAACGCTGTGTGGGGAAGGGGAGGCTAGCAGCAGTGCAGTCACAGTGTGTTGTGACTCAGCCCTAGCTGACTCCATGGCTCTAAACCTAGAATGGCCCTTTTGAGTTGTCCCTTTTTGGGAAGAAACTGGGATTTTATACCCCGAAGTCAACGAGCCATTGATGTGGGCTGCCCCAGGATGGGGGCATGACCTTGGGCAAGATGGCTTTCCTCAGCCAAACGGCTGGGAGCTGTCAGCTTCAACCCTCCCCAGGGGGACAGCACCTTGGGTCCTGATGGAGAAATCTGGGTGGCACAGCACAGCATTCATGACAAACATTTAGCAGAGACCCTTAGGATAAGCTGCACTTGAGAAACTCTTTCTTGATGCCATCAATGACTTTTTTTTTTTTTTTCTTCTTGAGACAGAGTCTGGCTCTGTCACCCAGGCTGGAGTGCAGTAACTCGATCTCAGCTCACTGCAACCTCTGCCTCCCAGGTACAAGAGATTCTCTTGCCTCAGCCTCCCAAGTAGCTGGGATTATAGGCAGGCACCATCACACTCTGCTAATTTTTATAGTTTTAGTAGAGACAGCGTTTCACTGTATTGGCCAGGCTGGTCTCGAACCCTTGACCTCAGGTGATCCACTCGCCTTGGCCTTGCAAAGTGCTGGGATGGATTATAGGCATGAGCCACCTGCCTGGCCCGTCAATGACTTCTTAATGGTCTCCTCCAAAGGCATCCTTAGTTATCCTTTATCTCTTAGTAGTGTTTGACAGTAACTTTCCATCTTTCTCAATATTTTTGCTAAAATAACATGTCTCTTCCTGATGTTCTGATGCTTTCCTCTCTTTGGCCTCTTTTCTTTTATCTTTTTTTTTTTTGAGACAGAATCTCACTCTGTTGCCCAGGCTGGAGTGCAGTGGCGTGATCTTGGCTCACCGCAATGTCCGCTTCCCAGGTTCAAGCAATTCTCTTGCCTCTGCCTCCCTAGTAGCTGGGATTACAGGCACCCACCACCATACCTGGCTAATTTTTGTATTTTTTTTTTTTAGTAAAGATGGAGTTTCACCATGTTGGTCAGGCTGATCTTGAACTCTTCACCTCAGGTGACCCACCTGCCTAGGCCTCCCAAAGTGCTGGGATTACAGGCATGAGCCACCATGCCCGGCCTCTTCAGCCTCTTTTCTAATCCATAACTATGGTCATGTCTCCTGAATTTCATTCTTAGAGCTCTTTTTTTCAGCCACTTCTGTCTTAGTTATCTGTCATCTCCATGGCTTCAAAGATAGCCCCCAAAGGAAGAGGTTCCAATCCATAGGGATACTCTTGATCTCTCTTCTGAGCCCTAGTCTGACATTTCTAATCACTTGTCCACTTCAAACTCAGTATGCCTGAA
Source organism: Nomascus leucogenys (assembly GCF_006542625.1). NCBI lineage: Eukaryota > Metazoa > Chordata > Mammalia > Primates > Hylobatidae > Nomascus > Nomascus leucogenys. The sequence goes on from NC_044397.1 coordinate 79,107,013, forward strand.
ATCTAACCTGCCCTGCCTCTCAAACCAATTTCCCGTCCTGAATTCTCTTTTTCTCTCCTTTCTACTGTTTTCCCAATCATTATGCTTGAGATCTCACATTCATCTTGAACCCCTTTATATGCTTCATTTACCATCTTGTTGTCATCAAACCTTCTAAGTCAACCTTCCAGAAATACTGCCCCTTTTATTCTGTTTCCACAACTGATATTTAAGTCACTATCACACCACTTCTGACCTACTGCAGTAATAATGATTTTGGAGACATTTCTTCCTTTTGAGTAGTTTTGGTAAATTACCTAACACTGATATAAGCACCTTCTATATGACATTGACACACATTTATTCCTCATACCAACCCTATAAGGAAGGCCCTATTGTTAGATCCATTCTACAGGTCATAAAACTGAGGCACAGAGAAAACCAAGGCACATGCCAGAGGTCACACAGCTAGTAAATGACACCAGAATTATGAACCCCAGCAGCCTGGTTCTAGCGCTTGTGCTCTTAACCATTAAGCTAAACTGCCTCAAGCTGGTGCTTGGCTGCTGGTGACACCACCTTTTTCATCTTCATTATTATTGCTCTTGTGTACAAGCCAGAACAATCCTTCACTGTCTCTTGTAAGTTTAATTTGAAGTGTGCCTATCTTATTTTCCCAAGTTGATTGAAAGCTTTCTGAGGGCAGTGACCAAGATATCTTATTCTTCTCTCAACCTTGTTGTAAACAGCAGGAATTTCAGTTTGGTGGAATTCATTGACTGAATTGTTTGAAATATGATGTCAGTGGCCTCCAAAATGGGCCTCTCAGATTTCACACTGGCAGTTAATTCTTGTTGCACACAGAATGGTCTATTTAAAATGGAAAGCAAATTTAGTTAATTCTCTGTTCAAGCCTCTCCAGTGGATTACTGTAAAATCCAAAATTCTTACCATGAAAGGCTCCGCATCATTGGGCTCGGCTTATTTTTAAGTTTCGGTTCATCGCTCAGCTACCCGGGCCTTCTGCACTGCTAACTGCTCCGTGTACTCCCTGACCCCCGCCCAGCTCTCGCACTTGCTCCGCCCCTTTCCTGGAAGCTCCTCCTACCAATTTCCCCCTCGTCTTCATTTTATTTATTCAGTTCAATGTTCAGTCTTCTGTCTAAAAATACGTTCTCCTCCCATCACTCTCTACTTCCTCTCTCTGCTCTGCTGTGATTCATAGCTAACAGTATCAATTTCTATGTGACATTATAGTTTATAGTTATTTGGTTTTCTTTTTCTTTTTTTTTTTTGAGATGAAGTCTTGCTCTGTTGCCCAGGGTGCAATGGTGTGATCTTGGCTCACTGCAACCTCCGCCTCCTGGGGTTCAAGTGACTCTCCTGCCTCAGCCTCCCGTGTAGCTGGGACTAAGGGTGTGCACCATCACGCCCGGCTAATTTTTTGTATTTTTAGTAGAGATGGGGTTTTTGCAATGCTAGCCAGTCTGGTCTCAAGCTCCTGACCCCAGGTGATCCATCTGCCTCGGCCTCCCAAAGTGTTGGGATTACAGGCGTGAGCCACCGCGTCCGGCCATTTGAATTCTTTTTTTGCAGTGTAAACTCCAGTAAGGCAAAGTCCTGTATGTTTTGTTAAACAGATTATCCCCAGAGCCTAGAACAGTGCCTGGCACAGAGCAAGCCTCAACAAATATTTGCTGCATGAATTAATGAATTGGGGGAAAATGAGGAGTTTGAAATGATGGCCATTGGGTCCGTTCAGGTCGCTTTCTCCTTCAGCCAGCAGGGGGCTCTAGGCTCTAGAATTCAGAGGCGGAGACAGGCATCTTCACAGTGGTTTACCTGAAATCCCGCCTCCTAAAGCTAGAAAAATCCACCTCCTTTTTCCCCTCCAAGTAGGATTGTGCCAACCCAGGCAAATATTGAACCTTGCGTTAACAAAGTTTTTTTTATAGGTGGTCCTTCAAGGATTTCTTGGTTTTGGGTTTTGAAATGTGTAAGGTTTGCTGCTAGCTACTCCACATTTTTTTTTATTCACTCACAAAGACACATGGTCATAAATAAAATGCATGGAACCAGTGAGACAATAGCACAGCAGTAATGTCATTTTATGTAAGTACTTAAACACCGCAAATTAAACGGCTGACTGAATGAAGCCCATCAATTATATTTTGTGTTTACATCCTTTTGAAAGGAATATATCTCTCTCTGTTTTTGTTTGTTTGTTTTATGTTTGTTTTGTTCTGACATCTTCTCAATTACCTGGCACTATAATATTTCTTGTTGCGAACAGATGTCAGAAATACATTGGTAAATATAACATCTTCTTTTGGAAAATAAATCTCCCACTCCCTACTTAAAATAGGTGGTTTTAAAGTTTGTATCAACTTAGAAATTGAAAAATCCCTGCTGGAAGAAATCCCTAGTGCATTTGAATGGACTTATTGTCTCTGGTTCATTTCCTTTAGAGTAGATTCTGGCAGGAGTGCCAGCCTTATTGCCAAGACAAAAAGAACTATATATTACAGCTCCTGTTCTGCCAACACTAAGTAAAGCTAGTTTGGCAACACTTAACCATTGTTGAGAAGGCCCAAGTATAGTCATAAAAACATTAATATGGCTTATATTCTGTTACTTATGTCTGTTTCTGCACAAATGGTCCTTAATTTTGTACACAGAAAATTTGCCTCCCTCATCAGGCAGCAGTTTCCTGGAAAAACCACAGTAACCTTCTGTACATGAACCAGAGTAGATGGATTCCTGTAGAGGAAGGAGCAAAGAGGAGCCCAGGGAAAGGACGGCTCACCTCTGCGGAGAAGGCTGCCTATCAGTGTTTGTAACAAATAGACCCTTCATTGCATTAGTTTCCCAACAGGGAAATCTATTTCAGTCCAGATACTTTTATTTCTTTCTGGAAAAGAAATAATTGAAATTGCCAACTCTAGGCAGGAGAGAATGCATTGTATGGCTCATAGGGACTGAAGAAGAAGATAAGAAAAGGTGTGTGCTGGGTCTGGTGACCTAACTCAGCAGCTTTCGGCTAAAGGGATTCCTTGGAATTCAGGGCTTCCTATCTAATTGTGTTAAAATAAAATGATATGCTTAGTCAATAGTTAATGTTTGCCCAGTGTGGGCAGACTTCCTTACAAGGTAGTGTGTGGGTAACAATAACATCAACAGAATAGGCACAAGTCCTGCCCTCAGAGAGCCTATGAAACTGTGCATATATCAGGTTGATGCAAAAGTAATTGCGGTTTTTGCCTTTAAAAAAACAAAAAAGAATGGCAAAAACCGCAATTACTTTTGCATCAACCTAATAGAATACCACACACTTGAAAGAGGCTTAAGAGGCTTAAGGTCATTATGAAGCATGATACTGATGACTGTGACCCCAGACTCAACTTCTTCAGGAAGGCGTGAGTCTCGATCCCTTTTTTTTTTTTTTTTTGAAACAGAGTCTCACTCTGTCACCCAGGCTGGAGTTCAGTGGTGCAATCTTGGCTCAATGCAACCTCTGCCTCCCAGGTTGAAGCCACTCTTGTGCCTTAGCCTCTGAGTAGCTGGGATTACAGGCATGCACCACCACACCCAGCTAATTTTTGTATTTTTATTAGAGATGGAGTTTCACCATTTTGGACAGGCTGGTCTCGAACTCCTGACCTCAGGTGATCTGCCCTCCAACGCCTCTCAAAATGCTGGGATCACAGGTGTGCACCACCACATCTGGCCCTCTTGATCCTGTTTTTAAAAACTGAAATTGGGCTGAAGCTTGGGTATATCTGGTCTCTAGAAAGCATACCAGAATTCTGTGTATTCCAAAGTATTTAGGAACATGGCAGCCCTTCTGAGCACAAAGGCACTGCTCCCCAAGTGAGATCTGCAGGGGCGAGGGTAGGTTTGGTCTGTGTATTTTAATAGGTATTAAACAGCCATTCACTCATTTTCCAAGGTGTTTACTGAGTACTTAGTATATATGAGCCAAAATGCGAGGGCCTTCGAGTTACTTCTGATTGAAAAGAGGATATGATGTGTACATAAACTACTAAAATTGAATGGACACAGGGATGAGGGTCTCGAGGGAGGCATGTATAAAACAGTGAGGAGTTCGGGGAGGGTGGATGACTCATAGATGAGAAGCTTGGGGAGGGTGTCAATGGCAGGTGCATCTTAATTTTTTTTTTTTTGAGGTGGAGTCTCGTTTTGTCACCCAGGCTGGAGTGCAGTGGTGCAATCTCAGCTCACTGCAACCTCCGCCTCCCGGGTTCAAGCGATTCTCCTGCCTCAGCCTTCCAAGTAGCTGGGATTACAGACAGCTGCCACCACGTGCAGCTAATTTTCGTATTTTTAGTAGAGACAGGATTTCACTGTGTTGGCCAGGCTGGTCTCGAGCTCCTGACCTCGTGATCTGTCTGCCTTGGCCCCCCAAAGTGCTGGGATTACAAGTGTGAGCCACTGCTCCCGGCCAGCATGTGCTTCTTATAGGACAAATAGGACTTGACCACTTTGGAGATGGGCATGAGCCTGGGCCAAGTCCAAAGCTATAATGGGCTGTGAAGCTTTGTTCCCGTGTCTTTGAGTATCAGATGCCCAGCTAGAACTCCATTAATAAATTAAACACAGGACATCGGTTGAACTTTCAGTCAAGCATCTTCCCACATTCCTAATCCTCTGCCTATCTAACTTCAGGAATATTTCTTCACATTATTTTAGTTCAAGGGCTCAAAACTCATTTCTTCTAGTAGGAGCTGGTGAATAAATGGTGTCTATTTCTCAGATTCTTTTGTATCCTCCTTATAGACCATGACCACTCATGCTCACATGATCACGGGCCTTTCCTCAGATGCAGCATGGCCCTGTTGTGAACGGAATGATGGCCAAGGAGCTTCATGCTTCTGCACCGCCAGCTCACATGATGGTCCATGTATTGCCCCGTGGAAAACCGGGGGCGGAAAGCTGTCTCCACGTTCTGCTGCCAAAGCAGCAAGCTGATTCACACATCTTGAAGGCACAGTGGAACATAGAAGGGAGCAATGAGACTTGATTTTGGGGATGAAACTTCCTGTCTGAATCACTAAGTCTCCCAGCAGGGGTGTTGATGTCCCCGTGAGATGCAGGCTTCCCACAGACACACCCAGGTTGTGAGTGGGTTCAACACGGTCAGAGGAGCTTCATTTTACATAAAATGGTAAGATGGCAAGATCTGGTAGCATACTGAGACCACCAACCAGGAATGGAGGCTTGCTCCCAAGTAACTAAACATGGACTTGTCTCTGACATGGAAACAATGTGATACACAGAGGGCTTTTGAGACTCAGAGGCACTCCAACAACGATACTTGAAAACCAGAACAGAGTTTGACACAGATGGATGCTTTCCAAATGTCATGTCATTTTTTCATATGTCAAGGGCGACCCAATGTTTGCTTCCTGTTCCCTAGGTGGGTTTTCCATGGGGACTGCTTCTAACCCCCAATCCCCCCACACTCCACCTGGGCTGAAACTGCTGCCTCTTTTCCAATGTGTAGAAAGAAATGTGGCTCCACCCTGCATTTCCGTTAAGACTCAGCTAGTTATGAATTTAGAACCTCGGAAACAATGATAAAACATTCTTCAAGAGAAAAAAATCTCCAGGTTTTGTTTCATTATCTGTGAGACTATTCAGTGCTACATCTGCTGAAGGGCATAAAATCCATATTTTTGTTTTAAAAATGGGTCTACTTTGATGCAGCACCCAAATTTAATTACTCTTAAAGCTTTTTAGGATCCCAGATGAAAGATGCTACTGCAGTGTAAAATTCTAATATTATTTATTTCCCTAGTCATCAACATTAGTTGGTTTCTCCTTTCTTGAAACCTATTTATCATTTGTATAAATATAGTATTTGGGGAGCTTCCTGCATTAGATCATCTCCTGTCCTTTCAGTGCCCTTGATGTTCATTACGCTTTCCTGGTGAGGCTTGCTGAGACATTAATGCAGTGGCCTCTCTCGTTTTAATATTGCTAGAAGGGCTTTAATGTTACTTATTGCTATTGAGATGAGATTTGACAATTATTTTTCTTGTTTTTGCCTCATGTAAAATACGATCTTCTTTCTTATCAGGGTGACCAGACTTTTCTCCCGATGTCAATATTGTCATTCGCAAACATTTGTTGTTGCCTCCTGTAACGCTAAACATTGATTAGGTTCTGGGGCTGCCAAGCAATTCTGGGGCCCTTAACCTTCTCTAAAAGCCAGCTCAGGTTGTGTCTCCTCTGAGAAGTTACATCTGGCATGTCCTCCCCAGCCACCCACCTTGCCTAGTATGGTGGACAGCCTCTAAGGCACTCCCATGACTCCGTCTCCTGGCATTCACCCTTCATCTCCACCTCTTAAGTGTAAGCAGCATGTGTGACTTGCTTCACATTTATAAAACATGGCAAAGGAGATGTCACTTCCATGGTTACATTACATAAGACTCTAATATCTATCTTACTGAGAAACTTCCTTGCTGGCTTTGATGAGCAAGCAGTCATGTTGGGGAGGCCCATGTGGCAGGGAACTTGACACCAGCAAGAAGAAACTGAGGCTCTCAGTCCACCACCAACAAGGAATTAATGCATCCAATAACCTTGTAAGCTTAGAAGCAGATTCTTCCACATTTAAGCCTTCAGATAAGGACCCAGCCCTGGCCAATACCTTGATTGAAGCCTTACAGAGGACCCAGCTATGTGGATACCTACCCCCCATGGATACCTACTCCCTCTGGATGCCTGCAACTGTGGATAGTACTGTACTCCATACATACTATGCTTTTTTGACCTGATAACCAAGACAGCTACTAAGTGCCTAGCAGATGGGAAGTGTATACAGTGTGGATACACTGGACAAAGGAATGATTCATGTCCTGGGCAGGATGCAGTGGCATGGTGCAGGATTTCATTATGCTATTCAGAATGGTGCATAATTTAAAACTTATGAATTATTTCCGAAATTTTCCATTTCATATTTTTGAACCACAGTTGACTATGAGTAACTGAAACCATGGAAAGTAAAACTGTGGATAAGTAAAACTGTATTGGTTTAAGCTGCTAAGTTTGTGGTAATAGTGTTATACAGCAATATAAAACTAATATACGTAGCTAATTTCTGCCTCTTCTATGGGCTCTATGTATATTGTATATAGCTCAGTTACTGTATTTAGATTGTACTATAATCTTTTTTTGCATGTTCAGACTTCCCATATACAATGAGGACCATAATAATAACTATTGAAGCAGAGTAGAGATATACATAGAATCTCTCAAATATGCAAAAAGAAAAAGGTAGTTTGCTTTTATTTTCTCTAACTACTCTCATCTTAGTCTCAAGGCCCCATTTTCATGAGGGCTGTGTGTGTGTGGGGAGGAGCTGTTTTTCTTCTTTAAAAGCCTTTCTCTTATCCTTTCTCTAGAGGCATAGGGAAGGTTTACACATCCTCATGGCAGTAGGGGAGGATGGCTGGTTCAGGTGATGGTCCTTGTGCTGTTGTCTGCGTTCATGCTGGCCTTCTCAGAATTGTGAATTAATCATCTCATTTCCAGGCATCCTGCTGGCATCTGCTGTTGAAGGCTGCAGCTGACATAACTCATGGCCTATCCTTTGGCCTGATCAGGAGCTGGTAGTCTTCTTTTTGCTGATTGAGCTCCACATTGACCCTTGCTGGCTGTGCAGATGCTCTAATCCTCTTCCATATTCTCCATCCAATTCTGGCCTGGAATGTCCATTCTGTGGTCTCTGCTGTGGATCACTTTCACACTAGCCTTGCCAGTCATATGGCAGTCCTCTTGGCCCTCAGTGGTCAACTAGTTTCTGTGTCACTCAGTGGGAGAGCCCACTGGACCATCTGAATCCCCTTCATTCTACAAAGGAACTGGGAGAGACATGGAACTCTTTGTGTCACATCTTGACAAAGGAATACCCTGTGAGATGGTCTTGTTCCACAGTTTCAGAGAAGTGGCACGAGCCCCATTCACTTTCAGCTTCTCTCTTATTTTGGATTATGTTCTTCTGGCTAGTGTAAGGCCCAAGGAGGAGGCAGTGCTGAGTCTCTGAGAGACTCAGGTAGCGTCTTCTCTTTGCCTCCTTCACTCCAAATCTCTCTCTATTACCACCACCTCTCCTGGAAGGGCTTCAGATTCCTCATTCTCCCTGGTGGGAACTCACCCTTATGTCATTTCCTTCTGCTTTCTTTCCCTACCCGAGATGGGACTTGCCCTTTCTTCCCTGGGACACTAAGCCTCATGGCTTAGCCTTGATGATATGCAGGCTTCAGGAAAAAAATTGCTTAACAATTAAGAGAGATGCATCAGAAGTGAATTGGAAAATATTTTCATTAAAAAATTACGTCATAAAGGAAAAGATGAATATATTTTACTCCACTGACTTTAAAAACTTATGTTCATCAAAAGATTCCATAAAGAGATTGAAAAGACAGGCCACAAATTGCGAAAAGATACTTGCACATGTACAACTGACAAAAGGTTAGTTTCCAGAATACAAAGAGTATGCCTAAGAATAGAGCCGAAAAAGACAAATGACCCAATAGAAAATTAGTTACGGGACACAAATAGGAATTCTCCAAAAGCATGAATGGCTAATAGACATATAAGAAAATTTTCAACCTTATTAGTAATCAGGGAGATGGAAGTTAAAATCACAGTGAGATACTATTTATACCCATCGAATTGGCAAAAAATGTAGTCTGATATCTAGTGTTGGGCACAATGCAGACTCTCATATATGGGATTTGGAGTACAAATTAGTACAACCACATCAGAAAACAAGTTGTCATTACCTAGGCAAAGTTGAATGTGTGCACATCCAGTAATTCCAGTCAGAGATCCTGAGAAACTCTTGCATTGAAACACCGGGAGACCTGCAGAATAAGGTTCACAGCAAAGATTTGGAAACAATTGAAATGACCATCAACATGAGAATGAATTAATAATTAAGTTGTGGTATATTTATGCCATACAATACCATTCACCAGTGAAAGGAAACGAATGAACTACAGCTGCACAGTCAATATGGATGAATCTCAAAAACGCTTTGAGTGAACAAAGGAAAGTCACAGCATGAGGGAGAAAAAGCAAGCATGAGTCCTTTTATCTAAAGATTGAAAGCAGGCAAAACCAAGCAATATTTTCTGTCTTTCTTTCTTTCTTTCTTTTTTTTTTTTAAATTGAGACAGGGTCTCGTTCTGTTGCCCTGGTTGGAGTGTAGTGGCGTGATCTCAGCTCACTGCAACCTCTGCCTCCCGGGCTCAACCCATCCTCCCACCTCAGCTTCCTGAGTAGCTAGGACCATAGGCACCCACCACCACACCCGGCTAATTTTTTGTATTTTTCATAGAAATGGGGTTTCACCATGTTGCCCAGGCTGATCTAGAACTCCTGGGCTCAAGCCATCCACCTGCCTTGGCCTCCCAGAGTGCTGGGATTACAGGCATGAGCCACCATGCCTGGCCCAAGCAATATTTTCTTTAGGGTACAAGAAAAAGAGCGTAATAAGACATGATAAAGATTACCTCTTTGTGGGAGAGAAAGGAGGGAGAGGCAATTAGGAATGGGCAACCCAAGTCTTCAAAGGTCATGGTAACTTTCCACTTCTTAAGTCAGTCTATTTTATGTCTTCATTGTACAAGGCACCATAGTGGTGCTGTACATAATTATTTTTAATTTCAGCAATATTCATGAAAGCTAGGCTCTTTTTATTTCTCTGATGAGATCAGGTGCATTCAGGGTGGTATGGCTATAGACTTTTTAAATTCCTTTGAGATGATGAAACTAAGCTGCATGAGGGTTAAGTGATTTGAACAAGGGCCCACAGGAAGTAAGAGCAGACTAGAGAGGCTGAACCCAGGTCTGTCCCAAGCCCACATTCTATACATTTGATCATTCTGTGTCCCTGAAATACAACCTATATTTTACTAATCTCTGCACGCCTATGCCCAGCTCGGAGTCTGGCATGTAGAAGGCATTCCTTAAACATTAGCAATATGCTGTTTCCTCATCCCTTGTTTTCTCTTTTAGATAATTTTAACCATTTTACTTAGATAGAAATTATTATAAATTGAGTGTCTTAGTCCATTTGTGTTGCTATAACAGAATACTACAAGGTAGATAATTTATAAAGAAAATAAATGTATTTGGCTCACAGCTCTGGAGGCTGGAAAGTCCAAGGACATGGTGCCATAATCTGCTTGGCATCTGCTGAGGCTCTTGTTGCCATGACATTCCATGGTGGAAGGTAGAAGGGCAAGAGAGCTCAAGAGTGAACAAGAGGGGGCCAAACTTGCTTTTATAGCAAGCCACTCTCATGATGACTAACCCACTCTCACCATAATGACATCAATCCACTCCTGAAAGCAGATCCCTCATGGCCTAATCACCTCTTGGTGGTTCCACCTCCCAATACCACTACAATGACAATTTAAATTAAATTTAACAATTAAATTTCAACATGAGTTTTTGAAGGGATATTCAAATCATAGCAATAAGACTGGGCTTTTAGCATTTTTTTTCCCCACATGTCTCAGTGGAGTTCTGGTTGTCAGATACCCAAAGGTCTCTGGCTAATTCAAGAAAAAAGGAATTTTTGCAAACATGTTGAATACCTGTGCAGGTAGAGTTGAATCATCAGGTCTTGGGAAGAAGCAGGCAGCAGGAATGAAAGAACATTCTCTTTGTGGCTCTTTCATTAGAGTGACTCATTCCTATCATTTTTGCCTCTGTATTTCCTTGTTTCTGGGAGGGTGAGTGGTTGGCCTCTCTGGTTACATGCTCATCCTTTGGATGAGAAGAGACACTGTGACTGGCCATCCTACCAAGACCACATGGGATGGGGAAAGGACTAGTTCTCCAAAGGTAAGGTAGTTGCCTATTACCACTGAAAAGAGATACTCCTATTTCCCTGCTCATAGGACAGGCCATTGAGAGTTAGAAGAAAAAACATTAATTCTTCACTATCGCTCTTGGAGGAGGGGTTTAGAGCATTGGCAGCAGCATCTTCATGCTGGAAAAACACTTAGAAAGTTTTTTTTTTTTTAATTAATATACTTTATTTTTTAGGACAGATTTAGATCCAAGAAAAAATTGAGCAGATAGTACAGACAGGTCCTATGAAGCCCCACCATCCACTAGTTTCCCCTGTTATTAACATCTCACATTAGTGTGGTACATTTGTTAAAATTAACAAAACAATTTTGACACATTATTATTAATTAAAATCCATAGTTTACATAAAGTTTTGCTCTTTGTGTTGTACAATTCTACAGGTTTTGACAAAAGCATAATTCTTTTATCCTACAGAATAGTTTCATACCCTAAAAATCCACTGTGCTTCACCTATTCATCTCTTTCCCTGTCCCATTTAGTACATCCAGACAATGGAATATTATGCAGTGCTAAAAAGAAATGAGCTACTAAGGAGGTAAAAGATTTTCTCTATGATGAAAACTAAAAAGCACTAATGAAAGAAATCAAATAGGGCACCAAAAATGAAAAGATATCTCATGCTTGTGGATTAAAATAAATAATATTGTTAAAATGACCCTACTACTCAAAACAATATACAGATTTAATGTAATCCCTATCAAAATACCAATACCAATGACATTTTTTCATAGAAATAGAAAAAAAATTCTAAAATTTATATGGAACCACAAAAGATCCCAAATAGTCAAAGCAATCTGAGCAAAAAGAAAGCTGGAGGCGTCACACTGCTTGTCTTCAAAAATATACTACAAAGCTATAGTAACCAAAACAGCATGGTATTGGCATAAAAGCAGGCAGATAGAGCAGTAGAACAGAATAGAGAATCTAGAAATAAGTGCATCTATTTACAGATCACAGATCTTTGACAAAGGAGTCAGGAACATACACTGGGGGAAAGAAAATCCTCTTCAATAAATGGTGCTGGGAAAACTATGTATCTATATGCAGAAGAATGAAACGAGACCCCTATCTGTCACCATGTACAAAAATCAACTCAAAATGGATTAAAGATGTAAATGTAAGACCTAAAACTATAAAATGACTAGAAGAAAACATGGGGGAAATGCTTCAGGACATTGATCTAAGCAAAGATTTTTACGGGCAACAAAAACAAATCTAGACAAATGGGATTACATCAAGCTAAAAAGCTTCCGTACAGCATAGGAAACAATTGATGGAAAGAAGAAACAAACCTGTAGAGTGGGAGAAAATATTTGCAAACTATTAAGCTCACAAGGCACTAATATCCAGAATATACAAGGAAATCAAACAACTCAACAGAAAAAAAAACAAATAATTCAATTTAAAAAGTGGGCAAAGGATCTGAACAGACATTTTGCAAAAGACTTACAAATGGCCAACTAGTGTGTGAAAAACTTGCTCAACATCACTAATAATTAGGGAAATGCAAACCAAAACCACAATGAGACGTCATTTCACCCCAGTTGGAATGGCTACTATCAAAAAGACAAAAATAACAAATGCTGGTGAGGATGCAGAGAAAAGGGAACTTTTATACACTGTTGGTGGGAATGTAAATTAGTACAGCTATTATGGAAAAGAGTATGGAGATTTCTCAAAAAATTAAAAATAGAACTACCATATGATTCAGTAATCCCGTTGCTGGGAATTTATCCAAAGGAAAGGAAATCAGTAAACCAAAGAGATATCTACACCCCATGTTTATAATACAACTATTTGTAATAGCCAAGATATGGAATCGACATAAATGTCTATCAGCAGATGAATAAGTAGGGAGAATGTGGTAAATATACACAATGGAATACTATTTAGCCATAAACATGAATAAAATCCTGTCATTTGAGGCAACATGGATAAACCTGGAGGACATTATGTTAAGTGAAATAAGTCAGGCACAGAAATATAAATAATGTGCCTAATGGGAGCTAAAAAAGTTGAGCTCATGGAAGTAGAGTAGAATTGTGATTACTAGAGGTTGGAAAAGGTAGTGGGGAGGGGAGGATAGGGAGAGGTTGGTTAATGAATACAAAATTACAGCTAGATAGGAGAAATAAGTTCTAGCGTTCTGTAGCACTATAGGATGAATATAGCTAACAGTAATTTATTGTATATTTTCAAAACACTGGCAGAGAAGATTTTGAATGTTCCCAACACAAATAAATGATACATATCTGAGATGATGTATATGTGAATTACCTGGATTTGATCACTGCACATTGTATACATGTATTGGAGTATCACTTTGTAACCCATAAATACGTACAAATACGTGTGTCAACTAAAAATAAAAGGAAAAAAGTTAATAAAAAAAAGAACAGAAAAAAAGAGAATGAGCTATCAAACCATAAAAAGACATGGAAAAGCCTTAAATGGATACTACTAAGTGAAAGAAGCCAGTCTGAAGAGGCTATGTACTGTATGAGTCCAACTATATGCCATCAGGAAAAGGCACAGCTATAGAACAGTAAAAGATCTGTGGTTGCTAGGGGTTGAGGGGAGAGGGATAAACGAGTGGAGCACCGGGCATGTGTAGGGCAGCAAAACTACTCTGTACAAGTAGTTTGTGCATTTGTCAAAATTGCATATGGAGAATTTGGAAAGAATCAGGGTGAAAAAGAAAATAAGACTTAAAGTGCACAGTATTTTGCTTCATTTCTATATGCTGAGGAAGACAGAACATTCTGAAGGGTCGTGAGGCGAGACATTAGTGACATGCTTGTGCCTTCTTCATGACCTCACCAATTATATCTCTGTATCTCAAGGTAGTTTACTAATATCACCTATTATATTACACTAATATAATTATATTCTAGTATAGAACTTATTAGTAAATTATATAATGATTTAGTACATGAAAATTTCAGACAAAGATTTGGGGATACATAGATTTGACAAAGACTAGATTATGTTTAAATAAACAAGAGCCAGGTATAAAATGAGAGTAGCCTGAATCTTTAGGATAATGATATTGTTAACTCTAATACATTCAATATTGATTGTAATTTTTGAAAATACAATACATATAATAAACAAAAATATCCAAGAGAAGAATAACTGAAGGTCACAAGATTTGCTGAATGCCAAATAGGAGAGGGTCTGGGTACAATAATATAAAATAATAATGAGTTCAATAGGGTGTTGTTTTCAGCAACAATACAAAAGCAAATTCGAATAGCTGAAAATGATCTACTTTGAAAAAAGAAACCTAAACCCAAAGTACATGATTTAGAATATTAGAAATCTTACTGCTCTCAAGGAATGGAAAAGGAAGAAAAAGTTAATCATAAATGCGGCACTGAGTCATGCTGGTGGCCCACGGCCTGAAATTCTGTCCCTGCAGTAAGTCTGAGGGGTGTTTTGTGTCAGGTCAAGCCTGGCCCTGGGCTCCCAGATTACGCAGTTATCGACCTATTATTTATGAAATGATATAAATGTCAATTATTTATATTTTCACCTTGTGTCAGCTTTGGTCTAATGCTTTCTACTGATAATACCTTATATTGTACCCAAAGCTAGTATTTTCAAACTTTAAATCATGTGTTCTCATTTTAGAGTCCTGGAACTTAAAGAACAAATCTCTGTTCCATGCATCTGTTTCTTCTATGGTTTTGAGATTAAAGAGTAAATTTTAGTCTTAAATACTCTCAGCTTTAAAATCCAAGCCCTCTCTCTCTGTCCCATGTATAGAAATCGCACCACCCGTTTAGACTGTTGTGGTTTCTTCTGCCTGAATCTTTTCCATGGCTTTTACATCTTTCTTGAGGTCTAACCACAGAACTCATACAGTTGGTCAGGTAAAGATGCATCATGACTTTGAATAAGGGTGGGCTAATGCCACTGTTAAAAGTTTAATTCAGGGACTTAGTGTTCTGCAGCACTAACTGTGGGTCAGATGATTGGACTCTGTTACCGAGGTGGTCTTTGACAGCAGGGTGACCTTGGGAAAGTCATTTGACCTCCTTTGAGCCTTAGTTTCTTCTCCTGTTTTACATACCTCCCGGTAATCACAGGACCAACTGAGACAAAGTATAGACCAGAGTAAAGATACATATCTTTATTTTTTCTGATTTAAAATTAATATGTATGCCAGGTGTCGTGGTTCACACCTATAATTCCAGCGGTTTGGGAGGCCAAGGCAGAAGGATCACTTGAGCCCAGGAGTTTGAGACTAGCCTGGGGAACATAGGGAGATTCTCTCTACAAAAAAAATTTAAAAAACTAGCCAGGCATGGTGACACATGCCTGTAGTCTTAGCTACTTTGGAGGCCGAGGTGGGGAGATCACTTGAGCCCGGGAGGTTGAGGCTGCAGTGAGTCATGATCGCCTCACTACACTCTAGCTTGGACAACAGAATGAGACCCTGTCTCAATTTTTCTTAAATTAATATGTGCTTGTAAAAAAACAAAGTATAAAAGGAGTATGAAATGAAAGGAAAATTTCTAAAAATAACGAGTAGGGGGCCGGGTACAGTGGCTCACAACTGTAATCCCAGCACATTGGGAGGCCAAGGTAGGTGGATCACTTGAGCCCAGGAGTTCGAGACCAGCCTGCGCAACATGGTGAAACCGCATCTCTACTAAAAATGCAAAAATTAGCTGGGCATGGTAGCTTGCGCCTGTAGTCCCAGCTACTCATGTGTCTGAGGAACAAGAATTGCCTAAACCTGAGAGGCGGAGGTTGCAGTGAGCCGAGATCACACCATTGCACTCCAGCCTGGGTGACAAAGTAAAACTCTGTCTCAAAAAAAGAAAAGAAATAATAATGACTAGGACTAGCTTGGTTATACACAGATTTTTTTTCTCTCAGACTAATAACATGTAATATGATTATTATTTATTTCTTACAAAAACAAGATCATTCAATTTTTTCTTCTTTCATTTCATACATTGTGACGTCTTTCCAGAGTGCGTAGAGAGCTACGCATTATTTCCACGCCTCCATAGGACCCTAATTTACATGGGTGCCCCATAAATTATTTAACCAATTTCATGGTGGTAGCTATTTGAGCTTGTCTCCAATTTTTTACCATTGGAAGCAATGCTGCAACAAACAGTGTTGTGCTACAATATTTTTATATACTTGAGTGATTATTTCTATATATTCCTAGGAAAGAAATTGCTGGGTCAAATGTATGTGCATTTAAATTTTGAAGGATATTGCTAACTTGGACAAGTGTTTTAAAGCTGTGGGGGCTCTCCAGAAATACTAATTATTCAACTGGATTCTAGAAAGCAAGCAGTGAGCACAGGTCAGAGAATGAGACTCGCAACAGAGACTGGGAAGAGAGTAGGTGTAGGCACAAGTCACTTATCCTATCTGTGACTCCATTTCTTCACCTGTAAAGTGGAGATAAAAATAGTTTGCATCTGGTAGGATTGTTGTGAGAATTAAATGAGATAATATATGGTAAGTGCTAAGAATCCTGAACAGCATAGAGAAAGCACTATATAATGAGAGATGTTGTTGTTAGGATTATTTTGGGCCAGAACTGTAACCCTGGCATGGGCTGTTCATTGCCTCCCAGAGCAGGGCTGAACTCAGCAGGTAGCCAGGCACCCTGGGGAGTCCTCCTGGCATGAACTCTCCACCTACCTTCTTTATTATTATTTATTTTGTTTTATTTATTTTATTTTTTTGAGACGGAGTCTTGCTCTGTTGCCCAAGCTGGAGTGCAGTGCCATGATCTCAGCTCACTGCAACCTCCGCCTCTCCGGTTCAAATGATTCTCATGCTTTAGCCTCCCAAAGTCACCTGTCTTCTTTAGACATGATCTGATTCGTTTCTTCCTCTTCCATGACCCTCTGAAATCATTTTACACTTTATCTGTGAGCTTGGCATGCGGGGAGCCGGAAAACCTTCTGTCATTGGCCTCTTTCGGATCCTTTAAAGATGAGTCCAGCTCTGACTCCCGTGAAGGGAGAAGCAAACTACTGTTTACTGAACCCCTGCCATGTACTAGACTTTATCACACTTACAAAAATATATATGTACATGACTTCCTTGAATCCTCACTCTACCCCACTATGTCAGTATGACTATCACCATTTTAGAGAGGAGTAATTGGAGGTATAATGATCTTAAGGAACTTGCCAAAGCCACACGGTTAATAAGTGGCAGAACTGGAATTTGGCCCAGAACTAGCCTCAAAGTCCCTACTTGTTCCATGGTGCCTACCAGCTCTGAGCCCAGAGATGTCCTTAGCCATATCCATACTCCGTATCCTGACTCAGAACCACTTCTGTGTCTGTAACTTTTAATAGCCTTTGGTGGAGAATCTTGTTTCATATCCTTTAAAGTTGAAATGACCTTCATAACTGGCTTGGGGTTGTTAACAAATCTATTTATTCCAGAGAATCACAGAAGCCTTAGTGTGATTGGCCCAATGGGCCCTTTCTTTTTCTTTTCGAGATGGAGTCTTGCTCTGTCGCCCAGGCTGGAGTGCAGTGGATCTCGGCTCACTGCAACCTCTGCCTCCCAGGTTCAAGCGATTCTTCTGCTTCAGCCTCCGGAGTAGCTGGGATTACAGATGTGCGGCACCATGCCTGGCTAATGTATTTTTAGTAGAGACGGAGTTTCCCCACGATGGCCAGGCTAGTCACGATCCCCTTGCCTCGGCCTCCCAAAGTGCTGGGATTACAGGCCTGAGCCACCGTGCCTGCCCCCAGTGGGCCCTTTCATAAGCATTCAAGGGTCTCAACTGTTTTCATGTACAGCACCATGCAGAAGGGAATGGTAGTGTGGCTGCCCCAGTCTTCTCTGGACAAATGACCTTTGTCCTTTGTCATGGTGATCATTGTTGGAGTTGTTTGCTTCCGCCTATTTGGATATAGGACTGTTCACTTTCCTCTTAAGATCAAAGCAGAAAATTCAGAATCCACTCTCCTTTATGTTACCCTGAGCAATTTTTTTACATTGTGATGATCAAATGGCATCGATGCATATCTCAGCTATTAGGTGTCTTTGATGCATTTAAAGGATTATTTTGTATCTTCTTCAATTCTCCTTTGCCCTTGAAGGAGCACACTTCCCCTTGCTTCCTGGGGATGAATTTCAATTGTTAAGCTGCCTGCCCCCTGGTCTTAGCAGCCTAATATAACTCCTTAGTCAAATGAGTCATGACTGGTCTTTGCATTGGGGAGTTTGGGTCTGATGATCTGCACAACTCTCTTTTCAGATCTTTTAATAAGTAATGTTAATATAAGCTCAAAATTTTCTGACGATTCTTTTTCAAACTCCTTCTTTTGGAGTATCTGAAGAAGTACTTGGATATTCTTGATATTTCTCTCAAATGGAGTGAGGGCCTGGTGGTTTTTTTCCCTTTCCGTTTCTATCCTGAATGGGACTCTAATGTTCCTTTCATGCTGAACTTCCTGCAGGCTTTCCTGTCTGTTACTTGGAACCGTGTCTAGGGTATTTTCTTTCTCTGTAGTTTCTAAAGCTACCTGTACTTGGAAACTATCAGCTGGCCTTGCCCCTTGCGGGAACTGGCTGCAGTGATAGGTATAAATAGAAAGGGGCTGAGAAGGACTTCTCCCCCAAACCTTCTATCTTGGGTTTTCATTCATTCGATAAATATTAATTAAGCATGTTCTGTGTGCTTAATATAAACTGAGATGTAGTAAAGAACAAGACAGACCAGATCCTCACTTGCATGGAGCCTCCATTCCCGAGGGTGTTTATTGGAGGGTGGGGAATGCGGGGAGATGGATAAGCAAGCAAGGGGGTCTAAAGGGTGCCAAGTGTGATGAAGTCAATGAAAAGGAAGCTGTGGCAGGGCATGATGGGGAGGAGAAGGCTCTCTGAGGAGGTGATCTTTGGCTGACATTTAAATGATACAAAGAAGCCAGAACCTTTGGCAAGCCCAGGCAAAGGAAAGAGCAAGTGCAAATGCCCTGAGGCAGGACAAGTTTGGTTGACTCAGAGAGCTGAAAGGAAAACATGGTGGCTGGAGCAGAGTCAGCAAGGGCAGGAAAGACAAGAAATGGGAGCAGGGAGGTCGGGGGGCCAGATCATGTAGCTGCCTTGGGGTCAAGACGAGAAGTTCAGATTTTATGTCCACCATGCAATGCAAAGTCATTAGAGGAGAGTGCCATGATTTAATTTATGTTTTTGAGAGGCTTCTCTGGCTGCTGTGTAGGGAATAGATTATAAAAGGACAAGCTGGAAATCAGAGCCCAGTTGGGAGGCTATTTCCATTCCTAATGTGAGATGATGGTGGCTTAGACTAGGAAATGGAGAGAGGCGTCTGGGTTTGGGAGATATTTTGGAGGCAGAGCAGACAGTCTTACTGACGGGTTAGACATGGAGAGGAAGTCAAGGGATGAATCATAACCATCGCCTTGGTTTTTGGTTTGAGGCTGAATGGACAGTGGATTTTACTTACTGAGATGGGGAACACGGGAGGAGGAAGAGTTTGTATGTGTGTGGGGAGGGTGAGAGATTTGTTTAGGTGGGAAGTCTCAAGCAGGCATCAGGCTGGAAGAGCCTGCAGCTCAGAAGAGAAGCTCTGTGGATGCCTCACTTTACGTTCCCCCATACTGGGAGTAGGACTCTATTTAGAGTCTGCAGCAAGAGAGAAGAGGCATCATGGTGGATGGGAAGCAGGACTAGATTGCAGCTCCCACATGGATGGACAGAGCAGTGTGTGGAGACTCGCACTGTGGTTTTTTGCTCCAGAACTACTGCAGGAATAAACCAGGAAGGCTGAGAGGACCCAAAAACTCTCTGAAGGA
The DNA here is from genome assembly GCF_006542625.1 of Nomascus leucogenys. Lineage (NCBI taxonomy): Eukaryota > Metazoa > Chordata > Mammalia > Primates > Hylobatidae > Nomascus > Nomascus leucogenys. The sequence goes on from NC_044397.1 coordinate 79,126,719, forward strand.
AGTGGATTACTCCTGCAGGACCTGAGAGACACCCCAAATACTGTGCTGATATCCACGGCTGAGAGACCTGCAGACGGTTCACATCACCTGCAGACGGCGCACAACTCCCAGTACCAGCCCCTGGAGCCTGGTAGACCTGCTGGGTGGCTAGTTCCAGAAGAGAGATAACAATCACTACAGCTCCCAGGAAGCCACATCCTTAGGAAAAGGGGGAGAGTACTACACCAAGGGAATACTCCGTGGGACAAAAGAATCTGAACAGCAGCCTTGAGGCTTAGCTCTTCCCTCTGACATGAAGTCCGCAGCAGGAACACAGGGCCTGGACATGAAAATACTTCCTAAGTGCTTAATGGATTGAGTTGTTCTCATTAAAACGTAAATATGCTCCCAAAGTGATAACTCATTGCATGTCTTTAGTCATCTCAATTAGTATGAATTTATGTGTTTATTTTATGACAACTATTTGAAAGCTGATGTTTAAAAAGGGATAACAGAAGGACTTTAGCAGCACTGGGCTCCTCTGAGAGACAAGATGAGCCTTATGAGTATCCCAGGAAGGAGAAGAAGGATGATAAAGGGAAGTCAAGAAAAAACTGCAGCAAATGTAACTTTGCCTAGGGCTACTGTAATTCCTTCATTTCCAGGAATTATACATTTTTCAAATGTATACATTGAAATTATTTTTTAAAAAACAAAGACTAAAAACAACCACAAATGACTAATTTTGCAGAACATTTCCAGTTCATTTTCTTTATTCTAGTAAGGCATTCTATTGCATAAGTTGTATTATGATGTGTTTCTAATGTATAGAATTTCTACCTACAGACAGATTCATAAAATGCTTTGCTACTTGGGAACATTTTTGTATAATACTACAGTTAAAACCTGATGAACTAATCTTCTGTGGGCTGGTGGTATATCCCATTTTTGAGAAAATAATCTCTGATAAGCACCGAATACTCACTGTGACTGATGTTGCATTCAGCACTCCTTTCTGAGTTCCTTGGGGATAGCAACTGGCCTGGATCTCAAAGTCTCTCTGGGCTGGCCTTGTGGAGACTCAATTAAGTTTTGAATGAAAAAATAGATTTAAATTAAGGCCAATAACAATGAATGAAACTGTTCTTTGTAGTTTTGTTCTTTTGAATCAAAACTAAATGAAACAGCCTACAATTCCAGCACACTGGGAGGCTTAGGTGGGAGGGTCACTTGAGGTCAAGAGTTCAAGATCAGCCTGGGCAACACAGTGAGATCTTGTCTCTACTAAAAATAAAAAAAAAAATTAGCCAGGCGTGGTGGCACGTGCCTGTAGTCCCAGCCACTCTGGAGGTTGAGGCAGGAGGATTGCTTGAACCCAGTAGATTGAGGCTGCAGTGAGCTACAATTGCACCACTGCATTCTAGCCTGGGTGACAGAGCAAGACTATCTCAAAAACAAACAAACAAACAAACAGAAAAATAAAATAAAACAAACCAGAGACTTCCACGTTAGGCTTTTGGGTAACTGTACCTATCCGGCTGACTTCTCCCTGTGGTGGGAGTGAGTTTTCCTCCTGTATGTTGGGTGCAATCATTGTTACATTGCTTTGATTTTCTAAGTAGAATGAAATCTAACTCTGTGTTTCTGTGATAAGGAAGTAAAGAGAAGGAAGTTTAATCTTGATGATGTTTTGAGGAGCCCTTTGATTTGTTCAAGGACAATTTAAAAATAAATGTAAAATTATGACTTTCAAATAAATATAAAAATGAACAATGTGAAAGATTTTACTTAACTCATTAATGAGGAAACAGGAAGATGTCACTACTGGCTCAAAGGAGAATTCAAACCGTACACTATATTGACCATCAGGAATGCTGAAATGAACTTACAAGGAGGTGCAAATCTGGTCAATATCCACAGGTCAATTATCAACTGTGTTTCACCAGACAAAATTTGTTTGCATTTCAGTGGGCAAGAATCATCCACGATACTACCTGTATCAGTTTCCTAGGGCTGCTGTAACCAAATACCACAAACTGAGGGGCTTAAACAACAGAGAAGAATTGTCTCCTGGTTCTGGATGCTGGAAGTTCGAAATCAAGGTGTCACCAGGGCCGTGCTCCCTATGCGATCTGGGGAGGATCCTTCCTTGTCTCTTCTGGCTTCTGGTGGTTGCTGGTAAACCCTGGCATTCCTTGGTGTGTAGCTGTGGCACTTTCACCCCTGCCTCCATTGTCACACGGTGCTCTCCTGTCATGTCTCTGTATCTCTTCTTCTCTTCTTCTTTTTTTTTTTTTTTTTGAGATGGTGTCTCACTCTGTTGCTCAGGCTGGAGTGCAGTGGCACAATCTCGGCTCACCGAAACCTCCACCTCCTGAGTTCAAGCAATTCTCCTATCTCAGCCTCCTAAGTAACTGGGATTACAGGCACCTGCCACTACGCCTGGCTAATTTTTGTATTTTTGGTAGAGATGGGGTTTCACCTTGTTGACCAGGCTAATCTTGAACTCCTGACCTCAAGTGATCTGCCCACCTTGGCCTCCCAAAGTGCTGTGATTACAGGCATAAGCCACCACACCCGGCCTTCTTCTCTTCTTATAAGGACACCAGTCATGTTGAATTAAGGGTCCACTGTACTCCAGTATGCCCTCCTCTTAACTAATTATACCTGCAATGACCCTATTTTCAAGGAAGGTCACTTTCTGAAGTACTGGGTGTTAGGACTTGGACATATCTTTTGGGGACACAATTCAACTCACAACACTATCTATTTTCTTTTTCTTTCTTTTCTTTTCTTTTTTTTTTTTTTTGAGACAGAGTCTTGCTCTGTCGCCCAGGCTGGAGTTCAGTGGCGCAATCTCGGCTCACTACAATCTCTGCCTCCCGGGTTCAAGTGATTCTCCTGCCTCAGCCTCTCAAGTAGCTGGGACTACAGGTGCACACCATCATGACCAGCTAATTTTTTGTATTTTAGTGGAGATGGGGTTTCACCGTGTTGCCCAGGCTGGTCGCGAACTCGTCAGCTCAGGCAATCTGCCCACCTCGACCTCCCAAAGTGCTGGGATTATAGGCGTGAGCCACCATACCTGGCCAACACTACCTATTTTCTACAACTACAAAATATTAATAGTAAAATAGCTCAAAGGTCAGGAAAGATGTGGTAGACAAGATACCCAGTACCATTTTTTTTCCCATTTCAGTCTTTTAACATTTTTCCTGACATTCTCCCTAGGGTTGCCCCCAAATTTGGCGATCTTTAGTCCACACTGGTCCCCACTGATATGCTTGCGAAAAGGCAAGAAGGTTTACTGCTTTGGGCTAGCTGGGCACGGAGATGTGGCCAAGGCTCAAGGCCCCTGTGTTAAATTCAGGTGCTGACTCAAACTTGCCAGGTAACCAGGCACGTGTTTCTGAGGTGCTGCCCCAGCCCAGGGTGCTGTGTGGGTAAAGCAAGTGTTTGGTCTTCTCTAAATGACCAAATTTCGCTCCCGTCTCAGGCTCAGGGGCATCTACTGCCTGCTCTGCCCTTCCAAAGCTCCGAGCATTCCTCACCACTCCCTTCCAATCTCCCAAGGTGCCTGTGGAAACTCTCAGTCTTTCTCCTCTGAGTTTCTCCTCCTCATGCATCCCTGCTACATATATTCAGGGCACCTGCACAGTTCAATTGTGGGATGGCTTTTGCCATTGGAAGAGTCAACAACAGCATGCACTTGGAGAGTGGAGAACAGACTGATGAATTCAAGGAAGGCTGATGTGGAAAGGAACAGGAGTTTCCAGTTCCCTTTGAGTCAGGAGCAGAGGACCCTCTTCCCTGCACATTCTGATGATGACGGTTTTATGATATTGCTGTTTAAATTGCTCCCCTCACATTAAACTACTTCCCCTTCTCTCTGCTCTGCTTCTCTTTCATCTGAGGAGCAATGGTGTCCAGTTGGTAAGCATGGGAGTCCAGTTCCACCAATTCGGATGTTTTCTCAGACTTCTGCAGGAACACCTCTGGGCTCTGGCCATGGGTAGGGGCCAGTGATGCTGGGAAACATCTTGCAGTGCGCCAGACAGGTGCATGTTTTGCCCATTTCAGTCTTTTAACGTAGAAATCAAGGTGTCAGCAGGGCCCCCTGAACACCTGCCCCCTGCCACCCAGCCCCAACAAAGCATCATCAAGTCCAGAATGTCAATAGTGCTGAGGTTGAGAAACCTTAGTTTAAAAGAAAAAATGACAACTACATTTTAAAATGACAAAATAATACATGTTCCTTATTGAAAAAATTGGAAATACAGATAAGTTAAAAAGAAAAATGCAAGCCTCCTGAATTCCCAGAAAATCACATTTTTTACTAAGTTAAATAATTTTTTTCTTAAAGATATATTAAGAGTAAATTGAATCCTTTCTCGTTCTCGGTAAAACTCAGAAGCAAAATATTTATTTCTGTTCATTTATAAAATTCAATGGATTGAAGCAAGTTGGCTCAAGTTTTTATAGGATATCAGGAAGAAAAAGCAAAGTTACAAATAAGGACTAAATCTTTAATACACTGGACTGATTCCAGATGTATTTCTAGCCATGAAAATGCACCCAAAGTGCAGAGAAGAGGACCTTGTCAGAGGTATAGGGAACTTTTGAGCCTCCTCCCTTTCCAGCACCTCGCTGGAGGGTGAACACGTTTTAGACAACGGTGCTTCAGTAGAAGGAGCTGGCGATAGTTGCTATTTTTAAAATAGGAGGCTTCTAAAATAGTAAGATGTTAAAATAATGATCTGTGAAAGGGGAGAAGCCCTTTTGTGGAGTTGAAAGCTGGAGACAATGTGGCACCAACCTGGGAGTGTCTCTGAGTGACATTTTGGCTGTGTGGGATACAGGAAAGTGGGTGGCTTCATATGCGTGGGGGTGTGGACTTCAGTAGGACTCTGTGCCTGGCAGCAGCTGAAAACTCTAGATGAGTGTGAGCTGACGAGTGTGGTTACAGTGAGAAGCAAGCCCCTGTTAGCTCGCTTCTGCTCTGGAGTATCTTTGAAAAAGTGGAGTGTTGAGGGAACCAGACACATGCCCTCCACAAGAACTTCTCGAGCTCCCAGTCTGTGGAAGGCTTTGTGCTGGGCTGGATGTCAGGGGACACAGAGATGAATCAGGTTTTTGTTTACATCGAAGAAGACAGAATTCGTCGGGTCTGGGGCTACCTCTTTCTTTTCCTAAACAGGATGTTGCCTACTGTTGAAATCTAGGGCTGGTGAAGAACTTTTAGAGCTGCTTTTGTCTGAGTAGGTTGTACCAACGTAATTAGTTGTGAGTGAATCTAAGCAGGAGCTGTCAGAAATTAATCAAAAGGGCTTTTTGCTTGTAAGTGGGAAGCAGGATAGGAGGAGTCAGGGCTCCTTGGCAAGTTACAATCTGTTGGCTGAAAAATGTCTCAAGCCCTATGAATGGAAATGGCTGCAGAGAACAATAAATAAAATATAAAAGCAAGTCAGCAAAGAAAGGGTGAGTCGCTGAGGGCTGAGACAAGGGTGGGTGGAGCTACAGCAATAGCTTGTTTAAGTTAAAAATTTAGGTGGCATGCTGTTGGTGGGAGGGTAAATTAGTTCAACCATTGTGGAAGACAGTGTAGCGATTCCTCAAGGATCTAGAACCAGAAATACTATTTGATCCAGCAATCTCATTACTGGGTATATACCCAAAGGATTACAAATCATTCTACTATAAAGACACATGCACACGTATGTTTATTGCAGCTCTATTTACCATAGCAAAGATTTGGAACCAACCCAAATGCCCATCAATGATAGACTGGATAAAGAAAATGTGGCACATATACACCATGGAATACTATGCAGCCATAAAAAGGATGAGTTCATGTCCTTTGCAGGGACACGGATGAAGCTGGAAACCATCATTCTCAGCAAACTAACGCAACAACAGAAAACCAAACACTGCATGTTTTCACTCATAAGTGGGAGTTGAACAATGAGAACACATGGACACAGGGAGGGGAACATCACACACTGGGGCCTGTTGGGGGGTGGGGGGCTAGAGGAGGGATAGCATTAGGAGAAATACCTAATGTAGATGACGGGTTGATGGGTGCAGCAAACCACCATGGCATGTGTATACCTATGGAACAAACCTGCACATTCTGCACTTGTATCCCAGAACTTAAAGTATATAAAAAAAATTTAGGTGGCATCAGTGTGGTTTGTAACAAGACACTCTATACTTGCAACCTATCTAATTGTTGTATAATTTAAAAAGATTATGGAAAGTTCCAAACATAAATAAAAGTAAAAAGAATAGTAGAAAGAACCTGATGCATTTGTCAGCCAGTTTCACCAATTTTTAATAAATGATGATTTTGTTTCAGCTGTACCCCACCTACCTAATCCCCCAGTAATTTTGAATTCCAGACATTGTAACTTTTCTTTGTAACTGTTTCAGCATCTTTGAAAAGAAATAAAATGTAATTTGAATTTTAGGTCTTCATATAGTGCGTAGCTATGCTTTATTATTTATTTATTTATTTATTTTGAGACGTTGTCTTGCTCTGTCGCCCAGGCTGGAGTGCAGTGGTGCAATCTTGGCTCACTGAAACCTCTGCCTCCCGGGTTCAAGTGATTCTCCTGCCTCAGCCTCCCAAGCAGCTGGGATTATAGGTGTGGTGCCACCATACCTGGCTAATTTTTTTTGTTTTGTTTTGTTTTGAGACGGAGGCTCTCTCTGTTGCCCAGGCTGGAGTGCAGTGGCATGATCTTGGCTCACTGCAAGCTCCACCTCCTGGGTTCACGCTATTCTCCTGCATCAGCCTCCCGAGTAGCTGGGACTACAGGCCCCTGCCACCACGATCCGCTAATTTTTTTGTATTTTTAGTAGAGACGGGTTTTCACCGTGTTAGCCAGGATGGTCTTGATCTCCTGACCTCGTGATCCACCTGCCTTGGCCTCCCAAAGTGCTGGGATTACAGGTGTGAGCCACTGTGCCTGGCCAATTTTTGTATTTTTAGTAGAGGTGGAGTTTCACCATGTTGCCCAGTCTGGTCTTGAATTCCTGACCTTAGGTGATCTACCCACCTTGGCCTCCCAAACTGTTGGGATTACAGGTGTGAGCCCAGAGAGCTCTCTTTTACGTGTTTCCTGAACCTTTACTCTAAGAAGCATATCTTACATTATTGCTTCTCTTTATCTACAGATACATATCTAAAACTAAGATTTATAGGCTGGGCATTGTGGTTCATGTCTGTAATCCAAATACTTTGGGAGGCCAAAGCAGGTGGATCCCTTCAGCCCAGGGGTTTGAGACCTGCCTGGGCAACATAATGAGACCCCCTCTCTACAAAAAATAAAAAATAAAAAATAAAAAAATTTAGCCAGGTGTGGTGGTGCACACCTGTTGCCCTAGCCACTTGGGAGGCTGAGGTGGGAGGATCACTTGAGCACGGAGGTAAAGCCTGCAGGGAGCTGTGATCATGTCACTGCACTCCAGCCTGGGCAACAGAATGAGGCCCTGTCTCAAAACAAAACAAAACAAAACAACCAAAAATAACAACAAAACCAAAAAATAAACAAACAAAACAAAAAAACAAAAACCACCCCCAAACAATTAAAAAACCTCTAAGATTTATGAACAAGTGGGTAATCAGCTCTGCATTCCTAGATTTGGGAACTTCCTTGCACCTTCTTGTACCCATTGACATCACCCTCTTCAGCCCTTCCTTTTTCTCTCTTGTACCCAGCCTCACTGTGTGCCTCCTCCATGCCAGGCACTGTTTCCTGGTGCCATGGATACAGCAGGGAGCAAGAAAGAGCACCATTCTTGTCCTGGAGTGAACAGCCAGTGAGAAGACAGTTTCCATACAGTGTAGCAAGTGCTGTGGGTACATCCTGGAGGGCCCTCATCTAGTCTAGGGGTAAGAGGAAGTGCTGCCTAGAGAGAGTATCTCCAGCAGATCCTGGAGTGTAAGTTAGTAAGGGAAGGGATTGTATCTTTAGTATCTTCTTGATTGTATCTTTAGTATCATGTTACCTCATTTCAGCCTTGGACTCCTCTTAGGTTTTTTTCCATGGTGCTTTGTGAACTTCCTCCTGCACTTGAAGGGAAACAGATGATCATCCAAAGTATATTTGAGAAAAAGCTCACAGTCTCGTTCCTACCATTAGGGAAAGATCTCTGGGAGACACGCCCTGCAGAGTCGTGCAACATATGTAATATCAATAGCAATCCGTGTGCAATTCTGACAATTTCACTCTGAAGCACATTCAATGAACCAAATGTCAAATATATTACCCTTGCTCCTGGACAGAGAATCACTGGGAGATGAGAAGGGAGGAAGTTTTCATTACCACCACTTTGTCATTTTCATCTCTCATCATCTTAATACATGTTTCACCAAAAATTTAGCAATAATAAAATTTCCTGATCTTCTTATAGATCCACCTAGAAAAGATGACCACATGGCTGCAGAGAATGCAACTGTGTGCACGGAGAACTGCAGTTAACATTCTAAAATCAACTTCAGCTGTTACCTAGCTAGGTTTGGAGTTAGGGGAGAGTTAAAATTTTTTTACAAAGTGCAACGTGGTTTACAAAAATTCTGCAGTTCCCATTTAGTTTTAGCCAGACCCCTTCGGTATATGAAGATAAGTCTAACCAGTTGGGAACCTCATCCCAGACTGGGCCTCAAAGAGTCTGACACCAGGCTGGGCTCCACCCAATGGAGTTGAACTTTGTTTTCTTCTAAATTGGCCCATTCCCTTGGCTAAAGGTTGAGACTTGACCTTAGCAACATGCCAGGAGTTATGCTAACCTTTACAAGAAACTATCCCTGGTTAGCCTTGGCAGAAGTGGGGACATTTCTAAAGAAAACTCTTTTGCAGTTGGCCCACGTTTGGGAGAAGAGGCTTAATAGGTTGAGTGATGTGAGGGAAATTGCTGCTTGGTGCCTCCTTTGCTCTTCTTCTTTAAATTCGTGGTGCTTTAAAGGAGACCAGCTTTATTCCCCAACAGAGTGGATTTTCAGAAGGAAGGACACCTACTTCTTCTATTAAAATGCCTATAACTGTGACGCTACTTCTGCCCACCACAGCCCAGAGCAGTGGTGAACACTCAGCAGGAAAGACAAAAACATGAGTCATTTTCCTCTTTTCAAAAGTGGTTTTTTCTCTAGCTACCCATTTCTACAATGTAGAATAGGACTTAGAGATGTAATGGAGTTATTTCTAGATGAGAAGCAAAGGTAATTCATCTTTAATGTCAATATATTTTTGTTTAAAGAGCATATTATTATGTAATCTATTCTACAGAAATAAAATGCCCCAGCCAATAAGGATAGAAGTATGAGAAATAGCAAAAAATTGAAAATAAAATATTAATGCTTATTGATGGAGGACAGTTGAACAAATTATGATTTATTCACACATTGGAATATTATGCAACTGTCAAGAAAGAGTTCAATCTATACATACTAACTGGGAAGATGTTTAAGACATACTGTTACAAGAAAAAAATTTTTTTGTAGAGTACCTTGTATGTCATAATCCAATCATTTTAAAGAGACAAATCCCACATATGTATATACGGGATTATATATATATGTATTACCTTATATATGTTTGTATAAACCTAGAGAACGTTAAAGAATACATTCCAGGTGGTTAACTTGGTTTTCTTTTGTGGTTGTGGTGGAAACAGAGCTGGGAAGAAAAGTCTGTTTTTCTGCAAACCACTTTTGTATTGATTGATTTGTTTCAATGGAGATGTAGCAAAAAATAATCACAGAAAAGTTTAAGCTAAAATCAGAATACAAGTATGAGCAAATGGGTTGAGATAAAAATGCAGTATTAATCTTCCATTTCTTATACATTATTGCTTACAAATCATTTTATTCCATTAGCTTGTGGATGTGAAGTTCACAAGTATAAATCTAAGATGGAGACTTTCAGTGATAGGACAAACCAAGTTAGAGGCTTTAATTTACAGAGAAGGAGAAACAGCTGGGAAGGGTTATGATGTGGGGGCATTTAAGGTGAGGGCACGCATTATCAAAGAGGGGAAGTGATGTGTAGGATTACAGCCAATGTGGATACATGGAAATTGTCACTGACTAGAAAAGCCAAAAACAGGGCCAATCATGCTACTTTCATGTTGAAAGAAAACTTGTCTGATTGGTGCCAAGGACCAATAGATAAGTCTTACAGACACAGTTTCTGAAACCACAGCATTTACTGAGAGGCACAGCAAGGAACAAACATGGGGAGGACTTGGGGAAGAGGGTGGGCAAAAGGTGGCTCCCTGACTTCTAACATGAAGAGATATGAAGAGAACAATATAGAAATAAAATCTTTACTCCAAAGTGCAGCATTCAATGCCCCTCTCTTCACTCCACCGCCTCTAGGATCCCTGTCTAGAGTGGCAAGAAGCAGAAGCCCATTCAAACCATCTCAGGTGAAAAGAGGATTCATTATAAAATATAGGACAATTGCATAAAAGCTGGTTGTAGAAAGTACACCTGAACCTCCCAGGTGCTAAAATATAGAGAATGGCTCCCTCTGTCTCTTACTCTTTCTCCATGTGGGTTACCCTGGCCTTTCTCATAATTGCTTCTGCTTTTCTTTCTTTCGAAATCTGTCTCCCTACTGTGGCTTGAACATGATTACTCCACATTGCATTTCAATTCAGACACCAGCATCTCTAAGATGTATCTAGACTCCGTGTCTCTTATGTGAGATGTGAGGTGAAGCACCTGATTGGCTGATGGTCAGCTAATGAAATAGTTGGCTCTGAGGAAGGTACCCACCCTTCATGTTGCCTGTTCTGTCCTTGGCAGAGGCAATGGGACCCAGCAGAGCTTCAGAGAATGGGCATGGGCAGGTAGACAGGGCACGTGCAACGTGTCTGGTGCTTCTCATGCCTCTTCCCCAACACCTGCTTTCACCGATTTTATGTTTGGACCTTGTTCATCCCACTCAAGAAAACACTCAGTTTATTCCAATGCCTCTGCTTGTGCCCAAGGTGCTCCCACAGCCTTGCATATTCTTCCTACATTCTTTGCTCATCAAGCTTTTTCATATTTTCATACCTAATTTAAATATTATCTCTAATTTGTAATATCCCCTGATATCTCAATTCAAGATTTAATGATTTATTTCATTGTAGCTGCCACAACTTGTATTTCTGCTTTACACCCCCTGTTTTTGTGTATTTATGTTTCCATCTTTGCCTTCCTCTCTTTGAATGGGAGCATACACTGTTCACCTTTGTCCCTCCAAGCCTTTCTCCCAGCACCAGCAGCAGGTTCTCATAAGTGTTTCCTGCATTTAGGGGCCCTATCGCTCATTGAATCATCAGTGTCTGCATGTACACAGTCTCATGGCATCATTCTGAAACTGACAGAAAATATTTTACTATTCTCTATTAAATTCAGAGATGTCATCTTGTATATCTGAGGTGATTTTTCCTTATTAAGGCATAAAAAACTAGGAAACCATGTGTTTACATTTTTGTTTTCCAGAGAAAAGGATAAATACAAAAAAGATAGGGTTTTAAATGATTTCTTGATAAATCAAAATTATTTAAAAAATAGCATCCTAATGCCCAATCAGAGGGCCTAGGGTTGCTCAGTGCTTCACTTGGGTGGTGTAAACAGTGGTGGTTTATTTCTTCAGTGTCTGTAATGTGTTGTTGGTTTGTTTCATGCTGCTTGAATGATTGAAGTGCCAAATCCCCTAAGCTGAGCTGCTCTCTGGTTATGTTACCCTCCACGCATGTCAGTCATTCTTGACTCTTTTTCTCCCCTCACACTCCACATTCAACCCATCAGCAAATCCTACCTTTGAAATCCATGGGGAATCAAACCATCTCTTGTCCCTTTTACCATGGCCATGGTCACCTCTGACCAGGATTACTGCAAATGCCTCCTACCTGGCCTCCTTTCAACTGTCTAACTTATCCTCAGTGCAGAAGCAGTGAGAGATGTTTTGGAACACCAGTCAGATCTTACCACTCGCTTGCTCACAAATCCATTTCACTAGAAAAAGTTTTAAGTCCTTACATTGGCCAACTGGGTCCCTCATGGGCCCTCAACTTCCTCCCAAAGCCTTCCTGCTCCACTCCTCACTTCGCCCCTGCCACTCTCCTCCAGGCCACATGGACTCCTTCTGTGTCCTGAACACCGGATTAGTCTCTAAGACCGTCATAACAAAGTCCCCAAACTAGGTGCCTGAACATGACAAAAATGGATTTTCTCACAGTTCTGGAAGCCAGAAGTTGGAAGTCAAAGTGTTGGCAGGCCACGTGCCCTCTGAAGCCTCCGTGGGAGGACCCTGCCCTGCTTCTCCCAGCTTCTGGAAGCCCAGGTGTTCCTTGGCTGAGGCAGCATCACTCCAGTCTCTGTATCCATCTTCCCGTGGCCTCTTCCCTCTGTGTGTCTTTGCATCTCCACATGGCCTTCTCCCTGGGTATCTGTGTCCAGATTTCCCTCTTCTCAGAAGGACGCCAGCCATTGGATTAGGGCCCACTCTCGTGACCTCGTCTTGACTACATCTGCAAAGTCTTTGTTTCCAAATAAGGTTGCATTCATGGGTGCTGGAGGTTAGGACTTCAACATATCTTTTTTGAGGGATGGCACAACTCAACTCATAGCCAACACCGAGGCAGCGTCCTCTGCCCCAGGTATCTACTTGGCCCGCTCCCTCACCTTCTTCAGGACTTTGCTTAAACGTGCCTTCTGCTAAGTTTATGTTCTCAGTGAAGCCTATTACAAATTCCCCCATCTTAATACTCCAATCTGCCCCACTCCTCCGCACCAACTCCTACACCCCTTAAAGCTGCTCCTTTTTTTTTTCTTTTTGAAAAGTACATATTATCTTCGAACATAGGCAAAACCTATTTATTTTCCCTATAAACCAAAAATAAATTCTAAGGCCCCCCAGTCATCTCAGCAGACTTCCTCCTAGGCCAGGGCACTCTTAAAATGTAACCTGAAAGACTAGTTCAGGCCACGATGGGAAGTGGGGGTCGGACATTCCTCATTATGCCTCTCCAGCATTAATGTCTACACAGACCTTAAGTCTGATAAGAAGCATTTACAATCTGTTCTCTCTGGAGCCTGCTACCTGAAGGCTTCCTCTGCAAAATAAGAACTTTGATCTCCACAATCCTATATCTTAACCCAGACATTTCCTTTCTATTGATCCCAGGACTTTAGATGAACTCAACCAATTGTCAACCAGGAAAATTTTAAACCTACTTGTAACCTGGAAGCCACCCCCACCCTTTTCAAGTTGGCCCACCTTTCTGAACCGAACCAATGTATTTCTTAAATGTATTTGGTTGAAGTCTTATGTCTCCCTAAAATGTATAAAACCAAGCTGCATCCTGACCACTTTGGGCACATGTTCTCAGGACCTCCTGAGGGGTCCTGAGACCCCCTCAGGACATGAGACCTCATAGGCCTTGGCCACTTATATTTGGCTCAGAATAAATCTCTTCAAATATTTTACAGAGTTTAGCTCTTTTTATTGACATGCTTGTAGTCAGCTGTCTGTCCCAATACCTGACCTTCAGGAATAGCGTAGACCTTTGGCTATTATTCACTGATATCTCCCATCTCCTACTGCAGTACCTGGCACAGAGACACTCAGTATTTCATAGAACTAATTGATTGTTTTTTTCAAACAAACAATCCCGTCAAAAAGTGGCCTAAGGACATGAATAGATAATTCTCAAAAGAAGCTATACAAATGACCAATAATCATAAGAAGAAATGCTCAACATCTCTAATGATCAGGGAAATGCAAATCAAAACTACAATGTGATACCACCTTACTCCTGCAAGAATGTCCATAATCAAAAAATCAAAAAAACAGTAGATGTTGGCACGGATGTGGTGAACAGGGAACACTTCTGCACTGCTGGTAGGAATGTAAACTAGTACAACCACTATGGAAAACAGTGTGGAGATTCCTTAAAGAACTAAGAGTAGAACTACCATTTGATCCAGCAATCCCACTACTGGGTATCTACCCAGAGGAAAAGAAGTCATTATACAAAAAAGACACTTGCACATGCATGTTTATAGCAGCACAATTCACAATTGCAAAATCTTGGTACCAACCCAAATATCCATCAATCAATTAGTGGATAAACCATGATATATATATACCATGGAATACTATGCAGCCATAAAAAGGAATGAAATAACAGCATTTGCAGTGACCTGGTTGAGATTGGAGACTATTATTCTAAGTGAAGTAAATCAGGAATGGAAAATCAAACATCGTATGTTCTCACTGATATGCGGGAGCTAAGCTACGAGGACGCAAAGGCATAAGAATGATACAATGGACTTTGGGGACTTGGGGGGAAGTGTGGGAGAGGGGCGAGGGATAAAAGACTACAAATATCGTGCAGTATATACTGCTCAGGTGATGGGTGCACCAAAATCTCACAAATCGCCACTAATGAACTTACTCATGTAACCAAATACCACCTGTACCCCAATAACTTATGGAAAAAAAGTAACTTTCCCAAGGTCAAAAAAATAAAATAAAATATAAAATTCTAAAAAAAGAGAACTAATTAATTGTTTTTTTTTCAAAGGAAAAGGTAAATTTGTACTTTTGGCATTCATTATTTTCTAACAATATTGTATGTTTAAAAAAAGAAAGTACAATTTCAGGCTCATGCCATATGCTTAATCACATATGGCATGTGATTAAGACTTATTTTAAACCTTTTCTTAGGCCATATTTCCATACATTTATTATTTGTTCTGGGTGCTTTAAGAAATGGTAACCCACGTAGTTACATTTCTCAATCCCATACTTAGCACAAAGTATATAATAGTCTTGGGATGTGGTTTCAATTAGCATAGCAAACCTCGTACATACTTTCTTCCTGGCATCCAGATTAAAGAAGCCATTTTCACTTTCTAGCCCAGTTTTTATTTCTGCTTTCTCTTTTTCTCCCTAAAAAATTGATGGTATCCACAATATGTTGGTAGGTTTAAAAAATAAGTCACCAAAGAGAATCTACATTATTATTCAATTTTTTATAGATTAAAAAGCAGTATAGATGTATATCCTATATGTTTTTATATGAAAAGGCGAATCTGTAACCATGCATATTAAACATGGGATGGAGAAAGACTATGTATTTTGATATTGTTTGGGTTTTTTTTTTTTTTTTTTTAATGAACAGGCAAGTACAAACTAAAAAAGCCTTCCTTGAGAGAGTAGGTTTTCCATGGCACAAGGAACAAAAGCTGTTGGATGCAGAAAGCCACATGCTCTGCTGAGAGGAACCTGAAGAAACTGTGCTTTTCTGTTTACTGTCCTGGAAACTAGTCATTAACATGAAAACAGATCTCAGGCTTGTTTTTAAAATGTGTAGAGAGGCTAGGCATAGTGGCTCACGCCTGTAATCTCAGCACTTTGTGGGGCTGAGGTGGGTGGATCACTTGAGGCCAGGAGTTTGAGACCAGCTTGGCCAACATGGTGAAACCCTGTCTCTACTTAAAAAAAAAAAAAAAGAAAAGAAAACATTAGCTGGGTGCGGTGGCACATGCCTGTAATCCCAGCTACTCAGGAGGTTGAGGCACAAGAATCATTTGAATCGGGAGGTGGAAGTTGCAGTGAGCTGAGATTGCATCACTGCACTCCAGCCTAGGCGACAGAGTGAGCCTCTGTCTCAAAAATAAAATAAAATAAAATAAAATGAAATGTGTAGAGAAAGACTGGAAGCAAGTGCAAATATAGGACCAACCGTGGTTGTCATTGTGTGGCAGGATTGCAGATGATTTTTCTGTGTATTTTGCTTTTATTTTTATTGTCTATTGTATTAAAAAACATCCATCTGGGTGCATGTTGTTGACCAAAGACAGAAATGTTTTAACTCTGTGTCCCTGCTCTTCAGGCTTGTAGAGGCTTCTGGGCCTGAGGAATGCCCTTTCCTGCCTGAGTGGAGATGGGGGTGTTCATGGACTTTCCACACCTTTCCTTGGGTATTCCCCCTCCCCAACATGAGCAGACACAGCCTTAAAGCCTCTGGAGATATGGAAGCCTTGAAGGCTGATGAGGGTCTTCCTAACTTGGAGAGGATTTATTAATAGGAAAGAGCTAACCTGAGGCATACACCCCTCCCTTTTGGCTCCACAGAATTCCCTGCAAGGGATCATGTAGAAAGAAGCCAGGTGGGAAGGACTGATGAAGATGCTTCTTGAAATAGCAGGACGCAAATGCCAGAAGTGTCTATTGTTCAGTCTCTCCAATTCCACAGGAGCAGTACCATCGGCAAGCTGGTTCGTTGCCAGGGTTCTGAGCTTAGTGCCTCTGGCAGGATAGACTCTGGGTTTGATATGGAAACTGCCAAAGCAGAAGCTATGATAGTGGTTCTCAAAACCTGATGTGCCTCGGAATCACCTGGGCGGCTTCCCTGGTCCTACCTACAGTCTGATTCAGCAGTTTGTCCTGTGGGCTTAGGAATCTGAATTGTAATGAATACCCCTATGCTGTTTTCCAAGAGTAATTCTCGGACACTGGTGCTATTCTGACACTAACTACCTGGAGTTAGCAATAGACTCCACAGGTTGAAGGGCTCCAGCCCATACAACTGTCCTCACTTCAGATGCCAGCCACAAGTCTCAGCATCCCAGGCTACCTGGGCTTCTGCTTAACTTGGCTACAAATTCAAAGGTTCCTCAGGCCTCCCAGCCTGCTCAGGTGTGACAATTTACTAGAATGATTCAAAGAACTCAGGAAAGCCCTATACTTATAATTGCTGCCTTATTATAAAGGGTATAATCTAGGAACAGCCAAATAAAAGAGATCTGCAGGGCTAGGAAGGGGTGGGGGCACAGGGCTTCCGTGCCCTCTCTGTTGCATCCCTCTCAAGGCATATCAATGTGTTCACTAAACTAGAAGTTCTCTGAACCTCATCAGTTAAGAGTTTTCATTTTGTAGGCATGATCTCCAGTCCCTCTCCTTTTCCTGGAAGTTGGGAGTTGGGGCTGAAAGTTCAAACCCGCTAATCGCATGCCTGGTCTTTCTGTTGTGGCCAGCCTTTCCCATAAAACTATGGGCCCACTGTCTCAGTCCATTTGTGCTGCTATAACCAAGTACCTCAGGCTGTGTAATTTATAAATAATAGAATTTTTTTTTTTTTGAGACGGAGTTTCGCTCTTGTTGCCCAAGCTGGAGTACAATGGCGCGATCTCGGCTCACTGCAACCTCTGCCTCCCGGGTTCAAGCGATTCTCCTGCCTCAGCCTCCTGAGTAGCTGGGATTAGAGGCGCCCACCACCACGCCTGGCTAATTTTTGTATTTTTAGTAGACACAGCGTTTCACCATGTTGGCCAGGCTGGTCTCAAACTCCTGACCTCAGGTGATCCACCCACCTCGGCCTCCCAGTAGAAATTATTTATTTATTTATTTATTTATTTATTTATTTTGTTTTATTTTTTTGAGATGGAGTCTCGCTTTGTCACCCAGGCTGGAGTGCAGTGGTGCAATCTCGGCTCACTGCAACCTCTGCCTCCTGGGTTCATGCCATTCTCCTGCCTCAGCCTCTCAAATAGCTGGGACTACAGGCTCCTGCCATTACACCCGGCTAATTTTTTGTATTTTTAGCAGAGACAGGGTTTCACCGTGTTAGCCAGGATGGTCTCAATCTCCTGACCTCGTGAGCCACCTGCCTCGGCCTCCCAAAGTGCTGGGATTATAGGTGTGAGCCACCATGCCCGGCCGAAATTAATTTTTTTATAATTCTGGAGGCTGGAAAGTCTAAGATCAAGGTGCTGGCAGATTCACTGTGTGATGAGGGCTGCGCTCTGCAGATAATGCCTTGTAGCTGCATCCTCCAGAGGGGACCAACACTGTGTCCTCACATGGCAGAAGGTGGAAGGGCAAAAGGCCTAGCTGGTTCCCTTGAGCTCTTTCACACAGGTGCCCATCCCATTCACGAGGGTGGAATCCACACGATTCAATTGCCTCCTAGACCCCCCATCTCTTTTTTTATTTAATTAAATTAATTAATTAATTAATTTTTTGAGATAGAGTCTTGCTCTGTTGCCCAGCCTGGAGTGCAGTGGCACAATCTCGGCTCACTGCAAACTCCACCTCCCGGGTTCAAGTGATTCTCCTGCCTCAGCCTCCTGAGTAGCTGGGATTACAGGCGCCCGCCACCACAACTGGCTAATTTTTGTATTTTTAGTAGAGATGGGGTTTCACCATATTGGTCAGGCTGGTCTTGAACTCCTGACCTTAGGTGATCCGCCTGCCTTGGCCTCCCAAAGTGTTGGGATTACAGGCGTGAGCCACCACGCCTGGCTTGCCCTCACCTCTTAATACTATCACATCAAGTCTTAGATTCCAACATATGAATTTTGGAAAGACACATATGTCCAAACCATAAGAGTCACCTTATTAGCATAAACTCACATATGGCTTGAAAAGAGCTCCTTATGTATAAAAAAGATGCTCCTATCACTCACGGTATTTTAAGAGTTTTAGGAGCTTTGTGCTGGGAACCAGAGACAAAGACCAAATATATTTTTTGTTATACCACAACCCCCAGGTGATCCTGATGCTCATGGCCATGCATTGAGAACAACTGTGTAAGAGGATATGGATAATGCTTGAAAACTACTAGTATTAGCACCATTTTGGTGAGTAGAGAATTCTATTTTTGATGTAGACTGTTCCCTGCACTCAGGGTACCTGAGAGAAGAACATTGTAGTTCAGGGAACAGTCTAAATCTTCTCCTCCAGGAAAACCCTTCAAGATAGAGTTGTAGCTCATCTCCCAGTCCCCATTACAGACGCAAGATTTATTATCTTTACAGCATATACTCCAAGGAAGATCTCAATAAATGCTTAATGGAAATAAGTAAAGATATGAATGCTGGACCTAATACAGGAGGAAGACCCAGGTGATTTGTGTACAATGTGGACACAAGCTCTTGCCAACCACCTGAGAGATTCCAACATTGAGATGAGATTACTTACCTTGAACCAGATAATTTGTAATGAATGTCTAGGCAGAACTTCTGCTTCAGAATGACACAATTAACTACCAGACAACCAACTCTGGGGACAAATCAGTAGGTATGATAACAGGGGAATGAGCCCCAGACTTAAAATCAGAGGATCTCAGTTTGCATCCTGGCTCTGTGCCTTGCTAATTGAGAGGCTTGGGGTAAGTTGCTTGCTTGATGGTTTTATGCACTTAGCCATTCATTCAAAGCCTTTCATTGAGAAACTACTGTGTGCCTAGTGCTGTGCTGTACATTTTACACATTATCTCACTTAGTTAATACAACACCTCTAGTAGGTAATCGTCTTCCCTATACATAATTTTAGAGAGGAAGAAAAATCACATGTTGGGGCTCTCCTGGCAATTGTACACTTAAGTCTCCAGACTTTATTTCCAGGGTCTTGACCTTTAATTCCTGGGGCACAGTTATTATTAATTTTCCTGCATGACCTCTGAGACCTCATGGGCCCATAAAGGGAATCAAGCTTGGATGAAATTTTAGAGTTGGAAAGAACATGAGAGATGGTCTAATTCACCTGCATTCAAATGAGGATTCAGAGCCAAGATCCCAAATTAGGGAATGGGAGGTGACATTTCCAGAATACCTCCTTCCCTCACTCTGGGCCTCTCCAGCTTTGGCTTCTCCTGGATCAACAGGTGGTCCATCAGAGAGGCAACATTCATGGTGAGTGGTATCTGATCCAAGATGTCTGCAGAGGCTGGCCATCCTGAAGTGTTCATTTAGATACTAAGGACGGATGGTCCCTGTCTCTTGCCTTCATCTGAACCTGACACTCCAAATTGATGCCTAACGGATCTTTCCATTTCTACATCAGACTAACAAATTAAAAACAACCAAACCTATGTGTACTGGTGGGAGGGAAGGGGAATGGAAAGTACTGATGCATTTGTTAGAAGAAACCCTCAAATGTACCTGAACTGGATGAAAGTTATGAAGTTCTGTATGCACACAAACTAGAAAACTTAGAAGAAATGGATAAATTCCTGGACACATGCACTTTTTCAAGTCTGAACCAGGAAGAAATTGATTCCCTAAACAGACCAATAATGATCTCTCTAGTTGAATTAGTAATAAATAGCCTACCAACCAAAAAAGCCCAGGACCAGATAGATTCACAGCCAAATTCTACCAAATGTACAGAGAAGAGATGGTACAATTCCTACTGACACTATTCCAAAAAATTGATGAGGAGGGACTCCTCCCCAGCTCATTCCTTTTTTTTCTTTTTTTTTTTTTTTTTTTTTTTTTGAGATGGAGTCTTACTCTGTCACCAGGCTGGAGTGCAGTGGCGCGATCTCAGTTCACTGCAACCTCCGCCTCCTGGGTTCAAGCGCTTCTCCTGCCTCAGCCTCCCAAGTAGCTGGGACTACAGGTGCATACCCAGCCAATTTTTGTATTTTTAGTAGAGACAGGGTTTCACCATGTTGGCCAGGATGGTCTCGATCTCTTGACCTCGTTATCCACCCACCTCAGCCTCCCAAAGTGCTGGGATTACAGGCGTGAGCCACCGCACCTGGCCCTCTCCAGCTCATTCTATGAGGCCAGCATCATCCTGATACCAAAACCTGGCAGAGACCCAACAAAAACAGAAAACTTCAGGCCAATATCCTTGATGAACATCGTTGCAAAAATCTTCAACAAAATACTTGGAAACCGAATCCAGTATCACATTAAAAAGCTAATCCACCATGATCAGATAGACATCATCCCGAGTATGCAAAGTTAGCTTAACATACACAAATCAATGAATGTGATTAATCACATAAACAGAACTAAAGACAAAAACCACATGATTATCTCAATAGATGCAGAAATAAGCTTTTGATACAATTCAACACCACTTCATGTTAAAGACTCTCAATAAGCTAGGTATTGAAGGAACATACCTCAAAATAATAGGAGCCATATGTAACAAACCCATAGCCAGCAGCATAATGAATGGGTAAAAGCTCAAGCATTCCCCTTGAAAACAGGCACAAAACAAGGATGCCCTCTCTTACCACTCCTATTCAACATAGTATTGGAAGTCCTAGCCAGAGTAATCAGGCAAGAGAGAGAAATAAAGGGCATCCAATAGGAAGAGAGGAAGTCAATGTATCCCTGTTTGCAGACGTCATGATTCTACATCTAAAAAACTCCACAGTCTTGTCCCAAAAGCTTCTTAAGCTGATAAACAACTTTAGCAAAATTTCAGGATACAAAATCAATGTACAAAAATCACTTGCATTCCTATACACCAATAACAGCCAAGCCAAGAGCCAAATGAGGAAGGCAATCCCATTCACAATTGCCACATGAAGAATAAAACACCTAGTAATACAGCTAACCAAGGATGTGAAAGATCTCTACAATGAGAACTACAAAACACTGCTTAAATAAATCAGTGAAGACACAAACTAATAGAAAAACATTCCATGCTCATGGATAGAAAGAATCAATATCATTAAAATGGCCATACTGCCCAAAGCAATTTACAGATTCAATGCTATTCCTATCAAATTATCAATGACATTCTTCACAGAATTAGAAAAAACTATTTTAAAATTCATGTGGAACCAAAAAAGAGCCCAAAAAGCTAAGGCAATTCTGAGCAAAAAGAACAAAGCTGGAGAAATCACACTGTCTGACTTCAAACTATACTCCAGGGCTACAATAACTCAAACAGCATGGCACTGAAACAGACACATAGACCAATGAGGCCGGGCGCGGTGGCTCACGCTTGTAATCCCAGCACTTTGGGAGGCCGAGGCGGGCGGATCACAAGGTCAGGAGATCGAGATCACGGTGAAACCCTGTCTCTACTAAAAATACAAAAAATTAGCCAGGCGTGGTGGCGGGCGCCTGTAGTCCCAGCTACTCGGAGAGGCTGAGGCAGGAGAATGGCTTGAACCCGGGAAGCGGAGCTTGCAGTGAGCTGAGATTGCGCCACTGCACTCCAGCCTGGGCGACAGAGCGAGACTCCGTCTCAAAAAAAAAAAAAAAGACACATAGACCAATGAAACAGAATAGAGAGCCCAGAAATAAGGCCGCACACCTACAACCATCTGATCTTTGACAAAGCTGACAAAAGCAATGGGGAAAAGACTACTTATTCAATAAATGGTGTTGGGATAACTGGCTAGCCATATGCAGAAGATTGAAGCTGGACACCTTCCTTACAACATATGCAAAAATCAACTCAAGATGGATCAAAGACTTAAGTGTAAAACCCAAAACTAAAAGAACTCTAGAAGAAAACCTAGATAATACCCTACTGGACATAGGAATGGGCAAAGTTTTCATGACAAAGATACCAAAAGCAATTGCAACAAAAGCAAAAATTGACAAATGGGATCTAATTGAACTAAAGAGCTTCTGCACAGCAAAAGAAACTATCAACAGAGTAAACAGACAACCTACAGAATAGAAGAAACATTTGCAAACTACGCATCTGAGAGAGGTCTAATATACTGCATCTATAAGGAACTTAAAGAAATTTACAAGAGAAAAACAACCCCATTATAAAGTGGGCAAAGAACGTGAACAGATACTTTTCAAAAGAAGACATACATGCGGCCAACGAACATATGAAAAAAAAGCTCAATATCACTGATTATTAAAGAAATGCAAATCAAAACCTCAATGAGATACCATCTCACACCAGTAAGAATGTCTATCATTAGAAAGTCAAAAAATAACAGATGCTGGTGAGGTTGTAGAGAAAAAGAGAACACTTATACACTGTGATGGGAGTGTAAATTAGTTTAACTATTGTGAAAAGCAGTATGGCGATTCCTCCAACAGCTGAAAGCAGAACTACCATTTGTCCCAGCAATCCCATTACTGGGTATATACCCAGAGGAACATAAATCATTCTACCATAAAGATACACACTCATGAATGTTCATTGCAGCACTATTCACAATAGCAAAGACATAGAATCAACATAAATGCCCATCAATGACAGATTGGATAAAGAAAATGTAGTACATATACACCATGGAATACCATGCAACCATTAAAAAGAATAAGATCTTGTCTTTTGTGAGAACATGGATGGAGCTGGAAGTTATTATACTTAGCAAACTAACGCAGGAACAGAAAACCAAATACCACATGTTTTCACTTATAAGTGGGAGCTAAATGATGAGAACTTATGAACATAAAGAAAAGAACAATAGACACTGGGGCCTCCTTAAGGGGGGAGGGTGGGAGGAGGAAGAGGAGCAGAAAAAATAACTATTGGGTACTGGGCTGAGTGATGAAATAATCTGTACAACAAACCCCTGTGACATGAGTTTACCTATAGAACAAACCTGCACATGGACTCCTGAACCTAAAATAAAAGTTAAAAAAAAGTTATGAGGTTCCCAGTGAAAACTAAGGGTTTTTCTTCAACTCTTGCCACTGGTGAGGTTAGAAAACCAGAGTGGAAAAAAGTCAGGGTTAAACTACTGGATGGCTAATCAAAATAAAGACACACTGTTTAACTCTCACTTTTAAGTGTATAAGCATTTGTTGTTATGTTAAAAAAACAAATCCTGTGGGAAGTGTAGTTACATGCGGCAAGTTTGGATAGACTGCACTCCTTCCTCCCATCCCCAGAACAAAGCCAGCCAAAAACAACACGAATCCTACAGCTGGAATGCATTCTGGATTTCTAATCTGATTATTTATCCGTGATTATATGTTTTTTTTTTCCACAGCATTCCCATATCCATAAACATACATTTAAAATCAAGACCCCAAATCCCTTAAATAAAACCTATTTCATGAGTCACACTCTTCATCTAATTCAAGCTTAGCGGCTTAAAGAAAAAGCAACCAGTAACTACAATCTGAATTCACAAGCGAAGCCCTTGACTCCTGTTGACTCACCAAAGCCTTATTTTATGAACATCAAGATGTGATCTTTTGCGTGTGGGCTCTCCCAGAAGATGGCTCTGATAATGCAAAGGATTGTTCGGTTTGACTTTGGAAGTAATCAAGTGGGCTTTCCGTTGTGTGGTTGTTAGCAGCAGATTTGCCCTCCAGATTAAGTTCGCTACAAGATGATGTTAAAAATCATTCTGCTTTCTCAGGGTTACTCATGTCACAAGCAGTAGAGAGGAATTTATGGGACAAGAGAAAATACCACTGCACAGTGGGATAGAGAGCCCAATGCACAGTAGGACCCTATAGGTTTGGAAAAGCATCGTTCTTGTGTTGAACCGAATTTTGCCTCAGGCTTGGTCCTGTTGCTAAGAATAAGAGACTATCTGCAACAGGTGCTGGAGAAATATAAACTGTACATTTGCTTCAGGGCTTTTCCTCAACTATCTGTGCCCGGACAAAAGAAAATGGCATTTCTTGGATTCCTGCCCATTTGGAGTGGGGAAGCATCCTGCTACATTGGCAAGACATCAACCAGAGTCTACAGGAGAATGAACAAAAAGAATGGCCTCTTATCCACGTCTGGAGAAAAATCGCTCACAGGATTTGAGGTCTGCTGCACACTACCAAGAGAACGCCCCATCAGAAAGCTTAAGAGAGCCTTCCCTGCCCTTTTTGGAGCGTTACCTCCACAGCCCAAATGTCACCCACACTTTAGAAACCCAAAGCCTTGGCTAAGAGCCAAGAAGAAGGCTGAGAAGCAAGTCCTCATTTTTGACCAAAGTAGTAGAACTTGTAAAGAATCCTGATTGTGTTACAATCTGACACCGAGAGGTTTCCCACCACTGAATGGGCACATCTGGGTGTTTAGTGAGGCAAGGGGTTGCCAGACATCCAAAGGCTTCAGAGCAAGGCAGGAGGACAGCTGCTGGGCGAGGCAATCGGAGAACACAGGTAGGTCCTCCCCCACATGCATTCATATTCAATTCAAATGAAACCGCTGTGGCGGCAGTAGCAGTGACAACAAAACATTGTTCCAGCCCTTCCATATGTGGCCTCTGCTCTGAATTCAGACATCTGTGTCTTCCCTGTCACTGAGGCTGGTGCTGTTGGAGGTGGGCAGGGCAAATCTGGTCACTGGAGGATTGCCACATATTTTTGTCTTAAAATGTCATTAGGCCGGGCTTGGTGGCTGTAATCCCAGCACTTTGGGAGGCTGAGGCAGGTGGATCACAAGGTCAGGAGTTTGAGACCAGCCTGACCAACATGGTGAAACCCCATCTCTACTAAAAATACAAAAATTAGCTGGGTGTGGTGGCACGTGCCTGTAATCCCAGCTACTCAGGAGGCTGAGGCAGGACAATTGCTTGAACCTGGGAGGCAGAAGTTGCAGTGAGCCGAGACTGTGCCATTGTACTCCAGCCTGGGTGACAGAGTGAGATTCCGTCTCAAAAAAAAAAAAAAAAGAAGAAGAAGAAGAAAATGTCATTAGCTCCATGTCCTGCTCATACCAGTGATCAACCATCCACAGATGCTGCTCGTTACCCTGTGCTGAAATAGAATTGATAACCAATACAACAGTGAGCATGGCCTGGCCATGCATTTCGTGCCAGGCCCTATAATACGTGTGAGGATTCATCGAACCTTCCTGATAAGCTTGTGATGTTGGCACTTTGACTGACCTAACCTTACAGATGAGGAGGCTGAGGCTCAGGGAGGTGACCTGTCTAAGGTCACATAGCCAGTGCCTGGCAGGGCTGTGATTTCACTCCCACCTGGCTGGTCCCAGGCCTTTTGTTCTGAACCATGGGTGTGAGGATGAGTTTCCTGCTCATCACATCATTCCCAATGATGTCCCCTGGTTAGCCCATGCTGGGTATTTCTGATACGCAGGCAGCACTGACAGGGATGGCTCCATGTGTCCAGTGTGGTCCCATAGCTAGACCTCCTGTGAGAGCCTTTTGATGTCCTCTCCAGGGGGAAGGCTAACCTGCTGCAGCGTTTTAGAGCCACTGCATGGTGGATCTTTGAAGGCAGGGTGCAGGCAGGTAGCAGACGCTTAAAAAATACTTGTCAAATGACAGAACTGCTTTTCCATCACATGAGACCTCCCCAGTCCCCAAACTCCACCTCTGGAAATAGGGGTCATTGCTGGTGTTCTGGGGGAGTCATAGGATGCTCTCTGGAGCTTTCACTGATAAATTGAAGTACGTGAAGATGGCAGTGCCAGAGTCATGTTGGCAGAGGAAGAGGTGAGCTCCCAAGATGAACTACCAAGCTGCACTTTCACCCAACAGCCAACTTCACCTGAGCAGGAATCTGGGTCAGAAACTGGAGAGAGACACTAAAGGGCCTGAAAACCTGGGATTATTCCTCCTTTTTCTTCAAAGCCCAGAGGAAGAGGCGTTAGGCGTTTTTAACTTTAGAGGCATGGCTGAATTGAATGAATTCTGAATAATCTAAGAATGATAATCCATTGAGCACAAAACAATGGGAAATACAAAGTGGGTTTTCATGCACATTCTTCAGTCTCAGTTTTTTTTTTTTTTTTTTTTTTTTTTTTTTTTTTTTTTTTTTGAGACGGAGTCTTTCTCTGTCCCCCAGGCTGGAGTGCAGCGGCGCGATCTCGGCTCACTGCAAGCTCCGCCTCCTGGGTTCACATCATTCTCCTGCCTCAGCCTCCCGAGTAGCTGGGACTACAGGCGCCCGCCAACACGCCCGGCTAATTTTTTGCATTTTTAGTAGAGACGGGGTTTCGCCGTGTTAGCCAGGATGGTCTAGATCTCCTGACCTCGTGATCTGCCCACCTCGGCCTCCCAACGTGCTGGGATTACAGGCTTGAGCCACCGCGCCCGGCCTTCAGTCTCAGTTTTGTAGTTATAAATGATCTGTGTAAACAAGGACCAAGTGGACCTTTCTTTTAAAACCTTCAGAAATATTTGTTTCCTTTAGCAGGCAAAGCCCTTCATATCAGTATTTTAACACAAGACCACCAAAATTTCACAAAAGAATCCAGTTTTAAAATTAATAAAACATTTTATAACTAAAACAATAGCAGAGGAAATTGCTTCAGGAGACAAGAAAATGCAAAGAAGCACTTGTGGTGACTTCTATGGCAAAAAATACAATACAAATGTAAAATACTTCCTATGTGGTTTCTTGAAACTATTAATATACATTAGAAATCTAGTTAAAGCAACCTGTTAGAACAGAGTGGATTTCTTCAGTACTTATAAATGGCTAGAGAAAGACATCTCACAGGGAACCAAGGCATTTCACATGAGGACAGGAATCATCTGGGGAAGGACTGGCCATAACCCTAATCCCTACGGAAAGATTCCCAGACAGTATAAAGACAAAGCTGATAGCTTACACGGGGGGCAGCAGGTCAAAGAGACTGCGGTTTCAATATTGCAGGTGTTAATGCTTTGTTTGCCTGCAATGTGGTCCCAGTGGCGGGACACTGTTTTTCGTAACCAGTGGATCTGTGTGTCTGATTCTTCATTTTGTTACCATTTGCACAGTACACGATGGTGTGTCCCATTTTCTCCAACATTGGTCTCTCTTGTGCTGTCTCTTCATGTGGATTTGCTTTGGTTGACTCTGACCCCGCCAGTTACTCCTCAGCTCTGGAACAGCATTGGGCAGGCACTACAGTGGGGGGGGAAATATGACTACCTTGGCTTTAGCCACCACCTTCTCCCTCTTGGATTACTGCACTAGCTCACCCTTGCCTGTTACAGGCTATTCTTATGTATAGCCTGTTACAGGCTATTCTTATGTATAGCCTGTTACAGGCTATTCTTATGTATAGCCTGTTACAGGCTATTCTTTTTTTTTTTTTTTTTTTTTTTTTGTTTTTAGGGCTGGATATCTGTATTTTTTATGTGAGCTCATAGTTCTAATCATCACTTCATAGATTCTACAAAAAGTGTTTCAAACTTGTTGAATAAAAAAGGTTACATTCTTTGAAACAAAAGCAGAACAAGCGTTTTCACAGATAGCTTGTTTCTACTTTTTAGGCTGATATTTGTATTTTTTATAAGGCTCAATAGATTTAGTAACATCACATATTAGATCTACAAAAGACTTTCAAATAGTTGAATCAAAACACAGGTTCAATCTGTGACATAATGCAGCACATCACACAGTGTTCTCACAGATAGCTTGTTTCTAGTTTTTTTTTTTTTTTCTTTTTTTTAATTTTTTTTGCACACAAAACAATAAACATTTTCTAAAAATACATACAAACAAAAAGATGCGTATCAAACATATTAGGAAGGTTACACATGGGAAGTCGGGGAATAGAAATGGGGGGTGGGAGTTAAAATAAGGTAGAGAGGGACTTTATGTGGATCAGTGATAATAACTCAATCCTCTATTTGACAAAGAAGAGGGAGAAGGAAGAGGAAGAAAAAGAAAGTGGGATAAAGGATCAGAAAGGGAGGAAAATAGAAAAAATTAGAGTATGACTCCAGGGTAGACCTGTTTTGTTGTCACTGAGTTGGTTGGTTGGTTTGTCTGTTGTATTTTTCATGTTTCGCCAAGTTGGCCAGACTGGTCTCGAACTCCTAGCCCGAAGTGATCAACCCGCCTCGCCCCCCAGAGTGCCGGGACCACAGGTGTGAGCCACCACGCCCAGCCCCCACATTGCTTCTGGCCTCCATGGTAGACCTCCCAGACGGAGCGGCCGGGCAGAGGCGCTCCTCACTTCTTCCCAGACACGGGGCGGCCGGGCAGAGGCGCTCCTCACTTCCCAGACGGGGCAGCCAGGCAGAGACGCTCCTCACTTCTTCCCAGACGATAGGTGGCCGGGCAGAGGCGCCCCTCACTTCCCAGACAATGGGTGGCCGGACAGAGGCGCTCCTCACTTCCCAGACGATGGGTGGCCGGGCAGAGGTGCTCCTCACTTCCCAGATGGGGCGGCCAGGCAGAGGCGCTCCTCACTTCCCAGACGGGGCGGCCGGGCCGAGGCATTCCTCACTTCCCAGACGGGGCGGCTGGGCAGAGGCGCTCCTCACTTCTTCCCGGACGGGGCGGCCAGGCAGAGGCACTCCTCACTTCCCAGACGGTGGGTGGCCGGGCAGAGGCGCTCCTCACTTCCCAGACGGTGGGTGGCCGGGCAGGGGCGCTCCTCACTTCCCAGACGGTGGGTGGCCGGGCAGGGGCGCTCCTCACTTCCCAGACGGGGCGGCCGGGCAGAGGCGCTCCTCACTTCCCAGATGGGGCGGCCGGGCAGAGGCGCTCCTCACTTCTTCCCGGACGGGGCGGCCGGGCAGAGGCGCTCCTCACTTCTTCCCGGACGGGGCGGCCGGGCAGAGGCGCTCCTCACTTCTTCCCGGACGGGGCGGCCGGGCAGAGGCGCTCCTCACCTCCCAGACGATAGGTGGGCGGGCAGAGGCGCTCCTCACCTCCCAGATGATAGGTGGCCGGGCAGAGGCACTCCTCATTTCACAGATGGGGCGGCCTGACAGAGCCGCTCCTCACTTCCCAGACGGGGTGGCTGGGCAGAGGCGCTCCTCACTTCCCAGACGGTGGGTGGCCGGGCAGAGGCGCTCCTCACTTCCCTGATGGGGCGGCCGGGCAGAGGCGCTCCTCACTTCCCAGACGGTGGGTGGCCAGGCAGAGGCGCTCCTCACTTCCCAGATGGGGTGGCCGGGCAGAGGCGCTCCTCACTTCCCAGACGGGGTGGCTGGGCAGAGGCGCTCCTCACTTCCCAGACGGTGGGTGGCCGGGCAGAGGCGCTCCTCACTTCCCTGACGGGGCGGCCGGGCAGAGGCGCTTCTCACTTCCCAGACGGGGCGGCAAGGCAGAGGCGCTCCCCACTTCCCAGACAGGGCGGCCGGCCAGTGGTGCTCCTCACTTCCCAGACGATGGGTGGCCGGGCAGAGGCGCTCCTCACTTCCCAGACGGGGCGGCCGGGCAGAGGCGCTCCTCACTTCCCAGACGGGGCGGACGGGCCGAGGCGCTCCTCACTTCCCAGATGGGGCGGCCGGGCCGAGGCGCTCCTCACTTCCCAGACGGGGCGGCCGGGCAGAGGCGCTCCTCACTTCTTCCCGGACGGGGCGGCTGGGCAGAGGCGCTCCTCACTTCCCGGACGGGGTGGCCGGGCAGAGGCGCTCCTCACTTCCCAGACGGTGGGTGGCCGGGCAGGGGCGCTCCTCACTTCCCAGACGGTGGGTGGCTGGGCAGAGGCGCTCCTCACTTCCCAGACGGGGCGGCCGGGCAGAGGCGCTCCTCACTTCTTCCCAGACGGGACGGCCAGGCAGAGGCGCTCTTCACTTCCCAGACGGTGGGTGGCCGGGCAGAGGCGCTCCTCACGTCCCAGACGGTGGGTGGCAGGGCAGAGGCGCTCCTCACTTCCCAGACGGGGCGGCCGGGCAGAGGCGCTCCTCACTTCCCAGACGGGGCGGCCGGGCAGAGGCGCTCCTCCCTTCCCAGATGGGGCGGCCGGGCAGAGGCGCTCCTCACTTCCCAGACGGGGCGGCCGGGCAGAGGCGCTCCTCACTTCCCAGACGATGGGTGGCCGGGCAGAGGCTCTCCTCACTTCTTCCCGGATGGGGCGGCCGGGCAGAGGCGCCCCACACTTCTTCCCGGACGGGGCGGCCGGGCAGAGGCGCCCCTCACTTCTTCCCGGACGGGGCGGCCGGGCAGAGGCGCTCCTCACTTCTTCCCAGACGGGGCGGCCGGGCAGAGGCGCTCCTCACTTCTTCCCGGACGGGGGGGCCGGGCAGAGGCGCTCCTCACTTCTTCCCGGATGGGGCGGCCGGGCAGAGGCGCTCCTCACCTCCCAGACAATAGGTGGGCGGGCAGAGGCGCTCCTCACCTCCCAGACGATAGGTGGCCGGGCAGAGGCACTCCTCATTTCACAGATGGGGCGGCCTGGCAGAGCCGCTCCTCACTTCCCAGACGGGGTGGCTGGGCAGAGGCGCTCCTCACTTCCCAGACGGTGGGTGGCCGGGCAGAGGCGCTCCTCACTTCCCTGATGGGGCGGCCGGGCAGAGGCGCTCCTCACTTCCCAGACGGTGGGTGGCCAGGCAGAGGCGCTCCTCACTTCCCAGATGGGGTGGCCGGGCAGAGGCGCTCCTCACTTCCCAGACGGGGTGGCTGGGCAGAGGCGCTCCTCACTTCCCAGACGGTGGGTGGCCGGGCAGAGGCGCTCCTCACTTCCCTGACGGGGCGGCCGGGCAGAGGCGCTCCTCACTTCCCAGACGGGGCGGCCGGGCAGAGGTGCTCCTCACTTCCCAGACGATGGGTGGCCGGGCAGAGGCGCTCCTCACTTACCAGACGATGGGTGGCCGGGCAGAGGCTCTCCTCACTTCCCAGACGGGGCGGCCGGGCAGAGGCGCTCCTCACTTCCCAGACGGGGTGGCCGGGCAGAGGCGTTCCTCACTTCCCAGACGGTGGGTGGCCGGGCAGAGGCGCTCCTCACTTCCCAGACGGTGGGTGGCCGGGCAGAGGCGCTCCTCACTTCCCAGACGGTGGGTGGCCGGGCAGAGGCGCTCCTCACTTCCCAGATGGGGCGGCCGGGCAGAGGCGCTCCTCACTTCCCAGATGGGGCGGCCGGGCAGAGGCGTTCCTCACCTCCCAGACGATGGGTGGCCGGGCAGAGGTTCTCCTCACCTCCCAGACGGGGCAGCCGGGCAGAGGCGCTCCTCACTTCTTCCCGGACGGGGCGGCGGGGCAGAGGCGCTCCTCACTTCTTCCCGGACGGGGCGGCCGGGCAGAGGCACTCCTGACATCTGGGAAGAAGTGAGGAGTGCCTCTGCCCGGCCGCCCCGTCTGGGAAGTGAGGAGCGCCTCTGCCCGGCCGCCCCATCTGGGAAGTGAGGAGCGCCTCTGCCCGGCCGCCCCATCCAGGAAGAAGTGAGGAGCACCTCTGCCCGGCTGCCCCATCTGGGAAGTGAGGAGCGCCTCTGCCCGGCCGCCCCATCCAGGAAGAAGTGAGGAGCACCTCTGCCCGGCTGCCCTGTCTGGGAAGAAGGGAGGAGCCCCTCTGCCCGGCCGCCCCGTCCGGGAAGAAGTGAGGAGCGCCTCTGCCCGGCTGCCCCATCTGGGAAGTGAGGAGCGCCTCTGCCCGGGCGCCCCGTCCGGGAAGAAGTGAGGAGCGCCTCTGCCCGGCCGCCCCGTCCGGGAAGAAGTGAGGAGCGCCTCTGCCCGGCCGCCACGTCTGGGAAGAGGTGAGGGGTACCTCTGCCCGGCCGCCCCGTCTGGGAAGTGAGGAGCACCTCTGCCCGGCCACCCATCGTCTGGAAGTGAGAGCGCCTCTGCCGGCCGCCCGCCTGGAGTGAGGAGCGCCTCTGCCCGCCACCATTGCCTGGGAAGTGAGGAGCGCCTCTGCCGGCTGCCCCGTCTGGAAGTGAGGAGCGCCTCTGCCTGGCCACCTATCGTCTGGAGGTGAGGAGCGCCTCTGCCCGGCCGCCCCGTCCGGGGAAGTGAGGAGCACCTCTGCCCGGCCGCCCGTCCGGGAGGAAGTGAGGAGCGCCTCTGCCGGGCGCCCCATCCGGAGGAAATGAGGAGCGCCTCTGCCCGGCGCCCATCCGGAGGAAGTCAGGCTATTCTTATGTATAGCCTGTTACAGGCTATTCTTATGTATAGCCTGTTACAGGCTATTCTGTTGTGACTAAGAAAGATCACGTCAGCCCTATGCTTTTTTTTTTTTTTTTTTTTTTTTTTTTTTTTTTTTTGAGACAGAGTTTTGCTTATGTTGCCCAGGCTGGAGTGCAATGGTGTGGTCTTGGCTCACTGCCTCCCGGATTTAAGTGATTCTCCTGCCTCAGCCTCCTGAGTAGCTGGGACTAGAGGTGTTTGCCACCACACTTTGCTAATTTTTATATTTTTAGTAGAGATGGGGTTTCACCATGTTGGCCAGGCTGGTCTTGAACTCCAGTGATCCACCTGCCTCGGCCTCCCAAAGGGCTGGGATTACAGGTGTGAGCCACCACACCTGTCCTACCCCTGTACTTGTGACCTGGCAGGGGCTCCCCGTCTTACTGACAGTAAAGGGCCCAAGCCCTTCCAACAGCCCTTTGTGATGTGACTCTCCAGCCTCTCATGCTCTGACCTTGTGTTCTACCATGGCCTCAGCCTGAGCTTCCTCCATTCCAGCCACACTGATCTCCTTGCTGTGCCTTGAGCTCCAGGCTTCCTCCCCATATCTACCTGGCTTTCTCCCTCACCTTCTTCAGTCTTGGCTCAAGTGTCGTCTTTTCTGGTTATCCCATGTAATACTACAAACCGCCCCACTCCTCCCCTCACCCATCCTGATCTCTCTTAGACCTTCCTTTGTTTTCTACTTTTTCCAAGACAGGAATTATCCTCTAACACCCTATATAAATTACTTACTTGTCTCCCTGAAGATGCCGGCTCTATGAGGGAAGGGATCTTTGTCTGTTGTATTCATGATGTGTCCCAAGCCCCTAGAACAGTGCCTGGCTACCCAAGTCTGGTGGCTTACACCTGTAATCCCAGCACTTTGGGAGGCCGAGGCGGGTAGAGTGCTTAAGTCCAAGAGTTCAAGACCAGCCTGGGCAACATGGCAAAACTCCATCTCTAAAAAAATTTTAAAAATTAAAAAATAAATATAAAAGAACAGTGCCTGGTGCATAGTAGGTGCTCAATAAGTACTTGTTGAATGAATGAATGAAACACACATACAAATAAGGCCCCTCCTAATACCCCACACACGAGTCAGTTGCCCTCACCAGCGAGGATGTGGATTGCATTTCCTAAGAACCAGAATTATTGCTGGCTACACATTTTTACAGTCAGTGGCCACCAGATTCCATTGTACCCAAAGTACCCAAAGGTACTCACTGAGGGTGGTGCTGAGCTGAGCTTTTATCAAGGAAGGGAATAATACAATTGCGTTCCCCATCTCCTTAGTGGTATTAAATGTAAGATGAAGCCAGGGGCGGTGGCTCACACCTGTAATCCCAGCACTTTGGGAGGCAGAGGTTGGTGGATCACCTGAGGTCAGGAGTTCGAGACCAGCCTGGACAACATGGTGAAACACTGTTTCTACTAAAAATATAAAAAAATTAGCTGAGTGTGGTGGCGGGCACCTGTAATCCCAGCTACTTGGGAGGCTGAGATAGGAGAATCACTTGAACCTGGGAGGCAGAGGCTGCAGTGAGCTGAGATCGTACCACTGCACTCTAGTCTGGGTGACCAAGCAAGGCTCCATCTCAAAAAAAAAAACAAAAACAAAAAAACTAAGATGAATATGCTAACATGATACAGATTACCAAGGACAAAACCAAGGAACAAAGACCGTTAGTATATAGTCAACTGTAAAGTGACTGCATCTTACACACACCAGAGACAGTCATTTAGCAAATAGCTTTTAAGCTCTAGCTTTTGCTACAACATATCCTGAATATCCCAACACGCCCCTGCCTAAGCCCTACCCTGAGTTGACTATTATGCAAATTAAGGGTATGAAGAAGGAACCTTGGTGCCTTCTTCTCCTTTTTAGTGTTGTGCTTATGTCACTTTGATCACATCACATGCCAGGAAGGGATAGGGGCTGGCAGCTAACAGCATGGGTTCTTGGGGCATACAGTAGCCTGGTTTCCCATCCTGTCCCGTCACTTAGGAGTCATGTGGCCTGAGTACCTTCCTTAAGGCCTCAGGGATGCTGAGCTCCCCCAGGTTTCCTCAGCTGGGAAATCAGCCTTCCACGAATGAGGTAATACCTGCAAAGCACTTAGAGCAGCGCCTGCTTATGGTAAACCCTCAATCAATGTTAAAGTCTATTGTTACTCAGGAATCCACTGTACACCCTGAATGTCTTGCCTGACCTTCATGTTCCTCATCAGTGGCACCTCCACCCCACACCTGCCCCCCACCCCACCCCGATCTTGCCATCTTGTTTCCCAGTACCAGCTCCTTTTTTTTGCTCTGTTGCTCAGGCTGGAGTGCAGTGCCTCGATCTCGGCTCATTGCAGCCTCTGCCTCCTGGGTTCAAGCGATTCTTGTGCCTCAGCCTCCCGAGTAGCTGGGGTTGTAGGTGCACACCACAATGCCAGGCTAATTTTTGTACTCTTTGTAGAGACGGGGTTTCACCAGGTTGGTCAGGCTGGTCTCAAACTCCTGGCCTGAAGCAGTTCACCCATCTCAGCCTCCCAAAGTGTTGGGATTACAGGCCCCTGCCACCACACCCAGCTAATTTTTGTATTTTTAGTATAGACAGGGTTTCGCCATGTTGGCTAGGCTGGTCTCAAACTCTGGACCTCAGGTGATCTGCCCGCCTTGGCCTCCCAAAGTGCTGGGATTACAGGTGTGAGCCACTGCGCCTGGCTGCTCTTACTTCTTGTGCCAACTCAACTCTGGAGTGGTCTTCCCCACTAATTTTCTGGTCCTTACAAATTGAGCCCAAGTCACTGCTCTGGGTCCCTCATCTCCTGCCTGGCTCCTACCGCTCCCTCCCATCTCTCCCTCCTCTGCAATCTCATTGAGCTTATCTCTTGACGCACACATTAGTGCTGTTGATTGGAAGCCAGCTGTACATTATTTTTGCCTCGCTCAAGGATCTCTGAGAAGGAACATTGGTCCTGCAATTGTTAGCCTTTGCTTTATCTTCATTCTTGTTTTTCCAGGTGCAGTGAGGCCTTGGGAAACAGCCTGCTTAGCCCAGAGGTGGAGGAGAGGGTTTCATCCATTCACTCATTCAGCAAATATTTATGGAGCACAAATGACATGCTTGGCATAGAGGCATATATCATTCCTTCCCAACGGGAGCTCCGTCTTCTTGAGATGACACTGCAATACACATGCAGTTCTAACTTGGCACTGTGTGAAAGGGAGTTGTATAGGAATGAGCATGGTTTTGGAGGGAGCCTCACTGGCATTGAATGCTGGCTCAGCCACTAACTGGGTGTATGACCTTGTATGGTTAGCTTAACCTCTTAGAAACTCAGTTTCCTCATTTGTAAAATCGAATGATGACCTGCTCTTCCCAGAGTTGTTATTTTCTATTGCTCTTGGGCACCCACTTGGCTGGGTAGCCTAAGGATGGGTGAGTGGAGGTGGAGGGGTCAGGTCCCTCAACTTGCCACTGATGGGATCTTACTTTCTTCAGGCCTTGGGATCTCAGTGTGAAATAGCTGTCTCTGGGATAGGTGCTCAGTTTTCCAGCCTTTTCCCTTGCCATCCTCTCCAAGTGGTGTCTAGGGCTGATGCAGTGGTTCTCAACCTACAGTGTTTGTCTTCAGGGGACATTTGGTGTCCTGAGGTGTTTTTGATGATCACTACTGAAGAGGGGAGGGGAGTGCTACTGGCATCTGGTGGGTAGGGGGCAGGGATGCTGCTAAACATTCTACAACGTGCAGGCAGCCTCCATCAGTGAAGAATTATCTGGTCCAAATGTCAATAGTGCTGAGGTGACCACAGAGTAGTAGATCTCATGACGGGGATCTTCTTGCTGCAGTCCATGGAGCTGGTGCAGCTTCTCTCCCCTGTTTACCTGGCTCTCCATCTTAGCTCTCCCTGGCAATGCAGACCTTTTTGAATTTCAGCTTTGACCTGTAACTGACCTGTCTGGTAGAGTTGCCTCACCCCTTAGCACCTTATCTCCTGGACTCTTCACTCCCCTTTGCTCCATAGGAGCCAGTGTTGGTGAGGGACACTTACTCAGGACTCTTCCCTACCCGACTTACACTGGGCTGCCACTTCCACCCCGCTGTGCCTACCCTGTACTGGCAGGGTGACGCCCAGGACCGGAGTCACCTCCTGCAGTTCCCAGTGAAGAGCAGAGTACCAAGACCCCTCACCTTCCAGCATTCCCCCAATCCAGCCGAAGCCCAGCTCCACCCCGTACCAGGATTCCCATCCAGAGGTGGATGAGGGGGCAGGATTCAGGGTCCAACTGTCTGCTCCCATCCATCAGCCCATCCTTCATCGGCTCCATCCTCTTCCTCTTGGACCCGGGAGGCGTGCTTTGACTTCCCATCATGCCTGGCTCGTATTCTTGTCCGTCCAGAATGGCATTTCTTCTCCCTCTTCCCTGGAGCTATGGAATGTGTGCAGGGAATGTGACTAGGGCGTGGGATGAAAAAACACACCACTCATAGTTTCCAAATATTATTCCTGTTACACAGTCTACATGGCATATATTCTCCCAGGTTTCCTAGCACAGGCGAGACCATGAGACCGTGGAGTGCCTTCGGTGACAGTTATCATTTCTCTCCCTCTGGGAACACAGCAAAGGAAGTGATAGAGAGATAGGATGGCAGCTTCTCAACATATGTCTGCGAACGTATCGTTCCTCAGTTTCTCCAGGAAACTCTTTCTGCACTTCCCTGAGTCAGGGCGGTGCCCCTGATGACGTCATGTGGGCCTTCCCGTGACTTTGAGCAGCAGCAGGTCAGGTCAGCACCTGTGCACTGTTTGCCTGGTTTATCTTGTTTTCTATGGGAAAAGCTGCAGCTGTTAACTCTTAATAAAGAGTTAACAGCAGTCACCTCATGACAGGGCTTGAGACTTTGGCCATGTGTTTTATTTAATAACAGTGCTCTACTCTGCTTCTGCCAAGCTATCTTCAGGAAATGTGTCTCAAGCATTGTGGTAATCTTACTGTGAACTCTTGAAATCTTAAAATAAGAAAAGATATACACATATATATCTCTTAAGAAAACATTATTTCATTACGTTGTAATTTCTGATTTCAGTAATTATGATTTGGCAAATTTATTTTTATCTTGCAAGTGGGAATATGCAATTAAATGATACCAAGTGTAAAAGAGAAATAATGATGTTTTCCTTCCATAAATCATTTGAAAAAAACTGTAGGACTTTATGTTCTTTTAATGGTTTTTGTAATTTAAGCCTCGTGTTTATACCACTTTATCTTTATGAAGGTGATTTTTTTAAAAGTATAAGTTTGTTTTACTATAAATTATAATTCTGTAAACATCAGAAATGCAAACTTGTGAACTTCTGTTCGTGTTTATATGTCAACATACTTAAGTGCCAGCAGATGTTCTGTGATCAATAAGACACAATTTATATGCATTATTTTGAAGTGTCCTTGGCTGGAAATGTTGGTTGGCAATATCCAAATTACGGCTGAATACGAACGATGATAATCAATAAGAAGGGTAACATCAATATGGCTGTGGTGGCAAGCTCTGTTTCAGCAGGGGAAGTAAAGCAGCTATGGATTTGAATGAAGCAGATAAACCTAACCATAATTTTAAGTAGACTGGTGGGTCCACTTGAGATTTTTATGATGCTAAAATTAACCCTTGTTTTGCTAGGGGCATGTAATTGCTGCTAGCAGTCTTGCGTGATTTTGCGTAAAGTTTGCCCCTAGAGTAAATTTAGACCCAATGAAATAGCTGAAGTATTTCATTTACATTTGGAGTTAACAAATAAAACATACCAGACTTTTATTCTGATATCTAGTAATGTCAATCAAGAAGATAAACCAATGCAATTTATTAAATATCTTGAATTTAGGTTGCATTTTAATCTTAGGTCAATGATTTCCATCTCTGACTGCTATTACCTGGAGAACTTAAAAAACAAAACTAAGCAGCAGACCAATTGAATCAGTCTCTCTGGGTCCTGGGCATGGGTATTTTAAAAAATAAACGATGATTTTGATGTGCATCAGGGATTAGAACTTCTGACAAATAATCTTGTTAAGGAAAGCTTTAAGTAGTTCAACTAGTTTGCAATCCAATTAGTTTCTATTATAGCTTAATTTTAGCTAAAGTACAGGTAGTCTTTTTTTTTTTTAAAAGCAATCTGTGTAAGATCAAAGGCGGGTGTAACTTAGATATCCTCAGGGTGTCTGTGGCATTCACAACAACAGGTGAGCCTCATGATGGTCACCTGGAAATATTTGAGTTGAGCAATCCATCAAGATGGTGAGGATCTGTGTTCTCTGTGAGCCCTTTCCTCCTCATGAGGTTGGAGTAGCTTCTGAGGGATTCCCTGAAAGAGCTAAAAGACTGTTGAGTATAAGGTATTAAAAAAAAAAAAAAAGAAAGAAAAAAGAAAAGTGTGAGTATAGGGAATCAGGTTTTGCATCTCATTCCTGCCACTTCCTTGTCCTGCCCCAGGGCTGTGGTCTGCAGATCCCCAGCATCATCAGGTGCAGGGTAGCAATGCAGAGTCTTGGGCCCTACTCAGAACTATGAACTCGACTCTGCTTTGTAAATCCCCTCTGCTTCCTCGCAGGGTGTTTGGGAGGATCAAGTGCACGATATAAAAGTATCTTTGTATTTTTTATTGTAGTAAAATACACATAAAATTTTACCATTTTAACCATTTTTAGGTGTGCAGTGGCATTATTCACATTGTTGTGCAACCATCACCACCATCTAGCTCCAGAACTTTTTCTTTTTTTTTTTTGAGACAGAGTCTTGCACTGCCGCCAGGCTGGAGTGCAGTGGCGCGATCTCAGCTCACTACAACCTCCGCCTCCCTGGTTCAAGCAATTCTCCTGCCTCAGCCTCCTGAGTAGCTGGGACTACAGGCGTGAGCCACCACACCCAGCTAAGTTTCGTATTTTTAGTAGAGACAGGGTTTCACCATGTTGGCCAGGATTGTCTCGATCTCTTGACCTCGTGATCCATCTGACTCAGCCTCCCAAAGTGCTGGGATTACAGGCGTGAGCCACCGTGTCCAGCCCAGAACTTTTTATCTTCCCAAACTGAAGCTGTGTGCCGCGGAACACGAACTTTAAATTCCCTTTTCCCCTCGGCCCCTTGCAACTACTATTCTACTTGTGAGTTTGACTATTCCAGCCGGCACATCTATGTGGAATCATATAACATCTGTCCTTTGGTGACTGGTTTATTTCACTTAGCATTATGTCTTCAAGGTTTATCCGTGTTGTAGCATGTGCCAGAATTTCATTGCTTTTTAAAGCTGAATAATATTTCAATAAATGTATAGACCACATTTTGTTTATCCATTCATCTTTGACATTTGGGTTATTTCTATATTTTGGTTATTGTGAATAATGCTGCTATGAACACAGGTGTACAAATATCTGAGTCTTTGCTTTCAACGCTAGAAGAGGAATTGCTGAATCATATGGTAATTCAATGTTTAATTTTTTGAGGAATTGCCAAAATATTTTCCACAGCAGCTGCACCTTGTATATTCCCACCAGCAAATGCCCAAGGGTTTCAATTTCTCCCTATTCTCACCCATACTTATTTTCTTTCTTTTTTTTAATCGTAGCCATCCTAATGGGCGTGTAGGGGTATCTCATTGTGACTTTGATTTTTCATTTCTCTAATGATTAATGATATTGAGCATCTTTACATGTGTAAAGTATTTTTTTTTTTTTTTTTGAGACAGAATCTTGCTCTGTTGCCCAGGCTGGAGTGCAGTGGCGCGATCTTGGCTCACTGCAAGCTCCAACCCTCCAGGTTCACGCCATTCTCCTGCCTCAGCCTCCTGAGTAGCTGGGACTACAGGCGCCCGCCATCACACCCGGCTAATTTTGTGCATTTTTAGTAGAGACAGGGTTTCACTGAGTTAGCCAGGATGGTCTCGATCTCCTGACCTCGTGATCCGCCCGCCTCGTCCTCCCAAAGTGCTGGGATTACAGGTGTGAGCCACTGCGCCTGGCCAACATGTGTAAAGTATTTTTAAATACCATATATGCTGTTGCAATTTTGAGATTATTATACTGAATTTTGAAAGCACTCACTGCTTTGTTTAAGAAATCTTATAGATATCCATCAGCTGTTTTAGGAGTAAATTGGCCAGATTTTCTTCTGGAGCATAAGTGAGCTATAAATATTATCTGAGACTTGAATTACACAGTCTGAAAATATTAGCCTCAGTTTCCTCATCCAAAAATGGAGGAAATAATCCTACCTCATAATTTTGAGAAGTGAGATAATACATGAAAAGTGCTTAATGAGTATGCAAGAAGTGTCAACTGTACGAGGTGGTAGGAAAGGGTCATTACATGATGGTTCTGAGAAGAGGAGGGACCTGAGCTGGCTGATGCAGAATGCACCAGATGGGGAGGGGCAGGGGAAAGAAAAGGGAGTATTTGGAGACCAGGAAGCTAGTCAGTGCAGTCATGAGTTGTTCATGGAGTGTTTGGTGAGCTTGTTCATGGTAGTGAAAGGCATTGGAAGATAAGGCAGGGAGGGTGGGCTGAGACCAGGTGGTAGGGGCACAGAGGAGTTTGCCAAGAAGTGTGGGCTTTTGAAGGCAGTGGGGAACCACTGAAGGTTCTGTGTTCGGAGTGAGATGATCAAAGCCAGCCTGCGTTTATTGTTCTTCCAGGCAGCCATGACCCTCGAGCCATAACAGTTGCATTCCGTACCCAAGGCTTTGATCTTGACCATTGCCGCTGTTTATCTTTTGGGGAGTACCTTAGATATTTACAAAGTGCCATGTAATCAGTTTCATTAGTCCAGAGATAAGATTAATTAGATGTTTAAGGCAAGTCAGGACTGGACTTGGCTTTGAAAAACTCAGGCATTAAAGGAAGGCTCAGATGGTGATTCTCTCTGCAAATCTGTGAATTTGTGACTTCCTCAGTGATGTTTTTACTATGCAGAACACCATACCAAAAGTTCCTCCAGTTGGGAAAGCCTGGTTCCTGTCTTCAAGAAGCTTACAATCTTATCAAGGAGGGGTGGAGTGCTGCTTTAATACAAAATGGAGTGCAGACATATCTTGTTTTGTTGCACATTGCTTTAACACACTCCACAGATGTTGCATTTTCTACAGATTGAAACAACCCAAATTTGTGGCAACTCTGCATTCAGCCAGTCTGTCTATGCTATTTTCCAACAGCATGTGCTCACCTCATGTCTCTGTGTCACATTTTGATAATTCTCACATTATTTCAAACTTTTTCATCATTACTATATCTGTTACAATACTGTTGGTGATCAGTTATCTTTGATATTGTTATTTTAATTGTTTTGGGGCACAATGAACTGCACCCATATAAGACAGTGAACTTAATTGATAAACGATGTGTGTATCTGACTGCTTCATGCATCAGCCACTCCCCTATGTCTCTCCCTTTCCTAGGACCTCCCTATTTCTTGAGACACAACAATATTGAAATTAGGCCAATTAATAACAATGGCCTTTAAGTGTTCAAGTGAAAAGAAGCATTGCACATGTCACTTTAAATCAAAAGCCGGAAATGATTAAACTTAGTGAGAAAAACATGTTGAAAACTGACATAGTCCAAAAGCTAGGCCTCTTGTACCAGTTAGCCAAGTTGTGAATGTGAAGGAAAAGTTATTGAAGAAAATTAAAAATGCTATAGTGCTATTCTAGTGAACACATGAATGATAAGAAAGCCTTATTGCAGGCTGGGCGCGGTGGGTCACGCCTGTAATCCCAGCACTTTGGGAGGCCGAGGCGGGTGGATCACGAGGTCAGGAGATCTAGACCATCCTGGCTAACAGGGTGAAACCCCGTCTCTACTAAAAATACAAAAATTAGTCGGGCGTGGTGGCGGGCGCCTGTAGTCCCAGCTACTCAGGAGGCTGAGGCAGGAGAATGGCATGAACTCGGGAGGCGGAGCTTGCAGTGAGCGAGACTCCGTCTCAAAAAAAAAAAAAAAAGGAAAGCCTTATTGCTAATATGGAGAAAGTCTGAGTGGTCTGGATAGAAGATTAAACCAGTTACAACACTCCCTTAAAACCAGTACCTAATTTCGTGCAAGGCCCTAACTTTCTCCAATTCTGCGAAGGCTGAGAGAGGTGAGGAAGCTGCAGAAGAAAAGTTGGAAGCTAGCGGAGACTGATTCATGAGATTTAAGGAAAAAAGCCGTCTCCATAACATGAAAGTACAAAGCAAAACAGCAAGTGCTGGTGTAGAAGCTGCAGCAAGTTCCCCCGAAGATCTATCTACAACCATTGATGAAGGTGGCTACACCAAACAGCAGATTTTGCATATAGGTAAAACAGCCTTCTATTGGAAGAAAATGCCATCTAGGACTTCTATAGCTAGAGAGAAGTCAATGTCTACCTTTAAAGGACAGGCTGACTCTCTTGTTAGGGTCTAATGACGCTGGTGACTCTAAGTTGAAGCCAGTGCTCACTTACCATTCTGAAAATCTTAGGGGCTTTAAGAATTATTTATTTTTTTATTTTTTAATCTATTTTTATTTATTTATTTTTGAGACGGAGTCTCGCTCCCTCGCCCAGGCTGGAGTGCAGTGGTGTAATCTTGGCTCACTGCAAGCTCCATCTCCTGGGTTCACGCCATTCTCCTGTCTCAGCCTCCCGAGTAGCTGGGACTACAGGCGCCCGCCACCGTGCCCGGCTAATTTTTTTGTATTTTTAGTAGAGATGGGGTTTCACCGTGTTAGCCAGGATGGTCTCGATCTCCTGACCTCGTGATCCGCCTGCCTCGGCCTCCCAAAGTGCTGGGATTACAGGCGTGAGCCACTGTGCCCGGCCAAGAATTATTAACATACTCTGCTTGTGCTCTAAATGGAACAACAAATCCTGGATGATAGCATATCTGTTTACAGCATGGTTTACTGAATGTTTTAAGCCCACTTGTAAGACCTACTGCTCAGAAGAAAAGATTCTTTTCAAAATATTACTGCTCATTGACAATGTACCTGGTTACCCAACGGCTCTGATGGAGACACGGAAGGAAATTCATGTTGTTTAAATGCCTGCTAACACAGTGTCCATTCTGCAGATCAAGGAGTAATATCGACTTGCAAGTCTTATTGTTTAATAATACATTTCATTAGGCCACAGATAGTGATTCCTCTGATGGATCTGGTCAAAGTAAATTGAAAACATTCTGGAAATTATTTGCCATTCTAGATGACATTAAGAACATTAATGACTTGTAGGAGGAGGTCAGAATATCAACATTAACAGGAATTTGGAAGAAGTTGACTCCAACCCTCATGGATGACTTTGAGGGGTTCAAGACTTCAGTGGAGGAAGTCACACAGATGTGGTAGAAATAGCAAGAGAACTAGAATTAGAAATGGAACCTGAAGGTATGACTAAATTGCTGCAATCTCATGATAAAACTTGAATGAATGGGAATTTGCTTCTTATGGATGGGTAAAGAAAGTGCTTTCTTGGGAGGGAAACTATTCTTGGTGTAGATGCTGTGAACACTGTTGAAATAACAACCAAAGATTTAGAATATTATATAAACTTAGTTGGCAAAGCAGTGGCAGGGTTTGAGAGGATTGATTCCAATTTTGAAAAAAGTTCTGCAGGTAAAATGCTAACATTGATAACAGCATCACATGTATAGAGAAATCTTTTGTGACAGAAAGAGTCAACAGATGCAGCAAAGTTCATTGTCTTATTTTAGGAAAATTTCACAGCTACCCCAAGCTTCAGTAACCACCACCCCGATCAGCCAGTAGCCATCCATATCGAGGCAAGATTCTCCACAGAAAAACATTTTGACTTACTAAAGGCTCAAATGATCATAACAGTTTTTAGCAAAACAGTATTTTTTTCAACCTCTGGGAGCACAGAACAAAATGTATTTTTAAAATTAAGGTATGCACATTATTTTTTAGATAATGCTATTATGCACATAATAGACTATAGTATAGTATAAATATAACTTTTATATGCACTGGGAAACCAAATTATTCATGCGACTCACTTTATTGTGGTGGTCTGTAACCAGATCTGCAATATCTCTGATCATATTTTCAAATATATACTATACACTACTTATGAAAAGTGCTGGGATTGAAAGTAGGGATGTGGTTTGAGAGGGGCCTGGAACCATCTTTTATCCTGCTATATTTTAGCAGAATTGGCAAAGAACGATTGTGTTTATAACAATCTGTCTGACTTTTCTTCTGTCTTTAATGGAAATAGTATA
Organism: Nomascus leucogenys; assembly: GCF_006542625.1. Taxonomy (NCBI): domain Eukaryota; kingdom Metazoa; phylum Chordata; class Mammalia; order Primates; family Hylobatidae; genus Nomascus; species Nomascus leucogenys. The sequence goes on from NC_044397.1 coordinate 79,171,408, forward strand.
CAAATTACTAGCAAATTTCTGTTACTTGAAGATGAGCTTTCTAGTTCTCCCAAACTAAATGAGAGAACAATAAACAAACATGTAAGGTATTTACATTTACATTTAGGAGAGCAATCATTTAAAGTTAAAGGTTTGTCTTGAGGAATGACTATTAATGGCTCTTAGTAAATGAAAATGCCATCGAATTTCTGAACGTATGTTTGAATTTTATAAATTGTACTTTTCTTACCAAGAAACCTGGTTCAGCCTATATTTTATATGTCTATAAATAAGGTTTTTGAAATGGTCACGTGAACCAAATAAATGGATTTTAAATCAAAGTGCCATTAGGATGATTAACATAGTTGTTAACTTATCTTCATTGCCTTGGAGAATTCTGAAGTCTTCAGTTTTATAGAAGAATCCATAACAGTTATGCACATGATGAAGGACCTCCACAGTAGTGATTAATTCAAGGATCATATCTATAAAAGGTACTTTTGGGGTATAAAACTTAGTACACTCTGGTAGATCTCATCCAGGTTTCAGTCAGAAAAACCTAAACCAGCCGGGCATGGTGGCTCATGCCTGTAATCCTAGCACTTTGGGAGATTGAGGTGGGTGGATCACTTGAGCCCAGGAGTTTGAGACCAGCCTGGGCAATATGGTGGACCCCTGTCTCTACAAAAATGCAAAATATTAGCTGGGCATGGTGGCATGTGCCTGTAGTCCGTGCTACTCAGGAGGCTGAGGTGGGAGGATCACCTGAATGGGGGGAGGTTGAGGCTGCAGTGGGCCGTGATTGTGCCACTACACTCCACCCTGGGTCACAGAGCGAGACCCTGTCTCAAAATAAAAGAAAAGGAAAAGAGAAAAGAAAAGCAGAAACCACCTTAGATATTTCATGTAGGAAGAAATTTAACAGAAGGAATTAGAAGTTCATTTAAAAAAAAAAGTTTACAAGGCTGAAGGAGCAAAAGTCAGGGGAGGCACCATGAGCTTTTAGGTTCACTCATACAGTCTTACTATAAGAAACTGCTGCCACCACTGAGATGAGGAAAACAACAGGAAACTGCTGCCCATGGTCACCGCTGGTCATAGCTGTCCTGAAGCACCCAGGCTGATAACTAGAAAGCGAAAACTTACAAGTTGCTGTGAAGCTCACATCTGCTAAAGCTTGAACTTCTGAAACTTGCACAGGGGCATATCATTGGCAGAATGTATTTATATAAGGTTTTAAGAACTGTGAAAGAAATGGAGATGGACATGTAGTAGTTGCCAGACTTCCCGTCCTGGGTTATAGGAAAAACTATTGAAAGGGGTAGGGGGTGAATGTGGTGGCCAAAAATAATAGCCACCAATAAAAAAAAAAAGAAGCACAGAATAATATTCTCATTTTACAGATGAGGAAACTGAGGCATGGGATGCAAGTAATTTGCCCAAAGTCTTACATAGTGTAAGATTCAAAACCAGGTCTATCTGATTTCAGAACTAGAGGTTTTTAACCCTTAATTATACTGGGGGCTATCTGTTACAGGGCAGATAGCCCAAGAACTTAGTTTGCTTCCTTGGCTTTGACCAACTCTCATAAGCTCACATTCTACTAGACTACATAATTTAAAACAGAACTGTTAAAAAAGGATTATTTTGGCAACTTCTTATTTGGTGGTATTTCCAAATTTGCTAACCTTTTCAAGTCCTTCCAGAAAATGTGATGTGGTTAGCTCTTGCAATTATGGTAAACTTCCTAGATAAGAAGTCTTGGTTTGATGATATTTTAGGGAGTAGGTGAAGGATATTTGTGCCAGAACTCCTAAGTCCAGGCTTTAAGCCAAATTATACCACAGATAATATCTATGAAATCTCTAAAACACGCCCAATTTTTCTTCTCTATTTTACTCTTTGAGTGCTGATATTGTTTGGCTATGTCCGCACCGAAATCTCATCTTGAACTGTAGTTCCGATAATTCCCACATGTGGTGGGAGGGTTCCCGTGGGAGGTAATTGAATCCTGGAGGTGGTTACCTCCATGCTGTTCTCATGATAGTGAGTGAGTTCTCACGAGATCTGATGATTTTATAAGGGGCTTTTCCCCCGTTTGCTCGGCACTTCTTTTTTTTTTTTTTTTTTTTTTTTTTGAGACGGAGTCTCGCTCTGTCGCCCAGGCTGGAGTGCAGTGGCGCAATCTCGGCTAACTGCAAGCTCCGCCTCCCACGTTCACGCCATTCTCCTGCCTCAGCCTCTCCGAGTAGCTGGGACTACAGGCGCCCGCCACCACGCCAGGCTAATTTTTTGTATTTTTAGTAGAGACGGGGTTTCACCGTGGTCTCGATTTCCTGACCTCGTGATCCGCCCGCCTCGGCCTCCCAAAGTGCTGGGATTACAAGCGTGAGCCACCGCGCCCGGCCTGCTCGGCCCTTCTTGCAGCCGCCGTGTGGAGAAGGAAGTGTTTGCTTCTCCTTCTGCCATGATTTAAGTTTCCTGAGGCCTCCCCAGCTCTACGGAACTGTGAGTCAATTAAACCTCTTTCCTTTATAAATTATCCAGGCTTGGATATGTCTTTATTAGCGATGTGAGAATGGACTAATATCAGTGCCTTATCTATCTTGGCTGAAATAAAGTTATAAGCAAAGGAACAAAGTTGATATTTACTGATTATGATCCTCCTGCCCCCCGCAAAGCCAATATGCTAAGTAAAGATAATGCGTATTCAGTATAACTCATTTATTCATTCATTAGCAAATACTATTACTGTAACCTTGCTGAAGACCAGTGGGGATTCATTTATTCATTCAACCAATATTCCTTGTGCCGTGTACTGATTATTCTTCACTTACTATCTCACTTCCCCGTGTTCACACAGATCCAGTCTCCTCCCTTCTCTGCCCTTCGCTGGCCCCCAGCAGACTGCTTCCGGCATTATCGGGGTCTGCTTGCTTGCTGGCTTCCATTTGGGTTTGTTTAATGGGAGGAACCAGCAGGCAACTGGAGGGCAAGAGAAGCAGAGGCAGTGTTCCCTCCCTGCTCCCCCTGATTTGTGATGGTGGGTGTGGGCCTTCATGACTTCCGCTTTAGCTGGGCAGCCATGACTCTATAGTCTCCACTCTTGCTGGGTTCCACTGACACTAATTCCTCCCCTTGTCCGTTCAGCCCTAGGGGTGGCAATGGCTTCCCACTCTTGTTGGTCCCTGGACACCTCACTATCCCTCGTGTATCTCAGTAATCTTGCCTTCACTTCTGAAAGGAGCTACTTCATTACATTTCCTTCATTTAATCCATCTGGAGTATCTGACTCTCCTGAAAGACCATGAGAATAATCAGCTGATCAAACAAAGCTGAGTTTATTATTTACTATAATAAGGGAAAGTATCACGTTGGTGGAGACTTAGTAGTGTGTCAGAAGAAAAATAGTCATTGAGTTTTGGGGCCTGAGTTCAAGTGGTTTAATTTTAATCAGGAATCTGATTAGAATTAGGCAAAGTTTATGATAAAATTGTTTAGAGTTGATGGATGCAACAAAGAAGAGAGTTTTAAGGTGAGACTTCATGAATAGCTGTTTGACAGGCAAGTAGATTTGCCCAGGTGAGTGACCTACTGTTTTGGGAAGGGGACTGTTTACCTGTATGAATAGCCTATTGTCCTGAGAAGATGGCTGGTTGAGCAGTCTATTGTTGGTAAATGAGTATTGGAGGTATCTTATTGGTTTATGGCCTTATCTTCCTGAGCCAGAATTTCTTTGAACAAATAGTAAAGTCACATTGATGTAGAGGCTGTAATCGTAGTGCTAATAATTAAGCCGTGGGGCTTCAGACATCTGACAGGCAATTTAGTGCCCACTTGTGGTCATTCTTCAGCCTGAGTTGGAGGCTAGACCATTACCGTCTGGGAGTGTGAGCATTGTGGATCCCCACTGCTGCTTGAGTTATGATTGTGTATCGGGCTTCTGGGGACGGTTATTTCGATCTCTGTAGGTGCCAGGTTTTCAGGTTCTTATTGATGGGTGATCATTTGTTAGCTCACTTGATGAGACAATGGCTGCAGAGCAGCATTAATGATTCTGAAGATCACAAATGTAAATATTGCAACACAAACAAACACTAAGAGAAGGATTATGGTCAGAGCTTATAGTACATTTCCATACTAGGAATCAAGAGCGCTCAAATTAAACCGAAAGAACAGATCTCATTCCTAGTCTGAATAGTCCTCAGAACCAGATAGGAGGATATTAGTTAAATCACCTAATTTTATGTTATCTTTTTCTTCTGATCTTTTCTAGTAATAGCAAAGAACCCAGAGAGTTCTGCAGGGATGTAAGGACATTCTTCTACTAATGCAGCCCTTGCTCCCCGTCAAGAGGCTGGTGTTAGATCTAAAGTGGCCCTATTTGACAGATGATGGGAGAAAACAGCTTGGAATAAAATGTTATACTGGCTTAAGAGGAAAACAGAAAGGGCTGTGGTTCGGCCTGGAAATAAAAGCTGGATTTGATTAAGAAGCTGTTTTCATTATGGGTGGCTTAAGGATGCCAAAATTAGCAGGGAAATGTTCTTTCTTTTTACTTCTAATATTTGCTCCTTTAGTCCTAGTACTTGTAATCTGCTCCATGGTGAGACTGTTGCTGTATCCACATTTTTAAGGCATTTTATATTCACCTCTCGTATGGCCCTTCTAACAGTAATGTGACAGTGTTTAATTGTAATTATTTGCTTCCTGGTCTGTCTTCCAGCTGGACCTGTGAGGTCCTCAAGGGCAGAAAGTGTGTCTTAATCATTGGGTTCCTGCAGCTCTTAGCCCAATGCCTGGCATGTGGGAGGTGCTCAGGAAGGCAGTTAGTGACCACTGCGGTCCTCTATCTCTGTAACCCACTGTTACCTAGGGCTCAAGGGCAGGCTGGGTCCTCAGCCTCTGCCTACCATGGAGAAGGAATTTGTCACTTTTCTTGATTCCTCAAATTAAAAGGTACCAGACAGAAATGAACGTTTTCCCCGAGCTTATTGCTCTTGCTGGTGGTGAGAGTTAAATGCACAGCGTTCTGAATGTCCCTTCCATGAGGCAGGTCACCTCTCCTAGCATTCCCTCCTCGTGGCAAGTGCACCCCACACTCTGCCCCAGCAGCTGTGCTGGAGGAACCACCTCTCCAGAGGCAGCCTCACCTCTTCCACACCTTCAGCAAACAAAGGCCCTCCTGATTACCAGGGCCTGCCCTCCTGAAAATGAGGCTACAGGACTGTAAATAACTAATGAGTTTCCCCTTTCACAGTTTTTTCCCTGTCTCACTTAGATGTCCAAGTGGCCTTTGCGCTGCTCCAATTCCCTTCCCCTTTCTTCTTCTCTTATTAAATTGCTGCTTACCCTTAGAGACAGGTTATCACACCTCCTTACTGGGAGAGTGAAAACAACCGACATTCATGCCCTGCCTACCATGTGCCAGGCACTTTCTCTAAGCACTTGAGATGTATTTACTCATTAAATCCTCATAACGACCTTGTAAAGTAGGTGCCATTTTACAGGTAAGAGAACTGAGGCATAAAGAGCCTTCTCCATGTCCTCACCAACACTTGACATGGTCAGTCTTTTTAATTGTAGCCATTCTAATAGTAGTATCTTGTGATTTTTATTTTGTATTTATCTAGTGACTAATGATGTTGAGCATCTTTTCATGTGCTTATTTGCAGATCCTTTGTGAAGTGTTCTTGATTTTCTTTGTAAAGGATCTGATCAAATCTTTTGTTCATCTTTTATTGGGTTGTCTTTTTTCTTATTGTTGAGTTTGGAGTGTTCTTTATATATTCTGGGTATAAATTCTTTATCTGATAGATGCTGTGCAAATATTTTCTTCCAGTTGGTGGAGTATCTTTTTATTCTTTTAGTAGAAAAGCAAAAGTCTTTAATTTTGATGAAGTCCAGTCAATCTATTTGTTCTTTTATTGGTTGTGCTTTTGTTGTCCTAAAAAGCCTTTGCCTAACCCAAGGTCACAAAAATTTTCTCCTGTTTTATTCTAGAAATTTTATAGGTTTAGGCTTTCTATTAAGTCTATGATAAATTTCCAGTTAATTTTTTAATACAGTGCAAGATATAAATCCAAATTCACTTTTATTTTTGCATATAGATAGCCAGTTGTTCCAACACCATTTGTTTAAAAGGCCATACTTTCTCCATAGGATTAGCTTTTTGTGCCTGCCAAAATCAGTTGTCCATATATGTGTGGATTTATTTCCAGACTCGCTATTCTTTCCCATTTATCTGTCTCTCTCTACGTCAAACACACCATTTTGATTACTGTAGCTTCATAATAATTTTTGCAATCAGTGAGTGTTGTCCTTTTAATATTGTTCTTCTGGTTGGACAGGATGGCCTATGCCTGTAATCCTAGCACTTTGGAGGTTCGAGATGGGCAGATCACTTGAACAATATCGATTCAAAAAAAATTTTTTGTTCTTTTTCACACTTATTTTGGCTCAGTCATTTGCATTTTCTTATGAACTTAAAGTCAACTTGTCAGTTCCTACATAAAAAGGTTGCTGGACCAGGCATGGTAGCCCACGCCTGTAATCTCAGCACTTTGGGAGGCCGAGGTAGGTGTATTGCTTGAGTCTAGGAGTTCAAGACCCACCTGGGCAACATGGCAAAACCCAATTTCTACCAAAAAATACAAAAATTAGCCAGGCGTGGTAGTGCATGCCTGTGGTCCCAGCTACTTGGGAGGCTGAGGCAGGAGGATTGCCTGAGCCCAGGGAAGTCAAAGTAGCAGTGAGCCATGATCATGCCACTGTACTCCAGTCTGGGTGGCACAGTAAGACCCTGTTTAAAAAAAAAAAAAAAAAACTTGCTAGGATTTTAATAGCAATTACACTGAATCTATAGATCAATTTGAAGAATATTGACATGTCAACAATATTGATTCTTCTAATCCATTTGCTATTTATTTAGGTTTTTAAAAATTTCTTTCAGACATGTTTTATGGTTTTCAGTATATGGGTCTTACATGTCTTTTGTCAGATGTATCCTTAAATATTTTATATTTTTATGCTATTGTGAATTGTATTTTTTTCAATTTTAATATCTGATTGTTGCTGGTGTATACATATATAGTAGATTTTTATATATTGCTCTTGTATCCTGCAACCTTGCTAAATTTACTTATTGTATTGGTTCTAGCTGTTTTGATTTTTTTGTTTTTTTGTAGATTACATTGGGTTTTCTATATAGATGATTATCTGATGTTTTATTTCTTCCATTCTAATCTGGATGAATTTTTCTTTTATTTTCTTTTTTCTTTGCCTGATTGCACTGATCAGAACCTCCACACAGTGTTGAACAGAAGTGAGGAGAGTGAACATACAGTCTTGTTCTTGATCTTAGAGGGGACACATTCAATTTTTCAGCATTAAGTGTAGTGTTTTAATTAAGTAGATAGTTTTTTAATAGATGTCCTTAACAGGCTGAGAAAGTTTCCATCTCTTCCTGGTTTGCTCAGAGCTTTGATCAGGAATGAATGTTAGATTTTGTTAAATGCTTTTCCTGTATCTACTGAGATGATCATATGTTTTTATTTTTAAATTTATTAATCTCATAAATTACATTGAATTAATTTTCAATGTTAAGCCAGCCCTGCATTCTCAGGATAAACCCCACTTGGTTAGGATGTATTATCCTTTTAATATATTGTTGGATTAGATTTCAGAATAATGCTGACCTCAGAGAATGAGTCGAGAAGTATTTCTTCCTGTTCAATTCTTTTGGTAGAGTTTGTGTAAGAATTGATATTATTTCTTCCTTAAGCGTTTGGTAGAATTCACGAATAAAGCCATCTAGGCCTGGGGTTTTCTTTTTGGGAAGATTGTAAACTACAATTTCAGTTTTTAAAATAGATACAGGGCAACCAGGCAAGGTGGCAGAGTCCCAGCACTTTGGGAGGCCGAAGTGGGCAGATCACTTGAGGTCAGGAGCTCAAGACCAGCCTGGCCAACATGATAAAACCCTGTCTCTACTAAAAATAGAAAAATTAGCTGAGTGTGGTGGCACACACCTGTAATCCCAGCTACTCTGGAGGCTGAGGCAGGAGAACCACTTGAATTTGGGAGGTAGAGGTTGCAGTGAGCCAAGATCACACCACTACACTCCAGCCTGAATGACACAGTGAGTGAGACTCCATCTCAGTAAATAAATAAAATAGATAAAATAGATACAGGGAGAATCAAGTTATCTATTTTTCTTGAGTAGGCTTTTCTAATTTATCTTTCAAGGAATTTTCTATTTTATCCAAATTGTTGAGTTTATAGGCATAAAGTTGCCTTAAATATTCCTTTATTGTTCTTTTAATATCATAGAATATATAGTTGTGCCACTTCTTTCATTCCTGATATTGGTCATTTGTGTCTTCTCTTTCATGGTCCTCATCACTTCTGGCCATAGGTTTGCCAGTTTTATTGATCTTCTTAAAGAACCAGCTTTTGACTTCACTGATTTTCTCTATTATTTTTCTGGTTTTTTTTTTTTTTTGACGAATTTTTTTTTTTAGAGGCAGAGATAAGGGACAGAATGAAAAAAATCTTGATGGTTTCCAATAGATTCTGTCCTTGGTTCTGATACATTCTTCTTTTTTGCTTAAACTAATTGTATTAGTCTGTTTTCACACTGCTATACAAATACTACCTGAGACTGGGTAATTTATAAAGAACAGAAGTTTAATTGACTCACAATTCTGCATGGCTGGGGAGGCCTCAGGAAACTTATAATCATGGCAGAAGGCGAAGGGGAAGCAAGCACCTTCTTACATGGTGGCAGGAGAGAGCGAGCTCAGGGAAAACTGCCACTTTTAAACCACCAGATCTTATGAGAACTCCCTCACTATCACCAGAGCAGCATGGGGGAAACCGACCCCATGATCCAATCACCTCCTATCAGATCCTTCCCTCATTTACCCCCTTGACCTCTTATTTTTCTCTGTCTTTTTTAAAAATTAGAGACAAGGTCTCAATAGGTTGCCCAGGCTGGACTGGAACTCTTGGGCTCAAGGGATTCTCTCAGCTCAGCCTCCCGAATAATTTGGACTACAGGCATGTGCCACTGTGCCCAGCTGATTTTTCTTAGTTTTAAAAGATGAGAGAGCTAGGAATTTTTTTAGTGTTTCTCAAACTGTGGGTTGTGATCCACTAATGAATCATGAAATCAATAAGGTGAGTCACAGCCAACTTTTGAGAAATGAAATAGAATAGAATAACAGCATCAAATCGTCTTACAAATAGTAACTATTATCTTGTGAATGTATTTATGGTAGGTCAGGAGAAACAAGTTTACAAAACACTGGATTAGATAATCTCTAATGATCATTTGTTTGATTCTCTAATTCCCATAATGAATATGTTTCACGCTCTCATTGCATGGTATAAATTTCTACATATTTCTGAAAAATGTTTTTCACTAAAATAAACAAGATAAATAGCCCCGTGATTTGGAAGGTTCAGGTCTTGAGGAATTTGGAGTACTTCGTCAGACTGGCCTTTCTAAGTTTTCACTACAAAACTTCTACTTTAAAATATTTGGTGTGATTAAAAACCTCTAAAACCATTATATATATGAGCAATTTTATTTTTTAAAATTTCTGTATTTGAAATGCATTTTACTGTTTTGAATTCTCTTCTGATTGGTGTTCATATGTATTTATACATCTTGCCTGGTTATTCTTTAAAAAAACATGTATTTCTGTTTGGGGCCAAACATTGTCTAATGAAGATTTCTATGTAGTAAAAGTCAATACAATTTAGGATTGTTGCAGCTATATAGTAATTAATTGTGTTAACATGTAAATAGCTTGATTTAATACAGGACAATAATTTACACTACAGGAACTTTTGGAATGACCATCTCTGACAAGGTGAGTGTTTTGCTTGGTCAAGCACTTTGCAAATGTTAAAAGCTGACAATTTATGAAGTTAGACGGTTGAGGAGAATGTTTAGAAGAGCAAGGATTGGCTATCCTACCCTTGGAGCCATGCTAAGTGGTTTCTGTCAAAAAGCTGAGTATCAGACTGGGACACAGGCACTCTTACATCCCGAAGCACTCTTACATCAGATGAGCACTCTTACATCAGATGAAGGCTGTGGCCAGGGGGATTGAAGTCAAGGGGAGAAGAGTCTGGAGCCACATCATGTCAGAGCTAGGAACAATCTTGAGTATCTCCTAACAGAATTCAACACCCGTTTTACAAATTGAGGAGACTGAGGCTCAGGTGCTGACTTTCGCTGTTTACATGACACAAGTTACAAAACTTGGATCTTCTGATGAAACATTCTTAGCTTGATTTGGAAGTTTTAGGAGATAAAGCCCTGAGGGCACCAGAAATGCAAAAGAGGCAAGAGAATACAGAAAGTATGCAGTCTAGAAAGTTCAGACTTAGGTCAGGGAGTGGGCCATTTTTTATGGTCAAAGTGAGAGAGGAAGTTTGAAATACAGAGATCCTTCAACCTGAAAAGTTGACGCAATAGATATAAGATAACCACAAGTGAGCTCAGTCCTGGGGCAAAGAGTTTTGGGCCTAGATGACCCCTTATACCGACGGAGCTGGGATCAAGTCATGAGCTCGTCCAAATTTGCAGGGAAGCCTTGGCTGAAGAAGGAAAGGTGAATCCTTCTGCTATGTGGTTCTGACACAGAGACAAAAGTAAAGAAAGCTCTGGATTGGTGGGGACAGAGGGGGGAACAAATTTATTCTATCACATAGGACTGCCAGATAAAATACAAGATGCCCCGTTAGATTTGAGTTTCAGACAAGCCAGGAATAATGTTTTAGTGTAAGTACGCCCCATGTAATGCTATAATCATAAAATACTATGTAATATATAGTGCAATAAATGATAATAAAATAAAACATTATGTGCGGTTTATCTGAAATTCATATTTAACTGGGCATCTAGTTTCTTTAATCCCTAAATCTTACAACTCTACTATTATAGCCAGAGAAATATGATCACTGTCTGTGGTGGTATAGGTTCAAAATAAGGATTTTTGGAGCCCTGTAGCTCTTTCTGGCATCTTGACACCCTATGTACTTGCACTCATCAAATATACAAACATTTGCTGGAGTTTCACCTTCGGGGTTGAATAAGTAGGTTGCAGTTTTATAAAGGACTCCGTTGCTCAGATGGCTTTCAGGCTGAATGTTCATACTTTTATGCAACTCTGTAAGTTTACAGAAGAGTGAAAGTTCACAAACCGGTTACAGAGCCTGCAGATGGGGAAAAAATTATTCCCAGTGTGGAAAGGCTACGAAATGATCAAAGGCCTGCAGGACAAACACTTCCTGCCTCCAGCAAGGAGCAGCTGCTGCTCTAGTTATACAGAAAGCTGGCTCGGGGTTCACTGGCACTCAGCTCAATTGATGTAAAAACATGCATTAAAAGGAGAGAGAGAGAAAGAGAGATAGTGAGAGAGAGAGAGATGGTAGTTTACTCCAACAGATATCTATTCTCTATTAATTTATGGATGAGGAAACTGAGGCACAGGCGATGACTTTTTCTGTTTATATAATGCAAGCTACAAAACTTGGATCTTCTGATGACACAATCTTAGCTTCTAATTCTTTTAAGGACAATTAGTATGCAAAACTCTAAACTTCGAAAGTAAGCACAAGAGTCACTGTTCCTATAGGCAAGGTGGTACCAGCATGCTGCTTGCAGCTTGGTTTGTGGCAGGAAAAACAAAGAAAAAGAAAAATATGGAACGTCCATCTAAAGGGGCATGGTTAGCAAATCATTATACAGTTACACTATGTAAATATTTGATAACCATGGCTGTTACTAAACAGTGAGATGGAACCATACATAATGATCTGAGGGATATCTGTTCTACCTTGCTAAGTGACAGAAAAAATAAAGGATAATGTGTATAATCTAATTGGTTGTAATAAGAATGAAAACAAGAGCTGCAATTCCATCAAAAACTCAGTATATATGTATGTCTGTATATATTTTTGTGAGAAGAGTGTAGAAGAATCTGCCTCCAACCATCAATATTAATCACATAGGGGGAAAATAGGAGCTGAACTATTAGGGAGTTGGTAAGATTATTAGCTCTTTTTTTGAGACAGGGTCTTCTTGCTCTGTCACCCGAACTGGAGCACATTGTCACAATCACGGTTCACTGCAGCCTCAACCTCCCAGGCTCAAGCAATCCTCCCACCTCAGCTTCCTGAGTGGCTGAGACCACAGGCACATGCTACTATCTATGCCCAGCTAATTTTCATATTTTTTTCTAGAGATGAGTTCTTGTTATGTTGTTCAGGCTAGTCTCTAACTCCTGGGCTCGAGTAACCCTCCTGCCTCAGCCTCCCAAAGTGCTGGGATTACAGGTGTGAGCTGGGATTACAGCTGATTATTAGCCTTTTGTTGGTACCTCTCTGTATTTTTTGGCTTATTTAAACAAGTGTGCATTATTATTACTTAAGAATTTAAAAAATCAAATAAAATATAAAAAGTTATATGACATATAGGTTTAAAAAATTTATTGATGGGCTTTTTAAAACAGTAGACTCCCCACCAAACTCCTTGTTTTTCATTTCACTTTATCCATTTAAAATATCATTTAATTCACAAAATTTTAGTTGATAAACAATTCTTTTCCAGGAATAGACTTCTGTACTGTAGTATGCTTATACCTTTTATCTGGAAGCTAACCAGAAATAGGATTTTGGCTTACTGGAGAAAATGCTGGATGATATGAGAATGCTGAGATGGGTTAATGGTAACAAAATGAGCTGTCACAGGAATCCTAGTACAAATGCTCAGGCTCAACACTCTGAAGTTGCCGAGCAGGAGCTCTGGACATCTTCCATGCAGTGAAAAGATAGTACACGTTGGCATATATTAGGATGGTGCAAAAGTAATTGTGGTTTTTGCCATTAAAATTAATGGCAATAACAATGACTTGTAAGCTTTACTTTTAGTGATGGGTCTAATCTCTGTTTGCATCATCCCTTCATTCAGCCAGCATCTGTAAGCTCAGTTTTTGAGGTCCCTATTCTCAATATTAATCAGCATGCTCATTTGTTTTATAGGTTGATCCTATAAGCCTATAAAACAAATTAACCCTCTGCTCTAGAAAGTTCTATGTTGTTAGATTCAAGAACAAAAAGCACTGCATGCTTTATATATGTAAATATTTTATATATTTATGTTAAACATTTATATATTTTTTTCTTTGTGTTTTCTACAATCATCACAGATTCTGTGGGAATGAGAGGCATAAATAAAAATAAATATAAAATGTGTAACAATGTGGCTAATGGGAAAAGGGTGGATGTTTGATACGGTTGGTAGGTAAGTAGAATGAATGTTATTACCTTTGTATCTCCTTTAATTGCCAGCTGAATTGAAGTATTGAGTTGGTTTTGGGTAAGAGAAGACTTTCTGCTTGTAATTTATTGCAGATGACTAAATTTTTTAGGCACCTGCCCAGTCCATAAAATTTCAAGGAGAGAATGTCAATACCAAAACCCAACCTACCTAGACAGTTACTGTGAATAAAATGGGATAAAATGTATAAATTGCTCTGAGATCCTTGGAAATGGCTATATCAATCCAAGGAAAAATTGCTGTTGCTAATTAGTAGCCCTGTTGGCCTCAAAAACAAAACAAAATAACCGAGGTATATATTTAACAGTATTCTATTTTGCATTCATCAAAGTATTTGTCATTTATGTGAAATTTGACAGGACACATAAGGACTCTGGGCTTCCTCTGGATGAAGTGCCAGGGCTCTAGGGATGAACTTGACCCACTGCAGCCTTTTCAACAGTACAACACAGAGCATCTCATACTTTGCTTTCCTTCGGTGTGGTGGGACTGGACCTGACCTGTTTGATATGCAAAAGTCCCTTTCCCCTGAGGGCCTTTCCACAACCTCCTGGAGGTTGTGCTTCTGGACCAGACCACTTCTCAGCACATCTGTATGATTTCTAGAATCAGATTTTGAATCCATGGCTTAAAAAAAGAAAATTCCTTTGACTAAACTTTTGGAGGAAATTGAAATATATACAGCTTTTAAAATGCACTTTACACATGTGAACCCATTTTATGGACAAAACAAGATAACACTGGAATGTACGTAACTTTGTTTACTTATAAAGTTCCTAGATTTGGTGTTTTTGAGACTAACAGAACTGCAGATATTTTTGTGAGAATGTGGGCTTTCTTTTAATCGCAAAGTCCAAGTAAAAATTTAATTTAATTAATTATTCAATTTTTGCCAACGTTTATGATCAAGCCTCCTTTTTCTCCTGTGCAGTGAGAAAGGGTTTGAGTAGGGACAGCTCTCCCTTGGCAGACGGGCTGCCTGGGGTGGTTGTGTCATTCTGAAAGAAGCCCCACCTGCCTGTGGCTGTGTGTGCTCCCTCGCTCTTGTGTTCACTGCACTCTATTCCATTCTGTACTCTTAGTGGTAGAAGAGAGGGGTGGTAAACCCATTAACAAAACCACCTTAGTATTAGCTGAACATGCACACGCATGAAGTCCAGAAGAAAGAACAAAAGAGCTCTTTACATCAGTTCATGTCTGTTCCAACCCATAAGGGTCTATGAGGCAAAGAACTGGGAGGGTGGTGTTTGCTCTGTTTAACTCATACCAGCTCCTCAATAGGTCTGGATAGAATACAGGACATCCAGTTATCTTTGAATTTCAGATAAACAATGAATGCATGCAGCATTTGGGGCATATACTTATTTAGCACTGCATGCATTTATTATTTATCCAAAATTCAAATATAACTGGGTACACTGTGTTTTTATGTGTAAAATGGCAACCCTGCTCTGGGGTCTTCATTCTGGACTCCTCGGGCAACCCCACATCTCTTCATTTACTCATGCATTCCTTCAACAAAACATTTATGGAGCATTTACTCCTGTGCCAGGCTCTGTTCTAGGCTCTGTGGTTACAGTCTCAAACAAGATAGGCACAGTCTCTGTGCTGTGCTAGAACTTTCAGTCTTGTTGAAAAACAGACTTAAAAAAAAAAGGTAAGAAAAAAGAATCGGCAAGATAACTTCAAATAGCTATGAGTGGTATAAAGGTGAAGAGTGAGGCTGGCCCAGGACGGTCAGAAAAGGCTGCCTGGAGGCGTTTACGCTGAGCTAATTTGAGGGAGGTGAAGGAGACAGTCATGGCAGGAGCTGCAGGGAGAGCATTCCAGACAGAGAGAACGGGAAGCTCGAAGGCCTTAGGGCAAGAATGTGATTAGCTGTGCAAAGAACAGAAAGGAGGCCAGTGTGGCTGTATGAGTGAGCTAGGGGACAAGTGGGAACATCTAAGGTCAGGGAAGAACTTTGGGGTCAGATCACATAGGCATTGTTGGTGCTGTGGGAAAGCTGCTGGGGGTTCTTATGATCTGATTTATGGTTTAAAAGACCATTCTGCTGCTTGTTGAAGACTGAATTTTCTGGAGAAAAGAGTGGAAGCCAGGCAACCATTTAGGAGGCAAGGGCCCTAAAATGGGTGATGGGGGTGCATTGGACAGGGTGGAGGGAGGAAATGATGGGTTTGGAATATGTTGAAGAGCACACAGGTCTGGATGGTGGGTACAATGTGGTGGTGGGTGAGGTACACAGAAGATCCAGGTTAATGCCCCCACTGCCTCTGTAGGGGAAACATTTCTCTTTACTCTTTTTTTCGAGATGGAGTTTCACTCTTGTTGCCCAGGCTGGAGTGCAATGGCACGATCTTGGCTCGCTACAACCTTCGCCTCCCGGGTTCAAACGATTCTCCTGCCTCAGCCTCCCAAGTAGCTGGGATTACAGATGCCCACCACCATACCCAGCTAATTTTTTGTATTTTTAGTAGAGACGGGGTTTCACCATGTTCGCCAGGCTGGTCTTGAACTCCTGACTTCAGGTGATCCACTCGCCTCGGCCTCCCAAAGTGCTGGGATTACAGGCATAAGCCACTGCGCCCGGCCTTCACTGTTTTTCTCTTCTTCTCCCCCTCCCTATTGATCCTGCCATCCTCCTTTCGTCACTGGCCACTCCTGCCTCAGATGTGCGGGCCCTGTCCAACCCTCCTGGGCCAGGGTTTCAGTGCTTTAGTCCCAGACCTGCTTTTTGTGGCTGGTTGGGGCTGGGACTCAGGGAGAACGGACTGTGGAATGTAAGGCCAGGGCAGGAGAGGGGAGAGAGAGTCCTCCCTGACAGCTGACCTCTTTTTTTTTTTTTTTTTTTTTTTTTGAGATGGGGTCTCTCTCTGTCACCCAGGCTGCGACTTCTGCCTCCCAGGTTCAGAGGATCCTCCCACCTCAGCTTCTCGAATAGCTGGGACTACAGGTGCCCACCACCATGCCCAGCTAATTTTTTTTGTATTTTTAGTAGAGATGGGGTTTCACCATGTCGCCCAGGCTGGTCTCAGACTCCTTGGCTCAAGCAATCCACCGGCCTCGGCCTCCCAAAGTGCTGGGATTACAGGCATGAGCCACTGTGCCCAGGGCTGTCTTTGGATATCATTCTAAATGTGTTGGGTCTTTCTCCCCTTCAGCCAGTCTAACTTCAGTGTATTAATCCAGGCTCCAGGTGGGGCAAAGGATGCCAATTTGCCCTATTTCCTATTTCTCTAAATGATAGCTACATTGTAAGTCAACATTTCAGAGAAATATGAGAACAGGAGTGGTGCATGGCACTTACTTCTTGAATCCTAGGCTTACAATAGTTCTGTCTGGATTGTGATTCCAACCAAGAAATGTCTTCATTGGTTCCAAGGTCAAGGTGAGGAAGAATCTTAAGTCTACACAGGGAAATAATATATGCTGGAAGGAAGGAAGAAGAAAGGAAAGGAGGCAAGGAAGGAAGGAGGGAGAGAAAGAGGGAGAGAGAAAGACTTTCCTTAGAATAACATCTGAGCAAAATTTTACCACTTTATTTTCTTAATCTAATGGTGAGCAAACCCCACAAGCACAGATATAAAGCAGAACTAGTGTGAGAGCCAGTACCGATTAATATCTGGGATAGAGAAGGGCAGTGATTTTGCAGGAAAAACAAACAAAACAAAGAAATCCCTAACTTGGGTTTGATCTTGACTCTGTACCAGCTCGTGTTGAGAGCCCTAGGAGGGCAGGAGCATGGGTATCTTCCTGTCCTCATAGCCCTGTGTTTGGCAGAGAACGGTTCATGGCTGGCATTCAGTGCATGTGGAAGGAAGGAGCCAAGAGTCCCGCTCTCGCCCCATTACCTCATGTTTAAGGGAAGGGGCTGGACCATGGGACCTCAAAGGTCCCTTCAACACCATGCTCCCACACTTTTTCTGTTTTTTCTCTACTGCTTCCACACTCCCAAATTTCTCTGTAGCCAATGCTGCTTTAAAAGTTTTCTTCCTTTTCCTTGCCTCTCTTATATGCTTTAGATATTGGCCAGAGTTCCCAGTGTTTCTCACTTCTGAGGGTGGCTGATTATTATATTTAGACCTTTGGGAGGACAGATGAATAAAGCTGTTGATTGGTGGGTCAAGGTCATGTACACCAAAATTTTCATATTAGTATATAATCAAGCACCAGAGAAAAGATCTATGAAATTGATATTTTTAATATGGGTTCCACAAATGGAGTAGACTGTGATTATCACATCAAGCTCCTGTCTCCATGAAGCCACATAAAGCTGCCTTCAAAGACACAATCAAGTTCAGCATGGTTTGGAGACTGGCAGCTGGCCAGAAAAATGGCTTCCTTCCCACTGTTTATAGAACTCAAGAGAACTACATGTGTGTTACTACAGGGATGAATCAATCCTCTATTTCCTGACCCGGGCCTAATCCTTATTTACAGATTAGGAACAAAAAGTAGAGTATTAATCAGAAAAAGTGTTATCCTACCAAGGCCATTGCAGCCACTGACGATTTTTTTCCTCACAGACATGAAAGAGGGTGGCATTTTAGAATCAATTACAAAAGAATTACCCAAATATTTCTCCAATTTTCTCCTCATTTTTCAGAGAAAAACTTGAATATCGGTGAAGTAGAGGAATAACACACGCTCATTTAACAGCCTTCTGACACTGCTTTCTCAAGAAGGGCCAGTTATGATGCTTTTTGTCACAAGTAACAGGAAATCCAACAAATTCAGTTTTAATAATAGATTAATTTATTTAACACAAAAACATAAGTTTAACACAAAAATCCATGGATTCCATTTTGTTGTCAAGGACACAGTTTTTCTCCATCTTTTCTGTGGTTCATTTTCTTAAGCCAGCTATTCTCAAGGCCTCAAAATAGCTGCCATTTCTCCAGGAAGTGCAATGGGATAACAAAATCCATAGCAGAAAAAGGAATCTCCCTCCCTATCTCATATTCCATTTTAAGAAAAAGAAAAGCCCTCCCAGAAACTTATTGCCAACCTCCCATTTTCATTGGCCAGAGTGGCATCGTGCTCACACACTTACCTAAACCCTTTACTTGGTGAAGGAATGGGGCTGGGAACTCTGGCCAATGTCTAAAGCATGTAAGAGAGGCAAGGAAAAGGAAGAAAACTTTTACTACACCTGTGCTGTCTAGTAGAAATATAATAGGAACCAGATATATAATTAACATTTTTCTAACAGCTATATTTTAAGAAAAAAAAGAAACAGATATTAGTTCTAATAATGTATTTTATTGACCCCAATATATCCAAAACGTTAGTTTAACATACAACTAAATAAGAAATTATTAATTTTATATTTACATTCTTTCCCCCCAACCATACTTTGGAATCCAGTGTGTATTTAACACTCATAGCCTATCTCAGTTTGAATTAGCTGCTAGATGGTGTGAGCAATAGCCACAAGTGGCCAGTGGCTGCCATATTGGATAGTGCGGGTCTAGGCCTAATGAGATTGTCTGCCTGGGTGCAGAGAGAGGGTCCAGCCTCCCCTGATGTCATCGCCCCCCAGAGGACAGTGAACAAAATTGGGGCTGTCTTAGCAAAGGGAAAAAGGGGCAATGGCTGCTGGGCTGACAAGTGATCTGATCTTCCTCCCAACCTATAGCTTTTCCCATATCCCCTTGCTTGGGGAAAGTTACCACCACCTCCTTAGTCAACAGGAGAAATGGGAATCATTCTAGACTCCTCTCTTTTCCTCACTTCTCCAATACAACCACTCATCAAGTTCTGTCAATTCTGCCTCCTAAGTATCTGTGGAACACATCTCCTCTGCCATCGCCATGATGCAGGACCCTCTGCCCCAGTCCTGCCTGAATTCAGTCATGTTGCTGACTTCTATCAGGCTCCTCAGCAGCTGCCCCAGCCTTCGGGATATGGTTCAGACCTTTCTGCAGGGCACACACTAGCACATTACACCTCATTCCCATGACCGCTTGGCTCTGGCCATGCGGAACTGTGAGTAGTTCTTAGAATGTCCTTGCTCTTTTATGCCTCCATGTGAGTCCCTGTCTTCAGACCGCCCTCTCCCTTCTCCTTCTTCCACGCCCTCTTCCATGTTCCTCTTCTTGGGACCTTCCTTACCTCTCTCAGGAAGAGATTAAGTGTTTCTCCTGTGAGCACCCCACACTCTGTGTGTCCTGGGCTCTAGCATGTGGCAAACCACATTGCACCTGCTGTACCCTCTTTCCCTTCGATGGCGAGCTTCCTCAGGGCAGGGGCTGTGCTTTGATCTCTGTAACCTCACTGCATGGCACATAGGGCCTGCCTGGCACCTGGTGACTGTGTAGCACCACACCTGGCAAAGTAAAGGCTCTGTGTCTATTGAATGGATGGATGGTTGCATGCATGGATGAATTTTATGCTCCTCTCAGTCCTTTTCCATCCATGACTGGAAAGCAACCCTTCCCAGCGTCTTGCCTTTGGGAACTGTATTAGTTGCTTGGGTTTGGCGTAACAAAGTGCCACAGTCTGGGTGGCTTAAACAACAGAAATGATTGCCTTGCAGTTCTGAAGGCTAGGTCTAAAACCAAAGTGTTGGAAAGGTTGGTGCCTTCTGAGTGCTGTGAGAATTTGCCCCACTCCTCTCTTAGCTTCTGGAAGCTGCAGGTGTCCTGTGGCTTGGAGACGGTGTTCTCCTTAGGCCTTCTCATCATTCTCCTTCTGATGTATCTCTCTGTGTCCAAATTTCCCCTTCTTATAAGGGAATCAGTCAAATTGGATTAGGGTCCACCCTAATGACCTTATCTTAATTTGATCATCTGTAATAGGATCCCAATTTCCAAATAAGGTCCAATTCACAGGCACTGGGGCTTACAACAGCAACATCTTTTGGAGAACCTATCCAACCCATAACAGGAAACATAGTTGAAGGCAGGTGTATTCATTTTCTACTGCTGTGCAGCAAGTTGTCACACATTTAGCAACTTAAGAGGCACTTTGATTATCTCATAGTTTCTGTGGGCCGGGAGTCCAGGCATGGCTTAATGGGGTCCCCTACTCAGTCTCACAAGGCCACAATCAAAGTGTGGCCTCGAATGTGTTCTCATCTGGAGGGTCTAGGGAAGAATCTGCTTCTAAGCTCATGCAAGTTGTTGGAACAATTCAGCTTCTCGGTACTGCTTGATGGACGGTCCTGGCTTCGTCCTGGCTGTCGGCGGGAGGGGCCCACAGGTCCCTGCCTCCAGGCCCTCTCCATGGGCAGCTCACAATATGCAAGTTTGCTTCTTCAAGGCTCAGGAGAGAGTCTCTCTCTCTCTGACTCCAAATGGAGTTGCTCATACGCTCTTTCTCTTGCTCTCTTTCTTGCCTACTCTCTTTCTCTTTCCAACGATGGCAGTGACATATAGTCACAGGTTCTTCCCAGCCTGAAGAGGAGGGGCTTATACATGGTGTGACTTATTGGAGGTCACCTTAGGGTGTGTCTGCCACAGTAGATATGTTGCTTCCTTGGCCTCCCCAACTTACATATAGCAGCTGTGTTCTATTTCTGTCTTTCAGATTCCATGAAATCCACCAGGGAAAGGGGTGGGTGGTGGTGGTGGTGTTGTGTGCTCAAGAGACTCAGTAGCCCCACAGGAGAGCATCATTTAAAAAATTAAACTCTAATGATTTTAACTTAATATTCAACTGTGTGAAGCATTCAAATGCAACACTTAGATTGTATTTTTTCAAAAGCAACATTTGATGTTGAAATAACTATACAGGAATTGTAATAATAATAGCTGATATTATTAAGTGCTGACCACATGCCAAGCACCATTCTAATACACTTAGGTTATGGTATCTCATTTCATCCCCACAACTAGCCTATGTGATGGGAACTGTTATTATTCCTATTTTACAGATGATGATACTGAGGTATAGAGGGGCCAATAAAAGCCCCACCATAGGTAGCAGTTTGAAGATGGGAGGTTCAAATCTCCAACCCCCACAGATTGTTTGATGGCAAAACCCATATACTGAAATATGCAGGTTGGCTGGCCGCCCTTTGGTAGCTGTTTCTCAAAGGGTTAGGATGAACACCACTAGCATTTGTCTCTGGGATTCTCTTTTCTTCAAACTTTCGTGCTGATTGATCTATTCTTTATGAATGATTAAGTCATTCAAATGACCGAAAGAGGTATAAATGTAACTTACAAGGCAAAAGCAGCTCATTCATACTTAGGTATTTCTCGTCTGGCATTGGAGAGATTCCAGTGATTCTCTGTAGTGAAGCATCTTTAGTTTTACTTTATCAAACTTCGACTCTCCTGGCTTGTTTTGCTTGTGTCTGCTCAAGTTTGGCAATATTTGAGAGTACTGTCAGCAGTCTCGCTTAGTAGTTTAAATGTCTGCAAATATAGAATAATATTTTATTTTATAAAAATGATGGCAATAAGCAAGAATTGAAAGTTATAATTTCCACAAAAATGTTTGCAACCACAGAATTTTTTGAGACTATTTTTGTATTTGTGAAGTGTATGATGGTGATCATACTAGTGACCTAAGATTCATTGGTCCTCAGAAGATCCGTGTCATGAAGTTGGCCACCTCCCTGCTGGCTGACATCCCTGGACATCTGTGCTTTGACTCAGATCCTAGTTTGTCATCCATTTTTGGTGTGAAATCTCAATGAGAAAGAGCCAACCATTAAAATTTTATGTCAAATTCTAGTATTTTTTATTACATACATACCATTTCTCTGGGTGACATTTTCTGATTGATGAAATTTGAGTAATGGGCTTGTTAGTCTCTTACATATATGGTTATAATGAATTAATTCAGGATCTACTTACAGACCTGAAAGTTTTGCAAGACAAAAGCAACAAAGTTTTTGTTTTTCTGTAAATAATGACTGGAGACAATATATTTTCAAATTAGTAAAATGTCATTTCAGGTGCTGCAAGTTTTCCATGCTCATTTATACATCTGCTAATTAAGCCTCAGCTACATAATATATTTTTTAAAAGAAGAAATTAAAATTCTTATGGTATTTATACAACACCAAAAAAAAAAAAAACCTGCTTCTTGGTGCTGAGAGACACAGGTTTTATTACTAGGCATTTGGTAATGCCTAAAAATTAATCTCACTATTGCCTTTATTACCCAATCAAAATTGTATCATCCTCCCTTTTTCTTTCCCTGCCCACTTACCATTTCAAGGAGAAGGAAAATAGAAAATAGTTTGCAGTTGTCAGCTGCCATGTTCTTTAAGTCCAAGTCCGTGGTCCGAGCTTGCCCATCTGACACTGGTTTCTCTCTTCTCCCACCTCCTCTCCCTATTCTTTTTTTCCCCTTTCTGGATTCTTGAAGATTTAAAGGGTAGAATAGTTTCTCAGATTCTAAAATTGCATCCTGTGGTAAGTAAATATAATTAATCTTTTCTGCAGGATATTGTTAAGAGAAGTACTTACTTTTCTTTAAAAAGTTTACCATTAACAGGCCGGGTATGGTGGCTCATGCCTGTAATCCCAGCACTTTGGGAGGCCAAGGCGGGCAGATCACGAGGTCAGGAGATTGAGACCATCCTGGTTAACATGGTGAAACCCCGTCTCTACTAAAAATACAAAAAAATTAGCCAGGCGTGGTGGCAGGCACCTGTAGTTGGAGCTACTTGGGAGGCTGAGGCAGGAGAATGGCCTGAACCCAGGAGGCGGAGCTTGCAGTGAGCAGAGATAGGGCCATTGCACTCCAGCCTGGGTGACAGAGCAAGACTCCGTCTAAAAAAAAAAAAAAAAAGTTTACCATAAACCAAATCACATCTTTGTAAATTTGGGAGATGAAACATAAGAAAGGTGTATGGGAATTAATCAAAACACAAGGCTGATTTTTTTTTCTTTTTTTTACTTTTTCTGAATGTCAGCTTTGACAAACCATTACTGCTAAGGGCCTGAATAAATGCTAATGATTCAAAAGAAAGAAGAAACCGTTGACACATTCATTAATTAGGTTGTATTTATAGTTCTACTGTGAAAAACACTTGTTCACTTAAATGAGATCCTTGACTTGTCATAATTTTTTCTCTCAAAATGCAAATATCTTCTTTTTCTGTTTAAATGGTATTGCAGACTTGTTCTCAGCCCTCTCCTCCCCAAGCTTCAGAATCACCTATTGAACTAGTAAATCTGCAGATTACTAGTCCCACAGTTTCTGATTCAGTAGGTCTGAGATGGGGCCAGAGATTCCAGATTTGTTATCAGACAGAATGATATAGCTGCAAATGATAGCGATCATAAAGGAAAAGGTTAGGGATCACTTGGAATGCTATCCCTAGACACAAGCCCTGTTAACTATTTGGAGTACATTATTTTAGCCTTCAATGCACTCATGAGGCAGACACTGCCAAGTACCTGCCCATACTCAAGCTTGCATTCAAGGCAGCATGTTCTCAACAGAGAAATTAAAGTGTGCAGGCTCTCTTGCAGCTAGGAGCCATCATGTGACACAGTGTTGGCCAATGAAAGGTAAGCAGAAGTCTATTGGGGGAAGGCCTCCTGAAAATGCTATTGTTTTCCTCATTAAAAAAGGGGTAGGGGGTAGCTGGTCTGTGCCTTTTTGTGCTTTGCCCTTCCCCTTTTTCCCTGCCTGAAGTGTGGGTGTGAATCCTGGAGTGGCAGCTGCCATCTTGTGACCAGACATGGAGGATAGTAGTCTGGGAAAATAGAGGGTAATTGTTCCTTGAGCAGCTGCACCAGCTCTCCCCCGCCTTCTTTTTTCATGTGAGAAAAATACCCTGAGGTGTTTAAGCCACTGCAGTTGTTCTCTGTTACGTAGTGCCAAACACAATCCTAACAGAAATAATTATATATATATATGCACATATGTATTCAGGTAGTCTCAAGGCAAATGTCATTTTATCGAGTAGTCAGAAAGGCCTCTGACTACTTGGTCCACACCAGCACCCTCAAAAATATCTATCTCAGTGGCCTGCCCCATTTTTCTTTACGAATGTGATATATTTATTTGTTTCTTGTTTGTTTCTCTCCACTACAAAGTACACTCCACGAGAATAGGAACTTTGGGTGGTTTGCTGTTGTATTTCTAACCCATTGAAATGCTTAAGAAATACTTGTTGAATGAATGAACAAATGAACATAAAAATGGGTTATACTCTCATCTAGTGTTGTATAACTAACTTTCCTCCACTTAACCATATGTGACTTTCCAAATCAGTTCATATATACCTTTTATATATATATATTTTTTTGATGGAGTCTCACTCTGTCGCCTAGGCTGGAGTGCAGTGGTATGATCTAGGCTCACTGCAACCTCTGCTTCCTGGGTTCAAGCAATTCTCCTGTCTCAGGCTCCCGAGTAGCTGGGATTACAGGTGCCCGGCATCACGCCCGGTTAATTTTTGTATTTTTAATAGAGACGAGAATTCACCATGTTGGCCCTGCTGGTCTTGAACTCCTGACCTCAGGTGATCCGCCTGCCTCGGCCTCCCAAAGTGCTAGGATTACAGGTGTGAGCCACCGTGCCCAGCCTCTATATTCTTTTTAATGTCTACATAGTATTTCATTGTTTGGATATACTGTGCTATAATTGTTGTTTTCCCCCCAGTCCTTCATTAATAGACGTTCAAGTTCACATTTTTCCTCTACATATGAAAAATCCACAATTCCTGAGTTTTGCTCTGGGAAGATGAAACTTGATCTTTTCTGTCCCTTCTGCTCACAGACTGTACCAGAATGATTAACAATAGGAACAAGGAAATCCACACCTGTAGTGTTTGGTCTGGCTTTGCCAGCTTGAAGAAGGGAATTTCAATAATTGCTAGTATATTTCCCCAAATTGGGTTATTTTTAAAAACACTGTGTACATGGCTGCTATAATTCAGACCAGACAAATTTAGCCCCCTTTCACAGTCTAGCATAAGAGAGGTCAGATTTTCATAGGGTTTTGGGAAATCCAGTCTTCTCTCTCTTAGGAGCAAATACTTGTTCAAAAAGATACATATCTCCCCCCAAAAACTAATTTTCAGAGATGTTTTAGTCTAAATCCCTATAGAAAATAATTAAGAAGAATTAAAAAGAAAACAACTCTCCAAGGACGTGATATTACTTAAAATAAACCCAATTTCCTGTACTAAACACATCGCTTAACCTAACACATCGGTTAACCGAACTGCTTAACCTAACGGCATCCTCATAGGGTTTTCTAAGACCAACGGGTGGGTATTGCTCTATATTCGTATAAATAAAGGGATCATTTTGGTAATTTTCCCCCAAATAAAGGAAACTGGCTATAAAGGTGCATTGATCTCTTTTTACCTCTAGAGAAAAAAATTACAAGTAATTTAAAATGAAATGAAACTTTTTCAGCTTCAAAGTATTTTAAACCCCACTGGGCACTCCAATAAATTTATAACTAGTTTCCCTTTTTGCTTTTGCTTCTAGGAATTCAAACTAAACTTGCTTCCCACTACTGAATAACCAGCAGGACTTTAAGACACAAGATTGCATAAACTCATTAGCCCTTAACTATGCATAAGGAGAAATTTAAGACATTCAAATGGACAAAAATCTTTACTGGGTATCCTTTCAAGGGAGCCTCTGGGGATTATCTGATCCTATAGGAGTGTGCAACCCTGTTGATTTTACAACTCCCTGGAAAAGTTACAGAGAACTGATAGCAACGCAAGTAATTGTTGTCCATCGAAACATACATAGTTTGTCTGCAGAATACGATTGATTATTGCTTTATGGATAAACTAGTTTTTGCAAATTCATTTCAACATTTCTTTACGGTATGCAAATTTGTAGTTCTTTGACTTCTTTGAATAAGCTGTAATATCTCATTGATTCTCTCACTTAATTTATCTTTGATGTGTGTTCATTTTATATTTTTGCGTGAATCATAATTTTGCCTTTTTTGAAAATCACTTTTTAACCTGAGTCAAACTATATAACCTTTCTTTTTTTCTCTTCATCCTGATTGTATTTAAAAAATAAAATGTACTTTTTGAATTGTAAAATTAACACATTATTTTTTAAAAAGTGGACAATACAAAAAAGAATATAGAGTGAATTCACATCACTGGTAATCACACTATCCATATATACCCACTACTAATATTTTGAATTACCTCCCACTATTCTTTCTTTTTTAAGTTAAAAGTTATTTTTTATCAAAATAACACATCTATGTGGTTTAAAAAGTCAAATAGTACTACAAGGAAATATTTACAATGCAAAACTAGGAGTTTCCTACCCCAGGCTTCCCCAACCCCAACAGTCCCACTATAACTCTTTGGCTGCATCCCCAGGTGTTCATGTCCATGTCTTGAAATTATATGCTTATCTTGCTATTTTTTTTTTTTTTGAGATGGAGTCTTGCACTGTTGTCCAAGCTGGAGTGCAGTGGCATGATCTGGGCTCACTGCAAGCTCCACCTCCTGGGTTCATGCCATTCTCCTGCCTCAGCCTCCAGAGTAGCTGGGACTACAGGTGCTCGCCACCATGCCCAGCTAATTTTTTGTACTTTTAGTAAAGACGGGGTTTCACCGTGTTAGCCAGGATGGTCTCAATCTCCTGACCTCGTGATCCGCCCGCCTCAGCCTCCCAAAGTGCTGGGATTACAGGTGTGAGCCACCACGCCCGGCCCATCTTGCTATTTTTTAAATTTCAGTTTTAGATATTAACTATTGACTTCCCATTTTGGTAAATGAGGACTGAGCTCTCTCCATTGCCTTTTTACCATTTCCCCACTCCCCATTTCCCTAACTCAGTTATATCACAGTTTTTAGTTAAATCAAGCAACTCAAAAGTTAGCATTTACGTGATTTTGACTACACAAATATTATTTGCTTCTGAGCAAACGATGACTAAACCATGGTCTTGTCCACCCTTTGTTTTTCCTGGAGTTAAAACCTGCTTAATTTTTTAATCAGTCTAATTTTCTGTGTCATTACAATTCTCCTTGAGTGCTCTATATCTCTGTCACTTGCCTATCAATAACATATTTTTTTAATTTTTTGAGACAGGGTCTCACTCTGTCACCCAGGCTGGAGTGCAGTGGCATGATCATGGCTTGCAGTAGCCTCCATCTCCTGGGCTCCAGCAATCCTCCCACCTTAGCCTCCTAAGTATCTGGGACTACAGGTGCATGCCACCACACTCAGCTAATTTTTAAGGTTTTTTTTTTTTTTTTTTTTTGTAGAGATAGGGGTCTCGTTATATTGCCTAGGTCAATCTCAAACTCCTGGGTGCAAACGATCTTCCCATCTTGGCCTCCCAAAGTGCTGGGATTACAATCATGAACCACTGTATCTGGCCAATAATATTTTTTATATGTTCACATATATCTACTCAATTTTTTCCCCTGGAGGTCTGTCTTCTGGAGCCCTCTGTCCTCCATTTTTGAGACTGCATACTTGAAGCATAGTTGTTATCCTGGGACCTCCCTTTACTATCATCTAAGGAATTCCTCTCTTTTTGAGTCCTCCCTTTTCTGCATTCTATGTCTTCAACTTGCCTGGTTTTATTTAAACCAGCAGTATCTTCCTGAGAAGGAATATAAGGGAAATCAAGCTCTAAATACCTTGTATGTTTGAAAATGTCTTTATTCTACCATCACAGTTGATTTGTAGCTTAGTTGTTATACAATACTAGATTTGAAAATATTTCCTCTAAAAAAATGTGAAGCTATTATTCCATGGGTTCTAGCTTCCAATGTTACTGTTGAGAAGTCTGAGGAAAAAAGTCAGCATTTTTATAACATGAGCTATGGGCCAGGCTCTATTTTAAGTGTTTTATATCCATTATGCCAGATAAGTGGGAGGTAATCTTATTATTTCTGTTTTAGAGATGAAGGAACTGAAGCAAGAGAGGTTCAGTAACTTACCCAAAATAACACAACCAGTATTTGAGTTACAAGCCCAGGTAGTTGGCTCCAGAATCCATGTTTTTAACCACTGTGCTATCTTACCTGTCATGTCATTCTCTTTCCCAGTACTTTCTATGTGACCTGTGTTATCTTTCTGGGAACATTTAGGTCTTCCATTTGTCATGTTAGGTACTCAGTGGACCTTTACCATCTGGAGGCATGTTTCCTTCCATTCTGGAAAATTTTCTCTAATTATTGATTATTATTATTTGATAATTTTCTTCCCTCTGTTTCTCCTGTCTCTATTTTGGAACTCCTATTATTCAGATATTGGACTTCCCAAGTTGATTTTTAAATATTCTTATCTCTTCTTTCCTATTTTCTGACTCTTAAACATTTTGTTTTACTTTCTAAAAGATTGTATTGCCTTTATCTTCTAATATTCTGAATGAGTTTCAATTTTTATCATATTTTTAATTGTCAAGAGTCCTTTCATGTTCTCCAATTGCTCTCTTTTTATTGAATTCTGTTCTTCCTTATCTCTCTGAGAATACTAGTTAAAAATATTTTTTAAAATGTTCTTTGATTCCTTTCATTTTCTCTTTCCTCTTCGTCCCCTTGTTTGCTCAGTTTGTGTCTTCAGGCTTTCACCAAGTGTCTGGTTGTTCTTTCATATTTAAGAATGAGATGCTAAAAGCTCACTTGACGTTCTGTAAACAAGGGCAACAATTGTTGATTGGCAGGAAGAGGATAACCAGGTGGGTGCCAGCTTTTTGTTGGGAGAACCTTAAATATGCGTATCACAGGATGTACCTCTGAACTGTTTGGGTCTGCAGTGTGGGTCTTCCAATCCTCCTGTCTGTACTCATATTCCCTGTTTGCTGATGTTCTGAGACCTAGGTAGGAGAAGGGGCCCACGGCTGATGGCTCTGTGGGTGTTCATTTCATATTCCTGGCTTTAGCTTTGTGCCTACCCCCTACTCCAGTGCTCTTATAAGGCTGGTGTCTTCTAGGTTGAGTCTCTCCTTTTAACCCCTCCAAAAATAGATCTCCTGAGTCTTTTAGGAGGCTGCTTGGGAAACCCTGTCCTCTGGCTCTATGTGGTGGGGAGGAGGTCCAATGCTTCTGAATAAAGCCTGTGAAACCCATGTCTGAGTCCGGCTTCCTGCCTGACATCTGCCTCCCCTAGCACCTGGCGTCTCCCAGTGCAGGGTCTCCAGGGCTCTGAGGAGTCAGTTGGCTTACATTTTATTGGGCCTGGGTTGTAATTTCATTCTTTTCTGCCAGGTCAGTTACCACTCCTCTCTTGGCTACCCATCCACCATCTCCTGTTTACTGCTGTCTTCCCTGGAGCCTCTTTCTACATGTGGAGTAGTAACTTTTTATTGTAGTCTTAGTGAGGTCTTAGGAGAGTAACTAGATGAACGTATGTGTTCAGTTTGCTGGGAGCCCCATGCTTTCTTGATTTTTACTTTTTGTTGTGGGTTGAATTGTATCCCTTCAAAATTCATATGCTGAAGTTCCACCCACTAGTGCCTCAGAATGTGACTTTATTTGGAAAGAGGGATGTGGCGGATATAATCAGTTAAGATGAGGCCACACTGGAGGTGGGTGGACCCCCTAATCCAATATGATTGGTGTCCTTACAAAAAGAAGAAATTTGGACACGGACATGTGCACAGGGAGAATGCCATGTGAAGACTGGAATTATGCTATCACAAGCCAAAAGCAAGGAAAGAGGTTGGGAACAGACCCTTCCTTAGCTCATCCAGAAGGAACCAACCCTTCCATAGCCTTAATCTTGGACTTCTGGCCTCCAGAGCTAGGAGATAATTCATTTCTGTTATTAAGCCACCCAGCATCTGGTACTTTGTTATAGCAGTTCCAGGACACTTATGTGGGTTGAGCATCCCTTATTTGAAGTGCTTGGGGCCAGAAGTGTTTTGGATTTCAGGGTTTTTATTTTTTATTGTTTTGAATTTTGGAATATTTGCATATACATAATGAGATATCTTAGGAATATGACCCGAGCCTAAACATGATATTTATTTATGTTTAATATACACGTATGCACACAGCCTGAAGGTAATTTTATATAGTATTTTAAATAATTTCATGCATAAAACAAAGTTTTGACTGCATTTTGACTGTGACCCATCACATGAGGTTAGGTGTGAAATTTTCCACTTGTGGCATTGTGTCGGCACTCAAAAAAAACCTGTACACACAAAAAAACCTTATTTTGATGTATGTATTCTTACAAATCACCTCAAGTCTTTGGGAGAAGGTGCAGAATAAATAAATATAAATAACATTGAACCAACAGCAGTTTCTGAGTGTGGACTGAATTACCACAGGGTGTGCAAAAGGGGAGTGTGTTCACTGTTTTGTAGCTTAGCATGGTTTCTGGAACTTAGTTCATGTTCAACACATGTTAGTAGTAGTAGTAGCAGTAGTTGTTGTTATTAGTATTGTTATAACTACATGAACCGGGCACTTTAAAACTTATTTCAATATTTAATTTAGAGAAATATATATATATATATATTTTGGAGACAGAGTCTCACTGTATCTCAAGTCTGGAGTGCAGTGGCATGATCTTACTCAGCTCACTGCAACCTCCACCTCCCAGGTTCAAGCAATTCTCGTTCCTCAGCTTCCCGAGTAGATGGAACTACAGGCACCCACCACCACGCCTGGCTAATTTTTTTATTTTTAGTACAGACAGGGTCTCACCATATTGGCCAGACTGGTCTCGAACTCCTGACCTCAAGTGATCTGCCCGCCTCAGCCTCCCAAAGTGTGAGGATTACAGGCGTGAGCCACTGTGCCCGGCCCTTGGCAAGGCTATGTTAAAACAAAGGATGTTATGGGTTACCTAATAACTTGATATAGTGTATTTTTTTTTTTTGAGACTGAGTTTCACTCTTGTCGCCCAGGCTGGAATGCAATGGTGTTATCTTGGCTCACTGCAACCTCTGCCTCCTGGGGCCAACCTGTTCTCCTGCCTCAGCCTCCGAGTAGCTGGGATTACAGGTGTGTGCCGCAGCGCCCAGCTAATTTTTGTATTTTTAGTAGAGATGGGGTTACACCATATTGGCCAGGCTGGTCTCAAACTCCTGACCTCAGGTGATCCACCCGCCTTGGCTTCCCAGAGT
The DNA here is from genome assembly GCF_006542625.1 of Nomascus leucogenys. Lineage (NCBI taxonomy): Eukaryota > Metazoa > Chordata > Mammalia > Primates > Hylobatidae > Nomascus > Nomascus leucogenys. The sequence continues at coordinate 79,202,737 of NC_044397.1, forward strand.
GCTGGGATTACAGGCATGAACCACCGTGCCCAGCCAATAGTGGTAATTTCTTAATGCCTTTGTGGAACCAGCTCAGTGGTTGGGACACTTTTACAGGTGAGTGAGCTTTGAAGCATAAGGCTCTTCATCGCAAGTCCCTTAGGAGCAGCCTTATAAAGACATAAGGCAATGCTGACCTCTCTCGTGGCATGGGTCTCCCCTCTGGGCAGTAGCCCCTGCTGACAGCGGGGATAGTTCAGAAGGAATTTGGTGGCCAGGAACGTCCTGTGTGCTGAGCGCACCCTCTAGTCCTTTGCCATGCAGCTGTGGCGATTTGCATACGCCTGTGCTATTTATAACTCTGCATATTTGCTCAGAAAGAACCATCTCATTTTCTGACTGCAGCTGCCCACACGGGTCTGGCCGCCGCTGGGGTTTTCCAGCAGGCCACCATGCTGCCACATCACTTGAGAGCATCTTCCGTGGGTTCTGCCTCGTTCTCCTGCCCTCATGACGTTCTGTGGTTTCACTTTGGCTCATTCATTCATCTCACAGCCATGCAATGAGCACCTACTATGGATGGCCCAGACACTGTCCAAGGCCCTCGGAAAACTGAGTGAGACACATGTGCTGCAAATCCCTCTTCCCATAGCTTGCAGGCTATGAGGAAGACTGATAGGCAATTTACTGTGCAGGTTCTTAGCCTTTGGTGTTAGTTTCTACCTTCTCTTCCTCTGTTTTCAAACCAGATCCTTGGTGGGAACCTGCCATGCTGCAAGCTTGTTTTTGTCTTTCCATTCACTGTCAAACTCTACCACGTGATTGCACCCACTCATTAAATGCCCTGCAGCCTGGCTTCCTGCCTAGATCACCAGTCACTCATACCAGTTACCCTCCCTTTACCCTTACGTTTCAGTTCTCTTTTGACTGTGAAGACCTAGTGTTGGACCCAGTGGAACACCTGTGTGTCTCTGCATATGGCGCCCGCGCTGGATAGCCTCACTCCTTTGCTCTGCTCCCTCTGACATGGGTTCCGTCACCTCCTCTTCCCTCGGGCCTCAGGAGCCCTGACTTCATCCTAATCTTCCTTCTCTCCAGTTCCCAAACCCAGCCAGTCCCAGGCCGTCGTGGTCCCTCCCATCTCTGGAGGACTCATTTGGCAAGTGTCATGATTTACCTTGTGGTTTACTAAGGGGTACTGTTGATTGGTAGAGTTATTTTTGTCATCTCATAATTTGAGTTTTCATGCAGATTGGGAATGGTCCTTGTTCACAGAGCTAATAAGCAGTCCCTTCTGGCTGAATCTGCTGAGGACTGGCAATAGATATTTTCTCTTCTCTTTAGCTAGTTAGCTAGTGTGCCAGGCCTGGCCTGTGAGGCCATCCCTTCCCAGCTCTGCTGTGTAATGCAGGAGGCTGGCCCTTGTGGGCTATTTCTTAGGATCCGGTGTCAGCTGCTTTCTGGCTGGGTTTGGCCAATGGAAGGCACCAATGGGAACTGCATGGTGAGAAGAAGAGAGAAGCCACAATGTTTCTCCTTGCCGTTCCCTGTCTTGAATGGCATCTATGGCTCCAGCCCCTACCAATCAGGCCCCTGTGGTTCCAGCTTCTGCAGGGTGACCTGGCTTCTTCTGGCTTCTGGTAACACTGCCTCCTCCTTTGGCCCTCCACTTTAGGGGCAGTATAGCTTCCTGTCCCTGCTCATCTCTGGGTTGTGTCACTGTCTCCTAGTAACTGCTCAGCTTTGTTGTCTCCTGAGCAACCAAAATACTCAGAGTGGTTTCTGTTCCCTGGCTAGATTATGGCAGACATGGTTATTCCTGCCTTCTTCCCTTCCTTCCCTCTCTTCTTCCCTTGTTCCTTCCCTTTTTCCTTCTTTCCTTCCAATTAGTTATCTATTGCTGCATAACAAATTACTCTAAAACCTAGGCAATAAGCATTTATGAGCTCACAGGTCCTATAAGTAAGGAATCTGGGCATGGCCTAGCTGGGCACCTCTGGCTCAAGTTGTCTCATGTAGTCAAGCTGTTGGTAAGGGTTTTGGTCTTATCTGAAAGCATGACTTGTGAGGGGGCTTCATCCCCAAGATCACTTGCTTGGTGGTCCTCGGCCCCTTGCTATGTGGCCTCTCCACAGGACACCCCTGTGATGTGGCAGCTAGCTTCCACCAAGGCAAGCGGTTACAGAAAGGGAGAAGGGGAGAGAAAGCCCGAGACAGAAACCACTGCCTTTTTATAGCCTAATCTTGGAAGTGGCATCTGATCTCTTTTTCTGTATTCTATTTGCTACAAGTGAAGTTAATAATAAGGCCAGCCCGTATTCAGGAAGAGACTACACAAAGGTATGAATACCAAGAGGTGTTGATAATTGGAGGTCATCTTAGCGACTTCTTGTCTTTCTTTCCTCCTTCTCAACCTCCCTCCATCCCTTTCTTCTTCCTTCTGTTCCTTCCTTCTTCCCTCCCTCTCTTCCCTCCCTCCCACTCTTCCCTTTGTTCTTCTCTCCTTCCTCCATCCTTCCTATCCTCCTTCCCTCTCTCCCTCACTCCCTCTTCCTTCCCTTTCTTTCCTCTTTTTCCTTCCTTCCTCCCTCTCTTGCCTCCTTCCCTCCTTCCCTTCTTGCTCCCCTCTCTCCCTCCCTCCCTTCCTCCTTTCTTTCCTCCTTCCTTCCTTCCTTCTTTCTGGAAGTGGTAGAAATTGTAAGGAGATGGTTTTGGCATCTTGTGCCACAGATTGTCTTTCCAAAGCCAACTCTCCCTTTTGAATCCTGCATACTTCTTTGTCTTCTCCAACACCATCAGCAAGATATAAATGAAATGGGTGTCTATGGGCAGGTTTGGGAATACCATTTGTAATACTGCATATATGGGAACTTGTACTTGACACTCTATATTCCAAATATGTAAGTGAATTTTTTTGGACACAACCTATTTGTAAATTGCCAATTCGCTGGAATAACAACAATCACAAAAGATTGTTGTTTTTGAGACACTGTTCGACTATTAATATCAGAGAGATTGTCATGCGCTTCCTGATTGGTTTAATTTCACCTGGGACTGATATTAAAGGAAGTATATTGTTCACATTACGGATACAGGTTCCTCAGTGCACCTATCTGTTAGGGATGAACTGAAGCATGGAAGTAAAAATAAGGGCAATATTATTTCTTCAAAGGTACTCATCCCTTTTGGAAATGGTACTCAATTCTTTTTCTTTAAATGTCACAGAATTGCTGATGTCATCAGTAGGAAATCTAGTTTATGGACCTTCTCTCCCAATGATAGCAGTCATTCCTGTGAAATGACACCTCCTTCCTAATATTGAGTTGTGGGGTGCTACATTGAGTCACTCAAAGAGGAGGTGAGAAATGAAACAAAGATTACATAGACCAGCCATCTACCGAGCTGTAAGATTTGGTATTCTATTTTCTACTGAGGATTGATTATTCTCCATTTCATGGCAATTTCTGCGTCAGTCTTTGAAAAGAAGTAAAACAATATAATAAGAGAAACGATAACTTGTAATTGTTGATTCCTTCACAGACACTGGGATGGATTAAATGCTGACATATTTGCCATAAATACGGATGTGGATGTCTGCCAATGCGAGAGTCACCCACGTATCTGCCAAAACAAACAGAGTTAGGCACTATTTAAGATATCTGTCTTCAGAAAGTACAGAACTATACCAATTTTTAAAATTGATCTTTAAAGGTTATAATCAATCCCTCTGATCTATTCTTCCTATTTCCCCAAAAGGAGCTGTTCTAGGAGTCAGGACTCCTAGAACACTGTGCTTTGCTGAGGTAGGGTGGACCTAGGGGAGGGAGGCAGTGCTGCCTAGGGGTTTCTGGAAAGGAATTGCATAGCTTGGAAAATGAGCCAGAAACCCATACTCCAAGGTGATTTCCAAGGCGATTTCCAAATGATCGCAGCAGGAATTTTTGTGGCAATTTTGCATATATGACTTTCATACCTAATTTTCAGTGCTTCTGCACATGTGGTCCATATGTTTACCCCAAAGCATTTCTTGTCTCCAGCTGGAATATGCTCGGAAACGACCTGTGACATTTTCACATTCACAAACTAAAAGTACCAATATCTATCCCTCAGTGTATCCACAAATGTTGTCTGTTTCCCTTTGTGCCATTTTCTGTTTGGTTGCCATTTCACAGGAATGGGTTGAAAGATGCCCCCAAGGTGATCTTCATGAATCCCAGTAAAGCAAAGAGAGCCAATGTAAAGACAGAGGCCAATTGTTGTAAAAGGTCACAGCTGCTTTCATCAGCTGACACGTGAACTGCTGGAAAGGTACCATATCAATGAAAAGAATAATACAACAGCAAAATCAGGCACACTGCCTCCTCAGTTCTATATCCTGTGCAGGTTTGCAACCCGCCTTGCTGATGGTGAGGTAGAGAGTGAGAGAGTATTTGCATTGGCTGGAAGGGACTTTTTTTTTTTTCTACAGGATAAAAATAGGTGGAACAGGAAAGCACCCATGCTTTTATTGAAAGTATGCTGGTTGCCGAGATTTAGGGCTACATTTTTAAAGATGAACTTCTCTTACTGGAATTATTACTCTTACAGGGGTGGTGAGGTCAGAGTCAACTGTAGTCAACTGTAGTTACTATGAGTGTAGTTATTTGATGGGGAGCCATCCAAGAATGATGGGCTGTGATGTGGTTGAGGTTTGCAGAGGACGTTCTAGCCTCACACTATTGCTACTTGGCTTTTTCTGTCCGATGCATCCCACTTCTTATTCATACCTCAATGGAGTCCCCTCTTGTGTAACTGAAAGGCCCCTTTGAATCCCAGAGCTGCTCACTGCCCTTCTTTGACCATGCAGGCTTAACTAAAGATCTTTGGAAGGACTGGTTGCTCAGGTTTTTTTCTATTGCATTGGAAACATCAGTAAAGAGAAGTTTACGTGAGCCAGCACATTAGAGCCAAATTACAGATATAATTTAAAACAAACATATATACATATCTACACACATACACACATATACATATACACATATATATGGACTTAGCCCTCTAGACACTGGAATTTGAAACTGAAAATATGTATATGGGGATTTGGGGAATGACATTCTATTTAATTCTAATTTGAATGACTTTAACTTTCTACCATTAAAAAAAAAACACTACATGTTTTTGTAACAGCATGCACTGTTCACAGTACTGGCACAGCATTTTGCAAGAAGAGTGTTTATTATTAATAATTAGCTAAGTTAGATGATTTTGCTACCAGGGTTTTAGTCTTGGCTCTGCCACAGGGCAGTAACTGTGTGTGTGACCTTGGCCAGATCACTTAACCTTCTTGGCTTTGGTTTCCTGCTCTATAACACATGAGGATTAAAATAGATCAGTGAGTCTCAAAACTGTAGGCTTCAATCCACTAGTGAATCATGAAACCAATTTAGTGAGTTTGATCAGCATTAAAAATAAAAAAAAAAAAAAAGAGGCTGGGCGCAGTGGCTCACGCCTGTAATCCCAGCACTTTGGGAGGCCGAGGTGGGCGGATCACAAGGTTAGGACATCAAGACTATCCTGGCCAACATGGTGAAATCCCATCTCTACTAAAAATACAAAAATTAGCCAGGCGTGGCAGTACACACCTGTAGTCCCAGCTACTCGAGAGGCTGAGGCAGGAGAATTGCTTGAACCCGGGAGGCGGAGGCTGCAGTGAGCCAAGATCGCATCACAGCACTCCAGCCTGGGCGACAGAGTGAGACTCTTCTCAAAATAATAATAATAATAATAATAATAATAATAAAATAAAAAATAAAAAAAGAAAATGTTGGAACACATTACATGTCGTATGACATATTATTGTTGCCAAAAGTTGTCATTTCCATTAAATCTCTGTTTATATGGTTATGTGTACATAGGGTTGCAGTGTGAAATGTTTTTTCTACTATGGGGTATAATAAGAGAGTTTGAAAACACTGAAATAGATTATCTCTAGGGTCTGTTCAGGCTGAAAATCCAAGACTTCCTGAAATGAGCACTCCTAGCCATACGCATCAGTAACTACCATCAAAGTGCTCAGAGCCTGGTTGAGAAAGTGGGAGCGGAGGAGTCTGTGTAGCTCCAGTCTCATGGGGAGGCACCATTAACCTACTGAGAAGGACACTTGAGAGAGAGAGTATGCACTCCATCCCCTCGGTGGCCAAGGCCAGGGAGAAAAGCACCCCAGGTTCCAGTGCATCCTGATTGTGTCTGCCTGATACTGCTGAGATCCCAGTGGCAGCCACCTCTCAGCCCTTCCCACACCTCTTTTCCCTCTCCCTTCGATTCTCTCCCTGCTACCCAAAAGAGCATGCAAGAGGGAGACATGATTAAGGTTATTGTTGCAGTGAATCTCAGGCACAAGAAAAAAGCATCACTGCATTTTTCCACTTGTTCTCATTGAAAACCCAGAATATGAGACCATCTCTAAAAATGTCAGAGATCATTGAATGGCTGACAACCTGCAAAGCATGCATTTGAAGATCATGTGACTTGTCTCTAAAAAAATCTTCCTTGCACAAAATGTTGACCTGGTTCCATTTATTCTGAAAGAGATTTGGTCTTGACAGGACAACTGTCATTATTGTTAGCAGGAACCATCTCACAATCGAACTAAATGTCAAAAAAATTTGTGGGTGGCAAATCCCTCTCTTGTTTCATGATGGAGGACTGGGTCTGGGAGGAAGGAAGAAGGTGAGTGTCCTCCCCTTCCCTAATTTTCTCCCTCAACTTCATAAAAATTGGTAGTTGGTGTTATCCCATCTTTCTCTGACTCACCCATAGGAAGGGGTGTCTTTTTGTAATTTACACAAAGGTGCCATATGGGCCAACAATAGTTCTGGGTGTAAATTATTGATTGCAAAACTCTGTGACAGGTGTCAGAAGGAGATTTGTTGAAAGCAGAAAGGGGAAAGCAACTGAATGGTGCCTGGTAAGTCAAAAGAAAGTTCGAATTCCAGGCAGAAGGAGCAGAACACTGGAACATCTGGGGTTCTGTATCATGCAAAAGGCTTTTTCTCCACTGATTGGAGAGCCGATGTCATGGAGAGTTGCAGTCAGAACCTGTCAGTGAGCAGAAATAAGCCCGAGGATCAGCACCAACTTCAATAATGCAACTCATATTTAATAGGCAAAATTGAATCCAGAGCAGAGCTATCCCTACTATCGTTTGGCAAAATTGAACTGAATTGCATTGAGAATGCATTCATCAGCTTTTGATTTAACAAGAGATTCCTTGATCCTGAGTAAATCAAATACTTTACTGTGACATTCACGATAGATGAAGAAATAAAATTATTAGAAGCGAATCTTATCGGAAGATTAAATGAGTTTATAAGCCATTCTCTTCCCTTTCCCTCTTCTTTCATTATTTTAGTGAAACACACTTTCTGACTCGTTCAGATTTTAGAAAGTACCATATGATTTTGTAGTCTATATTTAAAAGGATACTGCTTAAAAAGGCATATGTGTTTCTGATATAGATTTTTGGTGAAGGTCACTTTTCTCCAAAAAGATAATCAAATTAAGAAGTAGATCAAGTTGGTGGTGGCTGAGGAATATAAAGAAAGGAAAACATTGAGTTTGATTATATGACTCAATATTTTATATGCTTTAAATAAGAAGGTTTCACACAGTTGCCTAACAGATTGCTTCTTTACAAAATAAAAATCACCACAGTAAATGTCAGGCTACAACAGACATCTGAAAGCAAAAGTAGGTTTTTTCTTACTAGAGGGCAGCATTAGAATGTCATTGACTGTGTTAACACCCCTTGGGTAATTCCATAACCCTTTACAGAACAATTATTGGTTACATCACAAAGGCTTAGGCAAGTTATTTGATGCATGTCTGGTCTTCACTCCCTTTGTTTACATCTTCCACTCTAAGCACATTTATCCATTCAACAACTATTTATAGAATGCCTACAATGTGTATGTGCTGCTGTCTGAGGACAACAGGGGTGAAAGACAAAGTTCCTGCCCTCAGGGAGTTTACAGTCTTGGGGGAGAAAAAAGCACTGGGTAAGCATATACTATGTTAGATGGGAAGAAGGCAGGGGAGGGGGCTGGGGAGCTCTGAGCGCTGGGGTGGGTGTGTCATTCCATATAGTTCCAGGCACTGTTCCCAAAATGGTGGCTATATCATTATTTTACTGCTAAAGATGAAGGAAAAGCTTTGTTGCTAATGAAGAGAAACAAGAGGGTGGGCAGAGAAGCTATAAAGGCCAAGAAAACAGGCACTTGTCTGCACCCCTTAGCACAATGGAGATTGGAGCAGGAAAGAAGGCACCAAGTAGGAAATAAAGAGAGTGAACTGAAAACCAGGGATAAGCATTCTAAGAGCTGGCCTTTCCTTTCAGAGAATGGCGCTATGTCTTCCCTAAAGAATTCATGGGGTTTTGATGTCTCCTGGCAAGAGGGGCTGAAGGAGACACAGGCTCTGCCTCATGTTAGGGCAGGAGGAATGAAAGGGAGGAAAGGGAGTGAGATCAAGAGTAAGCAACTGGGGTGCTAGGCAGAGGTCTCATGTTTAGTAGGATTGCCAGCAACCAGAGGGAGGGCTCTGCAGACATTCCAGCTTTGAGAGTCGATCTTCCAAATCTCTCTTCCCTTGTAAAGAAAAATCTGAGATTAGAACAGAACCTGGAGTAAAGATGAACAATTCTCAGGAAGGTACTGTTATTTCCATAGGACCTCAAATTGAGATTTTTAGAGAGATTGAGGATGCTTGTACATGTGGTTGTGTGGTTTGCTGGAGGGGGCTTGTATTGGTAGACTTATCTCCAAAGGTGCTGTCAAGGGGGTTTGTAATTTTTTTTTGAGACAGAGTCTCGCTCTGTCACCTAGGCTGGAGTGTAGTGGCATGATCTTGGCTCACTGCAGCCTCCGCCTCTGAAGTTCACGTGATTCTCCTGCCTCAGGCTCCTGAGTAGCTGGGATTACAAGTGCGCGCTGTCACTCCTGGCTAATTTTTTGTATTTTTAGTAGAGACAGGGTTTCACCATGTTGGCCAGGCTGGTCTCGAACTCCTGACCTCAAGTGATCCGCCTGCCTCAGCCTCCCAAAGTGCTGGGATTACAGGCGTGACCCACCATGCCTGGCCCACTTGTACATTTTTAACAGAGTGTTAGTAAACTACACCATAGATTGCATCTATAAGATCAGCATCTAGAGGGTAAAACGAGTATTGATTATTAAGTTTAAAGGTTAGAAGCTATAGTTTCTCTGAATATGATGTTAGAAAAATTAAATAGCTTGGAATTTGTAACAGAATTCCCCAGTTATTTGTAAATTAAGATACAAGTAGTGCCAGTTGATGAATTTTTTTTATGTAGGTGGAAAGTTTTGCACTTAATTTATTCTTACCTTCAGACTTTGAAGCAAGCACCTTTTGTGTGCAAATTGAAAGCCATATGATTTACATCTCTAATCCAGCTCCTTTACTTCCTCTAGCTTGGAAACAATGATCTCTTTTGAATATTTAGTTTAGAGCACTCTATTTGGAAAAGAATCTTTAGGAAAATCTTTCCCATTAGTAGGTCCATTTCAGGAGAGTCCGCGAACAAATAGGTCTAAGCTGCTTTCAGGAACAGTCTTTTACAATCTCCTGTTCAGTTAAACTAAACAAACACACTGACTAAAGACGGGCTCACTGGGCAGGATTTTGAGTTAGGCTTCAATCTACTGTCGATTCTCATTCTCCTTGAGCTGTGATTCTTACACATGTGTAGACTCCTCTCTGGAAGTTTGAGGGTGGCTGGTCAACATGCTACATTTCTTGACTTACGCTGTCTGGGGCACTAGTTCCCTTATTTTGGCTAAGCTGCACAGATGATGGCCTCCCTTGGGGGTTCAACTTTGACTCTTGACCCTCTGTGGAACCAGCTGTGAGCTCAGTGAGAGGGTTTATGTGGGCCTGGGGAGATGTGGACAGGTCTCTTGCCTGAGGAGTGACATTAACATCAGCTTGTCTTCTTCCTTTGACGGATGGCATCATCTCTAACATGACACCTACCCAAATTTTTAAAATTTCCTGACTTCTTGGTAGAAGGCTAAAGAATAACCCTTTCTCTCCCATTGAGAAATAATCCTTTATGAAACACTATTCTACTGTCAACTGTTGGATAAAGTTTATCCAATTTTCTTGTTTCTCTTTCTCTTCCTTCGTATTTGATCTACTATGCTGGGCTTTACCTCAAGCTTATAAAACCTTATTTGAATGGGATATGAGCTTCTGATTTGACATCAGGATCAGATTGTATAGATAACTGTCTTTGTAGAAATTACCTATAAGAAGGCCTTTATGTCTCTCTTTTCATATATATATGAATATAAATATATATATGTTCATTCTAGTTTAAATCTGTACAGCATTGTTTGTAACTAAACACTAGTTCCTTAGAAAGTTTCTAATTTCTACTTCCATGCCTTTGACAGCGATGTACTTGAATTTTAACATCAGTCTATCTCTGCAGCATGATTGTAATACAATTCTTAAAACAGGTTGAACCCATAATAAATAGCCATTTTTGTAGGTCAAAAAGGGTCAAATATTGGCAATTTAATATGGTTCAACCTGGTATAATGTCCATCATTCAGCAAAGTCTTGAGTGCCTTAGGCCAACTGTTACAGGAGGTTCAAAAATGAGAATGACATAGTTCCTCCTTGGAGTCTCTAGTCTGTACAACACAACTAGAGTACCAAGGAGAAAGTGATTTTCTTTTAAGAGCGGAAGAGCAGCTCTCTGGTTTGGAGGAGGGGACCATGCTTTTCAATGGCAATTCCTTACATCATTGTAGTGCCTCAAAGTCCACAGAATCCCATTATAAAGCTCTGTCCCCAAGAACCATAGGTTCCCCAATGTCTCCTGAGCCAAGGTCAGATTCTTTAGTTGGGGATTTAAGTATCTATCTGAAATTATTTTTTCCCTTATGTGCTTTCACATCGATTTCTGCTATTCCCTCCTCCTGGAATGTTCTTTCCTCCCAGTTCAAAGGCAGTAGAGCGACGTAGTTAAGAGTGTGGCCACTGGACACCTATTATCTAGGTTTAAATCCTAGCTGTATAAGCCCTGGCAAGTTTGATCACTGGAGGCCTCAACTTACTGTAAAAGAGAAACAATATTAGTGTGACCTCAGAGGACTGTGTATATTAAATAATTTATTATATGTAAGCCCCCAATAAATGTTGTCTGTTATTACAATTTCTGCATTTCCAAGTCTCACTTATCTTTCAAGGCTCCAGGCAAGAACCACTTTCTCCCCAAGGACTCCTCTAGAGTCTTTCCTTTCCCTGGTTTCCCACAGCATATTTGTAATTGTTGCATGACACTTTTTATGTTGTTTTTAAGCATCTATGTCTCATCTCCTCTACTAACCTGTAAATGTTTGAAGCTAGAAGCCTTCGATGCAATATTGCAATGCAATTCTGGCACTACCTTCCCAGAGCAGGTGCAGGCTCCACAGGTTAAGGGCACAGTCTTCAGCAGAACTGCCCTTACTTTAGATTCAGACACCAGCTGGACTTTGGGAGTCCCCAGACCACCTGCACTTCTGACCAACTGGCTACAAACTCAGGGGTTCCTGTGACCCCATCAAGTTTGATAACACTCATAGAACTCAGGGAAGGGGCTGTAATTATAATTACAGTTTTATTATCAAGCACACAAATCAGGATAAGCTAAATGAAGAGACACAGAGGGCAAGGGTCTCAAATACAGAGCTGCTGTGTCCTCTCAGTGTGGATGCAGAATGTGAGTTTTCTGGGCACGATGATATGTTCACCAACCAGGAAGCTCATCCGAGCTTTGAATAGCTAGAATTTTTATTGCGGTTTTGTTATGTAGGCATGATTGCATGAATCATTGGTCACATGATTGAATTCAATCTCCAGCCCCTCCCTTCCCTGGATATCCCCTGGCTTAAAGCCTCATCACATAGTCGGTTTTTCTATCATGACTAGCCCCATCCTAGGTCATCTCCTTATCATAACTCAGGTGGGGCTCGGGACCCACCATGAATAACCAAGGCACTCCTATCTCTCAGAAAATTCTAAGGGTTTAGATGCTCCCAGGAGCCCAGGACAAAGACCAAATTCTTTATTACAGAATAGGAGGCTGGGTGCCATGGCTCACATATGTAATCCCAGTACTTTGGGAGGGTGAGGCGGGCAGATCACTTGAGGTCAGGAGTTCGAGACCAGCCTGACCAACATGGCAAAACCCTGTCTCTACTAAAAATATAATAATTAATTGGGCGTGGTGGAATGTGCCTGTAATCCCAGCTACTAGGGAGGTTGAGGCAGGAGAATCCCTTGAACCTGGGAGGCAGAGGTTGCAGTGAGCTGAGACTGTACCACTACACTCCAGCCTGGGTGACAGAGCAAGACCCTGTCTAAAAAAACAAAAACAAAAAAAGAATAGGAGCCATATCTCCATATCTGATTCATCTTTTAATTATCTCCAGGGCTTAGTACAATGCTTTGTACATAATAGGCACTCACATTTATTAAAACAATGGGCAAAGGTGAGCTTGAGGAAAATAATGCTAGCAATTTATGTAGGATGGATCATAGAGACCAGTTAAGACTACTGTAATAGACTGATGTTATTTCATGGACTCTCTCAATATTTCATTGATGGTGAGACTGAGGAATTATAAACTTTTAAAAAGTTAAATTGTTCTATTGCTCCCCTTCCTCCCAACTATAAAGTCCTGCAGTAATTTTCCATATGTTAAATTTATCCAAGAGAACTTTCTACTGGGAAGTTAAAGCGAGTCTCAACTGCAAAGAACTTTGGTCTTTTCATTTATTTAATTAATTAGAATGAACAGCATGTAATAATGTTGCAAAGAGAGGCCTCCTATTCAGTGTTGCCATTCCTAATATCCTATTGGGAGCTTTTGAGAATACTTCTCATGAAGATCCATTCGCAACATTTACACCCCATGATATTGAGGATTTGCTTCAAAATAATCCTGGGGAGCATGGGGGAAGTACAAATGAAACACAAATGGTCGTGAGTTAATAATTATTGAAACTGGTGGTGGGTGACAGATTTCTTTATACTTTTCCTGTAATTTTTACATCTATTTTTGTGGGATATATTTATACTACATTCTTTATCCTTCGGTATATTTTTGGCAATTTTTCATGACAAAAAGTTTTTTTTTTTTTTTTTAAATCTATGTCTCCAAAGCTGAAGACCTCACACAAAGTGTACAGGACTGGGGGCCATTCCACCTTAGGTAGCAGGTCTTAAAAAATGGTACTCCAGGCCAGGCGCGGTGGCTCACATCTGTAATCCCAGTACTTTGGGAGGCCGAAATGGGCAGATCACCTGAGGTCAGGAGTTCGAGACCAGCCTAGCCAACATGGTGAAACCCCATCTCTACTAAAAATACAAAAAATTAGCCAGGCATGGTGGCAGTCACCTATAATCCCAGCTACTCAGGAGGTTGAGGCAGGAGAATCGCTTGATCCCAGGAGGTGGGGATTGCAGTGAGCTGAGATCGTGCCACTGCACTCCAGCCTGGGGGACAAGAGTGGAACTCCTTCTCAAAAAAACAAAAACAAAAACAAAAACAAAACAAAAACAAAAAAGGTACTCCGCCCAACTGATGTGTGTCTGTAGCATCCAACATCCAAAGGTAGATGTAAGCGGCAATGTTTGGGTACCAAATATTACTGCTGCCCTAAGACCACCTTCACCCCTCCTCCATGCGCTAAGCATCCGCTTCATTTGGTGAACCCTATGTAAGCCAATCGTTTCAGTGGAAACACTGATATTTAAAGTACCTGTGAGTTCTGATAATTACTTCCAAATGCTTCATTTAGAGTCAAGGAAGTAGAAAACTACATCAAACAAAACTGGCTTATTCTTTGGGAGACTATGGAATCAAAGATGGAATCAAAGTCAAAAATAACACTAATGCCAGATTGTTGTAGGACTGTGAGACCAAGCCACTCTAGATGATGTCTTGGCCAGATGGACAAGCCTTATAAAACAACAGAAGACAAGTCAGGAGCACACAGAATGTGATTTTTCAGCATTAAAATCAAAACTGTAATGAATCAGAGTAGAGACAATTTCACATGGGCTAAGTGGGGTATTTATGAACTGTATATAGCTCAGCCCTAGCTGCAGAAGCTGCCCAAATGGCTAGCTGCAGGCAAAATGAAGAAAGGGCTCCAGGGGCACACAGAGAGCATGCTGCAAGAGACTTTTGGAGGTACTATTCCTGCTGGTATACCCCCCAACTCTGGGAGTGCGGTGTAGTTCTCAGAGAAAATGAGGCTCATTTGGAGCATAAACTGAAAACATTTTTTGCACAAGCCCAGATGTAGGTGGCTGTTATGAAGTCTGTTTAACTAGAGGGATTACAAATAGCAAATTGCCAAAAAGAGTTGGCTTTTATGAGTTTGAAGGGAATCTTAGTGATTAGCCTCAACTCCAAGAGATAAAGCATCTTATATTAGAATACAGAAGCCCCTAAACAGAATTCTTAAAAAAAAATTTAAATCTAATATTTGGTACATATAAAATATATATCTCTCTCACATATGCAAATCACAAAACATAATACACTGAACACTTACTAGCCTAAGTGTTATGTCCAATTTAAGAACTGGAACATTGCCAATTGCATCCACCTTTGGGCTGCGTTCTCACCCTCCTTCCCTCCATGTCCTAGCAGCAACCACTATCCCAAATTTTCTATTTATCATTTTCTTGCTTTTTATCACTTTATGAATTTCTTAGAATTATATTGTTTGGCTGCGTTTGAGCTTTTTAAAAATGGCATCGTTATATCTGTAGTCTCCTGGGACTTGCTTTTTTCCATCTTCTTTTTTTTTGCTCAACATTATGTTCCCAAGCTTCATCCATAGCTTTGTGAGGAGCTGTAGTTCATTCATTTTCAGTGCTGTATAATAACCCGTTGTGCAAAAAGACCCCGAATGCCACTGATATACATCATCTCCATCTGTTGATGTTGTGAGGCTTGTGAATTTTTGCCAACCTCGTAGGTATAAAATGGTAACTCACTGAAGTCTTAAATTGCATTTCCTTGTTTCTGCCTTTTTCCACTCTTTTTTTTTCTATAGCGCTGTCTTTTTTCTTACTGATTTTGTGGAGTTCTTTTTTTTTTTTAAGTGAAGGCAAGTTTATTAAGAAAGTAAAGGAATAAAAAAATGGCTACTCCATGGGCAAAGCAGCCGGGATTCTTTATGTACTAAGCAGCATGGGTTTTTAAAATCTATTTATCAATCTGTTGATCTTTAACATGTTAGGTGTAGAGCATTTAGAACTGGAAGGACCATTTGAAATACATAGTTCATCTCTCTCATGTTACTGAGGAGGAAAACTGAAGTGCACGGAGGTAAAGTAACTCGCCCAGTATCACAATTTGTGTTCGTACCATTGCTGAGGTGAGCACCTGGGCCTTCTAACCCCAAATTAAATTATTCTCCTATGTGACAACATCCTTTAATGGTTTTTTCTCATTTATATTTAAAATTTTTAAAGTACCCAAGTAATAATACATGCTCATGGTAGAAAAAGAAAAAAAATTAGCAAAATGAGGAAAATAAAAATCAGTTTTAATCCCACCTTCAGATGCAACTATTCTCTGTTTTGTATTTCCTTTCTAGATAATAACTATAACGGATCATTATTATGAAATGCTTACTCTGTGCTAGTTATTATGGAGTGCTTCTTACAAAATGCCAGGCATTTTGTAAACACTCTTCATGTGTAGACTCTTTAATCTTCTGCACAACCCTATGATGTAGATTATCACCATCAGTGATAGGCAGTGTGGCAGGCAGAATGACAGCCTCCCTGAAATGTCCACATACTAATCCCAGGAACCTGTGAATGTGTTATGTTACATGGCAAAGGAGAATTAAGATAGCAGACAAAATTAAGGTTGGTAATTGGCTGATCCTGAAATAGCAAGAATAGCCTAGATTACGCAGGTGGGCCCAATGCAATCAGAAGGGAAGAGGGAGACACAAGAGGCAGCATGAGAGTGATGCGATATGAGAATGATTCAACCAGCCTTTGCTGGCTTTGAAGGTGGAGGAGGGGGCCAGAGCCAAGGAATGCGGGAAACTTTTAGAAACTGAAAAACCAAAAAATGGATTTCTCCTTTTGGTACTCCGGAAAGGAATGCACCCCTGCTGACACCTTGACTTTAGCCCAACATGGTAGACAGAATAATGGCCCCAAAATATCCACATTCCAATCCCTGGAATGTGTGACTGTGTTACTTTACATGTCAAAAGGAAGTTTACAGATGTGATTAAGACTCTTGAGAAGGGGAGATTATCTTGGATTATCTAGGTGGGCCCAATGTAATCATAAGGATCTTTAAAAGAAGCAGGCAGGAGGATGAGAGTCAGAGAGAAGATGTGATGACAAAAGCAGGGAATGGAGTGCTGTGCTTTTAAGACAGAGGAAGGGGCCAAAAGCCAAGGAATCCAAGAGGCCTCTAAAAAAGGTAAGGAAACAGAATCTGCCCTTGAGTCTCTGGAAGAGTATGGCCCTGTTGACACCTTGATTTTGGATCAGCAAAACCTATTTTGGACTGACCACCAGAAGCGTAAGATAATAAATGCATGTTATTTTAAGCCAATAAGTTTGTGGGAATTTCTTACAGCAGCAATAGGAAACTGATACACCTAGTTTACAACTGGCCAAGGCCACAGAGCTGGCCAGTGGCAGAGACAGGATGTGACTTCAAGCCATCTGGCTTCAGAGCCCATATCCGTTACCATTATGACATGAACATACATGGACACATAGAGATTTAAATAGTACATACATCTAAATGAATGCAAACCTTCCATATTATTTTGATAGTCATTCAGCAACACCATATTAAATAGTTGTAGTCCACTCAATAAATATATCACTCCCCATATTTTATATAATAAATCCCTTATTATTCAATACATATGTTGTTTCTAATGTTTCAATATTGTACTACTGGCAGTGATAAACATCTTTCTAGTGCTATTAATTATTTCTTTAGGAAAAACTCTTAAAATTAGAAATGCTAGGTCAAGTTACCCCTAAAAAAGATTGCATTGGAATATAACGGAAAATAAAACATGCAACTAGAAGTCGGAGCATCTCTGCCTTCCTTTTCTGTAACACCTTTGGTATTAAGCTATTTTTCTTATCCATGGTACACACTCAATCGTATTTTTGTTTTTGAAGGTTTTAGCTATAACATTATTTCTTCTGTAGACTCATAGGTGTTAGAGCAAGAAGGTATTTAGAGGTGATTTAGTCTAATCCTTTAAATTACAGGTAAATTCCCTGAGGCCCAGAGAGGTGAACTGACTCACTAAAAGCTCTCCTTATAGGGGTGCTTGGTGAGAACGCACCTTCCTGACTCCAAGGCCAGCTGTCTTTCCACATCTGCTGCAGATGTCATGAGGCTAGCCCCCAAGTTGGGACCATTATTAATTTTTCCCTTCAAGTCATGCGAAACATCTCTTGTCCTTTTAATCGGAAGCATATTTTAGGGGCTGCGGAATAATAAGCACCCACATATCCAGTATTAAAAGATAAACTCTAGCCCTTTCCTGGAGTGAGCCTATTTTCATTTTATCATTGTGAAATGTGGTAGGATTGATGGCAGACAATAACTCCCCACCTCCCCCAATATTTTATTAAGATCCGTTCTTACAAAGGATAACCGGAGGTTTTCCATCATCACCTCCTTGTCTTTTTTCTAACTTGGTTCGTCTGTTACCCAACAGTAGTAAGGTTACCTCATCCTGGAATCTGATGTACACAACGATATGCAAACTCTTTCCTTTTCTCCGAAGCAAACAATGAAATGGGAAAACACACTGCCATTTTCTGACTGACCTCAATCGCTGAGGGTGGACCCCGCACGTTACATCAGCAGGCTGGCTCCATTACACTGCCCTGCGCTGTGCTCTAGCTACTGAAATATTGATTTTTACAGAGCCGGC
Source organism: Nomascus leucogenys (assembly GCF_006542625.1). NCBI lineage: Eukaryota > Metazoa > Chordata > Mammalia > Primates > Hylobatidae > Nomascus > Nomascus leucogenys. The sequence continues at coordinate 79,220,722 of NC_044397.1, forward strand.
GCACACACACTGAAAAATCAATATTCCAGTGCACACAACAGAACAGGCAGCAGAACGGGAACCAACTCCGAGGCCCAGCAAGCACTGCCGCCGGGCCTTGACCCAGGAGGGGGTGGGGGGCTGGAGGAGACAATGCCTGGGGAGAGGCCCCTGCAAACCCGGGAATGGTCAGATAAACAAGCAAGTGTGGAGAGGGAAGAGAAAGGAGAGTGGAGAGAAAGATCCTTGAGGATAAAACAGTTGGAAGGAGCAATGATTTATCTTTCCATAGGGGGAAATGGGGAGAAGGAAAGTAAATTAAGAAGAGTGGATGGGAAGAATTTTCCAGGTAAGAATCTTCCCATAAAAATGTATCTTATGTTTTTCTGTATCACTAGGTCAGACTTAAGATGCAACCATTATAAAGATGATACACATACTTTGTTACCTGAGGGAAAAAATAACTAGGCCAGTTCTGAGAAATATTTATATTTTTTTAAAATGCAGTCCCCTTCTTTTTCCTTGGTGACTACAGGCCGGCATCAGAGAGTCCCATTTAATAACATGGGCTCTACCTTTGCAATGCAGTTACTTTCTTTTCCTTGGGGAGAGGGAAGGAAGGAAGACATCCTGGTCACGTGGCCATTCATCAATTTCCCTTTCTTTCTATTAAAGCATCTTCTTTTGCGTGCTTGGGGAACCACGTTAAAATTGATTCTATGTGCCCGTGACCTCTTCTTAGGGAATTCTGAGCGCCCCCGAGTCACACCCCCATCTAGATGCGGGAAGGAGGACGTGTCCCCTGGTTCAGTCTCGGGTGCCCGGTACCCAGCAGACGTCAGGGTGGAGGCAAACCGGCCTTTCGGTTAGTCCTTGTAGACGTGTTAAAAAAAAAAAATTCAGAACTGGCATTTTTACTACTTTTAGTTAGCTCTTTGACCTCTTTTTATTTGGGGATGGGTGGTCGGCAGTTTATTAAAAGAAACGACTTTTAACCTTGATGAATTCTTGATTTTGCTTTGTCCTAGAATTCCCTTACCGGGAATCTCGCATTTAGTTCTCAACTCCCTGCCAGGGGAGGAAACTGTCCTCCCGAGGTTTCCATTTCGCACTCTGCCCTGCAGCAGCGTCGCCGCCTCCTCCTCCCCAGCCAGGAGGGACCGGGCCCAGGCAGGGCTCCGGCTGGGTTTGGCGGAGGGGGCTCCGGGGGAAGCGGACATTCAGGGGCATCTTGCAAAACGCGGGCTCCTTGGGCCCAGCGGGGCTGGCCGGGGACAGCGGCCGGCCCGAGTGTCGCGGGAAGCGGAACAGGCAGGCTGGCAGAGGCTGGTGGGCAGGAGGGCGGGGCGGGACGTCGAGCCAGGTGGCCACCTGGAGCGCCCCGCCCTCCCAGCGCCGGCCCTGGGTGGGCCGGCAGGCCGCGCCCCCGCCCCCACGCGCCACCGCCCACCCCCGCCCCCGCCCCCGCCCCCGCCCCCAGCCCCGCGCGGCCGCTCTATTTGCATAAGGAGGCGTCTCCCGGGCCCGCCCGGGGCGCACGTGACCCCGGGGGAGGCGGAGGGAACCTGCTGACTTGACACGAGCCGCTGTGCGGCTCCCCTTGGCGCGGAATAGCGAGAGCAGCCGTGACCTCCGACCCCGCCCGCCGGCAGCCAATAAGAGCGCAGGTCGTCTCCAAACCCAAAATTTCCACGTCGGCAAAAGTCAAGATGGAAGGGAGCGGAGCGGAGCGCGAGGGGGGAGCCGACCCGGGAATGCCTGGCGGCCGGCGCTGGAGGGGCAGGCTGGGGAGCCTGCGGCGGGCGCACGAGGGGCCACTCGCGAAGGTGTCCCGGTCCAGCGCGACCACCACCCCCAGCCCCGGGAGCCTCTGGGCGCCCCGCACTCGGCCAGCCGCCCGTGCACCCCGGCCCGGGGGACTCAGCCCACTGCCCCTCCGGCCTTGTCTCTTAGGGGTGGCGGGGGATGGAACGGTGGCGAGGGGTTTGGGGGAAGATGGGAAAGCACTTTCCAGACCTGTTGCACGCGCGCAACAGCTGTTCAGGTGCGGTATGTGGGGGGAGGGGGTCTGCTAGGATGGGGGACAGAGTGGTCGCTTCTGCTGCAGGGAAAAGGGGATGCTGGGAGGGGGAGAGGAGCAGTGTTGGGGACTGTGTGCAAGGTTGTGCGCGAAGGGGGTCCGCGGGAAGCACTGCCTAATGGGGCAGGGGGAATCCCAAAGAGTGAGTAGGTGGAACGGAGGGGATGGGACGACTTCGACCCGAGTTCCCGGGGCTGGGCGCGGGCGGCTGGAAGACCGGGAATAGAGTACTGGGAATGGCTGGGGAAGGGGGGTCTCAGGGGAGGCCCCGCAAAGCGGGGCTTTCTTGGGGCGTCCCATCTGAGGGGCTTTCCCCTGGCCTGTATTTGCTCCCCACCGTTTAACTCTTTCAGCTCCGAATATTCGTCCTCGTGCAGCGTCCCCGCCCCCAGCTTTCCAGATGGGAAGGTAAAAAGTTGCCACAAGTTAAAGTAAGTTAGCTGCTGGCAAAAGTTTAAATAACTACCGAGGAGGTGAGGGTTCGACCAGGAATGGGTTCTAATCTGAGGACGGGTAGGAAGGAAGGAGAGTGTGCGATTCTTGCAGCCCCTTTGCTGTGACATTGCGACCAGAATTTGTCGAATCGGGCTGTTAAAACACCATTTCTGTTGGGCATTTGCTCCTGCTGACTGCGGCAGTAACTTTCCATAATTAATGACCCGTTCCATTATCGGTCGCATCCTGAGCTAAATTGCTTTTAACGCGTTATTCTTCTTTGTCTTAGCTGGGGGGTGGGGGAACACACCTGCAGGAAGAAACTTCTGGAGGAAGACAGCATGTTTGGTCTTTTGAGGCAAAGTTCTGAGACACTCCGACTCTGAGTATGATAGAAGTCAGTGCACTACAGAACTTTGTCTCTAGAGGCTGTGGTCGCCGCTGCCGCCAGTGCTCCAGACGCCAGGCCGAGTGGCCCTGGTGGCCACGTCGCTGCGCCTTTCCCTTGGGGGAGGGGCGAGGCCAGAGGGGGTCCAAGCGCAGCACGAGGAACTTGACCAATTCCCTTGAAGCGGGTGGGTTAAACCCTGTAAATGGGAACAAAATCCCCCCAAATCTCTTACTTCATCTTACCCTGGTGGACTCCTGACTGTAGAATTTTTTGGTTCAAAGAAGAAAAAAATAAAGCTTTGGACTTTTCAAGGTTGCTTAACAGGTACTGAAAGACTGGCCTCACTTAAACTGAGCCAGGAGAGGAGAGCTGCAGATTTATTAATGGGTGTGTTCGTGTGCAGTGCCTTGCAGGAATTTAAACTCTCTACCTTTAAAGAAGGAAATATATTTGTACAAAAGCCACAGATAATGGTCCTTTTACTCAAGTGACCTGCTGGGTAAATGACAGCCTGCAGGGATTGACTTTGGAGATCTAGTCTCAATTCTGCTTTAGATGCAGTTCACTTTTGTTTTTTAAAGTAAGTTTTATTAATGGAAAGGAAGAACTTTTTCCAAGAAAGCATTTTGAAAGACACTGGGGGAGGGGGACATTTATGCTTTTGGGCTGTGGAGATACTTTAGGTGGAGAGACTGCTCTCTCATCGCTAGTGGAATGGAGGTTTGGGTTGGTGAGTTTCTGTCAATAGCCTGCTCTCTATAGTGGGTCAGTGACTGGCACCAAATTGTAGTCCTGTTCCATGGACATTGCCCTGTTTTGGTTTTATGAGCTTTTGGCCAGGCACAGGACGCAGGGTGGTAGGGAAAAAAGGAAATGGTTCCTGTGCCCGTGGTGCTGACAGGTAAGGGAAGGGCCTTCTGATGTATTTTATGGGATGCTTCAGAAGCCTGGGGGTTGCTTGTTTGTGTCTCTGGGAAGCCCTTGATAAAGAAAGCCACCATTTTTTTTACTTGGGTATATTCCAATGGTTTATCATCAGGAGAGGGATGATAATGGAGGAAGGCTCAATGAGGGAGAAAGTATTCAGCTGCTTGATGTTAGAGCTTAATGACAGGACCTACCAGTTGCTTTTCACAGAAATACTGTGTCTTGATCCTAAGGCAGCATGTGTTCTCTTGTGTGGCCATTATCCATTCTCCCACTTTTCCATCAGTGATTGTTTTGCTTTTGTTCCTCAATCCTTTACCCAAAAATGGCTGAATTATCTCTGTGCAGTTAAATAAAGTGATCCAAACTTAAGTACGTCTTGTGTTCATTTGAGATGTAAGATATGCTTGCTTGAGGAAGAGGATTCTCTTTCCTAGTTCTTATGTCTGTACATCTCCACAAGATAGTCTGAATATACTGAATTCTAAGAAAACTTAAATCAACTTTGTGAGAGAATGGGAGGTAAAGAGTGGAGCGGTTGACTGGGAGAGTAGTCATCCATACAAAGGAATTAGATCAGGATCTCTCACCTCCAGAGAAAGGCAAGGTTTGGAGTCCCTGACATGGTTCAGTCTGGTTTGACTTCTGTGCTTAAGTGATTTGCGTTTCTCCTGTTTGTGACCACAAATGAGTTAAGGACTAACCAAGCAGGAGGGCTGTGGTTTACTCTGGTGCTAAGGATGCCAGGAATAGGAACTGGGAAAATCGGCAGTCTTGGGGTGCTTACTGTAAACCTGGCATGGTCTCACAGACCTCAGTCGTTTAGCAATCAGAGTATTTTCACCTCCCGAGCATCAGGTGTTACTCTAGACGTTAAGAATGCAGCAGTGAACAAATAGGCCCCGAACCCTGCCCTCTTGGAGGTCTTTCTCATGCAAGAGGTAGACAATACAAATATAAAATAATCAGAAGGGTGATAAACATGTCAGGAAAGGAAGAACAAGGAACGCTGGGGAGGCCGTGGTGTTCATTTAACCCAGATCTCTGGGCAAAGGAAACCATCACTAGCAACCTACTTTGCATGGCCTTGGCTCTCCTGTCTTTATTTTAGATACTTTATGTGAATGAACCAAACAGGTGCAGCTGAAACTTTAGTCATGCATCGCTTAATGATGAGGGTAGGTTCTGAGAAACTTGGTGTTAGGTGATTTCATTGTTTTTGCAAACATCACAGAGTGAGTGTTCTTAAACCTGGATGGTAGAGACTACCACACACTTAAGCTGTATGCCATAGAGTAGTGCTCCTGGGCTACAAACCTGTGCAGCATGGTACTGTACTGAGTGCTGTAGGCAAATGTAACACAATGGTAAGGATTTATTTAACTGCACAAAAGGTACAGTAAAAATACAATATAAAATGTAAAAAATGTTACACCCGTATGGGACACTTAGCATGCATGGAGCTTGTGGGACTAGAAGTTGCTCTGGGTGAGACAGTGAGTGGTGAGTGAATGTGAAGGCCTAGGACATTACACTATTATAGACTTTATAAACATTATAAACTTAGGCTACACTATATTTAAAAAAACATGTTGTGACATGACAGCTATGACATCATTAGGCTGTAGGAATTTTTCAGCTCCATTATAATCTTACGTGACTACTGTCATATCTTTGGTCCATTGTTGACTGAAATATCCTTATGCAGTGCATGACTATCACTCAACACTGAAAGCCTTTAACTTTTTAAAGAACATTTTACATTTGAAATGCAAGGGTTGGGAAATATGGGGGCGGGGGGGTGCAGAGGAGCTGGGAAGCCGTGGTGCTGGGTCACTGATTCCCCATTTTATATAATCTCCCACCACATCTTCCAGCAGTAAAATTCTAGGATTCTACATAACCTTGCATTTCAAAGAGTGTTTATGCCAAATAATTCGAGTGCTTTCAAATATTCTTTAAATAGTTGGGAGTAGGGTGGACAACATATTTGTTGGGATCCCACAAGAGTGCTATAATCTAGTCTGCAGGTGATGTTCAGGAAGCACTTCTTCCCCTAAGCTTGTCTCTTGCTAATTGATATAAAATTTTCTTGTTCATGGGGCCGTATATACAGGGAGATCTCCTGGGATAATCACTACAGACACAGGGGCAACCTTAAATATGAAGGCAGTGGACAGGGAAAAAAAGGCAGAACTCATTGTTCCCACAGCTATAGTTGATGTGTAAGGAATGAACAACCCATGTTGCTTTGGTTGTGTTGGAGGAGCCAGCTGGAAGGAGGACAACGTCTCTTCTGCAGACCCCTGGCAATATTAGACATAGGTCTTGCAATTCTGATCTGTGAATTAATTAAGTGGGCACTAGGAGAGCCAGGAGTGTCTCCACACAGCAAAGAGACACCCTGAAATTACCTCTGATTTGCTTCTTAGATATTCCTCTTTCTGCCAGTTAATAGAAGAAATACAAAAAATAGCTGGTTAAGTAGTACTTAATTTGTGCAAAGCACTGTTGTAATCATTCACGTATGTTAAGTTATTTATTCTATGAGGTCAGTACTGTTAATATTGTTCCCGTCTTACAGATAAGCAAACTGAGGCATAAAGGGATTAACTAACTTGCCCAAGACACATAGCTAGACAGTGGCTGAAGCAAGGTACAGACCCGGGCAGTTTGGATTAGTCTGTGATCTTAGCAGCTGTGCTGTACTGGTCATCATTTAGTTGCCCAATTGGTTATGGCATAGTACAAAGCCCGGGAGTCTAGGTTCAAAGTTAAGAACACTGAACATAATTAGGGCTTAGCTCAATGCAAATCTTCAGTCTGTCTTTAGTATGTGAGGTTGGTTTCCAGGATCTAGCAGTAGCACTACTTTGGGGATTATTTTTACTACTTTGAATCTCCTGATCACTTTTGCCACTGGACAGAATTGAATGCTGAGAAGAATTGCAGTTTCTTCAAAAAGTGTCCTAGTTGGTATACTACAAGAAAACAATAGAAGCAGAAAATAAGTTGCATTAATGCATTCTTTCAAGAAACTTTGAATTCTTTACCATGTGTCAGCTCCTGGATGTAGGCCATTTCAGTGTGATACACACAGCGTGCTGCTAAATCAACCTGGAATATCCAGGAAGGCTTCCCAGAGGAGGTGACAGCTGGATATTGGAGGATGAGTAGGTGGTACCTGAATGAAGGGAGGAAAGGGCATTCATTCTAGTTCAAGGGAACAGCATGTACAGACTCATGGAAATATGCAACAGTATGATGTGTTTGGGAATTAGCAAGTCTTTATGTGTGGCAGGCAGATGAGCAACAGGAAATGAGGCTAGGAGATTGGCAGGGGTAAACCAGGAAGGGTCTTGTATGGTACCTATAAACATTTGAACTGCACCCTGGAAGCCGTGGGGAGCAACAAAAGCCCGTAAGCAGGAAAATGGCCTGATCAGCTCTGCTTTTGTAGAAAATGTATTCTGGCAGCAGAAGGCAGGGTGAGTTGTTGGGAGGCAAACTAGCCAGTTATGAAGCTGTTAGAGTCATGCAGAGAAGACATGCTGAAAGCCAGTGGCATGGACAGGAGGGGTGTGGGTGGGCGTAGGATGAGAGCAGGAAGACCCACTGACCTGGAGCAACACACACAAACATTCAGGGCAGTCTGTTCCTGAGGCCCTTACGTACATTTTGCTGATTAGTACTAACCCAGGGAATAAAATTGGCGCTCAGCTGCATTGTGTATGATATTTCAAAACATTATACTTGCTTGGCTGTAATCCCAAATTAATTCTGGAAGTGTAATATTGGAAACATCTCTTTAACTCTTTATGGCATATTGAAAATTTCACCCTCATTCATCAAATCTAAGAAATTAACCATTGCCAAAGCACGCTCCAAAGGGAAGGGGGCACTGAAGAGAGGTTGCTGAAAGGAATATTACACAGGGTGTGGGCAGGGTTGAGGGAAGCCAACCAGGAAGAGGGAAGTACTCTGGTGCTGGCAGCAGTGGGAAGCTGTGACCACTCCCAGCCATCAAGGGGCGACTGGAGAGAACAGCTCCTGGGGGTAGCTGAGGCTGTAGGAGAGGGCTGCCTGCCAGGAGCTGGGGCATTTGGTGGAGGAAACCAAATGCCATTGCCTATGCACAGCTCAGCAAGGAGGGAACCAAGGGAGTGAATACCCTGATACGGTCCAAGGAGGGCGGCCTCCAGAGGTTAAGACGGTGGGGTGTGGACATGGAGGGTCAAATGGGAAATTGCCAGCCTAGTTTTTTGTTTGTTTTTTTTTTTTTTTTTTTTTTGGTCGCATGTCACATCTATGAATACATTTTAAAAACCTATAAGAGAAATAAGTTGGTTGAAGAATTCCTAAAACTTCTTCGTCTTCAGGTCCTCATGTCTGTATATATATTTTTTCACGTAGTGTCATCTTCTGTGCCATCAAGAACACAAGCCAAGATGCAGTGTTTCTTAAAAGAGTGTTCCACTATTGTCTCTGCATCCAAGCCACTGATGCTCTTTCTGCAAAGTTTAATGCTGGGCCTTTTCCCTCCTGCTTTTAATTGTGGTGAAATATACATAACATATAATTTTGACCACTTTTAAGTGTACGTTCCAGTGGTATTAAGTACATTCACATCGTTTGTTGTGCAACCATCATCACCATCCACCTCCAGAACTTTTTCATCATGTCAGACTGAAACTCTGTACTCATTAAACAGTAATTCACCGTGATGCTGGGGTCTCCTCAGCCTTACCAGAAGGGACCAACAGAAGATTGTTAGTCTGAATTTGAACAAAGATAGAAAATGTTAGTGGTATCATGCCTGTCACCTGGCTGAGAGCACTTTTAAGATGTTATTGGTTGTCAAATGCATCCTAATTTCAGAGACGTTAAAATGTAGATAAAAATATGTTGCTTGGAATCAACATATGATGAATCCTTCTAGAGCAGACCTCACAACCAGTGTTCCATGACTGGCTTTCAAGTGGAACTGGCTTTCAAATTTGTTCTCTCCTCCAGGGAGGCCAGGCAGGGCCTACTAGGGCAGCAGGAATCCTTAGGTGAAAACCTTTGGCTTTGAATAGCACTATCCATTTACCCCAGTGTGCCCTAAAATATTATCCTTTTCTATGTGTAACATGATATGAAAAAGGCTAGGAAGTATAGCTCTGGAAGATCTTTATCTTTAGTCTGGCCAGATTTCTGGATATATATATATATATAAATTTTTTTTTTTTTTTTTTTGAGACAGAGTCTCTCTCTGTCTCCCAGGCTAGAGCACATTGGCATGATCTCAGCTCACTGCAACCTCTGCCTCCCAGGTTCAAGCGATTCTCCTGTCTCAGCCTCCTGAGTAGCTGGGACTACAGACATGCCACCATACCCGGCTAATTTTGTATTTTTAGTAGAGACCGGGTTTCACCTTGTTGGTCAGGCTGGTCTCGAACTTCTGAACTCAAGCAATCTGCCCACCTCGATTTCCCAAAGTGCTGGGATTACAGGCATGAGCCACTGCGCCCTGTCGTGGTTGTATATTTAATTCGATATCATCTGTGTGCATCAGGCTGGGGATGCTGATGGGAGGGCTGTTCAAATAAGCTTGGACCGATGTAGCAGAAGGCTGCCATTCTAGAGGATGAAGAATGATCCATGCCATTGAGACATTTTCTGCATTCATGCTATGAAGAGGTTAAACGGAAGTGACTATAGGATACCCATCAGAATAAAATCTGTGCATCTGCTTTGAACCACCAATTGCATTTGTATTGGTTAGGTAGTTTTGGTTCTAATTAAAGTAGACCCAAACTCAACTGGCTGAAAGGAAAAAATAACTTACTTTACAAGAAGCCCAGAGGTAGGGAGGCTCCAGTTTGATTAATTCAGCAGCTCGGCACTGCATTAAAGATCTGGCTTCTTCCCGTCTTTTTCCTCTGCCATCCTCAGCTTCTTTGTCTTATTCTCAAACTAGGTTCTTCTGTGGCAATGTGATGGTTGCAGCCCTCACAGAAGAATGTCCCTGAGCACCTTGTTTTTTCAAGACCTCCAGCCATTTTCTGCTATTTGCCAAGGGGCGGAATTGAGTTGGATGCCCAGCCATCAACCAATCACTGCTGATGAAAATGGGATCACTTCAGTGGCCTAGACCAATCAGGACCTAAATCTGAGTCACGAGGAACTGGGGTGGACCCTGAACCAGGTCAATTCTGTTAGCAAAGAAGAGGTGGAGGGGTGTCTTTTGGGTAGACAAATGACAATGTCTGCTGAACCATGTATAGGGAGCGGTCTTAAAAATCTGCAACTTCATGGTGGTTGTGCACTCGTTGCAGTATTATTTTTAAGGACAAAATTGAGAATTAGTTAAGATTTCCATTAATAGAAGACCAATTAAATAAATTGGGATAAAGCCATCAACAAAATATTTACTAGGAAAGAATGAGGTAGATATGTATGCAATCAACATGGAGGGTGCATGAGATGTAATTTTATGTAAAGAAAATGTTGTAGAACAGTTAAGTGGGATTGGATCCCATTTTTATTCCTGTGTGTGCACTCATGTACCTATAGACTCAAATAGATACAGAATTTGTGTGTTCTGGTCTGAAAGGGATCAGGATGGGGGCGGTGGTAGTGGTGCTGGAGAAAGGAACTTCTGCTTAATAGGTTATACACTTTTGATCATTTGACTTTTTAAAAATAATAGATTTTTTTGACTGAAAAAATAAGTTTGTCATATGGGTAGAAGGCAAATAGGAAATAATATGGCAATATTATTAGCAATGAGATATGTTCATCTCCCGCATTACAGTCGCATGTATAGACACATTGGTCCCAATTTTATTAGTGTCATTTTTGAAGTCTCCTGCCTACACTGGATGTACCTGAGCTTTGGAAGTTAACAGTGGGACCTCTTGAGCTGTGATGTGTGATATGGTAGCAGCTAGCCACATGTGGCTTTTTAAATTGAAATTCATTAAAATTAAATAAAATTCAAAATTTATTTCCTCAGTTGCACCAGCCACATTAAAGTGTTCAACAGCTGCACAGGGCTAGTGGCTGCTGTGCCACAAATCACAGATTATAGAACATTTTCCATCATTGCAGAAAGGTGCATTGGACTGTCCTGCTCTAAGCCTGGCTGCTCGAGGCCAAGCATAGGCTTAGTCTCTTGGTAGCGAGGTGGCTTTAGGCAAGATATTTAACCTTTGTTTCTTAGCTTTCTAGTCATTAAAACAAGAATAATGATAGTATGCAGCTCACAGAATTGTTGAACAGATTAAAATTGTTAGTGCTGGCCGGGCGCGGTGGCTTATGCCTGTAATCCCAGCACTTTGGGAGGCCAAGGTGGGCAGATCACTTGAGGTCAGCCTGACCAACATGGAGAAACCCTGTCTCTACTAAAAAAATGAAATTAGCTGGGTGTGGTGACGCATACCTGTAATCCCAGCTACTTGAGAGCCTGGAGCAGGACAATCTCTTGAACCCGGGAGACGGAGGTTGTGGTGAGCTGAGATTGTGCCATTGCACTCCAGCCTGGGCAACAAGAGTGAAACTCCATCTCAAAAAAAAAAAAAAAAAAAAATTGTTAGTGCCTCACACATGGTAAATCATCAATAAAGTTACCTAGTACTATTATAATTGTTATTAGGAATCTTTCCACCAATATTAATTAAGCACTTACTAAATGCTGGGCATTTTCCTCATGTCACCACTTTATGGATAAAATTGAGGTATGATAAGGAAACTGGAGCTTCCTTGTCACACTACAAGGGGCGGGGCAGAGGGTCAGAGACAGGTCTGGTTCCAAGGCTTGTGTTCCTTGGTGTTTAATCTGTTAGGAGGGTAGGACTGAGTCACTAACCCTCCCTCTGGTGCCAATAGCCACTCCTGCCCTTCCTCTTCCTTTCTGAACAAGAAGAGCTGACTGGTTCAAACGAACTACAAGATTTCAGATTTCAGATTCATTCTCTGTCTCTCTTTCTCTTTCCCTCTGTGTCTTTCTGTTGGTGGAGAGGCTGGAGATAAAAGGACAATGAAATTTAGTAGCAGCCGTGTACCCAGTTTTCTGTGGTGTGTGAATTCTCCCAGTTTCTTCTTGTCAGTTTTCCAAAAGCTGAATAGTTCTTTTAAAAGGAAACCACTCTGTGACCAAATGAAGGAAGGGGAGCTCTTGCCAGAGGACAAAACAGGAAGAGATTATCTTGAAAAGCTTCTAATCAAAGTTAAAAATCATCTTATGTCTCTACTTGAAGGTTCAGTTGCACATACGCCTTGCCTGGAGGTGGGAGGTACGTGGATAACTGGAGACATTATTAAAGAGGCTCATGAGAAGAGGATGGAGGTGCTGTTTTCACTTAATGCATTTGGGAGGGGATTTGTGTCCTTCAGATACGTCTTGGGCTGGACCTGGGTTCACCTTCATTGGTAGAAATGGCACCCTTAATTAGGGCTCCGTTAGAATTGTTTTCCCGGCTCTGCTGCATGCTGTCAAAAAGATATGCTCCGTCTCCTCAGTGGTGAATGAGGCTGACCCCCTGCTGCAGCATAGAGACAGAACTGGTATCTGCGGATTAGGTCTTGCTGTGTGCTTCATTTCTTAAGCTGCACTTTCAGTTGGCTACTGTTTTCCTATGAGTCAACATTTATATTGAAGTTATTACCATGAGCTGAAGTGCTATAGAAAATACGCCTTCAGATTTTTCAGTCTTCCTAAGCTGTGAGAGAGAGTGTGTGTGTTAAGGAAGAGGAAAGGAAACGAATGCAGCTTTTGAAAGGCCATCAGAGAACTGGTTTGTTAGAGTGTTGAGATGTATCTGGGGATTAGACAAAAGGAAGAGGATGGTTAAGTGGTTAAGCAAGACCAGCCTGGGCTGTTAAGTCATTTGATGTTAACAGTTGATTGGTCAGGATTTATCTGTACCCCATGAAAACTGAAAATTGAATTCAGTTTGTCTTTTTAGCTTTGAAGTAGTGGATTTCAAACGATTTTAGACATTTTATAATGGATTGTGGATAATTTACCTTGAAAAACTGTACTTCACTGGGAAAAACAGGAAAGAAAGAATAGGAAGCTTATTCTCTCATATCTTTTCTTCCTTGATTCTCTCATATCTTTCTTCCTCCCCAAGCTAAATCATTAGGTTTGTTTTTCTGTTTCTGAAACAGAATTTGTTGAAACTAAATTGTCATACAATGCCTAGAACATTGGCCACATTGGCTTCAATTCTAATCTCCATGAGGGCAGGTCCATTTGTGCATAATTTGTTGCTATAGCCCAACACCCAGCACTGTGTATGGCATATGGTGGCCATTCCGTAAATCATTGAATGTGTGAATGAGTTAGTGGGTTCTAATCTGTGTGTGTCTGTGCCTGTGTGTATCTTGACTATGAGAGTTAACGTAATTTCAATTTCATTTCACTAATGTTGGCTCCTCTAATGGTTAATGTGAAGTTGAGATAACTATGTCCTTCCATATACCTGCTTTCCAAGTTTTTCTCTTGTGGGATTGAATTAAAGCCTACATTTATCTTCCATCATTTCTTTTTAGGTTGATCCTGGTTTGGGAAGCTTCCAGCTTGGAATGATTACAATAGAAAGAAGCTGTTCTCCTGATTCTTCCTGATGCTGACATACCTTCTCTTTTTAAAAACAATAGCATGGCACCTTTGATTACTGTTATAAAGTCCAGAGGTCTTCAGACTGGGGCATGCCCACCCAGGGGGGTATATAAAGACTTTGTAAGAGGCACTTGGACATCGAAGTGTTGGATTATGTGTCCTCAACTTTCCTATCATCGAGTTCCTAAAACAGACTTGCATCAGAACCTCTGGCCTGGGAGTTATTTACCCACTCCTTTCCATCATCCTTCTGCTACTCTACAAAAGAAAGGCACCACCCTCCCCCATCCCAAATCTTACTAAAGTATATTGCCTGGGTATAGAAACCTTTATGATAGCAAAGGGACAATTTCATTTCATAATATATATTTATTAAATACCTAATATATACCAGGCGCAGTGCTGGATGATGAGTTACTGCAGTGAACACAACAGAAAAACATTTCTGTCCTTCCATTTTATCAGGAAGAGATGGGCAAGAAGCAAAGAAGATATTATTCATGCTGCTTCTTTCAATTAAGGCCCTAAAATTTTCACATTAACCTGATGAAGAAATACATTTCAGAAAAATTTTCCTTCTTATGTTTAGTAATTATCAAAACTTACAAAGTTACATTATTTTGATCAGTTGTATACTAGTAATAATTATAATGAAGATCAATCTAGCAAAATTAATACTTGGAAAATCATGGCAATTAAATTTAAATCACAATTTATATATGTATTTTGATTATAGAGAAGTATAATAATCAGTAAAAAGGCTTTAAGTATAAAAAATTACATCATAAGGCCGGGCGCGGTGGCTCACGCCTGTAATCCTAGCACTTTGGGAGGCTGAGGCAGGCAGATCACGAGGTCTGTAGTTTGAGACCAGCCTGACCAACATGGTGAAACCCCGTCTCTACTAAAAATACAAAAATTAGCCAGGCGTGGTGGCTCATGCCTGTAATCTCAGCTACTCAGGAGGCTGAGGCAGGAGAATTGCTTGAACCTGGGAGGCAGAGGTTGCAGTGAGCCGAGATTGTGCCACTGTACTGCAGCCTGGCGACAGAGCAAGACTCTGTCTCAAAAAAAAAAAAAAAAATTACATCATAATACTTCTGTAGGGAAAGTAGAATGCATTATAGTTTCAAGAAATAAGGAAACATCGATATTCTGATTATTAAATGAGCTTATTTGTATATTTTAAAATGAATAATTGTTGGAATCAAATTGCCATGACATTTAAGCTTCATTGGAGATATATAAAAGAATAATGTTGTTATTTTATTTTAACATTTGAATTTTTAAAACATTTATTTTAAGTTCAGGAGTTCATGTGCACGTTTGTTATATAGGTAAAGTTGTGTCATGGGGGTTTGTTGTACAGATTATTTCTCACCCAGGTATTAAGCCTATTACCCATTAGTTATTTTTTATGATCCTCTCCTTTCTCCCTCTGTCCACCCTCAAGTAGACCCCAGTGTGTGTTGTTCCCCTCTATGTGTCCATGTGTTCTCATCATTTAGCTCCCACTTATAAGTGAGAACATGCAGTATTTGGCTTTCTGTTCCTACATTAGTTTGCTAAGGATAATGCCCCCAGCTCCAAACATGTTTCGGCAAAGGACGTGATGTAGTTCTTTTTTTATGGTTGCATAGTTTTCCATGGTGTATATACACCACATTTTCTTTATTCAGTTTACCATTGATGGGCATTTAGGTTGATTCCATGTCTTTGCTATTGTGAATAGCGCTGCAGTAGACATATGCATGCATGTGTCTTTATGATAGGATGATTTATATTCCTTTGGGTATATACCCCATAATAGGATTGCTGGGTCGAATGGCATTTCTGTTTTTAGGTCTTTGAGGAATGGCCGCACTGTTTTCCACAATGGTTGAACTAATTTTTACTCCTTCCAACAGTGTATAAGCATTCCTTTTTCTCTGCAACCTTGACAGCACCTGTTATTTTTTCACTTTTTAATAGCCATTCTGACTGGTGTGAGATGGTATCTCATTGAGGTTTTGATTTGCATTTCTCTAATGATCAGTAATGTTGAGCTTTTAAAAGTATGCTTGTTGGCCACATGTATGTTTTCTTTTGAAAAGTGACTGTTCGTGTTCTTTGACTACTTTTTGATGGGGTTGTTTGTTTTTTTCTTGTAGATGTGTTTAAGATCCTTATAGATGCTGGATATTAGACATTTGTCAGATGCATAGTTTCCAAATATTTTCTCCCATTCTGTAGGCTATCTGTTTACTCTGTTGATAGGTTTGTTTTTGTTTTGCTGTGCAGAAGCTCTTTAGTTTAATTAGATACCATTTGTTAATTTTTGCTTTCATTACAATTGCTTTTGGAGTCTTTGTCATGAAATCCTTGCCCTTTCCTACGTCCAGAATAGTATTCCTAGGTTACCTTCCAGGGTTTTCTATAGTTTTGGGTTTTATATTTAAGTCTTTGATCCATCTTGACTTAATTTTTGTATAAGGTATAAGGAAGGAGTCCAGTTTCCATCTTCTTCATACTGCTAGCCAGTTATCCCAGCACCATTAATTGAATAAAGTCCTTTTTCCATTGCTTGTTTTTGTCAGCTTTGTGAAAGATCAGAGGTTGTAGGTGTGTGGCCTTATTTCTAGGCTCTCTATTCTAATTCATTGGTCTATATGTCTGTTCTTGTACCAGTACCATGCTGTTTTGGTTACCATAACCCTGTAGTATAGTTTGAAGTTGGATAATGTGATGCCTCCAGCATTGTTCTTTTTGCTTAGGATCGCATGGGCTTTCAGGCTCTCTTTTGGTTCCCTCTGAGTTTTGAAATTCTTTTTCTAGTTCTGTAAAGAATATCACTGGTAGTTTGATAGGAATAACATTAAATCTATAAACTGCTTAGGGTGGTATAGCCATTTCAACAATATCAATTCTTCCCATACATGAGCATGGGATGTTTTTCCATTTGTTTGTGTCTTCTCTGAGTTATTTGAGCAGCGTTTTGTAGTTCTCATTGTAGAGATCTTTCACCTCCCTGGTTAGCTATATTACTAGGTATTTTGTTCTTTCTGTGGCAATTATGAATGGGATTGTGCTCCTGATGTGGCTCTCAGCTTCATGGTTGTTGTATAAGAATGCTAGTGATTTTTGTACGTTGATTTTATATCCTGGAACTTTGCTGAAGTTATTTATCAGGTGAAGGAGCTTTTGGGCCAAGACTGTGGAGTTTTCTAGATATAGAATCATATTGTCTGCAAACAGGGATAATTTGGCTTTCTGTCTGTTTATTTGGATGCTCTTTATTTCTTTCTCTTACCTAATTGCTTTAGCCAGGACTTCCAATACTATGTTGAATAGGAGTGGTGAGAGAGGGCATCTTTGTCTTGTGACAGTTTTGAAGGGGAATGCTTCCAGCTTTTGCCCATTCAATATGATGTTGGCTATGGGTTTGTCATAGATAGCTCTTATTATTTTGGGATATGTTCCTTCAATGCCTAGTTTATTGGGGGTTTTTAACATGAAGAGTTGTTGAATTTTACCAAAAGCCTTTTCTGCATCTATTGAGATGACCATGTGATTTTTGTCTTTAGTTATGTTTATGTGATGAATCACATTTATTGATTTGTGTATGTTGAAACAACCTTGCATCCCAGGGATGAAGCCTACTTGATTGTGGTGGATTAGCTTTTTGATGTGCTACTGGATTCAGTTTGCCAATATTTTGTTGAGGATTTTTGCATCAGTGTTCATTAAGGATATTGACCTGAAGTGTTTTTTTTTGTTGTGTCTCTACCAGTTTTTGGTATCAGGATGATTCTGGCCTCATAGAATGAGTTAGGGAGGAGTACCCCCTCCTCAATTTTTTGGAATAATTTCAGTAGGGATGTCACCAGCTCTTCTTTGTACATCTGGTAGAATTTGGTTGTGAATCCATCTGGTACTGGGATTTTTTTTTGGTTGGCAGGCTATTTATTACTGATCGAATTTTGTAGCTCATTATTGGTCTGTTCAGGGATTAAATTTCTTTCTGGTTCAGTCTTGGGAGGGTGTATATATGCAGGAATTTGTCATTTTCTTCTAGATTTTCTAGTTTGTGTGCATAGAGGTGTTCATAATACTCTCTGGTGGTTATTTGTATTTCTCTGGGGTCAGTGGTAATATTCCCATTGTTGTTTCTAAAATGTGTTTATTTGGATCTTCTCTCTTTCATCATTAGTCTAGCTAGTGGTCTATCAATTTTATTTATTTTTTCAAAAAACCAACTCCTGAATTTATTGATCTTTTAAATGGTGTTTTTTTGTGTCTCAGTCTCCTTCACTTCAGCTGTTTTTGGTTATTTCATTTCATTTCTGCTAGCTCTGTATTGGTTTGCTCTTGGCTCTCTAGTTCTTTTAGTTGTGATGGTAGGTAGTTAAACTGACATTTTTTTCTAATTTTTTATGTGGGTGTTTAGTTCTATAAATTTTCCCCTTGACACTGCCTTAGCTGTGTCCCAGAGATTCTGGTATGTTGTCCGGTATGTTCTCGTTAGTTTCAAAGAACTTCTTGATTATGTCTTAATTTTATTATTTACCTAAAAGTCATTCAAGAGAAAGTTATCCAATTTCTATACAATTGTATGGTTTTGAGTGATTTTCTCAGTCTTGATTTCTGATTTAATTGTGCTGTAGTCTGAGAGAGTGGTCGTTATGATTGCAGTCCTTTTTCATTTGGTGAGGAGTGTTTTATGTTGGATTATTTGGTTGATTTTAGAGTATGTGCCCTGTGGCAATGCAAAGAGTGTATATTATGTTGTTTTTGGGTGGAGAGTTCTGTGGATGTCTATCCAGTTCCTTTGATCCAGTGCTGAGTTTATGTTCTGAATATCTTTGTTTATTTTCTGCCTCTGTGATCTGTCTAATACTGTCAGTGGGATGTTAAAGTCTCCCACTATTATCGTGTGGGAGTCTAAGTTTCTTTGAAGGTCTGTAAGAACTTGATTTGTGAATCTGGGTGCTCCTGTGTTGGATACATATATATTTAGGATAGTTAGGTCTTCTCGTTGAACCCTTTGCCATTACATAATGCCCTTCTTTGTGCTTTTTGATTTTTGTTGGTTAAGTCTGTTTTGTCAGAAGCTATGATTGCAACCCCTGCTTTTTTCTGTTTTCTATTTACTTGGTGGATTTTTCTCCATTCCTTTATTTTGAACCCAGGGGTGTCATTGCATGTGTGATGGGTCTCTTGAAGACAGCATATCATTGAGTCTGGGTTCTCTATCCAGCTTGCCACTCTGTGCCTTTTAATTAGGGCATTTAGCTCATTTACATTCAAGGTTAGTATTGATATGTGTAGATTTGACCCTGTCATCATATATTAGCTGGCTATTATGTAGACTTGTTTGTTTGGTTGCTTTTTAGTGTCACTGGTCTGTGTACATATGAAGCTTAGTTTGGCTGGATATGAAATTCTTGGTTGGAGTTTTTTCTTTAAGAATATTGAATACTGGCCCCTAATCTCTTCTGGCTTTTAAGGTTTCTGTTGAGACATCCACTATTAGTCTGATGGGCTTCCCTTTGTAGGTGATCCTGACCTTTTGTCTAGCTGCCTTTAACATTTTTTCTTTCATTTTGACCTTGGAGAATCTGATGATGATGTGTCTTAGGGATGACCTTCTTGTGAAGTATCTTATTGGGGTTCTCTGCATTTCCTGAATGTTGACCTATCTAGCTATGGTGGGAATTTCTCATGGATGATATCCTGAATTATGTTTTCCAACTTGGTTATACTCTCCCCATCTCTTTCAGGGACACCAATGGGTTGTAGATTTGGTTTCTTTACATAATCCCATATTTCTCAGAGATTTTCTTCATTCCTTTTCATTCTTTTTTTCTCTATTCTTGTCTGACTCTCTTATTTCAGAAAACCAGTCTTCAAGCTCTGAGATTCTTTCCTCAGTCTGGTCTATTCTGCTATTAATATTTGCGATTCCATTATGAAATTCTTATAGTGTGTTTTTCAGCTCTGTCAGGTCAGTTATATTCTTTTGCATACTGGCTATTTTGTCTGTCAGCTGCTGTATCATTTTATTGTGATTCTTTACTTCTTTGGATTGGGTTTCAATGTACTCCTGAATCTCAATGATCTGTGCTCCTAATTTATTCTGAATTCTATTTCTGTCACTTCAGACATCTTGGCCTGGTTCAGAACCCTTGCTTGAGTGGTAGTGTGGTCATTTGGAGGAAAGAGGCATTCTGGCTTTTTGAGTTGTCAGAGTTCTTGCACTGGTTCTTTCCTCATCTTTGTGGCCTGGTGTTCCTTCAATCTTTGAAGTTGCTGTCCTTTGGATGGATTTTAATTTTTTTGGCCGTGCTCCACTACAGACACTCCCTCACCAAACCCTCTGGGCTCTGCATTGACTGGTGTGCTTCCTCTACCACTTCTCTAAGAAGCTCTTCCTGCCAACTCAATTGTCTGTAGTGGTTGAGGGTTCTCCTCCTGCTGGGATTCTAGAGGCCCATGGTGGGAGTGAGTTGCTCCTTTCCTGTTCAACTCACCCATTCGCCTGGAGTGGGGGCCAGGGATGAGTCAAGTGCACAGCAGCCCCATGCAGGGTTCCCAGCTCCCTTCCCTTCAGCCCAGCTTCTGTTCAATGTTTTCAATTACCAGAAATAACATCCTTTGCAACTATTTAGACTTATGAAAAATATTAAGTATCTACTTAAGTATGTGCTGGGGGCACATAGTTTTTCAAAGTTCTTATGGGGAAAAGAAGTAGCTATGTAAACAAACAGTTGAAATCCAAACTACACGTTATGTTAGAAAGAAAGGTGATAGATGGAGTGACACAATAAATATATGACAATATTGCCTGGCTGTAACTGACATTCAGCAGAGTCATACTGAGGCTTTTTCTGGAGAGACAGAAAAAAAAGTGTGAAGATCACTTATAAAATATTGACTAATCACTGCTTTTTAAATGATCAATATGTAAATATTAGTGTGGTAATGAAAATTTGCAGTTATTTTGGATTGTCAACACTAGAGGCCAGGAAGTCATGCTACCATAATTAAGATACAGTTATAGGTTTATGAACCACTCTGCAGCTGTAATCCTGAAAGAATTCACACTCAGGCACTAGCATAGATAACTGTGGCAGCTTCATAATAGGGAGTTTGTAGGAACACAGCTAAAGTTTGGTAGAACCTTGCTCCAGGAACAGGCCAGAGTACCACATATACCGCATCCTAAGTTGTGCAACATGGCAGCCCTGTTGTACTTCATGTCTGCAACAAATATTTGTTGAGCACCTACTATATGCCAGCTGGGTTTGGGCAAAATTCTGAAAGACACAATCCCAAATGCCATCATCCTGAATGTTGGAATCTTGGAAAATCAAAATCCTAAAAATATAGTTCTGGAAAAAATATTTTTAAATCATTTAAATGATGTTTATTTATATTTTAAAAGGAGATTTATTTGAGAAGCGTAAAAACATGACAGAACACTTCATAGGCCACTTTCCACAATAAAAGAGGCAATAATAACAAACATATTTTTACAAGAGTAGACACTCAGCTATACCAATGGCAGGTATAACAGTTATGGGCAGACAAACCATATTCATAAAAAAATAGATCAAAAAGCAAAATTTATTGACACATAACGCTATGGTTGGTAATTGCATGTACTCATTTTTATAACTGTGGTCATCTGAAATATGGTGACAGACAACCTAAGTTTTGACAAGATTGAGCAAAAACTGTGATGGGTCACCAACACACACACAGTCACCCAAAAAGCCAAGATCTCAAGAAATTTTATCTTTCACAAATGCAGATGTACAAAAAAGACATCTTGTCATTTATTGAGGAAGTTTTCACATTTTTATGTACACACATAATGCTTCCACATAAAGTCAATGTTGTGATAATGCCCTTTCATGGTGTCAAATTTGCAAAAAATGCGTAAAATGAACTAGAACTCTCTAAAAGTTTTCACAAGTCCAGTGTTGGAAATGATGTGAAGATTAAATACATAGCTTATCAGATTAAAAAAGAAATAATGCTGACAAGTTAAAATTATGGAAAAAAATGAAAAAAATCTTAAAAAGTAAAAAAAAATTGACACATGAAAAGGTATATTACAGGGCTAGGTTATGGGCAATTGCAAAGAGGTAGTCCATAAAAGCTGGCCAACTTTCATGATCATTCACTATATTTTTGAAATCTTGAGTCATAAATGAATAGCTGCTGCTTTTCTTGAAGAACATGGCTCTCCTCAAAGAATATTTTCATCTTCATTTTCTATGCAACACTGCTCTTCAAATTCTGTGATTTGATATACACTGACATGAGCATTCCCTATTACATTTTCTCATTTTCTGTACAATGCTTCTGTGTTGTTTTGGATACATGGAAATCCATTCTGCATGCACTCATATATAAACCACACATTTGGCAGAAACAGTACTGGTGATCAAAGGCAACACTGTTGCATGTCTTCTTACCCTGCTTTGCACATAATTATTTTCAAACCAGTCAAAAATTGCTGGCTTCTTCAGACAAATGAAGCTTTAATTTATTCAAAGCTTAGAATTTCATCGACTGGAAGTAATGCCAATGCAGGCAAATGACACATTTTTAAACTGAAGTTTTCCCTAATGCCTTATTGAATGGCCCATCCACTCATCTGAATTTTCTGCCAAATGCAAATACAGACAATACCAAGGTAATAGTTCCACCCAACATGATGCAACTAACATGATGCAACTATCCTGCATGTCACTAAAGATGCATTAATCCCTTCCCCAGAATTCTGTTTTTGGGATTTCAATATTTGGGATTTAAATTTTTCAGGATTGTGATTTTCAGGATATTAGATATTAGGGATTTTGACTGTTTTAGATTTCAGTATTATGGACTGTGTTTTTTGGGATTATGACCAGATCGATGCTAAGCATTGTGTGAAAGGATAGATATATACTATTAAATCAAAGGACATGACCAGCCCTTGGCTGGGTCCAGTGTCAACCTCATGGGGAAAATCAGGTGAGCTTTGTGGGAGTCGGGGAGGGAGACAGGTAAGGAGAAACTTCCACACATGCTTGTGTGTGGCATAGAATATACATGCAATATATGGAAGCTGTTACTAATTGGTAAAGTAATGCTGCTGCTTACTAGTACTATTAGTATTAACTCTAACCCTAGTTACTGCTGCCAGTGTATCTGCCAGTATACCCAGATCCTGTATATCTTATTCAAAGGCACATTGGAAAGTGCACCGATCAGGAGGCTCCATTTTTAAATGCACCAGGTACTGTTTTAAGTACTTTATATACCTCGTCTCAGTGGTTCCTCACAATAACCTAATATTAGCTTTGTTTTACAGAGGCACAGAGAAACTAAATAATTTGTTCAAGGACACATAGCTGGGAAATGATGGAGCCAAGATTCAATCCCAGCGAGTCTGGGTCCATAATAATACTGACTCTTTACTTAATCACAATGGAATTAATCATTAACGTTTATGGAGCACTTAATCAAGATCAGGCTTTGTGCTAGCCACTTTACATAAATTATCTAATTTAATTTTTACAATCAAGTAACTCTGGTGTACTTCTCCAATTTACAAGGAAATGGAGGCATAAAGCAGCCGAGTAACTCTTCAAGCATTACAAAGCTGGCAGATGGCAAAGCCAGGATGTGGAGCTAGGATCCCAATCTGGATCCCTCCCCCACGCCCAACCACCCTGGCAAAGACCATTTTGCAGAGTTCTGCAGCAGGCTTGGAAGGGGACCCCACCTGATGGTGTTATCACAAGCAAAGACCCTTCCTTAGGGTCTCCTGGGCCACCCTTCATTCCATGGTTCACTCGCCATCAGAAGCTGCCACAGCATCTCAATTCATCATTTAATTTACTTCAAACTGCCTGATGCTAAAAATCTCTAGTGTCACAGTCACTGAATGGATTAAAAAAGTGCCAAAGTTGCTTTAATGAGTGGGGTAGGGGTTGCAGAATCTGCATAGAATCTGCATCTTAACAACAGACAGTGCAAACTTTGGTGGGTTAATGTCTTCACAATGGTACATTTTAGGATAGGGTCACCATCAAAGTATATTGTAAAAATTAAGGCCGGTTCTGTCATCCACAAGGGTCATAATTTGACTTTGAAATATTTGATATACAATGGTGGCTTTTGGCCTGCTTGTTTTACAAACGAACACTCACAAGTACATGAACGTGCCTCCAAACAGCTGTCACTGGAATGGCCCCTGGCCAAGTGGTGCATAGCACAGTTCACAGTTGAGATTCTGGCCAGTGACACCAGCCAACTGCTACTCAAGAGTGAAGGGACATGCAACTGTGGACAGGCCAATGTGCTGTAGGAGCTCCAAGCTCAGACAGCATCTCCCTGTCAGCAAAGGGTCTGTTTATTTAATGAACATTTACTAGGACCTGTTTCTCAACAGATACTGTTGAGTATTAGTTCTACAAAGATGAGTAAGATGCAGTTCTTATCTTGCAGAAACTCAGAACTTGATATGATAAATAAATGTGTCAATAAATCACTGCACCATATTGTGGCCAGTGGGTATATATAAGGCTTGGGGGTTGGCACCCAGGAAGCAGTACCTGTCTGGTGCCAGGAGTGGGAGTCAGTGAATACTTCCCAAAGATGGATAACCTAGGCCTCGGGGAGACCTAGAAATGCCTGGATGGAAAGAGCAGAGAAAAGCATTCCAAATAACACAGCATGTACAAATGGATGGAGTCTTTAAATTGCATGGTAGGTTTGAGATCTTGTAGGGCTGTTACAGTATGTGCAGGAGTCGGAGGATGAAGTGAGAGAGACAGATGGGGACCACACATCATGGAGGGTCTCATATGCAATGCCAGTGGATTTGAATTTTAAGCTGAAGGCCATGAGGCACCCCTGCAGGACTCTAGGCAGGAAGAAACATGCCTATATTTTGACTAGGAATAGGAATCGGAATGGTCCGATGAGCATTCCGAAAGTGGCCCCTGCTGTAGAGCACAGCATGATCTGGAATGGGTGTGGGGGTATCAGGCACGGTGAAGGGGCGGTAAGTCTGGAGGATGGTGGGCCAGTTAGGAGATGACAGCAAGACCCTCTTGTGAAATTGCTCAAAAGAGACTTGGAGGTAGAAAAGTCAGACTTCGTTTGGGCCTGAATGTGGAGAGTGAGAGAAAAAGTGAAGTTTAAGATGACAGATTTCTGGTTTGAAAAGCGTCTAGCCGACCACTCTTGGAGGTGTTGGTGGTGGCATAAAAGAGAGAATAATATAGAAGGGAAGGAATGGAAACTCAAAACAGAATGCTGTGACAGGGGCCATTAGTTGTCTCCCAAATTCAATCATAAGAGTCTTTGATTTTTAGTTGAGCTATATAACAAATACGTTTTTCAGGGTTTTTTTGCATCTAGGTATGACCACGTGGCTAAGTTCTGCCTAATGGGAGAAACTAAAATGTCATGTGATAACTCCGGGAACCATAAAAGACAGCTGGTATGTGCCTTTTACTCTCTTATCCTTTGTTTCTTCCTCCATCCTGTTTCCCAGAACATAATTGCCTCCATCTCGGATCATGGGGACCAAAAGAGAATCTAGGGGTAGCTTGGCCCCAGCGCATAGGAGCCTGGATCCCTGAGGACTTAGTGGAACAGAACGCTATACCTACCCTTGACTGCCTGCTTCCAGACTTTATTTACATGAAAAAGACAAAGATTTATATGGTTTTAGCCACTGTTACAAATTCGATTTTCAGTCACATGTAGCTGAAACTAACTCTAATTGATGACATTACTTATGGGCTTGATACATATCCTAAGTTGAGGACTTCCCAGTATTATCATCTCGAAAAACTGGTTTTATGGTTATTCAATGAAAAGTCTTTGACAACCTATTTCCATAACTCAAATTTGTATTGCTACCACATTCTCAGAGTCTTCCTGAGAAAACTCCTGGTCAGAAGTGAGGGGTGTGGTAAAGTGCATGTTTGGACCTAATCCCTGACTTCCTGTATCATTTCAGAGAACTACAGTGGGTATGTCTATTAATCATGTCTTTTCATTCTGTATTTTGGATGTTTTGACATCTTGGGGCTTTGATAACCCTGGAAGTACTGCCCCTCCAGAGATAGCTCATTCCTGGAGAGAGCAAACAACTCACCTCCAAGCACATCTTCCGTATGCGAACCAACCAATCCAGAGCCCCTACTCCCAACCACAACCTCTACTGAGCTATTGCACTGTGGGCCACTATTTACCTTCCCTAATCATCCCAGGGCCAAACACCAGACAGCTAGGGACAGCCCTTAAACCCCGGAGACTGATGAAATTATTCAAACTAGCCTAAGCCTGCTTACCCTGCCTTGCCCATTTCTTCCTGTGGAAACCACAATGAAGGCTCTTGCCCATGTTTCCCCTTCACTCTGTCTGTCTCCCGACCAGCCCTGGTGCTTCCCCGTGTGGCCCTGCACAGCATGCCATGCCTCCGGTTTCCAGGGACCTGTAAGTATAAAGTAGACTTTTTTCATTATGACAGTTTTCTACTTTTGCATATCTTACCGTCTCTGATTAAAACAATCCCAGGTACTCTTAAAACAGTGTGTTCCTCAGTTTTTCTGGCTGAAAGACCAGTGTACAACTCATTAGCAAGACATGCTGAGAAAGTATTCTGGAAGAGAGAAAGATGCAAGAGGGAGAGGACCCAATGATATTCATTCATATTCATGGCATTTGATTTACCAAAGTGATGACTCAGGACTGCTGAGATTCCTGTTTTAGATTTGATGCATAATTAGTTAATAAAGGAATGTTATTTAATCCTTGGAGTAAGTACCTAATCCTCTAGGTGCTTGCTGTTTCTTTTCTCTGAATATTTGTTTTATTAATTCATGTTTAGGTAGCACTTATAAACTGCATGTGGTACTTTTACACAGGTAAATTATATGCTTAATAAGAAATAAAATATCTGCCCCTAGGAGCTTGTAGTTAAGAAAACTATGTTGTTGAGAGTTAATACAGTATGCTAGCTGGTTATGACTGAGACTGCCTTTCATTGAGAAGAGGAGAAATCCTCTTCCTGAATGCCACAATAGCATGTGTTTGAGTCCTGAATGAGTCATCCCCAAGCACGGTGCTGGAGACCCAATCCATCACCTTCCTTCTTATTTCCCAGTGCTGCTGCTGAAGCAATCATGCACCAAGAACAGCAGTTTGTTAGTTGAGGTTGAGAAATAAATGACTCCTGGGGCCCATTCAGCTCAAGTGTATATATAGTTCAAGCAAACCCAGGATATAAAAATCTGTATTTACACAGCAGATAGAATGAGAATAATACACGTTCCAAAGGATTCACCACTGCATGCCCTTTCAAAGTGAACTAACCTCATATATTTAAAATATGATTTGATTTTAAAAACATCCCCTTCGTAGGCATTTTTAAGGGAGGGGGAATCTATGGTAAAAATGAAGTCAGTGGAGATAAGGCTCATAGACATGGAATGTGGCAGTTTATTTTTTAGTTCATTTATGACTTTACCTCCACATTCTCTCAACTTCTAAGTCGAGACATTCTTTAGAAAGTGTCATGGTGTACAGAGATGGAGGCTTGATTGCAAGAGATTAAAGGATTAATTGAATATATAAAGCTCTAGTATTCCTTAATGTAATGTAAATGCTAACAGCCTTTGCAAGGGTCTAAATAACTTTGCCTTTGATAGAGAAGTTTATGGCTTTCTGAGCACATTATATGCATTACTGCATTTGCTCTTCATAACAATTGTATGGAGTAGGAGGCAAGGCAATGTTTTCATTTCCGTTTTACTGATCAGAGTCAAAGTCACATGGATTGGAAGAGGTGGAGCTAGGGCTAGAACACAAGCGCCCTTCTCCCAGGCCTTCACATGTGACATTACCTTGAGAGTGCCCATTCTAGCTGCAGCTGGTTTTAGAGTGTACCAGTGACGCCAGATTTATCATTTTGACTCCCTAAATTTCATCTAATATTCATAGCTCTGCAAGAAAGCCACTCTTCCTTACAACTTCATTGGTGTGTTTTAATCATCTTTGGCATGAGGATTTAGCAATTCCTGGATTTCGGCTGTGACTGTAGATCTTGACATTGGAAAATATTTACACTTGAAGCCCTAAGGGGCGGTAACATGAGTTGTGTTGCATCCCTGCCAAATACACATTAACTTATTCAGAGTAAGTAAGAGAAAATATTGAAGGATACATTTATCTATTTGTGGTGATGAATGTTTATATAGAAAGGGAATTTTAAAAATACTTGGATAATAATTTAAAACTTTACAGAAATTGTATTAATAGTGCCCTCTTTAGTAGTACATAACAAATACTGTTTTAGGAATTGAAAATACAATGCAAGCATTATAAAATAATTCTGCCATAATAAAACATATCTTTAAAAGAAATACTTGAAAAAGACAGATACAGCTTTTGTCCAACAAACACACAAGTTAGGATAGATACTTTGGGATAGTCAACTTTTGCCTAGAGTGAGACCTCAGGGAAGAACTATCTTCACGTTCTCCACCCAGAGGGGAATTCTCCCCTAAGTAATGGACAGGCACTGAACCCAAATCAAGTTGATTCAAGTATAGGTAATAGCAATTACCCTTGGGTAGCAAGAGCCTTCTGTAGTATATCTTTTTAGACAACAAGAGGTCCTGTGGGATAAACTGAAATGCTGTTGAATGCCTAATGCTAGAAAGAGCATCATGTCCTACTTGTCTGGGTACAGAGAAAAAAAAATGTGGATAATGGCGAATGCCTAATTTTAGAGCAAGATGGAAATCCATAACTTTTCTGAACCTATCATAAGTTTGCAAAGCCAATGATGAAGTGTCATGTGAGACCTTCATACTGACTGAACTTTGTTCAGTTTTATGCATAGTTTTCTTAGAATTTGTGGCAAATATTCCTTTGACCTCTATTTTTTGACTTTGTGAATATTCTTCATTTTTGAGTAATTTCTTGACTTCTCAACAATATCCATGCTAAATGCAAAATGTGATGATACAAGTAATATCCAAAATGTAATTAATTAGCACAATATGGTGGCAATATGGTACAGTTGGTCATAGGTGTTCAAATCTTCACTTTGCTTCTTTCCAAACTTGTTTTCTTGGATAGATTACTTAGATATTTGTGTCACACTTTTCTCATCTTCAACAGGAATAAAGATGCCTGATTTGCTAGGTTGTTGTGAATAGTCCATGTGGTAAAATACATATGGTATGTACTAGGTCCTTGGCACATGAAAGATACTTAAAAATATGAGTTTGCAAAAGCTGGAAGTAAGCTTCAGCATGAGAAGATTCCTCTTTGATCTACCCATGTATTCTAACTTTCAGCCATAAATTCCTTACTGCTGACAAGTAGTCAAGGTTTTGTTTGCTGTATATTCAACATGGGTCAGCCAAAGCATGCTACTCCTTGCGATATGGATGTTAAACAGGTTTTATCTCCTGTGCCATCCTGATTCATTGGTTCTGCCTGCCTGAACGCTGTGTTGAGGATACAAGACTGTGTGTAGCTTTGAAGAGAAAGAGCACAATTATTTATTAGTCATGTCTGCTGTGGAGTTGGGAGATAACTCATTACTCATGCCTGCTGTGGAATTGGGAGAAGGGAGTGGTGGTGGCATGCATGCAGGCATTTGCCTTCCTTGGCCTAAGATGCTCATCCTTGTTTCTTTCCCCAGGACCACAGAGACTTATAGATACCTAATTCTACTACTATTGGAACGCACGCAAGGTGCCTAGAGGTAACTCTTTATTATTGGAAAGGCAGCTTATGTGAGAAGAAGGCAGGGCAGAGAGCTGGAAACTTGTTCTCCCTGGCTTCATGCCTCCACTCATGCCTTCTTGTCTCCCATTTCCTAGGATGGACCTTCCTCTTTCACAATTACATGCCTTTGCACATGCTCTTTCAGCTTCTGAGAATGCAGTTCCCTACGTTTTGTCACTTGGCAAATTCTATTTACCCTGCAAGATCTAGCTCAAGTGTAGATTCTCAACATAAGGAGGCCTGATAGATTCAAGCCCAGGACTTCCTAGTATTCTTGGTGCCTAGCTCACAGTAGACCCTCAATAAATGTTGGTTGAACAAAGTACATAGATATAAAGAGGGAGATATTGATGAGTTGAAGGTGAAAATTTTCCTGAGAAAATAATCCAGATGTGAATACTATATTGCTTCTCTCTGGAGTTTGTAAAACCGTCTTGTTTGGGGTCCTTTATATTTTAAAGGGGTGGCAGCCCTGATTACATGTTAAGATAAAAATCAAAGTTTTAATACTATATTTGAAATGGACTTCTTGAATTATGATGATTGAGTCTCGTGGGCACTAAGACAAACAAGACTTCAACTTTTAAAAAAATTGTGGTAAAATACACATGACACAAAATTTACTATTTTCACCATTTTAAAGTGTATAATTTAGTGGCATTAACTACATTCACACTGTTGTGCAACCATCACTACCATCCATCTACAGAACTCTTTTTATCTTGCAGAACTGAAACTCTGTACCTATTAAACAGTAACTCCCTGGTCTCCCACCCCACTGCCCTGGACAACCACCATTCTACTTTCTGTCTCTGTGAATTTGACTACTAAGAACCTCATATATGTGGGATCATATAGTATCCTTTCTGGCTGCCTTATTTCACTTAACATCATAGTGTCCTCAAGGTTCATTCATGTTGTAGCATGAATCAGAATTTCCTTATTTTTAAGACTGAATAATATTCCATTATTTATATACAGCACAATTTGTTTATCCATTCATCTGCTAATGAACATAGGTTGCTTCCACCCTTTGGCTATTGTGAATAATGCTGCTATGAACATGGGTATACAAATATCTCTTCAAGTCCCAGCTTTCAATTCTTTTGGGTATATAACCAGATATGGAATTGCTGGGTTATATGGCAATTCTATTTTTAATTTTTTGAGGAACTACCATAATGTTCCATAGTGGCTTCATCATTTTACATTCCCACCAACAGTGCACAAGGGTTCCAATTTCTCCATATTTTTGCCACTTGTTATTTTCTGGTTTTTTGATAGTAGCCACTTGAATGGGTGTGAGGTGGCATTTTATTGTGGTTTTGATTTGCGTATTTCCTAATGATTTGTATCTTAGTCCATTTGGGCTACTATAACATAATACTGTACACTGGGTAGCTTATAACCAAGAGAAATTTGTTTCTCACAGTTCTGGAGGCTGGGAAGTCCAAGATCAAGCAGCCACGTTTGGTATCTGCTGAAGGCACACTTTCTCTTAGATAGCGCCTTTCACTGTGTCCTCACATGATGGGAGGGATTTAAGAGCTGCCTTGGGCCTATTTTATAAGGGGCACTGATTTTATTCATGAGGGCTCTGCCTTCAGGACCTAATCAGCTCCCCCAAAAGGCCCACCTCCTAATATAATTACCTTGGGGATTCAAATTTTAACGTATGAGTTTTGGGAAGACACAAACATCACTAGCAGTTAGTGATGTTGAGCATCTTTTCATTGTTTATTGGCCATTTGTATATCTTCTTTGGAGAAATATCTATTCAAGTCCTTCACTCATTTTTAAATGAGGTTGTTGGGCTTCTTCTTGTTGAGTTGTGAGTTGTAGGAGTTCTTTATGTATTCAGAATATTAGCCCTTTATCAGATGTATGATTTGCAAATATTTTTTTCCCATTCCCTGTGGTGTCTTTTCACTCTTTTGATTCTATCATTTAATACACAGAAGTTTTTTTATTTGATGGAGTTTGATTTATCTATTACTTTCTTTTTTTTGCCTGTGGTTTTTGCATCATATTCAAGAAATCATTGACAAATCTAATGTCATCATGCTTCTTCCCTGTGTTTTATTCTAAGAGCTTTATAGTTTTAGTTCTTACATTTAGGTCTTTGATCAATTTTTAGTTAATTTTTGTTTATGGTATAAGATAAGAGTCCAACTTCATTCTTTTGCATGTGAGTATCCAGTTTTACCAACACTGTTTGTTGAAAAGACTTTCCTTTTCCCATTGAATGATCTTGGGGCTCTTGTCAAAAATCATTCAACTATATATGTGAAGGTTTATTTTTGGGCCATTTATCTTATTCCATTGGTCTATATGTCTGTCATTATGCCAATACCTCACTCATAATATAGTTGTTATTACTATAGGTATGTATTACATTTTGAAATCAGGAAGTGTGAGAACTCCAACTTTGTTCTTCATTTTCAAAATTGTTTTGGCTATTTGGTGTCCCTTGAAATTCCATCTAAATTTTAGGAGGGATTTTTCTATTTCTAAAAAAAAAGTCATTAGGATTTTGATAGGGATTGTATTGAATCTATAGATTACTTTTAATAGTACTGATATCTTAATAGTGTTAACTCTTCTAATCTGTGAACACAGGATGGCTTTCCATTCATTGGTGTCTTCTTTCAGCAATGTTTTGTAGTTTTCAGTGTGCAAGTATTTTGCCTCCTTGGATAAGCTTATTCCTAAGTATTTTATTCTTTTTGATACTATCATAAATGGAATTATTTTCTTAATTTCCTTTTCTAATTGTTCATTGTTAGTGTATAGAAATCTAGCTGAGTTTTGTTTGTTGATTTTGTATCCTAAAACTTCACTTTTCTAACTGACTCTTTTGGTGGAATCTTTAGGGTTTTCTAAATATCAGATTATGTCATCTATAAACAGAGATCACTTCTTCCTTTCTAATTTAGATGCTTTTTATTTATTTATTTTTTCTTGCCTAATTTCTCTGGCTAAGACTTCCAGTATAGAATAGAAGTGGCAATAGTGGGCATCCTTGTCTTCTTTCTGATCGTAGAGAAAGAGCTTCAGTCTTTCACCATTGAGTACAATTTTAGCTGTGCGATTTTCATATGTGGTTTTTATTATGTTGAGGTAGTTATTTTTTATTTGTAGTTGGTTGACTGTTTCTATTATTAAAAAGTGTTGAAATGTGTCAAATGCTTTTACTGCATCAATTGAGATAATGAGGTTTTTTTTTTACTTTATTCTGTTAATGCAATATATTATATTGATTGACTTTTATTTTTATTTTTGAGATAGAGTCTCGCTCTGTCGCCCAGGCTAGAGTGCAGTGGCACGACGATCTCAGCTCACTGCAACCTCCGCCTTCCAGGTTCAAGGAATTCTCCTTCCTCAGCCTCCCGAGTAGCTGGGACTACAGGCGCCTGCCACCACGCCCGGCTAATTTTTTATTTTTAGTAGAGACGGGGTTTCACCATCTTGGCCAGGCTGGTCTTGAACTCCTGACCTTGTGATCCACCCGTCTCGGCCTCCCAAAGTGCTGGGATTACAGGCGTGAGCCACCGCGCCCGGCCTTGATTGACTTTTATACATTGAGCCATCCTTGCATTGCAGGAATAAATCCCACATAGTCATGTTAGTATAATCCTTTTATGTGCTATTGAATTCTGTTTGCTGGTATTTTGTTGAAGATTTTTTTGTACCAATGTTTATTAGGGGTAATGGTTTGCAGTTTTTTTTGTTTTTGTTTTTGTTTTGTTTTTTTGGAGTGTCTTTGTTTAGCTTTGGTATCAAGGTAATACTGGTCTCATAGAATGAGTTGGGATGTTTTCTCCCCTATTCAACTTTTTTGGAAGAGTTTAGAATGACCGGTGTTACTTCTTTTTTAAATATTTGGTAGAAATTCCTCAGTGAAGCCATCTGGGCCTGGGCTTTTCTTTGTTGGGAGGTTTTTGATTACTGATTCAATTGCCTTAGTAGTTATGGGTTTATTGAGATTTTCTGTTTCTTCATGATTCAGAAACAGAGATTTTCTGTTTCTTCCTGATTCAGTACAATAAGTTGTGTACTTCTGGGAATTTATTCATTTCGTATAAGTTATCCAATTTGTTGCTACACAATTGTTTGTAGTACTCTCTTATAATCCTTTTTATTTCTGTAAAATCAGTTATAATGTTCCCTCTTTCTTTTCTGATTTTGGTTATGAATATTACTTCCTTTTTTTCTTAGTCAGTCTAGCTAAAGCTTTGTCAATTTTGTTGAATTTTTCAAAGCACCAACTCTTGGTTTTGTTGATTTCCTATACTGGCTTTCTATTCTTTATTTTGTTTATCTCTGCTCTAATCTTTATTATTATCTTCCTTCTGCTAACTTTGAGGTTAGTCCTTTATCTAGTTCCTTAGGGTGTAAATTTGGGTTGTTGATTTGAGATCTTTCCTCCTTTTTAATGTAAGTGCTTTAGAGCCTTCTAAATAGGGCCATCTACATGCATTTATCCTGGTAACTTTACAGGAAGAATCAGTGAGCAGTTGGCAACATTCCACCCTAGGTAAGGGACCCTCATTAGATACTTGCCCGCTGCTCATATTTCAGTTTCAGAGTTCCATGCATTTCCCACATCTGAGATTTTGGAGAAGCTTTTCCTGTTTATATAACCACATCAAGTTTGCACTAACTGATTGTATTTTGGACTCAAATAATTTTGTTTTATTGTGATTAGGTCTATATCCAAGGATGGACTCATTTTGTTTGAAACACAGTGCTTAAAGGAAATCAGTCTACTCTTTTGCTTCTAAGATATCTAATATAAAGTACTGCCTTAACTTCATTAAGAGTAGATCCACTGCCATAGGATTCAAACAAAGGTGAAGACAGTAGTAACTGTTCAAGGAAATAGGAGACTTAGAGTTTCACTGGTTCTCTCAATTTGTAGCCTGGGTGAGAAACGTGTTTGGCTGGTGTCTACTTATTTGATATAACAAGAAAACTCATCACAAGGGCTGGAAATACTTCTTTGTGGCTACAATATGGATGGGAGGGGTATGTAGATTAGCACATTTTCTGATGCATTTAACAGAAAGTCAGACTCAAAATGTCTTAAACTATAGAGAAATGAATCATGACTTATCACTGGGAGTTCAGAGGCAGGCAGACTCTGGAGTAGCAAAGCTTAGTTATGTGATCAAGGACCCAGGATCCAGTCTGGATCACTTCATGGTCATAAGATGGCTGTAAGCAGCCATGGGGCAATATGCTTCCTCATTCATAGCTTAAAAAAAGAGAGGGAAGAGAAAATGCCCTTTTCCTCACTCTACTCTAAAACATAGAATTAAAGTCCTACACTGTCAGTTATGGCCGTATGTGGTTATCAAGGACTTGAAATGTGCCTATTCCAAATTGAGGTGTTCTGTAAGTATAAACAACACACTAAATTTTGAAGACTTAGTATGAAAAAAGGAATGTAAAATATCTCAATAATTTTTTTATTGATTCTGTGTTTACATAACATTTTGGGTATATGGTATTGAATTACCTAAATATATTTCTAAAATTAATTTTACCTGTTTCTTTGTACTTTTAAAAATGTGGCTACTAGAAAATTTTAAATTGCGTATGTGGCTTGCATTATATTTCTACTGGGGCCGGGCGATGGACACAGTTTAGACAGTGACCAGACAGGTCCCATGTGCTGATTGGCCTCAGCCAATCATGGATGTGAGTGGATGTTGGGGGGTCAATTACAATGTCCATCACAAAGCAAGAGGAGTGGAGGAGAGCTGTGCATCACTGTACTCGTTCGGGACTGATAGAGATAAAAAATGACTTCGATACATTTAATCTACTCTGGGATTTGGAATAACGCAAATCCTCCCAAACCCACTCCTTTTTTCCTTCTCTCAGGCCTGTTTTCTAAAGCCCATTCCTTACTCTAGGAGTCGACAAGATAGATTGAAGAGTGCCAGGAAGAGGAGGGTGGGATGAGGGTGTGGCAGTGGAGGGCTAGCGGCACAAATAGCTAAGGTTCTAGCACAAGGTGAAAAGATGTATAGAAATGCCAGGTCCGAACTGCTTGGTATTAAACTGGTTACTTCCCCCTTCATAGGATGCAGCATCCCAATAGATACTACTTTTCTGCTTGCCGTATTTGGGCAGCTTGGTCAATTAAGAACATGGTGAATGGGAAAAGGTAGCTGGGGGCTTCTTTCCTGGAGACCGTATCTTTGGGTGGAAAGAGGCTAAGAAGGGTGGTGTAGTGTTGATTTCCTGTGCAGTCCCTAGATTGTGATTCCTCACAACCTATTGCTATTCTAATGTTTTACATGTTTTTCCTATTCTCTTAGCCCTGTATGTACTAGCCATTTTTACTGGCCACATTGTTTATTATGGAGTTGCCCCAAATGTTCTCTGGCTCCTTTCTTTATAAAACCGAATGTGTGTTACTCCTCATCATGTGGTCTCTTCCCACTTTTTTCAAGGTGTCATCCAGACTACCTGCTTCAGAATCATCTAGGAACTCGTTTCAAAGCAGATTCCCGGGCCCCTCATCAAAACTACTGCATCAGGATCTCTAGGGGTGGGATGTAGGGATCTCCCTTTCTAATGAGCTCCCAGGCCACTCCCATCCTCACTAAAGTCCCAGGGCTTCAGAGACTTGTATAGAGAGAGTGGGTGCAGGAAGACGTGGAAGGGGTTGTTTCTCAATGTGGATCCTTGCAAGGGGTAAGTCCTAGGTGGGAGAAGCGGGCATCTCTCGGTTTCCTCAAGGAAAGCAGGGCTAGTATCTCAGTGTCTGGTGGACTGAAGAGTGATGGTGGTGGCTACCATGCCCGATAGCATGGCAGAGAGAGTGTTCTTATGAGGGCCACAGCAGCTGAGACCAAGACATGGTGCCTCTCTCCAGGGGCTCACAGGCTCCTGCAAGGAGGCCACACCCTGGAGAATGTAGTTGAATTTGTTTCTAGCAAGTGTGGCCCTCATAATAGATTTCCAGAAATAACCATGGAGACAGGAGGATATGAGGTCCTTCGGTGGGCAGGTGAAGCCCAGCAGGTCTCCTGCGCTCAGCATTAATGTTAACCTTCAGTTAAGCTGCTGAGGCTTGAGGGCAGTTAAGTTACAAAAAATTTGCAAAACCCAGGAAAGCATCACTTCTGACTAAGCAGCTTAAAGGCATCATAATGCCTCTACCCCAGCACTTCTGTGGCTTTGACTGACACGTTTGGAGCCACATCTGTCTGGTAGACATGGGTAGAGACATTCTTGCTTGTTTTTCTAGTGCAGTCCAGATTTGTGTGTCTCCACTATAAATTCAAGAACACACCCTTTTCCCTTTATGGAAGGGCCAGAGCTTCTTCAGGCTGGCAGAGCAGTTGGTGTTGACCCAAAGTAGGGGTGCCCTGGTGTTTTCTGCCATCCAGGTAGTGCTGAAGATGTGGAGTGGGCATCTGAGTCAGCTCCCTGTCACAGGCCAAATAATTCTTCACTTCTCCACTGCAGCATTGTAGAATGGGGAGGGTGGGTATGTGTTTGAAGGAGGCCCTGAAGGAGTGGGGAGCCATAGGCTACATTGTGAAACTTCCACCATTCCCAGAGAGCCCAAGATCTGAGTCTATTTCTTGGGGTGGAATTGAACAGTGAAAGACTGGATCAACAATTTCCTTTCCATGTACAGAAAGCAACCTCTTCCTCTTCAGCAGGATTCAGCTTCTTTCCTGCAGGTTTTCTCCCTCCAGTTCCCTCCACTGAAGAATCCTTTGAGATTGGCTGCAGTACCATGCAGAAAACTGGAGTGTTAAAACTTCAGACTCCTAGAAAGGTGGAAGCTCCTGTTGGCGGTGGAAGTCCACAGATGGCGGGGAGGAGGGCGAATGGAAGGTGTTTGTGGAGCAGAGAGCACCATGAGCTCCGGAGCTCAGAATGACCCAGAACAGGTCTTCTCCTTTGAAGAAAAATCTCTCTCTAATCTAAATGGTTAGCTCTCTCTGGATGCATACACTTATTTTGGCCTGTGACAACATGAATTGTTAGACATATCCCTGCCGACCCTTTTTTTGTTGTTACCTATGAATAACACTTTTCTATTGTACTAACATTCAATTGCCAGGGAACACCTTGGTATTCTCTAAATATAAAGGCAGGAGCAGCTTCTGTTAGGGCATTCAAGGCAGTTTGGGGTTCCCATTATATGCTGGCTGTGTCCGATAGAAGGGATTTATTCTGCAGCTGAAATGTCTAAGAGTTATTATTTTTCCCACGGAGCATATTTATTTCTTTTTGACAGTGTTTGAGGTTATGGACTCTATTTCCAGCTGACAAAAGAAAACAGCATACAATAAAATCTGTGACATTAGACTGGGTAAAACCAAATACACTCATTTGCTTTCAGACAAGGACACCCATTTCAATAACTGAAAGAATTGAGAATATTTAATGTTCTGAGAACATGCTAAGCTGAATTTAAGTGAAAGATGATCCCTGGTTCTTTCATTCTTGCTTTAAAAATAAACTACATAATTAAATGGCTACAGATACTTCTTTTGTGGGGGGGAAAACAGCAGTCGGCTTCTTTGCAATCGTGCCAACAGGGCAGTAGGTTTCCTAACCCTTTGGCAAAATTGAGAATCAATACCAATCAGAAAAAAATAGTAACAAAAGGGGAAATCTCACAGGAGTCACAGGCGATAAAAAATTTACAATGTGAATAAAACATTACAGGTCAGCATTAAAACAGATGATACGTTTCTCTGACAAGACAAAGCGGCCAGCCTCTAACCAGAGGTGCAAAACCGTACCCAGGGGCCAATGAGAAAGCCCCAGACCAGCCACTTCCCTTCCCCGCAAGGAAATGAGCCTCCTTCTCGGGGAGACATTCACTCCACAAGCTGCATTCACAGTTTGACAGTTCACCTTGTTTGAAAGTAAAATTCTCTGGAAATACAAATCTTGCCCATGCATAATTTCTAGGACTAATATATTTGGAATTTGTGAACAAAGAGACCAGACTTGTTTTCGAAAAGGAAAAGATGCTTATCTGTTGGTTCATTTTGTAGGTGAATAAGACTTTTTAAAATACAACCTGGAGAAATTATGAAGTCAAAAAAGGTCCATAAAGACAGGCTGAATTCTGACTAAAAGGCAGTGGAGGCCATCGCCAACTGGAGGGGTTCTACGGACATGGTGGAGGGGAACTCTCAGAGGGCGATCATTATTCAGGGCTCATTAGTTCTTGCTGAGTGGACTCTCAATCAGGGGATTTCCATATTCCAAAGCCAAATTCTTGAAAACTCAGAAAATGATATTTTGGTGTCCAGCCATTATCAAGGGAATGCACTTGACAACTATAAATCAATTTTATTATTTTCTGCCAAATCATGGACAGTAGGTCTATATACTCACCACTCGAAAGAATGCTGTTCACCTCCAATCAGAGACAGCATAACTGGGTGCCCAGGCAACCTGATCTCACATCCCTTAAAGTTGCCAGTGGACACACAGCCATGGCCAATAGTCTCAGTTTGGCAATATGTCTTGTCATGATAAATTAAATATCTGTTTTAGTAACCAGACTCTATACTGGAAACTTGCACACCGATTTTATAACACTTTACATTTAAAATTTGGAGCACTTTATCTTATTTATTATTATTATTATTTTGAGACTAGGTCTCACTCTGTCACCCAGGCTGGCATGCAGTGGCATCATCATAGGTCACTGTAGCCTAGACCTCCTGGGCTCAGGTGATTCTCTCACTTCAGCCTCCCAAGTAGCTGGGACTACAGGTGCACACCACCATGCCCGGCTAATTTTTGTAATTTTGGAGAGATGGGTTTTCACCATGTTGCCCAGGGTGGTCTTGAACTCCTGGGCTCAAGCCATCTGCCCACCTCGGCCTCCCAAAGTGCTGGGGTTATAAGCATGAGCCACCACGCCTGGCCTAGAGCCTTTTAAAAATGGTTCATAGAAGCAAATTTTTGTTTTTTTGTGTGTGTGTTAACATGAACTGCAGAGTTTATCACAGAGGATTAGTAACAATATCTAATTCCTGTTCCTGTTTCTCAACTGGCCATCTGGCTTTTCTTAATCTTTTGAAGTTCACTTACTATTGCTAACAATTAATGAGCACATACAAATGTACTAGACACTGGGCTAAGCCCTTTATTTACTTTGTTTTTTTTGCATTTCATCCTCATAGCATCCTTATGAGGTAGAAGCTGGCTACCTTAGCGATAAGAAAATCAGGGCTTGGAAAATTTGGCCAAGGCCACCCACTGCTACCACCAAAATCCAGCCAAGGCAGTTTGAAGCCAGTCAGAGCTCTTAACAGGCACTCCCTGTGGCCTCCCTCAGAGTGCAGGCAATGTAGACTTGCGGCAATTTCTCTCACCTTATTGCTCAGCTATACCTCTACCCTGAAACTGCCAATATTTTTAGTCCTGATGAATTTCATCCAATTTTCTTCCTTTCCGTTTTGCCTCACCCATTTATTTCCCGTTTCTAGAATTGTTTGTCTTGCATGATATGTAGTTATCTAGAAACGCTTGTTTTCTCAGCGTTAAATAAACTCATATTATTGTTTGATTTATAATCTGTGTTGTTCTAGCTTGCCTGGCTTTGGTAATACAGTTTTTACTTCAATTTAGAGGCAACCTGCGGAGGAAATAGCTTGGCCTCTGTTATTTACATATTGATGTGTGAGATCCACAAATTATAATGGTGGCGTCTGATAATGCAGTGTCTGTACTGCCCTTTTCTTTATTCTTTTTGAAATGATGACACAAACTTTATTACCTGGTTTGGTCTTTTCTTGGAGCAACTTGCTATTTCTAGGAAGATCTAAAATGCAGGGTTTCTTCTTACTTTTTTTCTCTTTTTATGGCTCTTCTTCCTTCAGAATGAAGTATTGTACCACTGTTTTCCAATTGGGAACATTCTAATTAAGAAACAGAAAGAACTTACCGGTGTAAAATACATTTGTGTACAATGAAGTAAAAATATTGTTTCTTTCTTTTTTTGTGAGACAGAGTCTGTCTCTGTCACCCAGGATGGAGTGCAGTTGCATGATCTCGGCTCACTGTAACCTCTGCCTCCCGGGTTCAAGCCATGCTCCCACCTCAGCCTGTTGAGTAGCTGGGATTACAGGCACCTGCCATCATGCCTGGATAATTTTTGTATTTTTGGTAGAGATGGGGTTTCACCATGTTGGCCAGGCTGGTCTCGAACTCCTGACCTCAAGTGATCCACCCTCCTTGGCCTCCTAAGGTGCAGGGATTACAGGCGTGAGCCACTGCACCTGGCCTCA
Organism: Nomascus leucogenys; assembly: GCF_006542625.1. Classification (NCBI taxonomy): domain Eukaryota; kingdom Metazoa; phylum Chordata; class Mammalia; order Primates; family Hylobatidae; genus Nomascus; species Nomascus leucogenys. The sequence continues at coordinate 79,261,224 of NC_044397.1, forward strand.
TCTTTATTATAGCATTATGATAATAGCAAAAAGTTGAGAATAATATAAATGTGCCCAAATAAGGAACTGGTTAAATAAATTATATGACATCCATATGTTGGAATATCATGCTACTCTAAAGGTTACATTGTGGAATAGTTTTTAAAGATATAAGAAAAGTGTTTACAATAGATTAAGTGACAAAAACAATTAATAAAATAGTATGAGTTCCTTAATCCATGAATTATTTATATGTGTATTTTTCATTTCCAAAATATTAAAAATTTTTTTGCTCTCATTTATACTGTTGGATTATAATTTTTATATTACTGTGAATGGAGAACATAGTCTGTATGATATCAGTTCTTTGGAACTGGTTAAAATTTCCTTCTGATTTGGGAAAGGTTCAAATTTTATAAATGTAAATTCCTCATGAGTGGAATTTTTTGGTACCTGATTCTATCTCTGTAAAACATACATATGATACTATATATTATATAACAAGATACATATGTGTGTATATGTATAAAATCTATAGACCATCATTTTTATATGTATGCAGACATTATATGCATGTGTGTGTATATACATATATATAATATATGTATACCCACAAATATTTACACGTGTGTGTGTATAGACTAAGCCTGTCAATAGTGTTATTCATATGATTGATTCTGTTTTTTTTTTTTTTTTCTGAGATGGAGTCTTGCTCTTGTTACCCAGGCTGCAGTGCAGTGGTGTGATCTTGGCTCACTGCAACCTCCACCTCCCAGGTTCAAGCGATCAGCTGCCTGAGTAGCTGGGATTATAGGCATGTGCCACCATGCCCAGCTAATTTTTGTACGTTTAGTAGAAACGGGGTTTCGCCATGTTGGCCAGACTGGTCTGGATCTCCTGACCCAGGTGATCCATCCACCTCAGCCTTCCAAAGTGCTGGGATTACACGCGTGAGCCACCGTGCCTGGCCCATATCATTTATTCTTTACACAGCTTCTGGCTGCTTAATTACTTAGATTTTAAGAGAAGCATATTAGAATCTTCCAGTCCTACTGTAGTTTTGTCAATTTCTCCTGGTAACTCTATTTTCATTTTGTATATTTCAAGTACATTTATTAAGTAAATGAAAGTAATTGTTGGTAGAATTTTTTTGTGATGGGTTGCTCCTTTCAGTAATGTCTCTCCATTCCCATTTATTTTCACCTTGAATTATATTTTTATTAATATTAATATTCCACACTAGTTTTCTGTTGATTATTATTTGCCTAGAATTTCTTTTTTCATTCTTTTTTTTTTCAGCCTTTCTGGATCATTTTAGGAGTATCTTTCTTAGAAATAGCACATGGCCAAATTTTGGTTTTAAATCAAATCTGAGAATCTTTGTGTTCTAATAGTTAACAAATACAGTTATTTAATCTGTCCTTCATGTCTTTTAATTTTTGTTTTATATTTTTGATGTCTTCATTTCTCTGGGCTGTACTCAAGGTAATTTCTTCAGATTTCTCTCCTAATTCACTAAGTTTGTCTTTAATACGATCTAACCTGCTATTTTAACTCATCTATTGAATTTATTATTTCAATGACTATTCTTAAATGGTAGAATCTTTGTTTTTCAAATCTACCTGTTCTGATTTCATAATACCATGTTATTTTTATAATATAGTTTTTTTTATCTCTGTAAACACTTTAAAATGCTTATTTAATTTTTTTAAAGTTACAAACATTGTTCTTTTAGCTTTAGTTCCTTAGGTTTGAATTTTCCTGTTGGTTGAGGCTATAGAGTGTCTTTCTTGGCATTGCCTACCTCATATGTTTTAAAAATGCAGTCTTATCTTGCATAGGACTTAGCCTCCGTAGTACCTCCATGTGTGCTTTGTGCTGGGGAGCTCTCCCTGTGGTAAAGTTCCAGGCCTTAGGGGGCAGCCAATTTTTATACTGGCATATTGACTGAATTTTCCTTTCACGTGATAGCTCAAAAGTAATTCCCATACACAAGATTGGGCTTGGCATCTCAATCTTTGTCAGAAATCTCTCAACCTAAGGTATGTGGTATTAGTGTTAGTGCAAAATTCTCTTCTGGATTTTGCAATGTAAATAACACATCTTTGGCTAGTTCTAGTATTCAGTTTACTATTAGCTGCTATGGGATTAACCATTTTCTTATATTAATTTGATGTTTTGCGATGTAAATATCAATAAACAAATGATGATCTATTGGTTGACCTTGTCTGTATAGATCAGGATTTCTCAAGATCACCACCACTGGCATTTTGAGCTGGGTACTTTTTTGTTGGGGTTGGGTAGGAGAGCTGTCCTGGACATTACAGAATGTTTAGCAGCATCCTTGGTTTTACTGACTAGATGCCAGTAGCAAAAACTCCCCAAGTTGTGATAATGAAAAATGACTCCAGACATTGCCAAATGTCTTATGGGGAGTTGGTGGTGGGCAAAATTACCCCCAGTTCTGCTATACAGGGAAATGGCATATCTTTTTTTAAAATGAGTGAATAAGTGTGAGTTTCACTGAGTCAATAAGCACATTTATTTAGCCTTTAATGTGTATAAGACACCATTCTTTTGTGGAAGCAGTTTTATTTAGGCACAGAGAAAGAAAGTTGAAGTCTACTGCATTCTCATGAAGCCATTTGTGGCACATGACAACATTATAATATAGTGTAAGCATTTTAACAACCAAACGTAACATTGGGCTTCAGTCTGTACGATAGAGACAATCACTCTGTCCTTTTAGAGCTCTTGGGAGAATGTATGCAAAAAGGTCAAACACTGCTGAAACACAGCTGGCACTCAATAAATTGTAGCTTTTACTATTATTATTATCCAATCAGAGCTCATGCATATAAACCAGGGCCCACCAACCAGCTTGACTTGTCTGCCTCTGGCTACATGACACATGTCACACCCACACATCTTCCTGAAATGTTTTTATCAGAACAACCTCAGAGTCCATGACCAAACAATCAAGCCAACAAATGAGTTAAAGAAAATCACATACAGCAAACTAGTGCTTGGCCAATAGTTAAAGTTCATGTTCCATGGTCTCTCCATGTGTCTGGGGAGCAGTGACCTCTGCATCTGTGTATGGCCCACATATGTTATTCATATCTTGGGTGGCACATAGGTTCTACTGCTGGAGGAATGAATGATTGTTCGATTTCTTCAGCCTGGTTCGTGATCTGTTTTAACATACCAGGGCTCCATCTGAGCAGGCCAACAGGAAGCCTGCTTTTGATTTAACAGTGCTCTGAACAAGCTCCTTCTATGGCTTTCCAAGAATTAATTACAGAGCTTAGTAAAGGCGCCTGCCACAGAGTCCCATGGATAGCTTTATGAGCAATAACAGCAGCCGCATTGATGCCAGCAGAATTAGAATTTTCTTGGAGAACTGCTTAGAAAGAGAGGACTGGCTTGTGGAAGTGTAGGACACATGGGTCTCCCATCTATACTTAGGGGGGAATTTAAAGTCTGGAAACAAGAAGAGATTGGTTTGCTGTCACACAATATCTGTATTATTGAGTCTCACACACCTAGGCTTGTGTGATTTGTCTACAAAAGGGAGAAATCATTCTGATACTTAGCAACTGAAGCACTGTGGAGGGAAGGAAGCAACCAAGTGCCCACTGGGGAAGGGTGCAAAGCTGAAGACTATAGGGATCTAATTGCACAGCCGTGCAGCGCAGCATCCTTCACACTGCAGTGCCTGTGACTCGGGGGGATGAAGCAAATGCATACAGTAGCTGTCCCCAACTGCAGCAACAGAGCGAGTTCCTGAGAGCACATTTCATGTCTTGCCAGAAAGTTTCAATTGGTTGTGTGAGCAGGATGCAGAGGTGGCCAGTGGGAAGCAAAAGAGAGAAGGTGACTCTCTGCTGAGCAAAGATGCGGAGCCTTCCTGGAAACAGACAGCAGCTGCCTCTTGCAGGGCAGGCTCACTGCCCACTTTGTGTGTGGATTGAGCTGCAATGACTTTCCATAGCTACTCATTGAAAGAATAAAGTAATGAATGACATGGCACTGGTAACTTCCCAATTCAAACATTTGTGCAATTTTGAGATTATAGTGGCAGGAGGGCCTCTGCCTCCCAATTCCTGATGGTAAAGATGGTAGATTCCAGAAGGATAGCCATTTTTATGTAAATATCTGCCAGTGCAATTGAGCTTACATAAGGAATACCTGGGAGTCTCTTTCATCGAGGAGCCCTGTATCTCCCTCTGTCCTTGTGTTCAGGGCTGCTGGAGGCTGGGCCAGCTCTGTGGGCATGAACTACTCTCCCAGGGGCGGGAATAAAGAGTGTGGCCTCTGGGTTTCTGCTGCACCTTCCAGTTTTGTCTGTGCGCATATTTTCATGCACATGAGAAATTCCATTCTTGCTTTTTACGCAAACATTTGTGAATTTTCTGCACACAGGCCTGGGGCCTCTGGTCAAAAGCTGTAACTATGATAGAGAAAAATTAATTTAAAAATGGGAGTTTCTACTCTGATTTTTTTTCTTTCTGGGGTCCTTTAAAAATAAATATGGTTGTCCCTCTGTATCCGTCGTTCTGCATCTGTAAACTCAACCAACTCCACAATCTGTGGATTGAAAATATTCAGAAAAAATTCCATAGATTCCAAAAAGCAAAACGTGTATTTGGCCCACACCAAGTACTACCTTTAATCTATGTGAATGAAGTGAAATCTAGGTCTTGTATTAAGTAATATAAGTAATCTAGAGTTTATTTAAAGTGTACACGAGTGTGTGTAGGTGACATGCAAATACTACACCATTTATATCAGGGACTTGAGCATCCATGGATTTTGCTATCGTTGGGCATCCTGGAACCTCTACAGATTCTGAGGGATGACTGTAATTGTCAAACAATCTTTTGCTCTTAGTCATTTCACTTGTTTGGGAAAATGAAATTCTCCAATTGAATGAGCAGTTGGTTTTCACCAGCTTTTGCCAGACATCACAAGCCCCATTGTGGTTTTGTTCAGCTTCATGGCTTTCAGAGGGAGCTACCTCCCAAATTCACACCTGCAGTTCAGGCCCCCCTCCTAGCCTCCAGGCCCATGTCTCTACCTTCTCAACCCCTCTACTTGAAGGGCTAATTAGACATCTCAAATTAAACCTGACCACACCCAAACTCCTGAATTCAGCACTGCAAATTAGCTGCACCCACATTCTCCCTGTCTCAGTAACTGGCAACTTCAGCCTTCCAGCTGCTTAGACTAAAAACCTTGGCATCCTCCAGACCTTTTCTCTTTTGTCATGTTTCCCCCATCCAGTCTGCCAGGAAAACCCATGGTATCCAGAATCCAGCCATTTCCCTACCCCCTTGCTCCCACACTGGTCTGGGCTAGCGTGGTCTCTCACCTGGATAACTTCAGTCCGATGCTTTAATGTCTCCTAGTTGGTCTCTTCGCCTCTACTCTTGCTCCCTGAAGTAGGTTCTCAACACAGCAACCTGAGGGCTCCTTTTAAAATCCAAGCCTCGTTATATCATTCCTCTGCCCACAAGCCTCCAGGCACTCTCCATTTCACACTGAGTAAAGCTAGAGTTCTTACAGTGGACTCCCAGGCCCTACGTGATCTGCACACTCTGCCCCAACTTCCCTGCTTCTCTTTCTGACTCGTTTCCTCCTGTTTTCCCTTTTGCTCACTCAGCTCAGCAACAGTGGCCTCCTTTTTGCTCCCACCTTAGGGCCAGGCACCAGCTGTCCACTTTGCTGAAAGGTTCTTCCATCTGAAAAAGTGCTCACAGATCCTCAGTGAGGCCTGCTCTGCCCATCCTATTTAAAATGACAACCTGTCCCTCTTCCCTTCTGAACTCCAAATCCCACTTACCCTTGGCTATTTCATTTTTCTCTAACCCACATTACCTTTTAGCATAATACATAATTTACTAGCTCATTATGGTTATTGTTTATTGCCTGCCTCCATCAGTTAAGAACGTAACCTCCATGAGGGTAGAAATTTTTGTCCATTTTGTTCAGGGATGCATCCCATGTGCCCAGAAGCTTCCTTGTACATAGTTGTTTGCAACAAGAATTTGCAATGAATGAAACACTTTCCTTCAGCATAACTAAAAGGGTTTTGGGTATTACAGAAATGGATAAAATATTTGAATATAGAAAGGATACTATTGAAATAATCATTTCGAATCACCTTTACTTTTTTTTTTCCCTCTTGATGGGTGGCATATGATAGAAGAGTCAATTTCTTTCTTTCTTTTTTTTGAGACGGAGTTTCACTCTTGTCACCCAGGCCAGAGTGTAATGGTGTTAACTTGGCTCATGGCAACCTCAGCTTCCCGGGTTCAAGTGATTCTCCTGCCTCAGCTTCCAGAGAAGCTGGGATTACAGGTGCCTGCCACCATGCCCGGCTAATTTTTTGTATTTTTAGTAGAGACAGGTTTTCACCATGTTGGCCAGGCTGGTCTGGAACTCCTGACCTCAGGTGATCTACCTGCCTTGGCCTCTCAAAGTGCTGGGATTACAGGCGTGAGCCACCGCGCCTGGCCAAGAGTCAGTTTCATTAAAACATTAGATTCGTTTGTCTGGAAACTCCTCAATGCAGGAAGAGACCAATCAGAAAATTTGGACATGATATGCTGACCCTTGACACAGAGCTCTGCCCAAGGTAGATGCTCTGAAATGTTAGTTAAATGAACAATGAAGAAATTTAAGGATTGCTCTTACCATTCATACGGACTGCTATTCTAGGCCACTAAAACAATTGGAATTATTTACGTATTTTTTAATAAGATGTAAATTCACTCATAGAAGTTATTTTTAAAAATTAGGGGTGGAGGTAGATGGGAGGTCTATGGTGGAAAGAGTATATATGGGAGTTGGAAATCTTGGACACTGATTCTGGACCCAACATACTGTGTAGAATCGTTTTTTTTTTTTTTCTCTAAAAACCATAGAAGTAGCTGGAAAATCTGCAATTGTTTCCAGCTCTAAACATTCTTTCTAAGAAAAAAAGCCACAGTAATCTTTGTTTCCTTCTCTTCCCTTCCCTTCCTTGCCCCATCTTCCCCATTCCCTTCCTCAACCATGTGGGGCTCAGGCTAGGTGAAAAGGCACATTAGTGTTGAGGTTAATAGCTCAGGCTGGGGAGGCAGCTAGCCTGGGTCTGAATTCAGGGTCTGCATTTTACAGCTGTATGACTTAGGATAAATTACTGAACTTCACTGCACATAATTTCCTCATCTGATAAATGGGTTAAAAAATTCCTACCCTACAGGAATATGGTATGAACTACATAAGATCATGTTAATTGCATGTCAAAAGTCTGGCATAAGGTAAGCATTAGGTAAATGGGAGCTATTATGAGAAGGTGAGTGGGAAGGGGAGAGGCCACATCTAACATCTGAGAGTTGGAATAATTCAGAGGTGGAACATCTATGTGAATAGAGTTTTCTCTATTGATATTTGCAAGAGGTTTGCAAATGGACCAGTAGGGTAGAACTTCTCAACTCATTGATTTTAGGATACACATAGAAAATAATAAATGGTTATATAACTGCATTTTTGAAACAAAAAGTGTCAAAGACCATTACCTCCAAAGAATTGTCCCTGCCTGATCCCTTCTTATTCTTTACAGAGAAGAATGGGGCCTCTTTATGGATACAGTTGACCAAATGCTGTCATTCATGGTCTAGAGAACAAAATGCCCACCTTCATTAGAAAGTAAATGCCTGCCTCTTGAGACTGATTTGGGCTCTGTATAATATAAGGCTATGATTTTCTAAATAAGAGTAAGTTAAGAAAAAAAAGGCCAACTGAGTGTTTTTCCTTCAGAGCAGAATTCATGAACAAAACTGATGGCCTTAAGACTGTATCATTCACGGCAGCTGACAAACTCCCCTCTCTTTATATGGACTATCATTAGCCTACTCTGAGATCTGAGTCATCTGAGTCTTGCATGTGTTTAATTAGGTAATTTTTGGAGATGAAGGAGAAATGATTAAATTATCTGGACTCCAGAAAAAAACCAAAAGATCCTTATTTCAACCATCCATCAGGCCTTGACATCTAGAGTATTACATGCTATAACTCAAATGAAAATATTTCACTTAAAAGTACAGTGCCCCTGTCCATGATATCATTAAAGGAAATCATTAAGCATTTATGCAGCACTTTGTGCCGGAAAAGTGCTTTATAGTTATTTTTATTGCTCACCAAAACCCTCTGAGGCAGGTCCTTCTCTACATCTTAAAACCAAAACAGAGAAAAGAGATGAAATTACTTAGGATCTCAGAGAAAATAAATGACTGGATCGGAATGAGAACTTTGAGTGCAAAACCAACTGTTTTAATCCACTGAGCCATTAGGTTAGATGTTTATTCACTGTGTACAGTGTTAGCTGATTTGGAATTGACTTTTTAAAACTACTTAGATTATTGATTGTATAGACCTGGTACAAAAGCTGCACCATTTACAATCACTTCCATTCATCGTGAGCATCTCCAAAGAGCACTAAGTTCCTAAAGAAATTTAATTAAAAAGAAAAAGTCAATGTACTTTAAAAGATAGGCTTTATTATGCTATAGTATCCAATAAACATTGAAATCTCTGTTTTGTGCCTTCATACTGCATTTTGCATTGTAAGTGGGAGGGCACTTCTCCATCTGGTGACCCAGGAATCTAGGTTCCTGCCATCTCAATATGTGGTTTCCAGGATCACTGAAGCAGAGGTGAGCGAGTGTGGAGGGACCCATTTCTGTTCCTGCACACTCTGGACCAAAGTGATACATAGTCCATCAACCCTTTTTCTCATGGTCTTTTGGCCAGAGGTAGTCACATGGCCCCCAGCCCAACTGTAACCGAGGCTGGAAATGTTGCCAAGCAGAGGGCCCAGTTGGAGAATACTTTTGCCTCTTCCACAGACTGATTTTAGCTGGATTTTGATTTGGACCTTTTTTTTTTTTTTTTTTTTTTTGAGATGGAGACTCATTCTGTCACCCACACTGGAGTGCAGTGTGGATCTTGGCTCACCGCAACCTCCGTCTCCCAGGTTCCAGCGATTTTCCTGTCTCAGCCTCTCAAGTAGCTGGGACTACAGGCATGTGCCACCACGCCAGGCTAATGTGTATATTTTTTAGTAGAGACAGGGTTTCACCATGTTGGCCAGGCTGGTCTCAAACTCCTGGCCTCATGTGATCTGCCTGCCTCGGCCTCCCAAAGTGTTTGGATTACAGGCATGAGCCACTATGCCCAGCCTCTGATTTGAACTTTGAATTCAAAATGGTAGCAAGAGTATTTATTCAACTTCTGCCTGAAATAGGTGACATGATATCCCTTATATTTCTTTTATGGGCTCCCATTTCCTTAGTGCTTTATTATTTTCAACACCCTTCCACATGGCTCATCTCATGTGATACTAGCAGAAAGAGAAATTCTGATAGTACAGGAGACTGCTGTATTTCCCTTTTGTTTCCTCCGGTTCAGCAGCTGTGGTACCTGTGAAGCAAGGTCTACAGCTTATGGAAGATATATCCTGTAAGCTCAACCCCTGAAACTGGTCTTTTACAAAAGATTGAAGTCAGAAGTAGTATTTATTTCATCATTGGAACGAAATCTTGGTAAACTATGACCACATCTTTTGTTCACAATTAACAACATCAGTGACAGACTCAGCTTCATTGTGACTGAGTTTGTGGAAACTGAGAATATCCTAGGTTGAAAGGAGGTAGGTAGGAGGGGCCTGGCATGACTGAGTTTGGGGTCCAGGGCAAAGCTAGACCATTCCCAAAACTGCTGAAAGACTGGTGTTGGAGGCTTTACCTGCTATCTTTTTAAAATTAACTATCAGATGATTCTAAAATCAGAAAGAAGCTAAGATGGAAGTGAAATGTGAAATGGCATGGAAAGAAATGGGTAGCTGAAAGTTCTGGATCATGGGATCATTTCCTCTGGTGGTGGTGAGCACAAACTTAGATTTCAACTTTTCCCCCTAATATATGTTCTTAAGACATGATTGCCAATAGGGCAGATAAACCCCATGGAGTGGTTTCCAAAGGAGGCCAATGATGAATTTGTTTACAAATTAATTGGTCAGGGCTCTGACTTTAGCCTTTAAGTCCTCAGCAACTGCCGACAACTTTGCCCTAATTTTGGGAGGAGATTATATCTGGCTGGGTTGCTGAGCTCTTTCTCAGAACCTCTTCTCAGGACAGTTGCCAAATGCTCTTTTTGAAACTGTGTTCTGAAATCTGAGGAAAGTTGTTTTGGGTCGTCGCCTGGGGCCTGATGCCCCAATTGGAGACACACATGTTACAATCTTTATATTTCATTAGAGTTGAAAGCAGATATCATCAACCTTCTCCCGCAGCTCCCCATAACTAGAAAGATTCTCTGAACCTTACCAGTTGCCTGATGAGAAGCAAAGAATTTTACCTCTCTATTGTTGGGCAATTTCTTAGTCCAACACAGTCCTTCTCAATGCTTTTAAAACCAGGGCTCCCTTTGAGAAATCATGAAAGATTTCAAGCTTAGTGTGCTGGAAAGACTGGTATACCTCCCTGAACCTCGACTTTATTCTTTGACTTGAATAATTTGGGTAGGTTTCTGTTTCTTGCAATCACACATGCCCTAATTAAGCCTCTAGAAATGGGAACATATCTAGAAGGGCCACTAAAATATAGCTGAGTTTCAGCCCTCCAAAATGTGAATAAGACATTATTGCCCTCATAACTTTAATGTTTCTCTAGGAATCATGATGATATGAAAATGCAGCCTCTTCATTCATTTTGTTTTAAAAAACAGTGCTGTTTAATAAGAAAAAAGATATATATCTAGCCAAGGGGAGGGAGGGTGACGCAAGAGGAGTAAGGTGAGGGAAAAAAAAGGAGAAAATAACAAAATTGTCCACGTTAGCCTTTGCCGCTGGCTTTTGAGCTATTCTTAATCCTGTCAGCACGGTTAATGAGGGAAAAATAGTTCCCAGAAGAAAAGTAGCTGGAGGCACTGACCTGCCCTCCAACCCCCTCATGCCAAGAGGGGCAAAGTCTAGAGAGTTTCCCCAGTGAGAGTTACTGGGAAAATGACTCTTGGTCCTGGGTAAAACTTTCTTTCTCTGTCAACCTCAGGGCCAAGTTAGTTTATGGCCAAGAATATACACGGTGCTTCAAATGCAAAGGAAGAAACTGTCTCTTCAAATGGTTTACGGCTTAGATGGGGAAGAAATGTCTACACTCTAGAAATGAAATGATGAAAGGACCTTACAGAGCAGGGGTACTCCTGAGAGAGCCAGGGGATTCACAGGTAAGCATTCTTGTGAATGCTTTACACTTTGACCAGTGTAAAGCTTTCACACTGGAGTAGTTGGGAAAGACTTCAGGAGAAGGTGGGTGCTGGTAAACCTCAGAGGAAACATGGCTCCATGTGGATGAGGAGAGGCAGGAAAGAATGTGGATAGAGTATCCTGTGTTGGAATGGCAGGAACAGAGTGGCCTGATCCGAGGGAAGGCTTTGTATTCAGTTGCAACAGTTAAAATAGAAAAATGTCTTGAGTTAATGTTGCCTCCATCTAAATGCCAATTACACTCAAATCCACCCTCCATAAGCGTGTTAATGGCTAGGTGCAGTGGCTCACGCCTGTTATCCCAGCACTTTGGGATATCAAGGTGGGAGGATTGCTTGAGCCCAGGAGTTGTAGACCAGCCTGAGCAACATAATAAGATCCTGTCTCTACAAAAATTAAAGATTAGCCAGATTTTGTGGTGCCTGCCTGTAGTCCCAGCTATTCAGGAGGCTGAAGCAGAAGGATGACGTTAGCCCGGGAGGCTGCAGTGAGTCATGATCATGCAGCTGCACTCCAGCCTGAGTGACAGAGCAAGACCCTGTCTCTAAAAAACAAAAATTAAAAAAACACTTTTCATTACCAGCTTAGTTTGCATAATCCAAGACAATATACAACTTTATTTCACATATTAAAGTTAGGCAGGGTCGCCTGGGATTCAGATACTGCAGAATTTTTTTGGGGTGAGCTCAGAAAGAGATGGGAGAAAGTAGGCTAATAAGAAAGTCACCTATCTCTTATTTTTAAAAAGGAAACCTTAAGTCAATATTTCCATAAAATTTTATTTTTTGTTTATAATCTACACTATAAACCCAGTTTCTAATTTTAGCACTGAAATTTAGGTACCAGTAGCAACAGATAGGTGCCTTGCCATAATCAGGCCTACATTTTGCATTTACAGAGCATTTTCACATTCGTTACCTTATTTTGGTAGTCTGTTCCCAATTTTTATTCTTGCTGCTAAGGGTTCTCTACAATGTCACAGAGCTACATAATAGGAGAATCCAAATTCAAGGCCAGGTCTCCTGACTCCCAGTCTAAGACCTTCCCAAACCTGGGCCACACCACCTGTTTCGATGGAGGTGTCTATTGTGTAGGCCCAGAGGCAAACACAGCTATCCTGGTCGTGGATGAGGGCACCGCAAGCCAGCCGGTCTCACTCACTGTCGTGGGAGCACAAATTGGTATGCATCCTTTGGAAAAAGCAATTCGGTAAAATGTATTGAGAACCTTAATACTGTTTCTACACTTTGACCCAGTAACTCTACTTACAGGAATCGATCCTAAGAAATTAATGTGATATGTGGTGGAAGGTTTACATAGAAATATGTTTACTGGAATGCTACTTATAATTCCAACAATAAAAGGTTAGTTAAGAACATTATGGTGCTGAGTGCAGTGGCTCACGCCTGTCATCCCAACACTTTGGGAGGCTGAGGTGGGTGGATTGCTTAAGCCTAGGAGTTTGAGACCAACCTGGGCAACATGGCAAAACCCTGTCTCTACCAAATAATACAAAAATTAGCTGGCGTGGTGGTGCACACCTGTGGTCTCAGCTACTTAGCAGGCTGAGGTGAGAGGATCACCTCAAGGGTGTAGTGAGCCATGATCATGCCACAGCACTCTAGCCTGGGTGACAGAGTGAGACCCTGTCTTAAAAAAAAAACCAAAAAACATTATGGAAATAATGTGAAAATATTTATTATTTAAGCTCAAATGAAAAAAGTCATCATCCAGATAGAATAACTAGCAGAGAAACAAGATGTATACCAAAATGTTAAGGCTTAACTGTGACTAATGAGATTACAAATAAAATTTTTTACATTTAATACCCATTTCCCATGTTTTCTATAAATAAGATGTTGTAATTTTATAATCAGAAAAAAAGATATTTTAAAATTTTTAAATTATAAAAGCAGCCAGTGAGACTATACATAAAAATAAGGAGTGATTTGGGGATTAAAAATGGTCATTTTATCTAGATTGGTTCATAAACTGTATGGCTCATGTTCAGGAAAAACTAACAAACAAAAATATAGTGCTAATTTGTTACATTTCCAAGGAGAAGATTAAGGATGTATGATTTAAAGATGAAAACCACAATTGCAATAGAGCATGTGGCAAATATTTCAAGCTAGCAAAGTTTGACTAGGTAGTGGAATCACTTTCATGAGTAAAGAAAGCTATACTGAATGTGTAGGAGTGAGGCTCTAGGAAGCCTCACTAGGAGAAGCTCTTGCAAGATCCGTGCACCATGCGTTCAGCTGGTTTCTTCCTCCGTGGTCTTTGGCCCTGGCTTGTTTTGCGTGATAAAAATGAAGAGTCATCGGAGAGCTTCATATACAGCAAACACAACCTCAGAGATATTTTGGAGCTTTCTGGGTGGGAGAGAAAGACGTGGCAAAAGCAGCCGAAGGATTCAGGGTTAACACTTTGCCTTTTGAAGAGACTTCAGTTCTTGGAGGGCTTCCAGTCTGAATTTGGGGAATTCATCAACAGGAAAACAAATAGCTGGCAGGCTCTGTTTTACTCTGCCCTTCTTAAGGTTGCAACATAAATCTCCCAACTTGGAAAGCATGAAGGCTGAGGAGACATTTTGTGAGTTTAGGGACTCTCCTCCAGTCTGCATGAACCACGTCTACCCTCATTTCCGGAAAACACAGGCACCAGCCCTCAAGGTGCTGCGGGAGACAGTACTGACACTGTTTGACTCGCTTGGGGCAGACGGGGGAAATGAGAGCTGGAAAACTTGAGTTCTCAAGTGAGAGCTGTTGGTCTGCTTTGGAAAAAACCCACTTAATGCCAGGAGAACGAAAGCCCTGAGAAGTTCTCACTGGGTGAGTTTATAGCAAGCTTGCCATGAAAAATACCCAATGGTTCTTTGATGGTGTCTGAATTGTAATATAGCTAGATCAATGCTGGAAGCAACCTTCTTCAACACTACTGGGATACGTACGCTCCCATTCCCAACGTTTCCAATGAGCAGAGAAGCTAATGCTGGAAACCATTACATATAATCCGGAAAAACTCTCTATGTAACATTATAAAAATTGAATATGTGTCAGAAGTGGATTTAGATTCTTTGGGTTAATATTATTTTTGCAATTAAGTAAGGAACTGACATTAATTTACTTGCTCTGTGTGATTAGGTTAATTTACTCCAGAATAATCTTGCATTTTAAAAATTAAAAATGGTAGCTGTATCTTCTCATTATCAATCAAACTAGCAGTGGCACTACAGAAACATCGTCATTTTGTACTCAATTGTGCTCTTATACACAAATAAGCACTAAAAATGACAAATTACCGTGCTCTGATAGATCTTCATGTTTAAGTACCTCCAAATAACTGTCCATTCGTGAACGGTTAAGCTTAATCCATTATTTTTCCTATAAGCAAGATAACCTCTTTCATAAATAGAAATCTACAAATAATACTTAGAGCAGTTTAACTCTTAGATATAATAATGCCACAGTATATAGAAAACAAAATAGGCTTACAAAAATAAAGCTAAATAGTTTATCCTTTTTTTGACCTTCACAAATATAAGTGTTCTATCTATGGCTCTATAAATTGTTTAAATCCTTTAATGATGCAAATGTGCTGATAATGTTCTTATACTTGCTGGAACTATGGTTCTGTTAATATTTTGAAAATTACTTTAATTAACCTTATTTCATTTTGTAGTAGTTATAGAACACTTTGGTATTTTTTAACTGTGGACTAATTTGTTTCATCATTAACCTTGAGTTTTACCCTTGGTAATTATGGTAATTCATAATTTGGGTTGTGTCAGGTGCTAGTGGATTCGAACAATACATATGGTGGGAACCATCAATAACTTTGGTAGTCAGGATTCTTTAGTTTGCAGGGGACAGAAAAAAGGCTTGGCAGGCTGGAGGGTAGAGGGGCAGGGTTCCGCAGAAGATTCCAGGAATGGTTTTTAGTTGGCCAAGGACTCTGGTGGAGGAAGGGGGATGCTGAGTGGCCTAGGTCAGGCGCTCACCCGACCCTCCACCCTCCGTAACTCCTCCTTCCGAAATCAGAGAGGGAGGAATGGATAGCCCCAAACACTGTGCACTATAATAGTTAATCATATTGATAGTGAGCACGCAGTCTTTCTCTCTCTTTCTCTCCAGGCAGCCAAAGACTGCCACCGTATGCAACTGAGTCCTGCATTTTTCATCTGCGTCCCCAATTTGTCACTCGAAAACCCAGGTCTCAATCCTCCCTGATTTTTCTAGAAAACACCACTAGTATCCAATTCAGCAGGTCCCTATCATGGGCAGTGTGGGGGCGCCGGGCGTGGGCGATGCTCGTGTGTGACTCGCAACTGTGCAGCCATCCCCGCTGGCGTCCTGGCTCCCCTTCCCTCTGAAAGCGCCGCGGCGGGCCAGCAGGGGGCGAGTTTCATTTCCGCACGGGAGACCCAGCCGGAATCACAAATGCCGCGAACGACACCCTCCTTTCCTGATCTGGCCAGGAGTGTGTCATTAAAACTCTCAGTTCTGCTTTTCCGTATATTAACATTATCTTCATTTTGAGAACATCACATTCAGTGACAGAAAAGGAGATCCCATGAGTCACTGGAGGTAGACTTAAAATAGCTTAAGTATGATATTTCATAGATGTTAGTGACATCACTCGAAGAAGCAGTGCTTTCAAAGAGCAGAATTCCTCATATTCACTCTTCGGATACCCAGCAGTTTTCAAGGTCTCGGTCTATACCCAGCCCTTTTCTTGGAGGAAGATGCTCATATTCTCACACAGGCTACACAGGGGGCAGGGAAGGTTGGGACAGGTGGCACAGGGCCATATGAAGCCCCCCGTCCTCCTGCCAGGGCATCTTACATATTGCTGCCACTGCCGAGGGGGCATATCTGTGTATAGCTGCCCGGCAGAGTGGAGGGAAGTTGTTACGTGGGAAGGAAGACTCCTGGGTGGGTAAGAGTTTGGGCTAAGTCCCTCCTGGTCCAGGTAACTTAGCTGGCCCCTCCAGATACGAGTGGTGGGAGACGGGCTCCCGCGGGTGAGAGAGGGGAACCACAGAACCACAGGCTTTTCTCAGGTCGGGGAAAGACCTTAGAGATCACTTAGCTCAATGTCTTCTTTTCCTGACGCCCAAGGAAATTGTGAACAAATTCACTACCACAGAACTAGGCAAGTCCCCTGGTGGGCAAATGGGCACCTTCATAGAAGCCATTATCTTTCCTTGTGTATTATGTATCAAAGGCTAACTGTTTAACAAGCAACCCTGTGTCACAGTGGCTTAACACAAAACAAGTTATCTCTTGCTCTTGGAACCACTGAAAGTCAGTGTTTCTTGGGCAGCTTCCCTGCAGTGAGTCAGGGACCCAGGCACCTTTCATTCTGTGGCCCCACCATCCCTAAGGGCCTTAATGTTTGCTGCTGAGTACTCTGCATCTGGCTGTGACAGGTAGAGAGACAGAATGAAGGACTATGCAGGAGGTGGGCAGGCCTCACTGCCACTCACATTCCACTAGCTAGACGCCACTCACAGGGCCAACCTTCCCCCAAGGAGAGCTGGGAAATGTAGTCCAGCTGTGTGCACTGGAAGAAGATGGGATGGCTCCGGGCAAGCACACAGCAGTGTCTGCCCCACCTATCTTCAAAGGAAACAGTCTTTGAGTTCTTTTGGGTTATTTACACTGGGTAGCAGAAGGCGTATGATCTTTGGAGGTGGACAGACTTGGGTTTGGATATTGGCTGTGTGACCTTGGGCAAAGAATTAACCTTTAGCCTCAGTTTGCTCAGCTGGTAAATGGGGCTATCTTGTGGGTATTACCTGAGGTAACGAATGTAACTTGTCTATGTTACCACGTGGTCTCACATACTTGTTTGTACAAACCAATGGGGCTGGGATTATTGCTGGGGGAGGAAACAGACTTCCTGTGTCCCATTTCCCCAACCCTGGATGGCAGCACTGCCCAACAGCTCCATTAGATGCCAAGAGTGGTGGCACTTTCTTCTGTCACTCGTTAAATTTCAATGTAATTCATTCTAATCAATATGGGACTTTGGAAGGAAAAACAGCATTCCCCAAACCCACAAACAACCATTTTATTTGATTCATAAAAATTCAGTCACTGAGAAGGCAGTTCCAGCAAGAGAGTTTTGATCCTTCTTGCTCAGGCTGAGGTGGTCACATCTAGAAAGCAGTGATTTTAAAATCCTATTTTCTTCTGAAAACAAAAAAAAAATTTCTGAAGGGCAGTGAAAAGAGAAACAATCTAAGCTGAAGTGTCACTTTTCACTTATGGATATTGATGCTCTAAGACGAAATCTGGCTCACAGGAGTAAAGAGAACTGCCTTCTCATCACGGGTGAGACCCTACGGGGTGAGATGTGGCTCAGGTATCATGGTGTGCCCAGGGACTGGCACATTAGGGGCTTCAGTAAATATTTGCTGATTGAATTAATAAGTGATTGAAGACAGTTACAGAAGTAATAACAATGAAAACAATTTTTTTGGCCTGAAACGTCATTTTTTTTTTTTTTTTTTGCGGGGTGGGTTGGGTGGGGGGAGGCAGTGGAATCCTGCATTTTAGTTTTTGGATTCCCTGAATGGTTTCTTCAATCATAAATGTTTGCTAAGCACACACACACACACACACGCACGCACGCACGCACGCACGCACACACACACACACAGGCTCATACACATGCCGACATTCTATAGGAAGGTAAAATAAAGAGGAAGCCCAATTGTGTCTGCCTTTTTAGGGCATTGTCCTTTAAAATAACCTTCCAAGCCCAGCTAGTTAAGCTTAGTGGCGATAAGATATTGAAAGCAATAAATAAATCCACATCCGGATCTCAGAAGGTTAAGTTTTTTGAGAAATTATTGTTCAAATCCAAGGGTAAAATGGCGCCTGAAATTACAAAACATGGTCCTGTAGTGCCCTCTGGTGTCTTTTGCCTGGAATTGTCAAAGCCTGCCATTGCGCCTAGCTCTAGTTATTAGCATAATCTTGATTTATTTGAGTCGGGGACTTTGGGGCCCTGGCTGATTTGGAGGGGAAGTGGGGGACGCAGGCAGCTGGGACTACTTTCTTTCAGGCCCTTTTTCAAATGGGTTACCAGCACAATATCAAAATAATTTTATATTAACCCTGGTATAAGATTTAAAAATTGAAACGAATTATTATCTTGAAAAGAAGCCTTTTACCTCCAAAAAATTATTGGCCTTTTTTCCAGAAGGCATATTATGCAGTTTCTTTTGTCCATTAAGCTATTCTTTGCAAATCAATTGGACAGAGGACAGTTTTTAATTTCAGAAATTAATTATCACATGTAATAACTGAGCCATTCTTTATTTTTTTCTTGATACCCATTCAGTTAAATAAAAGACATGCGAGCTAGTCTATGAAATAGAATAAAGATTATGAATAAAATTAAAATATTCTAAAAGAAAGTATTTTTTGTTAAAAAAAAAACTGTTGTTGAAATTTATTCCATAAGGATGTTCATATTTTGAGGAAGGGGAAACTAGTCAAATTATACATATTTGGCGACTGAAAATGGTGAAAGGCAATCACTGAGAGTTTTAGATTGTTAGTATTTGTTAATGAATCTGGCTTAACTCTAAATGCTGCAGCCAACATGGTAAAGTGCTATGAAAAAGAAGGGTCTTCTTTCACCACCTTCTGTGAAGATGAAAGTCAATTTAATTCAATTTGTAGGTATTTAATGGGTGGCTCTGAGCACCAGGGACTGGGATTAGGCCTGGCCTGGGTGGCATCCCTGACCCTCAGGAGCTCCAGGCCCAGGAGGGGGACATGTTGGCAACACCCACCATTTGCAGTCCAGGGGATGCAGGCTGTGCTGGAAAGACAGCATGCAAGAAGGAGCCTGTGAGATTGAAGGAATC
Source organism: Nomascus leucogenys (assembly GCF_006542625.1). Classification (NCBI taxonomy): domain Eukaryota; kingdom Metazoa; phylum Chordata; class Mammalia; order Primates; family Hylobatidae; genus Nomascus; species Nomascus leucogenys. The sequence continues at coordinate 79,280,402 of NC_044397.1, forward strand.
AGGGGAGGCCTCCCTGGAGGACATGACCTTGGAAGATAGGAGTCAGCCAGGTGGGCAAGAGACGCAGGGCATCACAGACACAGGAAGGGCCAGCAGAGCGCTTCTTTGGAGCAGGGATATGGAGAGGAGAGGTCAACCTAGAGAGAGTCCCCAACATGCTCTACTGAGCCGAACAGTTTTATAACAAGAGCCTGGAGTACTCTGCAGGGTTTAGGCCAGAGAGGAATATGTGTAGCCCAGTAGCCCAGAGAACATGGGTTGGAGAGGAGCCAGCTGAGGTTGACCACAGATTCTCAGTGGAAGGACAGTGCGTGTCTCAAATTCTTCTCACTTTGTGACAATAGTCACCAACGTTTATGAAGACCCTTGCAGGCAGGAGCGCAGAGCAGAGAAGAGACTGGAGCTTTGGCACTTGGCAAGACCTCCCTGAAAGCCTGGCTTGCCCATTGCCAACCTTGGGCGGGTTTCCTGACCTCTTGAAGCCTCAGTGTTTTCCCCAGTGAACTGGGCATGATGAAACTACCTTCCAGGATTGGAGAAGGTGTATAGGATGTGATTAGCAGAGGGGCTGGCACATTGCAAGTGCCCTGTAAATGATACTTGACTTTTATTAAACGGAAAATGATTCACATCATAAAAGCTCCAGACCAAGCCAGGGCCCTGCATATAATCTCATGGCAACTGCAAACCATCTTATAGCATCTGGTTATGTATATTTTTATATGATTATATGATTAATGTCTGCTCCTTCTTCTAGCTCCACAAAGGCTGGACTGTGTCCCGCTGACAGCCCATGTGAATCTTGTCACCATGGTTCATGTGCATGGAAGGTGCTAGAAAATAGCCATAAAATGAAGGACAAGGAGAGTGGCTGGGGACAGCTCTGCCAACATCTTCTTGCTTTGGTGATGACAAAACTAAAAAATAGTAAAGGAACCCAAATATTTCCCATAATACTGTGATTCTGGGACTGAAAACTTGTTTTGTAACATACAGTTGAATTAGGGGCGTTAGTGTCCTCATTCTAGCCAAGTGGGAGGACAAAGTAGTGGTTGAGAGAACTGGCCTCTGAGTCAGAAAGACCTGGATTAGAGTTCCAGTTTCATCACCAACTTCTCTGCGCCTCCATTTGCTCGTCTGCAGAATAGGGATGAGATGCTTTGTTTGCAGAGTCCTGAGGACTAAACAAGGCAACCCACTTAACACCCTTAGCACAAACTCAACTCCTGTTTTTAGGTGGTATTGATTATTGACTTTATGGATGAAAAATGTCTTTCAGATTCTGGTTCGCTGTTCTGTAGGATGGGAAAGACAAATAGTGGTTTCCATATTTATTCCCTGCAGTAAAGAAGTATTCAGTTTTAAAGGTTTAAAAATCTCAAAACAACAACTTCTCTGCATCTCTAAATTCACATCAAAATTTTTCAGTGTATTGACAGAAATTGTATATAGCTGTAATTAGTTAATACTATGTGCTGTTTTCAGGTTTTAGCATTGTTTGAATATATATGTGTGTATGTGTTTATGTATTTTTAAGAAGTAAATTAATTCATTCATCTTTATATATAAATATAAAAATATTCATTTTTATACAAACATGGACACAATGAGAGACTGGATGAGTTTGACTTCATTCCCATGCCAACCTAGTATTGGGTGCTGGGACTAAAATCCTCGTCTCTGGAGAGTTTTATGAGTAAGTTTGGTGTCGTTTAATTCTTTGTACAATGTCTTCCTGTTGCTTGTTTGTTTCTTCCTTCCCCCACTCATCAGCGTGGGTCGAGGGCTCACCACCTGCAGGCAGAGGACTGCGTCAGAACTGTAGATACAAAGAGGTCCATGCACCGAAGGAGCTTGGGGCGCAGGCAGAGCTTCTCAGGAGGGTGTGGGTATCAACCCTGTGGTGTTTTGGAAACTTGGACTGACGTTTTGGTCATCATAAAATTGAGTGGGCAATGAAGATATTCCGTGGGCAGAGGCCAGTGTTGCTGGAGATCTCAGCATGCCTAAGAGTAATGCCTGGAGGAATGCCACTGTGCTCCTCTCCACACCGTCCTCTGACAGCCAAAGGCTGTCCTGCCTCCTGCATGTCTGTCAGATGTCCCATCAGACAGTCACTGATAAGTGAGGAACCTGGTTATAATTATCTAAGCCTCGTTCCTGAGTCTGTTTTATAATTAAACACAAAGGCATGTGTATGTGTGTGTTTATATGTTTCGTTTTATATTCATGTAAGTATATAAATGTTTAGTTTTTGGCTCTGAATTTTCCACCATGCAAATCAAGAGAAGATTGTACTTCATTGTGTTCAGGGTTTCATTAAGAGTTTTTCTTCCATATGGGATGAATGTCATCCATGGTATCTGAGTCACCTGCACAGCATGCTCTGTGGGGCCACACTGTGGGGCTCCTGCACCACCCATGGGGTTCCACACAGGGGGCAAGTGCTGACCGTGGCTGTATGCCTTCTGGTAGTCAGTTGGAACATTTACTTGTTGAGATATATATATATATATATATTTTTTTTTTATCACAAATTACTTTTGTTTTTCCTTTCTGTTACAGATAGGGCATTGTATTGATTGTGGTGTCATTGTTGAAATTATGTGCTTAGGTAGATTATCTCCGAATTCCATTTCTGGGAAGAAAAAAAGAGGCATTACAGAATATCTGTTATAAGAAGAGGCTGGAGGGTAAGGCATAGGGACCACTGATCTAGGGGACAGAGACAGGAAAACAGATGGGTATCGTGCTGGAGAAATGGGTTGGAGGGGCCCTGGCTGGGAATGGAAGTGGAGACCCTGAATACAAATAGACTAAAGCAATTTAATTTATTATTTTTATTTTAGTTTTTGAGACAGGATCTTGTGATGTCACCCAGGCTGGCATATAGTGGCATGATCTCGGCTCACCTGTAACTCTCACCTCCTGGGCTCAAGAGATCCTCCTATCTCAGCCTCCCTAGTAGATGGGACTATAAACACATATTGCGATGCCTGGCTGATTTTTACTTTTTTTTTTTTGTTTCACCATGTTGCCCAGGCTGGTCTCAAACTCCTGAGCTCAAGTGATCCTCTTGCCTTGGCCTCACAAAGTGCTGGGATTAAGGTGTGAGCCTCTGTGCCCAGCCAAAAGCACATTTACTTTAAAATGCTATTAGCATACATATTAACTAGAAAGAAAAATATCATAAGCATTCAAATCAAAATATCTTCCAGCTTGCATCAGGAAGTGGAAAGAGTTATGTGTTCTGAACTTGATGGTTCCTTAACTTCCACCCTGACTCTGAACCGTAGTTTCCATACCTGTAAAATAACTGGGTTGGGTTCAATCTTCTGTGGTGTCTTTCTTTGCTAAAATTTTATGAGTCATCGACAGCAACTGTCTGATAGTAAATCTGTCTCATTTTTCTTATCGTGAACTTCAGAAAGAGGCATGGATTTTTTTCATGTTATTTTCCAGTAAAAAATTTAAAGACTAATTTTAAAATAAAAATTGGGCAGAAGGTGAAATAAAACCCTGTAATTCTATGAATCTGCAAGTTTGTGGAAATTTTACTTAGCATATAACTGCTAGGTAGAGTTTAATCAAGACATATGAGTTTCAAATCCATCTCTACCAATCATTAGCTGCATGACCTTGCTTAACTTCTTGTCTCAAAATGGGAAAAATAATTATCCCTACCTCTAGTACTATGAGATTTAAATGAGATAATGCCTCCAAAACACTTAGAACCTACCATGCCATTCAGTTTTGAAAGATGAAATAGTTTTAGAGATTGAATGCATAACAGTGAGAATATACTTAGCACTAGTCAACTGTACACTTAAAAATGCTTAAGATAGTACATTTTATGCCATTTGTTTTTTGCTACAATTAAAAAAAATGAATTGGCCAGGCATGGTGGCTCATGCCTGAAATCCCAGCATTTTGGGAGGCCAAGGCAGGAGGATCACTTGAGCCCAGGAGTTGAATGCCAGCCTGGGCAACACAGTGAGACCTCATCTCTACAACAAATTTAAAAATTAGCTGGGCATGCTGGTGCATGCCTGTGGCCCCAGCTACTTGGGAGGTTGAGTTAGGAGGATCGCTGAAGCCTGGGAGCTCAAGGCTGCAGTAAGCTGTTGTTATGCCACTGCACTCCAGGCTGGGTGACAGAGTGAGACACTGTCTCAAAAATAAATAAATAAAATAAATATAGAATTGGATTGCAATACATGTATACAAATATATGTACTAAATGCTTAATAAATATACTGCACCTATTATTTTACTACTTATTTTTGTTTTCTGGTGGGCTCTCATGTCGCCCATACATTCCGCAGACAAGGACCAAGTACTGGGCTAGGCTGAGGAAGTTAGAGAAGAACATCACTGCTGACCTCAAGAAGCTAAGGCTCTAGAAGGGGAGACAGGGGAGTAAACAGCTGCCATGGAAGGTGCCAAGTGCTACGGCAGGCATGTGACCAGCAGGATATGAGGATTCACCTTCAGCTCTCTGTGTGCCTATTGTGGGGAGAGCCCAAGGTGAAGGGTAAAGACAAAGCGGGGAACTGCCAGGGGAGGCTTTCTACAGTGCCTGGGGCCTGAGCTCAGGCATGGAGGACACAGTGGAGCTGGCCAGGCTGAGATGGCACAATCTGGATTCTCTGACTTGATGATTGGAGAATGCTGGTTCCACATCTGCACTGAGATACTTATGATAAGGGTAAACAAAAATCCCTAAACAGGGGATGAGATGGTACCAGGAGTGAAAAGGCACAACCTTGCTTGCCCAAGAAAGACCAAACCCCAATAATTGGAAAACACCACATTCCTTCCCCTAAAGCCAAGGCTCCTCCATACGAAGGGGAGGATGGTAAGGCCCTCTGTGTGCACTACACATGGTCCAGGCAGAGTGCTGTGTCCATCGCTTGCCCATCCCCTGGGCCTGGCCTTCACACTGTCCAGGATCTGTTTAGGGGGGCAGCCCCATCTACTTGCAGTTCACCAGTCACATGCAGCAGCACAGAGCAGTTCCCCTCCACCTGCCTGCCACCCACACTGACAGGAGATGAGATGGGAAATAATGGGCCTTCCTCTCACCTCCCACATGAGCATTTGAGTTAACTCGTATCTGGGCCTCATGACTCAACATATTGTTTTGTGCATTTGCTTTATCACAGACTAGTGGTTCTAATAAAATTAGTGCTATTCCACATTATTGGTTCAAAATTAGAATTACATGAACAAAATAGATACAATCTCACCCAGGCTTCTAGGGCTAAATCATGGAACTGACTGCAAAATTTCTTTTTTTTTTCACCTCTGTAGTTTCATTTTCAGGTTGCTTTCAGCCCTTAAAAGAACAAGACCTATTTCAACTGGATTTTCCTACAGTTCTTAGGTAGGTGAGTGTCTAATTCAGCACACAAACTGGGACAATCATGAGAGTGAAAGGCAGGCTATTAATAGTTAAGCAAGGACAATAGCATATGCCAGAGCTGCCACAGGCAAACTGTGACAGGTGGTCACCCTATTTTTAGGGGCAGGCTGACCCTCTTCAGTAGTCATGAATTAGTCTTACTAAGCAATGCTGCTTTTTCTGATGGCTTTTTTTTTTTTAAACACGTTAATTTGGGGCAATCATCTCAACACATTTGAGAAATTAAAAGGAGAAGCAAAGATATATTTACATCCAGACATATGTGATTGCTTGGGACTTCCTTTGATGTGAAACTTGCAAAGTATAAGGGGAAATCCGGGCTGGCATTTCTTTATGCTTTTGACCTGGATCAAAATATGAAAATGTATTTATTTTAACCCAAGGCACTGGAAATGTTGTACAAGTAGCACTAGAGTCTCTCTCCATTCCGCAAAAGTCAGATTTGAGCGAAGGGAAAGTTCACCCTTTGAAGATGGAATGTACATCAGTAAACATGAGACTGTTTTTCTAGGAAATACTGCTTATTTAGGAAGATCCAGGTGTTATCCAGAGAGCTTGACCTTGACTCCAGGTTGATTCAAGTGAAACGTATTCCTGCCTTCAACGCTGCCATCTGCCATCCATCCGTTCCGTAATCTCCTCTAGCCAAGGAATGGTTTTCCATATGAAAGCATGAGATATTATGCTTTCCGTTTTGCCGGTGATCCTGAAACATGTGAACTTGAGGCAAAAAAAGTAAAGTGCTGTACCTTTGGTCCTTAAAGCAGCAGTGATTTCTCCAAATGCGCGGGCTGCATCTAAAAGCATGCCACCACCTCCCCCCTTCCATGGCACAGGTTTGCGTGAAGACCCACTGTGATAATATACAGGACGGGATAGACTTTGCTAACTGTAAAACACCACAACAATATGAGTTATTTTTCTTGTTTGAGTGTTTCCTGGATGGAGTTGAAATATTTTGACCATCACAGATTGAACTGTAGATATCTCGCCCCATGGATGATGAATTGTGTTTTAACAAGGTGATGCTCCACTGAGCTGTAGGTTACATATTTCTCTGTCAGAAGCAGCCCACACTGAGCAAGGTAGAGAGTGGTCTCGAGTTAGGACATGTGTGGAGTCCTGGTGAGCTCTGGAGAATAAATGACTGCTAAGAAGGAAGACAACGAGACGGTGGGAAGGAAAAAAAAAAGGAGGGAGGGAGTGGTGGGGGAAGAAGGGAGGTACAGGGAGGGAGGGGAGAAAGGAAGAAAAAGAAAAGAAATGAAAAAGAAATGAAAGGTTCAGCAAGAACTCAGGATGGTTTCAACAGCACAATTTGCAATTCATCCTAAGGGAGCTGGGGCACCCACCCATCCATGACCATCCAAGGGAAAATCTTATTAGAATGAGGTCATCTTTCCCCTCAAAACAACCAAGACAGAAAATGGCAGGTGAATTGGAATTGCGCTCCCACCTTGCAATGTGTGGATGAGATTTGATTTCTCTCCACCATGTGTGTGGTGGGCCTCGGGCACCCAAGGCTGGCGTCCACACTGACGTAGACTGAAGACCCCAATAGGAAGATGGTCAAGGCCTGGGAGCTGGGTGCCTCCTACAAGGAACTGCTGATAAAACAGTTAGGGCACAGGTTATCATCTTTTATCAAAATTGTTCTCCCTCCTATCTCATAACAAGCCTGTCCGTGTTGTGTGTGCATGCATGTGGAGGGTGGGTGTGTGCTGCTGAGCGGGTGCATGCTTCCACGTGTGTTTGATGTCTCGTCTGGTGTGATTGAGGGAGAAAAGGGGTGGGAGGGGGCTGTTCTTTGTTTATTTTGCAGATAAATCTCATCTTTAATCCGGATGCACAGCAATGTCTCGTGCAAAGGAAAGGAAGCCCCCTACGCCACCCCGTGACATCCATATAAATCACAGGTTTTATTCCTCTGCTGTGAGGGGGCACTGCAGAATGGAGCAACGTTGCAGACTCTCATTGGGTGATGCTTCATTACTTGGTGGAAAATCCCCAGGGCCAAAACATTATTTAAATGTGCTATGAAAATAAATGTGATTTATGTATGTGTCGTCTGCTGAGACGTTCATCTCTGTTACTGCAGGTGATGTCGTGCATCAGGATTAGCGCCTCAATTTATCGCCGGTTCAAGCTCCACACATGCTCCACGACAGTGTGTTGTCCGCAGCCCGGAAAGTTCCAGGAAGGAGACGGTGTTTGCTGAGTGGTGGGCTTTAGATATTCAGCAGTGTGGTTGGCTTTAATGGGCTGAGAATGTGTGTGCGTGTGAGTGCGTGCGTGTGAGTGCGTGCGTGCTCGTGCATGCTGGTGTTGAGCCTGGGCCACGGTTTTGTTTGAAAGGTGCGGGGAACAGACACTTTGTACTCGGATGCATCGATTTCCAATGGCGCAGAATGCTGTTTCTGGTTGAAAGAGAAAGAAGAAAGCGAAATCTTCATTTCAGCTTAGGAATGGGGCCCACATGTTTAGCTCAAAGTGAGTGGAAATCTCTGAAAAGCAGGTTTGGGCTAATGAATGTCAGCAGGCCTTCAATGTAAATGGGATTTGATTAGCAGGAAGGAGTGTGGTTGAGATGTTTCCATTACCAAAGAAAGATATAGAGGGGCAAGGCTTGTCTTAAGGGGATGAAGAAGGTCCCTCCAGCTGCCCAAGTAGATCCTTTTCCAGGGGGCTTTCAGACGCTCAGAAAACATGGGGCTGACTTTGGCTCCTACCACATGCCACGGGGCACAAGACCATTGCTCCAGACAAGTAAACCTGAGGTGGGGGGAGGTGGCAGAGCTGCAACTGGACACCACGAATGCAATATTCTACAATACAGAACATTCCACATCAGTCCTCGACATTGCCTTGCCTCTGTGCCCCTCATTTTAAAGATGACAAAACTGAGGACCACAGAGGTCAATATCCCAGAGTCTGGAACTCTTCATCCCTGGAGAATCCAGGCCTTCTGCTTCTGGAATCCTTCTTCTTTGGGCATTCTTTTAACTGGTAGCAACTCATGTCTTGCCAGTCTTGTCTCTGGCTCCCCTACTCTGTTTTTCTTCAAGATTAAGGGTTTAAATGATATCTAAAGTGGGACCTACCTAGAAAAAAGACCTACATAAAATTCCTTTTAGATTGATGTGGGGAAGCAAACAAAGGAACTTACAAATATACTCTATTAGGCTGTTATTTTAAATAAGCAATGGTTGCTCTGGAGCACTAATAGGAAACCTTAAAAAAACCTTTTTATTTTGAAATAATTTCAAATCCACATAGAAATTTCAAAAATAGTGCCAAGAGTTCCTGTACATTTTTCTTCAGCTTCCCTCACCTTACCGTGTTTGCTTTATCATTCTCTCTCTCTCTGTCTCTCTCTCTATCTCTGTGTGTGTGTGTGTTATTTCTTTTCTGAATGGCTTGGGAGTACACTGTACACATTCTACCCCTTTATCCCTAAATACATCAGTACACATTTCCTAAATTCATTTACACAACCACAGTACAGTTATGAAATCCAAGAAATTCACATTGCTATAGTATTATTCTCTAATTTATAGACCTTGTTTGAACTTTAGTAAATGTCCTACTAATGTCCTTTCTAGCAAGAAAAAAAAAAACTTGTTTTCCACTTACTTTGGGATTGTGTGAAACTTGTGTCTCATTTATGGGGACTTATATGAGAGGGTTGAGTGTTCTAAAGTTTTAGGCTGTTAAACTAAAAACTAAACATTACCTTAAAAATATGTATATGTTATATCTATAGTATCTTCACCTTGATAATAATTCTTTGATAATTATGATTAAATGTCATAATGGGAAAATTCAAAACCTTTATATCTGTGAACCAAAAAATAAAACCAGATTCTGCGTTCCTTGTGCATTTCAATTCGGTGTAAGTCTCTTCAATATCTGCTTGGTTGGGAGCTGTGCCTTTCTATTTGCCTGCTCACAAGATTGCTGAAAGTCTTGGTGATGATTTTGGCTCTGAATCCAGACTGAGTAAAACAAAAGTCCAAAGCGTGTTTTGGCAAAGTGTGGTGAGCAAGGGTGATTGGTCTGTAAGTGTGTTTCAGTGATGCTCAGTTCCTGGAGGAATGTGATGCTGGAGGTGCCCCTCATTATAGCTGCGGGGAGATCATCGGCTCCTGTGATCATATTGTGTGTCCCAAGACCCAGAGAGAGCCAAGTCACAAAATGAGAAGACAACATTGCTGGAGGAGTTGGTGTTTTCCACCGAGGAGGATTAGTGAAACACCTTTATAATGCTGGTGTTGACAGACGGGACTAACGTGGCTTTTATAGGCTATCAACTGAGTTATATCAGGCTTCTCCTGTGGGTAGCAGTTATGTTTTAGCCGACATGATTTGACCTGTAGTTTATCCAAATCGGTGTAATAATAAGCTAGGTTATAAGGGCATTTACTTTGCCATATATGCTCAAATATAGTAAACTTGTTATAAAACCAAGCAAATAAGGGCTTCTGTTTCTCCCACTGGAGCCCAGTGAGAGTGTGAGAGTAATCGACTTGTTCCCCTCCAACACATGTCCATCCAGAAGGTCTGTAAAAGCTCTTTATTCCTCATAGGGAAATGATTTTAGTCTTAGGAAGGAAACACATGGCTTTCTTCTTACAGCTTCAAGCTCCGTCTTGCCAGCTGCATTTATTTCTCTTGGCCTGGCACTAATGAAAGGAGACTTTGATGAGCTGTTCGAGTGGTCACTCCAGAGAGAGGGATGCAGAAAGTCTCGACTTTTTGGAAGGCGCTCCTTTCGAGAACATTTGTGTGTTATCTCTAACACACATCCCAGAGAGATATCCTTGGCTTTTGATGAAAAACTCACGGGGCCCGATTTACCTGCCAGAATGGTTTTCTGTGGGTTGGGCTTCTCGGAAAAGTGATCTTGGGAAGGTAAAGTAGCTCCCTCCTTCAGCCACCTTGTGTATCTCCCAGTCCCTGCTGGGCCTGGTATACTTTAAAGAAAATTCCTGCCTTTTTTATTTAAACTTTTTTTTAAGGTGTTAGCAATCTGTCTTACGTTCTCCCACCCCTGCTGGGATTTATGATCCAGTTCGTATTTTACTACACCATCTTGGCAGGCTCCCCTCGTTGAAATTCAAACCGAAGCAACTCGATGGGGGAACAGACATAAAAATATTAATTTGGTAGATATTAAAAAAAATCACACTGGTTATAAATCAGGGGCTGTCCACTGGTTCCTTTCATCATCTAAATGGTCCTTCTAACCAGACTACAAATCTTACTGGAAAGGAGGAGGGGGTTTGGAAGGCGGGGGTCCCCTTCCTGAGGCTTTGGAGACAGCTTACATCCAACACTTCCTCAAACCTGGCTTTGTTTTCTAAAGGTAATAAAAAGTGAGTACTTCTGGTACAGGCAGGCTAATTAGCTGGCCTCACAGAACAAACTTGGGGCTTATAAGAAAGTTGGCTTGGTCTGAAAGAAATCAGGTTGTGGAAATGTTAAATGTTGATTTAAAATAAAGTCGGGGAGACATAAGATGTGTGCTCTGCTGTGGAGAAGGACTCACCTGCACTCACCGGCAGTGGAGCACTCAGTGATGCTCTGCAGTGGAGCACAAAAGAGGCAGGGGGCCCACTACGTTAGGAGGCGGTGTATGGAGAAGGGCTGATGCAGGGTCAAGGTGGTAAAGGCCAGGGGTAGCAGACGATGGCATGTGTGTACCCGTGACCGAACCTGAGGATGGGACAGTGTGCCTATGTCTCTACTGACACCTCCCATGCCAGCCTCAGATTTTCATAGGGAGCCATAACTAGATAGAACCAGGGAAGGGAGGGCAGTAACATTCCTGTTGGGTAGAATTAAGAAAAAGTGGCAGAGAATTTCTCTTCCTGTAATGATATTTTAATGGACTCTTTCATTTCCATCTTACAGCTGATCTTTACCATTAAAAGATTCTTGATAGGTACTTTAAAATTTCATGAAAACTTCAGGAATTGGTTTTAAAAAACTGTGGATGGCTGGAAGGCTAAATACTTCTATAAAGAGATGCTAATAAAAATAGAAAGCTGTCCTCATTATAAATAGCCTTATATGCAAAAAAGTATGTATCCATGATGGAAAATTCATTAGTATTCTAGAAGTCCAAAGCTCTATTTAGTGGCAAACATTTTAATAAAGCAATTGAACCCCAAATTCAACCCCACTAGGCCTATTGTTAAAGTGCATGATATCATGAAGCTCCAAGCACATCTACATCTTGAGATTTAAGGAGAAAGAAAATTCAGGAGCTGGAAAAGGGGCAACAAGTTTTCTGCAGAAATCAAAGCAGGTTCTTGATTCAGAATATTAGCTTGACAGCAGGAAGAAAAAAGGCTGTAAACCAATGCTGTTTTTTTTTTTTAAGGGAAAATATTTCTAACTAACAATTTGTTCATATTACTTATCTGCACTCTCTATAACAGCATTAAAGCAGGGGTCTCATTTCTGCCTGAACAGTATAATGATGAAAATTATTTCATCTTAAACAGAGATTTTTCTACTTGGTTACCATGCAATCTAATACTGACAGTGCCTTGGACTTGAAAAATGATATTCTCATCTCTGAGAAATAGAAGGCGGAAGAAGGCACAGTCATTCTGAGCTTTACTCTAAAGCAATTATGAGCTCTTCACAACTCTCAGACAAGAATTGATTTCTATTTTTAGATTATTAAGCTGTGGGTGCGAGGAAGTCAGAATATGGGACCTAGTTTTGACCTTCTAGATTGAATTCCTCTTGAATTGATTCAATATTGAAAAGGAAAACTTTTAAAATGCATTTCTGCCTTATATCCTCCCCCAAATTCCCTTTATTTCTTTCCCATCTTTACCAAAACCTTCATGTTCATAAAGACAGATGAATAAGTAGGATAGTGAGGATAATGACTGTGGGGTATTGGAATAGAACATAAACATATCTGAATTAATGAATTAGTTGTCATGTCCTAAAGAAACTCAGAAATAAGGAAAACCTCCAAAAGGTGGTGATGTTATGTTTGATGCTTTTGTTGCCATCATCAATGTGCTCCCTCTCATGCATCCAGAGGGGTCTAGCAACTCGCACTGTGGGCAGTCATATCACTTGTTTTTGGAAATAGTGTTTACATATACATTTATGTCCTAAATTGGATTGCTCCAGGAAGCCTAGAAGGGTCCTCTGGCTAGATTAAGGGCCCTTCGGAAGAGGCAGAAAGACCACTGCTTCCTTCTCTGACATCATCAAATAGCTCAGACGTGGTCAAATTGGGCCAACTTCCAATTTTAGTACTGTCTGGAGCGTAGACTTTGGAGCCTACCAGCTTTCTCCCACCCCAACCTGGGCCATTGATGAGGCCAACACCCTCACTGTTTCTCGAGAACATGTGTTCATCCCTGCCTTCCTTCACTTGGATTCTTTTATAGGATGTTCTCTCCTGCTGCTCCAGCTCTCAACTCTTCCCAGAATTTTCCATGTGCTTACCCTGACCATCCACCTCAGCTTTTGCTCATGCTGCTCTCTTTGTAATCTCTCTTGCGTTTCTGGAAGGGCCTTTCTTGTTTGGTACTCAATAATAATGAGGCACTCTCTTCAACTGTGCCCTTTTCAACCAGAGATAACCTCACTTCTTTGAGTCTCAGGTTTGCCCTTTCAAAATGATCACATATGCAGGGTTGTTGTGAAGATGAAACGGGACAGAGCACAAGGCCTGGCCCACAGCATGTACTTAATAAACAGCCCTGGCTTCTCCTTTCTTCCAGGGGACCATGTTTCTCCTGTCTTTCTTTGCATCTAACAGTATTGTTATTGTTGAGTGGTTAAGCAAAAATTGAGCCGCTCTGCATTGTTATACTTTATAATAGGCAGATGACAGTTTTCATTAGTTTTTCAGAATGGGATGGTCAAAATGCTTGGGTAGGGACAAGCCTGGTCTGATGTAGATTGGCTAAGAGAAGCCATGCCTGAAAGGGAAGTAATGGAAAGTTAGCTACTCATCGCAGAACACTTCATAGTCCTGAATGCCAGGGTTAGAGGAACGTTGGGGATGGGCCAATCCAAACTTCTCCTCTTCCTGGGTACCTCCATTCTCTGGGATGAGCTGTGGCAGGGATCAGCCTCAGTAGTTGGATTTAAGCAATCACATATGCAGTAAGTAGGGAAATGAGATTAAGATAAGAACAAGGCCCCCTGGAGATGTTAATGCCTCCTCCTGGCAAAAATGAGGGCACCCTGGAACAGATTAATTTTCTGAAAAGGGCTGTGACATTTCCATTGGAACTACTGAGCTGATTATTAACCCTAAACAAGAGCAGCAACTCCTCCCTGTGCAACGCTGGTCCTGAAGGGGTCTTCTAGGAGAGCAAAGCTTTAGAAAGAGATATCCCTACCAGCCTGTGAAGTGGGCACACAGCCAGCCCTGTGATGACACAAGAAAGAACCATCTCAGCTAAGCAGACCTCTTGCCAAAAACAAAGACCAGAAACTTCAACTCCTATTTAACGTTTGTTGTGTTTGGTTTTAAGGGAAAGCAGACAAAAGTACGATGTGTGTGCATACATAAAGGCTATAACATTAGTACAGACAGCTGGCAAATCATTAATTAACAGCAGTGATGATCAAATAGCACTCTGGGGAGGCCAGAGAAAGAGGAAGTTCCCTGGACCTGGTTGCAGTTTTGCCCATGACCTGAATTCATCCTCATTTAAAAAAAAAAAAAAAAAAAAGATGGGATGGAGAAAGGAGAAAAAGCCACATAGATGCCACCTTAACACCTTCTACCCCTCTTCTCTCCTCACCCAGAGAGAACAAACAGTGAATGAGCCACACCACCCCTCTGTCTGCAAGGCGTCCCCCAAACCAGACAGACGCCAAATGAGCTGTGGGCACATGAGGCTGTGCCCAGCACAGGATAATTGTGCCATAAATATAATTAAAGTCAGCAGGAGGACCATTATGGAGAAAACCAAACTTAAAAAAAAATTAGTACTACTGAAGAAAATATCATACATTCTTTTTATTTCAGTCTAATTTTGTTTACATGATTCATACAGTTTCCAAGAGTATCCCTGGAGAACATTAGGCTGGCACCACATGCATAAACATTCATATATAACATGCAAATTAGAAACAATCTCAGGATTTATATAGAAATTACAGCCACTTCCAGCAAATTAATTCAATGACAGAAAAAGGGTTACTGTCTCTCTTCAAATCAAGAGGGGGAAATATTGGGCAAAGCAGATTTATTTATTCCAGGGGCTTGTTCCTTGCCAGGAGCTGATGTCCCCTTGGCCTGGAGATTTCCATTTTTTTTATTGGATATGTATTGGTGATTGAATTTACTTTGAATACAGGAGCCGTCAATGAGGACCATAATGGGCTGTTTTAAGTTATAGCATAGCTAATACAGTCATAAAGTCAATTAGGCTAGAAGAGTTTGCAATAGGGAAATGATGGAAGAAGGCAAGTTAAAATATTCAAGATTATTGAATCTTAAAGCTGCAAAGCCCCAAGAGTGCAAACTTACCATTTCATAGATGAAAATACTGAGCCCCAGAGAAGATATAGTCCACCCAAGAAAACAAAGAAAATGATTGATAAAGTCAAACCAGAAACCGAGTCTTCTCCCCTGTAGTTAAGTGCCCTGAACACTTCATGAAGTCCCTCATCTTTGATATTAAAATAGAATGGGCAAGTGACATTTTCTTGGAGAATTCTGTGCTGAGCTCTTTTGTTGGTGATTTTGCTACTAGGAACCGTGGCAGACTGTCCAAAAAGCCCCAGTTCTTCAACTTCCCTGTGTGTCCTTCTCAGTGTGACTTTGTAGCCCTTGAATCTGCGCTGGGCAAAGTCACAAACTTGCTTTGGCCAACAGAAGGCAATGAAGTGCCAGCCGAGTCTAGACTCCAGAGAACCAAGCAAGTTCCACTGTGCTTTCCCTACCGGCCACGGAACTGGGCCTGGGCTAATCTGCTAGAGGGATGGGGAGACTCACAGCTAGGCTTGCCAGATTTAGCAAATATTTGGGATACACTTACACTAAAAAAGTATTTATTGTTTATCTGTAATTCCAATTTAACTGGGTGTCCTGCATTTTGTCTGTCAACTGTACACATAGAAGAGCTCCCAGAGACATGGTTCTGTATTAGTCAGCCAAGCCTAACCCCCAAACATATGAGTGAGCCTGGCCAAAATCAGCAGATACATCTTCCCAATCCCTGGTTGATGACAAGTGCACAAGTGAACCCAATTGACACCATCAGAACCGGCCTTAGATTCAGTAACAAAAATCAGTATTGACTGACATATAGACACTGAGGTTTGGTGGCTGTTTGTTACACAGTATTATTGTGGCAGTAGCTGACTAATACAAGGACTGTCAGTATAAAAAATATTCTGGGAAAATAAATTAGATTGGGCTTCAGATGCGAGTGATCTAATTGTTGTGATATCTCCTATGTATTCTATACAGAAATAGCAGGAAAGCAATATCTTGACATGCATTGCGATACTACAATATCCAGCATAAGTACACATTAATAGATGTATCTTGTGTGTATTTCTGCCTTTGTGGGGTCTTGCAATTGTTCTGGCACTTTGTTTCAAATGACCCAATTTGAGGTTTTACGTCTTTGTTACAGAAGAAAATGCCAGAATGAGACAATGTAGCCTTTTCAACTTCCTCTAGCTCTTTGATACATTCTCTCTGGATTAGTGTTTCTTCTGCTGTTTCTTTTCTGCCTTTGTATGTCCCCTTTCTCACTCTTCAGGGACGTGGATGATTTAAGTGAAGGTTGATTCTCCCTGCCCTGTAATTGTGCTTCATCTCCACTCATGGTTACATTTCCAAAGCTCAGATTCATCTATCAGAGGCCCTGAACTATGTATCTTGTCGTTGTATTAGGTTGGTGCAAAAGTAATAGCAAAAACACAATTTCTTTTGCACCGAGGTTGGTGCAAAACTTTTCAAAGCACATTCACATTTATTACTTCACTGATTCCCCATAATCTCCCCATGAGAACAGTTGGGCCAGGCATTGGTATCTCCCTTTGCAGATGAGGAAGCTGAGTCTCAGAGAGTTCAAGTGATTTTCCCAAGGTCACACAGCCTATCTAATGGAAGAATTAAAACTAGAACCCAGATTCTTGTTTCCTAACCTGGGACTCTGTCTGGTATCCTCTGCTGACTCCTTCATTCTGGGGCTTTGGCTAATTGATGTCATAGCCAGGTGTTTGATGGGTACCTGAATAATATTTCTGTCTAGGAGTGATTCGAGTGGAAACAGGGCATTCTTAAAGAGGCCATTAGAAATCCCCAGACCTCCACTAAAGCAGGTTTTGGTGCAGATGACTGACGACTGTATAAATGCCTTCACCTTGTAACAGCCGGTGTCAGACTCCAGAACAGAGTCCTACATTGTGGGTTAATCACTCCATATCTCTGTTTTAAAATCATGTTATGGTCTTTTAAAGGTATGTTTTAAGATGTAATGTTCTGCAAGGAGACATGGTCCATTTAAAAGCAGTGCTGCTTGAAGGTTGCTGGTTGAGGAGAACAATTGAATGCAGATGAAGTGAAAAGTACCAGGAAATGTCTTTTTCTCTGAATCTATAAAGCAAAGGCATAAGCCACCCACCAAAATGTTATACTTGCCTTGATTCTTTTTTTTCTTTTTAGAGATGACATCTCGCTAGGTTGCCCAGGCTGGACTCAAACTCCTGGGCTCAAGTGATCGACCTGTTTCAGCCTCCTGAGTAGCTGGGTGTACAGGTGCATATCACCATGGCTGGCAACTTGCCTTGATTCTTTGCTTCATCTGAATTTTGGAAGATTGGTGACATTATCATTGGTCTCAGTGGAACAACTATCCTGATTTGCCTCGGATTGAGATATTTCTTGGCGTGGGGGCATTGAGTGCTAAAACTGAGTCAGTCCCAGGTAAGGCTTGGTCACCCTATCCCATCCTCTGCACAGCCCTTTGAGGCAAGCTGATGAACATACCTTTCTCCTCCACCAAGAGGCAACTCATGTCTCCCACCCTGTCCATCCTAAACAAAAGAATCCTTGTACAGGGGAAATACACAATATGGATGTGCTGAAGTAATACAAGAAAGAATGACATGCCCTGGTCTCCCAAAACTGGTCTGTACCCAACGAGAAAAGAGGACTGGCTTGGGAATTAGCAGACAAGCTCAATTATTAACTTTTGTGTTAACTTTTGCCAAGAGACTAATTTACTGCCACTGAGTTTTCCTGTCTGTAAAGAGGGGCAGCAACTAGAGGTCTCTAAGCTCTCTTCTCCATATACTCCAAAGCTTGATTGTATAGGAACCAATACAGTGCCTCCACCCTGCCCGAACTCATTGTATCCTGAAGTCCCAGAAATTGCTCACCAAGCCATCTTGGGGGCCTCTCTTTTAGCTCAGCCCAAATAATGAACCCCAGCTCAGGGTCAGACATGGGGTAGAGTCTCAGGGCTTTTGCTCAGGGGTAGACCCTTTAGCTTAGTGCTGTCTGATAAAATTTTCTGCAGTGATGAAAATATTCTGCATTTGAACTGTCCAATATGGTAGCCATTAGTCACATGACTATATTTTAAATTTATTAAAATGAAATTTAAATTTTAGTTCCTGAGTCAGAATAATCACATTTCAAGGCCTCACTAGCCACATATAGCTAATGGCTACAATATTGGACAGTGCCAATTGAGAACACTTCCATCATTGTGAGTTGTTCTGTTGAGCACCATAGTTTTAGAGGACCATTTTGAGCATTTTCTCAGTAGCTGGGGAAGTATCCAGAGTAGAAAAATGAGGAGAAAGACAGGAAATGGGAGGGAAAGTGGCCATCATCAGCAATAAACTTCATCTATTGGCATGGAATTGTGGGAACAATGTAGCCAGCTTATTGCAAATGGGACATCTTAAATCTTATTATAGGCAACAATCTTCCAAGAGTCAATGAAAATGCATGAAAATATATCCTTCAGTGACAACAAGGTGGAAGTTCAGGCATGGAAACTTTCTTTTCACAAACACCCCTAACTGGGCAAACTCTTTGTTTAACAATAGAAAGCACCAGGCAATAACATTAATCAGCTAAATGTAAATGTGGAAAATTATTTTTTTTTGCAAGAATCATGATAGGAGATTTTTTCCCCAAGCATTTTGTAGAATAAAAAAAATACATGGAAAGTGTTTTGTTTATTATTGAAATAAAGCAAAAATCAAAATTCATGGTTAAGTGTTCAACTCTTGAAAGCAGCATTACTGTCCTTGCTTAGGGAGTAAATAAAGAATATTTTGTGGAATTGGAGCCCCCGTAAGGATGTTGGCAACAAAGCATTGAAATTCCAGCAGTAGATTCTTAGTTCCGACTCTGGCACTGGAATCTGTGTGACCTAGGGCAACTGACTTAATCTCCCTGGCCTCAATTTCATCTTGAGTTGGAGAAAGATGGCATTGGACTGGGTCCCTGGCATCATTAACATTCTAGGATCACTTTTGTGACCATATTCCTGACTTCTGCCATAGACATTAATGCTTACATCTTTTATCATAGCCATAAATATTGTATCTTTTAACACTCACAGATGATCAGTGTTGTCAGTTGCCCTCACTGAAGGCTCCCATAATCAAACCTCTAAGCACTGTAGGCCTGGCAAACCTTCAGGTTTTCTGAAACCCTCATACAGGGGGATACTCAGCATTTAACTACTCTGCTCAGAGTGAGGAGTGAACACCTCTCAGGGAAATAGGAGCCCCAGCAACCGTAGATTTACCCAGAGGTGAGAGCAGAGGCTCCACCCTACTTGTAAGTGCAGCTGTAGTGTCACAGACATGAGAGAATTGGGAGCCATTTCCAACTTGGCCACTCATCAATGACATGACTTGGAACAAGTCCTTTCACTTCTCCAAACCCTAGTTTCCTAATCTGTAAAGGAATCATAATACTGTGGTTGTAGGCAAGGTAAGTTAGGAAGCTAATGAAGCTTAGATTTCAGGGTCTCTCACTTGCATGGGCCCCTTTCAAGGCCCTGTGCATTGTTATTATTATTTTTTTTAGAGACAGAGTCTTGCTCTGTCACCCAGGCTTGAGTGCAGCCATGCAATCATAGCTCACTGCAGCCTGTAACTCCTGGGCTGAAGTGATCTTCCTGCTTCAGCCTCCTGAGTAGCCAGGACTATAGGCGTGAGCCACAGTTGCCTGGCCATTTTGACATTTGTGTAATTTCATAATCTTTTCCTCAAAGAAGGGCCCCCAAATTATATATGATTCAGGCCCTACAAAACCTTGTAGCAAGACGGCACTTGGATACACTGCTGTCTCCTGAAAGAGATTACTCAACAAATAAGATCTGGTGAAGCCAGCCTGGTCTGCAGCTTTTCTGTTTCTTCCAGATGCCATCCTTGCTCACATCTCAGCACACCTGTGAGCAGTGCTGGCCTGTGCCTCTGGACACCACAGGAAAGGTGACACTTAGCAGTCACCAGCCCTTCTTGGGCGCTACAGTGTGTGTTCTTAGAGGCCACAGACTTATGGAATCTGAGAGCCAAAAAGAACCTCCAGGGACCTTTTACATTACTCACTCCTTCCAACAGATGTTCCTTCCTCCCCTTTCTTTCAAATTCTCCCCAAATAGAGATTTCATAGTCTCCTTTAAAAGCCTGGTCTGGTATTACATCATCAATATTCTTAGGGATATTTTCCTTAGGACTAACCCTATTTTCTCTTCTAATTCAGATATAACAACGCTTTGAACCTTCTTTTTAATTCCATTTTATGTAGATTACTGGACACTTTCGCAGACATACTTACGTGTTTTCCTGAAACTACTGAATTAACATCCTTCTTTTAGAAAGAGGTAACTGAGGTTCAAGGTGATATGAGATTTGGCCAACATAATAGATGGTGGGGTCAAGACCCTGGGAGGAAAGTTCTATTTATTATTGCCGTTGTCTCCAGTGGGGGATTCTGGACCTTGGAGATGTCACACAATCTTTGAGAGAGCCAAAGTTTATAAACAGCTTGCTTGATTCCCAGGGGGTGTTGTTTCTGTTATAGGATGGCTGTCTCCATTTCTGTCAGCTGCCACTGGCTTTGTCACTAAAGCCTCTTTCCTGAGTCACTGGGCTCAGAATTCTGTTTTTCTCCTTGGCGAAAATCTGAACTTTCAGCGGGGTGCTAAAGGAGGTACTTGTGCCTCAACTCTTCACACACACTACCCCCTCTCCCACCACCATCCCCATTCATTATTTAAAAATGAAATCACAGTCTATTCTTTCTTCATTCATTCATTCCAAAATTATTTATTGGGTGCCTGTTATGGGCATGACAGTAATCCCATAACCTCCCCTAGAATGCAAGAAAGCAAGCATTTAAAGAGGCCTAGATATGGCAAGTGACATCAGCAAGGTGGCAGAAGAGGAAACCCCAGGCCCTCATGTCCCCACAGAGACACTGACTTATCAATAATATATGGACCAAATTGCTTTTGTGAGAACCCCTCAAGAGGCCTAAATAGTCTGCTTTCTAGAAAAAAGGAATTTCTAGTTATTTAGGCAAATAGTGTACTTAGTAAAAAAAATTTTTGTTGCTTTCTGTGTGTCAGGCACTAAGACCTTTATGAATATTAATGTAATTTTCACCCAATTCCCATGAGGTGGTGGATTCTATAATTATTTATTATTGTCCTGATGAGGGAAGTAGAGACACAGAAATGTTACAAACTTACCTCAGGCAACACAGGTGGCCAGGGCCTACCACAGAAAATCCAGCAGCACCGTTCCCGGGGCCATGCTCCAGACTGTATTTAAAATTGGAAGCTGGCACAATCTGGGGATGTTTCTGAGCTGTTCATTGAACAGATGCTTGAGTTATGCTGGTTTTAGGGATCTGTCTTTCAAAGCAAAAATGTGTTCCTAAAAGGAGTAATTGAATTCACCCGGTTTTAACTCTTGATTCAATAAACAGAAGATGGAGGAAAGGAGCTGGTTTAGGTTTTAGGTCTCTATCTTTGATCCTAACTCTTGATGGATTTTACCAGACAAAAGAAGAGAAAGACCAATTAAAGAGGGGAAAAGGTGATGATTGGGGGAGATCTTTAAGAATAAATGTTTATCACAAATGCAACTGAATAGGACTTGAATTTCACCATACATACACATGGAAGCAGAAACTACCACTGCAAACATTTCCGTATCAGTAATCCATACACTCTGACACACAAATAAACATTCTACAGATAGACATAGGTATAGATACAATTATAGCTTCTTAGATTTCTCTACAGCTCAGAAAAATAGGTAGGTTTGGAAAATATTGTGTTGGTGTGAAACTAATTGCGATTTTTGCTATTACTTTTACAAAAATGGCAAAGACCACAATTACTTTTGCATCAACCTAGAAGTTAATGCATAAAATTGGGGAAGAAATTAGAAAAACCTGGGTGGCTTTTTGTTGCAAGCAGGGGTTTCTCTGATTCAGCACACTATTGCTCACGTTAACCGGAAAGATGATAAATGTCTCCCTCCTCCTGTGCCATGGAGGTAGACCTGGAGAAGAATGCATGTGTGAAGATTTGGTTTGCTTGGAAACAATGTGGCATCAATTCTGATGCCAGAGCCTAGAAGTTCTTTTATGGATTTTTTTTTTCAAATGACTTGATGCCTTTGCAAAAGAGGCTAAAGAAGAGTCAGACGTTTTTGAAAGATCAAATGTGTGTCAGCACTTCTAGTAAAGCAATAATAATTAATTTCCCCACTGCAATAAAATTGTATAATTAGAATGGGCTGGGTGTGGGTAAAAATAATTTTTCAAACATGGGATGAGCAAATGGAAACGCTTTTTTTTCCAGGCTCTTCCTTTATTTTTGGAGTTTGTGTGAAATACAGAGAGGAAGGGAGCCCATCTGTTTCTGATACTCCTGGGTTTGATGTATCAGAATGTTCTGAAGCAGTAATTTGATGTCTACTAAGTATGCTTCTAAAGTATTTCCCATAAGTTTGAAGCCTATTCCTTTATTGACAGGAAGTTTGTTTTTATGGCATTTTAGGGTTGGTTTGACACTCAGAAATGAAAAAAAAAGAGTAATTCATCAATTTCTAAGTTGCACTATGATTTAGGTAGGTTTACTTTTGTTGATTCATCTACTGGGAGAAAATTTGAGAAGAAACAAAAATGAATGGAGTTGTAAATTATTATTTTTTTGCATTGCAGTTCATCTTCCCTTCTTCTTAAACCTCCATTGCCACCCTCAATTCCCTACAATATCCCTCCTTTATATTAGGAAAGCGTTACCTCCGGGGAGATGGAAAACAGTTCACAAAGTTTTCTATATGGAAACACTTCACAATGAAAGGCAGAGAGTTAGAAGCTCATCCCTGGTACAAGGGTCAGGAGGAAGGAGAACCAGGTGCCACCAGGATGACACCACTGTCTCCTGTACTATCCTCATGACGCCTTGCTTCTTGTTGGGAATATATGTGTGGGCAGTGTGAGGGAGTTCTGGGAAGGAGAGGCAGTGCTCAGGGGATCATGCTATACCTGCAAGAAGCACTTCAACGTGGTAAGCCCTCTTCCCTGAGTGCTTCAACTGCAACTTACCTGCTTCACAAGTCTTACACCCCTGCTTCTCTCTGCCATCCCTGAAACTAGGAAAAGGGAGCAGAAAATTTGAAATTCAGTTCTGTCACTTCTTTCTGAGCACTTTGGTACTTTCTGAGGGAATTCTATTCTACTTAGCTCCAAAATTGCTTACCAATACAGAAAAAGCTCCAGTTTGGTGTACATTTTCTACAAATCTTTTGGACATTTCCTAAGGTAATTTTTGAAGGTGCTGAATGGTGTACACAACTGCACAGTAGGACTAAGGGATTTGATTCCAGAAGGAGTAATGACTGCTTGGCAGTCCAGGGGGCTTCTCATCACCTCTGTCTGTGGAATGAACTGTGGGCTGACATTGCAGTAGGATCACAATTTTTGGATCATGATTTTTAATTTTTTTAAAATGCTAAGCAGGCTTCTCCAGTCATGGAAGAAGACATTACCTTCTTTAGCTTAGCTCATATCATCATTTCACTGATTATCATGCCTTTAATTTCTCTCTCACTTTCCTTCAGCTCAATTGTATGCCCATCACTGAGAATAAATGCAATTTGAATTACTATAACAGTACTTAAGACTATTCAGCCGTATGATATATTTTCTATATACACATATATGTTACCTGTAAATAGATAGAGAGAGGATTCAAAAGCTATGCAGCAAACTGAGGAGGAGGAAGTGGGAATGTGGGAACTTCAGCCTTTTAAATGTTTTAATATTTTGGCTTCTAAAAGCAAGATTGCTCTTTTGGATCACTTTTATTTGGTTAAAAAACAAGCAACCAATCTGAAGACAAAACAAAATAAAGCAACACAAACATACCAAAGAAAAGGGAAAAAAAGAAAAAAAAGCAGAAAGAAAAGAAAAAAATGAAAAAAGAAATGAACAAGAAACAACATCTCTCATAGAAATGTGCCCTACAAAGATAGTTACAGCTGCTGACAGAGGTGTAAGAATATATGCATTGCAGCACTGTTTCCAATTCTGAAAAATTAGACACAATTTAAACATCTCATAATATGGAATGTGTTGAATGAATCCAGTTATGATCATTGAAAGTAACCCTGTTGGCCAATCTAAATTACCTTATAGAAGAATGCTGGACCACCAGAAGATTTCCATCATCTACCAAGACTGATAAAACACCCCAACAGTTTACAAAACAGAATGTGCAATATTTAACTTTTTGAAATGCAAATACACACACAGAAAAAAGATTTCAAGAATATATATCATCGAATATATATCAAATATATATCAAAATCTGAGTAGTGGTTTTCATTCGTAGGGAGTGAATTTTTCTTCCCTGCTTTCTTTGTGCTTTTAAATTTTACTACAATGCACATATATTATTTTAATATTTAAAAATATGTATATAGTTCGGAAAATGCACTAGCTCATACATGACAATTTTTAATATTGATGACTCTTTTAAAAATCAGGACAAACTGATACCAGATGCAGTGAATTCTCTGACAACTTTATATTTGAATTTGATCATCAATATACTGTTCATTTACCTCTAATATCCCTTGGAATATTCTTATCAATGATACTGACATTTTGTATATGTTGTGGAAGGCAAACTAAAAAGGGAGAGAAAAAACTATAATTATTAAATATATTTTTTCCAGGAGCGATTTTTTTTTTCTTCAAAAATATGTCCCAAACCACCTCTGGAAGTCACAGTACTATTTCAAATTGGCAATTCTACAAAGAAATGTAATTTTGCCTGGCATACTGTTGCTCACCATCACGGTAAATACAAATAACACTCAGATGCTGAGGCATCAAGGACTCTGGAGCCTGTGAACTTATGTAGTAAATATTTTATAATTTTTCTATACAAAATTCATTTTACAATCAAACTTACGTACATAAGATTGTTTAGTTTTTTGGGGGGTTGAATACGACTTTGAAAAGTCACTTGAACTTTCTTTATCTGTATGATGTGAAGAGAAAAAATTGAGGCAATTTTCAACATAATCCAAGCTTAAAAGAAAAAAATAAACCTTGTTCATTTTACATTTTGGAGACCGACTGTTTCTTTCTCCCTTTAGATACATTTTTGTGTTTGTATGGGAAGCTGGTATTCTGGCACTACTTTGTTTTTATTTTTGTACATGACATTTTTATAGCGAATGAAAGTTAAAGTTTTTCATAACTGCTTTGCCACCTTTTAGAAACAGCACAGAATATAACATCCCTAAATACAGTAACTGTTAATAAAGCTGCCACTTATTTTTTCAAGTCTGTTTTCATTACTTGATTATGGCACTCTGGGTACAAAACATCGCTTGTTTTCATGAAAAAAAAAATGATAGACATAATTATCTCTGTCTCTCTCTCTAACTCTCTCTCTCTATATATACATATCTCGAATAGTGAATTCATGGTTTTTCTTGTTTTTTTTTTTTTTTTCTTTTTTTTTTTTGAGACAGAGTCTTGCTGTCACTAGGCTGGAGTGCAGTGGTGCGATTTCCGCTCCCTGCAACCTCCGTCTTCAGGGTTCAAGCGATTCTCCTGCCTCAGCCTCCCGAGTAGTTTAACTTCTGCTACTACAGGCACGCACCACCATGCCCAGCTAATTTTTGTATTTTTAGTAGAGACAGGGTTGCACCATGTTGGCCAGAATGGTCTCGATCTCTTGACCTCATGATCTGCCCTCCTCGGCCTCCCGAAGTGTTGGGATTACAGGCGTGAGTCACCGCGCCTGGCCCATGGTATTAAATTTTTAAAAAATACCCATAATGAAAGGAACCTGAAACAAACAAAACACCTCTTTCATGTTCTTAATTTCCTTTCTTGGGGATAGTGTTTGTCCACAAAGGCAAATGCAATCTTTTGAAAAGTATATGGAAACAAACACCTTCCAGCTGTGAGCATGTAATTGGTCAATCAGTTCTTATTCATAGATGTTTTTAAATGCCACTGTCTATTCTTATTTAATTCTTGGATCCCTGCATCCATAAAAATAGTGGCCTAAACTGTTGCTGTTCTATGGAGGATATCAATTTCCATGTCTTTTTCTTATAAAACCATACTGGAAAAATGGATGGAATTACCCATTTCATATAATTCATAAATGTAAATAAAATAACATGGAACACAGATTTCGACTTTCTCACAGTTGGCAATGTAATTTATATATTTGGAACGTGGTTCATTTCTATTATTTGAACCCTCACTTAAATATGTTAGAGTTAGTTATTACTGTAAGCTAAGAGAACCAACATATAAAAACAGATTTATTTCCACAACCGTCTGCCACCACAATGAAATAATTTGGCTTAGAAACTTACAGGATATGTGATATTTTATAAACAGTGTATTGTTACGAGTTTACAATTTAATGATAAACAGGGCTATTTGTTTTGTTACTGAAACCACAATATCAAGATGGGGAAGAACTAAATAGAGACTGTAAAATGAAATGGTGAGATATGTACTTTGCTCAATTTAGAGGCCACAAACATAGCTAATCATGCATTTTGTTAAATACTTGTTTGATGATATTAATTACATGTCCTTTGTGGTTTGCTTTTTTCAGGTGCTATTAATGAAAATCAGTATTCCTAAAAGTGCAAATAGATTGGAAGCAGATGCTGTTAGTAAAACATAATTGGGCTAAATAAAAAATGTTGCAATTTGAAAACAGACCAATGTCTTTTATGTGTTGGTTTGCTGTGATTATGCATTCATGCAGGATTTGAAAGAGGAGTAATCAACAAATGCATCTTAAGAAGAATAAAGAAGAAGCATTTTTGTAAAGCTCAGATAAAATGATTATTTTACATGAACAATATTAGAATTGCTGGCATAGGTTACAGAGTTAAGCTGAACAAGAAAACTTGAATTAGTCTTTGCTACATTAGAATGTTAAAATGCAACTTTTAAATCTTTGAAACATATGCAAAAAGGTAAATTACTTTTGAAAATATTGTTTTAACCCAAAAGATTTATGATTTATGTTTATAAATGATAATAGTGTGTTTTTAAAAAATGCAAACTGTGGGAATTTTTTATGGACAGATCATTATCATATTTTACTTCTACTTTTCAGTAGTTCTGAGTGGTTACTTTATGAATGTGTATTTCTTATAATAAAAAGAAGTTAAAAATATGAATGTAATAAAACTGTGAATTCTTACAAAGTCAAATTATAGTCCAAGCAGAAAATAAGAACAAAATAAATCTGAGCTTTGAGAAGCAAGTTCTTAATAAAGAACCCAATTGGAATTTTGTACTAAAGCAAAACAAAAAAATGACCTCACTACTAATACATAGACAAAGATAGGAAGAAAATATAGGAAACAGATTTACTTACTGATTGTGAGAATACATATAAACATTTTGGGTTTTTCTTCTTACGCCTGTCAGCATTTCTCAGATTATTTCAGGAACATATATACTTCATAACCAGAAAAACCTTATTCATTAAAGAAAAATGAAAAATAACATGATAGTCTGGTTTAAATAATAAATAGTTTGGGTTTAACGCTCAGTTATGTTACTTAAATTATAATAGTACTTTATTCATTATCCCAAAGCTTATTAAAACAGCACTAACACAGTCATATAAAGCTAATGCCTAAAATTAACACTAAAATGTAATTATTTCCCATTAGATTGTAAACTTAACTTTTTATAATTACTAAGAACCAGGCGTATAAAAGTGCTAATATTTTATTACTCTACCTTACCTAGAGTTCAATTTCAAATAACAATTTGACAAATTATCAACTGACATAATGTTTTTGGCTTTAAGATGGATATACATTATTGTAATTGCTTGGAATATCACAGGAATTAACATATATTTTTAACACTGAATCACTTGTTAGCAATGGAATAATGTCTCTGGATATAATTTCACGGATGAGGCATAAAATAATGCCTCAAGTTATTTACTTTTAAGACTACAAAATTAAATATGAATTGAGTTAAATGTAATCAACATACTGATGTAAATTTAAAAAGACAGTAATTAAGCAAATTTTCCTACCTTTGTTACATGTCAAAAAGTATTTAGAAGAATAAACGTTACACCATACTGACCTAACAAGAAAACTTTTCCATTCTCCTTGATCTTATAATTTTCCACAAACCATTATTCTCCATTGAGAGCACTCTTAACTTCTTACTAATACAGAAATTCTTTGGAATCCTCTGTCATTTCTGTGCTGGAGGAACAGAAATTGCAGAATCGGAAAGGTGTAATTTGTTTTCCAGTGGAGACAGAGACAGAATTTTAGCTGTGAATTTTAATTTGTTTAAATAAAGGCCCATAGCCTGCCAAAAGAAGTAATTCTTTCTTGCATTTTTTTTTTCGTGAAACGGCCTTGTTGACAACTCAGATTTTAAAATGTAATCCAAATTAAGGAACAAAGACTTCCAAATTTAATTTGGAGCAAACAAACTACCATAATTACTTTTCTGAAAACTGTAAAAATGTTACCCAGTATAAACGCGCAGATAGTATGTTTTAAAACTTAGGTTCCTGAAGATCGTGTTCATCCTTTCATTTTCCAGTTATTTGTCACTTGACATCTTATTTCATAAATCGTGAAAAGGTACGTCTATGTTCAGTTCGACCTAAAACAGAGGGAAAATTTTTGTAAAAAAAACAAAGAAAAAAAATCAAATCAATCACAAGAAGAATTCTCTTATTAAAAAACTGTCAACCGAGTATCCCTGGGGCATTTTACTGTTGGAAACAATTTTAACACATGCATCATTCATAAGCAATTCATAAATGCTTAGCCCGAAAGAATTTTCCATCCTTTCTCCGCTTCAGTGCAACTCGGCTCTCCCTAGCTCTGCTGGTGGAAAATTAGGAAGACAGGGAATTCATAGCAAAGGAAAACATGAATTCTAGTGAAGGAATAATTTTTATTGCACAAAAATTTTCCTTCACACACGGCCAGCCAGGAGCAGTGGCCCTTACACAGATTAAAAGAAAATTAATTTGGGGGCGGATAGATTGGTAATCTCTACTTATTTCATGATACAACTCTTAATGACTTCTAAGAACCAACGAAAAAAATGCATTTAGAAACAGAATTCTCTCAAAAGGGCGAATTAAGACGAATCTTTCCAGAAAGCCATTTGTTTCCTTCAGGCCCTTGGCTGAGTCTGGAGAGGCTGGCGGGGACCCACCCCCGACCCGCCCATACCCCCCGGTAGACAGGCGGGACACCCCGTTCTCGAGTTACAAAGCAGCCCGGGGTGCCCGCCCACTATTTATGCAAAATAAACACACCCTCTTTATTAAACTAGCCAATGATCAAACGGCATCCTGCGCGGTGGGAGGTGGGGCCGAGGAAGGAAGCACGCAGCAAACCCAGCTCCACGCGCCTCGGCCCGCTCCGCCTCTTCCCCTTGCCCTTCCTCCTCCGTGCTCCGCCCGCAGCTAGGCCCCTCCCACTCAGCTGTCGTCTGTACGCGCCGGGAAGAGGCGGGAAACTGGGCGGAGCCGGGGGCGGGGGGAGACGCTCGCAGTTTTTCATTTACATGCAGCCACACTATTGGCTTAGGCTGGCTGTGAACGAAGAAATTAGGGGCAGGGAGCTTGTCAAAGTGCACTTCACGGATTGGCTTAGCCTTACGATGACGTAAGAAGGCCGTTTAAGCAAATGAGAGCGCAGGGCTAACGCGCCTCCTCGCTCTCGCCGCACCTCTGTGTGAGCGACCCAGTGAAAGATGAGCCCTTGAGGCACATTCCCTCGTAGATTTAAATGACAAATCTAGAAAGAAGCTGTTTAAATATTTATGAAGAGGCGGAGAGGTGTAGAGTGTCTTCCGGAAACACTTCTGACTGGCTGGTGTTTTCAAGCAAGTGTTAGCTTTATGAAATGTGTGAGTACCCCCAGATCAATTCAATGATTATGTTTCCTGCTTCGGTTTTTCTTCTTCCAAAAGCGCCACACCATATACATCTATATATTTTCTCAGTAATTGGTTGCATGTGTGGTCCGAGGGGCTCAGCTTTGTCACATTTTCACTCTCAATATATTTTCTTTTTTGTAACTCATGTCTTATTTTCATCAATTTTAAAATGCAAAGATCTGGGACAGATGGAAACAATTAGAACCTCCGCTCTGCTGATGTGTATAATCTTATTAGTTTAATGGGTCACAGGGCGCAGGACCTATTTCCTATAGATCAAAGTGAAAACAAACACGGTTAATATCCCATTTTGTTTTAGAACCACATCGGATCGGGTTCCCTCTCTGGGCCGTGGTAATGACAATATTAAGAGAGCTTGGGTTGCCTTGAAGTTTAGAGGGAAAATTGAGTCATGAAGCGTTTTGGTTTAAAAACGCATTGATATTAACACCAGGTAGCCGGTTGCCAGGTCCCTGAGCTCTCTTGAGTTTATCACAACAGCATGGCTTTTTAAAGGATTTCAGTAATGCTCGTTTTGATCTATCACCTTAAAGCAAGTGAAAAATCGTGCCTATTTCTTTGTTAATTATACCAGCTTCTCAGGTTTCCTCTATTCAGGCTCAGTGCAAAACTTCCGAGCCCTTGGTGTAATTTTCAACTATGGTTTCTTAATGACTTTGTTTTCTTCATTTGTGGATGGTAGTCACAGACTCTTTTTAGAATTTAATTAAAAAAAAAAAAAGGAGCCACATGACCACCACTCAAAATTCGGCATTTCATTTCAGGGAGTTCCTGACCGCCTAAGGCCATTCCATAGACTCCTAAATATCTGTGAACTCCGGTATCAGAACCCACACCTTAAGGAAATGTCTTTCATACTTTGAGTTGTGTTTGGTTGTGTTATTTCGAGGCCAAAATATAATCTAAGCACCTACGGGGTTGGACCAGAGCCTCTCTCTTCGTGACAAAGACCCCCTTTGGAAACCTCCCGCAGCAACTTCTCACCCCAATAAATTAAATGCAGCCGCAGTGTGGTCCATTACACTGGAGTGTGAGGTGACGGCGCCTGTCAAAGGTGGCCGGCCCAGTACAGCCCCTTAAATATTCCTACAGATAATAAATATCTGTGCAAGGAACGGATGTAAAAGTTTCCTATTCGTTTGGAAAGCTCGGTACTACCACAATGAATAAACATTGCGGACTTGATGAATGCCCCCAAGTACCTCCACAGAGGAGGCGGGGAGAGAACCAGATCTTAAAAAATTTTTCACTCTGGGACTGGAGGCCGGGTGCTGCGGTCACCCGTGCCTTGGCGTGTTCCTCCGCAGGGCCTCTAGGAATGTAAATACCACGATTTGAGACAGGCCTGGGCCCGGGACAGAGCGGGCAGTGGTTTTAGCAATTCATTTTAATTCCAAAGCTGTCCAATGCATTTGCTTTCACTTGGTTGCGCGGGGCTGGAATTGATAAGAGAGAAAACCATGTATTTGTCCTTGTGGGTTGGGAAACAGGGTCATTGAATCCTGGGCTGGCTCTCACAGCTTCCTGGCAGAGTTCATACACGCACTCAGACGCTGCGCCAGCCCTGTA
Organism: Nomascus leucogenys; assembly: GCF_006542625.1. NCBI lineage: Eukaryota > Metazoa > Chordata > Mammalia > Primates > Hylobatidae > Nomascus > Nomascus leucogenys. Next base: position 79,311,907 of record NC_044397.1, read on the forward strand.
CCGCAGGACTGCGGGCGCTCCCTTGCTGGCACTCCTCGTTTGGTTCGGAAACCAAAGTGGAAACGCATGGATCAAGTTGCAGGGAAGTCTGACATCTGGGACAGATGTGACTCCTCTGCCCGTGGCGGTTCCTCAGATAAATCCTCATTGCTTTCTTTTGCCTTTGAATTTCATTATTTTTGCCTCAATGCAACACAGTCTTTTTTTTTTCCTGCTTTATTTAACTCTGACGGTCCTCTGCGCTATTTTTATCAATGGTATAACTTTATTTTGGGAAAGGGATTATTTCCCCCTCAGAAATGGAGGAAAATAATCAAATCTCCAGTCAATTATGTCTTGAAATTTAACTCTGCTTTTACTGGTCCATCATAAAACATTTAAACCGTTAAAAACTTGTCCCTCACTGATCAACTTTGGTTGTTTTGTGTTTTAAAACATGGAAATATAACCCCAGTGTGTGTGTGTCATATTACGGACAGACCATATTAATCTCTTTCTCACGGAAAAAACATCTGCGTGTGCGACTCTAAGTAATTATTCATCTAGGGTAACAAATTCGAGAAGCCTTGACCTACCTACCTTCCTTCCTTCCTTCCTTCCTTCCTTCCTTTTCTTTTTCTTTTTCTTTTTTTCTTTTTTTGTGCTTCTTTGTATCTAATACCCAGGGGCATTAACAACATCTCCTCTCCCTCGTCTTCCCGTGTGTGGAGGGACCCGACTGACGTCCAACAATAGATACCCCCTTTTTATTATATATTTTTTCTTTTGTTTTTCTTGACCAACAATTTCCCTTCAGTTATTTATTTTAGCCGGGTAACCCCAAGCTATATGCTCCGTGTAAACCAGAATGGTGTGGTCGGTTTTGTGGCAGGTAGTGGCTTCCTGCGCTGGCTCTGATGCGCACCTCTGGGGCGAGCCAAGGTGGAAACTGTCATTCCTAGAGGAAAGCAATGCCCATCTGGGAAGAATCTGGGAAACCCCAGCATTCCTATGAGCTGCGGCCCACTAAGCGCCCCTGACCGCAGTGATCACTGTCTCCTAGATTTTTGACAATGTTGTTTTGCTTTGTTTTAAAATATTGTCGTTGCTGCTGAGAAACGTGGACCCTTATGATGAAGACCTGCCTGGCCTTCCCCAGCCATTTCATTCCCTGGCCTCCTCCAGGATGGCTTTCATTTAAGGAGGGTCAGATCCATCTAGGTGACATTTCCCCGCGCCTTTCAGTCAAGTTGGTCTACAAATTCACCAAATTAGTGCTTGGTCTACATCTAGGGCTTTCTGCACGGAAAGGCCAATAGAAAGGTCCGCGACTTGACTTTTACGCCACATCACTACAGCCGCAAAACGGGGACCTCCTCCGGACTGGAGGCGGATCCTCCACCGGCCCCCGGCCCGGCCCATCCTCCTCGCAGCGCGCCTGGTGCAGCCGTACCAATTCCGCGCCGTGCAGCCTGGAGTTACAGGCCCCGACCGAGCCAAGATCTGAGGCTGCCGGGCCCACCCGGTTTACTGGGGGCTCTGCTACCGGAAGTCATTTGACAAATCTCAGGCAGGCCTTTCTAATCTTTACTGCTCGGCAGAGCTTTGCAAATCTCTAAACACGCTGTAACCTTCTTCAAACAGCACGCCAGACACACTTGAAGGTTTTTTTTTTTTTGAAATCGGACGGAATGGGAACTGCATCTGCACGGGATCTCTCCACAGTCTGGCCCGCACCACTCCCAGCACCTTCCCTAGACCCTCGCCTCCCCGCGTCCCCCGCACGCGGATTCTCGCGCATCCGTGCGCCCACCCAGCCCCGGGAGCCCTCCTGCCCCGGGAGGCCTCAGACTGTCTTGGGCTGGAGACTCACCCTGCGCCCCTGCAGCGGGCTGCGGGGAGAGAACCTTGGGGAACCAGGCAGGACCGGCAAGAGTGGACTGAGTGATTTATGAACCTGATCAAACTTTTTAGGAAGCAGAAATTAACCTGAGGGGGATTAGGCCTGAGCTTTGAAGTTCACGGTTTTGTTTTCCTACTGTCCAGTCCTGCCATCAAACGGTTCTTGGTTCCTTCTACCCCTCTCCTCCTCCTCCTTCGGTCTCTCGTCACCCCACTTTATCCTCCAGCAACCCCTCCTGTGTTGATTTTTTTTAATTTCAAATAAAAATATCTGGACACCAGAGACTGACGTTCCTGACAGTGACCTATTGAACAGAGGCATCGCATACTCCCTACATCCCAGTCTTCTTGGAATTGCGTTTTACGTTTGAAAGTGCGATTTTGGTTTGGAGGTCGAGAGTAGAAAATTTGTATCCGTTCTTTTCTTTGGCTGTTTCCTACTTCCCTTTCAATACCCGTACTTATTCCGCCCTCGGAGACTGGCACTTCCCGGCAGAGCAGAAGCGCACGAGGGTTGAGTAACTCTGCAATTGAGAGCTAATTTTTCAGCGCATCCACCAGGTACCGCAGCTTTGTGGATTTTCCCCCTAGTTGGCCAGAAAACTCACACTCAAACATGAAGGTCCTCTCTGGCCGCTCTGTACTCTTACCTTGGCCCTCTTTATTTCCATATCTCTCTCTTCCCCATGCGGGTCTATAAAGGGAATCTGTCTCCTGCGGTTCTTTCCCGCAGGCGCCTGCTGAAAAGGCAATTTCCTTGGGGGTGTGGCTGGGGAGAGAGGAAAACAGAAACCAGGATTGTTTGGGGGCCTGAAACCATCCAAATTTTATTGCATCCGCTACAAAGTCAACTAACTCTTAATGAGCATCCAAGCGGAAAAAGGCCGAAGTTTACTCCGTGTTAAGGCGGGGAATGGGGGTGGGGGTGATGGGAGTTTGCTTATTTCCTGCTGGTACAACCAAAGGTTTCAACACCTTCCTGAGAGGCTCTTCCCAACGCCAAGAGTACGGACGCGAAAGTCAGAAGGCATCAGGTTTCAGCTCCCTGAATTATCCAAGATCACTCGGCCACGAAGACCTTCGAAGTTGGCCCTGTCTACAGCTTGTAATTAAAAGGATAATGTGTCTTCTAATAAAAAACAGGACCCACACAAACAAACCCAGCGTCCAACGGCCCTCCACCTCGCCACACTCTTCCCTAATAAGGGCCAGTGACAAATATTGCCATCCAGTTCCACCCCAAAAGGAGGAAGCAGTAGATCTTCCTTTTAATAACTTCCCAAAGTGTTACAAATAATAAAAAGGACGCATAAATCATCGCGGGGGCGGCTGAACGCGGACGACAGAAGGATTTACTCCTCTCTAGCCCTGGCTTCCAACCGCGCTCTCATTGGCTACTTCTTTGTGGCCCGCCCCCGAATCCGCTCTCTTATTGGTCCGTCTGGACCCAGACGCAGCGACAGGGCGTAGGGTCGGTGGGGGCTGGAGTCCACCAGCGCGCATGCGGCCTATGGCGCGCTTGTATGATTGACAGCGGGGAGAGGTGTTTGTGCCCGCGCGCGCGCGGCGTGCGTGTGTGTGTGTGTGTGTGTGTGTGTGTCGCAGGGTTGAGGGAGCGAAGGTGGTGGTGGCGGGGCGACGGTGAAGGTGGTGGCTGTGAGTGCTGGAGCTGAGGCCGCTTTTGCCGCCGCGGTGAGGTGTAGTCCTCTTTGCTGGCGTTTTCCGCTTAGTCAGAAGCGCTGGTGGTCGCAGACTGCGCTCTCACCCACGCTGAAGTCGATCTGGAAGGAATTTACTGAGGGGGCTCTCCAGCAGCTGGCTAACCGGGGAAGAAGTAGAACTAGAAGACATGCTTTACTCTTCCTGAAGAAGATACTTAAGCCCCTCAAGAAGGGATTTAATTTGAGCGCTGTGTTGATTTGTGCATTCCTTGTAAAGCACACACTAAATTAGCTTCGCATCCCAGCCGTACCTTCATCTGCAGCACACATCTCTCCCTCACCTCCTCTCAGCACTCACTTAGCCCAGTTCAGTTCCCCTGTAGGCACAGGTACATATATATCAGCCTCTTGTAATCATGCAGACGAGGGACGAACTTACAAAGACACCAGGCACACTGTGACAATCCTTAACTGGGAGAAAAAAAAAAAAAAGAAAAGAGACAGAAAAAGCAAAGAAAGGCAGAATAAGAGCAAGAAAAATAAGGAAAGAAAACTAGAAAGATGCAGCAACCAGTAAAACGACGGTGGCAAAGATAAAATGCCGATGGAAAAAATCCGTTAAATGCAAAGTTTGAAAAAAACTTCCTAACTCAGTTAATGCTGTGGAAATAATTCCAGTTTATCTCAGTGCTAGTGAACGCCTAGTACAAAATTCTTCAGAGGCGAAGGCTGGCTTAGTGCAGAGTAGAAACGTCGCTCCGTTGCCCTGTTGCATCCAAATTCTCCGTTCAGACAAGTTTTCCGCGGCGTGATGGAGATGGGCAGAAGGCTGGAGAGTGCTTTCCTATTATAAGCTGTTAACTTGTTGGTTTGTACTCACGCATATTTTAAGGAAATAATAAACATAGTTCTGCACATATTCTAAATTACAGTGGTTCTAGAAGAATTTTGTAACTGACAAATTAGAGCTTCGGTTTTACCAATTCTGAATTTTAAAACCGGTAATGACTTCTCAGTCCCTGAGATCCTCTTCTTTGTTTTTTTATTTTGGGGTGTGTGGGTATGTGTAAGATGAGAAATGTACAAACAAGTGTTTCAGAAACTCCAAGTAATATTCTGTCTGTGAGTTCACGGTAAATAAATAAAAAGGGCAAAGTGACAGAAATACAGCATTATCAAAAGCAAAATAATGTTCTTTGAAATCCCCCCCTTGGTGTATTTTTTATCTTAGGATGCAGCACTTTCAGCATGCCCAAGTATTGAAAGCAGTGTTTTTACCCTACCACGGTAATTTTATTTAGAAGCCCCATGTTCACTTTTAGTTTTAAAATGGTCATTTATGACATAAAATTATCAGCATTCATATTTTTGTGTTTTGATATTCCTTTGGCTACTTATTGAAACAGCAAACATTACGAAAATTAGTAAACAAATCTTTGATAGTTGCTTATTTTTGTTTAATTGAATGTCTTTATTTTATTAGGTAAATATACAATTAAATTTATTTAAAAATAATGAGGAAAAGAATACTTTTCTTTCGCTTTGCTAAAGCAAAGTGATTTTTCATTCTTCTCCGTCCGATTCCTTCTCTTCCAGCTGCCACAGCCGACTGACAGGCTCGCGGCGGCCTGAGGAGTAGTATGCAAATTTTAGATGATTGACACCTACAGTATAAGCCAATCACATCAAAGTAGGATGCTGATTGGTTGACAACAATTTGACGTAAACTTGACGTTTTAAAAACCTGACACCCAATCCAGGCGATTCATGCAAATAAAGGAAGGGAGTCACATTACCAGGGGCCAGAGAGACTTGAGTACGACCCCACGTGTTCAGTGGTGGATATTGCACAGACGTCTGCAAGGTCTAAATAAACGCTACATAATGTTCAACTCAATTGCTTGCCTTGGCCTTTCCCAAACTTGTCACTGGAATATAAATTATCCCTTTTTTAAAAATAAAAAAATAAGAATTATGTAGTGCACATATATGATGGTTCATGTAGAAATCTAGATGGACTTCCAACGCACGGAATTTCCCTATTTCCCACTTTCTTTAAATTAATCCTCAGTGAAGGAGGCTGTTTTCCCCTAGATTTCAAAAGGACGAGATTTACAGAGCCTTTCCCTGGAGAAACCCGCTCTAGGCACAGATGGTCAGTAAATTTAGCTTCTTCAGCGAAGTTCCCCATGGCACCGCCAGATGGCATAAGGATTCCCTTCTCATCATCTCCACCCCCACCTTGTACCCTGCAAGTAATTTAGAAAAATTGAAAACCAAACACTTTTATAACTAAATGAAGTGAGAACATACTGGCACTGTTAAAGAGCCACATATTACAAAAATAAGCTTTGTTGGTTGTTGCTTTAATGTGAAACTTCCTCCGGAGATTTTGCCCAGGAAAGTTTGCGAGTAAAATAGTCATCCAGTGAAAGTGTTTGCAAAAATATTTCCTTAAGCGAAATGCGCACCTTAAGCACGCTTTAAAAAAGTAAGGGTAAGAGGCCGCTGCGTTTCTGAGCGTGTTGTTTGCAGGGCCGGGCGAACTTTTTAGAGATTAAACTGAAATCGAGGGGGAAACTCAGTTTCCCAGCGAGTGGTCTCACTGGAGCAGAGCCTGGCCGGAGGGAGCCACAGGGCCGAGGCTGCATCTCTGCTTTCCGATCCAGTTGCTGTTAGGGCAGCGTTGCTTTTTTAGGAATTCATTTTGGGGTCCCTATGACAGATAGGCAAGACTTTCTTTCCACTCACAAGTCACTGTAGCAGGGGGCAGAATCTTTGTTTTGCCAGCCTCGGCGGGGGATTTGAGGGTGGAACCCTGGAAAGTGTAGACCTCCGCTTCTCATCTGCCTTTCCTTTTATATCTGCTTTTCTGTTTGGGTTTATCAGGAGGAGAAGGGTTCGTGCTGTCCCCATATCAAGGCCAGAATAAGAACTTACGGTATTTGCGGAGGGGAGAAGGGAGGAAAGAAGAAAATACTATACTCAAGTGAGAAGTTTCACAGCTTTACGTGTACATTTTTACATTTTACAGGTCGACAGCTCTCTAGCTGGGAAACTTCATGATTTCTTCGCCCATTTATACAAGCAGAATAATTGCACACTCACTTTTGATTACTCTACCCTATAATTATGCATTTTAAAATTGCATCCGGCCTTTAAAAAGAAGTCTACCTAAAAAAATCTTTCAGAATATAGCCATTAGCCCTCATTTTACAAGAAGGCGGATTCATTGGGTCTGTTGTTTTGTGCTCTGTCGGTTGACTTTTATTTAGCCAGAAACTAATGATTTGGGTGCCGACGTTTACTTATATCTCCCTCTGACATCCTAACTGTGGGTGAATTTTCTAGCCCAGCACCAGATCCTTAGTGACTGCAGGGCAAGAATCTGCACATTTTCACCAGCCCCTGTTTCCAGTGACCAACTTCGCAGGCTGTAGGAAAACTCATTCTACCCAGTCACATATAAGCAAAAAAAGTAGTAACACTTTTTAGTTTAGAATCAACACTTCGGATTCGTTAGTTCAAGTTGAAACCATACGTTTCTTATTTTATTTCACTATCTGCGCTTTTTTTTTTCCTCTTGAAAAAGATCGGAGGGTATCAATAGTAAAAGTAAAGTAAGAATTCCTAAAAGTAAAGCAAGAATTTTAGGGGGCGCTTATTTCCCTTAGGTGGTAAGAAGGAAGACCTGAAGGAACGAGCCTTTTAAAAGACAACCTTAAGTTTCTAAGCACAATCTTGCTCTCTTAATATTTGTCTTCTGCCCTGCAGAAAACGGGGCAAAAAGTGTTTAAACAAATGGAGATGGGACCTGTGGGCTGTCCAGGCGTGGCCTAGGACTCGGGAGCTAGCAGCTCCCCTTCCGAATCTCTGCTTCTAAGTTTCTTTTGCATCCTCCCAGTAAAGGCGGGCCCCAGGTGGGAATTTGGCTATCCCGGCGCGTAGGGACGACTGCGCTGGGGCGCGGGGCGCTCCGGGTGCAAAGGCCCAGGCACTGGGCGGCGGGCCCGGGACGAGGGATGCCGCTGTCCCCAGCTCTCCTGAAACCCACTCCAGGGCGAAAACGTGGGCAGAAGGCGGGAAAACGCCGCGGCCGGAGCTCAGAGCAAGCTTCCAGCAGACGCGGCAAGTTGAGGCTCGGCGCCCCCGCCGCCACCCCCGCGCCCAGTCTCCGCTCCCCTTCAGGGCCTCTTCCGGGCTGAGTCCTGGGAGTGGGTTTCCCCGGCCGCAGTGATTTTGCAAGAGTGCAGCCCGCCGGCTGTAAATCAGCCTTTCTCCACTCCCGGGGGGCAGCCCTCCCGAGCTGGGGCGGGGGCTCGGATGACTCGGGGGCCAGGCCCGTGGCCACCCTAGGCCCTCGACCGCGGCTGGATCGGCCGCCTCCGGCGAGGCGGCGGGGGTTAAACGCCGTGAATCCATCAATCAAGCGCACCTCTGCCCTCGCGAAACCCGGAGCACCGCCCGCGGGGCCTGCTTTGTGTCTCGCCCGCCCGCCTGCCCCAGGCCTGGGAAGCAGGGTTGGCCCGCTCCAGGGTCCGGGGGGCGCGGCGCATTCCCACGAGGGGCCGGGGCGGCCTGAAGGCTGCTCCACCTAGTCCCACCCTGTAACGGGTTCACTGGGGCCTGGAACAAAAATCTCCCATGCTGCTGATTTCCTTATTTGATCACTCCTTTGCGTCTTCAACAGAATAAGGCCAACTCATCACACTTTCCCGGCCGCGTGGAGCCCCGAACCCTGTCATCTCCCAAAAGCAGCGTGGCCAGGGTTGGTGAGATTAGCCATAAACAACCAGATGATGTGACTGGGCAAGTCACATCATCTCTCTCTGCCTCAGTTTCTCGTATGTAGAAAGAGGGGGCTGTTTTAGGATCTCTGCATTTTTTTTGTACAGCTCTAATGTTCTTTTGTTTTAGGTGGAGAAGCCTGAACCTTTTTGCCGGACAAATGTCCCCAAGTTCCCTTTTCTTCCACGTTTATTTTCGTACTGCCGGTTCCTTCCCTTCCCACCCCCCAGTCCGCCCCACTGCGTCCCAGAGAGCGGCTCCAGCCCCCAGGGCAGGACACCTGAGCCTCGGAGCTGAGCCCTGGCCGCGTTTGTCTCGGAGAAGCCACCAGGGGGCAATAGAGCCCAAGGATAGAGGAGCAAGGCTCCACAAGGCCTTTCCAAAAGTTTGTCCAACTTGGCGTGAATTCCTTTTTCCAGTTTGTGTGATTTGTAAATTGCGCAGAGTGATTTCAAGATCCCCCTTTTGATCATTAGCGCTAAGGTAGATGGATGGAGCCCGGAGTTCATAAAGAATGAAGCACAAAAGCACTAATGAAGAGCGGGCTAGCGCACCCCCAAGACCTAATGGCAGAACAAAATGGGGCGAACGTGCACAAAGCTCACTTGAGGTGCAAAACTTTGGTTCTAAGGCCGTGCACACAGTGGATTCTCAGGCCGTGGGACAAAAAGCATGGAAACAGTGGGCCGCACGCCGGTGTGTCTTTTCTTAAGTTTTGCAAATATCGGGTTCGTTTTGCGATGGTGAAGCGGGAGGTAGCCCGGGAGGTGAGAGAATGCAGAGGAAAATCAGTTAAGAGAGATTCTCCTGATAGGAAGAGGAGGTGGCGAAGGTTTGTTTAGGTTAGAGAACCCCAGTTCTTCATGCAGCAGCCACCTTCACCCATCCTGGGAAGTTTCTGTCTGCCTGTAGAGCAGAGCCGCATCCCCGCCGCTGTCTCCGAGGGCAGTGTCGGATTGTTCTTTCATTTGTTTCCTGAGAATGGTTTACAATATAGATTAGCAGGGCCCCAGAGGAAACTGGGGTTTGCTCACTGCAAGCAGCCAAAAGATCTTCAAGAGAGAACGTGTTAGGCTGGAATATCATCTTTTCCCACATGTGCGAGGCTCTTGGATTGTGTTTGCTTTCAAAATCCATAAATGTTTTTATTAAACTATATCTTTCTTGTGGCCCCTGCGCACATAAAGTACTTGCAGCGTATGTAAACGCTTCCATTTTGGTTCTCCTTCAGGAAAACTTTGTAACTCAGCAGTAAATATTTGCTCTGGGGTGAACCTTGGCAAGCGATAAACTCCAAAATCTGGTTTCACTGTACGTGTTTGTGTGCACATGTGTATGTTTTAACAGTATGTATATATTGGAAAATTTGCGGGAGAGCTTGATATTTTTACTTCTTTGCTGCGCCACAGGGAGGTATAATGACTGTAATTACTTGGATAACATTTTAAAATTAACCAAATTCTCTTCCAAATTCGATTCTTCCTTGTGTGCTGCCAGCCCTTCCTCCCAAATCATGTCAATTAAATATTCTTACAATGTCACCCTTTATAATGCCCTTTAGTGTAGTGATTTTGGGGGTATATTTTAAAGTGATAAAGTGCAGTTTTGCTTCCTAAATTCTGTCTTAATAATAAGAATGTAAAAATTAAACAAATCATGATCTTTATTGTTCTTTTACGTTTATAGTTTCATTTCCTCTAATGCTTTAATCTGTAAGCCAAAAAATTTCAGAGAGATAAATGGAGACAGCTCAGTAAGTAGTATGGCAGGCAGAGTCAGGATTTTGCATTCTCATCCCTGAAGAAAAACCGGAAGTTATTCCTCTGTGATGAAAAATACTTTATTTTTATGAAGAAATGGAATTTGCTGAGGTTGAATAAATTAGAGAACTCTATAGAAGATTATTAAAATATGAAAACTGTTAGAGTTGTGCTGTGCGTTAGTCACCTTTAAGAGAATAATCGGGAATTATTAACTCACTTTGACCTCATGAGCCTTGACATAATAACTGTGGCATTTGCGGTGTCCCTGGTATTTTAAAAACCACCCTCCTCCCCCTGTGCATTACAAAAATATGTCCTCTTCCTCTCATGTTGATTATATGGTTTTTATTTATTCTAATGACTGCTGTAGAGAGAGAAAATGCAGCTCTGAGCAGGGAGAAACAAGAACCCTTGTACACGTTTGCTGTGGGGTGGGCTGGCCACATAAGTTGAGTAGCCTTTGGCCAGATAACCAAACGCACACTTCACCTCCCAGTGAAAACATCATCCCCAGCAAACATCATGTGGGCCTGAGTCACTCTCTGGAGAATCTGCTTCTCAGAGTTTGGTTTGGCAGTTCAGGCAGATATAATCCTTCCTTTCATTTTCGCCTGCCCTTTAGAAGAGCAATAATTTTCAGTCCCCTCACACCAAAGGCACTTTGAGAGATGGCCTACAGCTACACGGAGGAAGTTTCTTTGGCACAGCCTTTTGGGAGCTGTGAATATTTGGGGCTGTCTCCAATGGGGACTGTGTCCTTTGAATGAAGTGTTACACAGATGTGTGAGTGAATCCATGGGAACAGAGGCAGATGTTAGGGAGTTAGAGAATTCTGAGCTCTGTGGGCCGTGTAGTCTGAAGAAAGGCAAGATGGCTGTTAGGTGCGGCCTGTAAGTGCTGTTCATCGAACTGGCCTCAATTTGTCTGCGCTTGGAAATAACTGAAATTGTCTGACCACTAAAAGTGTAATACAACTTGGAAGAGGGGCAGGAGAATACATTTTACTGGGGGCCATAGATCTGGCTTGGGCAAGCAATCTGTGTGTATTCAGATCCTGCATGTTTCTGAAAGATGATAGATGGATAATCAAAGCACACTTCTGCAGAATTTTTTTCTAAAGCATTTCAGTCCAAAAGAGCTCTAATGTGAGCTACTTAGCTCATTTTATATATTACATTACATTACACATTAAAAAAAGAAATAGGTGAAATTATTTTAATAGTATTTTTCATTTAATGCAATATCTCAAAAATATCACTTCAACATGTAATCAATATAAAGTTAGTATTGAGATATTTTACATTTTTTTCCCTTCCCATATATTCAATAGCTGGTGTGTATTTCATTCTTAGAGCTCATCTCAGTTTGGACCAGAGACATTTCGAGTGCATGGTAGCCACAGTGGCCAGTGGTCAGTGGCTACTTCACTGTAGAGTACCAGTTCCAGATCATCCGGGTGCATGTACAAAGTCACTAACAGATTTCCTCCCACATTTCTGTGAAGGTCTATGAAATTTTAAGTATCATAGGAAAGATTGAAGAAAATAGGTTCCAAAGCAGATGTATATTTTGAACAGTGCCATTTTAGCTCTAAAGCTTCAAGCCATGATCAAGGAATATGTGGCCTTTGAAAGAAGTAGGTGATGCCTTTTATAGATTTTATTCCATTTAAAAATATATTTTTAATTATAAAAATGAATCCATACTTATTATAGAATACTTAATACAAGGTCTAGAAAATAATAAAAATCATCTAGAATCCCACCATCTATAGATAATCACCTTTTGAAGTTTTGGAGTATTGCTGTTCTCATGCAGATTGGTTTCATAGTTGTCATTATACTGCAAATGCCCTTGTATATCTTGCTTTTGTTCACAGTATTATATTGCAAGCATCTGTATTTGTTGTTAAAAGCTCTTCATAAGAATAATTTTGATCATCTGGATGATTCATCATGTGGCTGAGCCATGGTTTACTGAAGTCGGTGACTTTTGGTAGGGTAGTAGTTGCAGTAAGCTCACTAAATGTGACAAGAACAAAAAAGGTTATTTTATTGAAAAGTCACCCTACCATGTGGCCATTCTCATCCCTCTTATTGGCGGCCTTCCTTCCATGACTTTAGACAACTCTGGGCAACCAGGGCCCCTTCCACTCTTAAGCTTATTTTTTAGAGAAAATATCTTAGAAAAGAATCTCCGTTTTCCCCACTTAATCAATCCAGATGTTTAATTACCGCGTTGACACAATTGGATTACGACTTAAGGGTAAAAAGCAACTTTACTAAAGAGATTTTGAATGGAAAACAAGAGCATTTTAAAGATCCTCATATAGCAGTTTATTTCTCTTGTTAAATTCATGTCCCCCAAGATATCATAACACCCACTAGGTACAGGTACTGGGCCACCCTTTGTTAAATCATAGTTGGCTATTTTTGCTTCCCTTTTTGGCCCTCTTTCCCACCATTTGTCATTTTCACAGGCTTTAGTGACGTAAATCTTGTGGAATGTTGGCTATGCACGTAGCATGAAGGATTCAACCTCTCCCATTTCAGGCTGGTTGGCCAATGTAAGCAACTGAGGGTGGCAGAGATCAGGGACAGATAAGACAGGGAGAAGAAGGGATAGAGGGACTTTGGAAAGAATACCTGAAGTACGAAAATGACACCTTTAAGGTTAAGGTGATGGCAATTGACTGATGATTACCAGGTAACAATGGAGTCCATTGGAAGCTGCATAACCATGAACTGTTATGATTATTTTTCTCTATCTATATGGAAAGGCCTGGTTTGCTTCTCTGCACACAGTCCTGATTCAGTGTGGTGCCCGCATATTGTAAATGTCTTATCTAAGAATCCAGGGACCTGGCCCTGAAGGAAAAGCTGAGGACAGAGTATTTCTGCAACAGGCCTAGGCTCTTGCAAACTTGCCTTCCCAAAGCTCTGAGCCCAGCTGGCCTGCAGGGGAGGCGGTCTCACTGACAACCTGCTCTTTGGCCTTATACCTTCTGTCACAAAAGAGCCATTTTTCCTGACTTGAAGAATTTGATGGCACACGAGTGCTGGGGGGATTTTATTAAGCTGATAAATATGACTACAAGCTTACTTAAAACCAGTGGCTCTTCTCACTGTCCATGTTGTGGAGTTTATGCCTTTTTCTCTCAAGCTCTCTTTGGCCCAAGCAATTCAGGGCAGAGAGTTTGAAGGGTATTTTGTTTCTGATGTGGCAGTCTGAAAAATAGTGGACCTTTTAACATTGCACTGACAGACACTCTCAGGGCTAATATAATTGATGTATTCATAGGAGCTTAAGCAAAATAGCTTTCCAAAAAGGAGAAAAACTTGTCTTTTCACCTAAGCACTGACCGATTTGTGGTTTGGATGCTTACACGAGATATTAAACAGATCCAATGGAAAAGGCTTGTACGCCTCAAGTCTGACTTTCCCTCCTCTTGTAATTTTTGGCCTTGAGTCAAATTTTTGTCCATTCCCCTGCACTCCTTGGGTTGAGGCCAGCGCCACGGGCTTGCACTCTCCATGGTGTTGACAGAGTGTTTTTCAGCTGTACCAAAGGCCACAGATTTTATGTCAGACTTCAAGATACACAGCTTGATAAACATGTCTGCCTCTGGCGATTGGCAGCATTCTTTCTGGAAAAGAAAACAAAAATTGTTTTATATCAATAAGGAAAAGTGGTATGAATAGCATAGAATAACACAACTTGGAAGGTGTGCTTGAGGCCTGAGCTTTTTTGCAGTATGTTTTGCTCTTCAGTTCAATTTATTTTTGAGTTCTGTCTTCACCCCACCAGCATCTGATTACTTTCATCAGCCATATGTGTCTGGTTGTGTAACAAATAAACAAATCAACAACTGATTTATTGGGAAGGTTGGTTGGTGGTAAATAACTCCAGAATGGTGTTTAGAAAAACTATTTTGGCTTTCTGTAGATATTTTATTTTTCATATGGGATGAAATGGCTGATTATTGTTAACTCTCTCATTCACTGCAATTTAAAGAAACTGCATGATGTTACTTCTCTCTGATATTTTCTAGTTGAGTTTTTTTCCCATCACTTTATTCTCTTGGCCACGTGTCAGGTCACTAAATTGGGAAATCAGCCCATGTGGATGACACAAAACTCAGCTCTGTGTTACCTGGAAATCTCATCTTTGTAGAGCTGTAGCCAGCTCGGTACAGATTCCCACACTCAGAGGACTGGATAGCTTCTTCTGACAATTTCTTGCAATCAGAGGGGGTTCTTGCTTTGCCATCTTGACTTCAATGTTGACTGTTGGAAAGGAAGAGGGAGGAACACATCCTGAGAGTCCGCACCCCCTTTCTAAAGCTGCTTTGCCATTGAGCAGATGCCCCGGAAGCCTGAAGGGAAGGCTGACTTCTTCAGGTTGAGCTTCCCTTTGGAAGATTGATTAAATGCTGATGATCTCTTCAGCAAGCCCATGTGGATCCAATGGCTCAAGGCCAGCCTCGGAACCTCTCCAGTGCAGCCTGCCGGCTGGATTTGTACCACCTCACCTGGATGCCGGCTGCTCAAAGGTGGACGAGACTCATGGTGCCTGCTCTCGGGAATTCCTCATTGGCACTCAACATTAATTACCTCTCCCCCAGGCCCTTCTGCAAAGTCCAGTGCCAGATCTCTGATGTCACTGCAGGACTATGATTAAACACCAGCTCCAGATCAGCCCAGTGACAGAGAGGGTCATCAGTAATGGATTTGAAAGGGGCTTCAAGGCCCAGGGTAATATGTTATTCATTACCAATGTCAGCTGAGGAGCTGTGAACCTGTCTGTTGGTTAGTAGCACTTTATATGACACCTCCCCAGGGTCAGTGCTAGAGAACACAGTTTCTGTTTGATGAGTGGGGGTGTGGTGTAAACATGTGATGTTAGTATCTTATCAGGTAGCAGAGCTGAGTAGAGATGAAATATTTCAGCAGTCTTAAGCAGCTTTAGAGAGCTGCCTCGGAAATAAAAATGGTTCATTCATAGACATAGTAATTCATACACACACACATATACACACATATATGCATGTGTATACATACATACATATGCATATTGTATGTTTGGGGATGAGTGCTGAATTTAGGACATCTTGACAAGCTCTTCTGTGCACCCATTATGTTTGCAGAGGGCAGGGTTCCTAACCTGGGGTGCATGTTTGATGGCCCATGGATGGGCCTGGACAAGGTCTGAGAACCTCTATGATTGTAAGTAAATTTTTGCATGGAAGGCTAAGTTACCTACCCTCTCCAAGCTTTTTCAGTCATCTATAAGATGGGGAAAATAATATCTGCCACATTGGGTTAGGGTGAGGACTAAATAAGAAAATGCACTTAAAGCACTTAACACAACCTGTGGCCCCAAAGTGCTCTCTCAATATTAGATGTTATTATTACACTTGTTGTGTTAATAAGATATACCTTTGTGAATTTTAATTGGATCTGGGAGCCACAGATTTTTTCCAGATTTGCAGAGGAAACTTTGAACCAAACAGGTTAGGAACCGCTGTCTTTGATAGCTAGAATCACTGGAGAATAAATCTTTTGCAGAGTCAAACTCACTTTGTCAGAAATGGAAGATGAAGACATGTGATTTGTGAGGTTGACCAATCTGGGGAAATTCCTATGGTCCCCAGGAAGCTGGAAGACCCCGCCAAGTTTTATGTCACTGCTGTTTTTCTTCTACCTTCTATTAGTTGAAAAAAAGTATTTTCTCACTCTTCACATTTTTTTCTCTGAGTAAAGCCTATGGGGTATAGCCATCTCATCTGTACGCACACAAAGCCTGTATTCCCACGTTTCGCATTCTTTTGGTGTTTTGGTTATTGTTATAATAACAATATCCTGTTACCACTCAGTCTCAGTTTATAATTATAAGATAAAAATTTCAACTGAAAGCTGCAGCTTTTTGTGTGACATAAGTAAACATTGCTATTTCCATTTCACAGATTTGTAAACTGATCCAGAGAAGGGCAAACTTTTAATACACATACCAATTCAGAAATAATAACTCTCAATTCAGGTTATGCCAAACCCATGCACCGCAGAAAACATCATCACAAAGACTTCCTGCAGTCCAGTGGCCCCTGGAATCGATTTACCACAAACCCTGTTGGGAAGGAAGTATCTTCCTCCTGTCATAAATCCTCACACCCTGTAGATATGACTGAATGACTGAAACTACATGCCGGATAATCGCCATGATTTTTCACATAGCAATGAAGAGCAATAGCTGTGAAAGTTACAGAACACTGAATTACATGTAGTAAAAATAGACAGTCAAGCCCTTCATCTAAAAATTAACTTAACTGCTTGAGGAAAGAGATGGCTATAAAGTTAAATGGTGTAATTTCATGTATGGAAATGGCTGTCCTTTCTTATATTTAAAATTTACCTTAGGACATAATTACCTCTGCACAAAGCCAGTTTCTAAATGGGAAACATTCCTCCAGCAGGATGTTCTTTCCATCTCTTGGGGGCCCCCATGGAATAGCGCTACTCAGCGATCCGGGGGGAGAAAGTGTCAGTGCTCAGAAGCAAACTTCCTCAATGAAAGTCTCACTGGAAACTGGCCTCCTCCATCATTATCTGTTCTCATCCCAAGGCAGCATGCCGGCTTTCCATCCTGTGGAATTTGGTGGGAATTCTCCTCTGAGAGGATGCTGTAGGGGGTGAGAAAATGACCCAGTGTGCAGCGGGCCCTCTGCTGGAGCTGCAGAGGAGGATACCAGAGGAACCGTTGTTTGGCCATCTTCTAGCTGACTTTAGAGCCACCGCTGCTCTGAACGTAGGAACCTATTGTGTACAAGCAAGATGATAATTTAAGATCATTGTGCAAATGGCATTCTGTTTTCCTATCTGCAGTAACATTGTTTCTCCTCGGAATTCAGCTCATTAAGGCTTTCTTTGATCCACTCCTGTTCATAAACTCCATAGAAAAGTCTGACAATGAATTTTTGTCTGAATTTTTCTGTTTATCAAGGAAGCCAAGGCCTTTTGCATTCTTCTAATTGTAATTACAGGGCAAACCCATGCAATAATGTCATGATTTATAATGCCAAATATTTTTGCTTTTGATAGTCCCCTGAGTCTCAGAGACAGAAGCAGGAGCTACTTTGTTTATTCATGATGCATTTATTGAGCCCTTACGTCATTTGAGGCACTGTCCTGGACGCTGTGGAGACTGAAGATGAGCGGGACCTGGATCCTGCTCTCAAGGGGTGGGGATGAAGTGGTGAGGCTGAGGCATGTGCATATGAAGGCATGAAGGCATGTCTGAAAATGCGGGTGTTGCAGAGGTGCAGGAAATTCCTATGGAAGGTCAGAGTCAAGAGAGATTGTATCTACCTTGTACATGAGATGAGGCTTCTTGGAGGAGGTGGCATTTAACTAGGTGAATAGTATGGGTAAATCCAGAAACGCTGATACCAAGTGGGAATGGTATTTTTACTCCATTTTCCTTGAATAAAATGACTCCAGGTACATGTATTTTTTATGGAAATTAGGGTCAGAAAATGATCCGAGTGGATTTTACTTCAACTTCCAGCTCTAGACTTTTTTGTACAAGGCATGTGACTTTAAAGCAAGAAAAGTGTAAAAATTAAAAATGCAAGACAGAAGAGCAAGTCAATATGGGCGTTGTGGGTCACAAAGGGCATTTCTTCCACATTAGAGTAATTCATCAGGTCATTGTGCCAGATAAATATAATATCTGAAATCAAAAAGCATGAGCAAAGTTTGAAAACTCTCCATTTCCACATGTGACCTTTACCTATTTATAGAAGGAATCACAGTGGAATAAGGCAATCATCCTTTCTCGGAAAGCAAGAAGGATGCATTTCCTGGCACCGTAAATAGAATGATAGAATGTCTGTGAGTCTCTGGCCACCCCCTCTCCTTAGCAGACAGCAGACAGTGGACAGTAACAGCCCCTGTCTTTTGGGTAGGAATAATTAATGGGGCAAGCGTATGTCTGTGGCTTTTGAGCAGCTAGGGTGAAACTGCTTGTCCATTTCAGCTTTCACCTAAACCACTGGGACACTTACTTCCTGAGTCAATGGTGAGTCTGCAGTGCTAACAAAAGACTCCCATTGATTATTGCCGTGTAGTAATTGCTGCCAGTGTGAGGCTGTCCCTCACAATTTGTTGACATCTCTTGACAATTTAAATATGGCCCATGCTAAAGACCTGAAGCCATCAGAATGCAGGGTGAGGAATGAAAAGGCAAATATGAACTTTTCCAGCAAACTCAAGTGCAGAGTGCAAAAAAGCATCTCCAGTGATGACATTTTAATTGTATATTAGGAGCCTTTTCCGTGGAGCCTCCTGGCTCTGCTTGTGCTGAGAGGTTGCTGGTAAGCTAAATCCCAGTAGTCCCCACAATACTTTGTAAATAAGAGGAGGCAGTGATGTATCCATTAGTACATGAACATCCCCTCGGATTTTAAAACAAAGGCATGTTAGGAACCACCAGAAGGAAAGGTTTCATATCATGGGTGGGGTGGAAGTTGGCAGCTGCATCTGGAAAACCAGTTTGCAACTCAGCTGTGCTTGATGCTCAGCAAACTGACCAGGGTTCAGCAAACTGTGTCTGTGGCCCAAATCCAGCTCCATGCCTGCTTGTTGTAAATAAAGTTTTATTGGAACACAGCCATGTTCACTTGTTTATATATTGTATATGGCTGCTTTCCTTCTACAACAGCAGAGTTGCTGTTGGACAGACTGTATGGCCTGCAAAGCTGAAAATCATCTACTATCTGGCCCTTTACAGAAAGAGTTTGCAGATCCCTACCCTAGATTAATGTATGCTGAAGGATGATTTTCATATTAAGCCACCAAATTAAATGTTTTGTAGGAGATTCTGTAGTTCTAGAGAAGCTGTGCAAATATGTGTGGGCTTTGAGGCCTAGAAAGCTGGGCTTGAGAGAAACGGGTATACACTACACTTATTATAAAAACTTTAAAACTTTTCTGCATCATTCTCATTCTACTTCTCTAAGATACTCATATTCTTAGCTAAAAGTTCCTGCCTCCTGTGACTTTAGGGATCATGGGAAAACTGGTGAAATTTTATTTCCCTTGGAGCCCTCACAATCTAAACTGCTAATTCTTAAATGGAGGTGTAAACGCTTTTGATTGACATTTGGTTTAAGTATGACCATTAAAAACTCCCAGTGCCACAGGTAGATTTAGTAAAAGTTAGCCATGCTTGTTCTGGCATTCCATAGTTAAAGTTTTATGGACTGCTTAGAGAAAGAATTCTTTATAGCTGGGAAGGAATTAAACTTTAAGGCACCAGTTTGCTGTAATTGTTAAAATTAGCATAGTTACTTGGGTGAAAAACTCTAAAATGTTCTATACTCTTGCTTGCTTTCGCAGCACATATACCAAAATATTCTCTACTCTTTTATTGTAAAGGTCCCTAGTTTAAGTCTGTCACCAACATGGATGCTGAATTGAGACCCAGCACTAGAGGCCACTTCCTACCCTCAACATTGTAAAACTCTTATACATATGGAGAAGTTGTCCTTTGCCTTGGATGAAAAGCCAGTGGATTGTAGTGTTGAGAAAGATCCTGAGGATGCATCCAGGAGCAGTAAGGAAAAACTCCACGATCGATATCAATGGTTGATATCTGTGATGCTTCAAGACAGAAAGTGATGGCAACTCATGCTGCATAATTGTTTTTCTTGCTCTGTGGTTTCAAGGGCTGTGGAATTGCAGAACTGTCTTCTGTTTCTTTGTTATGAGCTCCCTGCTCTGTTGTCAGCAGGTCTGGGACTCCATGTTCCTGTCACTGGGTCTTATCACCGCTTCTTATTCTGTTACTCCATTGCTCTATTTTTATGTCTTTCTATATTTATTTATTTATTTATTTTTGGCTCCTCTAACTGGAAAAACTTCTCTTGAGAAGTCTTTCTTTTTTAGACACTTCTGGTTGACAAGCGTGCTTCTTTCCACTCCCCAGGGCCAGTGCATACAAGTGTGCAGACCGTGACCTGGACAAGGTGGCCTGGAGAAAAGGTGTGAGGGAGGCTTAGATCCACAGTGCGTCCATTCCTTTCAGCTTTATTGGTCTGCATCCATTTTTAAGGATGGATTTTCTTTTTTCTCCTTTTCTTTGTTTTAAAATAATTCACTCATAGATTACTATTTTATTAAATTAATTTTAATCAATTTGTTTTTTATTTATTTATTTTTTGAGCCAGTGTCTTGCTCTGTTGCCCAGGCTGGAGTGCAGTGGTGCAATCTTGGCTCACTGCAACCTCTGCCTCCTGGGTTCAGGCGATTCTTGTGTCTTAGCCTCCCTAGTGGCTGGGATTACAGGCGTGCACCACCATGCCCAGCTACTTTTTGTATTTTTAGCAGAGACGAGGTTTCGCCATGTTGGCCAGGCTGATCTTGAACTCCTGACCTCAGGTGATCTGCCAGTCTCAGCCTCCCAAAATGCTGGGATTACAGGCATGACCCACCATGCCTGGCCTAATCCTTTTGTTTTGATGCTTAAATTGCCCCACACTTGGCCAGTGGGAACCCTTTCAGGTTGGATTCTGTGTTCTATTGACATATTGCTATCATTTTTGTGGGCACCTTTTTAACTTTCTTGCAAGGCAAAATGTTCCAGACTCAGCTTTACCTTCGCCACCCCAGCCCCAGAATCAACCATTTCTCCAAAGATCCCTGGCTCCTTTCAGTTAGCAATGGTATTTATAAACTAAGACTGGGGTTCCAGGTGTGCTCACAGCTAAATGGAATGTCATTGCTTTTAGGATGCAAAAAAAAAAAAAAAAATTTAATGACGTCATCAGTTTATATTGACACTTCCAAGTCCAATCTAATCACATAAAGCCCTCCCTTGCTGTCCCCACTCCCTTTTTAATTCTTTTCTTTACAGTTAGAACCAACCCTGGCTCCCAACAATATCAATCCACCTATTATGTCAGAACTATAACATTTGCAGACTTATTCATGTTCTCATCCTTAGTTTAATCCTAGCTCTACAATCATATATATTAAATACTCACCATCAGTCCTTTGGCCAAAGTTTCCCCACTTATCTCTCGGTTGGATGGTTGGATAGTTGGATGAGTCTCATCCTCTAGTGGACTCCTCAGGAATAACAGGTGTTTCATTATCTTTCAGTTGGGAAAGCTTCTCCTGACATTACTTCTGGCTTCCAGTTCTGTAGGTCAGCTCTGGCTTGCTTTGGGCTCTGCTGAGCTCCACATTTCTTTCCATCCCAGGATGTAGGCTGAAGGAGCAGCCTGTCTCTGGAACACTCTTCTCATGGCAGAGGGTAGGAACAAAGAGGTTGACCCAAACGATTCAAGTACATTTAAAGCTTCTGCTTAGATGTGGTGTACATAATATTTGCTCTCATTCCATTGGCTAAGGCGAGTCCCTTGGCCAAGCTTCCTGATGGGCCAGGAAGTACACTCCTCCCACATGGAAGCATAGCAAAGGTGAGGAGTGGCTGATACTTTCACGGAAAAGAGAGATGTTAAAATGCTCAAGTGTAAAGTACATCTTCAAGTGGGCGATTTTGTTTAGCAGAATTTCCCAACTTAATTGACCACAGAAATTTTTTTTTTTTTTTGAGGTACATCTTTTAGCACTCAAATTCCCTGGAGGACACTTTGGGAAATGCTGCTCTGGTCCATCTGGAGGTGTTATAATTGACCTTAGAAAAGACATTCTTTTGGAGGTCTGGGTAAATGGAATATATGGAGTTTTGAAACTCATGTTTCATTGAGTGAGAACCAGACGTTAAAACCTTCCCACATCAGCAAGTCCAATGTTACTTTATTAGCTAACACTTCTTCAGCCTTAAAGAGCTGTCAAAAATAGATTTGGATAATAAACCTTAAATTCACATGCTTTCTGATCTTTGTGGATCATCAATGATCTCTTTAGGAATCATCCATGCCCCTAATCATCTTTTTTTTTTTTCTAATAATCCGTTGCTAAGGAATTATCATTTTCTACGTATTTCATCAAATAACAAAATCAAGAATCTCCATCTGGTTGTTTTTATGTCTCTCTCTAGATGATTACTGTCTTTCTTGGTAACAGATATGTGAGTAATAAATTGCTTTTAATGATGATAAAAAATTGCTTACTGAGCATTTGATATGTGCATGGCAGGGTACCTTCATTCTGTGGACTTTGGCTACATGGAAAGCAAAGCAGAGAAATAAAATTTAAATTAGGAACACATATTCTTTCTTTATAGCATAAGGTAAGTGTCTCATAACCTTGAAGTTAGGGGATACAGGTCATTGGCTAAAAGGATAGAAACCAGGGCATCCACATTCTAGTGCCAATTTGGGGGTACACTTGAACAATTTATTACGAGTCTTAGTCTTATTTGCAAAATAAGAGATACTATGTGGAGTCTTCAAGAGGGTCTGCTAATGAAGACAGAAAAGATGAAGAAAGTATTGCAGAAGGACAGAAGTGTGCTACACAGTATAGTTTAAGTTGCAGTTCTTTTTATCCCAAATGTTTGATCTTTCAAGCCTTATTTTTCTAATTTTTAATTATAAAATATATATAACATAAAATTAGCCATTTTTAAGTGTACATTCATAATGTTGTATAACCATCACCGCTATAAATTTCCAGAATTTTTTATTTCAAACTGAGCTCTGTACCCATTAATAAAAACTCTCCATTCCCTCTTACACTCAGACCCTGGTAGCCTTCATTCTACTTTCTGTCTTTATGAATTTACCTAGTCTAGGTATCTTATATAAGCAGAATCATACAATATTGTCCTTTTGTGTCTTGTTTATTTCTCTTAACCTAATGTCTTTAAGCTTCATCCATGTTATTGCACTTAAGAAGGTGGGAATGTGATTTTTGGCTCTGCACTTAGCTTAGATCTGAATCAAATTAAGCCTCATCCAGGATGCTTCAACAATTTATAATTTAGTGAGGTTAGACTTGTCTTGGGCTCACAGGTGGTTTAAATTGGGCTTAAAAAGATTTATGCAAAATTCCAGTGCAATGTTAGTAAGATCCAAAAAAATCAGAACTTCATTCCTTTTTAAGGCTGAATAATGTTTCACTGGGATAGTATTCCATTGTATGAACATGCCAGGTTTTGCTTATCCATTCATCTGTTCATCTATGTCTACTTGGATTGTTTCCACGTTTTGGCTATTGTGAATAGTGCTGCTGTGGACATGGTGTACAGACCAAGTCTCATATTGAAGGGTTCCAGTTCACCTCTGCAGTCTTAAAGACTTGACACTCAACTGGGCAGAGGTACAGTATCTGGCGAGTAAAAGAAGGCAATTGGCAAATGGTTACACTTCTGGCTTGAAATGTTATAGGTTTAGTTTCTTTCCCCTTTTTTTCAGAGCAGATCTTTTCCTGGAATCAAGTTTGGCTCCTAAAACCACCTTGGTGTGGTGGTGGAGCCCCAGGCGGATAAGAGCAGAAAGCCATTTGAATCCTGCTGCTTTACTTATTACTTAATAAGCATTTACTTATTAATGGAGCCATTTGCTGTTCCAGAATTGAAAGTATTACAACTGAGTGACAGTTGTTTAGTATTCTGATTACATGAACTTTCTGTGTTATGGTTTTGCCATTTGACATATTAGATTTCATAATGTGATTGAATTTGTGTGCTGGAACCATGTTTATTAACAGAGACTGACATGGTTCTCCTAAGAATTTATGTTAAGCTGACTGCAGTGATGTGGGAAGTCTATGGTGACAGTTGGGGGAGGCTGGAGCCTGTATGGACTAGAATCTTTTCTGTTTAAGTTTCACAAGAAAACTTCTTGGAGATGAAATCCATGTTTTCACTCATTTTGACATATTTTACAATGATGGATGTGAGATGGGGGAAGACTGGCTCAAAAATAGGAGATTGCAGAGGTCAAAAGTCAAAGGAATTGCTGTTTTTAAAGAGATTGTCCAAGGGGGAGCCACAGAAAAGCACTCAAACTGTCTGATTTTATTATTGTTTTCTCTCATAATGCCTTCCTGGCTGTGGGTATAAATACATACTAGTTAACAGAAGTTTTGGTCGTATACAGCATTTTTTCAGGAGAATAAGATCTGCTCATTCCAAGATAGGTAACTGAGTTTAGAGCTATTTTTCAGCGTAGTTATGGCCTAAAAAGGTGGCAACATGGTTTTTACCTCGGCCCTCAGCTTAGATTTGAATCAAACAAGGCCTCACCCATGAGGCTTTAATAATTATTAATTTAGTGAAATTGGGCGTGTTCTGGTCTTTAAAGTAGTTTAAATTGATTCTAAACAGATATATGTAAAATTCCAGTGTAATATTAGTAAGATCCAAATAAATAAAAACTTCATTTCATATTCTGGGAAATTATGGTTTTAAACTAGCAGAGAGAGTCTGTATGGTTAAAAATTATACAGCAAACAGATGGGCTATACCCATATCCTGGTTTTAATTTTTAAAATTATTATATATTAATTTTTTAAACTTATGAATATAATTAATTATGAAGATAATATTACAGCAAATATATAAAAGAAAATACTACTTGCCTATAATCTAACATCCTAAAGCAGCTGCTAATGTGTTTTGGCACAATTCTTTATAGTCTTTTTCCTCGTTGTAACTATTTAGCTATTTTTCTTTACATATTTATAATAACAATTTAAGGATGGTGTTTTATCTTGTTCTTTTCATTTAATATTGCACTAAAATATTCCCCATGTTTCTACATTGTCTTCACAGCCATAATTTTAAGTGGCTTAATGGAAGGGAAGTGTGTAATGTAGAGCTTTCTGCCTATTTCCAGTTTTAAACTAAACCAGGCTATGAGCATATGCAGATTTATCGTTCAAGATTTCAGGTATTCTCAGATAATCCAGAGGTCCATGGAATGTGGTAATTAGTAATTTTGCTGAAGCATTAGGGGAATCTGAGTCGCAAGACTGGAACTCAGGAGCTCGCCAGCTAGAACACTAACTGCTTACTCAATATAAAGATATTAACATAGTTTGTCTATGCTCAATTTGTCCCGCAAGCATTTTACAGGGGGAAATTATTGTATTAGTTAATTTTTGCTGCATAACAAACCATCCACATTTTAGAGGCTTAAAAACCACAAACATTTATTATTTAGCTCGTTATTCTGTGGCTGGCTGAGAGTTCTGGCCCGGGCAGACTCGGCTGGAGCTGGATGGTCTAGCATGGACTCAGTCACATAGTTGGGTTGGCAGGCTGTTGGCCAGCGCCTTGGCTTTTTAGTATGTTTCCTCTCTAGCATCATAGCCCTAGCTTGGGCTCATTTGCCTTAGGGTCTCATGGTTTCAGGTGCAGAAAGAGAAGACAAGATTTATGTGCAAGCGTTTTTCAAGCCTTTTTTGCTTGCATCATATTTGCTAATATTCTGTAGGCCAAAGCGAGTCATATGGGCAAACCCAGATCAAAGGATGAAAAAAGAGACTCTATTTTTTGATGGGTGGGGCAGCAATATCACAGGGCAGAGGGGCATGCAGACAGGAATGGAAAGAATTATTGGAACCATTTTTGCAAATAAACCAACACAATTTCATATATAGATGTACGGTCAAATTTGGGAATCTTTAAGAGTCCCTGGCAGATTCCTCCACAAACCCAAGGCCCACACAACTTGTAATTGATGGGAAGGGGGGAGCTTCCAGTTATGGGCAAGTATTGTAAATAATACTTTAATGTACTTCTTTGTGTATATAGTTTTTAAAATATTTTGAGTTATTTGGTTAGGATAGAGTCCCAGAAGAATTCTTGGGGTAATGAAAACGAATATTTTTATGTCTTTTAATATTTGCTTTCCAAAAAGTTGTGTTGAATCATGTCCCGTCAGCAATGTATGTTTGATTACCTGTTTCACTATACTTCAGTTAGCACTGAATGTTAACATTAACAAAATTTTATAGTGAAAAGTTAAAAAATGGTATCTAATTTCTAGGGGTGTGGATTCTGCCATAAGATAATTCTACAGACTGGGTGGCTTAAACAATAGAAATTGATTGTTTCCTAGTTCGGGAGGCTTGAAGTCCGAGATTGAGGTGTAGACAGGTTTAATTTCTTCTGAAACCTCACTCCTCGGCTTGCGGATGGTGGCTTTTCTCTGCGTGCATGAAGCCCTAGTGTCTCTTCCTCTTTTTATAAGGATAACAGTCATATTGGATGAGGGTTCCACCCTTATGACCTCATTTAACCTGAATTAACTCTTTAAAGGCCCTATTTTTCCAAATATAGTTACACTGGTAGTTAAGGCTTCAACATAGGAATTTTTGGGGAACACAATTCAGTCCCTAACAGGGTGGATCTAAAAGCTGTATGTGGCCTGAAGCTTATACAATTTCAGGGCCTTCTTTAAAAAGAATGTAAAATTATGAATACAAAATTGCTAGGTCCCCTGCCTAGGGTTTGGGAAGGGGCCTGTGCAAGTGAAGAGCCCCGAGGCTTAAGGTTCATGGCTTACAATGAACCCGCCTCTGCTCTTTGTTGTTTTTGCGCTTTATTTAACAGAGGGCATGATTGCTACTTGCTTGTATTTGCCAGATATAGAGTTAAGGCTACTGGTTTGATTATAGAGCAACAGGAGAGCAGTGTTATCATTTAGGGTGGAAGGGTCTCAGGTTTAAAGCTTTGAGTTTAAACAGACACGTAGGGTTTTTAGGAGGCCTTTCTTGTTCTAGTGGAGCAGAAAAGCACTTGCGTGGTATGTTTTCGTGACAATAAAGTCATGAAAGAAAGAGTGTATCTTATTGCCCAAAGTGCCACCTCTCCTGTCTGAGCACCGATGGCTAAAACATGATCAAGAGGGGACACATCCTCATTCTTTTTTTTTTTTTTTTTTTTGAGACTGAGTCTGGCTCTGTCGTCCAGACTGGAGTGCAGTGGCGCAATCTCGACTCACTGCAAGCTCCGCCTCCCGGGTTCACGCCATTCTCCTTCCTCAGCCTCTCCAAGTAGCTGGGACTACAGGCGCCCGCCACCACGCCCGGCTAATTTTTTGTATTTTTAGTAGAGACAGGGTTTCATCGTGGTCTCGATCTCCTGACCTCGTGATCCGCCCGCCTCGGCCTCCCAAAGTGCTGGGATTACAAGCGTGAGCCACCGTGCCTGGCCTATCTTCATTCTTTAGTTAGATACAGGGCTTAGAATTTAGGTACCCCTGGGAGAAGGAACACACCAACTTAAATTTGCATTAATTATACATGCCTGACGCTAGATTTTCTGGGAGCAGATTTTCATATGGGGAAGCAAGATGGTACTAAGTACATAAACACGTGTGTTTGAAGAGAGGGTACTGAAAAATGGAGATTGAAGTGCAAATGACAAGCTTCACTTTAAAAAAAATTAGGGCAGTGCTGCTTTCAGAGGACTTGGTTTATGTGTCTTAGTAGAGACCTTGTTCGCATGGGGAATCTGTTGTTTTAGAAATGTGTTTCTGCTGCTATTTCTGCTTCCAAGTATGTCAGATAAAGGGGCCTGAACACAACTGGGTACATGTGGGAAGAGGGAGCCTCTAGTCATGGGCAGGGGTGGGGCTGTGATGTAACAGGCATTGGCTTAGACCAATGGGAATGCAGAAACAGATGGATGGGGCAGAGATCCTTGGGTATAATGACTAATTAAGCATGATCTTTAAGTAGAGGTTGCAGGAAGTTTGGGGAGTTGATTGGTAGGACTGGGTAGAAAGCAGAAGTAACACAGGAGGTGGAGGTAAAGAGAAGAGAAATTAAGAAGGAAAAGTCTCATCAAATGACATATTTAAAGATAAATTAATTAAATACAGAAAAGGTAAATATAATTTTGTTTTCTTCTGGCTAAGTAATATAGATAATTCACATAGCTATGGAAATGATTATTCAAAATCACCGTGAACCTCTTGGCTTCTGGAAGATAGCCAACGTGATTCCCAGAGCTTAGAGGGGCCCATCTTAACCACCAAACTGAGTTTCCACTGACACTGATACGAAACATGTAGAAAAATATTAGTATTTCCTATTCAAACAAATATGATATAGTCTGGGGACATAAGGTTATCTAATTTTCTTCCAAAAAGATAACATTTAAGAAAGCACATAGTTTAAACAGGAAAAACACTTTGCACAATGTGACCCACTGATCCAAGCCCGGGTAGTTCTCATTGCCCGGGCAGAACAAGCAGAGCATTGTTTCAGCGATGAAAAGAAAAACATCCTCTGATTTTCCAAGTTTGTTCTGAACCAAATTTTTGGTTGAAATAGAAAGATGTATTTTTTTTCCTTCTCTTGCCACCCTTCTTTATATTTTAACCCCTTTTTTTATGAAGCTATCTAAGTGGATGTTGAAACAGTGAATGTTAAGAAAGAGTACATTTCCTACGTAAACAAACACAACCCGGCTTAGAGAGAAAGGAAAGCAGTCTTGTCAACCCGAAAGGACCCAGCACATGGTAATTTTTGTAATTGAAGTATCCCAGGGATTCCAGGGTACATGAACAATCCATAAAACAGGAATGAGACCACACAAAAACACGCCCATGGCTCCAGGCGGGCACGGTTGAAAAGAAGCAGACCTTTAGCAGTAGGAAACAGGGGGCTTGCATCAGAGGATCTTTGTAAATGCCTCTCTAAAATTAAAGTCCTCTCTAAGCTCCTTCCAGGTAAAAATGTTGTTTAGTGGGGCTGAAGGCTGTGAAACACGAGCAATACAGAGAGGAAGACAAAAAGACTGGTGAGGTCATGACCTTGAGCCTTTTTGTTTTCTTTCTCAAGGTCTTTTACATGCATCGTTGGATTGCAGTCTCAAGCCTGGGATTCCAACGGAATTAACGTCCATTGAAAACTTACTATGCTCAAGGCACAGAATGGGGTGGTTTTATACACATTCTCCCATTTGGATTTTTCAAAGACAATATCTAATCATCCCCAGAGAAATTTCAGCTGAGAAGACAGGATGGTGAGATGGTTCCTAAGTCTGTCCTAGACACAGTTGTCTTTGCAAGTCCTCTGCCACCGTCAAAGGTGCTTTCTTGCCTACCTGCTGGTAAAATCCTTGACTGTCCGATTTCTCTAAATAACTATAATTGGAGCAATCAGATAATTAAAAAAAAAAACAGCAGGAGAGATGTTAATGTTCTAAAATATAGTTTCTATTCTAATTGCAGATGAAGTGCCCTGGGGGCCAGAGTCCAGACAAGTATTTTGGCACCTCCAAGGACTGGCAGAACACAGAGAGGAAAAGAGAGACCCTGTTATCTTTCCGCAGGGGTGGCCATTCAAACTCACAGAGATGGAAGTTAAGATTTCCTTTGGTATAAGTGGCAGTTTGACTGGCTGTAAGGAGAGCCTCGGTTTGTTTAATTTGGAGTAAAATTTTATGAGTTAATCTCTAGTGAGGGAAAGCAGCAGTAAACACAGAACATACTGGTCATTATTCTAAGTATTTCTACATTCTTTCTCATGCATGGAAGGAGAAAAAAATGTCACAAAAATGAGGAGGCATGGTGCTCAAACATGTGTGTGTGTGTGTGTGTGTGTGTGTATGATTTTGTTTTGATCAAACCATCTGGTGTGCAACATACCCCAGGATGTGAAGGCAAACATTTACCAAGAGATTCACATGATTTCTGCTGTGTATACTCATATTTGCAGAAGATGCTTGTGTTTTCAGAAAGTGGAGATAAACATAGATCTCTCTGCATTTATTAATGCAGCCCCAGTTCTTTGCAGACCAAACCGTTATTTATTTTAGTGGGCCTTAGAAACTCAGGTGTGTTAAAAAGCCAGAGAGACATGCACAATCTGGAAATGATCAGTGTCATGTCTGAAGAAAACGTTACCGTGCTCCTCAAGTTTAATAATATGGGCAAAAAATTCAGGGATATTGCGATACGATGGTGTGCTGAAAAGTGGATTAAATCTCGATTAAATCACAACATAAATAATGCCTTAACTAAAAATGTTAAAGGCGAACTTGAAATGGTCTTAAAAACAAAAGAGGTAATTTACCTGATTTATTAGGGGAGAGAAAAAGTAGCTTGGTGTGTGTTCCGTGGATTTCATGTTTAATGGGATGGGCTTTTAGGGAAATGGCTGGGGATTTGAGGAAGCTAAACGAAAAACCCTTATACACTGGCTGGAGTTTTAAGAGGATAGAGGGAGGGAAAAATCACCCATCAACCAACCAACAAACCAAACCAAGAGTCCGAGTGCCCCAGCATTGGAAGCAAGACAATTGTTTCCTAGGGGACTCCTGGCTACCAGGAGGCTGCTCAATAAGGGAGTGCTTAAACTTCAAAAACGAAAAAGCAGATTTATTAGGAGGCACACATGAGGCTTTAAGGGAATGCTCCTGGTAACTGGGACTCCTGCTGTTCTCATTCTTGTGCCTTTGTATTGCTGAAAACCCTTCTGCAAGATCCAAATATGGCTTTGGTTTTTTTTTTTTTTTTTTCCACACGTGTTGTCACTTGAACATTTCGCACCACCAATCTCTCTGAGAAGTTCAGGATGTAGGGTACTTCCTTTTGAAGGTCTCTCAATTCTTCATAAGGAACTGACCATATTCAGCTTCATTATGGGAGGGCAGTGCTGGGGTGGGGTGGGGGTGCTGGGAGACATGTTCCTAGTGGGTCATGCGTCCCCGTGGGCAAAGGATATCACCTCTTGGGGCTCAGTTTCCTCATCAGTAAATAGAGAATCTGCTCTTTAAAGGCCTTGCCAGGTCTAAGATCCTATGATTCCCAGTGGGCCAGAAAACACAACTTCTGAGCAATCAAACCTCAGAGTGACAGGATGGAATAGTTTGCCAAAGGTCATGCAGCAAATGCTTGTCAGTCCTAAAAAGAACTTGAGACTGTACCTGTCTTGTGACAGCTGGACTCTGACATCTGACAAGGCAGGGGACTTTGCAGGGCAACGGCCACTTCTGTCTTGCTGACCATTGTCTGCCTAGAGCACGTGCCATGTAGTAGGCAGAAGATATTTGTGAAATCAATCAATGAAACTTTAAATAGAGAAATAAGGGACTTCCTAGGAGCAACTCAGTTTTGAGAGTTGAGTTCTCTCAGCTGTCTGGCAGGGAACCCCATGGAAGCAGTTAGCATGAATTTGGTGTGGAGGAGGGTAGATGCCCCAGCATGCTAGAAGAAGACTTGGCAGAATGATACTTTGAGAGATTAAGATATTTCTATCTGTCACTGAGACAGATGGCAGAGCCTGGACTACTGTGTCACCGATGCAGACACAAAGTGTGATAATTCTGGAGGCAATACAAGGAAAATTGGATGATAGCTTTGACCCTGGACATTGATGAGTAAATTGGCAAACCTTGAACTGTCTAGGGTTGTGCAAGAGTCACCAAGACTGACCAGACAGATGAAGAAAGTACGTTGCTTGCTTGAGACTCTTCATAAAACACAAGTCACGTGTCTTTGAATTAGCACATTGTGACCCAATAGACACACACCAACAGGAAATGAAAGCTTTGGGAGATGATACTTATCTTTATTCTGTGCAATACACTCTGATATTTTATGTTCTATTTTGTTTTTATTTTAGTTTTTTCTTTATGAAAAAAAGTTTAATTTTTAATTTTTATGGGTGTATAATAGGTGTATACATTTATGGGGTACATGACATATTTTGTTACAGGCATAAAATGTTTAATCACATCAGGGTAAATGGTGATATTCATCACCTCAAACATCCATCATTTCTTTGTGTTATGAACATTCCAGTTGTACTCCCTTAGTTATTCTAAAATGTACAGCAAATATTGCTGACTGTAGTCAACCTGTTATGCTATCAAGATCTTATTCATTATATATAACCATATTTTTGTGCCCATTAACCATCCCCATTTTCCATCTCCCCACACTACCCTTCCCAGCCTCTGGTAACTATCATTCTAGTCTCTATTTTGATGGGTTCAATTGTTTTAACTCCCACAAATGAGTGAGAACATGCAAAGTTTGTCTTTCTGTGTCTGGCTTATTTCACTTAACATAATGCCCTCCAGTTCCATCCATGTTACAAGTGACAGGATCTTATTCATTTTTATGGCTGAATAGTACTCCGTTGTGTATATGGACCACAGTTTTTTAATTCATTCATCTGTTGGCGGACACTTAGGTTGCTTCCAAATCTTGGCTATTGTGAATAACATAGGAATGCAGATATCTCTTTGATATCCTGATTTCCTTCTTTTTGGGTATATACCTGGCAATGGGATTGCTGGATCATATGGTAGCTCTATTTTTAGTTTTTGAGGAACCCGCATACAGTTCTCCATAGTGGCTGTACTAATTTACATTCCAACTAACAGTGTGCGAGGGTTCCCCTTACTCCACATACTTGCCGGCATTGGTTATTGCCTGTCTTTTGGATAAAAGCCATTTTAACTGGGATGAGATGATATCTCATTGTAGTTTTGATTTGCATTTTTCTCTCAGATGATCAATGATGTTGAGCATCTTTTCATATGCCTGTTTGCTATTTGTATGTCTATGTCGTATTTGGGAAAATGCCTATTTAGACCTTTTGCACATTTAAAAATCAGATTGTTAGATTTTTTTTTTCCTATAGACTTGTTTGAGCTCCTTATATATTCTGGTTACTAATCCTTTGTCAGATGGATAGTCTGCAAATATTCTCTCCCATTCTGTGGGCTGTCTCTTCACTTTGTTGATTGTTTCCTTTGTTATGCAGAAGCTTTTGAACTTGATGTGATTTCATTTGTCCATTTTTGCTTTGGTTGCCTATGCTTTGGTTGCCTATGTAGTATTACTCAAGAAATGTTTGTCCAGACCAATGTCCTGTAGAGTTTCCCCAATGTTTTCTTGTAGTAGTTTTATAGTTTGAGGTCTTATAGCTAAGTATTTAATCCATTTTGATTTGATTTTTGCATATGATTTTTGCATTTGATTTTGCTTGTAGTTTGAGGTCTTATAGTTAAGTATTTAATCCATTTTGATTTGATTTTTGTATATGATGAGAAATAAGAGTCTAGTTTCATTCTTCTGCATATGGATAGCTGGTTTTCCCAGGACCATTTATTGAAGACACTGTCCTTTCCCCAGTGTATTTCTGGCACCTTTGTCAAAAATGAGTTCACTGTAGATGTATAGATTTATATCTGGGTTCTCTCTTCTGTTCCCCTGGTCTACGTGTCTGTTTTAATGCCAGCATTATGCTGTTTTGGTTACTATAGCTTTGTAGTATGATTTGAAGTCAGGTAATGTGATTCTTCTGTTTTGTTCTTTTGCACAGTATGGCTTTGGCAATTTTGGGTCTTTTGTGATTCCATATAAATTTTAGGATTTTTTTTTTCTATTTCTGTGAAGAATGTCATTGGTATTTTGATAGGGATTGCATTGACACTGTACATTGCTTTGGATAGTATGGACATTTTAACAATATTGATTCTTCC
This sequence comes from Nomascus leucogenys, assembly GCF_006542625.1. NCBI lineage: Eukaryota > Metazoa > Chordata > Mammalia > Primates > Hylobatidae > Nomascus > Nomascus leucogenys. The sequence goes on from NC_044397.1 coordinate 79,345,421, forward strand.
AATGCATGAACATGGAATATCTTTCCCTTTTTTGGTGTCCTCTCAACTTCTTATATCAGTGTTTTATAGTTTTTATTGTAGAGATCTTTTACTTCTTTGATTAAGTTTATTTCTAGCTGTTTTATTTTATCTGTGGTTATTGTACATGTGACTTCCTTCCTTCCTTCCTTCCTTCCTTCCTTCCTTCCTTCCTTCCTTCCTTCCTCCCTCCCTCCCTCTCCCTCTCCCTCCTCCCTCTCTCTCTCTCTTTTCTTTCTTTCTGAGAGTCTTGCTCTGTTGCCCAGGCTGGAATGCAATGGTGCGATCTCGGCTCACTCCAATCTCCACCTCCTGGTTCAAGCGATTCTCCTGCCTTATCCTCCTGAGTGGCTGAGATTACAGGCACATACCACCACACCTGGCTAATTTTTTTTTTTTTGTATTTTTAGTACAGATGGGGTTTCACCATGTTGGTCAGGCTTGTCTCGAACTCCTGACCTTGTGATCTGCCCACCTCAGCCTCCCAAAGTGCTGGGATTACAGGCATGAGCCACTGCACCTGGCCGATTTCTTTTTTAGATTTTCACTGTTGGCATATAGGAATGCTACTGATTTTTGTATGTTGATTTTATATCCTGCCACTTTACTGAATTCATTTATCAGTTCTAACAGCTTTTTGGTAGAGTCTTTAGGTTTTCCAAATATAAGATCGTGTCATTTGCAAACAAGGATAATTTGACTTCTTCCTTTTTTCCGATTTGGATGCCGTTTCTTTCTTTCTTTTGTCTGATTGCTCTAGGTAGGACTTCCAGCGCTATACTGAATAACAGTAGTGAAAGTGGGCATCCTTGTCTTGTTCCAGATCTTAGAGGAAAGGCTTTCAGTATTTTTTCCCATTCAGTGTGATACTAGCTGTAGGTCTGTCTATTTTAGTTTTTAAAAATGTTTGATACAGTGCACTAAGTTGATTCCATGACCAATGCACAATTTGAAAACAATACTCTGAGATGCATTTTAAGATGATTATGGCAGGTGCAGACTAGGCATTTCATCGTGTTTTGCTTTAAAAAAATAGCTTTATTGAGATATAGTTTGTATACCATAGAATTCACCCATTTAAAGCATACAATTTAGGATGGGCACTGTGGCTCATGGCTGTAATTCCAGCACTTTGGGGGGCCAAGGAGGGTGGATAACTTGAGGCCAGGAGTTTGAGACCAGCCTGACCAACATGGCGAAATCCCGTCTCCACTAAAAATACAAAAAATTAGCCGAGTGTGGTGGTACATGTCTGTAATCCAAGCTACTCCGGAGGCTGAGGCAGGAGAATCACTTGAACCTTCGAGGCAGAGGTTGCAGTGAGCCAAGATTGAGCCATTGCACTCCTATGGGTGACAGAGCGAGGCTCCATCTAAAAAAAATTAATTAATAAAGTGTACAATTTAATGGTTTTTAGTGCATTCACAGATCTGTGCAAAATCTTCACAGTCAATTTTAGAATGTTTCATTACCCCAGAAAGAAACCCCTTATCCTTTACTTGTCACACCTCATCCCTTCATCTTCTTGGCCCCCCATCCACAGGCAAGCACTAATCTATTTTCTGTCTCTATAGATTTGCCTATTCTGGACATTTCATATAAATGAAATCATACAATAGGCTGTCTTTTGTGACTGGCTTCTTTCACCTAGCATAGTGTTTTCACCACATTGCAGTGTGTATCAATACTTGACTCCTTTCTGTGGCTGAATAATACTCCACTGAATGAGATATACCATGTTTTGTTTATTCGTTCATATAGGCATTTTACCTTCATTTATAATTTAGGCTATCAAATCTCCCTAAACTTACTAATTCTTAACATCCAAGAAGATGTGTGCATGGCGGGAACCTGGGACACCTATCTTGGTGAGAATGTTTCCTAGCCCCGTCTATAACCTCATGGTTCACTCTCTGAAAAGTCTGCCTGTTTTCCCTTTGTTCTCACCATTGGCAGGAATCACAAAAAGGATCAGGTGTGCAGGGAAGAACTAGTTCTGATGGAAGTGAGGGCCACAGAGCACTTGCTTCTCCCTTCATTGGCAGATGGACAATTGCAGGAGCAGTGAACATATTGATTCATTGGTCAGGATCATGAAAAGTGCTCTTTGGAACATCCTGTTCTGTCCTTAGAAGAATGCACAATGCAATGAGCCTCCTGGCATGAAGAAGACCTTGATCTGCCCCACAACAATTTCAGATAAAACTCTTTACTCAGAAGAAAGTTATTCCCAACTGAATTTTATCACCTCTAATTCTTTTTTTTTTTTTTTTTTTTTTTTTTGAGACAGAGTCTCACTGTCGCCCAGGCTGGAGTGCAGTGGAGCGATCTCGGCTCACTGCAGGCTCCGCCCCCTGGGGTTCACACCATTCTCCTGCCTCAGCCTCCTGAGTAGCTGGGACTACAGGCGCCCGCCACCTCGCCCGGCTAATTTTTTGTATTTTTAGTAGAGACGGGGTTTCACTGTGTTAGCCAGGATGGTCTCGATCTCCTGACCTCGTGATCTGCCCATCTCGGCCTCCCAAAGTGCTGGGATTACAGGGGTGAGCCACCGCGCCTGGCCCCTAATTCTTTACATTTGCTGCTTTAAGGCTCTTTAGATCCACCAAAATCACAGAGGCAAACTACTAAGCTGCAATTTCAGTCACTTTTAGGGTCCATGTTATTATTTTTCTAAAGTCTCATTTCATGCTTTTAAATGAAAACATAAGTGATATGTATACCGATCCCCAGAGAGGAGACAGTGGGTATTATACCTTTGTCCTCCAAGGACCTTACAGTACTTGATAGAGGATTTGATTTAATGTTCACCGAAAAGCCACCTTTGGCTTGACCTGATTTCTGGAATTTTCTCGGTTATTGAAACTGTGCAGTTTTTCATCTTCTTGGCCTTGTCTCTGACATTCCATGCTGACATGGCTGTGTCTGTCTCCACCATGTGTGAAATGTTCTTTGCATTTTCCTTGGGTGTTTGCTAATCCATTGTTCTGCGTGATGGATTTGGAGAAGAAACACTGTAATGCAGAGCCAGGGCAGAGGGGAGATGGTGCCACTTGGAGGGAACTGTCAGGCTTCCATACAGTGAGAGGTAACCGAAGCAGGAGGCCCTGAGAATAAGTCATATGGATTGTTCCCATGAAGGGAGAATAGAGTAGGAGTTTTATACTCAGTGGGACTTGTGTTTGAACTACTCTCCTCATGAAATTTATTCAACAGATACTTATTGAATGCTCAATATGTACCAGGCACCATTCTAGGCATTGAGGATGTGTTTCAGGACAAACTAGAGAATGTTTCTGTCTTTACGGAGTTTTCCTTCTTTTGTCAGGGAAGACATCAATATAGCAAATATCTATGTATAATTTTGTATTGCATTGAGATAAAGCTTTTGAAGAAAAATAGAGCAGGTGATGGATATAGAGTGAGGTGCTATGATAGACGAAGGGGCCAGGGAAGGTGCATTTTAAGGAGGTGATACTTAAGCAGGGGTCTGAATGAAACAAGAGACTGAGCAGGTGACTTTCTGGGATGTCTATTCCTGGCTGACAGAGCAGCATATACAACTGCCCTGTGAATGGTGCTTGCTTGGCACATTAGAGGGGCAGCAAGAGGGACAGTGACTGGCACAAGGTGACTAAGGCTGGTCACTAAGGGAGAGTGGTAGGAAGTAGGGTCACAGGATAGCCAGGGGCCCAAACAGGTGGGCCTCACAGACAGTATGAGGCCTGACGTGATGAGCCCCACTCTGTGCCTCACTCTCCCCATTTTCTGCAGCCATGAGGTGATAGGATATAAGGGATGTGAAATGCACTTGGTAAAATGTGAGTCATCTTCTTCCTCTTCTAAGAGATGACAACAGGTCCATTTTTCATGCGCTTATCCTCACTTGACATTCTCAATCCACCAGGATTGACGCATAGTGAGGTTGGTCTTGGTTGGGGCATTTGGAAAGTCTTGATCATCTCTACTTTTAAATATCACTATGTCTCCTGGGCGCTGACTTCAATGTGGTGGAGAAAGGGAGGGCAAAGCTTACACCATGAGAATGTTTTCCCTGGAGGGCCAGTAGGGATGGCATTTAGAGTTTGTCATCATGTTTGGTGCCCATTTCCTCTTTGGCTGGGCATGAAGCTGGCAATGGCCCTGGGGTGCCAGACAACCCCTCAGCTCCCATGTGGATCTTCTGTGATTCTAAGACTATATTGTGAATGGTCACTTTAGTCCTCAGCACTTTTTTTTTTCTTAATCAGCATCTCTTTGTTTTCCTGACAACACAGGACAAAGCTCTTCAGAGAATAAATAATAACATGAATGTAAGCAAAGTATAATGGTGCCCAGGAATGTAGCCAGAAGATGGTGAGAACATTGGTTCACACCTAGACAAGCAGTTATGACATGGAAACTCATTTATGCCATCAAAGGTCCTGAATCACCCTGATTACACTGAATACTAGGGATCAGCTGCAGAATCTGTAGCTCTCAAGCCCTCCCAGAGGGTTTTCTACCAGCTTCCAAGGAAGTAACATTTAGGTTAATGGTTTCCAACCTAGTATGGGGAGGAGGTAGGAGCCCCTGGGAGTGTGCAAGATGATACATTTTGGGGGTTGGAAGAAAAAGAAAATTTAAAATAAAATTTTCTAATTTTCTTTTAAAAAAATCTCATCAGTTGCTGATTTTTTTGATTCCTTTTTTCCCTTTCTCTTCCCTTTCACCTTCTTTCTCTTTCTGTTCTGTCATGTACTAATCTACTACTTAAGAGATAGACTCTGGAATGAAATGGCCAGGGTTTGAATTTTGGCTCTGCCACTTCCTAATGGCATTCCCATTCCTTTGGGTAAGTAACTAACCCTCTGTGTGCACTAGCTTCTTCATTGGCAAAATAAAAAAATAACATTACCCATCTGATAGAGTTCTTATAAAGATGGAAACATTCATATATGTAAAGTGCTTAGAAGAGGGCATAGCACACTGTTACATGTTTTGACACTATTTTCCTATTATCTCAATAGGGCTATAATTTATAAGTAAATAATTGAATAATTTATATTCAATTAAATTATTCAAATGAATTAAATTATTCAAATAAGTATGAAAATATGAGATGTGGCTAGCCAGTTTTCCCAGCATCATTTATCAAATAGGGTTTCCTTTCCCCAACTTACGTGTTTGTATACATTGTTAAAGATCAAGTGTATATGTATGTGTATACAGTTCCTATAATTTTTCACTGATGGGGTGGATGATTTAAAAAATCTGGAGATCTCTCTTTGAGGCGATGAGAATCATTTTTATCTAACGACCATGACATTGGGTTGTGTAAGGACACAGTTTGTTGATGGCTCTGATTTTATACAAACGGAGCAGGTTTTAGTATCAACACTACAGAGAAAACATTCAAGATACAAAGAAACAAAGCCTCAGAAAGTCACCCAGCTCCTTTCTAATTATTGACATTTTCTGAGGCTGGTCTAACGGAGAGCTGAGCTGCAATGAGAACACAGAGAATTTCCAGTCTTCAGAGCCCTGAAAAAGCAAATGATTCTGGAATAATTGCACTCTCTGCATTCTAGTAACAGATTCAGAGAGAGGTTAATTTTGAAAATCAAGAAAACCTTGGAGATCCTTCAACTAAAAGAGTTTTTTTTCCAGGGGAAAGAGAAAAGGAATAAAGCGAAATTCATTTTAATTCAAGATATATTTGCCAGATACTATCATTCTCTTGGGCCTCCAATTCTCAGTGTTTCAAATTAGAACAGCCTCAGTTAACCCATTGTTTATCAGGCTGATGACTGACACCCAGCGTGGTCTCAGCCTTCCACTTTTGAGCTAAGTTCCCTTGGGAACCAGGTGTCTCTTGTGCCACTTCCCTTTCGTCCCCCTTCTCCCCATGGACTTGAAGTGCCTCTTCTTCTCTACCTAAGTGACTTGCAGGTTTGGGGTAGGGAAAGCGAAGGGTGGCCCATTTTCTTTCCAACCAGCCTTTCATGAACAGCAGATGGAATTCTACCTATAAGGGAATTCCAAGTGTGGGTTTTATAAAACTAAGCATTGGCTCTGGCTTATGGATCAGTAGCAGTCTCTGTGTAGAATAAAATGAAGTGTCTGTATCCCAACTCTTAGAAAATGGCCACCCTCCTTCAGCCACCCAGAGTAAACCAGATCATTAATTAGCCTGGCTGTGCAGGAGAAAGCTATGTGTAAATTCTCCAAAACAAAAGAGAAAAAACCCCAACCCCCCAAACCAGAATGATAACACTTCTTGACAACAATATTTACAAAAATTGTATTGAAAAAAAGATTTAAACATATACAGAAGTAGAGAGAGAAGCATAATGAACCCTTTTTGTACTCATCACCCAGGTTCAAAGATGACCAGTCATGGCCAACCTTGTTTCATTTACAGGTCCCCCTGGCATATCTTGAGGCAAGTCCCAGACATGGTATTATTTTATTTATACATATTAAAAAAGACCATTTAGGATATTGAACCATATGGTGAATGGTAAGAGGTAGAGGAAATCAAACTAAGTCAAACGAAAAGCATTAAGTGCACCTGTGAGATTATGTGAGACCTTTATAAAATAACTGCGTAAAAAAAATGGCCAAATGGTAATCAGTCTCTCCATCCTAAGGCAGCCACTAGGGGCGCCTCTGATCATGGGTCTCAGCAATCGACCAAGAAGTAAACTTCTTATTGTTATTTTTTTGTAGTGCTCTTTTGCACTCTAGTAATATTACAACCATGACTAAGGACACATTAAAGGAGGAGTAAGCTAGACACTGGAATCTGGTTGTAGTTTCAGGGGATTCTGATGTTCCCATGAGCTTGAAGTGTGTAATTCACTCTTGGAATGATGGAATTACTAATTCAGATATATCAACCAGAAATTTTGAAATTTCTGGGAAATAGTAGCTGCATTGGTATAGAAAAAATAATAATGGCCAATTTGCCTTCTAAAAAGGAATCTGCAGCCAGGCATGGTGGCTCAAGTCTGTAATCCCAGCACTTTGGGAGGCCAAGGCGGAAGGATCTCTTGAGCCCATGAGTTCGAGACCAGCCTGGCCAACATGGTGGAAACCCGTCTCTACAGAAAATACACAAAATTAGCCAGGTGTGGTAGTGCATGTCTGTATTCCCAGCTACTTGGAAGGCTGAGGTGGGAGGGTCGCTTGAGCTGGGGAGGTTGAGGATGCAGTGAGCTATGATTGCACCACTGCACCATCGCTTGGGTGACAGAGTGAGACTCTGTCTCTAAATAAATAAATAAATAAACAAACAAACAAACAAACCTGGTGAAGTTTCCAGTGGCCATTAAGTTACTCTCAATTGTCACCCTGCTTGAGAGAGCACAGTAGACATCGATTCCCTTTTCTTCCTCGCGATACAGTCTAAACAAGAAATGGCAAATGAGTGACTTTGTTTTTATTTTTGTTAGAAGCTTGAAATTACAGAATGGTTTATCCTGCACTTCTACACATTTGTTTTCTTCTTGGAGATCCTAAATAATTTCTTTATTTTTCATATTTCACTCAAACAATTCTATTTTTCTCTATTGCCATTATCTTAACACATCATGTTCAACTTCCTTCTGCTTTTTAAAAATTCTAATAATTTCCATTTGGTGATTAGTGCCACAGGAAAAGATACAGTTTTAAAATTAATACAATTTTTCTTTCACCTAAGTAAACCATCAAAGACAATGGAAAGGAGAACAAATGTGTTTTTCGAAAGCCAGGATTTTTTTTCCCATTGTGTCATATCAGCTCATTGCAGACAGCATGTATACAATTCACTTTTGACTGAATCATAATAAATATGAGACAATATGGTATAAACCACTTTTTTATAATACAATACTCACCAATAAATTCCACTTATAACCTTAAATCAAATTGGTGCAGATGCAAAAATTATGTAAAACTAGTGGTACCTGCTCCTGACCTTGTGGGGGCCCTCCCAGATCTTGACTCAATAAACTTTTTCTTCTCTAATGATCTGGCAGTTATTCCTATCAAGAGAATACAATGGGGGTGCTGAGAAGTGGGGAAGTGAAGCGGTGATTCAGAGACCACCAGGGCCCTTAAGAAGATTAATTTGTATGAGGTACCTGAAAAGTTGGAAAAATCTCAATGCATTTCTGAATACACATATTCATTTTGAGCTGATTTCTGTTCCTCTTGTGCCCTGTAAAATTTCAAGGAATGTAGTTGAGGTCTGGAGAGTTCCACAAAGAGATTAAGAGGTGCTATAAACCGAAGAAATAGTGGTTTTGTATAACTGTTGGGCATGAAATATTTTCAGTACCAAGATGTCCTGACTTTCAGTGTAGAAACTGAGTAAACACCTTGTAAACATTCAGGGAACATTTCTATTAATGCTCTTAATAATAGGGCACATGATTTAAATCTAAAAAGAACCTGTGTCTGTTATCTCGGAATAATGTGTGAGTCTGTTTTTATATTTTTTATATTTATTTCATAAGGTAATTGGTGACATGGCTTAGTTTTCTGTTAGACAGCGAGGTCTGATTTTGCATTTTGTTTGGGAGTCAACCCATTTTGGGCTCTCAATAAGCATGTTTATTTACTATTCATTGGATTTTATTATCCTAACAAAACACTTACACTTTCTCTACGTTTAAAAGAGGTTGGGTCCTTTATATTGGGTCCATATGAAACCCTGAAATCTTCTCTTGCAATGTGTCAGTCATTCTAAAGTGGAGAGAGAAAGACTATGTCTTGTCTCTTTCTGGCAGTCTAGACACTGGGCTCATTCTGTAGGGGCTTGAATGGTGATAGGGAGCTTCTGCCTTGTGGGGTGGTGAGGGTCGGGGAGTTCATGGAGTCTTGCCCAATATTTTGCTTATTTCTAGCTCAGAGCAGCCCCAGGGTGTGTGAGAAGCAGAGAGTGACTGAAGCAGACATAGAGTCAGGTGGCCTGCGATGCAACCTCATACCTGCTGCCTTAAGCTTCGTGGACCCGGGGACTCGGGCAACTACACTTACCCTCCTTGAGCCTCTGCTCCTCTCTGTAAAATAGGGATCACACTATTTATCTTCAGGGTAGATGTTAGGGTTAAACAAAAGGCCTTGCAAAGTGGTATGTAAAATATAAACAGTTATTTTACTATCATCATCTAGTTATATATAGAGTGGGCCAGTATCGCTGAGGGATACTGAGCTGCAGACTTATATGAGAGGGAAAGAAAGGGCTAGAATTACAGAGAGATAGTTGGGACCTGGTCTTGATCCCAGGTATGCCAGTTGCTTTTTGTTGGGTGTGGCAGCTGAATCCAAACTCTGTTCCTAGAGGAAAACTTTGTTTTATTGTTCTGCTGGTCTGAGGAATCCAAAGTGAGTAAGACCCAATCCCTGATTTCTTGGTTTGCAGATGCCCTACAGAGAGAGATTCACCAGGGCATATTCTTGTGGAACAGTTGTGGCTAATGAGACACAGGGAGATGTCTGTGAGTGCAGATTTACTTCCCAGATGAAAAAAAAACATGTTTCTTCTGATAATCTCCTTCCCACTTAACTGGAACAGTGGTGTGAGGGCATGATGTTAGAGTTCTGATAGCTACCTTGCAACCATGAGTCAATTAGCAAGAAGATGAAAAGCCAATATACTGATGATGGTTGATTGAAGGAAGGAAAAGGCATGAGTTTTGAATAATAAAATTGAGCTACTGAAACAGTCTTGAATTGATTCCCTTTCAGACTTCTTATTTTTCTTTTGGTTGAGAGCCACTGTTATTCAGGTTTTGAGTTATTTGTATATAAACTCATTGGCTAATGAAGTGCAATATTCAAAGCATTCAAAGCCGGGCATGGGAAATGTGGTGTGAGGAGAATGGGGAAAGCCTTTACAAAGTTAGGAAGGGTGAATAACAATTCAATGGACAAAGAAGAAAGGTCAGATGAACATTTCAATTACAAGAAACAGAATATGTAATGAGTCCAGAGGCACAGCCTTGCATGGAATGTTTTGGATACTGTAAGTGGTCTAGCTTGGTTAGATGCAGTGGTTCTCAGCAGGACTACACTCAAGGGATAATTAGTAAATGTCATAATGCCCAGACAGTGATTCTAGTGTTTAATGGAAGGAATACTAAATATCTCGCAGTGTAGGTTGTGAAACTAACACAGATATCAAGCAGGAAACCCATGTGGAAACATGATCTGGGCTGTCTTCCCTGTGGACATGACATCTCCTTTTGGGGAAATAAGACTTCATTCTTCAAATGCTGAGGAAGAAAAGGGGTGATTTCATTATTTAGGGGAGAGAGACTGTAAACATGCTTAAAGAGTGGCTGGGGTCCTCCTGACAGCCACTCCTTTGAATACCGTTAGAATGGTCTTCGTAAACATTTCAATTTCTCATTTAGAAATTTGTCATTTTTGACTTTTTTTTAAAAAGCCAACTCTGGAACAAGAAATAAACTATCCACATGAATGAAAAAAGTTGTTTTTATGTTTAGCACAGATCCAGTTCTTCATGCAATAGTTTAATTCTAATAGGAAAAATCCCAGGCAAAACTCTGAGGCTAGTGTAGTTGATTTTTTTTTTTTTTTTTTTTTTTTTAGGATTTTAAGGACTAAAGAGTGGACATATTTACAAATTAAAAGAGGTTGAAAGCTTGCTTTTTGATTACAAAATAATACATGCACATGATAAAACTATATAATCTATACAATGAATGCTTCCAACAATTTTCTTCTCCCCAGATAAACACTATTAATAGATTGATAAATTAAAATATATTTATATTGATAAAGCAACATGTTACTTCCATGCAGGATTGGATAAGAACTATTTTTACATTTTTTTGGGCAATGCACTATGTAGGGCCATCTTTTATTTTTTTTTTAATTCTTAATTTTTTTTTTTTTTGAGATGGAATCTCACTTTGTCACCCAGGCTGGAGTGTAGCAGGGCCATATCGGCTCACTGCAACCTAAGCCTCCTGGGTTCAAGCGATTCTCCTGCCTCAGCCCCTTCAAGTAGCTGGGCTTACAGGTGTCTGCCACCACACCCAGCTATTTTTTAAAAATATATTTAGTAGGGACAGGGTTTCACCATGTTGGCCAGGCTGGTCCTGAACTCCCGACCTCAAGTGACTTGCCCCCCTCAGCCTCCCAAAGTGCTGGGATTACAGGCATGAGCCACTACACCTAGCCAGAGCCATCTTTTAAATACACAGTGGAGACTTTTCCAGGAGGAGGTCAAGAGGAAGACTTCTGCTTTTTTTGTTTTCCAGGTTCATAGGGCAGAGCTAATACTCAGCTTGCATGAACCAGTCCAGCTGGCAGATGTGGTGAGCATCTCTTCTGATTGGTTGGGGCCTGTATCCAGTGGCTAAATATTTTGAATATTACCCCTCTACCATGGACTGAACTTTGTTCTTCTCACCAAATTAATAGATCGAAGCTCTAACCACTAAGTATGTGACTGTATTTGGTGACAAGGCCATTACAGAAGTAATTCAGGCTAGATGAGGTCATGCGGGTGGGGCTCTGATTGATAGAATTAGTGTCCTTATTAGGAGAGACATCAGAGCACTCATTCTCTCCTTTCTTCCTCTTGCTCTCTCTCTTCACCATGTGAAGAAACAGAGAAAAATTGGCCATCTGCAACCCAAGAAGAGAGCTCTTATCAGACACCAACTCTGCTGGCATCTTGATCTTGGACTTCCCAGCCTTCAGAATAGTGGAAAAACAAATTTCTGTTGTTCAAGTCCCCCAGTCCATGGTACTTTGTTATGGCAGCCTGAGCAGACTAAGACACCTCCCATTAAATATTAATTCTCCTTGAAAATTCCAGCAGTTCCTTTAGTCATCTTTAGGGTATGGTAACTTGAAAGAGATTTTTTTGGTGGCCATTTGCAGCTTATCTGTTATCTGTAATTACATAAAAGCAGATTGCAAGTTTAAATTTCGATTGCATCAAGCCTCCAGGTTCAGTGTATGCCACCTCTGTCCCCTCTGAACATCCTCTGGGAGAAGGCATTCCTACTAAAGGGGAATTCTTCATCCAATTCCCAGCCAGGGGATAACCTCAGCCCACAGCCCACAGCCCACAGCCCACAGACATCTTCCTTCCCCCTAGCCCCTAGAAAATCTTAAAGCGTGGGTAAAGAAAAAAGGAAAATCTTCTCCTTGGACATATCATGCTTCACATGCCTTGCTGTATGAAGATAAACCAAACAATCATTTGGGATAAATGTATCCTGGGGTGGGTCATTGGAAGGGGAGGAGAGACAGAAAGACAATTTAAGCCAAATTATAGTTGTAGCAAAAATTTGCATTTGTCCTTAATTTTCCATTAACAAACATTTGGTCTGGCTGTCCATGAAGGATATTTTCCTTTTGTGTGTTCAGAAATAGGTGAATGTGTTATTTAGTAAGTGTTGACAGAACACACATAAGCCAGGTGATGTTAGAACTTCCATTTTGTTTTGTTTTCAGTTTGGATTTATTTGAAATCTCTTGGCTTGTTGAAAATATTCTTAAAGAGAAATTGGCTTATCTTTCTTGGGGCTTTCTTGTGTTAACCTAAAGATGACTTTATTTTACAACCTATTAGATATATTTCTTGATAGGGCTCTTCAATATTTCTTATAAAAATAGTTTATTATTATTCACTTTTACTTCCTTTTGAATAGCTTTTGAGAGATTCCTTATGTACATATGAGATCTCTTTGGTTAGATTGAAATTTATTTCAATACATGACACAAAGCTATTTTTAAAAACTTATTGTGGGAAAAGTCCAAAGGATAGTTTACACATTGACATCCTTTGAAATGTGGGACAGATCCAAGCCTTCCTAAATAGTTGAATAGTTGTTTAATTTCTCCATCCCAGTATTCTTACCCAGTAGGATTTGCCTAGAGTGCCCTCATGACACCTGTGCACCTTGGTCTCGAAAATGACCAGACCATGTCTGGAAGTGAAGAAGCCTTTCTTTGCCATGGATGGCAGTCATTGCTCGAACTAACTACTGAAGGAATAAGGTTGTTCACTCTCATTCCCTGAGCCACGGGGCAAGGTAAAGATGAAAGCTGAATAATGTTTCATGGTCATGTGGTTTCACTGTAATAGTTAGGTGCTGATGTACCCCTTCCTCAGCACAAAGCCAAGATCATCAATGGGAAGGACTCTCATTCTCCATCAGTGAAGGGAACACTGTTTCCACATCCCATTCAGATTCAACAAATCTCATGTGCTCTCTTTTCTCATTAAAAAAAATCAATGAATTCTCATTTTATTTATAGGCCATTTATTCTCTTGGAGAAAACAAAACTGCAGAATCTTGATGCTGTGAGGATGTGGCTTCAGATGATGGTGGGGTTTTTGGTAAAGAGCCAGGAGGATTGTTTCTGTAGGAGAAATGTCAGCATTTTTCTTGTGGGGCTTTAATTGGAAATAGGATGGTGGTTCGGCCTAGAGAAGAGATCAAAATGAAACAAGCTGGTGTTTTCATCCTCGCCCCTTAATGGACCATAATCCTGGTCATAAAAACCCACCACTTAAACTTTGGCAGTCTGACTTTCCCAGGAAGCTTTATTACTAAGTATTAGCTTGAGTCAAGACATAGCTTCTCTGAGCCACATTTGAGCCAAGTCTACTGGTGAAGAGAATGCTTTTGTGGGCAAGTCAGTGCTTCCCTACGTTCCTGCAATAAGCTATGCGTGGTCTTCTGAGACTGCCTGACGTTTATCTGGGTGGAGAAAATATGCTTCAGCCCATTCCATACAAACCATATCTCTGGCTAATGACAAAAAGGGAAGTGTGGAGAATTCCGAGCCACAGGTTTTTCCAAGAGTGGCAAGCCAATACCTAATCATAAACTACTTTAGGAACTTTGTCCACGCATTGAGTGAATTCAGTGTGCTCTGGATAATCTCGTGCAGAGGAGTCAGGACCTGCAGGCCTATGGGGAATGGTGTTCCTAACCAGCCCTCACTCACTTATGCCTTGTGCTTGATCTGTTTACCTTTGTGCCAATCAGAGCCACCCTGGGCATTCTTGACCTTGGCATTTGGCCCTGGACATTTCATGGTCAACCCGATCGGTTCCATCCGTCCTGCCAATCAGTTCTTCCCCCATGCAAGCAGCAGCATGCTGAGCAGGCATCCACAGTTCTTGCTATATCCGCCAACTTCTCTCCATAATAATAATAAGTGGGATTTGCTCCAGTGAAGACCCATTCATGACTACTTTATGTAGCTTGAATGTCAAAAGCGGACCCACTCCAGGAACTACCTAGACTGAGGATAAGCCATTATTTCTATGATTTTAGCAAAAACAATTCATGTCCAAATTAACTCTCCCCCCCCTTTTTTTTTGTAGGTGCAATAAACTTCTGGTCATTCTTGTAGCTTAGAACATTTAAAAATGCATTAGAAGATGAAGGGTTTTCATTCAAGTTGACTAAGTCTTATTTTTCCAAATATATGATTAAAGCCTTGGATTTACGTTACCCTACTTGCCCCAGAGCACTTCGTGGATCCCCCAGATGAATGCTGCTTGCTAGGCTGCATCCATGCAACAGTGGTGGGGTGAGAAGCCAGCCTGGCCCTGCCTGGCGAGCTTTCTGAGGATGAAGTGAAAATCATTTCTGTGTCTGAAATGAGAGGGGGGATATTGTGTAGCCAGGAGGAAATTATCCACGTTGGATTTGGGCCAGGCCAGTAGGGTTCATTTGCTCCTCTTGCAAAAATTACCATCTGGTCTTTAATGACCCAGAGTGGTCAGGCTGGCATTAATTTACACCTCATCCCAGGGAGACACCTCTGAGAATAAGCATGCCTGTTAATGTAATACGGTTCCTTGGCTCCAAGGGAAGGAAGGGTGTGGATGCTAAGTAGAGATGGGAACTGTTTGCTCAGAAGAGAATGTATTCCAGAACGAAGGCAGGAGTTCACAAAAAGGCCACCCTTCGAAATAGAAGCCAGTGAGAACCAACACAAAACGATGAGCCCAGACACTAGTCATGTGCTGAGTACATTGGCAACATTTACCTGTTCATTTGGCAAAGGCTTGTGGAAGGCTCACCAGGCAGCAGGCACAGTGCTAGTGGCGTAATTGCATACAGAGATGAATGGGCTGTGGACTCTGCTCACAGCTTAAGGGGAATGTGGATGCCGGCATGTGCTTTCATAGAGGCATATTCAAGATGCTATCACAGCACAGGTAGGGCAGAAAGACTTTTCCTGGTGGTGGAAAATGTAAAGTGAATCAAAGTAAGGGGTTTTCCAAATTCATTGAAGGTAACTGTCAGGAAGAAATGCTTCAATATGACATTTAAAAAAAAACTATAATAATGGTTTATATTCATTTGGTCCTTCCTACAGGTCGGTTGCTGTTCTAAGCACTTTGCATATGTAATAAACAACATTAATCCTCCCAACAGCTCTGCAGAGTAACTGCTATTAGTATTTCCATTTTCCAGTGGAGGGAAACAAGGCACAGAGAGATAAAGCAACTTGGGCAGGGCCGACCAGATGTGGCAGAGTCTTGATTTGAACCTGGAACAGGACAGAAACTTATATAAAAAGATATGAGAAATAAATCATACAAAATAAAAAATTATCTTGTAAAACAATACAATTTTGGTTATTAACAAAGAACTATATTTTTTAGAGACAGGATCTCGCTCTATCAGTCATCCTGGCTGGAGTGCAGTGACATGATCATAGCTCACTGCATACTCGACCTTCTGGGCTCAAGTCATCCTTCAGCCTCAGCCTCCCGTGTAGCTGGGACCACAGGCACATGCCATCATGCCCATCTAATTTTTAATTTTTTTGTAGGGACAGGGTCTTGCCATGTTGTCCGTGCTGGACTTGAATTCCTGGTTTCAAGTGATCCTCCTGCCTCGGTCCCCCAAGGTGCTGGGATTACAGGCTTGAGCCACTGGGCCTGGCCTGTATATTTTCTTAATATTAAATACATGAATAAAGAGACCAAATCACCTCGTGATTCTTTTGTTTTGACCAATGGAATATTTCTTGTGTTATTATGAGGAGAAAATGAAACATAGTTAATTATAACTTTGAAGCAGTCTTATTTCAATAGCTGTTAAAATCATTCTGTCCAATATAAATTTCTGTAAACTCTATAAATAGTTGAAATAAACTAGTTTTTAATAAATCAGTAAATTTGAAAAATTCAGTGAATTGGGCATTTAGATAAATGGATCATTCAGCAATTGATTTTCAAGTAAATCAGATTTTGATGAACTGTTTTTCTGTTATTGCTTTAGAGCCAATTCTCACACCTGGGAGACAATAGGCAAGGCTCAGCAAAGGCTTCCTCTCCTACCTGTAGTCTGCGGACTGGGAAGACAATTTATTTCTAAGCACAATGACACTGTAAGTGGCAACCAAAGAGATCTGCCAATAGGATGTGACAAAGAAGCAGCAAGGTGGGTCTGGAAAAGAGAGTTTAGTGCTAAAATTTATGAATGAGCAAATTCAGTGTTCAAACCCAGCTCTAACTCCAAATTCCATGGCCTTGCTATGGAATGCCTCACAAAAACATTGTTATATGAGCGTCGAGATTCCAGTAAATATCTTGCATGGAGGCAGAAGAATAGATGGAGCTCTAAAATGTCATAAGGGCTCCTTCCTGGGCTAGCTTTGTAGAAGTCTACCCATGGTGTCTTATCTTTTAAAAGCACCATGCAAAGAGGGCCGGAGAGAAGTGTGAAGGAGATAAAACAAAACAAAACAAAGCAATGAACCTACTCATAGCTCTGAAGTCAGTAATCAATGATTGTATTAGGCCATGTTTTTTGCATTGCTATAAAGAAATGCCTGAGGCTGGGTAATTTATAAAGAAAAGAGGCTTAATTGCCTAATGGTTCTGCAGACCATACATGAAGCATAGTAAACAGCTGCTTTTGGTGAGGCCTCAGGAAGCTTACAATCATGGTGGAAGGCAAAGGGGGAGCCAGCATATCACATGGTGAGAATGGGATTGGGGGAGAGGTGCTGCACACTTTTAAACAACCACATCTCCTGTGAATTGAGTGAGAACTCATTTATAACCAAGGGGATGGTGATAAGCCATTCAAGAGGGATCTGCCTCCATAATCCAATCACCTCCCACCAGGCCTTACTTCCAACACTGTGAATCACATTTTAACATGAGATTTGCCAGGGACAAACAACCAAACCATATCAATGATGTTAAAAAAATGATACTGGCTGGGCATGGTGGCTCACACTTGTAATCCCAGCACTTTGGGATGCTGAGCTGGGTGGGTCACTTGCAGTCAGGAGTTCAAGACCAGCCTGGCCAACATGGTAAAGCCCTGTCTCTACCAAAATACAAAAAAAAAAAAAAAAAAAAAAAAAAGCTGTGCGTGGTGGTGGGTGCATGTAATCCCAGCTACCCAGGAAGCTGAGGCAGGAGAATTGCTTGAACCCAGGAGGTGGAGGTTGCAGCGAGCTGAGATCACGTCACTGCCATGGATCCTGGGTGACAGAGTGAGACTCCATCTCAAAAAAAAAAAAAATACTAACTCCTCTGACATCCTGCTGGAGGAAGCAAGAGATGGGCTGTGCGACCTTCTCCAGCCCCTTCCATTCTTTTAAGACTGACAGCTGCTGGATATTCTGGGACCAGTTTGTTGTACCAATGACTTGGCCATACTGTCTGTAAGCACTGCCAGGGGAGTGGCTTCCCTGAAGTGTTTCCATAGATGGTTCCATCTTAGCATTTTCATACCCACGCTCTGTAGAGTTTCCTAAGGAAATTCTTTGGAATCCGTTCTGCCAGTTTTCAGGCACACCATTCCAATGTATTCAAGTTGGGTCTGGCATCACTACACATCAAGTAGGTGGCAATGCACAAACTCAGCACTGCTCTGCCCAGAGTGCATGCATCTGGTTTGCAATCAGAACAACAATGAGATTTCATTAGGGTATAAGGCAAGTTCTAAAATGTACTCTCCTGCCAGAGTGCCTTGATGATAATAAATTCGAGGCACTAACGTCATGCTGGTTAGACTCTCTTGAAGACAAGCCCTTCTTCCAAGAATGTGGTAATGTGTGGGCCTCTCTCTTGGATATTTTTGCATTTCATACCTATCACATGTGCCTTGTTGTGGATCTCTACTTTTCTTTCCTATAGAACCTTTTAATAAAGGATGACATTTTTAAAACAGAGAGTATTTTCTCCAAAATCCTCTCTGGTGGCTGTCTAATGAAATTTTTTATTAAGGATAAAAATAGGCTGCCAACACTGGAGACATTCTTTAAACAGGGTTACCACTCACTAGAGGCCCAAGAGGATGTGTTCAAAATGCAGGCTTGTAAGAGACAAAGCTTTTGTGGCCATAAGAGCTATTCTGCTTCAGAGTTGTGAAAATTTGTTTTTGAAACTATTTTTTTGTGGATTTACAATACTGTATCGGCCTGGCAACAAGGAGCTTATGCAGTTTGGCAAGAATTTTTTCACTACCCTTCTCCAAAAATCATCTTCATTACAGATCACAGAAGCCTCAGAGATCTCCATTTCCAATGACTGGCAAAGTATGGTACAAATTAAACAGCTCTGGTGGTGTACAGACAACTGCCAACATTTTCTTTTCTGGGGCTTTTATTTTCAAAAGGGCAAAATTGGCCCTAACCATATGTATTTTATACATCTTGTGTGTATCTGTACAAGGATAGTTAATCCAAACTAAGCAATATAACATTTTTCCCACCAGAAATTTGGTAATATATACAAAGATTGCAGCTGCCCATGGGTCTGTTTTGCTTTGCAAGCTGTCTTGATGGACAAGGCTCTATTTTTAAGCTAACACTTTATTTTCATTTGTCAATGCAGTTTTAGCCTTGAAATAATACTTATAAAATGGAAGCATTTTTATAGTGCTCCAAATAGAAGTTTCAAGAAAAAAATTGCAACTATTAAAAATCATCTTGGTCTCTCATTTCCAAGATAGTAATTAATTTAGAAACATTATCAATTTATTTTTTAATGCCAAAACTTTCAGTTTGGTTGCCTGACTGTGCATTTGCTATTTAAAAATAGAAAATGGAAATAATTTGTGCATAGGTTATGGTGTATTTTGGAAAAAGACCTATGATCTGGGAAGTGGTATGTTGGTTTGCATTGCAAAGGAATAAGTGAATGAATACAAAAGTGTTTGTTCAATGTGTCTCTGAAGTAATAATTGAACTTGAGGAAAACGTCATATTGAGGTTTTGAGAGGCTAGGGAGGTGAGAAGAAGAATCTTTCAAAACAAGGGGAAATCTCAGGGGAAACATTCTGGAAACGATTTCATCTCAGAAATTCACACAGTGACAGACACATCACCGAGGAATGGTGGTGTGGATGGCGCAGTAAGAGGAAATAGTTGGAATGTAGACAAATGTTTTAAAAGCCATGATTGGATTTGTCAATAAACCAAGAATAAGAAATGCTTTGTGCACAGTAATAAATATAAAATATGGTTTATTTGCAAAAGCCAGCTGCGTATAAGCCATAGCCTTCTGCTAAAAAGTTAGTTCTAGAAAGCAAAAGGAGGAATTTCTGTCATTCCTTATGATCTCAAAGGGATGCTGGAGAGAAGAGCACAGCATTTGTCACTTGCTTTGAGCATCAAGTGCAATAGTTGAGCTGAAAAGTGAGAGGAGCACTCTGGAGACATAATTTCCAATGAGGTTCTTTTCCCATGTCCACTAACAACTCTAACCACAGACACACATGCTTATGCTTTAAAACATTCTCAAAAGGGTGCTCCATTTTCACAGCAGAAACCCTTTGCTGAATTCAAAAATAGGTTTTATTAATTAATGAGTCATCACTCTGAATTGCCCTACTGACCTGGATATATTCTTTATAAAATGCACTTCCCTTTAAGTTAGAAGATAGGCATGCATCTTTTTGTTATTATTTTTTAGAGAAAATCAGAATTTTTATTCTAGTTTTCTAGTGGCAGATCTTTAAAAAAATTTTAATGTAAAATTTCAAACCCCAAACAGAAGGAGAAAATAGACTATAAAGAAACCCTGTGTATTCATTATCCTGCTTTAGCAATTACTGTATTTTGCCAATCTTGGCCAAATCTTTATAAGGTACAAGTGTCAGGTTATACTTTTTATATTTAGACATATTCCTGTAAAGAGGCATATAAGTTGAACTATTGTAAATTTATTGGGAAATCTTGCTCTTAAAAATTATCTTAAGGGAGGTCCATTGGCTAAAGTGAATAATCATTCCCTTTTCTGTTTTTTAGAGTAAATGCTTTTTGTCCTCCCTCCCTATCTCTTCTCCTCCCACTCCCCACTCCTCCCTCCTCCCTCCCTTCGTTTTGTTTCAGCAGGGAGTACTTTTTGCAATATCTTGGACTGGGAAGTTGTCCTTTTCCATAGGATTATGCAAGCTGATAGTTTCAGTGGGAAAGAGGTAAAGAGTGTTATGAAGAGGATTTAAAAAATATATATCTGTGTGTGTGGCTCATGTTTTATGGTCAATCTGGTAAAGCCACTTACTTCCAGCATTAGTAGCAATCACATTTTGATTCCACAATTGCCCACTTTACATTTAACTCAAGATTTCACCTGCTAGGAAGTCAGGTCGAAGTTGTCCCTCTTAGGGACTGAATGCCTCTGGTGCTTACCAGGGTTTTGGAGAACACAGCCTGTTTCACTGAAGTCTGGGCGTGGCTCTCTCCTCGGGATAGAAATGTATGACTTCTAAAGCACTGTGGTGGACCCTGCTAGAAACCTTCCTAATACCCATTCTTTCCACACTGACAGAATCCTAATCCTGTTTGAGGTGGCAACATCCCCACCTAAACCACTGTATGTCCCAGCTTTCCCAATGAGACATGAGTAGAGGTTAGCTGGGGATTTGGGGGAAAAATTCTGCTTTTCTCTTGTAGGCTGGTGTCCCATCCCCTTTTCCTTTTGTGTGGATGGGGTAACACAGGAGGACCGCTATCTCATGACCATGAGGTAAGAAGCGTGAGGAGTAGATGAGAGAGGGAGGAGGCTGGGACCCAGCTCCTGCTGAGGAATTGCTACACCTGCCTGCACCAGCCACCTCAGGATTTCTTGCTATGTTTGAGAAATAAGTCCTCTTTGATTAGAGTCAGCTTTCTGTTACCTGTGTAGAAAGGCAATTTCAGATGGACCAATGCATAATATATAGGAAATCTTGCCGTTTCTTAACTTCAACCTTGGGTAACATCATTGTGCATGTCTTGAGTTAGGGAAACTCTCTGAGAGAAACATGAGCAGGACTCAGCCCTCCAAGTAGTGAATGTTTCTTGAAAACAGCCCATATTTTCTTCCAAGTGCACACTGAAAATGTTCCTTAAAAATTTCTCATTCCTAGGTCTAGGCTCACAAAGTGAATCTGAGAACTGAGGAAATTGCTTAGAGAGCTTGCCTTCCTGAACGCTTTCACAGGACTAATCATATCATTGAGTCACAGATGATTTTTAGACATGTTACGGGGATCATTTTCCTTGGTGATGTGAATTTGCTTTCAATGTTTACATGCACTACATAAATAAAATAATCTAGGAAATTCAGGTTTGAGTAGCTCTACACTTAAAAATGCTATAGTTGTTTAGTAGAGGCGGTGCCAAATAGGGTGGCTTCTTCTGAGGTGAGTAAATCAGGCATGGGATGGTATCACTACAAGGCCTTCAAATGCTCTGACAGCAATATGTAAAGGCCATTAAAGATTTTTTTTTTGAGAAGTGACAGATTACCTAACACAATAATCCATGCTATTGGACAAATTGGTTTGCAAAGAATACAGCTGGCTTTGTTTCAACACCACTAATGCTATGAACGGCAGCAGCAAATGATACCTGGAGGGCAGGGGCCCTTGTGTGGCAAACCTGGCTCTGGGCCAGCTCAAAGAACGTTTTCTTCTTGTTTTTTTTTTTGTCTACATTTGGCACATGGCAGCCACATAAGGGCTGTTAACATCAGATGTTGTGTAAATCTAAACAGGTAAAAAATCAGGATCAATTTTTTAAGATAGAGAAGTTTCTAGCAATTCATCTTGAACACAGAGCTCTGGCATTCCTCACTCTCTGTGAGGCCTCCTGTTGCAGCAGATAATTTATGACTCCCACATCTTGGCATTTCATTAAAACCCAAAGCATTTGACAAACTGTATTTTCAGAAAGTTTTTTCTGTGAGTTGGTTTCTAGCAGGAGGAATTTATGATGAGTTGACTTAATCCTTGCTTTTTGGAGGCGTCTAAAAAAAGTTCTTTCTATAAACAGCAGAATTGCGTGTAGGGGATGGCAGACCAAGCAATGGCTAGGATGTCCTTGTGAAAGAAACCTCACCCAGTGCCGTTGTAAAGGCTCCTGTGTGCTGCCCAGCTTTCGCGTCTACCTCCTGAGCTAATCGTGCTGTCTGGAGGTTGGCAGGCTTCCAGCCTTACCTGGACCAGTTTTTCTCCCAAACCCGGGTTGCCCGTGTATTCACTTATTACAACTAACCACTGTGAAATCATTCACAGACTTTGGAAATCACATATGTAAGGTGATTTATTTATATATTTTGACTAATAATCTTAACTTGTCATTTCGTTTTTAAAAGTTGATAAACGGACTGGGAGTTGGAAGAGGGAGCTGTTCGTATTAAATTTATAACTCTGCTTCTTGGCATTTTTGGGTTGGTTATTGCTCTTGGATTTCTTTTCTTTTTTTTTGGTTAGAAACGTGTGCATGTGTGTGTGTGTGTGTGCGCGCGCGTGTGTGTGTGTGCATGAGTGCGTGCGTGTGTGCGTGTGTGTGTGCGTGCGTGTGTGTGTGCGTGCGTGTGCGTGTGTGCGTGTGTGTGTGTGCGTGTATTGGGGTCTCTTGCTTGCTCCTTCTGGTTTCGCTCAATATGTCAATATTGTGTTACACAGAAAATTTTTGAGAGGTGCAGCCTTCACAGAATTTTTATGCACTAAGAAAGAGGAAAACTGAAAAATGTGACTATAGCATTTTGTTAGTGTAATTTTTGCCTTTTCTTGCTGTATATACACAATGTAAAGTTAAATGGCATTTCAGCAGTGATTCAGTTATTTTGACAGGCAAAATAGAAAATTCAGACTCTTAAATGTATTTTCTTGTCTGTTTCCCCAATTATCGTCATCTATGTGGAATTCAGTGATGGTCACAATTCCACTTCACTTTGAGCTGAATACACATCGCTTCTTCTTACATCTTTCTTGACCAAGAGAAATGAACGGGGAGGTGTGGGGCAAGTGTGTAGATATTTCATATTACTGTTCCAATTGCTTGAGGGATAATATGAGTAATACTGGTTACTTATGTTGACTGAATGCACAGTTGACTGGTCTCCTGCAAGTCTTGGCCTGTACAGACATAAGTCCATGTAGCTTGGGTTAAACAGCAAGTACAGGCAAAGAAAATTAGCGATGTGGCAATTATCCGGATAATTCAGATTTAAAACACTACTTATCCTTGAAATGGTTTCAAGGGAAAAATGGTTTCGTGGGGGACTTATTTTAGATCAGGATGTGGGAACTTTCTGTAAAGGGCCAGATAGTACGTATTTTAGACTTTGCAGACCTGACGGTCTCTATTGCAACTAGTCAACTTTCCAGCACAAAAACAGCCATAGAAAATACTTAAAGGGGTGGGTATGGCTGCATTTCAATAAAACCTTATTAATAAAAACAGGCAGTGGATCAGTTTTGGACAGCTCTCTTTAGATATTCTCTATGGGTCTTTATTCTCTAAGTTGTGTAATCACTAGATCACCAGTGATTATTCTGCCTCGTGGGAGTGGAAAGCACACATGTGTGTGTTAAGTATGTGTGTATACAGATCTGATCAATGCTATTTATGGATGTTAATTTGAATCAGGCTTAAAAAAACCCTGAAGCATCTCAAACTACTCGGTTTCAAAATTCAAAATGTTTTACAAAGCTTTTCTCCTGTCAATCTTTTCAATTGTTCCAAGCCTTCTCGTCTATGTGCTGTAGAGAGCAAGGCCGAGAGTGATGACAGACAGTGGGAAGGGCTGTCTCAGAGGTAGAGAATGAAGGATGGAAAACTGACACCTTCTAGAAATTGAAGAAGACGACATGGTCTGGACTGTCTGGAGAAGCCAGTAAATGGGACGTTTAAGCTGAATTAGGGTGTGCAGGCTTTTTGAGGTGTATTTATCTGTCAGGGATGGTTACTGCTTTTGTCTACCCCATTCTTGCTCCATGATCCATAATGACTTAGTGGGCACACAGCACTGGCCAGGAGAATCAGGGGCCTTCCCAGGTGTTCGAGGCGGTTCTGGTGGTGAGGATGTCTTTCTATTCAGATTGGAAAGTCTGAGTTGTGCAAGTCAGAGTTGTCTCCAGCCACGCTCCCTGAAGTGTAGAAAGCCCTTCGGCAGTAGACAGCGTGGCACCAACAGCCCGCAGAGCGATGAGATGAACAGAAAGTGTCACCTCTGATCTCTGAAGCTCTCCTTCGACTCCGTGAACTACCCAGTACCTTCCTGATCACCCCCTTTATTTGATTTAGCTATTTTTATTTGGGAATTTTACAGCCATACTCAAACAGTCCTGACTGTTTTTTACCATCTGATTGGTAAAGTATCTGTCTTCAAATGTCAAGTTGTATATAAAATCTCTATTTTCATAGAAAATCTGTTTCTTTTTAACAAAACTGATGTGGCTATATTCTTGTTACATTCACTATGTTCCTAAGAGAGGCAAAAGATACCTTCCAATATCTTATTAGGAGGAAATATATAATTCTATCTGGAACTTTGTGACTTTGTATGCACATACTCACAAGACACACAACCACACCTACCTACTCTTTCTTTGGAGTAAAAGTCGCTATTTGGAGACGACTACTTTCTACAGACTTCAGAATGAACAAATAATAAAAATAACAAAGAAAATTTCCAGAGAGGTTGAAGCCACTGTAGCAGAACCCAGCAGTTGTGTTAAGAATGTTTTCATTGCTCTAAGGGAATTTCTTCTACTTTGGATTCACAAAACCATATGCCTGGTCTCCTCTAACAAAGTGAAACAGAAGCTATGACAGACTTCACAACAGAAAGTCAAGTGGAGAGCTGGAAATGAATGTAATCAGTGTTCACAAACAAGTTATAAATTTCCAGGAAGAAAGATTCCATTTGACATATTAATTTTTTTGCATGAGGCAGTCCACAAAAATCTTGATAAACAGTGTATTTCCCAGTGTCCACTGGACTCTGTGCAATGTGGTCCAAGCCAAAATGGACACAAATTTATGAAAGAAAACTAATCTTTTTGATTCTCAATAGTCAAGATATTCTTTTGACTTTTTATAACTCATACACAGCAAAGTTTACAAATCTTAAGTGTGTAGCTTACTGAATGAATTTTCATCTGTGTAGAGATCCATGAAACCACTACTCACATCAAGAGTTACAGTATTTCCAGCATTCTAGAAAGTTCCCCTATGCCCTCTCTATATGAATATCCCCACCAAAGGCAACCACTATTCTGAACTCTAACACCGTAGATTACTTTGGCCTGTTCTTAGGCCTCATATAAATGGAACTGTAGGCTATGCATTATTTTAGGTTTGACTTTTTTTGCTCTACAGTATGTTGGTGAGAATCATCCACACTATTGAGTATAGCAGGATACTTTATTTTTATTGCTGTGTAATAGTCCACTGCACGAATATACCACAAAGTATTTAACTGTTTCGTTGCTGATAGAAATTTGGTTGTTTCCTGTTTGGGGTGATTGTACATTAAGGTGCTAAGAATTTTCTTGTACATATCTTTGAGTACACACATGTACTCTTTTCTCTTCATTAATATACCCGGGAATGGAATTTCTGGATCATAAAGTAAGTATGTGTTTAGCTCTAGAAGATACTGGTGAGCAGTTTCCAAAGTGATTGTTCTAATTTACAGTCCCACCAGAAGTGCATGAAAGTTCCATTTGGTCCATATCCTCATCAACATTTGGCACTGTAAGTCCTTTTAATTTTAGCCCTTTTGATGATTGTATTAGTCTGCTCAATCTGCCATAACACAATACCATAGACTGGGTGGCTTAAACAATAGAAATTTATTTTCTGACAGTCTGGGAGGATTGAAATCCAAGATTAAGGTGCTAACAAATTTGGTTTCTGGTGAGGGCTCTCTTTCTGTCTTATGATAGCTGCCTTCTCTTTATATCATCTCCTGGCCCTTTCTCTGTGCGTGAGTATGAGAAAGAGCCCTCTGGTATCTCCTCCTCTTATAAGGATGCCAGTCCTACCAGATTAAGACCCTGTCATTATGACCTCATTTAACCCTAATTTCTTATCTAATTTCCCAAGCAAAGCATCATCTCCAAGTACCATTACACTGGGAGCTGGGGCTTCAATATATGAATTTTGAAGGCCATTTGGATGGCCAGTAAGCATATAAACCTGAAGTGCCTGCTTAAGTTTTAAGCCCATTAAAAAATTGGTTGTCATTCTCCTTATTGATTTGTAGGAGCTCTTTATATATTCTAGATGCTAGTTTTTTTGACAGATACGTTAATCACAGATATCTTCTCCCAATCTACAGCTGATTGTTAATTATCTTCATCTTGTGTTATGATGAACAGAAGTTCTTAATATTAAGGAAGTCTAGTTTTTCAAACTTTTATAGTTTGTGTTTTTAGTGTTTAAGAAGTTTTTGCCCATACCAAGTTTCTGATAAATTCTCTTAAGCTTTCTTCTAGAAGCTTGTTTTAACTTTCACATTTGAGTCTATGTGGTACCTTAAATTAATTTTCTACTATAATGTGAGGTAGAGGCTCAAAGTTTATTTTTTTTTCTAGAGGAAGATCCATTTGACCCAGAACCATTTATTTTAAAAGCTCCCCACTGAATTACAGTGTATTTTTATTGTAAATCAGATGACGACTATATGTGGGTCTATTTTTGGGTTCTCTGTTTTGTCCCATTGGTCCATTTGTCTTTGTCTGTGCCTCCATCACTATCTTTACTACTGTAGCATCTTACATCTTGTTATCTGATTGTGTAAATCCTCCAGATGTGATTTTTAAGATTGCCATGGCCAGGTCCTTTGCATTTTCATATACATCTTAGAATCAGCTTGTCAGGTTCCACAAAAATCCTGCTGGAATTTTTATTAGGATGACATTGAATTTTTAAGTTAATTTAGGGAGAATTTATACTCTAACAATGTTGAGTCTTCTAATGCATGAAAATGACTTATTCCTTAATTTATTTAAGTCTTTCAAAATTTCCCTCAGCAATGCCTTGTAGTTTCTGGTATATAGATTTTGTACATTTTTGTTAGGCTTGTTCCTAGGTATTTTATGATTTTTAATACTATTATATTTGGTGTTTTAAAAATTTCATTTTCTAATTATTTTCAGTAATTATGCAATTACTTTTTGTATCCAACAATCTTAAGTTACCTTAATAAATTGAATAGTCTATAGTTTCATTTGGATTCTCTATGTACACTTAATCATCTCCTCTATGAATAATGTTTTACTTTTTTCTTTCAAATCTTTTACTTTTATTTATTTTTCTTGCCTTATTGTCTGGGTAAGAGCTCTGCTATAATATTGAATAGAAGAGATTCAAGAGTATTTTCTTGTGTTGTTTTCAGTCTCAGGGGAGAGTGTTAGATGAGTTTTATAGGCATCTTTTATCTAATTAAGGGTTTCTTTGCTATTCTTAATTTGCTAAAAGTTTTTTTAAGTGATGAACAGTTGTTGAATTTTATCAAATGCATTGTCTGTGTCTATTAAGAGGAATGAATAGATTTTCTCCTTTATTATGTTATGTGGTGAATTACTTTAATTTATTTAGTATGTTAAGCCAACTTTTTTCATTCCTGGAATAAATCCCATTTGGTCATAATGTATTAATTTTTGGCTGTATTGTTGAATTCAATGCACTAATATCTTGCTTAGGATTTTTGCATCTGTAATCTCCCTTTCTTATATCAGATTCTGATATCAATGTTATGCTCCTCAGAAAAAAAACTAGGAAGGGTTTCTTCTTTCGCTATTCTTTGGGAAGATTTGCACAAAAATTCACAAATGAAACCATATGGGTACCCGGCTTTCTTTGTGGATGTCTTTAAATTATGAATCCAATTTCTTGAACAGCTTTAAGAGTATTCACATTTTCTATCTCTTTCTGAGTCAATTGTAAATAGTTTTCTTCCAGAATTCATTCATTTCATTTAAAATTTCAAATGTATTGTTGTAAAGTTCTTTATAACCTCCTCTTATTGTGTTTTCAGTGTCTGTAAGATGTGTAGTGAGGTCCTGTTTTTCATCTTTGGAATTAGTTACCTGTGTTTTCTCTTTTTCTAAATTTATCTTGCTGGGAATTTATAAACCTTGCTAATTTTTTCAAACTACCAAACATTTGTGTTTGTTGATTTTTCTCCATTGCGTATTTATTTTATCTTTCATTAGTGTCTGTGCTTAACTTTATCATAGCTATTTTAACATTTTTACTTGTGCTTAATTTGCTACTTTTTCCATAAGCTTTTTGAGACAGCAACATATTAATCTTCAGCCTTTAAAAACTTCAACAATATATGTATTTACCTAATTTAAAAAATATTTTTAACACATGCATTTAGTTCTAGGAATATTCTTGTAGGCACTGCTTTAGCAGCATCCCGCAAGCCTTGATATGTTGCATTTTCACTGGGTTCAGAATATTTTCTAATTTCTATTTCTATTCCTTCAATGACCTGTGGGATATTTAAATGTGTGTTGCTTGATGTCTAAATGTTTGGTTATTTCTTATCTATCTTTCTTATATTGATATCTCATTCAATGCTACTATGATCAAAGAAGATAGTTTAATTTAAATCTTCTGAAATTTGTTGAGACTTATTTTATGGACAAGTTTATGGTTTATTTTGGTAACTGTTTTATAATCACTTGGAAAGCATGTGGGTTCTCCAGATGTTGGGTGGGGTGTTCTAAATATGCCAGTTAGGTCAAGTTGACTAATCATGTTGTTCCAGCCATCTTTATTTTTTGCTGATCTTTTATCTGCATGTTCTATCAGTACTGAGAAAGGTGTATTAAGGTTGGTGCTACTCTGTCCAGCTGCAGAGGCTTACCTGACTTTACGGAATATGTGCATGGCACTTCCTGGAGTCATAATCAGAACTCATGCTGAGTATGAATGTCAGCCCTAGGACTTGGGCCTCAATGGACTGGACATCTCCAAGATGAGTCAGAGGCCTGTGTTGAAGATTCAGTGCCACGTATGAATGACAAATCAACCTCTGTCAATTATATAATTGTAATTGTAGGATTGTAATGGTAATTTGGGTAGGATTTTTGATTTATTTGGTCTGCTATTTCTCCTTCTTTAAGTCAGACCACAAAAATGCTCACCCTTTCCAGGCTACAGAGAATACATGAAGGCCCTGGCAGTGGTCTATGTGAAGACAGCGAGAAATGGAAATGTGACTGAACAGAAGGCAGATGCTGGGAGTTACCTAGGAAGTACCTTCTACCTGTAGAGAACTGTTTCCTCAGCAAATTCTGATTTTGGAAGTGGAGCCTGACTCTGCCTGAAGCATGGGTTCAAGCATCGCCCCAAGTCCCTTTCTTCATGGTGAACACTTTCTAGATAGGCGTATATGCTGTCTCCAAATTGTCCAGTGCTGTGGGCTTGGTATTTGTGACGGACCAACAAGTATGCATAGACTTCTTTGGAGCATCAGGCTGGGGAAGAACAAGTTTTTGAATTCAGAAGACCTAAAATTAAATCCTACTCTGGCACTTTCTGGTTATCTGACCATGGGCAAAACTACAACCTCTTTAAGCCTCACTGTTTTCATTTGTAAAATTGGATTTACAGGATTTATGGGTAGGATGAAATAAATAGGAAACTCCTAGAGCTACGTCTGGTCAAAGAGATAATCAATACATGTTACTTCCTCCTCCTTGCTTTCCAGTCTCTCAAGTGAAATAATTGAAGAATGTCCCTACCTTTGAGGTTAGTGTTGAAGACTGAGATTGGAATTGGCTGAGGAACCTAGCCCTGGGAAAAGGCTGGGAATATAAGCGGTCTGGGTTGACAGGTCCAAGGCCTACGGAACATTGAAGTTTTCCCACAAAAGGAAGGGGGACCAGTTCTCAGCTGTACTAGACCCTGCTCCTTCCCTTAGTTTATGCTGACACAGTTAAGCCTCCCAGGAGAATTATAAACCAGCCCATCCAGGAAAGACGTGACTGGCACTTCACTTCTGTCCAAATGTGGAAAAGCCCCTCACACATCAGAAGTCCGCCCAAATATAATTCTAACACTTTCCTTTTGCACAGGCCTGGGATCTGTTAGCACTCATCACTGTCTGAGGTCTGCTGTAAAGCACATCCTAGGAAAATGTTATTGCAGCCACGGAAGGAGGGCTGGTAGTTCTGGCTCAGCAGGGGCTCCAACAGAAATGGAAGCATCTGCTGAGGCTGGTGAGGGCAAGGCAGGGGTGACAACCTAATTCTGAGGGCCTATGGGAGGCTCTGGGAGCCCTACCCTCCCTCTCTGCTGGAGTACCCAGGTTGTCCTGGAGTCCAGAGGACAAGTATTTTGGGCAGATCTGATCCTGTCTAAAGTGTGAGAACAATTACAGGCATAGTGTCGGATAAACGCATGCTATGGAAGATCTCATCTTGGGATGGGCTTCATCTCTAGCAGGCTGCACTGACAGTGATTCCAGAGGCTCTTCTGGGCTCAGCTGGGAATCAGGCTGAGGCTAATTAGTGATGTCTGCCATGGAGCAGGGACAGGCTGGCTGACCAGTTGCTCCATTATTTTTTGTTTCTTTTAATGTTTAATTTTTTTCAAGAGATAATGTTCATGTAATAGAAAAAGTCAGTGATACTACAGGGCATGTAAGGAAAACCATGGTCCCTTGTCTTGCCTCTTCATACTTGAGCCTTGCCCTTGACTCCTACCATCCCCTCCCCCAAAGCCAAACTCTTTCCATTTTTAATAGCTATGCTTCTTATGTCCATATTTCTTTTTTCTTTTTCTTTTATTAAGGGCAATTTAGAATATATACAAAAGTTGAGAGAATAGTTTGAGAAATCTCATATTCCATCACCCAGCTTCAACCACTATGCACCACCAGTCTTGCTTTCTTTCTTTCTGGAGTGCAGTGGTGCCATCATGACTATCTGCAGCCTCCACCTCCTGGGCTCAAGTGATTCTCCCACCTCAACCTCCCCAATAGCTGGGACTACATGCTGAGATTACAGATTTGAGCCACCATGCCTGGCATATATATATATATATGTTCACATTTTACCTCTATATTTCTAAATAATATAGTTATATTTGAGTCTTTATTTTCAAAGCCAATAGTATGGTTGCTCTATCCCGGGGATACATCTATGTTACAGCAAGTCTGCAAGTCACTGAGGGGCAGAAAGGTGTCTTTGGGTGAGGCATGATGGTCTCCTAGCTGGGATCCCTCCCCCTGTGGCCTCCCCTGCAGAGGTTGGCCTTCTAAGCAGCTGAGCCCAGCGATGAGCTAACACGGGGTTTTGCACTTTCACTTTGTGAATTCGAGCACAGTTTTAGAGATCCTTGCTCCACACAAGTGTATGTGGAGCAGACATGTGTGCTTATGTAATAGCACTCAGATTCCTTCCTGACACTGGGAAGGTGAAAATGGCAATTGTTTCTGAAGTAGCCAGAGTGGTGTAATGGAAAGAACTCATGGTTTGTTGGAACTAGTAAGCTTGGATTGAAATTGGGCTCTGTCATGTAGCAGCTATGTGACCTTGGGCAAATTATATAAACTTTTTGTCTCTCTTTTTTTTCACATGTGTCATGCAGGACAAGAATGCTTACCCTGAAGGGGCGTTGTTGTGAGGACCAAATAAAATAACATTCACAATGTACTGGAACAGGATCTGGCATATAGCAGAACCTCAATAATTTCATATGCTCTCTCTCTCAGTTCATATACTATCATACATAGTATCTATCTATAGATGTATGTCTATAGATATCATACATAATATTTTACTTTTTTCCTAGATAGACAGCAAATCTAATTCACTTTGTTTTGCATATTTACTATTGTATTTATTTAAAATATTTAGCCTTTTTACTTTAACTTCTACTTATGACTACCTCAAATAAAAATGTAAGACATAATAAAACAACTTTTTAGTAAAACTTCCTTAATATAAATTAAAAATCTTACTAATAGAATTATTTTTAAAAATAGGTTTTATTAGTTTCATGTAATGCCAACTAATTGAAGTAAACGATTCTTTCTTGTTTGGGCCTGTTTTAGCGGACATGTTACTCACACAGTGAAAAGTGTTTCAATCAGGGCTCCTCTGGTTGCAAGTGCCAGAAAGGTAATGCAAATTAGTGTAGGCAAAGAGGAATTTTATTGGCTCACAGATGTGGGAAACCTAGAGGCTGAGTTGTCTACAGTCATATCACGGTCTAGGGGCTCATAAAACATTGCTAGATTTTTATCTTTCTCTTGCCATCTCTCCATCACTTAGCTCTGTGCATTGACACCAATTTGTAGTGTCTTCCACTTTTCAAAGGTATTCAAAGTGACTGAAAGCATCTCTAGCTTGTGTGGTCTTTGCAGCTTTCAATCCCAGAGGAAGAAGAACTTTTGTTTCCCAGAATCCATAAGTCCCATCTCAGGAAAGACTTTGATTGGCTCAGTTTGGTCATTTGCTCACACCTGTGGTGAGATGGTGAGCACAGGGACCGAGCGGTTGCTAAGGTGGGCAATCTCACTAGGACCACATGGAGCTAAAGGGGTGATTCTCCAAAGGAAAATCAGAGGGTTGATATTATATAATGAATGTTGTTCAGAGTAAAGAAAAATAAAACACATGATCATGTCAATAGATGCAGAGGAAGTATTTAACAAAATTCAACATCCATTCACCATAAAAACTGTAAGAAAACTAGGAAGAGAAGAGAACTTCCTTAACATGAAAATGACATCTATACAAAATTTACAGCTAGCATTGCATTTAATGGTGGAACACTGTGTGCTTTTCCCCTAAAGTTGTGAGCAAGGCAAAAATGTACACTCCCACCATATGTACTCAACATTAGAGGTCCTTGCCAGTGCGATAACTAAGAAAAGCAAATAAAAGGCATACAAATTGAAGAATAATAAAGTGTCTTTAATTTCATATAACATGCTCATCTACATGGATTATCAAAAACAAAACAAAACAAAACTACAAAGAAACTACTAAAAGTAAAAAGTGAGTTAAGGAAGGCTGTACTATACAAAAATCAAATGCGTTTCTGTAAATAAATAATTGAAATTTATAAACAATCTAAATTAAAAATTCAAAAAAAGAATAACAATTGTAATAACATCAAAAAACACTAACTTCTTGGGGATAAATCTAAAAAATGTATAAAATTTGTATTCCTCAAAATAACAATTATTGATATGAGAAATTAAAACATATTTAACAAACAAAAAAATACAGTATTCTTTATTGATTGCAAGGAACACTAGTGTTAAGATGTCAGTTTTTCCCAAATTGACCAATAGATTCAAGGCAATCCCAGTCAAAATCCAGCAGGCTTTTATTTCTTGTAGAAACTGACAACATTTTATATGAAAAATTTTAATTTGTATATAGATAAAAGGAAATAACTGTAAACATAATAAAAGGAAATGACTACATAAGTAATAATAAAAGCAATTTTAAAAAATAAAGAATGATTTTTTTTTTTTAAATAGAGACAGCATCTTTTTCTGTCACTCAAGGTGAGGTGCAGTGGCACAAATATAGCTCACTGCAGCCTTGAACTCCTGGACTCAGGTGATCCTCCTGCCTTAGCTCCTAAGTAGCTGGGACTTGAGGCACATGCCACTACACTCAGCTAATTTTGTTTTTTGGAATTGAGGTCTTGCTATATTTCCCAGGCTGGTCTCCATCTCCTGGCCTCAAGTGATCCACCCGCATCAGCCTCCTAAAGTGCTGGGATTATAGGCATGAGCCATCATGTCAGGTCAAGAATAGCTTTTTAAAAATTGACACATAATAGTTGTACACCATCTGATACAGGCTACTATAAAGCTATTTGAGCATGACGACATGGTGTTAATGTAAAGTTAGAGGGATAAATCAACAGAACAGAATAGAAAGTCAAAAAATAGACCTATACATATATCGTCAATTGATTTTCCACAAAGATGCCAAGATAATTCACAGAACAAACAGTGTTTTCAACAAATGTTGCTGGAACAATTTGAAAGCTATATGCCGGTCGGGCATGGTGGCTCACACCTGTAATCCCAGCACTTTGGGAGGCTGAGGCGGGTGGATCACGAGGTCAGGAGATCGAGACCATCCTGACTAACAGGGTGAAACCCCGTCTCTACTAAAAAATACAAAAAATTAGCCGGGCATGGTGGTGGGCGCCTGTAGTCCCAGCTACTTGGGAGGCTGAGGCAGGAGAATGGCGTGAACCCAGGAGGCGGAGCTTGCAGTGAGCTGAGATCACACCACTGGACTCCAGCCTGGGCGACAGAGTGAGACTCCATCTCAAAAAAAAAAAAAAAAAGAAAAAAGAAAAAAAAAGAAAGCTATATGCCAAAAAAAAAAAAAAAAAAAATTCAAACCTTGACTCCTCCTGGCTCTGTGACCTCACCAAGTCTCATTTTGAATTGTAACCCCCACATGTTGGAGAAAGGGCCTGGTGGGAAGTGACTGGATCATGGAGGCAGATTTCCTCCTTGCTGTTCTCGTGACAGTGAGTGAGATCTGGTTGTTTAAAAGTGTATAGCACTTCCCCCTTCGCTCTCTCTCTCTCTCTCTTCTGCTTGGCCGTGGTAAGACGTACTTGCTTCCCCTTCCCCTTCCGCCATGATTGCAAGTTTCCTGAGGCCTCCTATCCATGCCTTCTGTACTGTCTGTGGAACTGTGCGCCAATTAAACCTCTTTTCTTCATAAATTACTCAGTCTCAGATATATCCTTATAGCAGTGTGAGAATAGACTAATACACTTTCCTAGGAAAAAAAGAGAAAATGTTATGACCTTGTGATGGGAAAAGATTTGTTAGTACGTGAGGAAGAGTCATTAAAAATGATTAATTGGACGTCTTCAAAATTTTTAATAAAATCTGCTCTTCAAACATGTTCAGAAAGTGAAAAGCCACAGAAAGAAAATAGTTGCAAAATACATATCTGGCAAAGGAACTGTGTCCAGAATATATAAAGAACTCTCAAAACTCAATAAAAAAATAATTCTAAAAAATGGACAATTTATTTGAATATATATTTAACTCAATGAGAGTATATAAGTACCTGAAATGATGCTTAAGATCATCAATTATTAGGGAAATGGCAAATCAAAACCATGATGAAACACTACCACACACTTACAGAAAAGCTAAATTTTGGGGGGGATTTTTGGGTCTTGTGATTCTTCTTTTCATATTATTTCTTTATTGAAAATAGATTGTATATACTTATGTAAAAAAAGTTGTTAAGGGAAAAACAATTGCATCATTTACACAACTTATTTGGCATGTGATTATGGGTTATGCTAAAAAGTCAATATAGTATAATTTTTATCAAATAGTTTATTCCTCTAATGCCATTCTTCTCTGCAAATGTGTTTGTAGTATTAATTTTATATCAAATTATTTATAGACAATAATAAATTACAATGCTCTGGAGTACCTAACTTGCCTTAACCCATTTAATCTTCACCCAAATTCCCATTTTACAGATAAGTAAACCAAGGCTGGGAGAGTTAGGAAGCTTTCCCCAGTCACATGATTAGTAATGAGAAAAGCCTGAATTCAAACTGGGAAGTCAGGCTACAGAGCTGGCATTCTGACTGCTCTAATGAGAAAAGGAAATTTCCGTTTAGCCTGTGCTCCTCCATGTGCACAGGTCACAGGACCACATATGATAAACCAAACCAAATCCATGTTACTTGTAATACACATTATGCTATATATTCTTAAATAAAATTTATTCATCAAAGATTAAGATGTTAAAGATGGCAACAATAGACACTGGGAACTACAAGAAGGAGGAGGGAGGGAGAGAGGCCTGGGTTGAAAAACTGTTGGGTACTATGCTCACTACCTGGGTGATGGGACCATTTGTACCCCAAACCTCAGCATCATGCAATATGCCCACATAACAAACCTGCACATGTATCCCCAAATCTAAAATAAACATTGAAACTATAAGGGGAAAATGATTAAGATGTAATCTTTATGGTAAGTATCTCTTAGGGTGTGGGAGGGTCATAGCAAAACAAGATCAGGTCCTCTCCCTTAAGAAATTTATAATTTGCTTGAGGAGATAAAACATGTAAATGGGAAACATTTTTTGAAAACCCCATAAAAGCAAAGCCACTAGCAGCCCTATTTAAATGTGCTGGCGAACAAGAACCAAAATCATGTCCTGGCTGGCTGGGTTTAGCTAGGACAGCTTTTTTTTTTTTTTTTTTTTTTGAGACGGAGTCTCGCTCTGTCTCCCAGGCTGGAGTGCAGTGGCGCAATCTCGGCTCACTGCAAGCTCCGCCTCCCGGGTTCACGCCATTCTCCTGCCTCAGCCTCTCCGAGTAGCTGGGACTACAGGCGCCCGCCACCACGCCCGGCTAATTGTTTGTATTTTTAGTAGAGACGGGGTTTCACCGTGGTCTTGATCTCCTGACCTCGTGATTCGCCCGCCTCGGCCTCCCAAAGTGCTGGGATTACAAGCGTGAACCGCCGTGCCCGGCGTGCTAGGACAGCTTTTGAGAGAAGGTGAGTTTTAAGGTGGGCTGTGAGGGAGGGACACACATGGATTAGCGAAAGCTAGAGGGAAGGCTTTAACAATAATAAACACTGGGAATTATAGCTGACATTTGTTTGTGTTACCATGTTCCGTTCACTCTGCCAACTCCTCCATGTGCATGCTCTCATAGAACCCTCACCATAACCCTCTGAGCCAGGTACTATCATTATCCTTATTTTAAAATATAGCGAAACTGAGTCATAGAGAAGGTTAGGTCACAAGTTCGAGGTTACTCAGCTAGTAAGCAGAATGGGGATTCATACTAAAGTTGGCTGACCCTAAAATCCAAGTTCCCAACCACTATGCCTGGGGTTGATCCCATTAAAAAAATGTTAAGCTCTGTCATGTACCAAATACACTGGTAGGACAGAAAGAGCATTTACAGGGTTCTAGATGTGAGAAGTTACTCTCGGGGGCTCAGGTGACTGAGTGCATGTGTGTTGAGTTCCTGCACTCAGGTGGCAGAGCAGTTGACCTGGCATGGGGCATTTACAGACATGAGGAGCTCAGCATGCCCCACACCAGGAAATTCCCAGTGTCCATTTTGTCCAAGTCTGATCATTGCAGTAATTTCCACAGGGTGTCTTTCCCGAGGCCATACATTATCAACGTACTGCCAGCAAAGTGAAGGTTGGACTATAAAGTGGCAGTCTAATCCTAAACCAGTGAAACAGCAGGGAAAACCATTCACAGAGTTTGTTCACATCAGCATAATCTCAGTGAATCATCCCCAAGGACAAGCCCAAATGAGCAGGAAAGGCATGTGGATGAAATATAATCATCAGATGCAGTGGAAAAGACATGAGAAACCAGCGAAAGCAGCTGAATGACATTTTCTGACCAACCTTTGGTCATTGTTTTGGCTAAGTGTCCACAGGCACACCCAAAGTCCCTAAGTCCTGGGAGCCCACAAGGAAGAAACAGGATGTGTGCATGTTTATTTTGTGTGCACGCATGAGTGTGTGTGTATGTGCCTGTTTAAATTCATGGCCAGCAACTCTGTTGTATGTGTTAAATGGCTGAAAGTTAGGAGAGTGCCAGGCTTGGCTTTAATTGGATTTTCTAAAGCATAAATAAAAGGTAGGGAAGGGAGATTCACTCTTTGATGGATGTCTTCCCTCAAGTGTGCACAGCTGGCCAAGTCCCTCTCTTGCCTAATTAAGGGGCTTTATTCTGCTCACGCTCAGAACTGCTGCCTGCGTGCTTGTCTGGAAGCCGACATCAAGCCCATCTGGCCAGAAATACCTCTAAAGGTGGAACTGGCCCAGAAGACTGGACCCCCAGAGTGCTATGGAATGTCTATGGGAACAAAGGAGGACCTAATGGACAGCAGAGAAACATGATGCCCAGCTCTGGTCTGGTAAGAGGTCCCTAGAAGAACGGCTTCAAGTGAGACTTAGAAATACACCCAATGGGTTAGCCTTTGGGAAGCGTAATGAGTACTACCTCCAGTAGTTTTTGAAGGTCAGCCTTTGTTGTGAAGAGAGGTGGGATATGGGTGGGCTTTCAGGGGCTGGGAGAAAAGAGAAACCATCCTGCCATCTTGCCCTCTACTGTCCATTTTCCTCACCAGGACCAGGTATAAGGGAGGCAAGTTGGGCACCGAGGGAGACAAAATTTCAGGAGCTGCTCACTGTTGTGTACATGCAGTACTGTAGCCACAGGGATCTTTCAAACATGCATACATGAGTATGCAGTATGTGCTTCCAAGGTGGCCCTTCTGCAGTATGCAGGAGGTATCTAGTGGCAAGGCTTAAAGACTTTAAGCCAACCATTGATTGAAGGTTTATAAGATTATCTTGATGAGATGGTCTGAGCTAACCAGATGCCTATCAAACCAACGATTCTTCAATTCCTTCCTGAGATGTTTAAACCACTGCCACAATGTTTGCACATCATGAGGCATTTGCCTCTTTTCCTCACACTATTTCTATTCATTTATGGTCAGTTCCACCAGGCCTCATTCCCTCGAGTTCGTCGTTAACTATCAGAACCTATGTGTGTCCGGAACCACTGCTTTTTTGTTATCACAGATAAGTGCTTATGACTTTTTAATATCATAGGCATTTCCTCTGCAATCTCTCTCACTTTCTTTTTGAAGTGAGAAAAAAGCTCCTTAGGAGAAATTATGTAACTCCAGAAACAAGAGCCAGCATTGGAGACATCCTGTGACAGTGAAAAGCCAAATTCCAGATGTTGGATTTTGATTCTCCAAAGAAATGTGTTCAAGGAAGGGAGGGATTGGAGTCAGATCAGGAATTCATTAGAGATCTGCTGATTTCCCTTCCTGCACAGTTAAGCGCTCAGGGCACGCAGCTGACACAGGCTTTGGGGGACAGGGCTGAGGTGGGCAGCACCCCGGGCCCTAGCTGCCCAGCAAGCTGCAGGCCTCTGTCTTTCAGATGCCTGGGCCATTTTCCCTCCTGATGTTCTCAATAAAGGTTTACTGCAGGACATCTGAGGCAGGACATACAGGACAAGGTTCTTGGAGGAGATGTAATATTATTCATTTTCCTTTGTGCCAGTCTGAATATGTCAAGTGAGTAATTTCTGGACTTTTGTGAAGTTTGACCTCTTTTTCCCTTTTTTTATGTGAAGTAGTTGCTCATTTCTCTGTTTTGGTTTTGTCATAGTTGGGATTTTTCAGGCCACACACAGACATACTTTTTAGTTTTGGCAAGGAGTAAACGGCCAAAGCTCATAAATTACATTCATAAATATTTAGTGTACTTAGATGTGCTGAGGATTTTTAAAGGAAAGGAAAGGAAAGAAAACTGAGGCTGGGTAAAAATAAGCTTTAGCCAGAGAAAAACAAAATCCTTTCTTGTTTGAAAACTTGAAAGCAGTCACTGAGAAACAAAAATGAACTTTGGAAGTGTTCAAAGGAATCGTATTCTGCTCCCAATGTAATAGCAAGGAAAACATCTCTTGATTTCAATAAATTTTGGATTAAGTACTCCACAATGACAGGGTGAAGAAATGGTTGCATTTAAGAGTCAATGAATCATGGAGAAAAAGAAATGATGATCCTGGAAGCAGCTAATGACCTAATATAGAGCTGCTCTGGGTCAGACAGTGGGCAGCAACCAGGGAATCTGGCTTCTCATCTTCCATTCCTTGCGGGGAAGCCTGCAGTATCCTCCGGTGTCTGGAAGAGACTTAGGTGTAACCCACTTTAAGAGATACTAAAGTACAGCCATTTGGATATATCAGAATGAGATAGGAATGATGCTTGCATTGGAAAGATTCTTCACTTTCTAGGAGTGTATTCATCCCTAGATTTGTCTAGTAGCTGCTCTAGTACATTTAAAATAAAATTGAATTTCTAAAATATTGATTTTTTAAAGAAAAACACACAAAAAACACAAAGCTTTTTAGGAAATGCTCCATTGCATAAAGAGAGATGTTCTTGTGCTAGCTAATTTCCTCTCAGGTTTATGAAGCTATCGGCATTAACATCATTTTATTATTATCCTGCTCAAAAACCTCCTGTGCATGCCCATTGTCTGTTGCAAGGTTTCTCAACATTGGTGCTATTGACATTGACGTCATTGATTGGGTGGTTTATAAGCAACAGAAATTTATTTCTCATGGTTCTAGAAGCTGGGAAGTCCCATATCAAGTAGATTTGGTGTCTCTTGAGGACCCACTTCCTCACAGACAGCCAACTTCTAACTCTAACCCCAGAGGGTGGAAGGAGTGAGAAGTCTCTCAGGTCTCTTTCATAAGGGTCCTAATCTTATTTGTGAGAGCTCCACCTTCATGACCTAATCACCCCCAAAGCCTCCACTTCCTAATACAATCACCTGGTAGGGAGGTGAGGATTTCAACATAAGAATTTTGGGGGGACATAAACATTCAGACCAAATTACATCTCCACTGAGTCATACAACCAAAAATGTTTTTGGGCATTGCCAAATGTTTCCTGGAGGGAAAAATCAGTCCTGTTTGAGAAACACTAGTCTACTGAATAAAGAGTATAGATCTTTCCTTCTCCATTAGTCTCCACCTCCCTTATCCTCTACTTGAGGCTCGTCTGCCTCCCAGTCCCCAAATATTTGTTAATGCCCTTTAGTTCTTTGTTCCTGTGTTTTCCCCCACTTGAAATGCCTTTCCTCTTGCTTGTTGCTATCTAAACCTTACCATACCTTCAGAATACATTTCCAGTCCCAGCTCTTTCAGCATTCCCAACCCCATTTGCTTTCCTCTTCCTAATACAAGTAGTATTTATTGTGCCTCTTGCTCTTTTCGAGACAACAGAAACTCCAGAGGTGTTTAGGGCCATCTGCAAGAAGAGAAACCTTGAGAGATCCTGGAGAGACCCCTGGGGATGAACTAAGAACCCAGAGTAGAGATTATTGCTCAGGATAGCCCCTAGAGTTCCCTACACTCAGAGGGGAACAGATGTTGCTGAGAGAGGACCAGGCCCAATGAGGCATTCAACTAGGTTTGGCAATATTTGGTGGTCACTTGAGTAGATTGATGCTGAAAGTCCAGATGGGGAGAAGGAACATGGCCACTGGGGAAGGATGACAACCTTGAGGACCAGCTTCATTGGACGCTGATACCTTGCCACCAAATAACCCAATTTAGGCAGTCAGTGGCAACACCAAGAGGGGGGCTTTGAGGCTTAAGTACCATACAATTCCGTCAGGTTCCCCTCTAGCCATTTCTGATAAGAATAAAAATAAAAATAATAACAATTATTAATATCATTCCATCACTTAGAGTGATCAACTGTCCCAACTTGTCTGGGATGGGTTGGACAGAGACCCTGAAATGTGGGGCTTAACTGAGATGGTCCTGTGCATACTGGAAAAAGTTGTTCACCCTACTACCACGATTACTACTACAAATACTGCTACCATTAATATTTTAATATTTTCTAATATTTCTCATATTCTAATAGTTTCTAATATTCTCTTTTAGGTGCAATTTAAATTTGCTCAATTTATGCAAAGTTAGTTGAAAGCTACTTCAGAAAAAAAAATTTTTTGATCCAAAACATATGATGCAACACACACACACCTTCCAATGGAAACTGCCATCCCTAACAAAACTTCTTTTAGATAGAATTCTGGCATTGCTTGTTGCCAGTAGAGTCCTCAATATGACACTGGGCTGGGAAACTCTTCCCTCACATTGCACCCATCTGATTTGGGTCATAACACTCATGTTGATGAGGTTCTACAGTCTTGAAGGAATGTCCAAATATCTGAGTATGTCTTCTTTTCCATTTATGCAGCTTAGACCTCTTTTCTGGTTAAGTCAATTGAGTGATCCCACTTACATGGTCTGGGATTGCTGTAGGCAACTATTCCATTTACAAAGCAACATGAGTTCCAGATAATCTAATTGGTTAATCAGGATTCTCCAGCAAAATGAAACAGGCCAACAAAACAAATCAAGTCAACAAAACTAGCTTAATTGTGTTTATCTGAGTAGACTTGGCCACAAAAACACGTGTCCCGAATTCTAGTCTCATATCCATTATTGACAAGCCATATAACTTTGCATAGATCAGTTGACTCGGACCAACTGCTGACTTTCTCCTCTGTAAAAGAGATGATATTAGTTTATTATGCTAGTGATTAGTTTGTATTCAATGAGGTGAGAGTATGCTGAGAAGTATAAGGTGTTAGGCAAATGGAAGTCTTTGCACTGAAAGCGTTCTCTTTTGGTGACTTTTAAAAAGGAGTATTATGTTAACCTTATCCTGGATTTGTGTTCAAAATCTTACAATACATTGCCATTCAATTTCACATGCTCAGCGGTTCTGTGTGGTATAGCTGCTGTTTTTGGCAAATGTCATCATTTCATTCATCGAGCTGTCCTGAAGTTTGGGCCCTGAGGTAGCACATGTGGAATGAGGACAATGGAATTCTCCATCCTCCAACTCCACTAAATTCCGTGGGACTGCACGCAGTGGCCCCTTGATGGTAACTCTGAGCCACAGTGCTCCAAAGTATAAACTGTTAAAAAGTATTAAAAGCCCTTACTCCAGATGAACAGAGGTGATTTCCAGTCTAAACCCAACCTCAAAATTCTAGCTGAAAAGAAAACTATCCAATTCTGTGATTCCCAAGTGATGTTTGAACCTGGGCTACTAGGGCTGCGTAGTAACTAGGATGTTGGGCCTACTTTACTTTTTCAGTAGTATTTGCGGTGATGAAAACATCAAGGAGGTTATCATAGTATGTATGTGTGTGTATGGGGAGATGGCGGAGTGCACCAGCTTTTGAGCCAGACTGACTTGGGTCTAAAGAGCTCTGTTCTGTAGCTATGCTTTGAATTAATATCAAATAAACAATATCATAATTTCTATTATTATTCTTGCTCAGTTGAGATGAGAATGTGGTCTTTGCATCAAGGATGCCTACTGGGGTGGCTCACAATAGGACAACCCTGAAGAATGTCAGTGGGCAGGTGGTTCAGGACAGAAAAAAATTAGCTTTGGTCTCATCCAATCAGCTTGACTTTCCTGTAGAAGAAGCAGACACTGGAAGGAAAGGTATGGAAAGCTGATTTCCAGTAAGCACTACTGGTAGATGGAGCAGGAATAGAGGCAAATTGTCCTATAGCCTGTAGCAATGGTGAGAAACCTTCAAAATATGTGGCTGGAGACAGTCTCCAGGAGTCAGTTGCAGCCAGGCCAAAACAGGCCTGCTAAAGGAAGGGAAGATGGACCTCAAGGTAATGCTTGTTGCTCTCAAGGAGCCCTGCCTCCAGCAACTTCAGTTGCTCGAGGGTGCCCAGATAAACTTTACTCTTGGCTGTAAATAGACATGACCTAGTCTTACTCCCCACCTTGCACCTTTTCTAGGCTGCATCCCATTCATAGTCATTTCCATGTGTTGAAATCCAGCTCACCCTTCAAGGCCTGTCTCAGATGATCCCTTTTCTGTGGAATAATTCCTCTGAAAGTGGTCTCTCCCTTCTATCTAGCTATGATGCACAGACTATTGGGGTAAAACCAAGAAACAACTTGGGGATTTGGGAAGGATCGATTTGGATTGAGAACTTTCATTTTACCAAGGAATGATATTTTAAAAATGCACAAACAAAACTGTTTTCTACTTTATAAAAGTTAGTATGTTAATTTCGAAGGTAGGAAGGATATGATTTCAGGATAAACAATAGTTTTTAAAGTAGGACAGAGTTAATGTTACCAAAATAATCTGTCTACATTTTTTTTGCATCATTTCACATTAGACTTCTGATAATTTTACTGTGGGTTTGGACCCTTCTGCAGATTGTGGTATTTGGCAATCTCAACCCTGTGACAACTTATTGGTACCTTTTTGGCCCTTCTCAAGGTCCTCATCATGCTGACATTTTTTGGGTTTATGGCTATTGTATTAGAAGCTCCCTTATGGTAGGATACAATCCTTACTTATTTCTGTATAC
Organism: Nomascus leucogenys; assembly: GCF_006542625.1. NCBI lineage: Eukaryota > Metazoa > Chordata > Mammalia > Primates > Hylobatidae > Nomascus > Nomascus leucogenys. Next base: position 79,389,646 of record NC_044397.1, read on the forward strand.
CCTAGAGTTCTTAGCCTAGAGTCAATCCCTATGAAGATTGGAAAGCTGGATAAATGTGCTGTGATTGAACAAGGTAGACTTGTCCAAACACAGAAAAAATGCTAGGGGCTTTTCCAGTGGGTACTTTACTGCCCTATTTCTGAGAGTTTTACACTGAAATCAGAGCTATAGTAGATTGATTGCATTAAGGGCCCTTATTCTATACCCCTCTCTAACCAATAGTCCTATAGTCTTATAGTGCTCTACAAGGGACCCAGCCATATGACTTACTCAGAATAATTGGATGTTAGCATGCATGATGCAAATGGAGGCTTGAAAAGGTACTTGCTTATTTCTGCTTGTGCTCTTGCCATCTGCTATTGCCTTGAGAGAAATACATTTGAGCTAGCCTGCTGGAAAATGAGATAGGTGAAAGAAACCAAGTCACCCCAGTCATTCTGGTTAAGGCCAACCTATATCAGCTAGCAACCAGTCAACACCCAAACACATGATGAGCAAGCCACTATTACTGGCAGGAGCAATTGACAGATTGATGTGCAGCTGACAGAGACCTCTTAAGAAAGCCTAGCAAAGATTAGTTGAGCTCAGTTCAAATTAGCTGGATCCTACAGACTTGATGAGTTTGACTAGTGTTTGTTGTTGTTTGCAATTGAAATTTTGTGGTAGTTTGTTGTGCAGCTTTATTGGGGCAATAGACAATTGATACAAGAGCCTTGGCTAAAAGGTAAAATGGGTGGTATGTTAAATTCCCAGAAATGATGTGACAAAGAACCACAAATGGATGGCTTAGAACAACAGAAATTTGTTGCTTCACAATTCTGGAGTCTAGAAATCTGAAATGAAGGTGTCAACAGGGCTGTTCTCCCTCTGAAGGCACTAGGAAAGGATCGTGCCATGTCTCTGTCTTAGCTTCGTGTAGCCTTAGGCATTCTTTGGCTTGCAGATGCGTCACCCACTCTTTCATCTTCACATATGTTCTCTGGTCTTTACATCATCTTCTGTCTTTGTGTGTCTGTCCATATGTCCAAATTTGCCCCTTTTATAAAGACGCCAGTCATATTGGAATAGGGCTTATCTTAGTCCACTTTGTGCTGCTCTAACAGGGTAATTGAGACTGAGTAGTTTATAAAGAACAGAAATTTATTTCTTATGGTTCTTGAGGCTGGGCAGTCCAAGGTCAAGGCATTGCCAGGTTTGATTTTCTGGTGAAGGCTGCTCTCTGCTCCCAAGATGGTGCCTTGATGCTGCATCCTCTGAACAGGAGGAATGTGGTGCTCTCACTTGGTGGAAGGTGGAAGGGCAGGCTAGGTGAATGCTGCATGAAGTCTCTTTAATAGTGATTTAATTCTGTTCTTGAGGGAGGAGTCATTATGGCCTAATCACCTCTTAATGGTCCCACCTCTCAATTTCATCACATTGGCCATTAAGTTTCAAGACCTAAATTTTGGAGAAGACACAGTCAAACCATAGCAGGGCCCATCCTAATGACCTCATTTTAACTCTATCACCCTATTTCCAAATAAGGTTACATTCTTAGGTACTGATGGTTAGCATTTCAATATATCAATATATCCTTTTATCAGGGAGGAAGCACAATTCAGCCATAACAGGTGGTAAAGTTACTGTGAGTTACCACTGAAAGCCATGAGAACCAGTCACATGGTATAATTTAAGCCTCCTAATACATTTCCTTCCCAAATGTCTTTCCCCAACCCACTGGAATTATCCTATGGCCTGCCATTTTACCATAGAAAAAGTCCTTTCTAAAATATCCCCTTGGGATGTTGGAGGATCAAGATAAAAATCATGATTAGCTAATATCTGTGTTATAAACTGAAGTGAACAAAAAGAGGACTAAGCCAGAAAACGAAATGGGCAGAGAAGGAATTCTATAAGGAGGAAGGTGGCAACTTGGCAGGCATCTCTGAGCCTGGACCTAGTGGCAGCGCCTGCATTCTAGGGGGCAGCTGGGAGGAGTATGTCACCTAGGATTCATGCTCAGATTCCCAGGAGGCACTCCCGTGCTGCATAGGGATCCTGACCCTAAAGAATAATCTTCCAGCAAATGATTTGCTGCTGTGAATCTCTTTACTTATTCTGAGTTAATTAAGCTTATGTAAAACGCATCTCAATGTTTCCAAAACAATTCACCACAAAATACCAAAGTTTTGATGCTTAAAACTAAAACAAGACAAGCATACTGCCTCTTGATGCTTCAGTGGCATAATGCTTTGTACTTTCAGACTTTCTCAGTCAACAAGAGAGGGGCTTCTAAATTTTGCAAATATACTATCAGCCAGTCCTATCAGCTTTTCTGAATTCACTGCTATAGAAGATGCTTTGCCCAGCTCTGGCTACAAATTTTCCTGCCATCTTGGAAAGATTTATTGTCTTTCAACACTAGCCTCCAGGATTTCTTGTCAAGCCATAGGCCAGGTGCAAATGAACCATTTCATTCTGGCTTTTTTCAAGTTGTAAAGATTAAACCTTCTCTCTAAGATAGGGAATTCTGCTTTGAGAGGGCTTAGAGAAGAGGATAAAGAGACTACCCATTGGCCATTTACCAGAAACCATTTGCAACCTGCAGCCAAAATGGCCTGCGCATGATATGGTTGCTTTGCCTACCTTCTAGCAAAACCCCAAATGTACCTCTTGGCTATACCCATAGAAACCACTCTGCTAATTTCCACAAAAGAAGCAGTACCTGGTTTGGACAGATGCCTTGTCTCTCTCTATCCTGGGCAATTTGTTAATGGTTAGGTGGATTCTGGTTCTGAAGAGGTTGGAGACAGTAATGAGTGTGTGAAATGACAGATCAGTGGCTCTCCACATTGGCTGCACAGTGGAAGCACCTGTGCAACTTTAAAAATACCCATGATGGTGAATTTTATGTGTCAACTTTACTGGGTCATGGTGTGCAGATAATTGGTTTAACACTATTTTGGATGTTTGTGTGAGGGTGTTTTTGGATGAGAATAACATTTAAATCAATAGACTTTGTGTAAAGCTGATTGTCCTCCCTAATGTGGGTGGGCCGCATCCAGTCAGTTGAAGGTCTACGCAGAAAAAAAGACTGACCTTTGGACTTGAACTGGAACATTAGCTCTCTCCTAGGTCTCCAGCCTGCCAGCCTACCCAGCGGACTTTGGACTTGTCAGCCTCTGTAATCAAGTAAGCGAAATCCTTAAAATAAATCTCTCTCTATATATATACACACCCTATTGGTTCTGTTTCTTTGGAGAACCCTGACTAATGCAATGACTATATCTGAGCCCTTTCCCCCAGTGATTCTGATGCAATTGGTCTGGGGTTGGCCAGGGACACTCATGAGGGGTGGGTTAATTTTTATAGATCTCTGGGTGATGCTCAGGTGATACCAGGGTTGACTACCACTGCCAGAGCTTCTCTCTGCCCCTAACACATAAAATGGGTCCTGGCTCAAATCACATAACCAACATGAGTCCTGACTTTGCTATTAATGGGCTGAATAACGTTAGGCACATCACTCAAACTTTTTGAGCCTCGGTGTTCTTATCTATAAAGTGGAGATAATGACACCAGGACAATTTGATTGTTGTGAGGGTGAAGACAGGTCAAATAAAATGACCTACAGAAAATCACAGTCTTTTCATTTTTATTAGGTGGGATGAATGCATCATGTGTACATGCTACTTTTGTCATCACCATGCTGTATAAAACATGCCTCTGTAAGAAGGGTGGGTTTTTTTTTCACCCTTAGGTACTAACCTTTAGCCTCTCCTCTTGGATAAGCAGCTTGGTCTCAGCAGTTTTCCTAGTGTGGCTGAGAGCCCCGGATCTGACCTGGTTTCAGCACAATGGGGGCCAAGCCAGGATGGGTGGGACCCTGGATATTTGAGATTCAGCAATTATTGTTGACTTCAGGCCTCTGTGTGGGGGCTCTGCACAAGGGGACTAGCTGGGACTATGATGAAGTCATAGGTCACTTAGAAAATGTTGGTGAAACAAATTGAAATATTGTGGCCAAATCGCAGCTGTGTAAGAGAGCAGGAGACATATGTGACTGATTTTCATGGTTAGCTGAGAGGCGCATCATCGCCTGGGGTGAGAGGCTTCAGTCATGCATTGGTGAAAATGATCTCCCTCCATCTCTGGCTGATGGGCAGCTTGCTGTTGATCATGTATTAATTTCAAGTGGTCATGCCCCTGTTCAGGTATCAGGGTGCCTGGCTGCAAAGCATGCTCCTCCATGTGACTTTTGAGAGGGACATTTGAGAGGGTTAGGGAAACCACTTTTCCCGTACTCTGTCATCTTGAGTGAAATGTATTCAGGATGTGTAAAAAGCATGCCCTTTAATTTATGGCAACATAAACAAAACCTAAGCAGCCTGAGCTGAAACTACAAGATGAGGGAGATAGGAGAAAAGTGTGGGTGTGCTTAATGCACTTCAGGTCCATTCACTCATGTGCGTGAGTCTGGGCAGGACAGCTGCAGAATTTGGACCATGAACACATACTTTGCTTATATTAAAATTGTGAAAATAGTTGGGTTTATTTACATTATGCATTGGAAGAGGACATTTTTAATAGATTAAGGAAGGTGCGTCATTTGAAAGGATTGACAAGCAGGAAACCTATATTCAAACCTATATGCAGAAAAGCCTATACCAGGTGTGTACATTTTCACCCCATCCAGGAAAATCAACTATTAGATGGCAGTTGGTGGAAACCACCAAGCAAGATCTGACAGTTTTTGATGGGCCTTATTTATTCATCATATGCTTATAGGCTGCCTCTGGGTCAGGCTCTGTACTAAACTCTGAAGGAGTATAAAGATGCATTCATGCAATGTCTGCCCTGAAGGGATTTACATTAAAATGTGGTATAGGGCAGTGATTAACACAGTATACAAATTTCACTTTTTACTAGTGGTGTTATTATACGTAAATTACTTGAAGACTCAGTTTCTTCTTCTGTAAAATGGATTTGATGATCATGGTAATGATGATGATCGTGATGATAATAATGATGATGGTGATAGCAAACACGTATTGAGTACTCACAACCTGCCAGGCTTACAGGCATGGAATGCAGAAGCATGGAACTTTCGTGTAGTCCTCATTCAATCCTCACAATAAGCCAATGAGGTAGTTATTATTACCTCCAGTTTTACATCCTTTATGAGATATAATGAAGATTAAATGAGTTAATGTATACAAAGCACTTAACACAATGCCTGGCATTAGGAAACCCCAGTAAGTAAGTAATTGGCAATAATCATGAATATTAAAATTTTAATTAGTGGATAGAAGCCAGTTCCCAAATAATTGTCATAGCTGCTTTAGAAGAGGTATAGGTAAAATGCTGTGAGGGTTCAGAATGGGGAGAGTACCTGTAGAAAGAACAAAGACTTCACAAGGGAGGTGGTCTTAGAGCTGGGCCTTCCAGAAAGGATGTGATCACAACAGGCAGCATGGCTACAAAGGTGTGCAAGCAAAAGCACCAGCATGAACAAGGCCAAGAGGCCACATGGAGCAGGGGATGTTTGGGGCAACTGGAGTAGGCTAGTTGGCTAAGGGAGGAGGAAATATAGGAGTTAAGATTAAAAAAAAAAAAATAGAGGCCCGCCTGTGGAGCGCCTTGGATGCATTCTAAGAGTTTACACTGAATTTAGCAGGTAGGGAGGCCACCAAAGGATTCATTATAAGTGGTGATAGCCACTGTCAGAGCTGTTTGCTTCTTGAATGCAGCCTTCCAAGAGTTACCCAGGGAACACATAAAATATTGGCAAAGCCACTGGTCTCAGGATTTAAAACGAACTCTGGGCCAGGCCACAGTCCAAAGTGGATGAGAGTTTGGCTTTAATGATGAGGATTAGGTCAGAGCTGAAAACCCACAGGGGTTAGATTTAGCTGGTCTGGTCCCTGCATCAACAGCAGTGCCAATATTTTATCTGTTGTTAAAGTGATTCCACCCGTCTTTCTTCTACCCATCTTTCTTCCACCCTCTTGCCTGTCTAAGAGAGATACTTATAAGGACCAGCAAGGAGTGCCCGCACGTAACACACAATGATGACAGGGCATGTGGAATGGAATTTGTATAAAACTTATCACCAAATGCTGGAGGATTCTCTTCACCCCCTCTCCACTTCCTCCATTATTTCTTCATGGGACAAAGAGTGATCCAAAAACAGCCAATGAATTGTGTATTTCTTGCATGCCTTTGATATGCAAGGCACAGAGCTACATGTCCCTGGCCCCTCTCCCTAGGAGCATAGAGTTCCAGTGAAGAACCTAAAGCACAAACACTGATAGCTGTAAGGTAAAGTGGAAAGGGGTAAGAACATTTAAGGCGAGCAGCAGAGTGCTTGTGTTGAGGGGGAGGGTGCAGGTGGTAATCATGGGCCTTCTTTGGAGAAAGTCAGCACCTATCAACCCCTTATTTTGTCCTTTATATTTGAGTACACCGTCTGCTGTGGGCTGTGTGGTGCAGTGTCTTGATATCAGACAGACCTTGGTCTGAATCTTGGATCCACCTTTTACTAGCTAGGACTCCTCTGGTAAAATTTTTGAGCTTCATTTTCTACAAAATGGGGATTGATATTGCAGCCATGTATTGCCTAATGAGGGGGGATACATTGTGAGAAATGTGTTGTTAAGCAATTTCCTCATTATGCATACATCATAGCATGTGCTTCCACAAACTTAGATGGTATAGGCTACTACACACCTAAACTATACGCTATATCCTAGGCTATAAACCTGTATACTGTACCAAATACTCTAGGCTACTGTAACACAATGGTAAGTATTTATGCATCTAAACATATCTAAACATAGAAAAGGTACAGTAAAAAATATGGTATAAAAGGTAAAAAATGGTACACCTTTGTAGGGCACTTACCATGAATGGAGCCTGCAGGACTGGAAGTTGCTCTGGCTCAGTGAGTGAGTGAGTGGTGGGTGAAGGTGAAGGCGTGGGACATTACTGTACATGACTGTAGGCTTTATAAACACTGTATATTTAAGCTACGCTAAATTTATAAAAAATTCTTTCTGTAATAACAGGTTAACCATAGATTACTGCAACTTTTTTACTTTATAAACTTTTTAATTTTTTAAACTTTCTGGCTCTTTTATAGTAACATTTAGCTTAAAACACAGACACATGATATAGCTGTACAAAAATACTTTATATCCTTATTCTATAAGCTTTTATTCTATTTTTAAACACTTTTTTGTTAAAAATGAAGACAAAGACATATACATTGGAGAGCCTAGCCTAGGCTAGGCTGCCATCTGTAGCGGCAGCTCTCCCAAGACGCAGCACCCCACTCATGTTAGTAACATGGGGGTCAATTGAGCTACACACATCCTCCATACTCAGTTTAACTGGGCTGACTTAGGCCACGTGCCTACTTCTGAATCAGGAACAATCTTCATAAGTTCCTATGCCAGTTATTGGCAAATTGCGTGATCTTGTGTAAGTCACTTAACCTCTCTGTGCCTAAGTTTTAAAAAATATGCCAAATTGACATATCTGCCTTATACTGGTGTTGTCAGAATTTAATGAATGGTGGTTAGCTTAGATCAGCTATTTTTCAAACCATCTGCAGCGGCCTAGTGCTAACTCATGAAGTAAATTTAGTGGACTGTGACTAGCTCGAAAACCAAAAAAACAAAACAAAACAAAACAAAAAAGATCAGACTAGAGCACATTGCATATGATAAAGGTAAATATTGTTTCATGAAACTCTTGTTTACATTTTGTATGTGTTTTTGTGTGTATTTGGTTGTGATAGAAGACAATTAATACATTGCTTCATGAAAAAAAGTTGAGAAACATTAGCTTGAGCCAATGAGGGTGAATGGCTGAGGGTGGAATCATTCCTTTAATCAGGGCATTGTGAGGAGAGAAGGAATAGATGGAAGGGAAAAAATACAAATTGCAAACCCCTTCTGTAGGGTTTACCAAGCGCCAGGCGTAGACTTAAGAGCCTTAGGTATATTACACAGCATTGTTGGAGATAGACAACTTTAGCAACCTCATTTTACAGATGAGAAAACTGTGGGAGAGAAGTTAAGTAAATTAGCAATGCCATATCGTTAGTAGTGGTGGAGCTAGGTTCAAATTCTTTGATGTTCTCTCCAGCCTAAGGTCATGTAGAAGAGTCCATGGAAGGGAGGGGTTGGAAAGAACATCAAAGAAGGGCATTTCATGATTACAAATTGGTCTTTCCAAAGCTGTGTTCCTAATAATAGCTACTTTTTGTTCCAAGTTGTATATTTAGTCCGACTATGTATCTGGAGCTGCTGTAACAAAGTAACATAGACTGGATGGCTTAGAAAGAACAGACATTGGGGCCGGACACTGTGGCTCATGCCTGTAATCCCAGCACTTTGGGAGGCCAAGGGGGGCAGATCCCAAGGTCAGGAGTTCGAGACTCACCTGGCCCACATGGTGAAACCCCATCTGTACTAAAAAATTACAAAAATTAGCCTGGTGTGGTGGTGGGCGCCTGTAGTCCCAGCTACTCGGGAGGCTGAGGCAGGAGAATCGCTTGAACTGGGAGGCAGAGGTTGTAGTGAGCCGAGATCACACCACTACACTCCAGCCTGGGTGACAGAGTGAGACTCCGTCTCTAAAAAAAAAAAAAAAAAAAAAAAAAAAAAAAAAAAAAAAAAAGAAACATTGATTTCTAACAGTTTTGAAAGCTCGAAGTCCAAGATCAGGGTGCCAGAATGGTCAGGTTCTGGTGAGGGCCTGCTTCTGGGTTGCAGACTGCTATCTTCTCATTATATTCTCATGCGGTGGAAAGAGGGTGAGAGAGCTCTCTGGGGCCTCTTTTATAAGGGATTAATCCCATTCACGAGGGCTTCACTGTCATGACCTAATCACCTCCCAAAGGTCTCACCTTCTAGACCATCACCTTGAGGGTTTCAACATACGAATTTTGGGAGGACACAGACATTTAGTCCACTGCATCATGTTATCCTCAAAAGACCTTTCAGCACATAGTCAAGTTTTTCAAAGGCTCTGTGTACAAATGGGGTGACACTGGTTGGCGACAAACATAATTTCCTTTAAAACACATCTCTGTTCCCCTGAGGTGTGGGAGGTAATGTTTTCATGATGCATCCAGAAACACACAGTACTAGCCACTGAGAGCATATGGGAGAATGGAGCGGGGGGCCATTTGATTCTGATGTTTAGAAGATACTCTGATCTCTTTCTGGGGTATTTGGAAGGCAAATGGGAGGACTGAACAAAGTGACCTTCACATGCCCTGGTATAGGTAGGAGCAACAAAGAAATACCCTGAAAGAAGCCTGACCTCATCTTATACAGGGTCATCTTGGCAGGCTAATCTAATACAGTAGAGGAAGAATTTTTAAAAAGAGTCCCAAGAGGACTAATAAAATGGCTTTGAATTTCATTATGTTTGAGAGAGAGGCACTAATTCAATTAGCCACAAAATGAGCATTTTTCTACCCCTTCTGTTCAAAGCAGTTCTGAAGATAGACTGCATCCAAGCAAACGCTGAGCTGCCTTTTAAAATAGTCTTCCTCCTAAAGACAAACAGTCCTTGTCAAAATTTATCCATCTCCTGAACTGTTACTTTCTTCCTCTGTGAAATGCAGATAATAGTGGTGCTAGCTCACTGGTTTGGTGGGAGGATTATGCATTTAGCTCAGCACTGGGCACAAAGTAGCCACTCAATAAGTGACAGCTATTGTTATCACTTCTTATGGTAGTGGTCTTGTAACCACAAAACAACAGAGACTTTCCTTTTTCTTTAGAGGATCTTTCCTTTTTCCCAGTGTTTTTATTTTTCGAGGCTTCGAGGATCTTAGTCAGTGACTACAGGGAGAATACACGGGAGAGAATAAAAAACAAGGATAAATGATATTTCACTTGAAATGCACAGCAGAGTTTAAAGGGAATGGAGGAATAGAAAGAGGTAAATTTTGCTCTATCAGACTTTTCAGAGAATTAGGAAAAAATGCCAGTAAAATAGATTAATTAAACTACACAGCCATGCACGGTGGCTCACTCCTGTAATCCCAGCACTACGGGAGGCTGAGGCGGGCGAATCAGAGGTAAGGAATTTAAAACCAGCCTGGCCAACATGGTGAAACTCTGTCTCTACTAAAAATACAAAAATTAGCTGGGCATGGTGGCGCACGCCTGTAGTGCCAGCTACTCAGGAGGCTGAGACAGGAGAATCGCTTGAACCCCGGAGGTGGAGTTGCAGTGAGCCGAGATTGGGCCACTGCACCCCAGCCTGGGTGACAGAGCAAGAAACAAACAAACAAAACACTACAGATATGTTCATTCACTTGCCATTTACTCATATTTACATATTGAAGTCTGCTGTATTGGTCAGCTTAAGCTAAGGTATTCTGGAGTAGCAAATAATGCTAAATCTCAGTGGCTTAGAACACAGGTTTACTTGTTGTATGAGATGACAAGATCTAGAAACTACTTGTCTGAATTATTAAATATTTATTGAATTCCTATTTGTCATTCTTGTTTTTGTGGGGTAGGGAATCATAGATTTTTAAGACATGGCTTCTGGTCTTTGGTAATTCATTGTAGTGGCAGAAATTATATAGCAGAAGGTCCCCTATCCAATGCAACTGGGATTTGGAGTCTGTTGGTTAATCCAAAATAATGGTGTAAGGTTATACCCAGAACAAAAATACACACGTCTTCCAGATCAAATATCAAAACGTCTTTCCATCATAAACCAATTTAGTCATGATAAGTCAGCACCACTTGAAAGAGATAGTGGAAAAAAGCAAAGAGATACTGGAAAAATGAAGTTGCTTTACAGTCGAATAAGTATATATTGTCATTTCCATAGAGCACAGAAAAAAAAAAGAGAATGCTAGACTGAGATTATATGACAAAGAAACAGTCATTCCTCATATCAAGCATCTTTCTCAGGCTCTTCTAACAACGTTTTGTAGGATTTATAATATGGTGATGAAAATTATTTCTTTATGTTTAAATTGATGTATAATTGTATACATTTATGACACAACACAATGTTTTGAAATATGGATACATTATGGAATGGCTAAATCAAGCTAATTAACGTGTTACTGCACATGCAACATTTAATTGTGGTGAGAACATCTAAAATCTACTGTCAGTAATTTTCAAGTATATAATACATTGTTATTAACTATACATATGGTAATTTTTAATTTGCATGAATGCTCCTTAATAGCAGGGACCCTGTCTTATTTTTTGTACTCCATGGCACCAAATCTATTCTTAGTACAGTGCTCAATAAATGTTTGATGAGCATATGAAAGGATAATTTAATATAACATTAATTACGTGAGTAGAATAATATCCAAAGAGTCAATTCTCCTTTCTACATGTTTAGCTTTCTCCCAGAGACAGATTTAGGCCTTGGGAGATGGGAGAATCTACCTCGGCTGAATTTCCAAATGACGTGGCCAGCTTTCTTAAAAATGCATTTCTATTCCATTCCATTACGTACTTTGTTTTGATCTTTGGCTGTCTTTTTGAACCTTATGACAAATCCTCATGGAGCACATATCTTTGAAAAGGAATGTGTGCCAAGAAGAAGAGAGACAGAATTCCACATGCCACCCCAAGTCTTTTATCTTTTATCTTTTTTTTTTTTTTTTTTACTGTCTAGAAGTTCAGCTAGAAACCCCAGTTTTGTGGGGAGGAATTTTTCCAAATCTAAAAAGTACTGCAGAGCACATCAATCCTATCTCCAGGTTTTTCCTAGAATTTATTTTTTCCCTTATCGGTACATGTAAACTCTGCTGTTTCCAGTGTATTTATTTGTGAAATGGATTTAATTCTGTTCCTGTGAAGGCTTTAGAAAGTCTGTCAGGGGCATATAGGGGCACACAATGCTTAAGAATGATGTTAAAATTTTAAAAGTGATTTATTTGACCCTGAGGCCAAATGGCATAGCCTGCAAATGTGATAAATCTAGCAAATAAATAAACAAATAAATAAATAAACATAAATGCCTTTGAGGAGGCCACTGGCCAATAGGCAGCTCTGCAGTTGGCATTTAGTTTTACAAGAGCACTTGTTAATCCCACATGCTCAGGACAGTTATAAGAGTTTCATTTCCTCCCTAGACCTTAGTGCCTCCCGGGTGTGTGGAATAGAACACTTTATTTGAGTCTGGAATCGTGAATGTACTCCCTATAAGAAGATAACTTCATGTATATTGATATCACCAGTAGGCGTTTATTTACCTTGAAGTTAGGAACCATGACTTACACAGCTCTTTGCACAGAACTTTTTACACAGTATGTATTCTACAAACATGTATTAAATGAATGAATGACTGCTGTATCTCCAGCACTGGGCACAGTATTTAGCACATGGAAAGCACTCAATAAATGATTGTCACATAAATAAATAAATAAAAGAATTGTGCAAATCACAGTGTCAGCAGGTATTTCTATCTTCAATACTCTTGCATGTCAGAGATAGGCAATATTGAGGTCTTTTTGGTGGCTTATTGTTATTATTTGAAAAATTCAGTGTTGAAAGGTACTGAGATAAGGTGCTAGACTGTGGAAGGGGTGGGAGGATGAATGACTAGAGAGAGAGAAAAAAGAGCAAAATTAAATGTCAAGCTTGCTTGCTTTTCTTTCTTTCTTTCTTTCTTTCTTTCTTTCTTTCTTTCTTTCTTTCTCTCTCTCTCTCTCTTCTTTCTTTCTTCTTTCTTTCTGTCTCTCTCTCTCTCCTCCTCTCCCCTCCCCTCCCCTCCCCTTCCCTTTCCTTCCCTTCCCTTCTCCTTCCCTTCCCCTTCTTTCCTCCCTCCCTCCCTCCCTCCTTCTTTCTTTCCATCCATCCACACACACATATATAAAACTAGCTGTTAAAATTCATTAATTAGGTCGGGCGCGGTGGCTCACACCTATAGCCCCAGCACTTTGGGAGGCTGAGGTGGGCGCTGGGAGGCCGAGGCGGGCAGATAATGAGGTCAGGAGTTTGAGACCAGCCTGATCAATATGGTGAAACCCCATCTCTACTAAAAATACAAAAATTAGCTGGTTGTGTGGCACGTGCCTGTAGTCCCAGCTACTCCGGAGGCTGAGGCAAGAGAATCGCTTGAACCCGGGAGGCAGAGGTTGCAGTCAGCTGAGATCACGCCATTGCATTCCAGCCTGGGCGACAGAACGAGACTCTGTCTCAAAAACAAAACAAAACAAAAAATTTCACTAATTAATGTGGAAAACTATTAAATCTACCTTCCTATCTGTCTCTATCTTTTTCACTTCTCGTGAAGCAAGACCCCGTAGTTCAACTACTGTTGGGCATTTCCGCTTGTATGGCCACAGACAGCCTCATCTCTGTCATTTGTCTTTGAGGGCTGAGCAGTTGGTTTGTCATTTAAGTTAATGGTTTGTTTCCATCTCAGGATCCACCTTGGACAAGGACTTCTCTATTTCAATGACCCTCCCTGACCCCTGTTTTATATAAAATTTTTAATGGGGTCCTTCCTAGGCATGTTGCAGAAGTTATCTATGTAAAACCTCTTACCACCAGTTCTTCTGCTCAAAAACTTTCAATAGCTTCTCATTATTTATAGGTTAAAATTCAGATACTCCAGCCTGGTTTTAAGATCCTGTGTAACCTCCCTTTGGAACTGTCCTTATTTTCAAGCCCCCTTCCACTAGGTTTGCCCTTGCTCACCCCTGAGAGGCTGCTGCTCTTTCCATTTCTCCCCAGTGAACCTCACTGATCACACTGCTACATGCCAAGCTCTTATATAGGATCTCATTTGTTTCTTTACCTGTTTACTAGATGCAGGAATGCCACCCACCTCCCTGTCAGCTGAGCTAAATCTTAATCATCCTTTAAGGCCCATCTCAAATCCTTCCTTCTCTGAGAAGGCTGCCTTGACAATTCCAGTCTATAGTCCTTCCTTCTTTATTTGAGCTCATCCCTTCCAATATTGTATTAATATATTTTTAATGTTTCTCTTTTCTCCAAATTGCACTGTCTGCTTCCATGGGGGAAGAATTCTGTCACAGCCTTTTAATGCTTTTTTAGTGCTGATTGCTCGGTGAAGTCACTTATTAACTGTGGGCTAATTGATTGTGTGAATACTTTCAACAGTTTGAACCTCATTATTTTCTAAATCTGTATCACTTTAACAATCAGAAAAATGTGCCACCAAGGCAAAAATTATCTCTCATACTAAACATTTAATTATCAGGATCCATGCAGACATTTTTGCACATGGACATTTAAAACTTACATTCACCCTTTTAACTCTCCTTACCCTTTTATTTCTGGAATGCTGGTAAAAAGACATAGCATGAAAATTACTCTACTTTGGAGGCTTGAAAAGATTGAAGAAAAGTCCGCCCAGGACTAAATCTTTCTCTTGTCTTTTGTGGAATAGTGGAAGGCTCTTAAAGCAAGATCCTTTTTCTCAAAAGGCTAGTCACTTTTCTCCATCGACTAACTGTGCAAGCTTGGATAAATCTCCCAGCTGCTTGTGGTTCATCGTCCTCATCTTTAAAAAGGGAACGATACCACCAGCTGGGCCTGAGATCATGTAATGCTCAGGAAAATGTTTTCTAATTTTTTTTTTTTTTTAAATTAGAGAGATGGTCTTACTCTGTTTCCCAGGTTGGTCTTGAACTCCTGGCCTCAAGTGATCCTCTTGCCTCAGCCTCTCAGAGTGCTGGGATTATAGGTGTGAGCCACCATGCTGTTCCAGGAAAATGTTTGAAAACTGTAAAGTACAATTTTGATGTTAGGTTTTATTGTGGCCACTGTCAAATTACCATCTCTCTCACCTTACCACCTTTGTCACCATCTGCCATCAACCCAGTCCTCAAGATGAGGAATGTCCATTGGAGCTGATGACCTCTTATAGGAGCCAGCAATATGGCATTTTCCAAGTGTAAATGGTTCATATGCCATATCTTTTTATTTTGGTATGTTGCAACTTCCGAGAAATTGAGTGGGGCCGATCATTTGTCTCTCTTGCTGCACTGCGATCCCTTCTGGTTTTGTGGCTCCAGCTCCCACTGCTGGAATGGGCTTTTGGATAATACAAATGTCTCTTTGGAATCGTTAGAGAGCTTTAGTTTAACATTGTGAATAGCTGGTCCTGATGTACCATATTTTGTTGAACCTACAATACCATCAATTGTAAAACACACCATCATTTCATAAATCACCAGGAAAGGTAAAAGTGCTGCCAACTTTAAAGCATGACACACCACTGATTACAAGATGCACCCCTATTTCAGAGTGATTAAAATATGAAAAATGAGTGTCTGAGAATTGGTCAAATTACAGCAAGATTATTGCTGCAAGCATCTGCTTTGAGTCCTCTGAGCCTGGTCATGGCAGGTGCTGGAGTCTCCCTGCTCCCTGCCCTTGCCTCAACCTCCATTGCAGCCATAGCACTGCTGAGCAGCGCTACGCTGAGCTGCAACCGACTGGCCTCTTGCTTCTCCCAGGTCTTTTATCCTGTGAAGGCGGTGGTGGAGTTGCTGGTGGAGACTAAGCAGAGGTGTGCAAAGAATGCAAAGCCCAGGAGATGGGATGCTTTCTGTTATGACCTGGCAATGCCTCCTTCAGTCTCCTTGTTGCTATAATAAATCAGTATGGTTATGGTAGGAAGTTAACCCAGAGGCAGTCACTTCCAGCTCCGAGGAGGCACGTTGCCTGGTTTATATGTTCTCTCTTTCTTTTTTTTTTTTTTTTTGAGATAGAGTCTCGCTCTGTCACCAGGCTGGAGTGCAGTGGCACGATCTTGGCTCACTGCAACTTTGCCTCCGGGTTCAAGCGATTCTCCTGCCTTAGCCTCCCGAGTAGCTGGGATTACAGGTGCATGCCACCACGCTCAGCTAATTTTTGTATTTTTTTTTTAGTAGAGACGGGGTTTCACCATATTGGCCAGGATGGTCTCGATCTCTTGACCTCGTGATCCACCCACCTTGGCCTCCCAAAGTGCTGGGATTACAGGCGTGAGCCACCACGCCCAGCCGGCTTATATGTTTTCTTATCCAGAGGCGCTAGAAGGTCAGGTGCCCATTTGAATTTTTTCCCAGGCCCAAGGAACTCTTATTTGGTAAGGGTTCATCTTGTAATTACAGATGGGAGGCTGAGAAATCTCCTTATTTAGTACACCTAGGGGTCATTTTAATTTGGGTTTTACTTCAGGAAAAATAAGGGTTCATCTTAGGTTACTTTCAAAGTGACAAATAACCTGATGCCCTGGCCTTGGGCCTAAGAGCAAAGTGGTTTTCTTTTTTCTCTGAGATAGAATCAGGGCTGGAGGGGGCCAGAAGGTTCAAAGCTATTTGAAGCAAAAGGCATGATCCCTGCCCTTGTATGTAGGGAGGTGGGATCACCCAGGTTCTCAGGTGTCACCACCAACTGCAGATATTTCAGCACCTCTTTTCCTCCAAATGTCTTGGGTTTCAGACAGGGAGGTAACCAGAGCCTTCACATTTGCTACAGTAATGCTGTTTCAGGCCCTGTTCCTTGACCTTAGAAGTCACCTGCTCCTCTTGAGGTATTATCACCCTCTGGGGTGAGACATCTACAATGCAGATTTTGCTAACAATATTGGGAATAATTTCTAGCTCAAACTCGTCATTGTTTTGTGTGGATCTTGCTTTGGCTAGCAAAGTATGTCATTCTATTGTGGCTGTAGTATTATTGGCTTAACTTACATGATGGATTGGAAGGTCCTGTTGGCATGGTAAGAAGCTGCCCTACAAGCAGACCCTTCCAGCTCCACGGAGGCATGTTGTTGGGCTTATATGTCCTCTTATGCTAGAAGATCAGGTGCCCACTTGAAGTTTTTTCCAGCCCTGAGTAGCTCCTATTTGGTAAGGGTTCATCTTGTGACATGTGAAGTTAGGAGGCTGAAGGTAAGAAGTTTTAATCTCTTCATAGTCTTTCTGTCCACTGTGTGTCTCTGTTCTCTAATCACTTAAGAATGGGGGAGTTTCAGAGGCTTTCCAGTACTGTATCAATCAGCCCAAACTCTTTAGCATAACACTCACAGCTGTACTACCCAGGACTTTTTTTTAGCTCAAACTAGCTCAAGGCGAAAGGGCGTTGAATGACTCATGTAACTGAAAAGTCCAGGGAAGGATCTAGAGCTTCAGGCGTAGGTGGGTCCAGGGGATCACATAATACTCTCAGGGCTCTCTCTGTCTTTTGCTGTATCTTGGTTCCTGGTTCTTCATTGTCATAGCTTCATTTTACAGACAGCATCTTTCTAGATAATGAGAAAGATAACTGCTAACATCCTCAAATTTTTATCCTTTCAACCTCAGATAAAAGAGCCATTTCTTTCTTCTGATATCCTTACATTAATCCAGAAAGCCCTGATTGACCCTGCTCTGATCTTGTGTTCACCCCCGGACCAGTTGTTAATGTCTGTTCTAATGATCTTCGTCATTAATGCCTGTTCTAATGATCTTCATCTGACCCACATGCTCACCCCTGTGACTGGGTGTCTGGACACAGTGATGATATCCTCGCTGAGACCACACACAGGGAAGGAGCAGCTCTCTAAAGGCAGTATGGATGGTAGACAGACAAACACCAGATGTTCTCTATCAAGGTCTTTTACTCGTTGGGTCTTTCTACTTGCCCAGCTCCTCCTAGGACTTCCCTAGACTCATACCTACCAAACACATTGGACTACTTCACGCGATGAAAACCTGCCTTCATCTTAACATCTTATTTTCTTTACTTTCTATGCTGTTTGGATTTTTTTTTTTTTTTTTGAGATGGAGTCTTGCTCTGTCGCCCAGGCTGGAGTGCGGTGGCACGATCTCGGCTCACTGCAAGCTCTGCTTTCCCGGGTTCATTCCATTCTCCTGCCTCAGCCTCCCAAGTAGCTGGGACTACAGGTGCCTGCCACCATGCCCGGCTAATATTTTGTATTTTTATTAGAAACGGGGTTTCACCGTGTTAGCCAGGATGGTCTCAATCTCCTGACCTTGTGATCTGTCCGCCTTGGCCTCCCAAAGTGCTAGGATTACAGGCATGAGCCACCGCACCGGCCTTGGATTTTTTTTTCTTCCCCTTTCTATACTTACAAAATTTTTCTCAGTCTTCGAGGCTTAATCAAAATGCTGCTTCTTTCAAAACTCTTACCTATACTTCAAGTTCTTCCACTTTGCCATCAAAGGATTTGGCTGATAAAACTTTCACAGAGTTTGTTTATTCTCCCCTCTATTTGGAGTTACTTGTTTACATGTCTCCAAAGTCAAGATTGCTCTAAGCATCTAGTAATCTCATAGGAGGTAGGCAATAAACATTTGTTGGTTGGAGAAGCATTCTTTCAAGGTCTTTTTTTGAGAGGATTCACTGTATTAAATCTACCCAAATGCGCACGTGCGTGCGTGCACACACACACACACACTCAGGCTCCATATATATAATATCTGCTTAATGATACACACATAGGACTTTTGTATATTCCCAGCAATACACTGGGAATAACACTGTTAGTTTAGTGACAGGCACATTGTCTTATTGATGACTTTTTAATCTCTGGGTTAGGGAGGATGATGAGTTGCGAATGGCGTTGTGGGAGAAAATCTGTCAAGTGAAAAAACCTGGGTGTGCTGTAGGAATGAATGCAGGACTGACATGCGGCCTCCCTGGAGAAAGAGGAGGACCTAGGGGAAGGACGTTGAGCATAATGGCAAGAATGCAGCCTCCAGGTTAGAAGTCGGGTTTTGCTACTTGTTAGCTATGTCATCTTGGACAAGTTGACTAACGTCTCTGTGCCTCAGTCTCTTCTTTGTAAAGCAGTGATACTAGAGTATTTATGTTATAGGACTATTGTGAGAATAAAACAAGATAATGCATGTGGAATACTTGACACAGTACCTGGCTTCTAATAGGGGCTCACATAGAAGCTTGGGTCCCCCAGCCTCAGAGCCAAGGTACAAGTAAGGTACCTGTTTTTTTCTTTTTTCAGAGTAGTCAGGTCAGTCACACTGTGTGAGTCTATACTGGGAATGCATTAAAGGACACTCTCAGTTCTGACTGTAGCTACCTGGATAACAGTGTTACTGTCTAATGACCAGAATGATGGATGCACTGAAAGGGTGGAATATGTGGATGGTTAGAGATCAGTTATCTCTGTTGAGAGCAACACTGGCAGCAGCAGTTTTTATTTCCACTGCATCTGAAATGTGCAGTCAGCCTGAAGAGAGAGGGGCAGAAGCCCCCTTTGACCACATGACACCCAGTGTGTGGAGGATCCCCTGTCCCTGGTTGAAGGGTCTATCTGTTGAGGGGAGGAAACCAAGCTATTTTATGAATAAACTCTGTGCCTATTTATAATAGCATAATTGTAGACACTACAGGAAAGGAATCCTAGAATAGAGTCCACTGCTAGGTGAGACAACTCCAGGAACTCTGCTTTTTATAACCCCTTTTATGATGCCCATCATCCCCTGTATTCAAAGGCTTTTCGTGTTTGTATAGAACAGCTACAATGCTTCACCCAGACCAATGCACATCCCATGGAGAGGAAGACACATATGTGATTCATTTTCTTCAGGATGAAGTTTAAGGATTTACCTAAGGACCCAAGAATGTTGTGAGGTAATTTTTCAAAGCGCAACAGGTGGTGTGGTGATTATCGATTGGTGGGCTCACCTCGTCTTCCACTAATTGGCTATGGGTTTGCCTTTCCAACCAGTGACCTACCATGTTAATAATGCGACGGAATCTTTAAGGAGGCAGAGGAAGCAGCACTGCTTTACTAGTAAACAGATGGCTGTGAACATGCTTATTCCCTGTGGACACCAGGAGAGACGCCCTAACGAGCCAAAGCTTCCCTGAACCATAGAATACGTGGGCATGGGGTCAGGTTGGGGGGCACTTTAATTGTTGTCTAGGCAGGTGAGCCATTTTACCAACGAAGAACCAAAGAAGCAACACTGACTGTCCACAACTCCCAAAGCACTTTATTTTTCTTTTCACATTAAGATTTATCACATTGCATTGTGATTACCTGTGTATCTATCCTTCTGTATCAGGTCAGAGTCTTTCTGCTGCAAGTGACTGAAAACTCAGCTCAAATTACTTTCATCAAAACAAACAAACAAACAAAAAGGACTTTATTGACTCAGTAACCAAATGTTTAGCTGGCTCCAGTCTCTCCATTTCTCAGTCCTGCCCTTCCTCCACACTGGCTCCATTGTTCTGGCATGCTTTAACTGGTGAGGACAAGTGGCTGCCACTAGCCTAGACGTAGATTGTCACAGCTCCAAATCCAGAGGGGATAAAGAGGACCTTCTCTCTGCCAGACTGGTTCAGATGGGCTCAGAAGCACTCCTGAACCAATCTTGTGGCCCTGATTGGCTGGGCCTAGGGTAGATGCCTATGAAGCTGTGCATGGAGTCTGTCCTATCTAAACTGCAATGACTGAGACTAGGAGGAGGATAGGTCCTCAAATGATATTTGGGGAACATTATTAGAAGAAGGAAGAATGGTTGCTGGGTAATGCAGAAAAAAAAGCCATTGCCCTCCCTGCCTAGAACTTGAGTTTTCCTATAGAAAGACAATGTCTGAGGCTGGGCGTGGTGGCTCACGCCTGTAATCCCAGCACTTTGGGAGGCCGAGGTGGGCAGATCATGAGGTCAGGAGTTTGAGACAAGCCTGGCCGAGATGGTGAAACCCCGTCTCTACTAAAAATTAAAAAAAAATTAGCCAGGCGTGGTGGTGCGTGCCTGTAATCCCAGCTACTCAGGAAGCTGAGGCAGGAGAATCGCTTGCACCCAGGAGGCAGAGGTTGCAGTGAGCCGAGATCGTGCCACTGCACTTCAGCCTGGGTGACGGAGTAAGACTCTGTCTCCAAAAAAAAAAAAAAAAAAAAGAAAAAAAATACAACTGCCTGGCGCTCATGCCCAGAAATGGATATCCTTACATTAATCCAGAAAGCTCTGATTGACCCTGCTCTGATCTTGTGTTCACCCCCCGACCAGTCGTTAATGTCTGTTCTAATGATCTTCGTCTGAGCCACGTGCTCACCCCCATGACTGTGGGTGTCTGGACACAGAGATGATATCCTCTCTGGGATTGCACACAGTGAAGGAGCAGCTCTCTAAAGACAGTATGGATGGTAGACAGACAAACACCAGATGTTCTCTATCAAGGTCTTTTACTCCTTGGGTCTTTCTACTTGCCCAGCTCCTCCTAGGACTTCCCTAGACTCATACCTACCAAACACATTGGACTACTTCATGCGATGAAAACCTGCCCTCATCTTAACACCTTATTTTCTTTACTTTCTATGCTGTTTGGATTTTTTTTTTTTTTTGAGATGGAGTCTTGCTCTGTTGCCCAGGCTGGAGTGCAGTGGCACGATCTCGGCTCACTGCGAGCTCCGCCTTCCCGGTTCACTCCATTCTCCTGCCTCAGCCTCCCAAGTAGCTGGGACTACAGGCACCTGCCACCACGCCTGGCTAATATTTTGTATTTTTAGTAGAGTTGGGGTTTCACCGTGTTAGCCAGGATGGTCTTGATCTCCTGACTTCGTGATCCGCCTGCCTTGGCCTCCCAAAGTGCTGGGATTACAGGCGTGAGCCACCGCGCCCGGCTGGTTCATGATCTTCTCAAGTAGGCCCCCGTGTGTGTTGTTCCCCTCTTTATGTCCATGTGTTCTCATCATTTAGCTCCCACTTATAAGTGAGAACATGTGATATTTGGTTTTCTGTTCCTGTGTTAGTTTGTTAAGGATAATGTGAGCTGAATTCTTAGTGTAGTGCTGTCTCTTCCATGCCGTCCTCTGTTAGTGATGTGGTTGTTCTAGAAAGGTTGGGGATCATCTGTGTTTTCAGCGTTTTATCCCTTCCATTTAAATCATTTATTTAGAGAAAATATTCTAACTTTGCTGTTCAAAGTCAGAAATTTCAAAGTTTTTGGTTTGGGCCAGTGGACTTAGGCAAATTGATTGGCACTTTGGTAACTCTTGGGTAACTTATTGGTATACCAAATCTGTAGTTATAACAGGGAGCCAACTGGCTAACCGCATGTGCATCCCATGTCTCTCATGAGCCTCCTCAGCCTCTCTCAGCTCTGTCCCCAGGCTCTCAGCTGCTCACCCTACTCGGCTCCTGTTGTGTTGAAACTCTGTGGGGACCCATGTCTTTCTACAGCCTGATACCATTTGGTTAACACACCTGAGCTCCTGAGTTCTCCCACCTTCTCCC
This sequence comes from Nomascus leucogenys, assembly GCF_006542625.1. Taxonomy (NCBI): domain Eukaryota; kingdom Metazoa; phylum Chordata; class Mammalia; order Primates; family Hylobatidae; genus Nomascus; species Nomascus leucogenys. The sequence continues at coordinate 79,411,856 of NC_044397.1, forward strand.
AAACTTGATGAAATGAACTCGGCAGGGCATCGGCTCTGTCAGAGGGGCCAGATGGTGCAACCTGGAAGTGTAGAGACATAATTCCCTGTGGTATGTGCTTTGATCGATGGCAAACAGGAGGTGGGAGGGAACTTGGAGGACCAATTCCCTCTCCTTCCTTCCTCAGTGGACTCCTGCGTCTCTTTAGGCCCATTGTGAAGTAATGGCCAACATATTCATGCATCACTTTGCATTGCTTTTTATCCTTCCCTGCCTCACTTCTCTTTCTTTCACTTTCATTGCTCTGGGATTGCACCTCCCATAGAAAGCACTGGGATGGATTCCTGCTTCAGCTCCGTTTTCTAGGAGAACTGGGCTAACATAGGATTATTTTGTTTTCATATGACATTTTCTCTAAAAGCTGCTGAAAAAATTTTTAAGTTCAATCATCTTGATTTGCTCTGATAAAATAGCATTTCTATTTCTCTGTAAGATGGATAAACTGAGGCACATAGAGACTGCAACTTGTTCAAAATTACAGGCTTAATCATGGATCCATTGAAACACAGAATCCAGGTTTTCTGTCTTCCCATCAGATACTCTACACCCAATCACATTTTAGGTCTGGGTCTGCACACACAAAGTACAGAGAATAATTGGGACAATTATCCTAATCATTCAAGCCAAGCAACCAAACCTAAAATAGCTGCATAATTGAATTCAACGTTTCCATTTCACATTGGACCTCTGAAAACAGCCAAAGACAAGTTACTAGAATCTTGCCATTATGTTGTTATAAATGCTACTGGTGTTAGTGGGTATGTATTTTTAAACAGTTGATTCCATGTCTTGAAATGTTTTGCCTCCTGTGCCACATTCCTTTGCTTTTTAACTAATGGAGATGAAAATAAAGTTATGGTAAAGATAATACGCTTTTCACAATAGGGTAAATGCCATAATTATAAATAAAACCTTTTCGATTTGCCCAGAAGTGTACTATAAACATGAAGGTAAGGTTAATTAGTAAGTGGACATTTTTGTGCCTCGGTGTCATAATGATTTCAAAGTGACTCCTTGCTATTGCTTTGTATTTGTTTCAAATGAGTTTTTTATTTTTATTTTTTAAATTTGAAATTAAATTGAAATTAATTTGAAATTATATACCCTAATAGGTATAGAAAACCAGTAATAAAGAGGACTGTAATACAAAACAAATTTTGGTACTGGGATATGTTCTAAACTGAACCTAAAAGGAAAGCTTTATTTGTTTCTGGTCTTTTCTGTGTGTGGTAGTTTATAGTTACGGTAGGGTGAGTGGGGGCTTGCATTCTTCTGTTATATGTAAGATCCTACTCTCAAGTATTTTTAAAGCACCACTGAACTGACACTCAGGTTACAATGGTTTAATCATGTTACTGTTGTCAGATGTCATGAAGTACATTTGTCTAGAAAAGGCAATGCATCAACCTAGCACAGAAGCCACTTCTGCACATTAGCCACCAGAACTGGAAATGTCAAACCAATATTAAGGGCACACTATGTTTTTTGAACCCATTTAAGAGTACATGAGTGGTGAACCGTTACAGAAAAATAGCCAATTAGATAAGCATTTAAAGTAGAAAAATCTCAGTTTTGGTGAAATGTACATCTAAAAGAACTGAAGAAAAAATTTAATTTACTTGATGTTTACAAACATGTCAGAATGGAGAAGTTGATTTTAGGTTCTTGGTTGGCCCCCACCTTGGATTTTGATTTTCCCTGTGGCCTAAATCATAGAAGAAACAGGAAGAAAGACTAAGGCTTCATGGAAGATCGTTCCCAGGAACTCAACAACAGGCTACAAATACATTTTATCACGGCAAAACTGAGATGAAATATTATTCATGTTATATGGATGGGAATTGGAGATGACAGTGACTTGGCCACGGTGTACAAGACTATTAGGAAGAAAGGAGTGGCATCTTTCAGTGTCATGAGTTTGTGGCTTACACCATTACCACTGCTCAACATTCACGTGAGAATTCCACATTCACATATTCAACTAACAAGACTAGGAAATAGGTCAGGTATTAATCAATTCTTATGGAAAATTGGGCATTTAAAATATTATCAAGTTGTGTGGAACAAATAAAAAACAGAATGAGCTAGCTTCTCTCTTAGTTCTTTATCTCCAGAGTCTTTGAAGAAACTTGGATATTTCAAAAAGATCTTTCCCAGGAAAGAGGAGGAGGGTCTGGAAAGGAATAAGAATTGTGAATTTAGCATCAGTAGATAAAGAAATGAATGCCTGCAGGGCGAGAAAACTGAGGTTTGGACCTTGGAGCAACCTTCTAAAACAAACATCTTCTGCCAAAGATTCTTAACGCCCACTCCTGTTAAAGTTATAATAAAAAATACCATGAAATTCAGTGAAATACGTTCATTTTCAACACACAAACAGCACTAGGCTTTCAGTCCTGATTAGAGGCATGTTTTCCTAGGACGGCTGAAGTCATCGTGTCGAGTAAGAATTTGCTTTTTCACAAAAGGATAACCACATTTTAGTATAAATGATGTCAGTTTCTAAATGCATAAAAGGCAATAAAGGTTAAAAGTTAGAAAAAAGATTATGAAACAGAATTTGTTTGACAATTCGTTCCTTCAGGCTATGGAGGCACCATGATATCAATTTCATTGTGAAAAAGTTAAAACGTTTTCTCATTGCTTTGTTTAAGCATTAATCAGATGTCAACATCTTGAGAAAAGTCATCTGTGGCTGGCTCAGCACTCGCTGGGTGCTGCTCTGACCCACCTTTGGGCTCAGTGGCTTTCTCAACCCAGTGGATGAATGGACCTTTCAGAGATGATCCTTATTAACCTGAGAGACAGGCATAACCATCTTTCTCATCTTTTCCTTTATTCTATCCGTTTTTTCCTTCCCTTCCTTCTCCTTCTATATTTAAGAACAACACAAGAGTTTGGAGGTTAAAGGGCACAATATTTTTGTAAACCAGCCAATCATATAAAAGAAACAAGGTACATCATAAATATTTGGATTAGATTTATAGTCTCCATTGTTATTAAGAGGGCACTGGGCACTCCACAGTCCTAACCAGAGGTAACTTCACCTTTAGCTTGGCTTCTCTTTGCTGAGTTCCTTTTTAAAAAGCCAGTCTTCTCCTGTATAGTGATTATTCTTGTAAAGTCATGATATTATAATCCATGGGATTTAGGAAAGTAAAGTGAAGATTAAAGTGCCTGGGTATCTTTGATCACAAGTCTAAGATCATTGCTAAGGATCAAAGTCTTAACTTGGGAAAATTTAGCCTCATTACTGTTTTGAGGTCTGACAGCTGTCTCTGTGCTTTTAATAGATCAATTCCATTCATCTATTCAAATGAGCTCTTCCAAATGCTTCCTTGATGTGCCAAGAACACACTTCTCATCTGTGCAGTTTTGTTATTTAAGGATGATATATTGGATTTTTTTCAGTCAATCATTTTGGTTATTCTGACACTTTCTGTATACCATGTCCTTCAAAGTTATTTTTGTTTTATCAAGAGATTTCTTTGTGTGGCTAATAGAAAATGGTGCATAATTGTAACAATAATGAAGTTTTATATATCTTTGCACATGGGTATATCTGACATTTTAGAAATCGTAACATTCTGAGGAACGTATTGACACCATCCTCATAGGATTTGTGTCCATGGGGATGCTAGGTGATCATTCAAGTCCTTACTTCCTATCTCATTCTGGAGATGGACTAAAGGTTGTAACACCAACATCAAGTGGCATGTTATGTATTTATATTTGTGAATTAGAATTTTCCTGAGCTGGGGAGGTGTGGGGAAGACGTTAGGTATCTTTATGGCAAGCATGTCTTGCTCGGCCTCATAGTTTGCATGAATGAAATGAAAAGATGGAATGGTGGTGCTTATGATGGATTTTATTGCTATAATAAGAACCTGAGTAACGTTAATTAAGATTAATTAGGAGTAAGCTAATTTACAGTGGGGGGGAATCTACTCACAGAAATAAGAACAAATTGTGTAAACTTACATATAAATACTAAATAGTAGGAACTATTTATTTAGCTAAAATTGAACGTAACAGGTTTGGTTGAAGATTACCCACATCGTAACCAGTCAAGGGGAAATACTGTAAGGATAAAAATTCAACCAAGGGCCAGGCACAGTGGCTCACGCCTGTAATCCCAGCACTTTGGGAGGCCGAGGCGGGTGGATCACGAGGTCAGGAGATCGAGACCATCCTGGCTAACACGGTGAAACCCCGTCTCTACTAAAAATACGAAAAATTATCCGGGTGTGGTGGTGGGTGCCTGTAGTCTCAGCTACTTGGGAGGCTGAGGCAGGAGAATGGCATGAACCCAGGAGGCAGAGCTTGCAGTGAGCCAAGATGGTGCCACTGCACTCCAGCCTGGGCGACAGAGCAAGACTCCGTCTCAAAGAAAAAAAAAAAAATTCAACTAAGATGCTACGCAATGAATACTATACACATCACTGTCTTGAGGGCTCAAAGGACCCTTTAATTCTTGCCTAGCACAATGGAAAGAAAAACAGGAGAGACACAGTACCTAATATAATAGATATTGGAACACAAGGCCAGAGAGAACTATGTAGAATTTCAGGTGGCATAAACAGCCAGGAATTGCTTGAGAAAGCGGTAAACAAAGACGATTGTCTTTCCAGCAAAGGTAATTCAATATTCAGATCTTAGACTATTGGGCCTTCAATTGAGAAGCTTTTGGAAACCACTGACTATGGTAAGGCCAGAAGTGTGAGGATCTGAAGTCTTTGTGGAAGATACAAAGGGAATGGATGGGGTTACCAGATATTGATGGTGACACAGAGCCCCAGGATGGGAATCTGTGCCACCACTCAGCATCCAGGAGCTCCAAAGCATCTGCTCATTTGGGGCTACTCCAGATGGTGTTTTCAAGATAATTCATCCTGAGTGAAATGTTCCCAATAGCCTTTGATCCAGCTACTAAAGTCTCTTTTTGGTGATGCCCCAGGAGGTGAGAGCACTTGGTATATATCCCTGGTGGCCTGCCCAATCCCTTAGGTTGGTTTCTTCTCTGCTTCAGTAATGAAAATGTGCAGCAGTAACAAAAGACCTGCAAAACAATGTGGAAATATTCACTCACTAGTGAACTATCAGTGCCTCCCATGACTGCTGCCATTTCTATCCATGCAGATGGCAAAGGGCTGGCTTCTGAGTATATCTTCCTGAGGCTGTAGAGCAGGAAGATGACAATCACATTAACCTCTCTCTCCCTCGCATCATCCTGTCCATTTGCTCCTCTCTTCATAGACTCCTGGTGCCAAAAATCTGGTTGATTCTGAATTTCCCCAGGCAGAGTCTTCATTTAGGTAGTGCATATCCAAGGCCCAGCATCTGGGTGTCTAAAATCAGTATATTGCCATGTAGACAGATTTCAGCCACTCCAGATGGAGTTTATGCTCAGGAAGTGTTGGACCTTAGCAGAGCTTTCAGACTTAAGGAAGAAAAAAGATAGACTTTACCACCTTGGCAGCATGGAGACAGCTTTATGTACATGTTCTTACAGGGTTTGGCTAAACATTTTGTACGGTTCGGGTGGAACATGTGAAGAACTGTAATAGAAGCAGAAGCATTGCAACACAATGGCCCGACCGTGGGGGCTTGGCAGCAGCTTGCTCCAGCTCTCAGTTTGGTACAAAGTGCTATCATTACTATTTGGAAGCAGCTCCCTGTAATGTGAAAAGACTTCCAGGGAAACGCCAGGAATCACAAACACAGCCATTACAGAATGCAGAGACAACCACTATCTTTGCAGGTGGCCATTGGTGGCCCGGATCTGCCTCCCCAAGTCTTAGGCAGAATCTGGAGTGGACAGGAGGGAGTTGAGGGCAGGGAGGGGGTAAAGATATTTTCCCCAGTCGAGCCAGAAAGCTCAGGTAAATGGGCCCTTCCTTTGTAGTCTTGGGTCTGCTGTGTGATCAGCTGAGGCTGAGGAATCTTTGGGGCAAATTCAAGGCAGCCGTGTGAGTCTGGCCTTGGGGAAAGCAGGGAGCAAGGCAGAAAAACAGAACAGTGGGAAGTGGTTGCTTGGTGCTGAGTTTGGTTTAGAGTGTTGAGCTCCGCTTGAGCCTTCAGGTTCCAAGCAAAACTCCAGGGGAATGAAACCCACAGCAACCCAAACAAGGTTAAGGCTGAGCAGGAGGCGGTCTGTGGGGCCACACTGCTCTTCACACGCGGCCTGTGCAGGCCTTTTGGTGGATCGAGACCTTTCACTGCAAATCGGGTTTCTTTGGAATCATCTGAGCCAGAGTCGTTGAATGTGTTCAGTCACGACTCGGTTTTTCCCAGAAGCAGAACCCCCTTCTCACACCCAAGACCATGTCCTTGGCTGGCAAGTTATTATTTACCTCGTAGCCGAGCCAGGCAATGATAGTCGGGCGTTGTTTTTGTGAAGAAATTCATACTGGGATTGAGATGTGGAGGTGGGTTGTAAAAGGAAAATATGAACAGAGATTTGGAGCCGAGACTCTGAGACTCTGTTGGGGTGAACTCCCCCCTCCATAAAAGTCCTAGAAAAACAGAGGCGATGTCGTCATAGCAGCTGCTGATGGCCTGACAGACAGTTTCCGCAGCGCTACATGAGGCCCTTTGGTGTCTCTGTCAGGAGATTGGCAGCTGAATGACACCAATGAGGCCGGGCCTGTATTCCCTCTGGGAATGCCGCCCTAATTGATAGACAGAAGGCAAAGAGGAGGATTGTTTTTGAACCTGAAAAGAATCCCCTTTTTTTCTCCCGAAAGCTCATGCCCCCACTCTCCACAGCTCCATTTTCCCCTCCCCCCGACACTTTTTTTGGAAGGCGTTTTGTTCCAGGGCAGTTACAGAGCTTAATGGAACTGAATGACTTTTACCCTTCACAATCTGTCAGTCAAAGCCCGACTCCAGGACTGTTAAATAAAGTCCTTTCAGAGGCAGACAGGAGAGGAATGTGTCAGTCAGGCAACAGACCCTGTTGTGTTTTAATCTGTCAGAGGGCTGATGAGGAGAGCAGCGGGCCCCAGGCAGGGCACATTCCCAGCAGCCCGAAGAGGCCTTGACAAACCCAGGTGTGGAGCCAGAAAGTCCCCCGACTCCAGCATTCTTGAGGTGTGGACTCAGAGCCCCCAGGCACTCGGGTTTGCAATCAACTGTGAGATGTTTGGGCAAATTTTCAGCACAGGTTTCATGCTAAGCATTTTTAACATAAAACCGACCACTAAGTGCCGGGTATCCGTACGAGGCATGGCTTTCAAATTAATACACTGCTTAGCTGAAAATACTGCAGACAGTAATGCTCTGGCTGAGGGGCCTTCAGGTAGACTCCAATTCCAAACCAATTTTGTCGAGCCACTTTCATTTTTTTCTAATACTTTCCCTTCACATTATATGACAATCCATTAATCTTGCCCATTAACTTAAAATTGCTGGGCAATTTTTTTGCAGAGTTCTCAACCGTTGCTTTTGTTCGCTATTGATTCAGAGCTTTACATAAAAAATGTCCACCATTAGACATACTAATGACCAATTCCTTATGTTTGGGTGACATTTCCTTTAAGGGGTTTCAAAAAAAAAATGGGAAAAGGATGAGAGTAGAGTGGAAATAGGGTGGAGGGAGTGGGGAAGTTGACTTTTAAACAAACGGGGTTTGTTTTTATCAGCGTGCAGGAGAAAAAGCTACAAAATACCAATACAGATATTTTTACCCAGGGCTGAAGGCCTGGGTGTTCAGGCAGGGAAGGCATCCCCTTGCCGCAGACGAGTGGCAGTGGGTCTGGCAGGGAAGGAGGTCTGCAGAGCCTCAGCCCTGAAGGTTGTTTGGGCTCAGGATAAACTTGAGTATGTTATTTATTACTTGCCTGTTTTCTTGCCTCTCCTCAGGAGATTTTGTATAAAACAAGAGCAATCTTCCCTACTTCCCCCCACCCCTGCAGTTTTCTTTTCTTTGATATGCCTACCTTCTACCTCCCAACACACTTCCCAAATTAGTCAGTTAGCAAAATTTTGTCTCTTTTCTTTTCTCTTTTTTATCCCCTGCTCAGGTCTAGGTATTGGGGTGTCCATCTTCCAGCAGCTCCTGGGACCACTCGCGTTACTTAGTGTGTGTGCGTTGATGTATTAGGCAGTGAAAAATTCCCCTTCTTCTCTCCTTCCATCCCTCTCTAGCCAAAAGTGTAGACTTTGTGTTTTCTTCTAACCATGGACATGGGCCCCTAGGGATAAACCTGTTTTAGAGACTAAACTGAAATTTGAAAGGCCTCTGGCGTAGACTGATAAACTTTGTCAAGCTGAAGTAGGTCTAAAAATATTAAAATAAATATGGCACACTCTCTGTTACTAAAGCTAAACAATTTCCGAAGAAATGAATTTTCAGCATTTTACCCCAATCTATGAAATTAGAGAATCAAAACGGACTAAATAGGAAGGGATTAACAACAAAACAAAAGCACGATAACTTATTTCTATACTGAGGTGGAGAAAGAAAGTCTTTTCTCAAATGATAATCAGGTTCTGTGAGCTATCTTAGAGCCCACAGTGCCTCAAGTTGTTTAGAAGGGACTATCGGTTAGATTTTATGCCCATAGAAAACTTCATGGGAACAATATTCCTCTAGAATATTAATGAAGTCTTCAACTTCATTCCAAAAATATGTGCTCTGAGGTTTCCTGAGTCTATCCTTCACTGGTTATTAACGATCTGGCACACTTTAAAAAAAGCCATTTCTCGGTTCACTTTCTGCCTGCCTGCCATTCCTTCTCTCAGCCTAAAACAAACATCCTATTCGGGCACTGCTGGGAAACACTGGAGCCTTCTAAACAAGGGAAACATTTTTTTTCTCTTATCCCTGAGACTTAAAATGGATGCCATGGCTTCTGTTTTTAACATTAATAGCTACGCAAACACTTGCAAGCAAAAGCGTGCAGCTGATAAAAATACTTCTTAAAATGGCAATGTGTTTTCTAGTGGAGGGAAAAACACTTCAGATAAAGCTCTCATTCCTCCAATTTCTTCACAGGTGACACTCAAAAAATTGCTCTGGTTAAAAAGCAAATAAACATACACACAAACCAAAAAATACAAATAAACCAAAATCCTACGTGTTGCTCTGGCAGCTCCCAAATTCCGTCCATAAAAGCATGGTTAGGAGCAAACAGCTTTTCATTTTCCCTGTGTCCTTTCCTATGGCTGTGGTTGGAGAGACGTAGACAGAGGCTGCTGCGAAGTCACAATCCAGCCACACAGCGTTGATCCTGTCATGGCTGGTGTGGTTGTGCCCACACGTGACCTGAACATCCTTCCCACTCAATACCAAATACAGTCAATTCTGTGGCTTGATGGTGTGTGGACATAACATTCAGATATTGCCCATGGTAAGTTTGTCAGTCTTCATACTTAAATAATGCCTGCAAAACATCTGTCCTGCTGGGCTTTCATTAGGATGGCTGCTAAATCTTTTGTCTTAGATGGATGTTCTAAGAAACACAATTTCCTTTCTGGAGTTGCACACAGAAACAACTGAAAACTACATCTGAAAGTCTGGTTGATAATGCTTAAATTCTTTCTGTTTTTTGGACTGATTAAGATTTGAAATTCCTTTTTCAAGTCTATTTTAATATTCAGAAACTTAAGTGTCAGTTACACAAATAGCACACTCTTGGAGTTTTAGCTGAAGATCTCCAAACCAGATGACCCAAAGACTTGAGGGGCCATCTCTACAGGAAGTTCCGGGGGAAAACTAAACCCAAGTTTATAAACTAGTAAATCAGTAACCCAGGGTTGGAAACAGAGTCAGAGCCTTGGCCTGCCCATCCATTTCCTTCATTATTAGTTCTTGTGTGATTTTTAGTCAAATTAGATCATCTTTGCCATTAATTATTTGTAATAATAATAATTCTGGTAATAATAATTATTAATGATAATATAATGTATTGATTATACATTATGTTATTTGTATGATAATAACATGTGCTAAGTGCATTCCTCACGCATTCCGTATATTATTTAAAAGACAAAAGCCCCCTCTTTGAAACAACGTTTATGGTGGCTAAGAGCCTGGCCTTGGGTGACAACTGCTCCCTGCCTGTGATGCTCAGCTATCACATTGGGGTAATAATAGCATGGACTTCACAAGTTGGTTGTGTAACTAAATGAGTTAGTATTTGGAAAGCCCAGGGAAGTATTCCTGGTCCACCATAGGTGCTGTATAAGTGTTAATACTATTATTATTGTTTTGTTCTACTGTGTAGCCTACATGAATAACGTGAAGGTAGCTTCCACCAATTAGGAACAGCATTCTTTATCAATGGCAATAAGCCCTTTCCTTCCTCTCACTACCAGGCATCCTCCAAATAGTGGTCGTGTTGGCATATAAAATGGCCCAAGGCTTGCAACAGTGAATTTCTGGTGAGTGAATGGTTTAAAAAAAACTTCCCTGGGAAAGTTCCCTTGTGAGCAGGCAACCCTGCAGGGAGGCATTTACCCCAGGGCAACACTGAATTAGTCCTAGTGCAGTTTAGACTTCCATAGAGGTGGCCAAAGGCTTCTAAGTTCCCTGGGGGTGGCATCTCGCTCTCTGGGCACCTGTCTATTCTTGCTGGGCAGTCTCTGAAGGGCTTTGCCTGGCCTTGAAGGCCATATTCATCTAAGATGTTTGACCTTTGTCTCATTAAACTTGTCGTGACTCTCCCTCACGTCCATATAGAACTAATACACGATATTCGAATGGTCCCTCTGTTAAGAAAATAGCCTGGAAACTAGAGAAGACCTCAGCAGGGTGCATAGGCGGGAGGCAGGGCATCCCTGTGCAGTGAGGCTATTCTTGATAACCAGGCCCCCTCCTTTGGCCACCTGTGTGTTTTCCAGACCATCTCATATAGTGGATGTAGTCCCACCCCTTAGGCTTCAACCACAGCCAAATCCTGCCGGGGCATCGCACCCGCCGCTTCCTAATTGCTACCAGATTTGTCACTTTCCCTTTGGGAAGATAGCTAAGTCTATAGCAGTCATAGCGTACTTTCCTATTTAACTGGAAGGACAAACAACCCTAAATTTAATCCAGGTTAGTTCAATAAATATTTATTAAACACCTATAGATGCCTTTAATCACTTATTTTATTTCCTATCAGTAAATTCCTGTATAAATATTATAAGAATGTAAGAAAATCTGCAGATTATTATTATTATTATTATTTTTTTGAGACAGAGTCTTGCTCTGTCCTCCAGGCTGGAGCGCAGTGGTGTGATCTCGGCTCACTGCAAGCTCCGCCTCCCAGGTTTACGCCATTCTCCTGCCTCAGCCTCCCGAGTAGCTGGGACTACAGGCGCACGCCACCACGCCCGGCTAATTTTTTCTATTTTTAGTAGAGACGGGGTTTCACCGTGTTAGCCAGGATGGTCTCGATCTCCTGACCTCGTGATCCGCCCACCTCGGCCTCCCAAAGTGCTGGGATTACAGGCTCGAGCCACCGCTCCCGGCGAAAATCTGCAGATTATTTTAACTACATTTTCTGATAACCTTTGCCCTGCCTAAATTAATTCTCAAATACCTGTAATGTTGATCTTGTTTTAGAAAGGCAGCACAGTGCTCCCTCTGGTTCTCACCTCTTACAGGCTTGCACTGATGCCCACACACACTTTTGTTTGGTTAATATGGTGAAATAAGAGGCACCTAATTCAGAAACCCTTGAGCAGGTCTGACCTGGCCACAGTATAGTCTGCAGATGTGATATAGCTCGGTTGTAGCTCAGAACTAACTGGCTCACAGGGACACCAAATCCATTTGGCTCGGCAAAAGTGTGTACTAATTCCTGTAGTGCCTTGGCCCTAACAAGAAGCAAGTGACAGATACATCCTGTGGCTGGGGATGAAAAAGTTGGGGTCATTCAAATTGGAGTAGGTAGTGATTTGGTCTTTCAGTCTCGAACTCTGTGATGCAGACATAGTTCATGAGTCAGCAAATAAATAGTTTTAGAGCTCTCAGGCAGGACAGCAGCATGCAGGGATGAATCGACAAAGTGATATTGGCCATCTGTGGTGTTTTGCTTTTGTTTGTGCAAATTTATGGGGTACAGGAGAAATTTTGTTACATGTATATAATATGTAGTGATCAACTCAGGGTATTCAGGCTGTCCATCACCTGAGTGCAATATATTTTTGTTAAGTAGAGTTACCCTACTCTGCTATCAAACAATGAATTTATTCCTTCTATCTTACTGTATGTTTGTACCCTTTAATCTATTTGTCTTTGTCTTCCCCCTGCACTCACCCTTCCTTGTCTTTATCTACTTTTCCACTCTCTACCCCTTGTGTCCAAAGTTTTAGCCCCCACATATAAGTGAGAACATGAGATATTTCTCTTTTTGTGCCGGGCTTATTTCACTTAAGTTAATGACCTCCAGTTCCAACCATGCTGCTGTAAATGAGATGATTTCATTACTTCTTATGGCTGAATAGTATTCCATTGTGTCTATATACCACATTTTCTTTACCTGTTCTCCACTGATGGACACTTAGGTTGATTCCACATCTTTGCAATTGTGAATAGTGCTGCAATAAACATGTGAGTGCAGGCATTCCTTTGATATATTGGGCATCTGTGGTTTTGTCTGCCACTCCCTCTTTCCACTGGGAATTTGCCTTTCTATCCCTGATGGTTCTGGTGACTTGTCAATTACAGAGCCTCATCCCTGGCCCTGGGAGGTAGGCTCATGGTCTAGGCCTGGCCAACTTCAATCTTGCTCTCTCCATAAGGATTGGGCCAGGGCATATGGCCCAAGTAGGGTCAGTTATATCCTCCTATAAAAGCCAGTGTGTGGGCACTGGGACAGATTTGAGATACTTTTGGATGGCAAGCTGTATACACAGAAAGCCTAGGACAAGAGAGAATGAGGTCAACATACAAAAGAAGAGAGACCAGTACAACAGAGAGATGGACAGAGAAAGATAGAGGGAGAAAGAGAATTTTCTTATTACTTGAGCACTGTGCTTGAAAAAATTTCCACCCTAAACCCACTTTTCTGCTTACAATTGTTTATATTGGGTTTATGTTGGGTTTAGGGACTAATACACAAGATTTCTCTATTCTTCGGGCAACTTCTTGGCTTTGGCAATCTCTTAGCTAAGCTCTTTCCTCACTTGTGAAGTGGGATTCGTTCTAGCTGCAGTGGCGGGCACGCAGTCCCTCTTAGGGAATTTTTGTGGAATGAATGAAGTAGCTAACAGTATAAGGGTAGTTAGTAAGTATTGGGTTTAACTATGTGAAATCACCACTTTTTGACCATTTTTGACTACAGAAGAAGCAATTTCACATGGTTAAACTAATAATATTTTTAGCTACTAAGAAAGTAGCCACACTGTCAGTTAACATTTGTTGAGAACCTACTATGTGTGGATATTGTGTTAAGTGCTGTGAGGGAGTTTTGGATGGAGAACACAAGGTCCCTCTTCTCAGGGAGGTCACAGCCAAGTGAGGGACCAAGAACTTACTGAGAAACCACTGATTATAGTCTTGGCCTCACTCCCTAAACTAATGAAAAAATTAGTCTTTTTTTAAAAGAGATTTCTTATTTATCAATGAAATGTCATTTGTACAGTTTGAGAAGGATCTTTTTATAGTGTCAAATTCGAAGAAGAGTTCTGTTGCTACACTTCCTAGAACTCCTTTGCTTGCAACCTCTGTCTTCTTTGAATCCTTTAGAAACTGTTACACTGCAGCCCCCAAAGTCAAGAATCAAGGAAAATATGGAACATAATACAATATGCCTTTTCGTTTGGTCTCTGTGCGGATTCACCCTACCTGCATGAGAATTTTCTCCTTTGTTTCTTTCTTTTTTATTTTTATTTTTTGAAATAGAGTTTCGCTCTTGTTGTCCAGGCTGGAGTGCAGTGGCGTGATCTCAGCTCACTACAACCTCCACCTCCTGGGTTCAAGTGATTCTCCTTTCTCAGCCTCCCAAGTAGCTTGGATTACAGGCACCCGCCACCATGCCCAACTAATTTTTTTGTATTTAGTAGAGACGGGGTTTCACCATGTTTGTCAGGCTGGTCTCGAACTCCTCACCTCAGGTGATCCACCTGCCTTGGGCCCCCAAAGTCGTGGGATTACAGTCTTGCGCCACCACGCCCAACACTGAATTTTCTCCTTTCATTCCTTTTGTCTGGGAAAGAACCAACTCAAAATCTCATCTGTTGCTGCATCAGATCCCCAGTTCACACAAGCAGAGGGTGAAGAATAATAATGGCGCATAGCAGAAGAATTACAGAAATTTTACTGTGACTTCAGTTTATGCATAACTGGGTTCTCCAACTAGATGGCATCTGAGATGAACTTCTATGCTTCCTCTGTCCATATTTCTTGATTTAGATTTCCAGACATGCTGCAGCAGTAATCAAGCAGTGATGATTTATTCTAAATATCTCAATTTCAGGGTGTTTGCCCACCAATTCTCCTCCACATAATATGTACCTAAAAACAGAGACGAATTGCCCAACTCAGGCCAGTTTTTATCTCATGTAGAAAAAGAATTCCCTGCTGGGAGAATATGGTTATTAACCTTCCTTGAGTGGTCATTTGCTTAGCCGTCCGGTTGAGGACTCGTTGGAGCTTACAGACTGCTTCCCAGAAAGGAATACTTCTCAGCTTTAAATAAATGGGTGGTTTCTTCCTTTCTTGTTTATTTTAAGTGAGGCCTCACTTTACCCTGCTCACTTCTTTCACTTAAAGAGAAAATCACCTTCATGTGGAATAACTTGCTTCTTTGCCAAATCTATCCATCAAAATAAGGAACCTTGGGAACATACTGGTGGACCTATAGAATAGGTGCTCTAATTTATGAAAGATGGACTTACAGAGCAAAAAAGGCATCTAGTAGAGGCCATGGTCACTTGCACACAACCCTGATGTTTTAATTTATCGTCTGCAAACAAGAGAGATGTTTTTTCTTCCAGGTTAACATAAATATAGTAGTTGAATGCAATCTAAACTGTGATGTCAAGCTGCAGGGCTCCTCCAGTGTTGCCAAACCCTCGTGCTTGTGCACACACATTTTATAAGGGGCACTCTCGTTGCTAAAGGAACTCAGGCCACTTTTGCATGAATGCCCTGTGATTGGCAGGAACGCTGGCTGTTGTAAGTATCATATTGTTTGGCGGTGGAGAATATTTTTTATTGCTAGTTCAATAGCATTTCACAGTTATTAAACCAGAGTCATTGTTCCTGGGGGCTCCCAAAGGCTTAAAAACTTTGTGGCACAAAGGAGAAAAATACACAGGCACAAAACCTGTCAGTTATCCTCATTGTTCCTCATTGTTCTAATGTGGCTGTTATACGCTTGGCTTTTAAGGTATTTTGGGAGAAATGTTGAGAAAGTAGCTTTTCAAACATATTTATGGGCAACTTGTTTTCATAAATAAGAATGTATGGGACCAAATTCAATCATAAATATTATTTTGAATTTTTTAAAGGAATGATACACCTATATTATTACAACTGCACATCAAAGCACATTGATTAAAGATATGTTCATGCTATTAGCAGATATGGCCAAATATCCCATAAACTCCAAGATAAATGCCTGCCTGAAATCATTAATAGGGCCCAAGTAAAACGCTCCAAGAAGGAGATGAATGGGTGTGATTAGGGAGGGAGCACACATATTTCTCTGCAAGTAAGAGCTCCCCCAGCTCATTTGGCAGATAATGAAAATATCCTGCAAATGAGGGGGGGTCGATGACCTTGTACAGCTGGCTGGTGTTAGTGACAATTGAGGACTTGCTGGGAGAAAAAGGGCAGCCTAGTGGACATTTTTCCCCTTTGATAAACCTGTTTTAGGATGAGGACAGAGTGCAGGGTGCTAGGCTGTTTCTGCAGGGCTAACAGGGGACCAGCACAGTGTAGTACTCTTATGGGTTGCCCGAAGTAGGAAACACTTAGGGTCTTTTGCAAACACTCAACTTTCTGGGAATTTGACTACTTTTTTTGTTATTTCTCCTGAGAGCACCAAGCCAGGTCCTGATGATTTTGCTCTCCTCAGCTGATTGCATACTTTGTGTATTGCTTTCTTTTGCTTCTTCGGAGCAGTTTCTCAGGCCCCGAGGACCACACTGACACTCAAGTCAGTGGATGCACAATTAATCTTCTGCTGAAAGAAAAATGTATTCTTATTTCTCTTCAAGTGTGGCTGGCAATAACTGGGCGTGGGCTGGAACTTGTGTTTACCTAAACAGAAACAGAAGATGTGCGATCTCTAAGCACTTCTGTGGCTTAGCTCTTCCACCAGTCTAGGGCTGAATTCTGAGATTCTTCTTTTTTTCTAGAAGAATTGCAACTTTAGAGGAATATACCCCATGGGCAATATTGTGGCTGATGAGTTGATGGTGGTTGCGTTGGTCCTCATGTTTGGTCATGGTTTTCTCCTTCTCTTTGTAAAAGCGGAAATCTACCCCAAATTCTTGCATATTTCCTCCATTTATACTTTCTTCTCCATGCCTGTCTTCTCCACCCCAATTCCTGTCATTTTGTTTTCCACCAAGGGAAGTTAAGGTTCCTTAAGTGAAGATTTGGTAGGCCGACTTCTCCCTGTGATAACTGTGAGAAATCATTCTCTCCTGAAGGTGAAATAACTCTTCCTCATATCCATTATACACATGCTGTATAATTAATCTATACATTTCTAGTCCGTATCTTATCTTTTTTCTCCAAACTCTCCTGCATCATTCAAAAGGAGTTTGCCAGTCTCTGTCTTCTGTTTTAATATTCAAAAATAGAGCAATCTTTAAGGTTACTTCTAGGCTGAATCAATTAACCTACTTTTTAAATAAAGAACTCATTTGCTGGGGTTTTCTCATTAAGTATCAATCTCAGTTTTGTCAATGTCTAATCCCCTCTTCCTGTTTGTTATGCTCAAGGATCATTTTGTGAACATTTTTGATTAAAATGGATTAGTATCTCATCTTAAAACAACAGCAACTGACAGGCATGGTGGCTCACGCCTGTAATCCCAACACTTTGGGAGGCCGAGGCAGGTGGATCATTTGAGGTCAGGAGTTCGAGACCAGCCTGGCCAACATGGTGAAACCCCGTCTCTACTAAAAATACAAAAAACAAAAAAAAATTAACCAGCATTAGTGGCTCATGCCTGTAATCCCAGCTACTTGGGAGGCTGAGGCAGGAGAATTATTTGAGCCTGGGAGGCGGAGGTTGCAATGAGCCAAGATCGTGCCACTGCACTCTAGTCTGGGCAACAGAGTGAGGCCCTGTCTCAAAAAATCAAACCAAAACAAACAAACAAACACAGAAACATCTTCTCGTTGAAAAAAATCTGGAAGGATATGAATCAAAATGGTAGCATGGTTTTTCTTTGGGGGATTTGGGTCATTTTCCCCCTTTTTAATACCTTTCTGTATAGTGCAAACTTGTATTTACACTCAGACAAAAAGAGGTATTTTACTAACACCCCTCTTTCACAAGCCATTCAGCATTGTGTTGATTTCTTAAGGAGTTATTTGTAAGGAGATTGTGCCTCCAAAGAGGATCTGAGGGTTGTCTTCTACCTACATTAGTAACTCACTTTGAGCAACTCATTGGGTTAAGGCCTCAGATTTTCTTGTGTGCAAATCAGAATAACACCCACTTGCAGGAATTATTAGAAGCTAGTGAGGATATGTGTAAAGTGGATACATGGATGCATGTAAAGTGCTATATAGGAGGAATAACAATAGTAATCATTTGCTCAGTGGGAATCAGTGAGGCAAACCTTAGGCCAAGGAATCTAAGACAAGGGAATATCAAAGAAACATGATACAGATATTTTACTTGTGTTAGCATGGACAGAGGAATCCTTTCTTGGAGCCTTCAAGTTTGTGCAAGCATTTTAATATTCTTAATAGCCTCTAGCACTGTTCTGTGAAGTGTGTGTGTGTGTGTGTGGGTGGGTGTATGTAGTGGCAACAAAAGTACCTCAAATGCAATATACAACAACATCAAATTACATGTAAAAGTAATTGTCATAGCACCCATACAACCTCACCAGCCGACTGGTTCATGGGTTTTAAAACACTGGTTTATGTGATGCCAGGTGTTTGCCACAGAAAGGTAAAATTACTAAAAACAGAAACAGAACACAGAAATAATAGTCTCTCACAGAACAGACAGTGAACTCACTAGATAAAACAGCTATACTGGGAACAGAAGCTGCAGTGGAGTTTTCCCACAACACAGCAGTGGAGATGATGAAGTTGCTGCCTGGAAGCAGAAGCAGGTAGAAAAGAGAAGTGGGCATGGGAGGAGGGATACAGTCACGTGCTGCATAGCTGTGTTCCGGTCAACCACAGATCGCACATATGATAGTGCGCCGACAAAATTATAATGGAGCTGGAAAATCCCTATCGTCTAATGACATCATAGCTGCCATAAGGTCCTAGCACAAAATGCATTACCTTTTCTGCGTTTGGATATGTTTAGATACACAAATCCTTACCACTGTGTTACAACCGCCTACAGTATTCAGTACAGTAACATGCTGTACAGGTTTGTAGCCTAGGAGCAATAGGCTACAGCATATAGGTTGGGTGTGTGGTAGGCTCTACCATCTAGGTCTGTGTAAGTACACTCTACGATGTTCGCACGATGATGAAATCGCCTAAGTGCATTTCCCAGATGTCCCTGTCATTAAGCCATGCCTCACTGTACCTTGAAAATCCCTGAACACACTGGACGCCCCTGGGTCCTGGTGAAGATGCCCTGTCTGCTTGGATTTAGAACCATTTTCAACTCATCTCAAGTGCCAGGAGAAGCTGCTCATCTTGTAGATCTGCGCTGTTCAGCGGTGAAGGGGTTACGTGTAAGGGTGATCAAAGATTTAAACTGCCATGTCGACAGAAAGCCGGGGAACAGGCTGTGCAGGGGCCTTAATAAATCTGCCCTTGACTTATGGCCGAACCTCATTCAGCAGAAAATTATTTCTGCAGCATATTGAATGCTCTGCTCTGATGGAGACAGAAATAAAAAGAAAGGTGGAAATGGGGAGAAGAGAATGGAAATTCAATCCACATGTGGTGGGGAGGACTCTTCAGTAAATTCTTTCTCAGATGAAATAAGAAACAGAATGTGTAGGACTCTTGGAATAGGGTACATTCCTTTGATTACCAAAATGTTGTAGGGGAAGAAAATGGACAAGCAGTGATTCTCAGAAAAGATCGATCTGGAGGATGGGAGTGGGGAAGGAGGGGGCAAACCTCTCCCTTAGTGATTTAGACATGATTGCTCATTTATTTATTCATTTGGTCAATCAGGCTTTATTGAATGTTTACCTACTGTGGACATTAAGATGAGCAAGACATCTTGAGGAGTTTGCAGCGACTGAGTTAGAGCCACATGTTCACTGAGCATCTAAAATGTCAGGCACCAGCTCACTGCAATACAGCACAACGGAGACACACCTCTGGAACCTTCTCTGAGTCAAATGTGAGACTATATAGTAGGGTTCCAGGTATCAGAGAAGGGTCGGCAACTTTTTCACAAGCCATTTTCCCAATTCAGTATAAGGAATAGGGGCTTAATTAACTGGAAAGGTTGATTTGGGAAAAAAACCCAGTCCGTTTACAGACGATATGGGATTTAAATCTCTTATTGCTTTTCCTTAGGATATTTTAGAAAGAGAAGACAGGGTTAAGATTGGGGGCTTCTGTATTTTTCAGTCCAGTTTATAAAAGTATGAAGGATCCTTCCAATCCCAGACCAGAGATAATTTGAATTCAAGAGATAATTTAGGAGACAGAACTCCTCTTTCCACCAGTTCTGAAACTATTGGGAAAAGCTTAAGAAAACGCAAGAAAATAATCAAAACATTTCCTCTTCTAAATAATTTATTCACTTTTTTTTTTTCTTCCTATACTTTCATTCCCAGAGCTGTAATGAGTTTTAGGAAGATAAGGTGTCAGATACTGACTTTTTGTGGTTGTTGAGTTCTCTAAATTCATGACCCCTCTGGGCATTCTAGGCATAGATAATATATAATTCAAAGAAGAGATCTGCAGCTTTCATCTTCTCATTCTTGTAAGTTTTGGAGCTTTTTGTTCAAAGGGCGATCTGTTCTGCTGCAGTAGAACCAGCCCTGTTTCCAAAAGTTTTGGCAGAGGACATGGCGCCCTGTTGTACCTTAAGGCTTTGGCAGACTCTCTAACTGGATTCCACGCTTCTGTGAGCTGGAAGTGTGGATTCATCCTGCTCTGTCCAAGGTTGGCTCTGCTGTTGATCTGCACCAAAAACAAAGGAAGGAGAGAGAGCAAGACAGAACCAGCTAGCTGTCTTAGGGAAAGGGTTGAGGCAAAGGCCCAGGCCATGTGTGCAAATGAAGATTCTCATCTGCAAATGAGAGTGGTGGTTGGATGAATTGGGGTAAGGAAGTCCAGGGGTTAAATGAAGGAATTTTGCTGAAGATAATCTCTCAACCTTCAAGGAACAAAGAGGCAATTAGCCCAGAGATGGCTCCACAAAGGACTGGATTACCAGTTCACAGAGCAGGGCTAACCACTCCAACATGAAGTATTCCAGAAAGGTTTGTCTCTGAGTGGGTGGTGTGTCTGGGTGTCCTTGATGGGGAACCAATTCATAGATGCTTCTGTGACCTTTCTCTAGCTCTATCTCTTGAGATGTTGCCATCTCTCTTTCTGAGAAAGGAAAGTTGAACTCCGAGTTGCCTGAAGAGGATGGGGGCTGTGGTTATCTCCCCAGGTACACCTTGGGAGAGCCTTGGGGTTTCAGAACTGAAGAGGTTGATGAAACTGACTATGGCCAAGAAGACTGACTATATTAATCAGCTCCTCTCCTCATGTTAAATATTTAATAATGTATTATTGAAATATATTATTCATAAGCTCAATTTAATATCTTTTTGTGCACATATATAATATATATTTAGTTTTTATTTTTCCTCTCTCCTTCCTTTATATAGTTATTAACTATTTAACTATATAAATAAATTTCATCCTAACAGGGCATTCTGGCAAAGCATATAGTAATATAGATGCAGAGAACCTTGAGATTACTTATGTCACTCTGGGTAAAATATGTCATCACTCTATTCCTGGCTTTCCCCATTTGTACAAAAAGAGAACACACCTCTTTTACTTTTCTCAGTGTAAAGACTAAGACGATCTAGTGTGGTAGGAGTTACTAAGAAATTATTTTAGGCAGATAGAGAGGAAAAAAAGGGTCCTTGGAAGATTTTTCGCAGCTCTTGTCTAGCATGAAAGAGAATCCCGACTCTTAGACCCCAGCCGGCAACTTTTGATATGCAAATGCAACCGTTAGAAACTGGATCCACCCAACATGGCCGGCTGGCAACCTTTAATATGCAAATGCAAGGCGTTAGAAACTGGGTCCACCCAACATGGCGATTCCCACCGTTGCCCTCTTACCCTTGCCCCTACGTGTGCCTAGCAGCATGGTTGCCCCCACATATCCCCAGGTGTGTGGGACATCATGGCGCCCTACGTTTGCATATTAAAAGACTAGGGTGAGAGAGCCAGTTTTTTCACCGTCTACGTGAATGACATGCCTTGTCAAACCAATCCCCTGAGCCCTATGCAAATCAGACACCGCCTCCTCCAGCCATCGAATATAGCTAGCTGATAGCAGTGTTGCCTCTCAGCTTTGGAGCCCTCCCTCCCTCTGTCTCTGTACAGAGAAGCTTCTTCTTTCTTTCTTCCCCCTTCTTTCTTGTCTATTAAACTCTCTGCTCCTTAAAACTACTCTATGTGTGTCCGTTTCATTTTTTCTAATTCTACTGGAGATGAAGAAGCTGGTGTTCTCTACTCATCAGAGCCCTGTCACTAGCTTCTCACCCCATCCCCACTAAGACTTGAAGTTCTTTGAGAAGCTTGTACAGAAGTAAAAATAAGGATGATTTTCTTTCATTTTAACGACCATCATTTGGCTACTTTCATTTAGAATTGGAAAACAATCTGTAGAAACTTGATGGTTTCACGAATAGTTTAAGCATTATGATTTATTTGGATTCCTAACTGAGGAATAAGTTCACCTTGTCTCTCTAGGAGCCCACATAGCTCTTTGTGCCCCATCCTGCCATCCATGTGCCCAGATGAGTTTTTCAAGGACTTTTCTTGCTGTCCTTGAGAGGTAACTCTTAGGAAGTGTCTGGCCAGCGATCGCTGTGACTGAAACCCCTTTCTTTTCCCTTTACCCTGGATGGTCTCCCCTTTCCTAACCTAAGCCAGATTTCGTTTCTTCACACTTGAATCCAGAGTTCACACTGGAGAAAAGGGTTGGAGAAATCAGAGGAAACCTTTGACAAATGCCTTGGGGTGAGGAGAGAGTAGGAGGATGGAGAAGCTAAAGAAAAAAGAAAAAAACAACAAAAAACCTTAGGCTGAGAATGAGGAGGAGGAGGCAGCAGTGACCTGGAGGAGGCTTTAGATATCAGTTGCTTTTAATGTTCCTGATTTGACCTGAAACAAAGGAGACCTGAAGCATTTAAAAGAAAAGAAAACCATGGAACTGAAACAAAGCTGATCAATTATAAGGGAGGGTGTTATATCAATATTCACCACGTCAGGTTATTCCATCCTGGGAGGTGTAATGAAAGCCCCCGATTGGCTTGATTAAAACTCAGAAGAAGATGAAGGGAAAGGAATGTGTCTGAATACAGCTGTTCAAAATGCAAACTTGTTTTTTAGCTTGGTATATCTAAGATTGAAACATTGCCAAATAATTGCTGGGAAAGTATTTGGTTAGGTTTCAAAAGACTGTTTAAAGAAACTGACTAGC
The DNA here is from genome assembly GCF_006542625.1 of Nomascus leucogenys. Classification (NCBI taxonomy): domain Eukaryota; kingdom Metazoa; phylum Chordata; class Mammalia; order Primates; family Hylobatidae; genus Nomascus; species Nomascus leucogenys. Next base: position 79,434,663 of record NC_044397.1, read on the forward strand.
TGTAAAAATGGAGTATTTGGAATGGCTGTCTGGGAAAAATAAAATTAAGAACTGGAAAGATGTGCTCCATAGGCATAAGGGAACAAAAAACATGTAGAGGAGGAAATGGTATTTTGTATTTCTAAGGATGAGAGTGAAGGTGTCTGAGCAAGAGTTAATTTGCCAAGTTTTGAGTTGTGAATTTTTTCCTTGCTGTGGTTTCCAGAAAGGATTAGGACTTTAGTCTTTATGCAAAGTGGCATCTTATTATAGAACAAAACGTGATAGCCTCGAGTTACAGTATCTGAAATCTGGAATTCTGCTTCAGGCATTCATCTCACATCTAGTTAACTGTAGAAATAAAATCAGAGGGAATTTGGCCTTCAGGTTATAGGGCTGGAAAATGCTTTGAGAGGCCTTCTAGTTGGATTACTTCTCAACTCGCCCTGACAGATGAAAATTTATCTTATTTTTAAATGTTCCCCAGAGGAAGAGTGTCCACAGACTTCCTTAGTAACTCATTCTAGTTTTTAACGACCTCCACATTCAGGAAATTCCTTCTTCTGTCTTACCTAAACCACTCGGCCTCAGTTTAAGTCTATTTTCTTTTGATCTGCCCCAGTAGAGATGGAAAAAAGTGGGTCACCTTTTTGCACAAACATCCTTTCACATAATTGAAGATTAATTTTTAAAATCCAAAAAGTTCTCTATCTCCTCTTCTTTATCTCATTGAATCTCCCCACTTCCTTTAGCCTTCTTTCCCTTGGTAGTTCCATCTTGCAACCTCTTACCCACCTTTGCCATTGCCTCAGACACTTCCTCTGTCATCTGAAGCCCATTTTGTAGGCTGGGAGAGATGGGAGAAAGTGGCAATGCACATCCCTCCTTATTTCTTTGGGCTGCCTGTGCTGGAACTCATATAACAAGCTATATATGGCCCTGATAATGTTTAAAGATTTTAACATTTTTCTTGCCCACATTGTAATTGTTTTCAAAGTCAAATTTTGCTCACACAGTAGTTCTGTGGGCATTTACAGAGGCATGTATTACATCTTTAGGTTTCAGAAGGGCAAAACCAAATTATGGCAATACATTAATGTAATATACTAAGAATTATTCAGTATAGTTTGGGCGCGGTGGCTCATGCCTGTAATCCCAGCACTTTGGGAGGCCAAGGCAGGTGGATCATGGGGTCAGGAGATCGAGACCATCCTGGCCAACATGGTGAAACCCTGTCTCTACTAAAAATACAAAACTTAGCTGGATGTGGTGGCACGTAACTGTGGTCCCAGCTACTGGGGAGGCTGAGGCAGGAGAATTGCTTGAACTCAGGAGGTAGAGGTTGCAGTGAGCTGAGATCGTGGCATTGCACTCCAGCCTGGCGACAGAGCAAGACTCTGTTTCCAAAAAAAAAAAAAAAAAAAAAAAGAATTATTCAGTATAATGCAAAAAAAGTAAATTCAATAGTCGTTCCTAGATTAGAAAAAAAAGTTTTTGCCCAGGAGGTCTTTTCACTAGGTATGAGCATTTCAGTAAATAGCCTCTCAGCATTGCCCAACTGTTATTTGATATTTTCCATGAACTGGTTTCTTGGGTTGAATTCCTGATCTTTCCCCTAGTTCTTGGTGATGAGACCCTAGAATCTAATTAGATATCACATTCGCCAGCACTTTACCCAAATGCTTCCAGGACAGGGCAAAGTCTCGATGTGTTTTCTTGGGAATCAAAGCTGTTGGCTAAACAAAGTAATGGATTTTTAATAATTTACTTTTGCTTTAAATGAGGTTCTGTTATTATCTGTTTGCATAGTTTCCAACAGGTTTAGATATTTGGGGATCAGAGAATCACTGACATGGGCATGACTTTACAACTGGCTTTAAAAAAAATTTCTAAAGAACTCTAAAAATAATTTGAGACAGTTTCCGATTTCCCCATAGTTTTCAAAACACGGTTCTGAAGGTGTAAATGGGAAACAGGTGCTTTTAAAAATCAATTGATATTTTGATGAATCATGTGTTTACTTGTACTTGTGTCTTAGCAAAAAACCATGGAGAAAATAAAAACATAGAGAAAGCAGGCTACTTGTCAATCATTCTGTAGAATGAGTTCATAGCAAACCAGGGCACAGTGCTACATTGGAAGCTGGAGTCCTAGAGGCCTCATGTTCCTCTGATTTTATTCTTACTCGTTAGAGGACACCTATCATGGGCCAGGCACTAGTCTAAGCGCCAAGGTTACTGCAGAGAATAAAAAGAGACAGAAGTCTCTGCTCTCAGAGAACTTACATTTAGTTTTGGTTTTATACATTTATCTTCTCCAGGATCTATTAGGGTTAGAAATTTTTGTTTAAAAAAATTTAAAAAAGAACTTTACCTTTAAAAATGCATCCCTTATTTTGCAGCCATTAAAAATTATTATTTATGAAAAGTGTATGGTAATGTGACGAATGCTTGGTGGGTTACCATACTAAATGACAAGAAGGATACAAAGTTGTATATGCAATTTTTCCTAAGTCAAAACTAAAATCAACAATATAATCATCCCCTTTTAAACACACACACACACACACACACACACACACACACACACACACACAAGTAAAGGCTACAAAAAATATGCGTGCCAAAAATACAACAAAATTTTAATGGTGCTTGTGTTTCAGTACCAGAATGATGGGCAATTCTTTTGCTTTTTACTTTTCTGCCTTTTTTCATTTTTTTATAGTAATTGTATATTACTTTAATAATAGAATGACACATGTTCATTGAAAGAAAATAATTCCTTTCAATCTTTAAAGTCTTTAAAGTTTTGCAGTCTCTCATTAAAATACACCTGGGATGAATCAATTCTTAAGCTGTCATCAGTAAAGACTTGAAAGATACACACCTGGGGAAGACAGACACCTCCAAGGGGGAGGAGCCTGGAAGGAAGCAAAATCAGATTTCAGTCCCACCGCACTTTTCCCTGTCCTGGGCAGCTACCTGGCAGCAATTTCATGTTATTCTTTCAATTAGGGATAGAGTGAAGATATGATCATTTGGTAAATGCATTAGGCATTGTATATTGCATTCCATTTAACAAGTGAGGAAATGGCTCAGTGGCACTATGGAGTTGCTTCAAGAAAGTAAGAAGTGTAGTGAGGATTCACAGCCAGGTCTGGAGAGAGGCGATGAACTGTCTTCCCCGAGCTTCCAGAGATGCCTCTCAGACTTCAGGACAGCTTTCTGACGGTTCTGGGGAGGGTTGAGGTTTGGCAACCATGTGCCTGGAGTGATCAGGGCAGTCCTGATTTAAAAGAAATGACCCCAAGAAGGGTCAATTGTTAAATATGTAATCTAATATGACTATAATTTTGATAGCTTTGTCAGAGGATTTTCCATCAATTCATTTATAAATTGGAAAAATACCTTTCCCAGACCACTTGCCTAGTTTTGATTGAGAACATAGAGTCACATTGCAGATGATTCTTTTTATTTTTACTTTTCGTACAATCAGGGTCTCCCTATGTTGCCCAGGCTATCTTGAACTTCTGGGCTCAAGCAATCTTCCCACCTCGGCCTCCCAAAGTGCTGGGATTACAGGTGTGGGCCATCATGCCCAGCCAATAGGGTCACATTGGATTGCAAAAGCAGAGAGGAGAATGTGGGGGTCTAAGACATTTTCTCAAGGTAGAAGGCATTATTAATGTGTGTGTATATATTTATTTATTTATGTGTATGTTATATATATATATTTATTTATTTTTATTTTTTCCAGCTCGAGTTCAAGATTTGTGCTGAAGTCTCTTAGTTCCTGCAACCTTAATATAGTCAGAGTCTCTAGGACTGGCTGGGTTGTGGGTTTAATCAGAATTCTAGGAAACATGAGAAGTGTTTTCTAAGGTTTGTTTTTGAAGGACCAGAGGCTATAGAGTGACCCAGCTAGCATTTTGTTTACTATTTTCTTTCTTAACCTAGAGGTCTGGGAGGTAACTGGCCACTATATTGGAGATTCTCTTATTTGCTGCTCTATAGGAGGTAAAGTCACAGAAGACTGAATCAATTGGTTCAGCTTTCAAACATCCAGAGGTCACTGCACAGCATGTGGTGGTTGGTAAACTAATATAATTTTTATTTTTGGGACCCAAATAAAATAGCTGTTTAGCACACTTAATGCTGGCTAGTCTGGAAGCCAGGGCTCAAGAACTTTCAAATTCCTGATGTCAGAATATATGAAAGCATCTTAGCACCAAACACTTGGATAACAAGAGTTAAAGAGAAAGCAAAAGCATCATGAGTGAATTTTTCTTCTTTTTTTTTTTAATAAGAGGGACACTCAGTGAAATTTTTGCATGAAAATAAGATAAAGTTCTATTGTTCAGCTTTTAATGATAGCATGGAATTCTAAGTAAACATGGATGAAATACAACTTGTCAGCACAAAAATAGTGCCTGTCATAGTCATTTGTGTATAAAATATGACCCGCAGGTTTGAACCATATGGTTACATGAGTTCTAATTTACGTGGCATCTTCTTAAGTCAGCAGAATGCGTCCTGGCCTGCCTGGGGGAGGTGGAGTCAGCACCTCACCCAGTGAAGTGAAAAGGGATCCCCTGGGGTGAGGCCAGTTACATAAGGCTGTTGCAGTGTAGATCAGAGAATTGTAAGGCTAAATGGAAGCCTCCCCAAGACAACCAGAGCCCTTGCACGCACTGGCATGGCTGACCAGGCTGTCCCTACAATCAGCTTTCAGAGTTGGACATGTGAAATTGAAAAATATGAAACATCACACCTTGTGACTTAGCTGTTCCTTCTGTTCCCACTGTGGGGGAAAAAGTAACACAATCTCCCCTAGACGCGATCGTGAGAGCGGACATTTGGATGCCATTTTAAAGCAATGTTTAATGAAGTGAGAAAATGCATTTGCAGTGTTGTGCTCTGTGGCACATGTACGCAAGCCCAGAAGTGCACAATGGACACATTTTTGTGATTTAGACATGAATTGGAAAAGCCAAGGAAATGCCATAGAAATAAAAATCAGACTTGAAAGTCTAAGCTGAGCAAGAAACAGATGTACTTTCTGCTACTTAAAAAAGAAATTCTTCTGTCCTCTCCTCTCTTCCCCCCACAAGCTGTGCCCTGTCACTATCTTAAGATGACCTTTCCACAGGGTCTTTCTGAGATGCTTTTAGAAAACGGGTTGGGGCATGTGACTCTTGACCTTTCTGCAAATTCTGCGAGGAGCCCCAGGGTTCTCCAGCTGCCCTCTGGGTGGTCCCCACAGACTTGGCTGCAGATGTCTGCTTCTGATAAGTCCAGAGACCAGGGACTGAAGACCCAACAAGGGCTCCTCTGGAGGGTGAGGTAGGCGGCCTGGCCTGGAGAGCTAAGGGCTCAGCCCAGAGCAGCTGCTCACGCTGGGAGGCGAGGGCTGCTGGCTTTGGTGTTTTGTTTCTTGTGCAGGTGTGGGGGAGGTTATTCTTGCTTTTAAACGATTTTTTCTACCCTGCTGCCATCGGCTGACAATGAAATCTTCCTAGAGTTGACATCCAGCTAAAGGATACTATCATCACTAAGACCAAAAATAAAGCTCAGATATTCTTTCTAAGTAAGTCTAAAAGTGGGGATTGAAATTGACATTGCTTTGGAAGAAGAAACAAGGCAGCCTTCTTAGGTAGCAACTTATGTTTGGTAGTGTGCAAGGGGAATGACTGATGAAGCACAAATAGAACAGAGAAAATAAGTCTAGAAACTGTTGTTTCAGTTGCTAATAAATGAATTATCAATACAGAGCAGAGAAGAGATCTAAGGCTCATTGAATACACACTAAGTACCAGGTATTGACCTGGGTACTCTCCATATGTGGATTCATCTTGTCTTTACCACAACACTGGGAAAGTGGCACTACTGTTTCTGTTTCAAAGATGAAGACACTGACGTCCTCCGAGATTCAAGTATGTGACCTTGTGCATAAAAATAATAAACGGTTGAGCCACATGACTCAGGATTGTCTGAATCAAAATTCTGTGCTCTTTTCTGCATACTGTCATTTTAACAGCTGGTCTAAGTGAATATCAGGTTGTTTTTTTAAAATTAAGACCATATTTTCTTCATTTCCAGTAACAAGTTGGAATTTTTGTTGTTTGAAACAGGGCCTCCTACATGGGTGAGTTTTCAGTAAAAAGTGTATCCCTTTTGGTCCCTTTTGTCCACATAGAGCCATGCTCATGTTGTGTAAAAGCCACAATTTTAGTAATTTTTTTTTCCAGAATCCATCTAGCGCACCTTTTGATTGTCTGCTCTGCAATTTTTTGCTTTCAGATCTCTTGGTTCTTCAACTTCTCCCTCGGTTTGTGTGGATTCTGTGTCTTGGCTGGTGTTCTATCTCACCCCTGGTCCCAACAACCTGATTTGGCCTTCCTCTTCTGGCACTGATCGGGTGTCCTTGCAGACACAGCTCCTGGTGTCTGCTTTCCCTTCTCATGCATGGCCATGATGGGCAAGTGGTGTTTGAGCAGCCTTTCTCCCTTGGTTCCCTTATTGGTGGCAGGCATATGGGCAGCCCGTTCTCTGCATCATAGCTTTAGTGCAATGACTTCTTATTTATATAGGAACAGCCTGATGACGTAATATGTTTCTGCTTTCTCGAGTAGTGATATTTAGCATTATTATAATATGGAAAAGTTGTCAGGCCATTGAGAAGGTCAAGACCTTCTTGTTTCTTGTCAGTTCTGTTAGATAAATATATTTTTAACCTCTGTATCTGGCCTTTGCAGTTAGTTTTGCTTCTTTCTGCCATTGGTATAGCTTTTTACACGGAATTGTCTTGGTCAAACCTGAAAGTGCTTCTATCATGCCTAAGATATGAAGGAGATGGGCTTTTTGATAAGTCTTTGTTTTTTAAGATGTCCTTTGCTTACTTATCTCTCTTCTTCTCTATGTTCTAGATGATTAAAATTGCCTAAAGGGGGTGATATGTTGCCAATTAAAAGCCCTACCTTGCGGAGTAGATCAATGGTTGTCAACCTTTTTGCCACCAAAAACCACTTTCTTATTTTCTTTTCTCAAAGATTCAGATTTAGTCCAAATACTAAATTTCTTTTTCCGATTATTTTTTAATTTCCCAAAGACAAGCAATTATGGTAGAGTGAGATTTGAACCCAGGTCTATCAACTAAAACCTGAAATCTTGGCTTGTCTGCTACAGGTCAAATTGAGGCAATATTAGGTCGAACCATATGAAATTGCCAGTATTTGACTATTTTGACCTACAAAAATGGAAATTGTTTGTGGCTCTGCCAAATAATATTTTTGACTGAATTAATTTAATTTCAGACAGAATGAATGCTTTATATGTAAATCAGCCTAGGTTAGATTCATCCTGGAAAACATACTAGTTCTGGGAAAACTTTTGTAATAGTAGCAATAACTCTAATACCACATTCTTTGACACTGCCTTCCTTTCCTCCACCTGCCCTGCTCTGCCCAACCCTTATACTTCCACAGGCTCCTTGGGGTTAGGGGCACTTCCTTGGGAAACACAAAATTAGATGGATAACATGAATTCTGTCTGATACATATATTTATATATTATATATATTTAAATATTTATATATTATATATTTATATATAAATATATATTTTTTAAACTTAGTAGTCACACATAAATTGTGTTCAGATAGAATTCTGGGATCTTTTCCTTTTATGTTGTCTAGGTCTTTTTTCCCAGCATGGAGCGAAGGAAAAACTTTCAAGAAGAAAGAGGGAGCATACAGTTGGAGGAAAACCCTCACAACTTGGGGTCGCGCAAACTTTGAGTAAAGGCTAAGAATGCTTATCATTCTTAACCATTTGAAGCCTTTCTATATAGAAATCATTAATCATCATCGTCGCAGTCATCATTAGCACTATCCTCATCCAAATAGCTAACATATATTTGTCTTATAACTTACAAACAACTCTTGCATACATTGGATTCTCCTAACATTCCTTTGAGATTAGTATTATTAGTTTCCTAATTTTGCAGATGAGTAAATTAAGTGAAGTTCAAGTTCATGAGTGAGATCCTTGACTCTGAAGCAGCATTGCCCAATAGAAGCTTCTGAAATGATAGAAATATTCTATATCTATGCTCGTCAATACAGTAGCCAGGGCACATGTGGCTGTTGAGCAATGGAAATGTGGTGATGTAACTGGATTCTAAATTTTATTACTTTTTACAAACTTTATTCACTTGAATTTAAGTTGAAATAGCCACATGTAGCTAGGGCTACCATATTAGATAGTAGCTTGAGAACCTGTATTCTTTTCTTTGCCACATTTTCTCTCTTTGGTGCAGGGATTCTGGAGACTGAAAGAAAGGGAATGAACATAAACTCTAGCATCTTATTTTGATGGATACAAACGTTCTCCCCCAAAAGGGATTCCAAGGGGTTACATGAACTTTGCACAATCTCCCTGTAAACGCTGTTAGACTATGAGATACTCTGATTTTTCTGGCTATTTAACTATATTGTGCCAAAAAATACCCTCCAACACAGGCTAAACCAAACTCACCCGGTTTCTTTCTAGCCATATGGTCTTATGACAAACATGACTAATTCCTGCTTTGTTTGGTTTGAATCTTGTTAATCTGCCAATTGGTTAGCACTCATTACAAAGCAGCTTTTATCTGGAGATTCTCATTAGCATGTGAAATTAGTCTGAGTCTAAACTTCATTTTGCCAAATCCTTCCTTGGTCTGCTCTTGAAATAGAGTCTGTTCACAATAGAGGTTTTGTTCCTTGACTGTCAATAAGGTCAGATAATTAGCTTTAAAAATTTTTAAATCAGATATTTAGCATTTTTTTGGCCGCAGTCTAAGCTTTGGCAAAGCTAATTTTTTTAAGTTTCACTTCTGCAATAGAGAAAAACGTCGTCTGTTGCCCAGCAAACAAATGATTTCTTATTGTACCAATTTGGTTTCATCAAAATAATTTTAAAATGTTCCTTTGCTAAATTTCACTTGACCCGCTGCTGCTTCTAATTATTCTCTCACCTCTAAAATTTTTCAACATTGCCAAAAAACCCTCTTGACATTGTTTTTCTGCATTTTCCCACCAGTGATGGAAAGTAACACAAAGAATCAGAAATGGCTGCATTAAAATTTTAAAAAAAATAAAATTATAGTCAGGAGAACAGGTATGCATATGTGGTTCCCTTAATCATTTATGGTTTATTTCTTTTAAAGTAACTTTTTATTAGTTTTTCAAAAACAATACATGTTATTCAGAAAAAATAGAAAAATCAGAAGCAATTATCCCAAGACTTTCTAGAATAAGTAAAATTTTAAAAAGAGTTTTTTGAAAAACTGATATAAGGTGGCCAACTCTTATTTGATCAAGTAAGGACAATTAAAAGACAGAAAGAAAAGGAACAGCTTCTCTCATCATCACTTCTACAGAGAAAGGAGATTAGTATACTAAAAAATTTGTTTAGCATAAAGCATAACCAGTTAGAGTAAACATATTGAGTTTTACAAAAAGCATGATCATTGCAGTGTCCTTCTTTTTCTCAGTTTTGACCCAGACCTGGGAAAATGTCATGCTGGAAAGCATTTGTGGACAATAGGTATAGAGAAAACATAAAAGTCCCCCTGAATCCCACTTTGCATGGCTGTTCTATTATTTCATTACACTTTATTGGAATGATAACTGTGTCTGTGAAAGAAGGGATTTACATTTTCCTCAGCATTTACTGCTATTCTGTGTCTTGTCTACCTCCCTTTGTAGAGTGTTTGCAAAGCCTGCCTGAAGGTAAAATAACTGCAAGTGAAATGTGAAGGTCTTTTTCCATCTTGTTGCCTCTCCTTTTAAAATATATAATAGTTCAACCAAGACAGGATGGGAGATAACCTGAGCAGGAAATGTGTGTCACTCAAAGCCCATCATTTTCTCTGTCCTGGCCACGAATAGTTACTAAATGGTAGGAGACATTATGGTACACTAGTTAAGAGCTTGGGCTTTGGAACCTGCTGATCTTAGCACAGCTACTCACTAGCGTGGAAAGAATCCGAGTCTCAGCTTTACCATCTATAAAATGGGGATACCTAAGTCTTCCCACCTATTGACATTCTTGTGAAGAGTAAATGTCAGTTGGTCAGCACAAGATCTGAGCCATAGTAAGGGCACAGTGAATGGCAGCTATTGTTCGTTTCATCTGTAGGACGCTGGGCACTGGGTGGAAGGAAGGTAAAGGAGCTTTTGTGTTTCTCATTGTGTGTGGTGCATTGTAATTGCTCACTAAGTATCAATACTAATCATCATAGAGAGTGGGTGGATGCTCTTTGGAAAGGGCATGAAGGCTCTGTGCAGGGCAAAAGTCAGATGCTTTTGATGTGCTGCTGGGTCATAGCGGGCCTCTTAGACTCCCCAAAGGACTCAAATTTGCCTCCTGCCAAGTGTTGATGTTCTCTGAGGCGCAGGATCCAGAAAGGAGAAGTTGAGAGAAAGCTCAAGTGTGGGTGGGACTCCCTGGAGAAAAGCCGCCCGAGGAATGCAGGGACCTGGGTCCCGCATCATCAATCGCCTATTGAGAAGGGGTCCCAGATCTAAGATGCTCTCTGGGAGGGCTTAGCTTTCAGAAAAGACAAGTTCTAGAAAGAGATTTGATTGTTGTTTGAGGGAAGGTAAAGATATTTTAATTTTTAAAAATTTTTATCCCAATTGTGTTTTTGTTGAGGGGCAGAGGTGACGGGGAGAGATGGAGCTGGTCACAGAAGAACTGCAAATCCCAAACGACAAGTGTGCTGGGTTATAGTGACTCTCGTGCCTCATGTTCTAAATAAGTATTATTGTTTTTTTCTTTTTGTCCATTAAAACTGGCTTGGTTTCCTGTTGGAAAGTTTTTGGTTAAAAGATCATTTTGCTGCAGATAACATTCTCTTCTCCTTCCTTAGCTAGGAAAGAATAGCTGGCAGCCTACAGTGCCCCAGATGATGAAAACATTTGAGCCATAATTTTGACAAATTATTGAACTCCCCCTAAGCTTCAGTTTTCCCATCTTTAAAATGGGGATAATAATAACACCCAGCTGATAAGTGATTTGGGAGGAACAAAGGTGACAGTGCTGGCCAGAAATGGAGTGCAGTCGCTGAGCAGAGACAGCCCCGAGTGGACATTAGTTGATAATAGGACAAGACAAGTAGAACCAGGCTTGATGTCTCACAATTTATGTCACTGATTTCTGTCTTCAGACAGCACGGGGCATTTCCTTCAGTCACAGTGTTCTTCCCTTAGGAACTCTCGGGGGAGTGTGCTCCCCTCCCAATGCCCACCTCCCAATCAGAAACAAAACTGGGCTTTTTCAAAGGAACAACTGCTTTCCCTAAGCACAATCTTCAAAAAGTGGTGCCTTCTCAACAAATTTTAGGATATGTTGACTAGAGATTTGTTGTATTTATGGTGAGAAGATATTAAAGAAAGCCCTGAGAAATATGTCAATGGAACACAGTCAAGGTAGTCAAAGGATGGAAACTTTCTTTTTCTTTTTTTTTTTTTTGAGACAAAGTCTCACTCTGTCACCCAGGTTGGAGTGTAGTGGCGCTATCTTGGCTCACTGCAACCTCCGTCTGCCGGGTTCAAGCGATTCTCCTGCCTCAGCCTCCGGAGTAGCTGCGATTACAGGCACCTGCCACCACGCCCGGTCAATTTTTGTATTTTAAGTAGAGACGAGGTTTCACCATGTTGGCCAGGCTGGTCTCGAACTCCTGACCTCAGGTGATCCGCCTGTCTCAGCCTCCCAAAGTACTGGGATTACAGGTGTGAGCCACCGCCCCCCGCCAGGGTGGAAACTTTCTATGTGTGCATTCCCTTGCCTGTCCCTGGTGTGGGCCCTGCTCTCTGGCCATCACCCTCAGCTCATCCCCATTGCTATTCAAACACTGCCACCCTTCTTGCCTTCTTGTACTGGGGACTCATTTTCTTCTTAGGGTTGAGTCATGCCTCATTTGGAACCTGGGGCTATGTAAGCCCCCTCTCCCATAGTTGTAGGAACTGAAGGTAAAATGAGAAAACATGCTAGAAATAAGTAATAAGTGCAAGAAAACAATGCCTGTTAGTAAGTGGTGTCTTTTTTGAGTTTTCTACGCACGGTGATTGATTGTGTTGCACCTTTCGAATTTCCACCATTGTGATCAGCACTCATGGAATGGGGGGTCAGCCTCTGAGATGCATTCTGTGGCTATGCACCAGCATCTGTGTTTTGGTTTGTTTTCACTTTTCTTGTTAAAAGCGAACTATTCCACTATGCAGACAGAGTGTGTAGATCTGGTGAACATTTGATCTGATGAACATTTGATCTGGTGAATATTCTGTTTTCCAAGTGCCTCCCAAATCTGGCTGTGTATTAGAAAAAATTGGAGGCACTGGTTTTCAAACAATTCTGGATCTTGTCCTTGAGGATAATTCTGTGGGTCTGGGCTGGGGACTAGGAATGCCTGTTTTTATCACTCATCCTCGGAGATTCTGACAGGGCCAATTCATGGACTGGCCTTTAGGAACTGCTCCATCGGTGATAGCCACACACACACACACACACACACACACACACACTCACTCCTCTGCAGCAGATAATAAATCCCTCCATGGGATCAGAAGCTCAGGGCCTCCCTTTTCCAAAGGAGGCCGCCTGCAAGAAGACTTCGAATGAAAAGAAGCCAAGCCTGGTTCAATTCCCAGAGATGGAATTTAACAATGACTGATTGCTCATCATCTGCTATTTGAGTGTCATAATAAAGACAAATGGGAACTTGGGAAAAGATCTCTCTATAACTCACCTATAGTAGTCAGTGCACTGCGCTGTAGACCACAGGGTGGGCTGCTGAGCCCAGAGAAGGGCAGTTATTAGTTAATAGGTACGCACTGAGCTTATAAAATGTTTTATTAAACGACAAAATCCTAAACATTATACAGGGTCCTGTTTTGTGGTCTGTATGCTGACTAAATTCCCAGGTGACTTTAATGAGCAAATGGCAGCCCATTAAAATTACAGTAGTTTTGCAAAGAAAATAGGTCTCCAGGGGAAGGACAAGAAAATGCACCAGGCTGCTACTGTGTTGATAGTTGTCCCAGGAGCTCCCTTCTCTTCCCCAAAGATTGCTGGTGGAGGAAAATCTGCTGTTCTGAAAAATGTTTACCCCCATCTGGCCTGTCCTCCTGTGTCTGAAAGACACTGCTTGCTTTTGCTAATCAGTTCCTAGCCTTGCTGGCCTTGAAATAATGAAGAAAACAACACTTGTGTGGATATTTTGCTTAATAAAGAAAACATTTATAGTTAACCACTGGGAAAGAGTGAACTTGTTTTTCCATATTGGTATAACGACCTCAGCTTTCTTTCCAAGAGACTATATTGTAAAGCAATAACCATGTACCTCTACTAAGTTATCAAATCATAGCTTATAATTTATATTTTAATTATATAAATTATAAGCCTCTTCTTTATATTAGGTCACTAGGAATTTTGCTTTGTTTTGCTCTCAGAAAAGGTACTGTTTCATGCAGACCAAAGGGGCAGTTTCTGATCTTCTTTCCCCAGATATGCTATGAACATGGTTCCCAGTATCTTAAGAGTTTATTCCCCAGAGACGGCATCTTCAATATTTCTTTCTAGTGCACATCACCATGCAAGCATCCTTCATACTGAGGTGTGGGAAGAGTTTTTCACAGTATGTGAGACGATAAACCTTCTATTTCAGCATCTGTATGTAATTTACACTAAGTGGACCTCAGCCTTCAATGGATGAATGCTGAGAGGCAGCAAAGCTGCATGGACCAAAAAGGGACCAAGAAGGGCAAGGGTCAAGGAAGGCCTAGATTCCTTATTTTTGCCCAGCCTTCCTCTGACTGAAAACATACCTCTATGTGCAAGTTTTCTCTTTAAATCACCATAACCCTCTTTCCTCTCTTCCTTTGGCCCTTTTTTGGTCAATTCTTTCATAACTTAGATACCCTTCTGAGGTTTTCTCTAGCCAGCTACTATCACTCCTGTTGCCCCTGCCAATCACTCTTGATTTAGTCACTCTCTATTGTATCACCTTTTTATATTTCTGCCCTAATACTTGCCACTCTGTGATATGACCATGTTGGTTTATTTCCTTGACTATTGTTTGTCTCTGCCCATCCCTGTCTCTAGAATATAGGAGCTGGGGCCTTACATATCTTGTTCTTCATTGCACCTCTAGCACCTCAAACAATGCTCAGCACAGGGTGACAGACAACAGCATTTGTGGAGTGAATAATCTGTGGTAATTCTTTTTTTTAAAAAAACGGAGTCTTGCTCTGTTGCCCAGGCTGGAATGCAGTGGCGCGATTTCGGCTCACTGCAACCTTTGCCCCCCAGGTTCAAGCGACTCTCCTGCCTCAGCCTCCTGCCTCAGTTTCATCCTCTGTAAAATTTTTTTTTTGAGATGGAGTTTCACTCTTGTTGCCCAGGCTGGAGTGCAATGGTGCGATCTCGGCTCACCACAACCCCTGCCTCCTGGGTTCAAGCAATTCTCCTGCCTCAGTCTCCCGAGTAGCTGGGATTATAGGCATGCACCTCCACTCCCAGCTAATTTTGTATTTTTAATAGAAACGGGGTTTCTCCGCGTTGGTCAGGCTGGTCTCAAAATCCCGACCTCAGGTGATCTGCCCGCCTTGGCCTCCCGAAGTGCTGGGATTATAGGCATGCGCCACTGCACCTGGCCACTTTGAAGTATTGTTTGTATTTTGTATTTCTGGACTTGATGCAGCCCAGTGGGAAGTCAGATCATTAAGACTGACTGTGATAACATATTTTGGCCAAGTTAAGTAGCAAAACCATGGGAGCGGGAGGAAGGTACCTTTTCTTTGATGCCACATCACTATTCCATATAAGATTCTCAGGAAGGAAGGCATGGGAGGTGCAGGCTGTGTGTGGTGACTCAGCACTGAGTCTCGCTGAGGGCTCTCGAGGCTCAGCGGGTAAAGTAGGTCAGGGGAGGAATTTGTGGGCTCTAAGTCTGACGCTGCCTCTTAGCCTATACTTTATGTGTAGATAGTGGCATGGAGAATGGAAGCCTGGGATACAAAGTCCACACTGGTGATTCCTTGGAGGCTGTAAGAGATGATGGCCCCATGGTTGAGAGGGTTTAGGAAGTGGCAAGAAGTGTGCCAGGTGTGCAGAGCCTGGCCATGGTCCCAGATGCAGGTTCTGCCTAAACTGACTTTACTATAAAATGTCTTCAATGGGTCCAGGGTGGACAAGTTCTCAAAATGTTTTTTAAATAGTGGCAGCCAGGAAAAGACATACCAATATGCCCGGTAGCTATGCTATCCTAAACTATGTTTGGCATGTGGCTGCATGAACAATTCATTCTGCAAGCTATAAATGACACCGGTCTTGTTACTAGATGGTCATTTCTTACTGAGGACACAATTATTATTTCCTTTGTGTCTTGGAGATGGTTACAGTGATTTAAAGGGAAAGCTTATACATGCAGGTATGTTTTCAGTCAGATGAAGGCTGGGCAAAAACAAGGAAGCTTCCTTGATTCTTGCCCATCCTGGTCCTTTTTTTGGTTCATGCATAATGACCTATAGGAGCATATGAGTGTAAGAAACTTTCTGTCCAAGGAATGCCTTCATGCTCTTGATGTCCATGTGTTTGTTCTTTGCTCCTGAGGCCATCACCTCTACCCACCATGATTCTGGGTGACCGTAGATCATGAGACAGATTTGGGAGAATGACATCAGGAACTAAAATCTTGCCTTCTTATTTGATGAGTGAAATCGACTTTCTGAAGAATGAGTAGAGGAGAATGATTTTTTTTTTCCTCTTAGATAACCTGACCTTGAAGGTTGCCTCCACCTCTTATGCCTTAAGCCTCAGTTTCCTCTTCTGTAAAATGGGAATGATGTCTACCTGGACTTTTGTACAAATTAAATGAGACAATATAAATGTGGGGTGGGGGAGCCAGGATTAATTCAGTTCCCAGCCATTTACGAGGAGCTACCTGTCATGTGCAGGACACAGCAGACATGACAGGAGCCCACTGATCAGGAGCCCATTGATAAGTAGAGTATTGTAAGTAATTAAGTCACATGTCTGTATAAAGTTCTTTTAGAGGAAGGGCATCTGACTTAACCTGGGAAGTATTTGGGAGTGAGTGAGCCTGGCCTGGGGAGAACGTCAGGCAAGGGGAGGTGGGAATGCCGATGTGAGTCTTTAAAAAGAAGGAGAGGAAGACACAAGTAGGGGGAGAGCGACTCTAAGCAAGGAGTACGGTACCTCAAGGTGAGTGAGCTCAGAGTGGTCCAAGTGACTGGGCTGGAAAGCACAAAGCTGGGGTGGATGAAGGGGAGGGTGATGTTATCAGAACGGCCAGACTTTCTGAAGAAACAAACCTGGCAGCAAGGTGGGAGGTCTCAAACTGGTTGGAGATCTGCAAAACAATTCTGCTGGTAACTAGCTCACTGATGGAGGTTGAAAACAAGATGTGTGTCACATATATCAAGCTCTTTCAGACATGTGTTGGGGGAACTGAGAGACTTAAGAGAGTCAAGCCCAAGCAATATTATTAATATTCTCCATCATCAAATGTTGGATCCAGGCCAGAGAGCGTTTTCTGTAATAATTTTTTTCCCTTGGATTTTATCCTGTGAGATACATAAAGTTTAAGGCTGTCAGTGGAGAAGCATTCTGTAAACCAGGAACAACTGACATTTTGGTCTTTAGAAGCTAAGTAGGTATGGCTGCAATCTGAGAGGGGTGGAAATTATTTTTATTCAGCAAAATGTCTTTGTTGGAGAAATTATAGAGCATACTACAATCATTAAGTCGTTGAGCCTTCCTCTTTGCATAAAACATTTGCTCAATTGGCCCACGTATAAATCTATTTTTTTGTTCAAAATGGCAGAGAAGCATTAATATGGGAATTGAGCTTCATAGGTTTAGAGAGAAGCATCAGTCATGCACCAGACACTCTGCTAAAGACTGGCCTGCAAAGAACTGTCCTCTTTAACACACCAGGGGTTATCCAGCCTGCAGTAGTCATTCAGTAATTCAGCAAATATTTAGAATGGGCCTTGATGTCCTAGGCTCAGCACCATACTGTAGATCACAGTGGCCAATAAGATGGACAAGGCCCTGATCTCATGAATTTCAAGGTCTGGTTGGGGGACTTGATAGCAATCAAATCATAAACAAAAGAATGTTAGATGATGGGTCATGCTGTGAAGGCACTCTAACAGGATCCGGAGACAGAGTGGGGAGTGGTTAGGGAAGGTCTCTGAGGAAGTGACACCGGGCAGAGACTTGAATAAGGAGCCAGCTGTGCAAAGATCCAGGGGAGAGAATAGCAAAGACCTTGAGGGAGGAATGGGATTGGCAAGTTCACCAAGTGCTGTGGGGTGACTCAGGCTGAGAACTCTGAAATCAGCCTGTCCCGGTTTGATCTCAGTGCTGCCACATAATAACTGTACTAATTTGGGCACGTTACTTAACCTCTCTAAATCCTACTTTGCTTTTCTATGAAAAGGGAGCTATTATAGAACTGCCGTAGGATACTTTTATGAGATAAAGCAAGTAGAATATCCGACTAAGAGAAAGCATTCAATAAGTGTAGGTCTTCTTCACCAATAATTAAGTCAGCAAAATGTTTACTGAGCATTTTCTACATTCCAGGCATTAAGCTGCAAACATATTACCAGGGATATTGTCTGCTGCTATTATCTAGTCCTATGGTTTGGGGAAAGATTTCCCTCTTTAGACTATGACCTCAGGGTACACATAGGACATGCACACAGGGGAGAAGCTATTTATTAAATATGACAGATGGTACTACGTAAGCTAAATGCTGGATTATTGTACTTGAAAACATTGGTTTCCCCAATAAATATTTGTTGTGTGCCTGCTGTTAGTTAAGCAATATTTTAGGTAATGGGGATAAATTATGAATAAGATAAATTTTCTGGGCTCATAGAGTTTACGGTTGAAAACTCTTGGCAAAGACTTATCAATGTCTAATTTGAGTATAAGTTTCAACAAATAACTCTGAAAAGGCATGAGATGCATCTAATGTAACCTTTCTCTGGGTACAACTAAAACTTTGTGTTTGGAAAAAGGATTCTATTTGGCCACCAAAGTTTTCACCACTCTTAATATGGAACCAATTTTTCAGTATTCAAGAGGTAGTAATATAGGGAACTGGAATGGCAATCTAAACCATTGGCTCCTTTTTTCCATCAAGAAGAAATTCAGGGGAAGTGTGTTATATGTATTGAAAGAGAATGTGTTCTGAAGTCAGACAGACCTGAGTTTGAAGGCTGCCTCCACCTCTTAAGCCTTAAACCTCAGCTTTTTTTCTCTGTAAAATGGGGATAATATCTACCTGGAGTTTTGTGCAAATTGAATGAGTTAATATAAAGTTTCCATCCCAGTCACTGATATTGGCATGCAATGAATATTAGTTTCTAGTCTCCTTCTTCCCTACTCACCTCCTCTTCCTGCTTACATTCAAAACTGGGGTCTCCTGAACTATCAGCAAAATCTAAGCTGTAATTATCTCATGGTTATCTCAATGATAAAAATTTTGCTGGGGCTAGAGATTTGAGGCATCATTTTGGAAACTGTTATCTCAGGTGCCCTTCACCTCCTGGGCTGAGATGCAGTTTTTTGAACAAGATGAGATGAACAAGGTGACACTATTGACAGCAATCACATGGACTGGTTGTGAGAATTAAGTGAGATAATATGTATAAAAGCGGCTTAGCATAGTACCTGGCACAAAGGAAACAAAAAGTAACAGCTGCTTGCATATGCAGGTATTTTAGGCTCTCAGACCAATTTTTCACGGCTGGATTGTCTTGGGAAACAGCCACACTTTTAGAGAATCCCTTTGTTCTAAATTTGAAACTGAGAGCAGGCAGTGTAGGCTGTGACCTCATTTGCTCTTGGACAATGGCAGTGTAGTAGCTCTTGAGACAAATGTGAATAAAATATTACTTTGGACTTTTGACAAACAACACTTTGCATAAATATGATCAAACAAGAAACTAATGGGGTGAGTTTTCCTCTAGGACACAAATGGATAGAAAGTAGAAGAGAATGAGACTTTTTAAGAAAAATCCACATTTTAGTTTTGCCAAACAGAGAATCTTGAAAATTTGAGTAGTATGAGTCTTGACAATCATTCTGAGTACAACAAGTTTTAAATATACTCATGCAACAAATATTTATTAACACCCACTATATTCAGGCCAATATTTTCTGGCTTTCTATTCTAGGAGCCTAGGCCTCAATTTCACAGTGCATCTTGTGTACTAATCCCTAGCTTATTTTGAAAGTGCAGCTAACATTCACCCAACTCCCAAAAATGTCAGCATATTAATAGGGAACAAGTATACTTTCTTTTTATTAAACTTTGAAATTTAATTAGTTAGTCCCAGGAGAGTGCAGTTGACATTATTGTCAACATTATATAGTAGCTGATCCAAAAGGACCTTGGCCAATAGTGTTCTAATTGTGGAAGGCAGGGAGAGGAAGGCTGCAGGCTTTGCCAGAGCCAGCTAACCCAAGCTCCATTTGTTCTTCAGTGAAGGACAGAATTTGGTTTTAAGGCCAACTGTGTGCGTGTCAATGTTTTGAATTCATGTTTCTTTTTACATTGTTAAATTTATATATTTCAGCTTCACTTTGTTTCATCTGATGCCTTGATTTTTATCTCATTCAATCTCTAAAGTGATAGGCAGTCTTTAGAGGTTTTTCCCCACCATCTCCTCTTCTATTTCTATACTCTACCCTTACTAGTACCAAAACTAGAGACAATACAAGAAAAGAAAACCACAGACTAATATATCTCATGAATATAGATGCAAAATCCTCTGTAAAATATTAGCAAATTGTTTCCAATAATATAGAAAAAGGTTAATATACCAGGACCAAGCAAGGTTCATTCCAGGAATAAACCTGGACCATTCAGCCTGGCTGGTTGAACATTAACAATCGATGGGTATAGTTGGGAAAATATTTGGAAATTTTTGGAAAAAATGGGAAAATATTAACAGATCAAAGAGGCAAAGCCATGTGATCATCTCAATAGATGCAGAAAAAGCATCTAACAAATCCAACATTCGTTGAAGACAAATCTCTCTGCATATCAGGAATAGAAAGGAAATTCTCAATCTGATAAAGTCTATGAAAAATATACAGCTAATATCATATTTAATGGTGACAGACTGGAAGCTTTCTCTCAAAAATTGGGAATGAGGCAAGGATCTCCTCTCTCATCACTGTTCAGTGAGCTTGAGAAGCAAAAGAAAGAAAGTCCATGCATACTGGGAAATAAGAAACAAAACTGTATCTATTTGCAGACAACATGATTGTCTATTTGAAAAGAAGTTACAGATAAATAAGGGAGTTTAAGAATAAACTCTGTGGTGCTGGATTGCAGTCAGAGATGTCGTATGAAGTCATGTTTATTTTAATACATATACAGCTAAGCAGATACAGAAGTAAATATTCATGGGTTAGTATATCTACACACATAACCTAATGTTGTTCCCTGAGAGCTAGGATCAGTGACATCCTTGAGCAATGAACACACTTAGCTCCAGATTTTGGTTTCTAAACATTATTTTCTAATAAAAGGAACCCAGTGTTCTTGGGAAAATGGCTAATTCTAGGGCTGGGGCAGTAAAAACATAAGATGAGCCTGGAGCATCTCATGGTGCCAGAATTTAAAGAAGTGGTTAAGAAAAAAAAGGAAAGGATGGGACATATCCAAAGGACACAGGATCCAACCTGAAAGAGTTTCTAATGGCCAAACCTAGAAAATCTGAGAAGCAAAATCAACAATGACAGTATTAGATTGTAACCCCCAAATGAAACAAATATCTATAAATCCATACTGATATAAATACATGTTTAAATAAATACATGGGTAGAAGGAACAACTCTTACTTACATATATTAAATAATGTTAATAAATGAAGGAATGAGGGAAATTGAAAATTGCCATAAGAACCTCACAATAGTGATTACTGCAGGCAATATCCACCAAGAAATGCTAAGAATAGTGGGTGAAACTTTAAAGAGAAGTGGGATAGCTATCTAGCCTCAAAGTGTCTTCCCCAAAATGTTTGTTTATTACTGTGGTGGTTTTAACATGTGTCGGCAAATTCTTTGATATCTCTCTCTGTAGGACTTGGAATTTAATTCATCTCCCCTTGAATGTGAGCTGGATTTCATGACATGCTTCTAATGTAAAGGAGAAATTAGTAACTTTTCCTTGAAGAAACCTCATAGATACTACCTTAATCCAGTGATCAAGGTTAAGTTCACCAATAATAAGACATATTGATATAATATCCCTGAAATATTGCAAAGGGCATGTCACCTCTGTGGTATTCCTTCCAACAATCTATAACTGTATCTAATCCCGAGAAAACATCAGACCAATCCAAACTGATGGACATTCTACAAAATATTTGACCAGCTGTTTTGAAATATGTCAGGGTCACAAAACACAAGGAAAGATGGAGGAACTGTCATAGACCAGAGAAGATGACAACTAATGGTGTCCTGAATGGAATCCTGGAACAGAAGAGAGACAGCACTGGAAAGATCAGAGAAATCTCAACAAAAGCTATAGTTTAGTTAACAGAATTTGCCAGGCTAATATCTGAGTTTTGATAATTGTATCATGGTTATGGAAGATGTTGACACTGGAGAAAGCTGGGTGAAGAGTAATTGGGGACTTTATGGTCTTTGCAATTTCTTTCAAAAAGTCTAAAATTAATTCAAAATAATTTAGTTTTTTACCTTTTATTTTTAATTTATTTTTGTTTTTATTTTTGAGATGAGGTCTCACTCTGTCACCCAGGCTGGAGTGCAGTGGTGTGATCACAGTTCACAGCAACCTTGACCTCCTGGGGCTCAAGCAATCTTTCCATCTCAGCCTCCCACGTAGCTGGAATCACAGGCATGCACCACCATGCCAAGCTAATTTTTTAATTTTTTTCATTTTTTGTAGAGACAGGGTCTTGCCATGTTGCCCAAGCTCACCTCAAACTCCTGGGCTCATGTGATCCTCCTGCCTTGGCTTCCCAAAGTACTGGGATTATAGACATGAACCAGCATGCCCAGCCTGAAAAATAATTTAAAAGTTGGTGAAAGTGAGCTAAATTCTTACCCATCATGGTGTGAAGTCAGTAGTTATTGTATAAAATTAATAAATCAAAAAATAGTATTTTAAGCATAATATTTAGCAATACATGAGTAACTATTTGAAGAAACAGTTGAAAGAGATAAAAGTGATTGCATACAGGGAATAGGACTGGGATGGAGAAACAGTGACTTGTAGGCTTTTCTGCATCAGTGCCTTGTAACAAAACTTTTTATTCTGAAATAATTTCAGACTTACAAAAAAGTTGCAAAAACAGTACAGAGATTTCTCCAAATGTTAACATCTTACATAACCATGCTACAATGATCTAAAACCAGGAAATTAACACTGATAGAGCATTGCTAACAATTTGCAGGTTGATGGTTAACTACCATTAATTAATCTATGAATGTCTTCGTTGTGCCATTATGTTCTTGATCTGGTCCAGGATCCAGCACGTGATCTCACATTGCATGTAGCTATTGTCTTTCCTTACTTTCTTCCAATCTGTGATGGTTCCTTAGTCTTTGTTTTTTACAATTTTAGAGTATTGGCTGCTTATTTTGTACCATATTTCTGAATTTGTTTTTTTTTAAATTTTAGATTTGTCGATGTTTTATGCTTTTCTGAACATGTATTCCTTGCTCTTGATTTAAATAAACTAATTACATAAGCCAACTACATTTTACCTGGGTGATCTTTTCTGATGTTCAATGTACTTGGCCAGGAATTTATTTTCACTGTATATGTTAAGCCTTTTCTAAGTTTCTCAATGTGGGCTTTGTTTCTTTTGGTTCCATCGTTGGTGGAGTGAAGAACAATCTTAATTTCTAGCCCCCTCCTAAGGATTTAAGCTGACAGCAAAGAACAGGTCTAATTTCCTCTGGTCATGGGAGGAGACCAACCACAGAGGCAGGGCCTGGCCTCGGCCCATGCGGAGGTGCCTGGGGGTTGTTGAAATGAGGGCAAGCTTCCTTAACCAAAGGTTCTGGCAACCCCCACAAGGCACCCCTTCTCTTCCCTGTGACTGAGCACTTGGGTGCTGACCTTTTCAGGTCTTTGCCTGTCAAACGCTTGCCTTTGGCCCAATCATAGCTTCTCACTCCCTTTAAACAAAGAGAGTAGAGACCATCGGCGTCTCCAAACATGCTCTCTGCCTTTTGAAGCTTTGAGAGACTGCGCTGGTATAAATCAAAGGAGAGAAAGAGAGCTTATTCATTTGGCTCATCAAAAAAAATCCCACTGTCATCATGTCACATACAGGAGTTTATTCTTTTAATAGCTTTATTCTTTGCCCGTTAAGAAAGGAATTGTTCCAGGGCACTCATTCCATACTGTATATTAGCCATTTCATTTTTCACAGATGGAAAAAAGTACCTTTCCACACATGATTAATTTTGCAGTTGAATAACAGAAGAGCCGACCATGTGCTGGCTTTGGGCCATCCATCAGCAATCTAACATCTGTAATCTAGCCACAACGAGTCACTGTTAACATCACGAACAAATCATGGCTGCTTCATGGTCTGAGCAGTTTATGGACCTTGGGTGGGCAGAGCTTGCATTCTTCCCAGGGATTTGAAAATGAGGATGATCTGAAGTAAGGAAAGCTGCATATGAAGAGGGCTCACAGAATTTTGTCTTTAAAACATTCCTATTCGATTCTTACCAATGAGAGTTCAGAGCTCTGCCCTCTTCCTCCTTAAAGGAGAATATCAGGGAGAGAATAGTGGGGCTTATACTTTAGAAAAGAGGGGGAAAGCATGATTAGAATAGTTCGAATTAAGTAGAATCAGAACAGTGGCATAAACTTTAAAAAAATTTTTTTTTTTACTTCTTTTCTCCCATGGATCTGAATTGTGCAAAAGAATTATCACTCACTGCGAGTCCCAGTGTGAACACTTTCCATCAGATGCTCCAACAGCACAATGTGTCATAGAGCCAGGCAGACTGGGTTTGAGTCCCAATTCCCAAGCATAGCAGTTGTCTTTGGATGCGTCACTTAACCTCTCTGATCTCCTGTTTTCTCCGGGATCGTAATATCCACCTCACACAGTTGTTGTGAGGTTTCACAGGGCAGTGCTACCTTATGTGCTGGCACCTGACGCTTAGTAGGTGCTGCTGGAACTTATGTTTCTGTTTTTTCCCTCCTCTTTCCTCTCCAAAGAGAACAAGGTGTCTCTGCCAGGATTAACAGATCAAAACAACCGTTCTGGAAGTTTAGTTGAAGGGCAGATCCTTTAGGGGAACATGAATAGCTTTATAAATTGCCTTCAAAAGTAGCACCAAATCCTTCAGTCAGTTTTAAAGGAACTGTTTACCACTGCATATGGCAGTCATTATTTGGAATAATAAACCCTCTGAGAACCTGAACATTCATGGGCCAACAGATGGGTCAACCTGCTTTGCAATTTAACAAAGTAATTTATTTCAATCACCAGGACAGGGCATGTGAAGATTACTAATTCAGTTCACAAGCAAAAGCAGCAAACACCACTTGGTTGCTGAATTGTGCAGCCATTATGGAAATGCACACCTGTTCAGTTGGTTCTGGGACAGTCTTCATTTCGATTAGCGTTTTGTTTTCTTCAAAGGCATGTATTAAATTGCTGTAGATTCTTCTGCTGAAATGCATGTGCTAATTGGTGTCAGGATGAGATAAAGATCTCAGTGAAAATTTATACTGTAGTGTAGATAAAATTAAGGTCATCAAAGTTGACTTTGAGAAGTAGAACAGGGGTATCAGAAGTATATTCTTATAGTAATTGGGCAATGTGATGTTCTTTCTTTTCGAAACATTCTGCCCAGGATTTATTGGGGAAGAAAAATAGCCAGGATTATTTTTCTCTCGTCTTCAGATCTGCTTAAATCTCCCAGATCTTGACTTTATCTCTCTTAAT
This sequence comes from Nomascus leucogenys, assembly GCF_006542625.1. NCBI lineage: Eukaryota > Metazoa > Chordata > Mammalia > Primates > Hylobatidae > Nomascus > Nomascus leucogenys. The sequence goes on from NC_044397.1 coordinate 79,459,677, forward strand.
CCATGCTCACTCTGGAGCCAAAGGAAGAGAGAAATAGAAAAGATGGTCAGAGAGCTTCTCTGGAAAAGTTTCTATGAGCTCAAAAGCGGAATCCAAGATGCTAAAAAGAACTGGGTGGTATTCCCCTTGATAATTCTCCTCTCCTCTCCCCAAACCCCAACACTGAGTTGGACAGAACTTCTCTGATAATGTCAGGAAGCTTCACACAAAAGATGGCGCCTGGTTTGTATTTGAGAGCTGCCATATGTTAGTTACAATTACTAATACCACAAGATTGTTTTGTTGCCCTTTTTGAAGGGAAGATACTTGTTTTCTTTTTTTTTTTTTTTTTTTTGGGACAGAGTCTCGCTCTGTCGCCCAGGCTGGAGTGCAGTGGTGCAATCTCGGCTCACTGCAAGCTCCGCCTCCCGGGTTCACGCCATTCTCCTGCCTCAGCCTCTCTGAGTAGCTGGGACTACAGGCGCCCGCCACCACGCCCGGCTAATTTTTTGTATTTTTTAGTAGAGACGGGGTTTCACCATGGTCTCGATCTCTTGACCTCGTGATCCGCCCGCCTCGGCCTCCCAAAGTGCTGGGATTACAAGCATGAGCCACCGCGCCCGGCCACTTGTTTTCTTCTATAAAGTTGTTCTCCACTTTGATGTCTGTACTTATTTTACTTCAATATAGATGAGTTTCCTTTCTTACTATCCCTCCCAAATTATTTAATTTTTGGTAACCTTCTTTCTGCCAGAGGTTAGATTAGCTACTGTAATTTCAACTAAGCAGAACACAATTCTATCCCTCATGCAGGCAGGAAGACAGACAGGGAGGCAACAGTAATAACTCAGTGAAAATATTGCTACCATTGGAGGTAAATGCAGATTATGAGAGGATCCCTTGTCAGTGTTCTTAGAAGGCACTTCTATAATATTTTTACATTTCCATGTATACTAGAACACTAAATTAATATATCAATAGAGCTGTGGTATTTTTAAAGTTTGTATTTATCAAACTTCAACACCCACATGAATTCAAGGACTGTATACATTAACTCATCATCTCAGGCCATTTGTGCTGCTATTATATAACAAAATACTTAAGACTGGGTAATTTACAAAGAACAGAAATTTAGTCCTCATAGTTTTGTGGGCTACAAGGTTCAAAATCAAAGTGCCAGCAGGTTTTGTGTCTGGTGAAACCCTGTCTCTGCTTCCAAGATGGCGCCTTGTTGTTGCCTTCTCCAGAGGGGATGAACTGTGTGTCCTCACATGACAGAAGAGCAAAAAGGCCTTAAGCTAGTTCCCTCCAGCTCTTTTATCAGGCACTAATCCATTCATGAGGGCATGATTTAATCATTTCCCAAAAGGCCCCATCTTTTAATATCACCCCAATGGGGACTAAGTTTTAATCTATGAATTTTAGGAGCCATTCAGATCATGACACTCATTTAAAGGCAATGTCAAAAGTCTCAGCTTGAGAAATTCATGAATATGAGGCCTGGGCCAAATGGCCCTCCTTCTCCCCCATCCCCACCCCCACCTAAGAGCTCTGCATTGCAGCTCTCTCTTGGTTTCATTTGGATGTCTCATCTCCCTAACTCCTGCCCCGCCCCTCCCAAGGATCAAAATATCTTAAACCCAGTTTTTCACCTTGCCCTGAATCACCAAATCAGTTCTTTCTCGTAAAGTGTCTCCTTCTGTAAATGGCCACACGGTATTGTCATCCACTTTGCACTCCTCCTTCATCATCGTTCCTTAAAATGTGACCAGTTTTCAAGAGCTGTTGGCTCTCCCTCTGCCCTGAACTCTGCCTGTCCTGTCCCTCCTCACTGTCATTTTCCTTACTTAGGGCCCTACCATTCACCTGGGTGGTTATCATGCCTTCCACGAGGTCTCTCCTTTTCCTGCCTCGAACCAACATATTCCACCCCCTACCCACTTGGTAAATTGATCCTTTTGGTACCAAGATATCTCCTGGCTCCCCACTGCCCACAGAATTAAATAGACACTTACCAGCCTGAGAGCTAAAACTCTTTCTGGAATAGCCACAACTCTTATCCCTCCCTCCACATACTCTAGGCACAAGATAAACGAGAATACTGACTATTCCACAAACACATCTTTGCCTCTCCACCTCTGAGCATTTACATATGCCACTGCTCTGCCTGCAATGCCATCCCGGTGATTCAGCTTGCTGAAACTCTATCCTTCCTTTAAAGTCCACTTCAAATGCTTCAGGAAACCTTCCCTCCTCCCCAAACCCCTGTGTGGTGCTCCCTCTTTAGAACACCAGTAGTTCTTTGATTCTTTTAATATCTTATGGCTCTCACTTTCTCTTTTCTTTTTTTTTTTTTTTTTGAGATGGAGTCTTGCTCTGTCGCCCAGGCTGGAGTGCAGTGGCTTGATCTCGGCTCACTGCAAGCTCCACCTCCCGGGTTTACGCCATTTTCCTGCCTCAGCCTCCCGAGTAGCTGGGACTACAGGTGCCCACCACCACACCCGGCTAATTTTTTGTATTTTTAGTAGAGACAGGGTGTCACCGTGTTAGCCAGGATGGTCTCGATCTCCCAACCTCATGATCCACCCGCCTCGGCCTCCCAAAGTGCTGGGATTGGCTCTCACTTTTTCTAACGTACCTATTCCACAAATACCTAGCAAGCGTCTATCAGGAGCTAGAGACTCTGGCATGTGCTAGGGTTAAACGAGGTATCAAGGATCCCTTTCCTCACAGAATTTATAGTCTAATGAAGGAGGCTGACAAGGAAACAGGCAATTCCCATAGGGTGACGAAGCAGGAGAGTGTCTGATGGTAGCACAGAAAAAGGCTGCTCCATAAACTGGGGCACAAGGGCAGAAGAATGCACAGACAAATATCCCCCTCAGTTATCTATATTTTCATTTATACCTTCTAGGTGGACCTGTTCTTGAGGGAAACTGGCTCATATCACTACATGTCCTTGAAATCTAAGTATTGTGCCTACACATCAGCACTTACAACTTTTTTTTAAATATATATATTTTTATTATACTTTAAGTTCTAGGGTACATGTGCAAAACGTGCAGGTTTGTTACACATGTATACATGTGCCATGTTGGTGTGCTGCACCCATTAACTCATCATTTACATTAGGTATATCTCCTAATGCTATCCCTCCCCCCTCCTCCCACCCCACAACAGGCCCCAGTGTGTGATGTTCCCCTTCCTGTGTTCAAGTGTTCTTATTGTTCAATTCCCACCCGTGAGTGAGAACATGCAGTGTTTGGTTTTTTGTCCTTGTGATAGTTTGCTGAGAATGATGGTTTCCAGCTTTATCCATGCCCCTACAAAGGACATGAACTCATCATTTTTTATGGCTGCATAGTATTCCATGATGTATATGTGCCACATTTTCCTAATCCAGTCTATCATTGTTGGACATTTGGGTTGGTTCCAAGTCTTTGCTATTGTGAATAGTGCCACAATAAACATACGTGTGCATGTGTCTTTATAGCAGCATGATTTGTAATCCTTTGGGTATATACCCAGTAATGGGATGGCTGGGTCAAATGGTATTTCTAGTTCTAGATCCCTGAGGAATTGCCACACTGTCTTCCACAATGGTTGAACTAGTTTACTGTCCCACCAACAGTGTAAAAGTGTTCCTGTTTCTCCACATCCTCTCCAGCACCTGTCGTTTCCTAACTTTTTAATGATCGCCATTCTAACTGGTGTGAGATGGTATCTCATTGTGGTTTTGATTTGCATTTCTCTGATGGCCAGTGATGATGAGCATTTTTTCATGTATCTCTTGGCTGCATAAATGTCTTCTTTTTAGAAGTGTCTGTTCATATCCTTCACCCACTTTTTGATGGGGTTGTTTGTTTTTTTCTTGTAAATTTGTTTGAGTTCTTTGTAGATTCTGGATATTAGCCCTTTGTCAGATGAATAGATTGCAAAAATTTTCTCCCATTCTGTAGGTTGTCTGTTCACTCTGATGGTAGTTTCTTTTGCTGTGCAGAAGCTCTTTAGTTTCATTAGATCCCATTTGTCAATTTTGGCTTTTGTTGCCATTGCTTTTGGTGTTTTAGACATGAAGTCCTTGCCCATGCCTATGTCCTGAATGGTATTGCCTAGGTTTTCTTCTAGGGTTTTTATGGCTTTAGGTCTAATATTTAAGTCTTTAATCCATCTTGAATTAATTTTTGTATAAGGTGTAAAGAAGGGATCCAGTTTCAGCTTTCTACATATGGCTAGCCAGTTTTCCCAGCACCATTTGTTAAATAGGGAATCCTTTCCCCATTTCTTATTTTTGTCAGGGTTGTCAAAGATCAGATAGTTGTAGATGTATGGCATTATTTCTGAGGGCTCTGTTCTGTTCCATTGTATCTCTGTTTTGGTACCAGTACCATGCTGTTTTGGTTACTGTAGCCTTGTAGTATAGTTTGAAGTCAGGTAGTGTGATGCCTCCAGCTTTGTTGTTTTGGCTTAGGATTGACTTGGCAATGTGGGCTCTTTTTTTGGTTCTATATGAACTTTAAAGTAGTTTTTTCCAATTCTGTGAAGAAAGTCATTGGTAGCTTGATGGGGATGGCATTGAATCTATAAATTACCTTGGGCAGTATGGCCATTTTCACAACTAATAAAGAAGAAAAGAGAGAAGAATGAAATAGACGTAATAAAAACTGATAAAGGGGATATCACCACCGATCCCACAGAAATACAAACTACCATCAGAGAATACTATAAACACCTCTATGCAAATAAACTAGAAGATCTAGAAGAAATGGATAAATTCCTCAATACATACACCCTCCCAAGACTAAACCAGGAAGAAGTTGAATCTCTGAATAGACCAATAACAGGGTCTGAAATTGAGGCAATAATTAATAGCTTACCAACCAAAAAAAGTCCAAGACCAGATGGATTCACAGCCGAATTCTACCAGAGGTACAAGAAGGAGCTGGTAGCATTCCTTCTGAAACTATTCCAATCCATAGAATAAGAGGGAATCCTCCCTAACTCATTTTATGAGGCCAGCATCATCCTGATACCAAAGCCGGGCAGAGACACAACCAAAAAGAGAATTTTAGACCAATATCCCTGATGAACATTGATGCAAAAATCCTCAATAAAATACTGGCAAACCGAATCCAGCAGCACATCAAAAAGCTTATCCACCATGACCAAGTGGGCTTCATCCCTGGGATGCAAGGCTGGTTCAACATACGAAAATCAATAAATGTAATCCAGCATATAAACAGAACCAAAGACAAAAACCACATGATTATCTCAATAGATGCAGAAAAGGCCTTTGATAAAATTCAACAGCCCTTCATGCTAAAAACTCTCAATAAATTAGGTATTGATGGGAAGTATCTCAAAATAATAAGAGCTATTTATGACAAACCCACAGCCAATATCATACCAAATGGGCAAAAACTGGAAGCATTCCCTTTGAAAACTGGCACAAGACAGGGATGCCCTCTCTCACCACTCCTATTCAACATAGTGTTGGAAGTTCTGGCCAGGGCAATCAGGCAGGAGGAAGAAATAAAGGGTATTCAATAGGAAAAGAGGAAGTCAAATTGTCCCTGTTTGCAGATGACATGATTGTATATCTAGAAAACCCCATTGTCTCAGTCCAAAATCTCCTTAAGCTGATAAGCAACTTCAGCAAAGTCCCAGGATACAAAATCAATGTGGAAAAATCACAAGCATTCTTATACACCAATAACAGGCAAACAGAGAACCAAATTATGAGTGAACTCCCATTCACAATTGCTTCAAAGAGAATAAAATACCTAGGAATCCAACTTACAAGGGATGTGAAGGACCCCTTCAAGGAGAACTACAAACTACTGCTCAACGAAATAAAAGAGGATACAAACAAATGGAAGAACATTCCATGCTGATGGATAGGAAGAAGCACTTACAACTTTGGAAAGATGTTTTCGCACAAAGCACCTGAGTCTGAAATTTGCATGAAGCTCCCTTTGAGAGATGAAGCCGGCTGGGCTTCTGGGTGGGGTGGGGACTTGGAGAACTTTTCTGTCTAGCTAAAGGATTGTAAATGCACCAATCAGTGCTCTGTGTCTAGCTAAAGGTTTGTAAACACACCAATCAGCACTCTGTGTCTAGCTAAAGGGTTGTAAACACACCAATCAGCACTCTGTGTCTAGCTAATCGGGTGGGGACCTGGAGAACTTTTCTGTCTAGCTAAAGGGTTGTAAACACACAAATCAGCACTCTGTTAACAGTGGACCAATCAGCTCTCTGTAAAACGGACCAATCCACACTCTGTAAAACGGACCAATCAGCACTCTGTAAAATGGACCAATCAGCACTCTTTAAAATGGACCAATCAGCAGGATGTGGGTGGGGCCAAATAAGGGAAGAAAAGTAGGCCACCTGAGCCAGCAGCCGCAATGTGCTGGGATCCCCTTTCAAACTTTGGCAGCTTTGCTGTTTCACTGTTTGAGATAAGTCTTGCTGCTGCTCACTCTGAGTCAGCGCTGCCTTTATGAGCTGTAACACTCACTGCGATGGTCTGGGGCTTCACTCGTGAAACTCCTGAAATCAGCAAGACCACGAACCCATCTGAAGGAAGAAACTCGGGACACATCTGAACATCTGAAGGAACAAACTCCAGTCACACCGTCTTTAAGAACTGTTAACACTCACCGCGGGAGTCCGCAGCTTCATTCTTGAAGTCAGTGAGCGGAAGCACCCACCGGAAGGAACCAATTCCGGACACACCTTGTGGGGAAATAAAAGTCTCAGGGGAAAAAAGTAAAATAGAATAAAATGCCAAAAGGATTTTTAACTCCAAAGCTTGAACTCTTTCCCAGAGCTTCAATTAGTTAACTTGCTAGCTCAATAATTAGTTCCATTTTACAACTTTCACAAATAACGCCACAGGCTTAAGAGCTGATCTCACAAAACAGTGTCTAAAGTCAAGTGGCTTTCCTCCACCTGTTACCTCAGAAACACCCCAGTACCCATAGCAGAGTGCTTGACAGAGAGCCTACAGTCAGGGTTGGATAAGCCAGTACTAAGCACTGTCCATGTTGGAATGTGGAGAAAGAGTTTAATCTTGTAAAGTGCTGGCTGGGTCCCTCCTGGGACAACTAGTCTGCAGTTCCCACCTCCCTTGCAGCTCACTTAGTCACATGATCGAGTTTTAGCCAATGGAATGTCCCTGTCCTAATGGGCGACTTCTAGGCCGCACACTCTTTCTCCTTGCTGGAAAGCACCCTGTTGAAGATGGCAGAGACAGGTGGCACTGTCAGCACCTCCATGCCTGCCTATCTGGCACACCACGTTGGACTGTTAAGTGAGCAAGAAAAAAAGCTCCTACTATGCTAAGCCACTAGAACTTGGGGTTTATTTGTTGAACACCTGGCATAACCCTAACTGGTACAGTCCACTTTATGTTGTGTTCAGAAAGTGAGGACAAAAAAGCAAAACATCTCTAACGGGCTGTCTGTGAAACCAGACTTGACTTCAGGTGAGTTGGTTGCCTTGTTTCTCTGAGTGCCTTCAGTGGGCCTTTGGAAACTTGCTTTTTTGGAGCAAAGTTAGGTAGGTTCAATAGTATGTTTGAAGTTTTCCTGCGTTAAATTTTTTTTTTTTTTTTTTTTTGAGACAGAGTCTCGCTGTCGCCCAGGCTGGAGTGCAGTGGCGCGATCTCGGCTCACTGCAGGCTCCGCCCCCTGGGGTTCACGCCATTCTCCTGCCTCAGCCTCCCGAGTAGCTGGGACTACAGGCGCCCGCCACCTCGCCCGGCTAATTTTTTGTATTTTTAGTAGAGACGGGGTTTCACTGTGTTAGCCAGGGTGGTCTCGATCTCCTGACCTCATGATCCGCCTGCCTCGGCCTCCCAAAGTGCTGGGATTACAGGCGTGAGCCACCGCGCCCAGCCTCCTATGTTAAATTTAAAAAAAATTTGTAATTTGTGGATGCAAATTCTTCATAGCTTTCACAACTTGAAGAAAAATTTCCAGATGTTTCACAAAGCACTAAAATACTGTACGTTGTTTTCTTTTTCAATGGGAAATTATTCACAGGGCAATAAAAGGTTGTTTTTTCAGTAAACAGATTATGTTTCAGTCTGCGGTGTGAACACTTAAATGGAACGATGCAATATGCCACTTTTTAAAAGAGGGTTTTAAACATGTCAGTACAAACCTTTCAATCCTCTGTCCCATAAATTAAACTTTTTAAAATGAAATCAACCTGAGCCCTGTGAAAGCTCATACTGCTATATCAAAACCAGTGAAATTTGCCTGTTTATTGCCACCTATGGAATGTGGCAAAAAAACATTCTTTTCACATGGGACAATTTCTTCAACTTTACACCAAGTGAAATTTAATTACTTTTCACTTCCTGGAATCATTAAGGCATTAGTTCTCCTGGAGGCGGGGCGAAAGGAGAAGCTGAAAAATAAGTCTGTGTTTAATACATTTCACCTTGGAATTTTATCCTTCTTCCCTCTACTACTGGTTTTGCGGCAAGTTTCAGCCTGGGAAGCCACTTCAGAAACATTTAGGAGTTCTCATCAACACAGGTACATTGACACTCAAAGCAATTCCTTTTGTCTCAACCAATATTGTCAGTGAAACAATTGGAATGTCAGGTTCTTCCAAGTTAGCGTTTTGAGATGTTTTTTTCTTTACAAAAAAGTAGTAAGTGCAGTAGCAAGTAAGCAAACAGAAGCCCAAGCAAAGCCTTCTCCAGGGTATGGTTGTATCACAACACAGGAAAAACAGAATTGTACAGAACAAGTATAGTTTAGTAATTTAATTCACATCACATCAGATTGTTTCACTCTTCAGAAGGATTCATGGGTCCTTTTATGTTTAATATTCTTTTTATATCTAATTATAAATCATATATTAAAATTTTTCATAGAGTATTTGAATGCAGTTTATGGTAATTACCTAACAAAGAGGATGAGAAGGGATAAAATTAAAGACCGTTGTTAAAGTCACTGTCAGAAATGCGGATGAACAATCTGCAAAGACACGGAAGACGAAGGGAAAGTGAGAGTCAGTGGGAAGGAGCACAGTGCGTCAGGTCACATCCATGTTGTAGTGCGAGGTATACTCATGCTACATCGTGAATGTCTTTCTTCACTTTTTGGGATCCTCACCCCACGATAATGTGCAAAATGCTCTTGGTAATTACAAAACAGGACACTGCTACTAGTTGGTTGAGACTTGAAGACTCTCTCATAATATCACTCTTTGGGAGGCACCAAAGATGAATATTGGAAAATGTAGGATGGAAGTTCAAAACTGTACAAAGGAGGAACATAGCATGACTTTTTCTTAGAGTAGATATGGAAGAAGAGAGATGATTAAGTGAGAGCAGCACTTTCTTTATGAGCAAGAATTCCCATGCGTACACATGCTGGTTTTGCAGTTCAGTAGAACTGGATTCTGGGCATCCTATAAATCTTAGTTTTGTTTTTTGTTTTTTTTTGAAAACAGTGGCAACCATTCTTTCTTAATGGATAACTACATATTCTGTGTCTGTGTGTTTGTGTGTGCACGTGATGAAGAAAATGATTATCCCCCACTCAAGAGTTTTAAAATGTGGATAATTTTCATGCTGAAAACCTAACTTGATTAGTCTCTATATTTCACTATGTTTAATTATCTGGACCTCTAATTTATTTGAAGGCATATTTTCAAGATAGGACTAGAGGACATACTTTATTTAACTGTTTGTTAGCTCGATCTGAAGATTATAAATATTTAGACTAGTGGTTTTGGGACCCCCACTGTTGTGTGGGGGTCACACAAATGTTGGGGAGCCCTGGCCCTCCTAAGTCTGCAACCAACAAAACCCCTTGGCCTCTTCAGTTTCTCTACCTTACAGCCAACAGACTGTAAAGATTTCTCCCCTCTGAAATACTCTTTGATCTGTACTGAATTTCATCTGAATGTAAAGTTTAGTCAGGAGGGGTTTCGCCTTGTTAAAAACTTTCTCACATAGTGAAGGAATGTTTTTTGAGCGCCTATATATAGTTATATTCTGGGCTTTGGGGAGGTTACACTAGTCAAACAGACCTAATGTTTGCATTTTTGACTAAGTGGGGAGATGGACATTGAACAGCAAGCTACTTCAATAGCTTGTTAGCTATTTACTGTTGTGGTCAGTGTGACATAGGATGCCTGTGGAGTCTGAGTGTGTATGAGGTAGAGCTGGGCAAGACGTCCTCAAGAAAGTGACTCTTATGCTGAGACTTCAAGGTTAAGTAGCATTTAGCCAGAAAAAAACAGTCACAGGAAGCACCTTGGGCAGAGTCTTGGTTCAGCGTGGCTAGAGATGGGCAGTGTGGCGGGAGAGGAGGCTGGAGCAGGTGATTAGGTGGGTGGGGAGGGGCTGGTCCTGCAGAAGGTGGAGTGCAGTGGCAGGAAGTTGGTGCCCATTAGTAGGGCAAGAAGTTTGAAATGGGTTTTGCCTAAGTAAATATTGCTTGCCAAGATTTTAGCCTGTCCATCCTTGCTGGGGTGGGTTTGGGGTTGGAGGGGATGGTCCATCATTTTTCACCTGGGCCTGACCTATTCTTTTTTAATTTTAATTTTAATTTTAATTTTTTTTAGAGACAGGGTTTTACTCTGTCACCTAGGCTAGAGTGCAATGGCATGATCATAGCTCTGTGCAGCCTTGAACTCCTGGGCTTAAGCAATCCTCCTGCCTCAGCCTCTCAAGTAGCTGGGATTACAGGTGAGAATGACCATGTCCAGCTAATTTTTTTTTTTCTTTGCAGAGATAGGGTCTTGCTATGTTGCCCAGGCTGGTCTCAAACTCCTGGCCTGAAGCAATCCTTGTCTTCCTGTCTTGGCCTCCCAAAGTATTGAGATTGTAGGCATGAACTACATTTGTCCTCTGACCTATTCTTGATGGGGTTGCAAGCAGAGCCCTGTGGGCCATGGCAGGAATTTGTATAATATCCTAAGAGCAATGAGAAGCTACTAGACAGTTTTAATGAGAAGTGTGACATATTTATCAAGTGCTGTCAGGTTCTAATGCTGAGGACTTGGATGAGGTTTGGCAAAGGGCATCAAAATATCTGAGCGTGTTTGTAACAAGTCATGACAATTAAATTTTTAAAAACTGTGTAAAGGAGGAAGGGGCTGGTTAAACATGATGACATTTGATCTGCCTCATTCTTTTTCAACCTAACAGCATATAACTGTGCTAAAGAGAATATAACTCAGTATTAGTCGGTAATAGTAGTTGACTGTGGCTGTTTTGAACCAACTAATCTTTGCAGTAATCTCACTCCAACAAAAACGTGTTCTTGGCCAAGTACAGAGGTTCATGCCTGAAATCCCAGCATTTTGGGAGGCTGAGGCAGAAGGATCACTTGAAGCCAGAAGTCTGAGACCAGCCTGGGCAATATAGTGAGACTTTGTCTCTATAAAAAATTAAAAATTAGCTGGATATGGTGGCATGCATCTGTAATCCTAGTGAGTTGGGAGGCTGAGGCAGGAGGATCCCTTGAGCCCAGGAGTTTGAGGCTGCAGTGAGCTGTGATCACACCACTACACTCCAGCTTAGGTGACAGAGTAAGACCTTGTCTCTACAAAAAATAAAAAAACCTATTCTCAAAAGAAGCTCATGGTGGGAGGAGCAGAAACCAATGCTGACATATCAGTCTTTGATACGGAGGTATAGTAGGCAGACATGAATTTTCCTAGATTAAAAACAAATGTGTAATGAAAGTTGAAATATAAAGAATTTCTCCATTTATCTTCTTGACTAAAGAGGGAAAAAGATCGTACACACTGTGGATCATTTGAGTTTTAGGCTGATGATTTGAAACATTTTTATAATAATTCAGTGGCTCTTTTTGAATATCCAGATGTTAATAATGGTTCCCTGCTATGTGATTAGAAATGAATCTGCCAAGGAAAAATGAAGGCCTTTTCTCTTGGGGGAAGTTGAGTAACTTCTGTTATTTTCCCAGGCTTCCTGGGGAAGTCTATCAACATATGAATAAATGATGGGAACCGGAGTCTGGCTGGTCACCATGGAATTATCAGCCTTGTTTTCTGAGTTTGACCTTAGTTATTTACACATTCAGCTTGAAATACGGCAAATGTAGTCACTTTTCAGCTATTTCATTCCTTGAAATCTAGTAGTCCTTTAAGTGTTTTAGATTGAAAAGGCTGTGCTGTTTTCATAAAAGTTTCTGCTGTCATTGGTCGTGAAGGCCACGACTTTTGCCCAAATAAAGAAATAAGATGAGGACTGGGGATTCCCTCTTCTCTATTAAATTTTCTTGGGAGAGAGAGAAAAAAATCATCCTCTTGAAAAAGAAGCAACATTTAAAAGCCACAAATCTCTCTTAGAGATAGAAACCCAGTAACTAGCTTGGATGGATGATTTTTGTTTTATTGTTGCATTTCTGATATGCTACCTGTTTTAGTTTTTTCTTTAACACTGAAGATTCCATGCTAGCGTCTTAGATCTAGGTATTTCCAAATCATTACATTCAAACATTAAAACACTCCATTTGGCCCTTAGAAACATCGTGATAGTCTTCCTTTACACTGAGGAGCTAAAGCATTTCTGGTATAATGCCTAAACCTAAACATACATCTGCAATGACCTCTTCCCATATGGGACTCTTTATTCAGTCCACCAACATTTATTGACAGGATTTTTAGGGATTTCTTGTCAAATGAGATCTTGTTTTGGCAAAATGAAAACTTATCATCTGAGAAATGAGAAGATCATTGCTTTTTAAGCAGCATTTATAGGATATTTAATATGTATAGGACATTTAATATGTCAATATTTAATTTATTGACAGGATTTTTAGGGATTTCTTGTCAAATGAGATCTTGTTTTGGCAAAATAAAAACTTATCATCTGAGAAATGAGAAGATCATTGCTTTTTAAGCAGCATTTTTAGAACATTTAATATCTACAGCATTTTGCAAAGGAGCAGAAGGTAATAACATTAATAACAATAGCTGGCATTGGGAGCTAACATTTGTTGCATACAATCAGCCAGGCACCGAGGTAAGCGCGTTATATAGTTTGGCTTATTTTTTCCTCCAGCACTCTTTTGGGGTAGGTACTATTATTATCTCTACTAACGGATGAGGAAACTGAGGATCACTAAAGTTTAGTAATTTGCCTAACACCATATGGCTAATGAAAAAGTCAGGACACAGTCCTAGGAAATTTGTTTCCAGAGTCAAGAACCTTCTAGATGAGAGGCTCTCCAACTGTGGTTCATGGACTGTTCTCTGGAAACCCATGAGATCAAAGTATTTTCATATTAACCCTAAGAGGTTACTTGCCTTTCTGTGCTGACATTTGCGCTAATGGTGCAGAAGCAACGGCAGGAAAACTGCTGCTTCTTAGCACGAATCAAAGTGTTAAAATCAAGTTGTGCTAGTGGTCCTTGTGTTCTTCACTGCCATGTATTTGTGGGTAGATAAAAAAGACAATTTCTTTTAACAACATCCTTGATGAAGGAGTAAGAAATTATTAATTTTTCTAAACCTTGGCCCTTATGAAAAAATTTTAAAACATATTCTGTGTGACAAAATGAGACATGAACACAAGGCCCTTCTTCTGCACACTGGAGTACAATGCTATCACTGTTTGATCATTTGAACTGCAAGCTGTCTAGTCCTTTCTTTCATAGGGCCCCATTTTTACTTGAAAGAATAAGACAAACGATGGATACTTAGACATGGCAGATCTTCTTAGTGGCGCATTTTTACAAAAATAAACAAAATGTGCTTATTGTGTCAAGAAACTCACTGATAGTATTTATGGCTAATAATAAAATTTGAGCTTTCAAGAGAAAATTAGAATCTTGGAGATCTTGTATTCACCATCATGAGCTTGATAGCTTCAGGATACTTAAAGAGTTTTCTGAGCTCAGAAGTGAAATTAACACATGCAATTTTGTGATATAAAGTAAGATATGGCAACATCTGGAAAATTGCGTAACTAAGAGAGTCAACCAATATTTCCCCAATGACCAATGCTTGATGTTACAAAATCATGCATGGGTAAAAGATTCATTCAATGTAGGAGGTAAACAGTGGATGGTAATGTTACAGAATATAGCAACAGTTAATTTGTATAGTTTCAGATTCCACGTTATAACTAACCTTTAAGAAGCTACCACTTGTTAAGTTTTGGTGGGATACCAAAGAATATCTGCAATAATCTGATAAAGCTATCAAAATGCTCTTCCTTTTCTAAGTACATAATCGCAGTTAGAAAAAAATATGTGTGATGCTGGATAATCTTCATAAACTTCAATCAAAAGAATATATTGGAACAGATTGAATGTAGGAGCAGAGATCAGAATCCAGCTGTGTTCTATTAAACTAGACATTTATGAGATGCATAAAACTGTAAAACTATGCCATTCTTTTTACTAAACTTTTAAAATTAAAAAAAATTGTGGCAAAATACACATGAACATAAAATTTACCATCTTAATCATTTTTGAGTGTACAGTTCAGTAGTGTTAAGTACATTAACATTGTTGTGCAACTAATCTCTAGAACTTTTTTCATCTTGCAAAACTAAAATTTGACACCCACTAACCAGTAACTCCCGATTACGCCCTCTGCCCCTCAGCCCTTGGCAACCATCATTCTACTTGCTGTCTCTGAATTTAACAACTCTGGGTACTTCATATAAGTGAAATCATATAGTATTTGTCTTTTTGTGACTGGTTTATTTCACTTAGTAACTTTCTTGCTTTTTTTTTTGAAATATAGTCATTTTCATAACAATGTTATTTATGTTAGCATACAATGGATTTGTTATTGTGATTTCAATGAACAATAAATACTTAAAAATTATCAGTTTTAAATTCTAATAGAATAAATGTCAATAGATATAGCCACTATACATATCTCTATTGAACCACTAGCTGCATTACTGTAATTATTCATTTTAATGTTTTTTATAATATAATATGTTTGTCTTTATAATATAATTATAATATAATATAATGTTTGTCTTTACAATAGCCACCATATGGTGACTATTGTGGCAAGGACTGTGGAGTATTTATTTTATATCTATAGGGCAGATGTTAACTGAGTATTTGATAAGTGATGAATGCTGAAACCCAAATTACAGTCAACACACTTTGAAAGTTACAGATCAACTTGTTGTGTGAGTGCATAATGCATAATTTTAAGGGGTGCTGGAATAAACATTTTAAATAGCTATTATATAGTTTAATGTGTTTGGGAAGAACTGTAACTTAGATATTGAACTTCCCATTTCACCAATTTCATTGTTTAGTATGAACATAAAGTAAGATGCCAGGTAGATAATGTTGTATATTGGAAAGGCAAAAAATTGTGAAGTTGGGACTCCAGTGCTGGAGTTGGGAAAGCGATCATAGTCATGAGCTGCATTTCTTCTGATGAATGAGTTTTCCTGCCATCTTCCTTATGGACATCTGCTGATAAGGAGAAACTCATTGGTAGAGAGTCCTTGAAATTTCCATAATATGTGCCAACAAGAATTAATACAACATACAACAATTATGCAATATGGGACTTGAAAGCAAGTATTGTACTTTATCCACTATGATGGTTAATACTGAGTGTCAACTTGATTGGATTGAAGGATGCAAAGTATTGTCCCTGGGTGTGTCTGTGAGGGTATTGCCAAAGGAGATTAACATTTGAGTCAGTGGACTTCGAGAGGCAGACCCACCCTCAATCGGGTGGGCAACATCTAATCAGCTGCCAGCATAAAATCAGGCATGGAAAGAGAAGACTTGCTGAGTCTTCCAGCCTCCGTCTTTCTCCTGTGCTGGATGCTTCCTGCCTTCGAACACTAGACTCTAAGTTCTTCAGCTTTTGAACTCTTGGACTTACACCAGTGATTTTCCAGGGGTCTCGGGCCTTCGGCCACAGACTGAAGGCTGCACTGTCAGCTTCCCTACTTTTGAGGTTTTGGGACTCAGACTGGCTTCCTGGCTCCTCAGCTTGCAGACAGCATATTGTATGACTTCACCTTGTGATTGTGTGAGTCAATCCTAATAAACTCCCCTTTATATATACATCTATCCTATTAATTCTGTCCCTTTAGCGAA
Organism: Nomascus leucogenys; assembly: GCF_006542625.1. Lineage (NCBI taxonomy): Eukaryota > Metazoa > Chordata > Mammalia > Primates > Hylobatidae > Nomascus > Nomascus leucogenys. The sequence goes on from NC_044397.1 coordinate 79,475,747, forward strand.
CCCTGACTAATATATCCACTAAACAATATGGGACTTGAAAGCCAGTATTAGTACTGGCTTTAATTTCAAGGCTTTTAAGACCTAATAATTATGTCTTAAACCCTCATCTTTTCTAGAGAATGACTTTATTTCTCATTTGTTAAAAACCTGCCCTAATGTCTTTCTCTTGATGAATGTTCTTAGTTGCTCTAGAGCCAGGGGATCCTTGAGGAAATCTTTTGAATTGGATTAAAAATAGTCTGTGTTAAACATAAAAACTCACAGAATGACATATTAAGCCCTTCTCTGTATTTTATTAGTAATACATATGGTGAATAAATATAGTTGCTGCCATATAAAGCAATTTTTGGTGCTATTAACATTGTTTTCCAATTTACTATGATTTGAGTATTTATTGATCTGGGGCTGTCACTGGCCTGAAATTAATGGTGTTTAGGGTCTAAATTAGGCAGGATGTCACAAGATCTTAAATTCCATAGAGAAGAGTATCTGAGAAATGTGCCTTTTGCTGGTCTCCGTGGAGTAAAGCTTTTGATCTTCTGCATACTTGGATCTGGTTTCCTGCAAAGCCGTGTTGCCCACATTGGTGCCAATGGCTGAAGATGAGTTTTTTAAGGACAGCACGGGCTTAAATTCTTGTTGCATTCAGACCAATTGCAGTCTTGTCTCTGCTCCCTTCCCCTATGAAGAGTTTGGGGAAGAAACATCATGAAAAAATATATATTCCTCCTGAGTACCTGATCCAGAGCTCAGACATTTTTGGAAGTGAGTTGGCCTGATCTTTTATCTAACTGTCTAATTTAGAAAACCACAGATTGTCTGAACTTAAAGGGAATCAAAGACAAAACAAGAGTGAGGCAGCTGAGCTACAGACGCAGAGATGCAGATCTTTGTGAAGACCCTCACAGGCAAGACCATCACCCTCGAGGTCAAGCCCAGTGACACCAGTGAGAATGTCAAGGCTGAAATTCAACACAAGGAGGGCATTCCACTTGACCAGCAACGTCTGATATTTGCGGGCAAACAGCTGGAGGATGGCCACACTCTCTCAGACTGCAACATCCAGAAAGAATCAAACCTGCACCTGGGGCTGCACCTGTGAGGTGGCATTATTGAGCCTTCCCTCTGCCAGCTTGCCCAGAAATACGACTGCGACAAGATGATCTGCCGCAAGTGCTGTGCTCGCGTGCACCCCCATGCTGTCAACTGCCGCAAGAAGTGAGGCCACACCAACAACCTGTGCCCCAAGAAGAAGGTCAAATAAGGCTCTTCCTTTCCCCAAGGGCAGCCTCCTGCCCAGGTCCCATGGCCCTGGGGCCTCAATAAAGTGTCCCTTTTGTTGACTGGAAAAAAAAAAAAGACAAAACAATTCAACACACCTTTTTTTTGCAGTTGATGAAACAGAACTAGAGAGGCTAAGTGGTTCTCCCCAGTCAATACTGAATTGGTGACAGAACAAGGGCTAAGCCCAGGGCTCTCATCGGTGGTTTATTTTCTTTCAGCTGCCTGCTGATGGGGAACATTTGTGAGACTTCCTTGAATGCAATCTTGGGAAAATATAGTGAAGTGGGATCAATTCCACCCCAACTCTCTCTCTCTCTGTTTATGTCTCTCCCTCTCTCTCTTGCACACACATAGACACACAGGGTATTCCAGTCACAGTTCCAACAGCTCTGTGACTTTGCTTGGTCACTTAAGCGAGCTAAGGCTCAGGGGTGTACTCTGCTTCAGGGAGATGGTGATACCTGTGCTGGTTGTTGCACGTATTCCATGAGACAATATATGTGGAAGCCCTTCATGAGATGTAAAACCCTATAACTAGTGTAACAGGGTGGTAGTAACAGAAGATTTTAAAGCAAGCTCCGAAATGCTTGTTCGCACAGTTTTTTATATAGGTACAAGAAATCTCATGAGGTTGTGAATCCTGCGGTTTCATTTGCATAGTTCATAACTCTGTAATATGATATTGTCTTAACCAAATAGTTAGCCTTCTCCCGGTCTTTTCTTCTTCCCTTGCAGTCTTTTAAGCCAAATTCTCAATTTCAGACCTTGCTGGAAGTCCCCTTGGACCTTCGGTTTGTTATTTCAAAGCTAGAATAAAAAGAGTTTAAGATATGGACATGTCTAAGAAAAATATACTTATTGCTTTGGGCCTTTTCTTTCATTGTGTGTTATTTGGCAAGCTTGTTGTATTTGCTTGAGCTGTGGGCTGGGGGTTAGGAGACTGACTGGGTTTTGATCCCTGCTCTGCTCTGTGTCACTTTGGACCTGGTACTTAACCACTGTAGAAAATAAAAAGGCCGGCTCAGTGGACAGCCTATTTTGGTCAGTTCAGGCTGCCATAGCAAAGTGCCATAGGTGGACTGGGAGTTTAAACAACAGAAGCGTACTTTTTCACAGTTCTGGTGGCTGGAAGGTGTGAGATGAGGGTGCCACCATGGTTAGGTTGTGCTGAGGGCTCCCTTTCTTGCTTGCAGATATGACCATCTCCTCACTGCGTACTCACACAGCAGAGACAGACAGACAGTTGGCAAAACCTCTAGTGTCTCCTTTTCTCTCTCTCTCTCTGTCTCCCTGCCTTTTTTTTTTTTTTTTTTTTTTTTGAGATAGGATCTCACTCTGCTACCCAGGCTGGAGTGCAGTGGTGCAACCTCAGCTCACTGCAGCCTCGAGCTCCCGGGCTCAGGACATCTTCCTGCCTCAGCCTGTCTGGTATTTGGGAACACAGGCGCACACCATCATGCCTGGCTAAATTTTTGTATTTTTTGTAGAGACAGGGATTCGTCATGTTGCCCAGGCTGGTCTTGAACTCCTTGACTCAAGTCATCCACCCGCCTTGGTCTCCTAAAGTGCTAAGATTTGAGGCATGAGCCATCACACCCACCTGGTGTCTCTTTTTGAAAGGACAGCAGTCCCATCGTGAGGATCTCACCCTCATGATCTCATCTAAACCTAATTATTTCCCCAAGGTCTAATATTCAAATACCATCACATTGGGGGTTAATTATTTGAGGGGGAATACAATTTAGTCCATAGCAGGCCCCTTGCAGTCTAAAGGCTGCATGTCTATATTACATGTGAGGTGTAATGCTAAGTACTGTGAGATACCAGAAAATTCATAGTACAGAAAATCCAAAATACAGCTCACTCCTCAGGAGCACAGCCTGTTTGGAAAGTGACCATAACGCAAAGCAATGTGAGAGGAATCACACGAAAGGAGCAGAGACAACAGTAGCAGTTCAGGAGAGAGAGAGAGAGAGAGATCGATTCCTACTGGAAGAATCAGGAAGGTCTTCCTAGAAGAGGTGGTGTTGAGTTGGATTTTGAAAGATGGCAAGCTATCCACAAATGACTATGGGTATGGGGTGAGTGACAGGCAACAAGAACAAAGATGGAAAAATGCTTTTTGGAGAACAGATGAGCCTGAAGCTTAGCAGGGGATAGTCCTGGAAATACTGGTTCAGTCCACCCAGTTCTAAAAGCAAATGTGTGATGACTGGAGAACCTCTTCAGCAAATTAATAAACAAAGTGGGCTTTGGGGGAAATTAACTCAACTACAGAGAGGAGAGTTGCTTAGGGCAGAGAAGAGATGAACGGAGAGGCCAGTTTGGAATCTAGAGATGTGGCTTGTAGATTTCTCTTAAACATCTGGAATGTATATTAAAAAAAAAAAAATCAAGCTGTGGATTTCTTCACTGCTGGAAAACCACCATCACCCTTCTGGTTTTGGCTTCTGCTTTGGGTGATCAGATTTATTTCTTCTTGTCAAGAGTTATATTCATTCCCTTTGCGTAATAGACAGAGGCTCTGGGTGCATCCGGAGAGGTGTCTGTAGTCAAGACAAGCTGTCGTTTCTAAGAGCAGCCGAAACAAGGGCGAGGGCTGGCATTTCACTGGTCCTTGCATACCTCATTTCTGGGAAGGGCAGGAGTGAACTTGGTGGGGCAGGAGAGCCTGAGGCAGACTGTGTTCTACATTTTGGGAGCTGTCATCCTCAGGGATGAGACTGTCGATTCAGTTTTCAGTACCCTTGACGTCTGCAAGTTGCTTTTGTAGCCTGAAATTCCTCAGGCCTCTTCTGCCTAGCGTAGGAAGGTTGCCACCTTGACATGAACCATCAGACTTGGCTGCCTCACTGTGTCCGGCTGCGTGACAGAAGTGCCTCTGCCCTCTGCCCTGATTTTATTTATGGTTGTGTTTCACATGGGCTCAGGACAGTTCTCATAGGTTCTTTACTTAGGTTTCCTTGTTAGTGTCTGTTTCCTGCAAAGCCACTTGAGAATGCCGTTTCCTGGGGACTTTCATGCCCTCTCCCCCGTGGCTGCCCTGAACACCAATTGTCAGAGCTTCCAGTGGTGCCAGAAGATCCCAGGCCCCCTTCTGGACTCACTGTGCTGGAGCCACTCTGTCATCTCTCCTGGGGCATTGGTGCCTCCGCTCAGGGCCCTGAAGCATGAACCTTCCTCCTTCTAGGTCGCACTCCTCATGCCAATGAACACCCAACCCCTTTGATTCAGAAGTTCTCCAGACATAGCCAGACTCAATCCCAGTTTAAGCCAAGCCGATCCTGAGGACTCCCACCCCCACACCAGCCCCTACAAGGCATGTGGCTACTGCACTTTGTTTCTTATCCAGGTGGCAGGACAGGGAAGCAGGTGCCAGAGGCACCAGCAGCACCACTCCCAAGGTGTCAGGGGTGAAAGTGTGGCAGAAAGTTGCATAGTTGCGTGTCGATGTGAAGTATCCTCCAGGGAAATTTCATTTTCAAAAATGCCAGGACTGACTGTATTTTCATAGAACCAAGGCAGAGCTTCTGTTCTCGGAGGGTGGGCTTTGGAAACAAGACGGCCCACTGCTGAGTCCAGGAGTTGTCTCTTTGGGGCATTCAGGGAGCTCAGGGGACACTGTTGCTGGTCAGTTGCCAGCAGGAACTTCTCAGGCAAGATCAGGGGACTAGGGACCCTGGGAAGGAAAGTGGGCTAGGGGAAATGCCCTCAGCTGCGGGTCAAACTGCATCCCGGTGTTGGGTGTAACATGGTATGTAATAAAGAGTATGAATTGATGGAACGGCTACCCTGTTTTTCCATCACAGCATGGGGCTTCTTTTCAGTTCCAAGCCTGAGAGTGAATTCTGGAAGGGTGGGGCAGGACGGACCTTTCGGTAAGAAGGCAACTCCTTTGCCATTGGGCCGGCACAGTCCCCAAAGGGTTGGCATCCCTGGGCCCTGCTGGGCAGTGGGGGCTAACGGTTTGTGTACAGAGGGCACAGGGGGCACAGGGGGCACCAGCTTTGAAGCGGCTCTTCAGCTGATGGTCAGTTATTAAACATCTCAACTGAATGGCTGTTGTGGGGAAACAAAGATGAACAGATCCCTCTCCAGGGAATTCACATTCCGTTTGGGGAGACAAACAAATAAATGCAATGAAAAAATGTTATAACTGAGATGTCCTGTCACAGAGCGTGTTTCTCAGCAGCAGCGGGAGACAGAAGGTGGTAAACATCCCGGGGGATGGTGGCTAGGACTGCCTGTGACCTCCAGGTGGATGGGTGGGGCTTGAGGGCATGGAGACAGGACCAAGCATGGGTGAGGAAGGCCATGGGGCACCCCAATGACAGGGGTGCACAGAGCGCAGCTGAGGGTGCTGATGGACGCAGAAATCGAGGAATTGAGCTTTTCCTCAAGATGGCAACAGTCAAGGCAGAAAGAGGGCACTGGCGTCCCAAAATGCTGACATGGGAAGTGAGTCCCAAAGACTCCTGGACAGAGTCACCCTAATTCTCTTTGTGGGGATCTAGTTTTAGGACTTGTGTTCCAGAACGAACTCCTTCTACGTGATGGGCTTCAAAAGTGGTAGGGCCTTGTAGAAATGACTAGTTTAACAGTGTGCATTGTGCATTCGCTCAGATCTCTGGTTTGGAAACATGCCCTTCTAGAAACCTTCCCTTTAAATTTAATTATTTGAATTAGTAATAGAGGCACCCAGTACAAAAGATACCAAAGGAAGGTAGATAATGAACAGCAAGTCTCCCTTCTATCCCAGGGACCCAGCCATCCTCTCACCCTCCCTAGAGGAGCCACCGTGTTCAGTTTCTTGTGTCGTCTTCCAGAGATATTTTATGCACAACATGGCTCTTTCTCTATACACACACCCACAGCACCTATTTAAACGTAAATAGGAACACACCATAAGGTCTTTCTGCACCTTGTTTGTTTCTCCTAGAAATATATCTGGCTCTGCTTCTGTATTAGCTCATATAGAGATTCCTCAGTTATTATAGCTTCTGCTTATTCAGAATATATGTGTCAATATGCATGTGCCTATGGACATATTCAGAATATATGTGGTGCCACAAATATACCTAACATCCATCATTTCACACGAGTAAAGTACTTGCAAAGGGCAGTATGTTTCCAGAAGAAGAGTTGTTGGATCACCTTGTATATGCATTTAAACTTCAGGTAAGCATCACCAGGTTGCTTTCTGTAATGGTCATATCTCTTCCCATGCCCACCAGAAATGTCTGAGAGTGCCTGTTGCTCCACACTCTTACCAACAGATTCTGTTGTTAAACCTCTTGATCTTTGCCATGCTGATTGGTGAAAAAATGTTTTTTCATGGTAGTTACCATTTGTGTTTCCTAGTATTTTGACAGAAATTGAGCATCTTAAAGAGTACTTTAAAAAATCCTGTACCACTTCAGTCCTTTTTGAAGTAGGCAGAGGACAGAAGGGAACAATATTCAGAAAACAGATGTCCCAGTCAGCTAAGAGATAATTGTAATAAGTTCCTTGAGGACAAGCACGTATCCTTTTCCTTTTTATCTTTGTTGGCACACAAAATTCACTGTGAACGTGTGTCAGATTGAATTTGCGTCACTTTGGTGTAAGAGGGGAAACTTTTTTCATATCTGCCCTTCAGACTTTGATGTTTCCCTTTCAAGAGTTTGAAAGTGCTTTCCTGGAAAAATTCTGTTCAAAGAGTTCAAGTTTCATTTCTTGTTACAACTTTACTGCTTGAAGGTCCCATTCATCTCTTATCTCCTTGACTTTCTTGTTGTCTTTCCTAAATCATTGTGTATCTGTGAGGAAGGTGTCAGAACTGCATTAATCTCAGAATATGAGGAGAAAACATTTTGTGAATGACATGGACTCCAAATCTTGAAGGAGTGTTTCTCTACAGCCTGTATTTGCTGCCGAATTTTTCATATTGCATTAGCCAATATTAAATGTCAGTGAGTTACAGCTCTTTGGTGCATTCGCCTTAACTCTAGGACATTTACCAAAGGAGTTCTGATCGTGGAATCCCATGGGAAACATTAGTATTATAATCTACATTACTGCCAGTATTGAAAATTTTATTAGAATGCAGTATGATATATCAAGATCTCTGCAAAAATGAATCATTTTTGCAATTTGACTTTGCAACCATTACAACTTTCCATAAACATAGATCTAGGCATCCTATAAAGAGCATACAACATGAAGCTTTTTGTACACTCAAATATTTCAAATTTTAGGATAAAAATCTTAGTGGTAATAAATTGGATATCTATGTCCCTTGCCCTGCTCCCTTAGGAATGAAAAAATAACAGTTTTTAATTGCCAAGTTTTATGCTGGAAGCCATGTTAAAAAAGATTATGGACAACCTTATTTCCTTTCTTCTTTCCTCCCTTTCTTTTTTCTTCTTCCTTCTTTGGTCATATATTAGGCAGCTACCACATACTGGCCACTGGGATAGAGTCAGAAGTGTATGTAATTGTGCTTATAAATATGACTGTTTTCACAGTCTTTGCAAGGGCAAATTATTTTCTTTTTCTGTAAACCCTTTTGTTGGCAACAAACACGAAGGAAGGAGCTGATTCCACAGCCTAAGACTGGTGGTAAAACACCACTTTCTTGTACAAAAATCTCACATTCACAGAGGTGCCAGAGTGCTTGAAATTCTACCACTAGAGTTTTTATCCATTTGGTTTAAAGTATTAGCCCAGAAAGTCCCTGTTCAAGTGTAAGTCTATAACTTGGGATAAATAACGTACACTGATGTGTACTGAGATATTTGAGATTTTAAAAATTATACAATTAACTATCATCTAGCAGAGAACTGACTCCTAAGGAAAGGGAAACACCAGGTAGGTGATGCCTGATGGTGGAAGGGATGGACCAGAACATGGGATATTGCTGGGGATTTGTGAGAGTGCACAAGACAAGGGCCCTATAACCTAGATGTATAGACATTGCTCCATTGTCTCTGGATAGTAGAAAACTGGGCCATTGTGGTGTCACCTCATTCCTTCTCTGGGTATCTGTCTGTCTCCCTTGGATGGTGACTGGAATTTGCTGAGTAAACTCCCTGCCACTAATCAAGACTAACCTCCCTAGGTGGCCTATACCCCATTTCCAACTCAAACTCTCACCCAGGTGTCCTCTCCTCTGTTGACCCTAAGCCATGAGGAATTATTTGCTGTTTCCCCCCAAAACCAGCCTAATGCACTTCTTTCCATTGCCTCTGCTCACACTAATTTGTGCTGAGGATGGTTTGCCTGCCCCATACCAATCTATTCTTCAGGTCTCAGTTTGAGAATCACCATTTCTTGAAGACTTTCATGACTTTGCCATCTTCACACCTGCTCCAAGTAGAGCAGACTTCTCCCTTCTTCGGGAACTCAGTGAATTCTAGAACACTTCTAGCACAGCATCTATAACTTTTTATAGCACTTACTGGTTTACCTTTCTGTTTCTTTACTAGATTCTAATCACCATGAGGGCAAGGACTATGTCAAATATATCTCAGTATCCCTAGCTTCTTTTAACACTTGGTAGGTAATGTATGCTTAATGTTTTTTGGCTGAACAAATAACAAATGACTCAATATCTTAGAGAGGGGACCTAGTGATATATAGGATAATTAATAAATTATGGACATGGGGGTCTTGCTTCTTGAAAACTCCATTTGATTAGGTATTTCTTGAGCACTTAACACTTGTGTCGCTATGACTTAGTCACAGCTCCCACTTGCTATCAGCCTTATACACTATTTAATGTAATCTTCAGCACAACCTAAGATATATGTATTATCCCTGTTTTTGTTTGGATGAGGAAATTGAGACTTGGCAAGATTAAGTAATTCGCTCAGAATTACACAGCTATTCAAAATTTCAGGCCAAGTCCATGCGAGTCCAATGCACTTGCTTTTCCTTAACTGCTGCATGAAGCTAGGTACTGCAGAGGATGTAAAGGTGCTGCAAGCACTTCACAGTCTAATGACTGAGGACAAGCACTTCACAGTCTAATGACAAAGGACAAGCACTTCACAGTCTAATGGCAGAGGACAAGCATATGCCGTGAACTCTTCTAATTCCAGGCATTGGATAACTGCTACAGTAAGGGTACAAACAAAAAAAGCTGATAACCATGTTTGTATATATACAGAGTTGCCTAGTTTTACCGTCATGATATATAATTAATCTTTATTCATGTATCTCATAAGCAGAGATGAAGAAAAATTCATCAAAACTGGAAGCACACACATCAGGTTGCTACATTAGCATGCTTTGGTTTTGTGCAGAGAACAAAATTCCAGCCCACGATCACTGGTCCAGGGCTTGCCCAGCTCAGGCGGTATCTGTGGGTGACATAGCCTGAGTTGTGCCTTTGTTTGAATTACTAGCCTTGGCACCAAGGATTTAAACATGGAATAGACTGGCAGGACCATGGTAGTAGATTAGAATATCTTTGTTAACTTAGAAGTTGTGTGAGGTTGAATTGGAACCAAATCACGCTGAGGTCCTTCAGAATAGATGGTGTGTATATACTAATGAACAAATTGGATGGTTCTTGTGGGAAAGGCACCAACAGTGAATGGGAACACAGCCAAGTGAACACATGAAGACCAAAAATTTGGAAAACTCAGGGAATGGCTATTTGGGGCAAAGAGTGGGAAAACATATGGCCACTTAGACTAGACCACCCAGTTGGATCTGCTGATGTGCAAATCACTGTGGTGTGGAGACTTCCCCAGCCAGCCCCATCTCCCCATCTCCTCAAAAAAGGTCTTGAGTGACAGAGGGTCTGGACACAGGGGTCTGATGATCATCAGGAGAGGAATTCCAGAGGGGTCATCCTGAGGCTAACTTGTTCCCAGTCGAGATGACTTTCTGAGAGGTTGTTCTAGGAAATGATCTGTGCTTTCAGTTTGTTCTTGAGAGGTCTGAGGGGTTAGCTGAAGAGAGGAACCAAAGCAGTTAGGATTAGACTGTTGAAGTCGCAGAAACCCTATCATAATAGTAGCTTAATCCTGTGTTCGTTTGCTAAGGATAAAAAATAAAAATTAAAAAAAAATCATAAAAAACGAGTAGCTTAAATTATAAAAAAAGTCTATTTCTCTTTCTCGTAAAAGAAGCCCAGGTATGGCCAGGCGTGGTGGCTCACGCCTGTAATCCCAGCACTTTTGGAGGCTGAGGCGGGTGGATCACGAGGTCAGGAGATCATGACCATCCTGGCCAATATGGTGAAACCCCATCTCTACTAAAAATACAAAAAAATTAGCTGGGCATAGTGGTGGGCACCTGTAGTCCCAGCTACTCGGGAGAATGGTGTGAATCCAGGAGGCAGAATTTGCAGTGAGCCGAGATTGCGCCACTGCACTCCAGACTGGGCGACTGAGCAAGACTTCGTCTAAAATAAATAAATAAATAAATAAATAAATAAATAAATAAATAAATAAAAGAAGCCCAGGTATGTAAGCTTAGAACATGATTTTACTCTACAGTGTCAGGGAGCCAGTTCCCTTCTATCCTGCTCAGCGTGTGGCTTCCACTTCATGACCCAAAATGGCTTCAGAAGTTCTTGTAATCACATCCTTATTCCAGCAGTAAAAAGGAGAAAAAGACAAAGAAGCACATGCCCCCTCCCTTTAAACATAGTTCCTAGATGTACCCAGCACCTCCTACAGTTGCCCACCTAGGTGCAAGGGAGGCTGAGAACTATAGTTTTACTCAGAGTGACCACATGTCCAGCCAGAAATCAGAGGTTCTTTTATTAAAGAAGAAAGAAAGAAATGATTTTGTAGGACAACCGTCAGTCTTTGCTACATTAAAGCAGACAGGAGGAACCTCCTGGAGTTCTTTGGGTGGTAGCAGTAGTACATTGAGTTGGGTCTGGGATCCTGGGGCTGGTAATTCTAGATCTGCATCTTGGGCCTGAACAGGAATTGCTGTGTGCTTGAGTCAAAGAGAAGGCAAGGAGGACGGAAAGGGAGTTTGTTTCCTGAAGCATGGCACATAACAAGCACTTGGCTCCTGGGTAGACCCTCCATGTGATCAGCAACATTTCCTGAGACATGATCCTCAGAGCAGCAGTTCTGCAAAATGGTAGAAGGTATGACTCAAAAGGCAAGGGCCATGGTAAAACAAGTTGGTGCAACACCAACACCTGCAGTTGAGCAGGCCACTTAACAGTGAGAAACCTTAGGACCTTCAATGTGGACTAATGAGCACTACAGAATTCCAACCAAGAGTGGAATGTGACACAAAGCATCTCCCCCTCCTCAAGACACATCTCCAGTGTCCCATGTGGACACTGTGGAATTGTGCCTCGTGGATTCTCAGAGATCGGCAGGACAAGGAACTCTGCAGTTGCGTTGCCCGATGCCACCTCTGACAATGTGTGTGATGGCAGGTTGGTGCCATGGAGGGAGATTTGGTGGGGCAGCAAAGAGCAGAAGATGCTCAGGCTCACGTTGAAAAAGGAGGGAAAACCAGGCCTTATGGAGAAGTTCTTTACAGGCAAAACAAGAGGACAAAGACGTGAGGATTAAAGTAGAAACTCTTGAATAAAATCAGTGTGGAAAGAACGATGATGGATACTTCTCACAGAATGGCAGAGAGAGGAGGCCTGATCGACCCCACCGAGGCAGTGACCAGCCACGTGCTAAGCCCTGCAGGAGCAGCGGGCTCCTTCCATCTGCAACCTCTGGGGCAACCACAAGAAGAGAGCTGATAAGGAGTGAGCATCATCCCCCAAGCTGCAACTGCTCAGGGGAAACTGCAAGCTAAGACATTTAACTGCAAGCTGCTAAGACATTTAACTGCAAGCTGCTAAGACATTTAGTCCCCTTGAAATCCATAGTAATTGTCTTTCCCTCAGATTTAAAACTTTTCTCTCAGACAAAACTTGTCCTATCCCCTAAAAGGTGTAGAGAAAGAAACTTTGGTAGTAGTGATTGACAGTGGTGGTGGTGATGCTCAAATATGGCGGAAAGGTGAGTCCGATCTCCCGGTCTTCCCCTTTTCTCTCCATGGGCTTCTCCGCATTACCTGTGTGATGGGAGCAGGTCTATACCCTGCTAATTCCCCTTTGGCAGGGTGCAGAACAGTTGGGGGAGGGACAAAAGAAAAGGTTAAGAGAGAATATCATTTTTCTCTTGCAACACACACCCCTACCCCTTCATCACACATTCTCCTACTTCTGACTCTATCTTTCCACTATTACAGAAATCTGCTTATTTGACACAATCTTTTGAATGCCTGCTTTCCCTCCCGAGTTTTTGGGTTCCTATTGTGTACTTTGTCCTTACTGGTTGTTCAGAGCTTGCCTCTTGGTTTCGCTAAATGTTGAGAGGACACAGTTATGGCTTTGTGAAACTGGGCCCCCCAGTGGAGACACAGTGGTGGCCCAGGCTGGAGGTGGAGCTGGTTCTGGGCTGTGACTGAGGAACTGGTACTAGAAGAGGCCTGAAGTTCCTATGCATACAAACTCGCCTCAGTTACCTTAAGCCTCCTGAAAGCTACCCATGTGATTATTTTAACCTGATTTCACTGGAGCTTGCTAGATTTTACTTGCTGATTTTACTGGAAATGGTCAAGGTGAGAATTAGGGATAAAGGCAAAGAGACATAAATCCCCTTTCCTGGTGCCCCTCACACTGACCCGGGCACTACAGAGCTCTGCAGAGTGGAGCAGAAAATTCCTTGGAATTATAAAATGGAGAGCAATTGTAAGTTCTGAGAGAGCCTCTAGTTTCTGCATTTGAAGATTGGTACTACTGCTTGTATTTCTAGATTGACTTGATATGACCTCATAACTTTACCAGAGTTTCCCTAGGGACAGTGTTCCATGCCAAGTATGTCGCACTAGGTATGACAATTTGCCCCAAAGCTGTGGAAAACTAGCAAAAGGACAGATAAAGAATTCACCAATGTATAATTCAAGACTAGGCTGATACTTATTAGATTCATAAGGCTAAATTACTGATAAAAAGGTGAAATGAGCAGAATTGTCAGTGCCGTTAATACTGTGTGCCAAAAGGCAGAGGCACTTATACAGCTGGAGAGGGCAATAAAAAGCATAAGCACATTAAGGACTGAAGAGGCTCAGTCACCTCTGGCCAGTGTGGCTCAAATAAATCTATATGGGACCCCAAACTTGAGACCTGATAAATGTGCCACTTCATTTCTCTGAGCTGTGTAGTCCATATGGGGCCAAACATGTCAACACTTCAGACCACATCATTTCTGATTTTAGAATTTTTCCAAACACAGCGGGTATTAAAACTCCAAATCTTGAATGCAAGAAGAAAACTTCTGTGGACGCACCAAGCAAAATGTTCAGCTGCCCGTGACCGCAGAGCGGGAAGACAATACAGGCATTTACAGGCTGGGCCTCCTGGAATCCTCGTTGAGAAGTGTTGGATGGAGGAGCCTCCACAGACACCTGCCCACCTCCCGTCCCCAGTCCCAGACCCCACTCTTCTTTCAAATATCACATGTCAACAGAAGCAGAAGCCTGCTTGCTTTCTCTGAATGAGAAAAATAGCCTCAGATTTTGCGATTTGTGTGGAGCAGGGAATTTAAAATTTTTAAGTTTAATTTCTTATTATTTACCTTCATGAAGTATTTTGGAATCAATCCACATTCAGCTCCCCTCCTATTCCTTACCCCTTCCTAAGTGGTGCATAATTTTTAGGTCTGGAACAGTTTCAAAACATATGAAGAACTCACTTCTACTGAGCCACTTGGTTTTCAATCATAAATGTCAACATACATAATATATGTAGCACTGTCTCACATAACACAATTAAAACGTGTAAATACAGGATCTTTGAATTAAATGAACTGTGTGAACAAATATACTATTGAATGTTTTACATGTGTGCATCTTTAAAAATCATAAACATGCACATCTGTTTAAGTTTTGTGTCTACAAAGTTCACACACAAGTAAAAGTTGGTGATATTATTTTCTGTACCCAAACTGTTTAAAAAATATGTGTGTTTGTATATGTAGAAAATTCAGGCACAATCTAAAAGCCATATATGTTTCCATCCATATATATGTAAAGTTAAATTACCCATCTAACTTGGCATTTACATCCTTTGTGAACAATATCCTTAAAGGTTGGTTTTTATCATTAATACTATGCCTGCTGAGATCTGCTAAATATAATTGTGATTTTTGAGGGATTAAGGTAAAACCAGATCTCTGATGCAAGCTCAGACCACACCCTCCTCTGGCCCAACTCTGTGAAGCAGGCTGGGAAGCAGCAATCACATGAGGTGAGTGGGGACTCAGTGACACCAGAGGCTGCCTCTTCCGGTAAATATTAGTACATCCTGGACACACTGCTGAGAGCTGCCAGTCACACTGCCATTTCTATGGCAGCTGTGGGGCCTGCAGAGGCCAACTTTCTGTCAGGCAGCTCAGCAGACAAGCTCAGAAGCTGGGTGTGGAAGGGAAGATGTTTAAATTCTCACATCTACTTCATTAAAGTCAACACATTTTGTGGGTGTCAGTTTCTATCATGCTACAAAATAATCATCACTTTAAAAAATGTGTGAAGAAGTTGGGATTTGGTAACCATTCTAAACAAACCAGGACCATACCACAAACACACTGGTATTGGGGCCCCTAAATGCAAAGTGACCTCATGTGCTAGAGGGAAATGATCTCAGGGATCCTGATCCACTGCTGCAAATACCCAGAAACCCTCAGGGCTTACATTCATGAGCCTGAGGCCCAAGCACCCACCATCTCTCTTTCACTCTTCAATGAAAAGAGTAAGTTGGACAAATATGCATTATTCCAGTCATAAGATGTCCTATGGCAGTGGGTCACGCACTAATCTCTTGGTCCATAAGACCCAGAGAGGCTATGATTTGCTCAAAGTCAGAGATGGGTCTAGAATCCAGGTCCAGTAACCTTTTAAAATTTTAATTAACATTTGTTTTGAGCAGTTTTCAGTTTACAGAAAAAATTGAACCAAAAGTACATAGAGTTCTCATATGTCCCCTCTTCCACCCACCCCAAATTCGCCTGTTTTTACTATCTGGCATTAGTGTGGTACATTTGTTACAATTGATGAGCCAATATTGACATAGTATTAACTAAAGTTCATAGTTTGCATTAGGGTTCATTCTCTGTGTTGTACATCCTATGGGTTTGACAAATGTATAATGACACGTATCTGCCATTATAGTGTTGTACAGAATAGCTCCACTGCCCTAAAAATCCTCTGCCTCTTCATCCTACTCTTCCTGTAACTGCTGACAACCACGGGTCTTTTTACAGTCTCCATAGTTTAGCTTTTCCCCAAATGTCATATAGTTGAAGTCACACAGTATGTAGCTTCTTTCTTAGTTCTTCTAAGGTGAACTTCTTTCACTTAGCAGTATGCATTTAAGTTTCCTCCAGGTCTCTTGGTGGCTTGATAGCCCATTTCATCACTGAATAAGTACAGCCATCATATGGTTGTACTGGTTTGATCTATTTACATATTGAAGGACATCTTGGTTGCTTGCAAGTGTTGGCAGTCCTGAATAAAGCTCTTATTACTGTAGCGCATTCCTTCCACATGGACTCAATGTCAAATGTCAAGACTTTGCAAAATCAATTCCTAACAATGGTTGCATTTGGCAATGTTTGGGCCTCATCAAGCCTTTCCAGTATTATCTGCCTTGTGTAAACTCTGCTTCCAAGAGACTCCTCCATTCCATCTCTGAACCATCCCTAATGTAACACAGCCATTCCAGAATTGTTCTTTTATTCATATCCCTGTATCCTATTTAGAATTTTTTTTTCCCTCTAGTTTTCCAATCTGTATCCTACTCATCCAGGCCTGTTCACATCCTGCCTCTGCTGTGGCAGTCCTCCCTGGATTCCCACAATTTTAAGGCAAAACTCTAGAAAGAAAATGGGAGGAAAGAGAAGTAATTTACTTTCTCAATGACAAAATCCCCTCAACATGGAGAAGAGCAGTCAGACAGATGTGCTTCGAATCCTTGCTCCACTACCTTACTGGCTCTGTGCCCTTAGGCAAGTTACTTAACGTCTTGAAGTTCAGTTTTTTCATCTATAAAATGGGTTGAACACTATCAACATTTTGAGTTACTGTGAAGATCTATGCAAAGTGCTCAGAGTACTTCTGACACCAATAAATGATGATGCTCTCCTCTTGCCCCGCTTCCTCCTTCTTATCACTATCATCTCCAAATCCAGAAATGATCTCCCCCTCTTCTGCATCCTCACAGCCTTCTATGTGTGTCCTTGTCATGTCTCCAAACTCGAATATATGCATGTGGGGCTGCTTAACCCCTTTGGCATGCACAGTGCCGGGGACAGGCTTTTTGCATGTATTCCTTTTCATTTTAAATTGGTGAGGTTAAACAGCACTAACCCCTGTGTTTGTAGAACCCGATTCCAGCTAACCTCTTTCTGTCTGTGTGGGTAACATCCCTAAATACCCTTTTTTTCTGGGGCAGGAGAATGCTCCTGTTGGATGTTCAAACTATTTCTGAAATAGGGGGAGGACTGTCAATCTCGGCGGGGAGTCAGGGGATGTCTGAGAATTTGTGGCTAGGGTGCACCTATGTTTTTCTTTCAATTACTCATGGCTGAGGATCCAGTTGGAGGATAAATCAGACCCTTCTGCCTTCTCTCTCTGGTTTTGTATCCTCAATTCGGGCTAATGCTGGGGAAGGAAATTGAGAGGAAAGCCCAGCTTTGAAACCACGTGATGAGTTTTATTGGGGCAAGAAAGTTATAACTGTGGTAAGATTAGAAAAACAAATAACTTGTGTGTAAGTGACCTCCCACCAATCTGGTGATATCTGAGGGTAGCAAATGTAGAAACAGTGCGGTGTTATTGATGCACCTTTCCTAATCACTGTCGGACCTGGGACCTCTGGGAATCATTGAGTCTGCCTTTTGTGCAGGGCACATAATTGGTTTTGGATTTTATAGTACAGGCCAGCAAAACTTTTCTGTCATGGGCCAGTAGTAAATATTTAGGCTTTGGGGGCCATATAGTCTCTGTCAAAATTAATCTGCTGCTATATTGCAAAAGTAACAATGGCCAATATGTAAACAAGTGGGTGTGGCTGGATCCCAGTAAAATTTTATTTATGGACATTAAATTTAAATGTCATGTAATTTTCATGGGTCACAAATAATATTCATTTTGTTTTCCTCTCAACCATTTAAACATGTAACAAGCAGTCATAGCTTGTTGGCTGTACAAAAGTTGGTGGCAGATGCATTAAGCTGTAGGTTGCTGATCTCCATCTTACAATATCATAGGGAAAACTGGCTTAGGCAGAGTTGGGGTGAATCAGGTATAATTTTTTGGTGGGGTGAAGGGAAAATGATGTAAGAGGAATTTGATACCCCTTTGTCTCATTGCTTTCATTCTGAACATTAACCTGTAGATTGATCATGTCAACTCAAACTAAATTGATCATTAGTGCAGTATTTCTCAGCATTGGCATTGTTGACATTTTGAGCCAGATAATTCTTTGCCTAGGTGGGGGGTGGGGGGGTGGGGTTCTATGCATTATAGGTTTAGTAGCATCCTTGACCTCTACTCGTTAGATGCCAGTAGCCCCTCTCCTTTCTGCAGTTTGATAACCAAACACAACTCCAGACATTGCCATGTACCCAGCTGAGAACCACTGAGCAAGTGAAACAGCCTCAGAATGACAGGAAATTCAGCAAACCCTTAGCAACCAACTAACTGGGATGGAGGAGAAGCACGCATGCATGTGTGTGCACATGTGCGTGCGCATGGGGATCTCCAGACACGGCAGTCTTCTCTGGATTCCCACAATTTTCAGGAAAATCTGGAAAGAATATGGGAGGAAAGAGAAGTGAGTAATTTACCTTCTTAATGACAAAAGCGTAATCACAAATAATGCGTTCCCTGAAGGGGGCACTCCCTCAGGGAAGACTCCAGTCCAGTCATTAGCAGGGTGTTTCTAATTATCAAATAATCAAGTCAGGCTCCACAGTGAGCAAACAGGGCGCCAGGCTTTTAATAAGGCCTTTATTGTGTGATTACCCTTTGAATGCCAATTAAAAGTTTTTCTGTTTTTAGTAGAGGACAAATATTTCATTCTTTCTGTGAAAAAGAAACCTCAGTAGGAATTGAATCATTTCACTTCCTGACCAGCACAGAAAAAAAAGATAAAGGAGAAAAAAAACATGTCTTTTTTTTTTTTTTTTTTTGAGACGGAGTCTCACTGTCGCCCAGGCTGGAGTGCAGTGGCGCAGTCTCGGCTCACAGCAAGCTCCGCCTCCCGGGTTCACGCCATTCTCCTGCCTCAGCCTCTCCGAGTAGAGTAGCTGGGACTACAGGCGCCCGCCACCACGCCCGGCTAGTTTTTTTGTAGTTTTAGTAGAGACAGGGTTTCACCGTGGTCTCGATCTCCTGACCTCGTGATCCGCCCGCCTCGGCCTCCCAAAGTGCTGGGATTACAAGCGTGAGCCACCGCGCCCGGCCAACATGTCTTTTTTTAAGGAGGCAATGGAATGCTTGAATTCAAAGAAAAAGTTACATGTACTGCTTTAGCCTGGGTTTTCAGTTTTTTTTTGTTTTTTGTTTTGAAATGGAGTCTTGCTCTGTCACCCAGACTGGAGTGCATGCACAATCTCGGCTCACTGCAACCTCTGCCTCCTGGGCTCAAGTGATTCTCCTGCCTCAGCCTCTTGAGTAGCTGGGATTACAGGCATGCACCACCGTGCCCAGCTAATTTTTGTATTTTTTAGTAGAGATGGAGTTTCACCAAGTCACCCAGGCTGGTCTTGAACTCCTGACCTCAGGTGATCCACCCGCCTTGGCCTCCCTGGGTTTTCAGTTATTAACAGAAAATGTTGAACGGAGACCTGTGGTAGTGAAGAGACTGGAGATTGTTCAGAGTGTGGCCTTCAGGGTATTATGAAATGCTATCTGTGACACATATTGTATTGAGAACTTATCATTTAAACACACAAAAAAGCACGGACTGACTGAGACAGTTGGCATGGCTTTTTACCTATCTATACTGGTTCTTAGTAATTGCAGATGAAACTGACGTAGAGATGAGTAAGTAGCAGTTTAGCCATTGAGACAAGTAAATGCCATTTGATTTTCATACTGGGGCAGATATCTAGGAACAAAAGTCAAGGTTCATCTATTTGCCAAGAGTCTCCCCACTCACAGCCACCCCTTGGAAAACCAAAATTTAAAACTGAACTAAAAGAATCAAAACATCCTGTGATCCTGTGAAGGAAATTAATAGGAATCACCCAAGTGGGTGGCTGTTCCTTCTTCACTCATTTGCCACAAATCAGCTTGTTTTTATTTGCCTCAGAGCTCCCATTAAATAAAATTTGTCTTGTAGCCCACAGATCATTTTCCATGACCAAAACGCAGATCTGTCTTCTTTTCCTACTAAAGAATCTGAGCTATGTTTCTTTTCAACAAATCCCTATTCCCTGACCCATATTCTGCATTTCACCATGTTTTGTCTACTTGTCTTCTGATTCCAGCTGTGTCATTTTAGTTATCACGCCTTTGTGTCTCAGGACAAACATCGTAGAGTGGGAGCGAGTCAAGGATGCCGACGACATGACATTAACCCAAACTGGGCAGCTACATGCCGGCATCCTAACCAATGACCTCCACCTACTCACTGTTGACAGGAGCATTTTTTTTCCTCCTAATGCATATTTTAGTCTTGATTGACCATCAACCATATGACAGGGTTGTCCTGTGGGCAAGTTTATTATTAACAGCTCACAGCTGGAGTTACAATAACTACACACGGCTGTGACATTGCACTAATTGACCAAGACACGTCTGAGAACAAGACACAGATAGTGGCCATTGCAAATTACTTCAAGCACAAATGGAGGTTTTAGTGGGAAATACCAGTTTCAGATTAGAGGTTTCTATATGTTGAGACAAAATTGGTGCAGGGAGAGGGGCTGGCTAGAGGAGAAGGGGAAAGCAAGGTTGATAAGTCATGTGAAGGCTTCTTTTGAGCCTCCATCAGGTTCCTATTTCTGTAAATTATTTTAAACAGATCCCTGTTAATGAGAAAGAAACAACTGCACTTAAGTGGAATTAATCCTGAATTTTTAAGTGCTCAGACAATTAAATCACTAAATCCATTGGGTGCCTTCCGTTCATATTTCCCTGTCTAATCCTGCTGTCACAGGCGAGGCTGGGCGAGGTCTAAGAACAGTCTGTGCTGTGATGGCTACATCACTTAGCATTAGAGTCAAAGAGGCCGAGTTTGGAGAGGACCTGGGTTTGTCTGTACCAGTGAGTGGAGTGATGGGGGCAGGGACACTAGCTAGGGATTGTGCATGAGTTAACTGGCTACCGCTGGCTCCTCTGGGGGAAGGCTCCTGAAAAGTTATGAAATGTGAATAGGCTGTCTGTGCATCTCTCAGTAAATTTCTTTCTCAGATGTTTCCAGCCAGGGAGACTCGATTGAGAAATGACTGGGAGAGAACAGAGAATAAAGCCAATGAGCTCAGTGTCTTATAAATCAGCCACACCGAGCTGAACTGGAACTGTCAAACTGTGGCAAAACCTGCTGCTGTGCAAGCTTGTGAGGCTTTTCAAAAACAAAACCTAACCCTCGCCTGGCTCTCTAGATGGGAGAGGGCTTAATTAAAGTTTGCAGAGGAGTGAGGAGTGGAAAAAGAAGTATGGTTTGCTCAGAAAATAAAAAAGAGCAAACTCAAGGGAGCCCATATGTGACATGTCCCAATTCTGACTTGGCTCGGGCACAGGATTACAAGTGGGGCCACGCAAAATAGCTAAGTGCTGTCATTAGTAAATCCTGCCTAGAGGTCCAGTATTACTCTGTGCTCCAAAGCCAAACTAACCAAATAACCCTGAATTCTCCCAATAATGTTATCCCTATTTTAAGGATGAGGAGACTGAGGCATAGGGAAGGTGAATCCTTTGCCCAAGGTCATATAGCTCCATAGATAGAAGAGCTAAATAGGATTTGAACCTGCGAAGTCTGGCACCAGAATCCATGCTCCCAACCACCATGCCATCAGTCTCTCTTTGGGGACATCACAGACCCCAAGTTAATAACCCCTGCTCTAGGCAATAGAACAGTAGGCAGGTCTGATCCTGACACTTCGTTTTCTGAGAGTCCTGCTCAGACATTCTGTGTCTCAAGTGTATCCAGCACCTGGATCTGTGCCTTTGATGCTTAACTACCTATACTTGTCTGGAGTTACGTTAGTGCCTTCCCCCGCCCGAGTCTTTATACCAAATGCTGAAAATTGGCTTTGAATTTGGAAGCATAGGATTTGGGAGGAAGACTCACTGAGGTTTCCCATGGCAATTGTAAGTCAGCCAGATTGCATGGTCTCCATCCACATGAAGGCGTGAAGGTCACCCCCTTGTGCACCAGAAAACAAGGCCTGTGTACCAGGCCTGAAGTTGCATTACTGTTGCTAGGGAGACCATAATTGAATTTCCTGAATTACGCACAGTGCGATAAAATGTTGAATAACCATATTTATTTGCCGTCTAGGCCCTGTGGCAACTGTTGTTTAGTTCACAAAGCTCCTATTGACTGAAGGAGGGGTTTGTTGATCCAGAAAGCTGTGATGGGCTCATGAGGCAGTGGGAGCTGGAGGACTCCTGGGTTGGGCTGAGAATTCTCATCTAGTTCAGCAATCACCAGCCAAATGGTCTGGCATGGGAAAATCCGTGGAGACAGCCTGAGACTCTGGCATGAAACTGATCCTTCTCTTTCCTGATGTTCTCACTTCTTGATTCAGGGGAAGAAAAAGATGGTGTGGGAAAGTGGTGGTATGGGAAAGGAGGGGTAACAGGAAGGCGGCAAAGGGGGTTGGAGACAAGTGGTGGAAGAGGGTTGGAGAGCTATGGACAGAGCTCATGTGTCCTGTTCACATGCACAGGGGTGAACATGAGGCAGTGTTTACGGATGGGCATGACTCGGGGCATGGATACACAGGTGAATGAGACACAGTCCAGCCCTCAAGGAGTTCACCAACTAGTTGGTTCCCTAGATACTTAAATGTTATAAGAACTTTACAAGCGGAGAACTGTTGGAAGGAGCGGAAGGGTCCCTTAGCTCTGATGAGCAGGTTGGGAAAAGATCTGCGGATTTGGTGATGGTGAAGGTGAGCTCTTAAAAGATGAATAGGAATTCAGTGGGTGATTGGCTTATTGAGCTCAGGAAATGGTGTAGGTAAAAACACAAGCAGAGAGGGGGCAAAAACCTCAGATGCTGGGTATTCTCTGAACTTGCCGTCTCCAGTGACCCTGATGTATCCTGAAACCCCAGAAGTTTTCAGGCATATGCAACCCAGATGACTATGAACCAAAAAGTCAGTCAGTCACAGGCCCTTGCTTGTGGTTCCCTGCCTGGCCAACCTGTCCTCCCTTCACCCAGGGAGCTGCAGAGGGCAGCATGGTGGCCTTCCCCTTGTCGAAGCAGGTAGGCCAGGGAGCCCAAGGGGGCAACGATGGATCTGGATGGGAACCACATGACCAGGTATGAAGGAAAGAGAGTTGATGGCTTGAAAGTGAAGAGTCCATTCCATAGTAGTTTGAATTTCATTTTAAATATTTTTTTTTCCCTAAAACTTCTCAAAATATTTACTGGCATTGCCACTCCTAAGTTAGCAAATGAATGGGTGA
This sequence comes from Nomascus leucogenys, assembly GCF_006542625.1. NCBI lineage: Eukaryota > Metazoa > Chordata > Mammalia > Primates > Hylobatidae > Nomascus > Nomascus leucogenys. Next base: position 79,498,697 of record NC_044397.1, read on the forward strand.
CTTCTCTGGAGCAGAGGAACATAAAGCAAAGGAAGGAGAAGCGTAGGGGGATTGGGCTTCATCCAGGAGCTCACTGAGGTACAGAACCCTATCTTTCGGAACAGCGTCACAGAGGCGCGACAGAAGCGGGTTTTGCTGCCTGAAGTTCATGAGTGTTTCAATTAGAAATCAGTTCTAGTTGAGATATTGGAGCTCTCTAACCTGTCATAGTGTGGAGTGATTTCTCGCCTGGCTTCGATTTGGTTGTTTCAATTACTGAGGTAATAATATAGTCCCACCTCCATTACTCCAAGGTATGCTTCTTCTTAATTTATCTTTGTATTCACCATTGGACTTTCCAAATAATCTGTTTTTAGTGTTGTTCAGTCTATCCTGCTGAAGAAGATGTTTGGAAATATTTTCTTCCAAAATAACAAGATGAAGAAGAAATGACTTCTTCCCTTTATTTATTTATTTATTTATTTTTTGAGGTGGTGTCTCACTCTTGTCCCCCAGGCTGGAGTGCAATGGCGTGATCTCGGCTTTCTGCAGTCTCCACCTCCTGGCTTCAAGCAATTCTCCTGCCTCAGCCTCCCAAGTAGCTGGGACTACAGGTGCCCACCACCATGCCCGGCTAATTTTTGTATTATTAGTAGAGACAGGGTTTCACCATGTTGGCCAGGCTGGTCTCGAACTCCTGACCTCAAGTGATCTGCCCGCCTGGGCCTCCCGAAGTGCTGGGATTATAGGCGTGAGCCACCATGCCTGGCCTCTTTTCCCTATTTTTAAGCTTTTTGTTAGAGAAATTTCAAGACGTCATCCACAGTAGAGAGCATGGCACCGAGAACCCACAGGTGCCCATCATCCAGCCTTCACGGCAGCTCAAGGCTGATCTGATTTTCTCTCTCCCCAAGCCCTCTCCTCCTTTCTTCCATGGCCCACCACCCCCATCCACTGGATTGTTTTGAAGCAAATACCAGACATCATGTCATTTTATTTATAAATCCTTCAGTATGTATCTTGATAAGGACTTTAAAAAATGTGTAATTACCATGCTGTCATCACACCTAAAAAATAGGATTGGATTTCCAGTCAGTTTTAAAATTTCTGCAGCTAATTAGTAAATGTCCATTTACTAATAAGCAGGGCAAACCTATACACTGAATTTGGTTGTTGTGTCTCTTAAATATATTTTAATCTGTAGCTTCCCTTTCCCGCTGGCTTTTCTCCTTGCAATTTATTTGTTTAAAAAACTAAGTTATTTGCACTGTAGAGTTTGCCACATTCTGAATGTATCAATTTCTAATAAAATGATACATCTAGGGGACCATATTTAATAGCTGTGAAACCATTAGGTGAAAGGCCAACAGGAAATTTTCTATTGGATAAGGCTGATGATCCCGGAGCCCTCTGGTCAATCCTAACATCCCCGAACAATCTGATGTGTACATTACCTCCTAGAGTGAATTCTCACCCAAAAATTTAACTTGAAACTGATTGAGCCTATAGTTCTCAAAACCACTTTATAGAAAATACAAGGGACAGAAAGGAAAATCATATGATAGGCTTCCCCCACTTATTTTAATGTAGCAAGCATTTATTTAAAATTTCCTTGGTTACTCTGTTATTAACAGGCAGTATATTGTGATGTTTTCTCCAAAGGCTACTGAGGACTAAGGTGTATTTATTCCTCACTAAATGGTCTCAGACTGCTGTAATTTTGTGGTTCTTTTGCCTGCTTTTTGTAGATTTTCATCTACTTCTAATGAGGACTGACCGTACTGTAACAATTTTCACATGCCTCAGTGACCTTCCTTCTTGGTCTTCCTCCTCCACCTTGGCCCCTGCCCACAGGTTTTTTTCCATTTTGCTGTGGATTGAGAAACCGAACATTGATCCTTGTAAAACTTGTAAAGGTTATATAGCTCTCAGTGAAAGCTAAATAAAGGCTTCTATTAGTAAACTCACAAATATTAGTGACAGGACTTTAGCAAGAATCATTGAGATTTTTTGCTTTTTTCCTAATTCTTGATTGCAGTCTGAACAGCAGAAGCATCTGGATAGATGAGATATAACCCTGGTGTTGCTAAACTGATCACGTTAGATACACAGTTCAGTCATAACACGCAACAGTAAGCCTTAGCTGTGCATAGGAAAAGTGGAAAAATTCCGAGTTAACAAAACCCAGGAGCGCGCACAATCCTGAAAATCCCACAGGAATGTAACCTACATGAGATCCTTAAGGATAAACAAATGCCACACTTCACTTCCTGACACATCACATTCTGTGGGTCCTGCTCGGCCATTCTGTGCATCTCTGTTGGCATCACCTTCTTCTTAAAACATCCTCTTCCTTTGGATTCCATGACCTGACATTCTAATTTTCTCCCACCTCTTGGGACTCTCCCCAGTCTCTTTCCTGATTTTCTCCCACCTCTTGGGACTCTCCCCAGTCTCTTTCCTGGCTCATTCTCCTCTTGCTTACCATTAAATACTGGAGAATTTCAAGGCTTGATACACTGCCCTCTTCTCCTTCACATTCTACACCCTCCCTCCGTGACCTCGTCCGTACTCATGGTTTTAATTATTATCTATATGCTGGTGACTCTTAAATTTATATCTCCAGCTTAGGCTCTCCTCTGAGCTCCCAATCATAAATCCCATGGCCTATTCCACATCTCGACTTGGCCATCTCACAGCGCTTCAAACTCTGCATGTCCAAACACTGAACTCATGCCTTCTTCCTCAAACCCGTTCCTCCCCCAACATTCCACCTCAGTAAACAGCAGCGCCATCCAAGATGAGCAAATCAGACACTTGGCAGCACCCTGCACACCTCCCTCCCGCTCACTGCCATATTCAGTGAATCAGTAAAGTGCTGTTAATTCTCATTTCCAAATCTAGCCACGTCTCTTCATCTTCACAAATGCCACCATAGTCCGAGCTCTCAGTCCCATTCCTGGGTTACCTGGAGAGCTTCCTACTCTCCCCACATCCTCTCTGTGTCGAACCTATTCTGCAGCCAGGAGCCTTTAAAAAATACATAAATCTGCTTATAACTTCATCATCTTCCCAGTGCCTTGAAAAAAAAGACCAAAATCCTGGCTTACATGGCCCTATGTTATCTGGGTTCTACCTCCTTCACCAGCCTCATTTCACAACCCTCTTCTTGTTCTCTGGGATCTACTCATGCTGGTCCTCAGGTCAGGCCTCAGGACCTTTGCACACGCAGTTGCCTCTGGTAGGATTGCTTTCTTCTCTTGACCTGGTTAATTTCTACGTGTCTTTCTGAACTTACTTCTTTTAGGAAGTAAAAGAAGTACTTTTACCTTTTACAGACTACCAGCTGCTGGTAGGTCTTCCTAATGTCATGTTCACAGACCTCATTCTTTATGATTGAATCAGCTTTACAGGTGAGGAAACAGAAAGGTTAAGTAACTTGCTTGGGGGTCCAGGTAGTGGCTTTGTGAAAGCACACACTGGATCATTTTCACTTTAATAGCAGCTACATCTCTTGTCAACGATTAGAGTTCTGTGTCAAGTTTTGGTTTCTAAATGATGTGTAGATGCTGGAATGAGTTGAGAGAAAAGAAACAAGCTAATTAAAAGGTAGACGAGTAGGACCTTTGAAGAAAGAGCAAAGGAGGTGGGGATTGTTTAATATGGTGTGGGGACATGGGAAGAAAACCGGATTTAGAGTTTTCAAGTTTGGGGAGGTTATTACAGCAGAGATGGCAATAAAAATACTTTTTGACTGGCCACGGGGTACAAAAGATGATATTTCTCATCTCTATAAAGATGAGAAATTGTAGCTGGAGGGGGTTTGGTTTCACAAAAGAAAGGGTGATTAAAGATTTGAACAAGACACAGTTAGTTTCTAGAATGTCTTTTTGCAGATGTGGTTAAAAGCAGGATCAATAGCCTTCTAATTCACCTGGTGCCTCAGGCACTGACCTATTTCAGGCAGGGAGCTGGGCCTGCTGACCTCCTGAGATTGTTTTGAATGAATGACTGAATGAATGAATGAGAAAGTGAACCTTGCCATCTGTCACAGGCTAGATTGTGCTTCTGCCCTGCCTGGCACGGAAAAAGAAATATTGAGTGGCATGCATCCCTAAGGTTTCCTCGGCTGATCACACTCAGTTGGCCTTATCTGCCGCCCAGGTGTTTCCATTTATTGCTGATAAACTGTCAGCTGAGAGTCAGCTTGGGGGTAAGAGGTGGGGGAATGATTGGAGGGGAGGGTAATACCCCAGATGTTTTCCAAGAAGACAGGAGAAAGTTATTCCTCAGTACTAATACATTTCGTCATCCTATCTGCCTGCAGATGTTAAATTTGGGAACACTTCCAGGTTCTCTTTTTGCTCTTAAAATAAAGTAAGTTGTGTATTTAAAAACATCCAGGACCCAGTCTTCCCTGGGGATGTATCTCTTTTGCATATGGATGAAGCTTTGGGGACTTAAGAGGATCCTAAATTTTACTGGCTATGTTTCTTCCAGTCTCACCAGTCCTGTCAGGTTTCTCTGTCGGAAACCAGGAAAAATGAAAATAATCAGAAGTGCCAATTACTGAGTGCCTACTGTGTGTCATACAAAATTAAATCACCATGGCAATACTGTAAGGGCCGTATTAACATCCATTTTACCCTTGGGGAGTTCACCCAGAGATTGTCATTTCTCCAAGTTCACAAAAGTTCTAAGTAGCCAAACCTGGTTCAAACCCAAGTCTGTGTAACTTCAAATAATAACGGCAACATTTTGAGAGCTTTCTAGTGTCCCAGTCACTCATTAAAACCTATGGAGGAGGCACTATTAGGTCCTTTTGAAGGTAAGGAAACTGAGGCATAGGTCATACAGCTAGTAAACGCAGAGTAGAGAGTCAAAGCCCCAGCAACCTGGCTTCAGAGCTTACGACCCTGTACTGATTTCCATCCCCTTTCAACACTGCATAGAGAACTTGGGTTGCCTGGATGCAAGCTTTAGTTAATTGATCTCAGCTTCAGTATCTCGAGTAAGAAACCTTTCTTCCCTGTGTTGTCTTATCTTTCCATTGATCTTCTGTTGTGGGAGCAGCTGCAGGCTCCCCACCCTGTGAGAGCTTTCGTGTGCCAAGTCATTGGCTACAGGTGGCAAGGTTGTGGCTCCAGTTCAAGTCTCTCCCGTGGAGTTGGATGTTCCAGAAAGGACACTCAGTTCTTCAGTGCTGTCTCTGTGATCCAGGCTTTGATCTGGGAAAGGTTGCGCCTCATTGCAGAGTTGAAGCTATCTCCCTGCTTTGTTTACATGAACGCCCTTCCAGGACTCTGTCTGCTTTTGGGGTGGAAGTGCCCTGCCAAAAACTCTAGCTCTCCATGCTGGCTGTGTGGCCAGCATACCTCCTGCCTTTTCAACGATTCCTCTGCCCTGAATAGAGAGCGGTGTCTCATAACAGTTTAGAAACTTCAAAAGTTTCCCTGGCAGGATGAATGATTGACTAGGCAACATGTTCTTGCCTTTTGGAGTCGCCCTCCAATTTTTCCAGGCTTGATTCTGTAAATCATTTCATCTTGTAAAAACACTGGGCTGTGAGCACAGATGATCTCAAAGGTGAGGATTATTTGAAACTCCATTTGAAAATCTATCCTCCTTTCAACAGATTATTCTTGTGAATAAAAATTTTCTTGTGAGCATGCCAGTACACAGGTAGTTCTAGGGCCTTTGAGAGGAAGTAGAATATGCTTCTGCTCCAAGAGGCTTTGGAAAAAATAACTTGTCTATATATTGACAACTAATTTATCATCGAAAACATTAGGCCTGCTCTCTGCAAGTGCTCCTGGGGAGGTGTTGGGGAATGAAGTGGGGAAAACTCGGAAATGTTTTGAAAGATATGTCAAACCCGTAAACCTGAAAATGTCATTTAGAATATTCTGTTGCTTTCTGCCATCCCAGGGAGATGGAAATCTGTGGTTTTCAAGATAGGTTAAGGTTATGTAACTCACAGAGTTGGAAGAACATTTTGGGCAATGATTTGAATTATTGCTTGTAGTAGTTTTTGCTCATTTTTCCCTTTTTCCAACAATGAGAGAGAATCGGTTGAAGGCAGGCTGTGACAGAGAAGGTCCAACAACCATGAGTTGATGGATGATATCAGAGAGGAAGCTTCTTTGACATTTCTGATCTTCTTTAACTTGCTGACCAAAGAGTAGCCCACGTGCAATTGCCATATGCTTTTGAAATGAACATTCATGAATGTTAGAAACTTTCTTGCTGGTTTTTGGAGTGAAGGCAAATGTGCCTACTTTTCAGCCGTTCTTAGGAGACCTAACTCATTTTTTAGAGTATCTGCAATTTAGTGTGATCCAATGAGTTAAACAAAATGTACCCAAATATTTGGTTTAAAAGTTTGTTTTATATATGAAATCCTTTCATCAAGCTATACCCTAGAAAGGTAATTTCGTAAAGTATATTTGTAATGTTATAATGATTAAAACTGATCACAAAGTGATATAAATGGATTAGCTTGGGGAGAGAAAAGAAGACCTGAAAATCTTCTTTATGTTCGTGAAGGATTAAAAAAAATGACTTTCCATTTAACTCTCACAAAAATTTTTTCTTTTTTGCAGATGAGGAAACAGAAGCTGGGATATGTGAGTAAATATTTCCAAGGTCCTGCAGCTAATCAGTGGTGAGCTTGCGAAGAAACCCATAGCTTTCAAACTCTGAAACTGATGCTCCTTAGATTCACCAGGCTATCTCACTTACTGCCTAAGTGAAATCATCATGGAGGGCTCCTTGTCCACCTCTTTGCAATGACCCTAAGGATCTGAGACACACCTACCTCTCGACAAAGGCAATAACATCATATCTAGGAGGGGCAGTAGATTGATTGTTGAATTAGGCTGCTTGAGCTAGTACTTTCGCTCTGCTGTTCACATGCTATGTGGCTTGGGGGCAAATTACTGAAACTCTTTGTACTTCAGTTCCCTAATCTGTGGGAAAAAAAAGTGTAGATAATACATACATACATACATACAAAACCCAACTCATAGGTTTTGTGAGAATTAAATGAAATGGCAAGTGGTTTGCCTAAGGCCTGGAAAAAATAATTATTCAATATGTCTATACATTTTCTCATTTTATTTGGAGCTTGCATTATGTTTAGTTATTAATTTCTTTAGCAGAAAGCCACCTAGAAAAAAGCATGCAGGTTTCTTACGAGAGGAAAAAGTAAACGCTTGTGAGCACAATTAGATATACCAAGGAAGACGTGGGTAACCCGGTCTGGGAGAGCATTGGTAAGGTGGCTGATCATGTTTTCTTGTTTTTGTTTTTTCTCAAACAAATTAGAGACTCCAAATTAAGGAGTAAGACTAGAACAAAGGTGAAAATTATGAAAAATTTCTGTGAAGCCCAGTGCTCTATAGTAACCAGTTAGCAAAAAGCTATTGAGGAGAAAGGAACCAGGCTAAAGCAATGTCTTTTTGCTATAGCTAATTCAATCACTGTCATTACCACCAGCATATTTTCAAAAAAGAGAATATTTAAAAGACTCAATTCTGTTAAAAGTTGGGTACCATATAGTCTCAAAAGTGAGCTATGAAATCCTGTCCCAAGCCAGAAAAAACAAATTCACCATCTTGCGAGAGTATTCTAAAAAAAACTTTTTAAAACCTGTTTCTTACTAATTATTTGATTTACATTGAACATTTTGAATTTTCCATTATGTGAAGGGTCTAAAGTCTTTTGCCAAGGGCAATGAAAATGGTGGGAAGGAAAAAAAAAAAAACACAAAACACCCTTTGTATAAATTTCACCAATTTCTGCACAATTAGAATACATATTAGTTTTTCTTGCATCAATAGAAAACATGCTGATGGAGGGAATCCATTCTGGGTATGTCAAAATAGGACCTTTCCCAAACAGCTCAAACCATTTAAAATTGCTCCTTAAAATAGAAGCTTATTTTTCCCCTTTAGATTTTGCTGTTCAGGGGTGGAGCTCCTGACCATGCTCCCTCTGCAATGCTGCATTTCAGGGACATTTTATTAAGCACTTTACCTTCAGAGGTGATAGCATCCCTTGCTATTTGGGGTGTGTGGTGGGATTAATGAAAATAAAGGTTAGCCCTTCCTGATCTCCGTGGGGGCCATGTTGTCTCAGTTTTGATCATTTCCCCCAAATTAAGATTTCTGCATAAACCCCCCGTGTCTGTGTTTGGCTGGCAGTTTTATGGCTGACCAAATTGTGCACTGGCCGCTGTTCTGGTTGGCTGAATGTTTATACAGGCTGTTAATCAGATCGGGGAGGGGGCTGTGGATATGGGGACTGTCTGTGAGCCGGAGCGGTCCTGTTTGCTGTCGTGTGCAAGGGCCTGCACTTTGTTACTACAAATTACATAATGACATGTTACATTTCAAAGTGTATTTTTACTTCAGGGAAAATTAAACCAATAAACAAACAACCCTGGCGGAAAAAAAAAAAAAGGAAAAATAAGATCCCTGGTTTCCAGATCTTCCTCTTCGAAAAGGTTCTTAATTAAATTGTAGCTATAAACAAATCTTTGTTTTATTGCAAAGAGAGCAATTGTGTATAAAAGCTATTTTTAAAAATTAGGATGTGAACATTTGCCGGACAAGGGTCTGGTCCGTGTTACGTATTTTATGATCTGTACAAAATGAAAAGGCAAGCTTGTGTGGTGACGGTAGATTTTCAATTTTTGATTGTTAATCCCGCTCAAATGTTGCTCCTGCCTTGCTTGAATAGAGCCTGTAAACACAGGAATTACCTTAATTTTTCCAGGTACTGATTCAAGAAAAACTGCTTAGCATAAGCATGAAATTGCCGACTCTGAATTTTTAGTCATGTAGAAAATCAATTCTTTTCCTCACACTATCTGCATTTTAGGAACTTTGAAATTGTTAAAAAACAAAACAAAACCAACCCTCTAACTCAACTTCCAAAGTTTTCACTGCACACTTATGCATGCAACATTAATTCTTTTCTGTAAGCTGTTGAAATTAAGTATATGTTCAGGATCCAAGATTATAATGATACCCCTTCGTGTAGTAGTTACACTCATATATTATTCAAATATATGTGTATGTACTTGTACAAAATTTTTTTTGGAATAAAGTACATTATCAAAAGAGAACGTGTTTTCACTCTCTTCTCTCTAGTTAAGTGGAGTCCTGAGGATAAGGACACCTATTAAGCTGCATTTTGTATGAGTTATTTGATCAAATCAATTCTACCCAAGATCTGCTGTTATCAGAACCATTTGGCCTGGAATTCCTGGGTTTGTTCAGGGAAAAGCAGCAGCCCAGGAAATGGCTGGGTGAAAGAGGGCCCCTATTGTGTTTTAAAAACACCCGATGATGCTCACATTTCTTAGGCAAAATTACGATGTGACTTACAATAATTTATCAGTACAATCCACAAAATGAGAAATCACAAGATGAATTGAAATAGACAGTCTAAGTCTTCCTGTTCAGTTTATTTATTTTTAAATTCAGGATGTTTTAAAAGAAACCTTTTCCCCTTAAATCTTGGAAATAAATAAAGGGGTTTTGAACCTTCAGTTAAAATATCAGATTTCAGCAATGAATGGAAAAAAGAAAGGGTAGCAAAGTAAAGGACAGATACATAGTGGAGATTTTTGTGACTAAAAAGGGATCATTTGAGGCAATGTTTTTTGCTGGCAAAGAATGCTTTCCCTATCTCATCTTGGATTCTTGGCAGTTCTGTTTGAATAATTAGCTTGGATTACTTTATTACTTATGATGGTATTCAACCCTGTCCCAAATTGACCATCCACTTTTCAAGTGGTTTTGTTTTTGACTTCTGTGTGGGACATTCTGATGGGGCTTGACCTTGACTTTAGAGTGAGCAGAAAAGACCACCAGATTTTTTCACTGTTGCTTGAGCTTACTTTCACTACTATCAGATAAGGAACAGCCCAAGGTGAAGAGTCAGATATTAATTCAGGGCTTTCATTCTATGAATCACTAATCCAATAAGAAAGAAGATTTCCATCCAAGGAATAGTCTAGGAATTGTCTAATAAACGAAGATATGCCCATGAATAGATAAGATGCCTTCATCCTTGTTTTGTGCTTTGCCAGCATGTGAAGTGATAGATGGAGAAAGGGTACAACATAGCTTGTTGAATGAATGAGTAAAAATGGGCAATGTATAATAACAAGTATATCATGAGGCCTTTCCTTTTCATTCTCTTGGATTGAATGCTCTCAATTTCCCCAGGTTGACAACTTCTTTCCTCTGCCTATGTTGCCATCCATGTCATGGTTTATGTCAAGACTCTAGGAGAAGTCTACCATCAGCACCACAGCTACTGTGCACAAATCCAGAATGCCAGACTGAAGGCAGAAGGAAGGGTAAAAGTTCAATTCTCAGACGGCAATTCAGATTTAGAAAACAGAATGAGAAAGGGCAGTGGTGTCCATCTCTCCTCAACGATGAATTCATGTCTTAAAATGTGTCTGCATCTATTTCTTTCTGTCTACCATCCATCCATCCATCCATCCATCCATCCATCCATCCATCCATCCATCTTTCCTTCTTTATTCTTTCTCTTTCTCTTTCTTTCTCTCCCTCCTTCCTTCTCTTCCTTCTTCCTTCCTTTTCATAAGTAAAACTAGTACTAATGCCGAAGTCTGAAATTAGACTTTAAAAACGAGTACAACTCTTTTTTTTCATTTTTTGAGAGAGCTGGTGATTTTCTTCCCTGCTTGGCATTAACTGTCTTACTGTCTTATGATACTTATCTTTAATGTGGCATATCAGAGAACCTCTTTGAAAATGTTACAGCTTAATGCGGCTCAGGGAAATAAAAGCCCACTTTAAAAAAGGCAAAATAAAGCTTTCTAATACGGACTTCACAGTTAATTTTTGAGAAGGCCCACTTTCATATGCAAGCAAATCTGTTTAGAAATGTTTTAAATTTTAAAGCATGCATACACATATAAAACTCATTTATGTGTTTTTAAATGCTGTTTAAAATTTTAAGGCATATATAGAGAGCAAGAGAGCAAGAGAGGGTGCTCAATATGCATCAATAGCATGATAACTGAAAAATAAAAGTTTACTTGCAAACTTAACTGGCTTTGCAATGCAACACACTAAACAAGTGACATTTTATACAATGTATATGTTTATAATATGAGTGCAGCATGCCAATGTGCTATTTAGATCATTTTCCTGGTTGAATGAACAAGCTCACAGGTTCACCATTTAATATTTGTTCTCTTAAAAACATGAAACTCGTTTTGAAAATACTGGCTTAAATGGGCGTTATTAAGTCTTTATCAGTTCTAAGCATTTCAGGCTTTTGCATCCAGAAATTTCTCAATCTGACAGAATAAGAAATGCATTTACATGGCCTAAGCTCTTAAATTGTCCCTTTCAATTAATGCCCCATCATGGAGCAATCTGGAAACCATTACTCAGTAACTCTTCATTATAATTGCTTGCAGCTGAGTATCCAGCCCTTGGTAATATAAGAATAAAAGAAAACTCAGTTAGTAACAAGTGCAATTGATTCCATTCAGAATTCCCTTGGTGCTTTGCCATGTTTGGCCTGCATAAGAGGAAACACGAGGGTTTTTTTTCTTTTGGGGCCAGGAAATGAATTGGCAGACATAAGATGGTTTGTGTGGTGTGCGCCTTCATTTTTCAGCTGGTCCTTGTTAAAAATGAGACGCTGGGACTCCTGCTTTCTTCCCCACTGGCTACATTTTTTTTGGAGGGCTTTTCTGGTAATAGATAAAACCACAAAACTTCGATTTGCTGCAAACTAACAGCATCCAGAAACTGTCACCTTCTGTAGCCGTGGCCGATCCTGGGACTTACTACTGCTAAGAAGTGGGCTTTAGAATTTTATTCACTTCTACCTTGGTCCTGACTTTATGAGAGCAGAGTCCCTGGTGCATTCTGTACAGGTGGAGAGTGTTTATGTGTTTGGAGGCTATCAATCACCAACTCAAGAAATGTAAAGATCTAAATTATGATAGATGAAAATGTGAAAATGTGATGTGGTAAACTAACCACCCCCACAACCATGTTCCCCCTTCCTGCCCATGAAAATCAAGGACCTGGCTTTTAAAAATGGTGAAGGGAAATGTTCTTATCACCCATTCCTGTCAGAGATGATGCAGCTCATTGCTGATGCTGAGATCCAATGTCCAGTGCCCGAGTACCCCTGGATTCTGAGCACTAGGGGCTGGACTGTGGAGACCATCAGGTCATAACATCCTGTCCCTGCTCCCTGCTATAGATGACTGAGGCCAGGTAACAAGGACACTTAACTTCATAAATTAAAAATGTGTAAATTATAAAATACATTTTTAATTATAGAATGAATTGATGTTCAGCAAAGAAAAGTTGAATGTAATAAAACTCTCATTTATTTCCATCATTTTCTTTCATCATCAAAAGAAAAGAACATCTCTCTGAAGCTAAATGGCATTTCATTTTGATTAATTGTAGAAAGAAGATTGGAAAATCTCCTATGACCATGGAAAATTGTGAAACATATTTCTGATATTTTGTCTATGCATTTTATTTTTGAGGGTGTTTTTTATGTTAGTGTGACTATCTTGTATTTCCTGCCCTGCTGTAAACTTTTTAAAAATTGCTCTTAAGTTATTACTAAGTATATGATTTAAAATCCCTAATTAGGGTTCTTAAACAAGAGAGAAGCACTCTCATACCCCTAGAACAAGAAGAACAAAAGAAGGAGGAAAAATCTTGACCTCCGTAAGCTCCAGGATGACACGTGCAAGGTGCTGACACAGCATCCGCCGGCATCACTGAGTCTCCTGGACCCCAGAAGCCCACTTCCCCAGGCTCTGAAACCCTGCAGCAATGAAAAGGAACCACAGGCAAGCCATAAGGAAGATAATTTTTCTACTAAAAAATAAATACAAATGCATCCTTAGAGGCAGGTTTCATGAGGACAGAGAGAATCCGGTTTTGTGTGTGCCTGATTTCGTTTTTCTGTCAAAGAGATACAAAACAATCAACTGAGTTATCTTGAACTTACAAAGATTAAAAACAAACCATTCAATTTTTCCCCAGTCTTACTTCTTTAGATATGAAGAAATATAGCCTATTAAAACTTGGATTAATAAAAAACCTTTCATTAACTTTTAGAAGGTATGTGATAACAAAATCAGTGTATGTCCAGTAACCTTGTCCAGTGACTATGAATTCAGGCCAATTAATTAGTGATTCTCAACCTTGGGATGAGTTTGGGGGTGGGAGTGGGATGGAGGTGAAGCCTACACTTAGTAAAGAAGCTGTATCTAGTAGCATAGATGTCTATGTTTGAAGTAATCAAACCCCAAACTCTGGGGGCCTCTGGTCCAGGCCTTTGGCCAAAGGTGCATACAGCCACAGGCATGTCCTCCAATCTTCCTCATGAAGGCCTCCTTGATCCTTTAAGGGAACCCATCATGGATGGGTCATATTCCTTCATAAGTCAGGCAGGCCTGTCTGCCCAGTTATCTAGGCAGTTTACAGGACCCTTTCTTTGTTTCGGATTTTCAGCACTTTTATTCAAATCCTCTCTTCTTGTGCTCCTGAGGACAAGCAATTCTCCCATTTCCAATCAACAAACAGATCTTTCTTGAGGTCTGATTGAGAGGAATTTTCCACAGTTGTCCAATGCTGCTGTTTAGTAATGTCTGTGGCCAGGCTTCCTAAGACCAAATTCTTGGATTTGAATGACTTCAAAAATTTTCTTTCAATGAACATTACATCTAATAATGCTGAATAATTTAAACTGCTGAGAAAAGACCATAGTTTTATAAGGAGATGAGGTAGATTCTTACTTTTCACCATAGATTGAATTTATTTTATCTGTATTCCTAGTTATATGTTCTTATTTTTACTTTTATCTACTTATATTTTTATAGACAGAGTCTCACTCTGTTGTCCAGTAGGTGCAGTGGTTCTCACAGGAGGCCATAGCTCACTGGCTTCAAGTGATCCTCCTGCCTCAGCCTCCCAAAATGTTGGGATTATAGGCATGAGCCACTGCTCCTGGTCTCTAGTGATATGTTCTTAATGAGTATTATTTCATTTTACTACCTCACACGGAAATCCTATGGCCAGGAAATGTACAAATGGACAAGAAGAGCATATCAATAATAGCTGGCCCTCAATTATTTGTAGAGAGGTAGACTCACAGAGGTTGCAAAATGAAGTCCCCATGGACATCCACCATTCAGTGTGTCTGGGTTGGCAAGCAAAGTATTTTTGAAAGCATGAATTAATTTTCATCGTTGGAGAATGGGATAATTCATATGGGAACATTTCCCCATGCTTCTCTAGAAAATCAATGGATCTAGCAACAGTGGCCCCTGTTTGGCCTGGCAGCCATGAATGGATGTTGGGGAGTGGTGGACCCTTCCAGTGGGCCAAGTGCTCTTCAGTTTGCCCCCAATCTCCTCCCAGCCAGTTTCACTCTTCATTGCCTGTTGACCCTTGTCTGCTTTTGAGTGTGAGAACTCTACTGTGTTTTAGAGCTACTTGAAATTCCCCAATTGTCCTCCTTTTCATCACTGATGACAAAACTCTTCTTTTTAATGCTGCTGCATAGACGCTTGGGTGTTGACTGTGAACTATGACCTTCGCAATCAACTTGGAATCAAATGTCTCTCAGGAGAGGATATAAAGGACTATCTGGAGGGGGCCCGTCCTCATTCACTGAAGGAAAGAGACATTCATTTATTTCCTCTTCCTGCTCACTGGCTGTGAAGATAATCATCGCTTAAGGAAATATGATATGGGAGGCCAGAGAGAAAAAGAAAGAAGCAAAGCAAGAATGTGACACATTCTCAAATGCATTTTGAGCAGTTGAATTGCATAGGGCACTGTAATAATGTTTCAGGACACTTTTACAAAGATTCGAACACCAGGCATTCTAGTCCTAAGCACTATACAAAATGGCCCTGCTGATTTGCCCCCGTGGGGGGCTACAGGGCTCTAGTGAGGTCTCTTGCCCAAGCAATGAAATGTTTCTATGGGAGGCTGAAGACTGTGGGCCCCCAGATCCACGAAAGAGCAAGCTCAGTAGGTACACAGTCTCTTCTGGGATCCAGTTTGTTCTATGTCAGGGATCAGGAGGAAACCCACATAGGGTGACTCTTCTCAGGAAGGTAGAGCCTAAAGGGGAATACCCAGCCCTTTCTTTAACCTCTTTCTCTTCCTTCGGCCTTAGCAATGAGGGCTGGGAAGAAGAGGTGGCTGTGCATTTGTGCATCTCCCTGCTTCTAGATCCCTTCTCTCCACAGAGGCCGAAAATCCCATTTGAATTGGCAAATCTGGCTGAACAATGTCCAGATTAAATCTGAGAACTTCCTCAGTGTTAAAGGTTTCCAGCCTTTAGCATCCATAAAAGCAAACAAGATAAAGTTACACTCAAAATAGGAATGGTAGGGAAAAAGGTCTCCCAGGGTTTCCCATAAAAATCAAATTACTCCCAGGACCTTGGTGACGGTTAACTCTCTGGCTTTCTTATATCACACAGAATTATTGCTCTGAAAGTCTTTTCTCACAGTTCTCCAGACATTTGTTGTATGCTCTTTGTGTATCTGGGCATGCACATACCACCTGGGTCCATACCATGCATGGTGCTGACATCTCACAGTTGCTAACAAATGAGATGACACCAGAAAATTGCTTTGTCCAGCTCAGCAAAATCAAACTCCCTAGTTGAACTTCCTTCTGATGCTGGGGACCAGGGAAACAATGAGTAAAGGGCAAGTGACTTGGCAGATCTGTAGCAGAATGCCAGCCCCAGCTGTGTACTAAGGAGGGGTTGAAATTGTGTGGGCCACCTACCAGTTACTGCTCGGAGCTTCTCACTGTGCACACTTAGCTTCCTATCATGTCTGCTTAATTGTTTGAAATGTATGCACACGTGTCCCTGATAACCAAGGAGCTATAATTTATTGATAATTCATTTTGCCATTTTTTCTTTCCTTTCTTCTCTTAGAAGATGCTCCCCATGGGCAGGCCTAGGAGTCCCCTTACCCAGAAATCAGAAGACCAGGAAGGAGAAGTCTGCACAGAGCAAGCCAGCTGTTTCAGTCCTATGGCCATCTTCCATCAGTGACGATGTCCAAAAGGATGCAAAAGCCCTTGTGACAGAGGCTGCTTGGGAATTAGCAAACCTGCTTCCTCTTCCCACTGGGCTTACACAGCCCATTGCATTTTCCAACCTCCATTGCAATTAAGTGGCTGTGTGACTGGGTTTGAGCCTGGGAAACATGAGCAGCAGTAATTACACCACTTGCAGGCCTGTCCTATTCAAGCTCCCTTGTGAGGTTCTCCATGTTCATTGTCCCTTCAGCTGGTTACGATGGAAATGACTTCTGGGGCAACTTTGGGAGTTGCCTGATGAAGATGCTGAGCCACAAGATGGGAAGAGTCTGGGTCCCTGATTCATCATATGGAGAGCTTCCCAATCAGGAATAATCTCACTGGACTGTGACATGAGTGAGAAAGAAACTTTCCTTTTGCTAAACCACTGAAATATTTGGGTTCTGCTGATAGAACAGGTAGCATTACTTCGAAAAATACAACATCAATCTAGGACTTTCTGAAAGAATGAGATACGTAAATAAAGCCTAGGAACAACCTGTAGGAACTGGAGAATGGCGCTTATTATGGATGGAGAAGGAAAAAGAACTACGGGTCCTCCACAATCTTCAATGTAGATTACATCTGGAGTAAAAGAATATCTAGTGTAGATCAAGAATAATATCTAGTGTGGATCATATATTCTCCAAACATGAAATGCTTGTAGCTTGGAGAGATCAATATTTCTTCAGACAATCAGGCACTAACAGTACTTGTGGATATTCACTTGGGAAATGTCAGAGCTCCAGATTATAAAATTCTTGGAAAAGCTTGCAATTGGCGCAGAATGGAACATGGGGCTTTGTAATTAGGTCTATCCTAGAATTACTACCTTTGCCCATACTAAGCTGGAAACAATAGAACGTATTTAAATGTTGGACATTTTAATTACAGCGTAGGAGAGAGAAAACACAGTGGATAAAGATGTTGTGGTATATTGGCTGTAATATTCTTAGCAAAGTAGGAAGTTATGACTTCACAAAAACTCTCAACAGATTCCTCACTTTGATGGGAGGAGACTGCAGGTATGGGAGCAGTAGAGACTTGAATTACTCCGACATTATTGCAGAACATTCCTCAAGTCTTTCCTGAATAAATGGACCCCTTATAGGTCTATCACTTTGCCACCATGAGATAATATTGAGTTTGCAAGAATGCTTTTGCAGAGGCCGCCGTGCTGCTGGAAGACAGTATTTATAAAAATAGTCACTTTGTGTGGTGGTATCTGTTTGGGACAGTGTGAGCCCCTCACTACTCTCAGCTTTAGATACGGAAAACTCAAAGGCAGACACAAAGGAAAATACTTCTGTTTTCAATTATTGAGAAAACAATCCTTTGTTTAAAAACCACTATCTATTGATTAAATTTAGTGATATTAGAGACATATAAGGCATGAATATATATATTATTTTTCAAAAATTCAAACAGCTTAACACAAAACTCTATTCTCAACTAACATTTCTTAGATGTTTGCAGACAAAAGATGAAAATTGACTGAATTGTTTCTTAGGTTCAGGAGTTCTAGACTCCAGGAAAGAGGCTCTCTGGTCCTGATGAGGCCATAGGTTAAATAAGTTTGTTTAGTTATTTTCTCTTTCTGCCATGTAAATTGCCTTTCATTAGCTCACTTAATTGCCTGGGAGAGAACATTTTCTGAGTTACCTTCTGCAACCAGGGAATTAGACGTGAGGTGGATAGCCACCTTTCTCTTTTTTGTTGCTGTAAACTATATATCTCTATTTTTCTCACTAGGCATAAAACACAGTCAATCGAGTACATCACAGACAAGTTAAGTGATGCCAACAATGTGTTCTTAGCATGAATATGATACTGAAGTCCTACCTGTGAAGGATTGCAGTATTTTAGCATTATTTGTCTCTGAAATACACACACAAACACACACACACACACTCTCACGTACAAGACTGTATATCTGCTATGTGCTCTGAATCCTATAATAATCTGGTGAATAGTTACTGTGCCTTATTGAAAACGTGCTGACTCTCACCTTGAGTTGAACACACTGTGCCACGTGTGTTATTTACTTCTCTGTGGCCTTTGTGGGGGGTAGGTTTTGACCTATAATGGCCAATAAAATGCGTGCATGTGAGAATGCCTGAATTAGCTCAAAGGAACAAAAAAAGAGTATTGCCCTACATATTAAAGGGTTGGTGTTCTGGCAAATCTAGGCACTGCTGGTGGGGTGGTAGAGAAAATGGAAGACCACTATCAGCAAGTAATTGAAGATTGATGAAATTTTTTAGACATTAGGAAGGGCATCATACATTCCTCTGCAACCTGGAAAAAAAGCCAATAATAGAATGAAGCAAAGTTGGTAGAAACCATAGCTAGAGACAAACGATTACTTCAAGATTGGAGAAAATGGAAATGTGGGTACAGATGTAGGAGTAAGGCAGCATGAAAGTGCAGGAAGGCTGTTAGTATAGAAAGTTCTTCCCATCAGTTCACACAACCCCCCAAATCAGTGGTTTGCAGCGTTGGCCACAGCCTCACTGGGAATGGAAATTCTTAGGCCCACCCCAGACCTACTGAATCAGAAACTGTGGAGGTAGGACTCTTGATTGGTCCTTTAACCAGCCTCCAGTTGTTCTGATGAGGGCTGAAGGTCGAGAACCACTGGGAGAAGGTGTACATGAAGTGGGAACCATAACTTTGCTGTTCTTGCAGATGACTTCAGTCTTCCCGGCCCTTCATAGCATCAGCCTCTTTTAATGCTGTGTGCCATTCTACTGTTTATAGGCACACAGTTTTCATGACAACTAGTCCCTAGACAGAAGTCCAAGTGTAGACACAGGCCTATTTCAGTGCTAGAGAAAATCTAGCAGGGCTGACTTTAGCGAGAGGTAGTGTGTCCATCATCAATGGGCACCATCCTATGTGATTTTCCAGGATATTTTGACCATAGTCAATATTCACCATATTGTGATCACTTTGAATCCCAGACAGATTCTACTCCACTAGCCCACTGCACCCACACCCATCTCACTGTTCTGGTTTACAATAAAGAAACCTCTGCCTTGGCAGCCAATGCACACTTAGCCTCTTCCCATTTTGCTTGTTAGAGGCCTTGCCATACAATGAAGATTTAATGCCATATTCAGCTAAAACACCAGCTAGAGAACCTATAACACAGAATACTTTTGAAGAGCTCAAATGAATGGGTTTGCTATTTTTCAGAGTGCTTTAAAACACAATTGAGTCACTCTCTGCTGTTCTCCTACACTTCGGAGGATTATCTTGCATCATAGTTTGGTATTACTAAAAGGCTTTTTGTCTGATTATGAGCCCAGAGTTCCCAGAAGAGGGGGAGATCTAAGAATCTTTTTCAAGTCCAAAGAGAACGTGGAAGAAGCGTTTTCCCGTGCCCTGTAGAAATAAATTCTCCAGTTGTTGCTCAGGGAAAATGCAAGAGAATCCTGCTATTTTGCTGGTATGGAAGACAAGGAGGATTTGCACCAAACATCGCTTTTCGTGTGGGGAGCCAATCCGCCTTACGTGAGCCCCCAGCACGTGGCAGTGCAGTCTGCTTTGTTGGGTTTCACCATATTCCACTGATAGGAATGAGAGGACTGAAAATTGATGAAGGGGGCAGTGAGGGAGCTTCAGCTGATAGCGTGTTGAGTGTTGCAGCCTGTCTGGCACCTGATGCCACACACAGATATTACACTTTGTAACTGCCATCGGATATCAGAGGTTTCCTAGATGATAGTTCCATGGGGATCCAGAGAAGGCCACCAGCATAAAGGTCTCTGGCTGGCTCCTTCTTTATGTCTGCTACCCAACAAGAAACCAATAGCAGGAAAAGATTTATGAGCTGGTGAACCAAAGATAAATGATTTCAGTCTCTGGATGTTTTAAGAGCAAATTTTTGTACATCAGATGGTTAAAATTGATCTCTCCATTGACTTTTGTATGGGACAGGCCCAAACGAATGACGTTAGCTAATCGATGAGAAAAGGCTGTGCATGAAGAATTAAAAACCACAATAATGGATTGCTATGGAAAAGCCTCCTCAAAGCAAGAAATAAGTGAGGGCTACTCACACTCAAAGAAGGCTGGACCAAGAGCCATCTCCCCTGGCTCTGACATGCTGAGCACACTCTATCACAGACTGGTCTGAGACACATGACTCATGAGGTGAACCCTCTGACAGTTAATATTTCTTTTCATGGAGATTCTTATTTTGCTATCTGTGCTGGCGTTTCCTGCCTTTGTAACCTTCCTTTTATTTCGGAGAAATAGCTCCCAGAGTGCTGTTGTTTGTTATAATAAGTTGTGGCTATAAGCTTTTCTGGTTTAAGCCACTGTGAGAGGACCAGGCCTTGTTGTAACCCACTGGGAGAGACTGAGCATTGCTGAGCACAGTCTTTCCCAAGCTCCTAACATGTGTACTAGCCTCCCTAGGTAACTGCTGACATCCCAGGGCTTCTGGATCCACCAGGCCAACCCCGCCATCCCACCCCTAACTTCCCAGCAAACATGTGGAGAATAACACCAGGGCATTAAATTAGACCTCATTACCTAGCCAGTTGGGCTGCCCGGCTCTCCTGCACATAATAATGAGGTCTGATTTACTGTGATCATTATTCAGGCATTACAGGTCACTAAATAACATACTTTGCTCACACATGTCTTCTGAGCTAATAAATATCCTGAGAGGAAACATTCTTGAGGGCGTGAGTCTCAGGTTTGGATTGGTAACTTCAGGCTCACTAATTGCATGAAGGCACTTTGCCTACTGCTCACAAAATCTTGGGATAGGAAAAGTCTAATTAACAACCTCAGGGGATGTGAGTGAGAGACAGGGAAGAGACTGCTGGATTCTTTGGCCTACAGGACACAGGCCAAGGTGAGCCACTGGTGGAGGCTGACCCCAGGTGAGTCAACCATAGAGCCAATTTCATAGCACCTCATGCAGGGCCTTTTGGGAGCAGAACTGGGGGCTCCTCCCTTGCCTCCTTGCACTGTGTATTCCTGACATATCACTTAGGAGTTCCCTGTCATGTCTCTTTCTCTCACAACTGGGCCTTTGCCCGTGTTGTCTAAAATGCTGCACTCCATTCCCACCTCCCTTTGTATGTGTTGTCATCATGTTTGGAAACTCAGCTTAGATGTCTCCTCCCCAAGAAAGAATTCCATGATCCTTTTGTACCAAGTGTCTACTCTTATACAGTGTATGATGCCATCTGGTTTTCATTGACCTGCCTGTATTCTCCATTAGACTGTGAAGCTCTAAATGGCCTAATGTGGATCTCACTGATTGCTGTATTCCTAATGCCAGGCACAGCACCTGGGACATGGCAGGTGCCATGTTATTTGCCTAGAGAATGAAAAAACATTGTCTATGTGGAAGGAAAGAAGGATATTGAGAACAATGTCATGAATGTGGTGGTGGTAGCAGAGGGTGGTGACTTTTTTAGCCTTGGTAATATCTAGTCATGGCGAAGAGGTCCCCAGCCACCCTGGACATTACTTTCCCAAGCCTTTCATTATCCAGACATACATCCAACTGGAAACTTCTAGAAGGAAGAAAACCTTGTATCCTTGAATGCCTGGCCTGGGTCTTGGCATATAGTAGGTGTTCATTCAATGTTGGATTAAGCTGTTGGCTCTAGTAGCCAGTCTTGCCCACTCACCAGAGACTGGGGCCACTTGAACATAAGGGGAGAATGTGGTTTGTGGCTGAGGAGACTGAGGCTTCTTTCTGGCCCTACCCTCAAGTGGAGCTCTGCTGGTAGGCAGGGGAGAAAGAGGTACTGGCAGGGTTAACTGCTGTCTATAATTCCAGCTGCAGCAGGTTGACATTGTAACAATGCCTGGCTATAGGCTTTTCCTTGCATAATCCGAAATCATAGCACATTGAGGTTTCAGCTTTGGACATAATGCAATTATAAGAAAATGACGGCATCAATGGATTGTCACAAGTTCTAGTTTGATAACATCCATATTTTTTTTTTAAACTGCAATATATATTTTTAAAAGTCTATTTGTCTCAAGGAAGACACTGGGGATTGGGAAAATAGGATTAAAAATAATTCTTTTGTTTCTAACTTGTAATGCAAAATATGTAACTGGTAAAAACTGAGTAAATCTGACCATATATTTACATTACTTATGGAAATAATTCAGGATTATTTACTTTATAGAAAATTTGTTAGAATGCTTTAAAAATTACTGAAATTAAATAAAACCAGGCTCCTTGAATTATCCATGAGTGCAGCTTCACATAATCAATACTTTAGCCATTCTAGGATGACATTGCATCTCAAGACTATTTTCTAACTTAATAAGATTAGAAATAATAAACTGATATTATTTCTTTGTGAACTGGGGCCTCTGACCTGGTAATTTAATGCCTTCATTATTGCACTGAAGAGCTCTTAGAGACCCACTGAGCCTCTCGTCCTACTCACAACCACATTCCATCCAAGTGATAACCTGAGACCTTGTTTCCTTTGGATATGGGGGGTTACGTGCAATTGAGGAATATTCTTAACTTATTTTTAAAATGCTCTGAGCGTTATTTTCAGGAGAGTAGTGTATATATTCAAAACGGAAAACTTTTATTGATTCAATAACAGAAACCGGTAGGAAATAAGATGGCTTATTTCTGAATTGTATTGTTCTGGATATTTTCACGCTGGCCAAGAGGTGAATTCTGCAGTGGGGACATGAGGGAGTTTGCTTTTGCCCAGCCTGTGCTTGGTTCAGCTGTGATGGTTCATGCTGCTTTTTCCTGCTATCTGGGAGAAACTGAAGGCAAGGGTGTTAATATCTGAAAGTGCTGTGGGTCTGAGGGCTGAATTCTTATCCCATTTTCTCGTGAATTCTGTTCCTGCCTCTTCGGAGTCGAGGAGTCTCTTGAGCCTGTCTGTGTGAAAGCACTTTCTCACGAACCTTTGCCTGTGCTGCTTGAAGAGAATTTCCTCCTCTGCTTAAAATATGTTAGGGCCACACCTCTGCCCAGGAGGTTTTTCAGAGGCCCTTCTGGGAGGCCTGTTCCCAGAGTCACCTGTGGTGAGAAGCCAGTGGAGGACTTGATTCCCAAGGTTATAAGCTGGACTCCAAAACGGAAAATCAATGTGGATTAGAACAACCCACGTAAAGATTCTCCTGACTGGAAAGTGCTGGGCTAAAAGAGGACGAAACATGTTCTATTTAGGGAGCACCATTTAAAACGCTGAACAAGAAGGGCAGGAGGCAGTTACGAATTTTTTAATTGACTAGTAGGAAATTGAAGTCTTTCTGCGACAGTTAAAATTATTTGCCCACTGGGTCTCTTGGCTGTTAGTGACTTGCAGAAACAGCTTTGTTGTCAGGAAGCGCTGCTGAAAGTCATGTGACAGAGCTGACTTGGACCCGGTGAGTTTTGAGCAATGCGACAGTAATAACAGTGGCACCCACTGTGCTCCTGGCGCTATTGAGAGTGCTCTGCCTCCATCATCTCATTTGCTCCTTACATAAACTACAGTTGTATGAAGTGGGCCACATTTAAACACTTGGTGAGACTGTGACTTTCCCAAGGTCACCCAGTTGGAAAGGGTGGAGCTAGGACTCAAATCCAGATTGCCTATCTTGAAGGTCATGTGCTCATAACACCTAACTCTATCATTTGGCCGTGCCAGAAAGATGCAAGAAAGAACCGTGCATCTACAACACTGCCTCAGAATCAGTGGCTTTCCAGGGAAAATAGTTTATTTCATTTTATCACTTTCTCACATAATTGCCTCCAGTTTTATAGACTATGGCACAGTGTTCTCAAAATATTGCAAATAGGAAGCTAGTTATTACTCAAGAGCACTCAAGTGCTTCTGGGCACTTCTACTGAGTCTCTAAATGTCTTTGGAAATGCTGGTGCTGGGTAAAGCCGCCTGGTAAGCACAAAGCAGCCCATAAGATCTGAGACGGGATGCATTTTCCTGAGACCCCGGCACACCTTTACCTACGGGAATTGGAATATAGCAGGGGAAATGCTTGGTTAGTGACTTGTTCCATTGCAATGTCTTCTCCAAGGTAATACACTGGAAGGACAATGAAGAAAGGATAATGGAGGACAATGAAGGACAATGAAGGAACAGCCTCTGAATCGATAACCAGAGACTTGGGATACTACATGGCTATGAGAACAATGGGAGATTCATAAACTATTCTTTTGTAATGAGTACAAAATTGGAGATTCAAGTATTAATGATGACGGTGACTGACATTTCTTGGGTGCTTACTATGAGTCAGACACTCTTCTAAGCCCTTTACGTGTGATGTTAGCTCATACTTCACAAGGTTCTTATAGCAACTTTGTGAAGCAAATGTTTGTGTGTAATTTATTTCTGCTCATGTATATTGGCTGAAATGAGTCATGTGGCACAACTGGCTGCAGAGGAGGCCCGAGCTCAGTGATCAGTGCGCAGATAAAACTCTTGGCATCATGTTATTAAATAAATAGGAAGAAGAAAGCCAGGGGGACAGTGAACACCTCTGTCCACCTCCTAACGTATTGAGCAGTGAACTTATCCTTGGAGTGGTCTGAGAAAAGCGGTGTTTCTTGTTTTCTCCTCCATCTATGTTTTTGGAAGATGACTGTAGAAAAACCTGATTTTACAGAGGTTGCTAATCTCACTCAGGTGCTGGGTACTCTGAATAGATAAAAGACAAGGAAGGATGAGTGAAGGAGATGAAGAAATTTGAGCATTGCCTCTTCTGTAAACCTCCTGTCTTTGGACAGAACCAATACTTTTGTCCATGAGGCTCTTGCGCTTTTTGCCTGATTTTAGAAATTATGGAAGTTGTTCATTTATTTATTCGACTAGCATTGATTGGAAGTCTGGGATGCATCAGGCCCTGGGTCTACAAAGACACACAAGATAGACAAGGTCTTTGCTGTTAAGGAGTTTACAGTCTATTTGGAGAAGACAATTGTCAACAAGTAAGTGGACAGGTAACTTCGGAAGTTGATAGGTACTACAAAGAAAGAACATAAATAAAACCATCCAAAATTTAGTAGCTTATAATAACAAACATTTATTCTTGCTTACCAGCTACATAATTTGAGGGCCCAGAACAAAATGAAAGTGTAGGGCCCTTGTTAAAAATATTAAAACATTCAAAACAGTAACAGAAGAACATTAAACCACACATGGGGCTCTTCCAAGCAAGGAGTCCTGTACAACTACACAGGTTAAGCACCTGTTTGCAGGTGTGTGCGTTGGTGGGGCTTTGCTCCAGGATTTGGGTTCAGCTCAAATTTTCTCCACACGTCTCCACATTTTCTTTGGCACAGGAAGTACCGGGGCTTAACATCTCATGGCAGGTCAGAGAAGCACAAGGGGCATGCCAGTCTCTATAAGCACATGTTGAGCCTCTGCTTTGGTGATGTCTGTTAACATCCTATTGGTCAAAGGAGTCATATGGCCAATTTCTAGGTCAAGAGATGGAGAAGTACATAATTCCTACCAAGAAGCCATAGCAAGGGTATGGATGCAAAATTCTATTAAGGGATGAAGTGAAGAATTGAGCTCAATCATCCTCATTGGCCTGGTAAGAGTGTGATGTGGAGCAATTATTTTAAGAACGGAAGTAACATGCTCTTTTTACATTGTCAAAAGATCGTTCAGGCTGTTATGGGGAGAATAAATTGTAAAGGGCAAGAGTGAAAGCTGGAAGACTAATGAGTCAAAGAGAAAGATGCTGGTTTGGATTATAGTGGTAGAAATGGAGATGAAAGTGAAGGATATTATGATTTAGAGGTAGACTCAGTGAGACCTGTTGCTGGGTTGGATGAGGGGGGTGAGTAAAAGAGATCAATGAAGAGAGAATCCTATTTTTTTATTTGAGCAACAGAATGGAGAGGGAGGCAGGAGGGGATTAATTAGTGGGTCTGTGTCCTTAGCCAGACTACAAACTTCACAAGGAAGAGACTGCATTATCTTATTCATCTTGAAATTTCTAGAGACCTGTATAGTGATTGGCTTATACTAGGTGCCTGACAAATCCACCAAAGGAAAAAAAAGCAGATGCTTAGTATAGTGAGTGACATCCTTGGAGCTCCTGGAGTAACTTGGGTGAAAGATCATTAAATAATCCATTCAATTAATTCAACAACCATATATTGATCATAGCCCCAATAGTTTTTCATTCCATTAACATTTATTGACCATCTTATCATGTGCAAGGCCGTGTACTAGAATGCTGGTAAATAGAAATGATTACAGCGCCTCACCCAAAGGAGGTGATGGTCTGGTGGAAGAATCAGGTAAGGAAATCCATGATTATAATACAGGATTAGAAGAGTGTGCATGAGGAACTATGGAAGCAGAAAGGAAAGTCCTAAACGCAGCCTCCTGGGGAGAGTTTTAGGAAATTTTTCCAGAGGGAATGATGCTTAAACTGAGTCTTCAAGGAAAGTAGGAGTCAGCCCACAGAAGAGGCTGGAAATAGTGTTGTAGGCACAGTAACAGCACATGAGAAGGCTCAGAGGCTCGACTGTATATGACATATGTCTGGCGACATGCAAGCAGCTGAAGACTGAGGAAGGCAAGGTGAGTTTGGAGAAGCAGGCCAAGGCCAGATCACAAAGTGCTTTGCATCTTATGCCCTGTGCTTGGGGCAATAGTTTGCTGATAGGATTTTAAGTAAATGAGTGACATGACTTATGTTTTGGGAAGATGCTTCTTGGAGCAAGGTGGTGGATGGATAGGGGTTGGAAGGGACTGGAAACAGAGACTATTAGGAGCTTTTGGAGTAACTTGAGAGAAAGATCATGAAAACCCAGACCAAGGCAATGGCAGTGGGAATGGGGAGAGGTGAGTGTTGTGAGTGACATCTGGAACAGTGAATCAACAGCATGATTGGCTACAGGGGACAAGGGAGAGTGAGGCATTGACAATGATTTCCAGGTTTCTGGCTTGAGTGACTGCATGGAGGGGGATGTGGCCATTCACAGCAGTGGAGGCTGTATTGGGGAGAAAGTTTGGCCTGCAGAAGCCCATTGAGCCAGTACCCACATTTGGTAGGATTACAAACATTATCAGGGAGAATTCAGCAAAGCAGCTATTCTGGGTGTACAGTGTGGGATTGTTGTTGCTTTCACGGGGTTCCCTGATTTTGGTACTTGAAAACCTGAAGTTAGCCCTAGAGAGACATCTCCCTTCAAACCCAGTGAATCTGGAGTTACTATCTCCTTTTTTGTGTGCAACAGTGGAAAGCCTGCTCAAGGGTATTTCTCTTCTAAGGGTGATCACACAGCAGTCAGGGATATGGTGCCCTGTGGCAGTAGCTATACTCAAAACACACAACCTTGACACTGTAAACATTTTGGGCTGTATAATCATTTGCTCTGGAAACTTTCCCGTGCATTATAGGTTGTTTAGCAGCATTCTTAGCCTCTATTCACTAGATACTAGTAGCAAACCCCAGCTATGATGTCCCAAAATGACCCCAGATATTGCTGATGTCCTTTGGGGAGCAGGTGTCCAAGAACAACTCTTATCTTTCCTTGGCCTGTCTCAGTTACTATAATAATAATATTAATGAGTATAGATAAACACATATTGGATATTTTCCAGGTATGCTTTTAAGAACATTACTGGAATTATTTCATTCCAAAATAGAATTCTATTTGGAGAATTCTATTTGTTTACCGTTGTACAGCAGAGGAAACCAAGGTACACAGCTACACTGCTCTAGTGCTGAGGATGTCAAGCAGTTTTCTTGCCACTATATTATTCTAGGTTAACTTCAACCCCATCATCAAGAGAGCTCAAAGCTCAGTAATGACCCCAATGTCCCATGGAAAAATTAACATTGGATCTGTGAATATTTGTTATATGTTGCAAACACTCACTGCATACCAGGTGCTGATACAAGCACTCTACATATATTAACTCATTTGATTCTTATCATGACCCAGTGGAGTAGGTCCTATTATCACCTCCATTCTATGGATGGGGAAATGGAAGCATAGAGAGGTTGAGTAACTTGCCTGAGGTCACACGACCAATAAGCAGCAGAGCCAGGGTTCAAACCCACCCTCTGGCTCCAGAGTCCAGATCTCACCCAGTACGCTATCCCTCATACCTGGTAGCAGCTGAGGCCCACTGGGCTGTTGGGTTTGGGAGAACACCAGCAGCCATGAGCAAGCAAGGAAGGGAGGTGGTGGATGAGTCTTCGGAACACAATAATGATATAGAACATGCATAGGTGCATTAGAATTCATCACAAGGGCATTTGAATCCCTCCCCAGCTGCCCACGCCCTCCCCAGTCCCCTATGGCTCAGAAAGGCCCCAGAGAGTTGAATCGTGGTTTTGAGAGCTTGCATAGTCAGAGCAGGCCATAGTTCTCATTCCATCCCTCAGATCTTTAGCCCAAAGGCAAGGCTGCCCCTCATTGCAGCTTCGCCAGGCAGCTCTTTGTGACTAGGGAGGCAATACTTTATCCATTGTCACCTCTATATGGGGAGAAAAGAAAAGCCCAGAAAGTCCTGCTGGGCACCATTCTCAGAATCTGCACAGCAGCTGTGAGCACAGAGATAAGCCAGGAAGTGGAAACATGACCAGGCAGGTACTGGCTTTGCAGACTGGACAGAAAGACTGATGTGGTGGGCAGTAGGCCAGGGCGGGCCACTGACCACAGGGCTCAACTAGCATCAGGAGAAGCAAAACATTCACAGCACAGCCTCCAAAGAAACAGGACAGAGTGATGACAAGGAGACTGGTAATGGCTAAATCAAAGCAGACCCAAAGGTTCCCCTTCCCAGCTTGGGGTGACCTGGGAGGGGCACTTCAACATCTACCTGATCTATGACCCAAACCTAAGCCAAACTTCCAGCTGGCTGAAAAGAAGACATTTTTCAGATCATCATGATGTTCCTTCCATATTTTTATGTCCTGCCTAGGCCTGTGAGTGTTAAACTGTCTTAGATAAAACTCAGAGGAAGCATCTGTGATCCTGCTGGAGCTAGTCCTATAGAAAGCAGGAAAGAGTCAACAAGCCATAAGGCCTCTTCTCTCTGGAGATTCTCGCTGTGGTTTCCAGACTGGAAGGGTCTGAGTGGTCTGAGGAAATAGCAAATGCTCACTGTGTTCCCTGCAGCCTCCTGGGAAGGGTTACACATAACACGGACCTGGCTCTCCATGATGCCCAAGCAATTTGTTAAAATGTTTACAAAAATCACTTCCCCAACAAATGTGTACTGAGAAAGGCTCTGTTTAAGACAGTCAGCTGAAGGTGGAGGGGAAACTAGTAGATAAGGAATACAAGAATGCAAAGCTATGACCCTACTTGAAGGGGTGCAATGATCTGAACCCCAAGACTTATGTGAGTACATGGTTTCTTGCTGTTAGTTATGTGCTGAAAGCCAATAACCAGTGACATGTAACTTCTCTGAAAATAGAATTATTTACTCCATTAATCATCCCCATGAGACAGTTGGTTACCCTCAACAAGGGAGTATTCCTGTGGACATCTTCTTGAGCCCAGGAGAGAAAATAAGGGAGCAGAGGCAGCATGTCCCTACTTAGAAGTCTGGCCATTGTCTACACAGTGCCTTGCTGCCTCATCATGCTTTCACTTGTGTAGACAGTCTCACTGGATCATTACAACAACCTTGTGCTGAGAAAGAGCAGAGCCTGTGGCATTATCCATAAGGATGGTGATGATATTAAGAAATTAGACCATCTATTGAATACTTACAATGTATGGGGCCCTGGCCCTGTATTCTACGCACAGTTGCCTGTTTAATCCTCACTGCTGCCCTATAAGGAAGGTACCTCTTTTTGGCCATTTTGTTGATAAGGAAAATGAGGCTCAGAGAGTGACTTACTCAAGGTGACACAGCTAGTTAGTGCCAGAGCTAGATTTGAACCCAGATCTGGCTGATCATAAGTCCTTGCTCACAGACACTGAACTCAGTCCACAAGGCATTCATAACTTGCTGACAGGTACACAGCGGGCGATACAGGACTCTGAGTTCCTGCCTCCTGCTTCAGGATCCTTCCCCCTGCCCATACTTAGCTCAGCTGAGTCCCTTGGAGTGGGTGGTTTCCAACTGTTCGCGTCCCACCCACCTACTCTTCCACTCCCTTTGCCCAGACGTGGACAGCTTCCTTTCTGTGTGCACTAATGAGCTCTCTAAGCCCAGGCAGTGCCCTGGGGTGCCAGATGTTAGGGTCACAGTGGGAGTTAGCCAGGAACATAGGCGTCTCCTGTTTGTTTTGGGAAGGCACCAATTCTGGACCACCCAAACTGCTCCTTAGCCAGAGCTCGCTTGGGAACTCTGACATGGAGTTGGCAGCTTTCCTGGTCCTCCTGATAACTCCCCTGGGCCAAAGGCTCAAGTACCATAAGCCTCTCAAAGCCCCAAACCAGTGCACTGCTGGTGCTCGATGCACAGCCCTTGGCTGAGGACATCCAGTTTCCTCCATTCAGACAGGAGGCAGCTGCCCACCCCCGTTTCAGAAGTCCTGACTCAAAACAGTGGTGCCTGTTTCTTCCTTCCTGGTCCACCTGGCTTCAGCCTCAGCCTGTACCAGTTTTCACCTAAACTCTCACCTCCACAGCAAGGCCAGGAAGAGCTCCCAGCCTGAAGCGCCTCCACTCATTGTTACTGTTGGTGTTATTGATGTGCACAGATTGGATGGAGAATGGGAGGCTCATTGTGTGGCTTTAGAATCAGAGAGTTCTGCCTCTGAATCCTGAACATGCCACTTAGGAGCTGCAAGACCTTGAGAAAAGCCACGTTTTCTCAGCATGTTGCAGTGTCTTTATCTGTGCAGTGGGGCACATGCCACCTACCTCTCAGGGCTGGTGTGTGGATTAAAGGTGATGCTTCATAAGAGGTGTCTAGGACAAGGCCTGGCATGGGCCTTGGATGTGACTCTCTCCTCTCCACTTACCCACACAAGCAATCACGCCTCTTCTTATGGACACCTGTCCTGTGGCTGAGTGGCTTCTAAAAATAAGCGGAGACTTCTGCGCACTTTCCCTGGAAGAGATAAGGGGGTGCTGGTGGCTTGGTTTCAGTGGGTTTAGTGTTGGGTGGCTGGTGGAAATGATCCAATTACTTCTGATCCCTCCCCTGCACGGATGCTTCCATGGTGTGCAGGCCCATTCCTCCGTCCCCATGCAATGTCCTCATTCGGAGAGGTGAAAGGGAATGTTTATAACTATGCCTCTTGGTAGCTTGGGGGAGAGAGGACACCAGAACAACTTCTCTACACAGAAAGGACAAAGACAAATGCCTCTGCCTCTGTGCCTTGGAGACGCTTCCTTTTCAGGCTCATCGGAGATTTCTCCCAGTTGTAGTTTCCACTACCTCCACACCCTTGCGTTCTGTACTCTCTATTCTTTTTGTTTAGAACACCTTCCCTTCCAATCTTAATTTTTTAAAAAAAGTTTTAGAGTACAAGTGGTTTTTGGTTACACAGATTAATTGTATAGTAAATACAATTACTATAAAGTCTGAGATTTTAGTGCATCCATCACCCAAGTGGTGTACACTGCACCCAATGTGTAGTTTTTTAAAATCCCTCATGGCATTTCCTGCTTTCCCTTTTCAGAGTCTCCAAAGTCCATTATACCACTCTGTCTGCCTTTGGATACCCATAGCTTAGCTCCCATCTATAAGTGAGAACACAAGGGATTTGGTTTTCCATTCCTGAGTTACTTCACTTAGAATAATTGCCTCTAGCTTTATCCAAGTTGCTGCAAAAGACATTATTTCATTCTTCTTTTTTATGGCTTAGTAGTATTCCACTATGTATATACCAATCTTTATCTAAAATGTAGCCCATTAAATTACCTTCCTATCAAAGACCTCTTAAAAATCTTATTTCCAGAGGCTAGTGTTATAAGTAAGTAATAACGAAAAGCACTGCCTTTGAACCCCTGACTGTAAGGAGTTCATCTTCCTTCCATTCCTCCTGGAAGTCACTGACAAAGAGCTGTGATAGAAGACAGGTGCAGGGTGCCTTGTAGGATAGTTATTTGTTTTCTTCTTTCTGGAAGATGGTAAACTCCATGAAGGCAGTGACTATATTTTACCTATGTATCGACTCCATCCTAACAAGACATTGTCCAGGCCAGGTTTTCTCAACCTCTGCACCATTGACATTTGGGCTGAGTAATTCCCTGCTGTGGGTCTGTCCTGTGCATAGCAGGATGTGCAGCAGCATCCCTGGCCTGTACTCACTAGATGCTGGTACCACCCTGCCCCCTCAATTGTAGTAGCCAGAAATCACCCCGGTTGAGAACCACTGCTTTAGGTTCTCAATACGCTAAAAAATATTTTTTAATAGAAAAATTTTAAGTATAGATGAAAGTAGGAAAAAAAAGATGATGAATTGTAGGTATCTACCACTCCTCTTTAATACGTGTTAATATTTTGCCAGTCTTGTTTCATCTACCTAGTATTATTTATTTCATCTACCTACATTACATCTATCACCTATTATTTTAAAGCAAATCTCAGGCACCATATCATTTCACTCATGAGTACTTAAGTATGTATCTCTAAAGGATAAGGACTTTTAAAATTACTATGATGCCATCACATCTGAGAAGAGTAGTAATAATTCCTTAATATTATCTAATACCCAGCCCATGATCAGATTCTCTCATATCATGGACTTTTTAATAATTGGTTTGTTCAAAGGCTCAAACAAGGCTGTGAAATACAATTAAATTTCTTTTAATCTATCTCTTTCATGCCACTAATTTTAATGTATAATTAATAAATATTTTTAACTACTGAAAGTGAGGTGTGCCAAACCAAATTTTGAGGCAAAAAAGAGGGTTTCTGAAAATTGGCATGAAATTTCCTTCCCTGAAGGCTGAAAAGAAACTCTCTTGTGTTCATTAGCATTTGTTTAGTTCTCTCAGAGTCACCATTGACGTACTTGCCTAAAATATCATTTATTTATGAGTGAATATCTTCATTTAATTTTTACGTGTATTTTCAATGCTCAAAAATTAAATTCATCTCACTCCGTAGAGAGAACAGTGCTAGGTATAACTTGGAGAAGAAGCATAATTTTTCACAGTTGTTTTCTCTACTTGGTTTTCCAATCCAAAGTCAAGTAGAAATGGAAAGGCATCTCCTATTGATACTGTTTGCATCTCTAATGATCAGGAAGCTCAGATAGTTAAAGCAATTGTTGGGCCAATAGTCCTTTTAATCAGTACTGCACTCATATCTAAGCATATGTTTTTAGACTTTAGATAGTGACTTTCTTTTTATGTTCACAAAATTATTTCTATGGCAAAATCAGAGTACAATTTATTTTCCCTACAAGAGTAACCTTGGGGTGATAGGAAAAATTATATATCTATCATGTTGCATTGTTGTTTGCTTGTAGAAGCTGCAATTTGTTTTCCTCTATTGAAATGTTTGCTTTCCGTATGACATAGAGAATATTTGGAGATATATTATGTATGCATTTGCTGTATGCGTATATTCTTGCCCTTGGGTAGAAATCTAGTGTCCATGGAAGAATGCGGCATTTGATTGAGAGCCAGTGAGCCTGGTAGTTTTCCAACAGTTACAGTTCATGGTTCTGCTTGAAGCAAATGCCTCCAACTGTGGACAATGTGCCTTCCTTGAGAACTTGAGACAAGTTGCTGGTTAATGTCTCTGAAACAGCCTGTTAAGACTGTTACTACAAATTAGAGTCTGGATCATTCCGAAACCCAAATAGACCTCTTTCATCTTCCAGATGGCCGTCTGATTGGGAGCTGGGCAGGATCACATTTCAGGTTGTGACTTAATGATTCAGGACAATATTTATGGTTATTACTTGACAGAGGGCAGTAAGGAAAATTAAAGCACAGCCCCATGCTTCATTTATGACAGAAAACAAATACATGGCAGGGTCGTAGATTAGAGATGGCATCTCCAAGCTCCAAGCAGAGTCCAGGCACAATTCTGAGATGACCCATGTGAACAGGTACAGCTACATTGGCAAGTCCAGACTTCAAAACTTCAGTCAATGCGTTACTTTTGGAAACAGCCAAATAATTCTCTAATAGGAGATCTTGGGAAAGGTATAGCTATGAGTGAGAGATTTCAGAGGAGACAAATAATGCAATTACGTTCTTTGCTGGTATGATGACTACATGCAGCTGAAATATTATGTTTTGGGGCACATTTTTGACTTTATTATTATAGTTGATAATATCAACAGGAGAAAAAATAATTGTGTCTGCCCGTTGTGGGCATTTTGTTTATGTAGTGTGTAATTTCTGCATTAACTTCTCCTTCTAAAACATGCTCTATATGATATAATATTCATCTCTTACATTACCCGGAATTTTAGGAATTCTGTAATTGGGTGCTTTGGGGAAGAAAATGGCAAGCCGGGGAAGATGAGACATAGAAAGGGATAAATAAAGCTTGAGTCAGTTAATGAAAGTGTAGATTGTCTAGAAGAAAAGCCAGCAGAAAGTTTATCTTGCTCCATTAATCCTCTACTCACTCTGTGAAATGAGAATGCACATATTGTTCTGGGGGAAAAAAAAAGAGAAAACTAAACCATATGCCATTAATACATTTGACCAGCTGTGACATTTTTTAAATAAGGTTTTAACTGGTTTTATTACACCAACTGTGTAATTTCAAAACGACTTCGTCATCTCTTATATCTATTATAAACAAGTACTTTGTTTAACCGAGCCAATAATAACCTTCACAGGAAAGGTTGAGACTTGAGGGAACCAAATTCCCTGATTGTTTAGATAAGGGAAAAGAGATTCTTTGGCTAGAAATAGAAAAAAGAACATTATCTTGAAAGAAATTTTAATTTATCACACGATTCCCAATAATTTGATATTTCTTTCTGTTGTTTGTTGGGTTGGCTTCCAGTGCCTGAAGCCTACCCCCATGTTAGTGCCATCTTGGTTCCAGCACTCATGCTCTGCTCCTGGGCTCCCAGCTTCCAAAGGGACTGCAGAGTGGGACTGTGTCAACACGACTTGGGGTGTCCTGCCCCCAGTGGGGAGCTTGCTGGGGAAAATATGGTCAAGCTGACTTCAAGAGGAGTCACTACCTCTTCTTTTTATTTTTTCTTTGACACATAATGATTGTACATGTTGATGGGTGTAGAATGTGATGTTTGACATATGTATACATTGTGTAATGATCATGTCAGGGTAATTAGTATCTCCATCACCTCAAACATTTATCATTTCTTTGTACTACCTTTTGTCAAGGCCTTGACCTTGACAGCCCAAACTGCAAGTGGCTGCTTTTGCCAGGTGGACTGGAGAGAAGGAATGGGGAGAAATCTCCTTGCCTCCTTACATCCTGTAGGGTACACCCAACAGCCTCCTGGGTTCAAAGACAAGGCTCTAGCTCCCCAGATAGTTTTCAGTTGGTGGCCTTTCTTCCTCTCAATATAGTGTTTTAAATTGTTTCTATGCATACCCATTTTATTTCTTTCCAGACATTTGTTTGTTCCTGCCTTCTGGAGATGCTCAGGCCCTTTCATTTTGTAGGAGGGTAGATTGGATGCTCATGCACCTATTGTTTTTTTCGGTAGGAGGTGCTCATGGTGAGTGACACTGACAGCTAATGTTCCTCATCTGTCTCCTTTAGTGTAGCAAACTGGTGTAACTTGGACTGACTCCTTGGGGAACACAGAGGTCTGGGTCTGTACCAGACCAGAGCATGGGCTTTAGAATGAACAGAGTTAAGTTTACATCCTGGTTCTATTCTTTACATGATCAGAGGAAATTAACTCTCTAAAGTCTCCAACTTTATCTGGAAAGTGGAAATAATAATTCCAGTTTCGCAGGATTGTGATACGGATGATATAAAATTGCATGCTTAAGACAGGAAAAACAGTCCATATTTGAAAGGTTACCCCTAATCTCTGCAAAAGGAAATCCATTCTATCGGGAATATTGCAGTGTCTGTGCCTCATACTACGTAGTTGTAGCAGGAACCATAAACCCAAGGCTACAGGACCAGTGTTCCCAGATTGCCCATGCTCTGTGCTGTTACCCTCTTCCCAGTGCCTCTGTGCTCTATGCCTGCCAGTGACCCATGGCTTCTCCTTCTCTTCAATCAACTGGGCATTTGTATCTTCATCACATTCAGTCTGTGACATTCCTTATGTTGTTCTTTGTTGATGGAGTCACAGAATATTGTCGAGCTGAAATTTATCTAATTTACCCTCTGGGCCAAGGCTTCCACGTTACTGCAGAAGTCCTTGAAGCCCAAGAGGTTGTGTGACTTACTAAGGGCATTAAAGCTAGCTCGTGGCAAAGTCAGGTATCTTGATGCACGGGCCAATAGTGTTTTCATCACCTGAGATTGTTATTTAACTTCTTTGTATAGATATGTTTCCTATTCATGCCTCCACCCCTAACACACACAGACACACACACAGACATACACACCCAGACACACACACACAAACACAGACACACACACACAGCCCTCAGATTTAAAGTTCCTTGAAGGTATATCGACTCCCAGACTGTCCAGCGTTTTAAAGAGTTAATTGATAAATACTTGCTGAACTGATTCGGTGGTAAGGAGCAATTTCTGGAAATGTCAGCAAACAAACATTTCATCAGGTATGCCCCTTTTCAATTTTACAGATCTGTTGATCTGAAAAGCAATACAGATAACATTTTCATGTAGGAAGAGGAGTTTTATCCTGAGTCAATGGCCACTGCCTTCCTTCCCCAGGGGGCTCAGTTGTCCTTGTAAAGGTGGGAGTTGGGACATCTGGATCACTTCACACTGGGGCAAGGTTCCTTAGAGCAGGAAGGCCAGGAGACATTCAGTGCCTTCTCTGCACCTTGTGATGAATAGGATCTATTTATGACAGACTAACTCTGTCCTCAACCTCAACCAGGCAGCGGCTCCTAGCCCGGTTAACTTTCAAATGTGCTAGTGAGGGACAAAGGCACAAAACCAAATGGAAAGTATTGCACACATTCAGTGAGAGAGGTGGATGCAGTCAGCCAATTAGGGGAGACGTGAAACAGATGACTCCTGACACGGCTGGAGAAGGCGGAGAGTTTTCTAATACCTATTGGATTCCGTTTTCACCAAAGGTCAGCTTTAATCAAGTTCCCAATGTAAATATTACCAATATAAACCAAGTAATGGAGGTTAAACGGCTGCTCTCGAGGTCAGCGACTCTTGGTCAAGCTGGAACATTTCACATGAAATGGACCAGTTGGAATTTACCTGGAGGGCCTCAGTGCCTGGCCATGAAACTCGAGCCTGCCCTGACTCTCTTAGCTGTTGGATGGAGTGCAGACCGATGCAGAGCATGGCAGGGTAGCTCTGCTTTCCAGCTCCATGGCTGAAAACCAGATGCATTGGGCCCTGGGGTTTCCATAAACACACAGGGCTGCAGTTTCTCTGTGGCTGAGGTTATAGTGTGGTGGTGGGGGCACATGAATGTCTGATGCACAGGCAGATACAACCTGCTTACTGACTTCTCTACGGAGGAACACCTGGTGATCCTGGGAGGATTCCCCTCTCCTCCTAGGTTCTGGAGGCTGAGGTCCCTGATGAGCCCTCAGGCAACCCTTCACAAGAGGTGCTACAAGATCTTGCTATAGAGATAGGGCCACTTTATCAAATACCACACCAGCCTGGCCTGCCACACATGATCCTGATCGTACTGGCATTTTTGACTATGCCCTTTCCTTACTGCCCTATTGCTCTTGCTTAGCCATGTGGCATCACATGTCTACATCATCATTTGTCTCTGTCTCTTGTTGTGCCTGCCACTCAGTTCTTAAAATCATTGTCCTCATCTCTCACTTTCTGCTGGCTTTAACTATAGCCTGAACTTCTCTGCTGCCTTCTAGTAAACAAACTACATATATATATATATATTTCTTGAAGCTATATATATTTCTTGAAGCTATATATATTTCTTGCATTAACTTTTCCTTCCAAAACATGCTCTGTGATATACTATATATATAAAACAACAAACTATATATCTGCATGTATATCAGATAACTTTCATTATTATATAAAAAAGAAAATTATTGCAAAAGTTTCTTTTGTCCTTCCAATGTGCCAATTACTATGCTAAGTGACTTACATACCTCATAGTATTTACTTTTCATAGCAATCCCACGAGGCAGATACTGCTTATTATTCCTAATTTACAGATGAGGAAACTGAGGCAGAGAGAGGATAAGTAACTTGCCCGAAGTCACGTGGTGGTAGAGATTGGGCTTGAACTCACTTCTGACATTAGTCTGCACTCTTAACCACAACTTATATTGCCTGCTTAAATGGTATCACGAAGCTGGTATCTTTTCTGCATGGATGGTTTTGAGTTCTCATTCATTTCTGACCAGGTTCTGAGTAAATACACAGTTTGCCATCTACATATCTTAGCCCCTTCTTTCAAAAATGGGCTTTTAATCAGAGATGTAGAAAGATTCTCACATATTTTAACTCTTAGAGATAAATCTATGTGCATAACAAACATACTGTGTAGAGGCGGTGTGTTCAGATAACTTTTAAGGGTATTCATTTGCTGTTCCACCCAGCCAATGCTCAGTAGGGTCTGGGAGCTTCATGACTGTCTGGCTTCATGCCTTGTTCATCAATGAACCACACATCCAGGAGGAAAGTACGGACCCATCCCATAGCAGTTGCTTTGGTACCTCGTCTACAACACAAAACAACCTGGGGAGAGGAAGGCTGCTGCCTGCAAAATGCACCTCCTGTCATCTTTATGGGGATGCCAGACCATAAAACCTGGAGAGATATGACCTGAATAACCACATTATCTCTTTCAAAGCAAAAAGGAGAAGAGGATGGAACATGGAGATTGATGTGCAAAGGCGAGAGTCTAAATAAACAATCTACATAAATTTGCATTTGTATAGGAGCATTGTTATAAAATGTGGTCTTCATTAAAGAGAGAGGCTGGTGATATACCTTAGGAAGGCCTGACATGTGTGATTTCTGGTCATCTGGCTCTCTCATCTCTTTAAAGTCAAATCCTGTCTACGGAATATTTGCTTTGTCTAAATAATGCAACAAAATCACCTGAAATGAGAGCTTCTGAGATCTATTCAGGACAATATTATACGTGTGGTATAATTTACAGGGATAAAGATGTACGTTCACATGTGTAATTTCCAGGGGTCTTAGATGCAAACGTTTTCTGGTGATAGGTTTTGGAAAAATCATTTAAAAGGGCATTCTGGTTTAGAACTAAATATTCTTTAATCCCAAGGGAAAATGAAACAAAGAATAATTAAGAGTGACCAAAAATAATTTCCTTTATAGAAGGGGAAACAGTTGCTCTTTTTCTTTCTCAACTCATGACTGAATAAATAAAAAGGAAAAATAGCTTTTAACAACAGCTTGAGGGATTTAGGTTAGAAAAATGACAAGCTTTCTTTTAAGAAGATTGTTTTGTACAGGCTGTCATCTGTTCTGGTGTAAAGTGGAGGGAAGAAAACAAAGTAGGATGGCTTGAGATCCTTCCCGAAGACAAAACAGGAGGAAAATAGTCCCCAGCCTTGCTAAAGACATTAGAAAGCAGAGCCATACTGTGGAACAGTCACTGGAGTTAAAATTAAAAGACTGGAATTCCAGACCCTGGTTTTCAATTACTAGCTGTGTGACCTTGGGTAAGTTATTTCACTGCTCTGGACTTTATTTTCCTCAACTGTAAAACTGGAGCATTGAACTAGAAAGTATCTAAGGTTATCTTCAGTTCTAATAATTTTTTGGTTTGAGATTCCTTACGGCAAGAGATGAATATGTCATGGTTTGCCTGGGATGGTCCTGATTTTTGTGCCTATTGTCCTGGCATAATTATTAATAGTGCACAATTTCATTCTTAAAATGTCTCGGTTTGGACCACAAATTATATAGTCATCCTACCTAGATTAGTTAACATAACAATCTTCACTTGAGATCAGCTTACACTGTTTTTCATCATATGATATTAACCAGAAAAAAACCAGAAATATTCAGCTGAACAACTAAGCTCTTCTTCCAAGAAACAAATATTAATAATGGTAATAATGATAGCTCTTGTTTATTGAGTTGGAGTGCTTTCCAAGCATTAGCTAATGTAATTCTCATTACAACCCCAGAAGTCAGATGCTACTCATTTCTCTTTTACATTTGGGAGCATTGAGCCTCAAGAGGTTAAGGTAACTTGCCTAAGCCAGGATTTGAACCTAGGTCTCTCTGACTCTTGGGAACAAACATTTAAGCTTTCTACCATGCTGCTTGCAATATAGTGTATTTTACTAATACCCCTAGCACCCTCAACCCACCAAGTGCCTTAGCTGCTTTTAGCAGCCAGTCTTCCTGGCTGAGAAAGCAAAGCCTTTGCAAGTTCCAAGCCATTCTATATGACATGAAGACTTACAGATGAAAATCTTCCAAAATCACTATGACTTCATATGAGCAACATTTTTTTCTTTCCAACAAAGATACTCAGACCCCTGGGTCATTGTGAAAGTCTTTGGAACTCTAAACTTTTTGATATTTACTGAACAAGACCTGCCTAGAGATTATTGAGAAATTGTGATGTTAATTAAACCATGATGTTCCTGTTACCCAGCAAGCAAACGGCTGAGTGATAACAGCGGTTCAGTGTCCTAAAGTCATTTTCAAAGCAAAAGAGGGTCTGAACAAAATAAATGATTTGAATGCAAGACATAAACAACCAAACAGGCCTGCAAACGAGACCAGTAATGAGGCATCTGGGACCTTAATTCTCCTTCTGATGCCTTTCAGGGCGAGCCTTGATGCTTTTCAGATTTTCAAAGAAAAATAAACTGGTGACAAAAGAATAGCAGCTGTGGGCACAATAAGGAAATTAGTTGGAGCAGATTTGTAATTAAGCACTGAAAATGGATCAGTATGATCCCTCCCTGTGTACAAGTACCTTTTGCTTTTTGCCTCTTCTCAAAACCCCATTTTTAACAAAATTAACACACACTTCATCTTCAGTCAAGCATGTCCTGACCTGGGATATTAGCTAAAGACATTTTTTTTTTCTGGAAAAAACAAGACATTAGCTCACAAGAAGCACAGAACCCCATGAAATAAAATAACATTGACTTTGGGTTGATTTTTGTCATTTTATAACTTTGGAAAGACAGAGAGCTTTCTCCTCTCAGAAGATTATATGTTTATGTATAATGAAGGGAGAGTGAAGGATCCTGGGGCATTGTGAGGATAATTAATTTTTATTTCCTAATATAAGATGAAGATGAAAATTTTATGATCTTTATAATTGTCCTGATGTCATTCAACAATCGCATCACAGCCAAATAAAGGTTAGGCTATAAGGATATTATTATATGTTGAAAATGTTTTAGAAAATAGCAGTATTTTTGCATGGAATGAACTTTAGTGTTAAATATATTGATTATGCCTTCTAGGCTAGAGACGCCTCCTCACCCCCAGCCAGATGAACCCTTGCTGCTTAATGTGGCATTTCATGGCTGAGAAGCCCCAGCAGCTCTTAGAGGGAGACAGACCTAGACTCTTCTTGAACTGGAAATTAGTGTGTCTCTCAGAGAAGCTGATTCCTACTTCCTGGTCCACCCTGGAGAGTGGGCCTTTTCTCTCGCTTCTGGTTCCTATCCCCTCTTCCTGTTCTTCCTGTAAATCACTTTGAGCTTAGAGAAATGGAGGCGTGGGTCGACCCAGGTGTCCTGAATCATTAGGCACACTGGCTCCTCTGGGGGCCAACCAGACTCTGAGCTTTGACAGCAGTGAAAGGTGACAAGAAAGTAAATATCCTAGTGCCCCACTTAACCAGAGGTCAGACGTCCCCCAACCTCCGCCTTCTGGAATTCAGCTTGAGAAAGAGGAAGGAAGCAAAACAGGCTCGAAGCAGCGGAAACACCAGTCACAAATCAATGCAGTTTAACTATGTCTGATTGAGTTGTAATTAACACATACTTCTAACAAGCCAATTTGTGTAGTCTCTCAGCCCATAACGAATTAAAAGCAGAAAATTGGAGGGGGCCAACAAAGGAGGTAAGAGAGACTGGTACGGATAACACTGAAGGCAGTAAGAAATGATGGCCAACAGCCTGACATCAAAGGAAGAATCAGAAACAAGCCCCTAGAAAGTGGTTCCAGAATTAGCAAAATCAGCTCTCCACAGCCATATATATCGGGTCAAACACATCTGGAAAGCCCTGAGGGCTCGCTGTGGTACTGAACACCATAGTTCCTTCTCTAAAAGCTGAGACAACGTGTGAGAAGGGGCCAGCTCGTGCAGAGGCCTCGGCCTCTTCCAACTCCCACGGTTCTCCAATCAGAGAATGTTTGAGAATCACCCAGGGAGCTTGCTGCAAGTAACAAACTGGGAGATTCTGACCAAAAACATCTGTATCCTCAGCCCAAGATCCTGCATTTTCACATGGCTCCACCCACTGCGATGCTAACTCACATTCCCTCTTTCTCGAAATCACTGCTAACTCCTTCACCAAACTGGGAAACCGCTTAGGCAGTCACTTAGTACTTGGGGCCCTGATTCTTTTGTAAAATAAAAGGTCAATCATCTCTAAATTCCCTGACAGCCAGACCTGCTTAGAGCGTATTCTAATTTTCCAACAAATGCCCAAGCAGCTGCTGAGTGATTGAGGAAGTGTTCATGAGGATGACTG
Organism: Nomascus leucogenys; assembly: GCF_006542625.1. Taxonomy (NCBI): domain Eukaryota; kingdom Metazoa; phylum Chordata; class Mammalia; order Primates; family Hylobatidae; genus Nomascus; species Nomascus leucogenys. Next base: position 79,541,468 of record NC_044397.1, read on the forward strand.
ACCCCTTTTCTTAAAAAGAAGGCCTAGAAGAGTGTGTTCAGTCCATGTCTCTAACCTTGGAAAATTGCACAAAATCCCATCAGTAAAAATTTGGGGGTGCTCACTCTCAATAGATGTGTTTTTATTTATTTATACTTTATGCATGTGCTATTAAATGAATATATTGTTTATATAATAAAACATACCCCCAAATAAGATAAAGATTAAATTAGATGTTCTAATCTTTTCTTCACATACACCACTTTTAAGACGACTGGAATAAATTTTAGGACAGATTCTATTCAACATCCATTAGAATATGAGCAATTCTAAGGGCACTTTTTGCTTAATTGGTCGTGGTAGTCTCAAGGCCCAGCTCATGGTCCAGGAATATTTTTGAATGAATAAATGTCTTGGGATTTGAAGTGGCTAAGTTTCAGTGATCCAGAATATTCATTTATATGGAATATCTCTTTCTTCTGTGGTAGTCAACAAATACATCGTGACTAAATGTAGAAAATAAAGGGTGAGGTTGGGAAGTATTACTTATATTTGAAGAAACCACCTGTTAGAATTTAGGGAGTATGATCAATATTTATAAAGCTCAGAAAATCTTATCCAGGGCAGGGGGATGACTCATAGTTCATGAAAAGGTAAAACCATCAGCTGTTCCGTAACAGGTATGTATTAAATACCATATGTGTCTATGAAGGGTTTCGTGTGTGTGTTGAAGACATTCTTTAGGAGGTAGCAGGGATTTCCTTTTCCAAGGATATGCTCTGTCAGATGCAATTTATTCAACTGATTTTTTCTGTTTGTTTGGTTTTTTTTTTTTTTTTTGGTTTGGGAAAACCAGGTAATATATTTTAAATGCACTTTAAAAATTAATATATACCACATCCTTCTTTATGCAAAAGAAGTTTAAAATTTAAAACATTTTAAAATTCTCTTGATTATACGAAGGGTAGTTTGTGGCTTATGTCATATGATGAGTGACTTTGCAAAGTCCTGTAGCTGTACATCTTTAGTATTCTGTTTGCCAAAGTGACCAAGGCTCAATTATACTTGTCCTCCCACTAGTCATTGGCATGGCAGTCTCCTTGGTGAGTTGTAAGGATCACACTAGTCATTGCTGGGACTGTGAGAAGGAATTATCTGGGAAAGAAGAGGGTAGACCCGTCTTTGAAGAAATGGAAATGGTAATGGGATTCCTTCTTCACTTAGTCCAGCACTTCTCAAATGTTCTGTTTTTAGGACCTCTTTACATACTTAAAGTTGTTGATGACTTCAGAAAGCTTATGTTTATCTGGGCTATATCTATAAATATTAACTGTATTAGATATTAAAATCGAAAAATTTTCAAAATACAGAATACCCATTCCATCAGCCATCAGAACAATGAAATCTTTGTCATGTAGCCTCTAGAAAACTACACTGTAAATTCATGAGAGAAGAGTGAAAAGGACAAATAACATTTTGGATTATTATGAAAATATTTTAACTGCATAAACCCACAGGAAGGGTCTCAGGAACCCCCAGGTGTTCCTAGACTACACTTTGGGAACCACTGACTTAGTCCGTTCAAGAGGCAAAAACCTGACCCATGTCCATGCCTGGCGGAAAGTGTCAACCAGCTGTAAAAGTGACACCTGGCTAGTGAGGTTGAAGAATTTCATTTGGATGATGTCTGCCTTGGTGACAGCTGGTGGCCCACCAAATTATGATAAAGCACATACCACGATGTGCTGAATGTGGAGGACATGGTATTTGTAAGAGTGACTTTTCACCTCTGGAATTTTTAGAACCAGTGACCTTCCCTTCTTGACATGACTCTTGACACAATGACCAATGTTCCTATGAATTCTTTGCTGTGGCCACCTCTGGAAATCATTAGCTTCTGGGTGTGGCTAAAGGATTCTGAAGAGTAGATGCTCCAGAGCTCAGTTCTCGAGTTTCAATAGCAGGATTCTTTTGAACTGAGATCTTGACATTTCAGCAGGAACCTTCTGCTGTTGTCAGAAACAGGGTAAAATAGGTACTGGTTCCCTTGAGCAAATGTTTAACATTATATTATTTACATTTAGAGTCAATAAACACACAGACACTTGTTGAATGAATAAGTGAAATATGAAGCATGTCATCAATTGAATGTGATTAACTGTGGTCTTGGAAGGACAAATTATTTCTTAGGGCAGAATGGAGAGCCTTCTCCCCTTCTTCCAGTGAGATAAGATGGTGGGGAGGACTCACTCCTCATAGAGACACATTAGTCATGTTGGACATGAGTCAGAGGACTGGGGGCAGAGCTGATTATGGTGTAAAATAAAAACATGGGGCACCTTGTTTAAAAAGCATTAAAGAAGTGTATTAAAGGTAACAAAATAGAAAACTTTTTTCTTTCTTCCATATTTCTTTCTCTCCTCTTGTCATGATGTTATTTATTTGCTATCTGATGTCATTTTTTAGTAAAGAAAAATTAAAGTTTTAAATTATTAGCACAAATCTTCCTGTTTATCTTTATATTGTGCAATGTCAGCTTTAAATGAAAATGTAAGAGCATGTGTGTAGAATCACTGAAAAAACACAATTTGGTTTTCATAGCTTGTACGTGCATAGGTATTTGATTCTTGCCAGACCAGTGAAAACACTGCACAAAACTCCACTGTTTTTATTTCACTTCTTGAAACACGTGTATTCTACCACACTCCGGAAGCAGGTAGCTTCCATAATATGCTCACCTTGTATTCACTTGAAGTCTCACTGAACTCTCACACAAGGTGGGCCCACTAGAATTGCTGTGCTCATGAGGCATCACCAACAATACATATGAATGGGACAGCAAGCAACAGTGGACACATGTACTGTGCATGTCTTCTCTGCTCACATATACGTTCCGTTGTCCCATCAGACTTTGCCTACAAAGCACAAGTTCAAAGATAGAATTATTAAGAATTTCAAGATGGCAACATCTGAGAATTAACCAAGCATGGCACCCACTTGAGCATGAGACCCTATGGCACTGCATGGATCACATGTCCATGAAGCTGACTGTCACCTGGGATCGTGCTACTGTGTTGAGAATGGAGGCTTATCCTGACTGGTGAAGCCATGCTTGGGTTACGGTCTGTGCAACTCTCCAGCAAAGATGGGATATCCAGGGTCCCACAGGAGAACACTCCTCCTGCAGGGCCAGGGAGGCTAGAGAGCAGAAGAGGGAGCCGTAGATGATTAGTTGGAATGCATGAAGAAAATGATTAAATTCTTTTTTCTATTGACTTTCTTACCTCATTCTTTGAAAACTTCTGTGTAGTATGTGTGTGTTTTCAGAATGCACAAAACATATTAACAAAGCACTATAGGCATAAAATTTATAAATATATAAAAATATATTGGTGACTGTGCTCAAAAATGTTTAACTGAAAGGAGTACCTGAAAGACTAATTGGAGGGCCCCACCCTAGAAGACAGCATGAGGAATGGGTCAAGGAGGAAAGTGAAGGAATGAGGCCAGAAGGAGGATCCTTTTGTTTTACTTAGCAATAGCTTCCTGAGAGTTATATGCCATTGAACTCTTCTTACAGCACTATGAAGCAGTCTTATTATTCCCATTTTACAGATGAGAGAAGGGAGACCTGGAGAGTTACATAAGTTGCTGAGGGTCACAGAGCTGATTATGGCCAGGTATGCCTATTGCCCTGATCACCTATAAATTGCAGCAGGCTGGGCACATAAAGAGAATCTGAGCAGAAGTGTCCCCATCAGGCAGAAGCTAATGTTTTCCCTGTTCTACAGATGAGGAAATGAAGCCTCAGAATAAGGTGGTGGTGGTGGCTGGAGCTTCTTGGGGCAGAGGCTGGGCATGTGGTGCATTGCAAAGTCTGGAAGGCAAGTGCCATGGCTGAGATGGTCACCAGCATCCTGTGGAGGGTAGATCTAGTTTCTAAAGGGTTGGAGAGACCCTTCAAATGGGGATGATTGGCCTTAGAAATGGGTAGACAGAATCTTTAGCCACTGGACTGGAAATTACAGCCTCAATTTATTTTACACAGCAAGCTCAAGGGCATGAAGAATCAGTTTATAATGATCTCTGTGGTATTTGCAATATCCCTAAAAGGTAACAAAGCAGCTTCATCTCATATTTATGTCTACACGGAGTTAAGTAGCTGGGACAAGGCCTTCCTGCTTATGATTGAGAGAGATGCTGTTCAACTCCAAATCCCTGCCCTGGCTCTGACACAGGCTGCAAATAAGGCAGCTTCTCATTGTCTTTCCATTTCTTATTTTACCTCATTTGGTTAAGCTCAGCACGAGGAACTTCCGTTTTCTTATCTTGAACATCATGTACTGTTCCAGCCCACAGCCAGCCACCCAGGAAGGAAGCATTTTGTTCCTTTTAGACAGAGGGTCTGGCCAGCCATATGGCCACGTTGTTGAAAGGCTCTGTAAGTAACATTATCTCTGTCCCACTAAAAAAAAGATCTATTAGAGCTTGAGAGTGCACAGCATGTTAGAGTTTAATATTCATCTCTGGTCTGTTTACCTCACAACAAACATGAAAAGAAAAGCTGCAGAGGCAAGGGAGAGGGAGGGTAAGGAGAGGGAGAGAGAGAGCGAGAGAAGGGAGGGAGGGAAGAAAACAAGCATGGGCCTCTTTTCCTATCTATTTTGAGTTTTCCTAAACCCTACTGCAACTTAATAATGTCAGTATGTCAGACCTCAATCTGTCTGTTACAGTTGAGAATCTAAACTATGTTAATTCTTTACAGTAGTCAATTCATTATTCAAATGAGTATTAAATGCTTGCCATTTTTAATATTACGTGAAAGAAGCTTTTATTCTTTCTCCGTTCTTTTTTGACTTTTACAGCTTGGTTAAATATTTTGATGTCTACATAAAACATGTAGACCTAAGAAAGAAGTTCCAGCAAATGCATTGTTTCAGCTAGAAAACATAAAAAGAAATTTGCATGGCAGATTATCTGTCCTGTATTTTTATATTCCTGAGGCAACTGGCTTCTTGGAAACTATGCTTTAAGCTACCTATTGCTTTTGATTTACACTGCAGAGAATTTTGAAAAGTGCTAAATGAAATGGATCAAAAATATTTTAAGTGACTCAAAAATGTGAAGAAATGTAACCTGGAAAAAATGCCTGAATCTGTTCTACTTAAAAAGCTATGTCAAATAGAGGTTTTTGCACTGTTAGTCAAAATGGCCTAGTTAATGAAGTATAGTAGGCAGAAGGAATTAAGCTGTGAATTGGATGGAAAAAATTATACATTTTTTCTTTCTAGTGTAGGAAGCTAACAAATATACATTTAATTCTAGACTATTAGGAGTCATGGTGGGAGTGGAAGGCCCATGGGTGATCTAAAAGAGCACTCGTGCTTATATCATCTTTGGCATGTATATTTGCACACATATGGGGCATTAGTAGGACTGATGAGAAAATACATTATGTTTCAAATAAGAGTTTTACTTTAGAAACTTGATTCTGTGTGACTGGCAAACTGTCTAGTGAGCTCTTCTTCAATCTGTCCAGCTCTCATCCTCTCCCTAGCCTAGAGGTGGATTTATTTCTCATATTGACATAAGACATGCTTGATTGAATTCCTCTATCTCCCTCTCCCTTGCCATCTACCTTGCTCTACTATCTTTGCATCTTATTGGTCTTCCCTGGACAGTCTCTGAGAATGAGGAGAAATGTTCCAGTAATAATAGCTGGTTCTTCCTGAGGGTTTACCCTGAGCTTTTCTATTTACCTTTTCCTAAGCTCTTATACATATTATAGCCCTTCATCTTCCCCATGATCTCATGAGTTTCTATTAATATTCCAATTTAGAGCTGAGAAAACTGAGACACAGAGAAATTAAGCAACTTGCCCAAGGACACAAAGTTTATAAAAGGGTTACTGGGATTTAAACCCAGATAATCTGCTTCCAAAGCATGTGCTTATAACCAGATTTATTACTGCCCCCAACAAAAGGAAAGGCATATATTGGCTGGGAATGAAGACAGGAGTATAATGAAGAGGGTAAAAAGGAGGGGGCCTTTGGGTTCAAATGCTCTGTTTCTTGATCTGGGTGCTGATTTACATGCACCTTGTGGAAAAATCATGGGACTGAATACTTATGCACTTTTATTTATGTGTATTATATTTCAATTATCTTAGGAAAAAGTAAATGAACAAAAATAATTCAGGTATATGTATATGATCAATGATAAGTTGAATGCCCATTGGGCATTCAATAATAATCTTCTTGCTGAAAGAAGATCGATGGAACTGGGCTCACACAGAGGTGGCCTTGTGGGGAAGTTGAAAACATACACCTGGGGTCCAGAATGGGTGTAAGTCTAGGCCCTGCCACTAGTTAATTTTGAAGAAAATAAGTTGATCTCTGTCCATGTCTCAGTTTACTCACCTGTATAACGGGATAGTTTAGTCCTACTTTACATAAAGATTTAGAAGTGAAGTGAAGACAGTCTCCTCTTGTTCGATGCCAGGGGAGCCTTGGTAATTAGAGTGTAGCAGCTGGTGCAGGGAAGGGAACATTGGGCTAGTAACTGTGATCATTTTTCCTAAATAAATAAAGTGTAGGCATTTAAAAGCCATTTTGATGGCAGGATCAAGGTGTGTTTTTTTCTCCAGGTAAAGGCTTTTTCTCTCAAAACAAATTGTATGACCAGATGCGAGGTTAGCCAGCTGACACTAATAAATCCACTGCGTTCACAAGTTCAGAAGGTGCAGACATTAGAAAGAGTACATTTCCTCCTACTCTTCCTTGTAAATCTTGTGTTCCATAAGTAAAATGCAGAAGCAAAAATGAATAAGCCTATGCAATTCCCTAGAGTTTATGACAGAGGCCAAATTCCAGGAAGAAGCAAACCAGTTAAGTTAAATTTCTTGGATTAGATAAGACTGGTTACTGTGTCTATGCATTGGCTTGATGTGTTGTAAACCTGTGAAATCTGAAATCTTTGTTCTCTTTTTTTGCATCCTCCATCACACCGAGCTGGCCCACAAGCATTTATAGGTTACCTACTGTGTGTATTCCTTTTCTGTGCCCTTCCATGCCTGATATCCTGCCCTTGGTCACAAAGACCCATTCTAATTGTGCCAGTGGTGAGTCTGCTTGCCACAATTCTGTCAAACCAGATAAATTTAACATGTCAGGTGACATGTGGAAGAAAAGGCTTTCTGATTTATTAGAGAACTCTTTATGGATAAGAGTTATTTCTCTTGGCCTGATACCTGCTCTCAGAGGCTTGATCACATTTCAAGGCACTGTAGCCACTTCCTTAAATATTCTGGGTTCTCAGATGTTTGAGTGCATGTGTCTCTCTGTGTGTACACATCTGAATATGACTGGAGACCTGGAATGAGGTTGTTGCAAAGTAAGAAAGCAGGGGAAAAGTTAATCCCTACTGTTCTCACTTCAATGACTTTGAGCTTCACTGTTGCTATCTCAGTTGGGGAAGAATTTAGGGTCACATTGCAATTTAAAAAAACTCTTAGTGTAGACAAGTTTGAAAACATCTTACTATTATTTGGGGAGGTGTATAGGAAGCTCTAATTTTTACCTGTTTGTGTTTTCAAATAGGATGCTATTGTATCTTTTTTCCCCTGATGTAGTTATTATTCTTTCTTTAAGAAAAAAAAAGACCTACTGGCATAGGAAGGTCAAATTTGGGGTGATCATTCTCCCTCTAGCTTTTCAGATGTCACAACCAGATGAAGTATAATTTAGGAAGCATGGAGCTGGGTGATGGGTCTTGCAGAGCTTCCTGTCTGTTGAACCTGGAGGAAAGTTTATCCCCAGCAAGGTAATTTATGACACAAGAGTAGCTCAGCTCCCTGCAGGCAGCACAACCTAAGTTCTCCAAGAACTCCTGGTTTATTGGAGAGAACTGTAAGTCTGGAGCCAGGATAAGTTATGGCTTTCCAGTGGCTTTCTCCTTTCTCCTTTTCCTTGTTGTGATATTTATTATTTGTGGATGGGGATGAGAGGGTTCACACTGCCAACTTTTGAACCCTCTCTAAATTCATGGCTCTGAGTTTTGAACCGTCCCTGAACCTTCCTGTATTTGAGTTTCTATTCTCTTAGCATTCTGCAGCTTCCTGTTTTGAATTGAGAAAGGCTTATTTTAAAAGGTGGAAACAATTCCTTAAACATTAAATAGCATTTTTTTAAGTGCAACATATTTTGATGAGCCAAGTGTAAATGAATTGGAAACATATGCTCCAAATTTCTCCAGTTTATGCAGCGAGTTCATGGCTGAATTATTGTTAGGTTTCACTGGATTCAAAGTTGATAAAAAAATGATAGGACAAAGGATGGACAGGCACAGGCACATTCATTCTTCTTTTTTTTTTTTTCTACTGCTTTGTTCCTTCGTTCATGTAAAATGGGCTTTGGTTGAGTTCTAAAAGCTGGAGAGAAGAGGAGGGCTCAGGAGACATTTATAAGTTGGGTTTTGCCAACTAAAAACTCTGTATTAGGAAATAGGGCATTTTGGCTAAAGATTTAAATTCTTGATGTAATGGCTGTAACCTTAGGAGGTAGAAATAACTTTGAAATCTGGGCTTCCTACCTCTCCACTGCCTTGGAGCCTGTCTCATCCCCTTCACACCCGGAGCTCATTTGCTGCTTCCTCCCCAAGCTTCAAGTACTGTCCTTAAGAACCCTGAAAGGTTATTTGGATCTAGAGCTTTCTATGGCCAATTGCCTTAAATATGTCTTTTTGAAAGTAGGCCCTGTGGGTGTTAGAGACAACTCTGCAAAGGTGGCCTAGGAGGAAGCAGAGAAAATCCTCCTCCACAATCCTGCTCTTCTGTGCTCGCCATGCAATGGGTGCCCAAAGCTGCTTCAACCTCAGGAGACCTGTGTGGGAGCACTTCAGGCTTTTAAGGGTCAGAGTGCATGGTACGTGGCTTAAGAGAGGCTCACAGAGTGACAGTCAGGATTGTGTGGCTGGGAGGGAGTAACCATGAGGCCACAAACCGGACTGAGTCAGAGAAGAAATGTTTACTCTTCCTGCTAACATCCTCTAAGACATACTTGGGAAAAAGACTTGCCATTTTTCTGGCTTTGCCCATTTTCCCACCTGAAAAATGATGGGCTCATGATTACCACCCACCTGGTGAGGTGGACGCTGGGGGAATGTGGGAAATTCTGCAGGGAGCTTAGGAATCCCTGGTTTCCAGTTTAGCATCTCTATAAAGCACTAAGCGCCAGTAAAATGCACTTGTAGCATGAGCCAGACGCTATGGGGGAAGCAGGTATATTTTGCATGCAGTGAGCCACCAGCTCAAAATCTGCCTTCTTCTCATTTGTAGAGAGGAAAACACAGTTGTTAAAAGTTACTTTGTGATGACAGAAATGTGCTGAAAAGAAACTGCCAAGAAAACCTCTTTGCCCAGCCCTGGCCCTGGTGTCTCGTGGCCAACTGGGATTATCTAAAGTGGGTGTCCTTAGAGAGGGCAGGCATTCTCTTCCACCACAGACTGTTGAAACCTCCCCATTCAACTGTTTTAAAAGCTGCAGAGAATTAAAAATAGAAGGTTTTCAGAGGGAGGAGAGGACCCTTTGGGGGCACTTTATTTGCTTTGGTTTCTATCTCCCTCCCTGGAATGCAGTAAAAACTTGGAGAAGTCAGCACGCAGAGGTAGCCTTGCAGAGAAACGAAACCCCCTCATGCCACAGTGAAGGCTGAGGGGCTCTTTCTGGGCTCTGGTTTTATAATCATTTCTGTTTATAGTAGGAAAGAAATAACCCCCTTCTTGAATTCAGCACATGGAGCCCTTTCTTCACTGCCCCTCTCCTTATACAAACATCATAGGGCCTACTCCTTCAATGGGTTATTATTGAGCAGCTAATGTTAAATACAGGCAGATGCTGCCCGTTGAATGGGAAGCCTGTGTCGCTCAGGTGGTGAAAGTACCATTCATGCAGAGGAGATGGTGATTGCACATGGTGGCCACCAGAGTCTAGATAGTTGGCTGGATGGGTGGGGAGCAGGATGGCTTCCATGCTTTTTTGAAAGTTCACTAGAGGGTGTGAGGGTGGGGGAGGAGAGGACCCAAAGGCGGTCTGGAGGCCACTGGTCCCTGGAGCACTGAGTTTAGCTGATATCCTGAGGAAATGGGAAGGGAGGATATGATTGGGGTCTGAGAGCCAGCGTTTGGCTAGTTCTTTCTCTTCTCTGTTGTCTGTCTTTCTGTCTTTTGCTCTCTCGGTCTCTTTTCCTCTCACACACACACGGCCTATATTCTCCTTGTTCAGATTATATGAAACACCAGAACCATGACAAGAAAGGAAGAATTCCAAGTGTTACTGTATTGCTTTGTGAAATAATTTTTTATTAGGGATCCCAGTGGGCCATCTACCCCTGGAACTTGAATCCCATTCTCAGAAACCTCTGTGGGGAGAAGGCACAATAAAGAGGAGTAAATAAATACAGAGATGAGGGAACCCTCCAGGAGCCATCCCTGCCCTGGCTCACACAGGTAAGCTGGGCTTCCTCCTACCGCCTTCCTCCTCAGCACCTGCCTGGCACTGATGACGTGGTGCCGTGGCATTGCAGGATGCTGTGGGGCTGTGCCCTGGGGAAGGGGGCTCTCTCCCTTCAGAGGTGGAGCTTTGAGCTGGATCCTCTGGTGACTAGTTGCAGTGGAAGAGGCTTTATGAGAAGCATTCTACCTTTCTTTACCCCACAAGAGTGATTTGAAAATGAAAAAGTTAATGTTTTTGATGCACGCTGTCACACTCAGGTGACAGGCACAGCAACATTACCTTTATTGTTATGGTTACTGCCATGTCCCTGTGTCTTCATTTTTCCCTCTGACATCACAGGGTAAGTATGGTTTCCTTTGGAAAAGACACTGGTACAGACTGCTAATGAGGACATCCATGAGGCCACACTGACAGGCATTTCAGCCACAGGCCATCCTCGTTCTATCACACTTCATTTCATTGCACTTTGCAGATACTGCATTTTTTCACAAATTGGAGATTTGTGGCAACCCTGTGTCCAGCAACTCGGTTGGTGCCATTTTTCCAACAGCATATGCTCACTAGTGTCTGTGTGTCACATTTTGGTAACTCTCACAATATTTCAAACTTTTACGTGATTATTGTATCTGTTTTGGTGATCCGTGATCTTTGATGTCATTATTATCATTGCTTTGAATCATCATGAATTGTGCCCATATAAGATGGTGAACTTCATTGATAAATTCTGTTCTGACTACCCCACTGCCAGCCATTCTGATTGACCCTTCCCCGACTCTCTCCCTCTTCTCAGGCCTCCCTGTTCCCTGAGACACAAAAATATTGAAATTAGGCTAATGAATAACCCTACATTAGCCTCTAAGTGTTCAAGTGAAAGGAAGAGTCACATGTCTCTTTATCAAAAGCTAGAAATGCTTAGGCTTAGTGAGGAAGGCATGCTTAAAGCTGAGATAGGCTGAAAGCTTGGCCTCCCACATCACTCAACCAAGTTGTGAATGCGAAGAAACAGCTCTTGAAGGAAATTAAAAGTGCTACTCCAGTGAACACATGAATGAAAATAAAGTGAAACAGCCTTATTGCTGATAGGGAGAATGTTTGAGTGGTCTGGATAGAAGATCAAACCAGCCACCACATTCCCTTGAACCAAAACCTGATCCAGAGCAAGGCTGTCACTCTTTTCAATTCTATGAAGGCCAAGAGAGGTGAGGGGAACTACAGAAGAAAAGACTGAAGCTAACAGAGACTGGTTCATGAGGTTTAAGATGAGAAGGTGTCTTCGTAACGTAAAAATGCAAGGTGAGCTAGCAAGTGCTGATTCAGGAGCTATAGTAAGTTATCCAGTTCTAGCTAAGATCATTGATGAAGGAGCCTACACCAAACAGATTTTCAGTGTAGATGAAACAGCTTTCTCTTGGAAGAAGATGCCACCTAGCACTTTGAAAGCTAGAGAGATGAAGCCAATGCCTGGCTTCAAAATTTCAAGGAACAGGCTAACTCTCTTGTTAGAGGCTAATGCAACTGGTGACTTGAAATTGAAGCCAATGCTCATTTACCATTCTGAAAATCCCAAGGCCCTTAAGAATTATGCTAAATCTAGTCTGCCTGGGCTCAGTAAATAAAACAACAAAGCCTGGATGACAGCGCATCTGTCTACAGCATGGGTTTACTGAATATTTTAAGCTCACTGTCGAGACCTACTGCTCAGCAAGATGCCTTTCAAAATATTACTGCTCATTGATAATGCATCTGGTCAGCCAAGAGCTCTGATAGAGATGCACAAGATTAGTGCTGTTTTCATGCCTGCTAGTACCACATCCATTCTGCAACCCATGGATCAAGAAGCAATTTCATCTTTCAAGCCTTATCTAGGAAAAACATTTCATAAGGCTATAACTGCAATAGAAAGTGATTCCTCTGAGGGACTGGGGCAAAGTAAATTAAAAACTGTATGGAAAGGATTCACCATTCAGAGGCCATTAAGAGCATTCATGAGTCATAGGAAGAGGTCAAAATATCAACTGTAATGGGGGTTTGAAAGAAGTTGATTCCAACTCTTATAGATGACTTTGGGTGGTTCAAGACTTCCGTGGAGGTAGTCACTGCTGATGTGGTAGAAATAGCAAGAGAACTAGAATTAGAAGTGTACCCTGAAGATGTGAGTGACTTGCTGCAATCTCATGATCAAACTTGAATTGATGAGGAGTTGCTTCTTATGGACGAGCAAAGGAAGTGGCTTCTACTCCTGGTGAAGATGCTGTGAACATTGTTGAAATGACAACAAATAATTTAGAATATTACATAAGCTTAGTTGATAAAGCAGTGGCAGGGTTTGAGAGGACTGACTCCAATTGTGAAAGAAGTTCTACTGTGGGTAAACTGCTATCAAACAGCATCACATGCTACAGAGAAATCTCTTGTGAAAGGAAGAGTTCATCGATGTGGCAAACTTCATTGTTGTGTTATTTTAAGAAATTGTCACAGCCACCCCAACCTTTAGCAACCACCACCCTGATCTGTCACAGCCATCAACACTGAAGCAAGGACCTCCACGACTTATTGCAGGCTCAAACGATCGTTAGCATTTTTATCAATAAGGTGTTTTTAATGAAGGTATGCACATTCTTTTTTAGACATATCCATTTAATAAACTACAGTATAGTATAAACAAAACTTCCGTATGCTGTGGGAAACCAGAACATTTTTGTGTGACTCAGTTCATTGCAGTGACTGGAATTGAACCTGAAATATCTCCGAGGTATGCCTGTATAATTTCCTCGGGCATTGATCATGCTTCATTTTAAAAGGAGGCTATCTGAGAACGTGGCCATCTTGAAAATAAGATAGGGACCAACCTAAAATGTTTTAATTAATATTCCAAACCCTGCAAAGCTTAGCTAGCTTGCCAAAGTTTGATTTCTGTAGACCTGTGCTGTTCAGTAGCCACTGGCCACATGTGGCCAGTAAGGCATATGAACTGTGGCTAGTCTGAATTCAGATGTGCTGTAAGTGTAAAACATCCACTGGCTTTTGAAGACACAGAATGTAAAAAAGAATGTAAAATATCTCATTGATATTTTTTCTCATTGATTATATGTTGAGATAATACTTTGCGTTTAGTTATTTACATATTTTATTAAACTTAACAATTAAATTAACAATTTCTATGTGTTTTAAAATGTGGCTGCTAGAAAATGTAAAATTTATCTATGTGGCTGCATTTGTAGCTTGCATTATATTTCTACCGGACAGCACTGGTATTATAGCCTTTATTAATAGACAGTGGGAGTATTGCTATCTGGAATTCAGTATTTCCTCCCCAATTCACAACATCAAGGATGTGATTGGCCTTAATAGACTCTGCTGTTGTATATATTGCCAGGGAAAATTATGAAGTACTTTGAAATAGATAAAAGAAAAGTGTCCTGTTTAATTAGATGGGTTTTATTGGGGTTACTTCCATGTTTTATTGTTCTTGAGCTATTTTATAGTTTTGCAAGTTGTAGAAACTGGTAATAAGGAAAATAATTCTTATCTATAGATGTCGAATTTATTATACCTGGTTGAATGTAATTGATCATTGCCTGCAGATCCTTTTGCATCTTGTTGTAAATTATTTCTGACATTCCTTATTGCCCATATATGTGTGGATTGTTGAATTCTTCTTTGATCTGATTATAACATCTTATTTATCCTTTATTAATTAATGAGCTGAAAAAAACTTGGAAACAAAGTCATTTTATCTTTTTATAAGCGTCACAATTTTACCTTTTTCCGACGAGATTGGGTGTGTTTGGAGTAGTATGGCTGTAGACAATATTACCTTTTCCAAACAACATTACAGCATGTAGGAATTTATGGTGGTCAAGATTAGCTGACCTGTTCTTCCTTCCTCCCTCCAACTGCTAGCCGTGCCTCTGGGTTGTTATTCAGCTACTTCTGGCACTGCGAGATGGAATATAGAGTGCATATTTCTATAGAAAGTATTTTATCTGATGGTTGTTTGCTGCTTAAACATTATTCATATATAAGGCAAGCTAAACTGTGAGTTGTTTTGAATTTTGTGAGTCAACCAGAGAATCCTCCTATCCAGTGGAATATTTGATTCTAAGAAAAAATGTTCTTCATTTCAAATTATGAAAGAGAAACAGCATATTACTCCTTTGTAAGGCATATACTGTGGATATTGCTCAGGCACCCAGCTGCATAAAGTCCCCAGAGTTTAATGGTAACAGGTGTCTAAAAGAAAGAGAGTTGTTCCTGCTTTTTGTTCTTGTGGTGTTGTTTGTTTGTTTTGCTTCATAAACATTAAAAAAAAAGTCTCATTCTTATTTAACCTTGTCTTTTTCCAATAAGAGCTGGCTTCCTTCAAAGCAAGGTAAGATGAGATGAGCCAGTCACATCAGTATGTATTTAACGATTCCATTCATTCCTGTAAATAGAATTGATTTCAGCAAACATGAGAAAATTAAAAGTATAGAATTGGCAATTTCACATACTGTCCTTTTTTAAAAGTTTGGAAATATTGCACTTAGTATGTATATGTTTGATTTCTTTTCCTCATTAAAAAAAGTTGGCTTTTTTAGTAGAAATATTATTACATTTTGTGAGTATTGGCCTCCAGCATTTAAGTTTTTACAGAACACGAGGACATTTACTGGTCTTTCGTAGCAGGGAAGTATGATTTTTATACATCTGTAATTCTGAAAATGAAACATTCACTCTACTAATGCAGAAGAGTCCGCTTATGAATCATATGTTTTATGGACTTTTTTTAAATATAAAGCAACCATCTTGGCAACTCCATTTAAAGTATACTTATACAATATTATCACCATATAATCTGCCCATATATAATTATTTTCTTTCTTGTTTCTTTGAGAAGTAACATGAGGCTTTATGGCGTGAGTAAAGCCCTTGACTGAGGTATTTTTAATACCATAATTTACCTGGAGATATGATAAAGAAAACCAAAACATATGCCTTTTATAATTTTCAGTCGTTTGAAGTTAATTTTTGACATCTAACTTGGCTATAGCTGCTTTTGATTTTTTATACAAAGAAATGTTTTTAAAATTGTTAACAAAGAAGAATATGAATTTATGCAACTATTTATTTCAGAATAAAATAACATCTTTTTCATAAGTCGATTTAATTAAATGAAAACCTTTGGTAAAATTTGAAAGATCTTTATGTGCTTTTGATGTATCTTATAAAAAGAAGTATTGGTAGCACTTAATTCTCAATGAAACGAGGAAAACAACTGACACATTAAGTCTTCTGTCATTATTCAAAAATAATAGAGTACTGTATTTAAAAAATAAAACCAGGTTTTTATTTGTATAGAAAATTTATTTCTTATAAAAGAGCTTTACTCCTCACCCATTTTCCACAAAAAGAAATTACTATATTCTTTAGCTCTTTCTTTAGCTAGGATTTCTTTAATTAGGATTTTCCTCTCACATTGATTTTACTTGTTTCATTGCTAAGAAAGTGATGACTGATAGTTAAATAAACAGATACAGAGATGTAGATTCTTTCTGGAAAGGAAAGAATTGGGGAATCTTTTCCAGAAAATAGTTTTACTTTTTATTAACTTTATGGCATTTAAAAAATTAATAAAAGGATGATGTCTTTGTCCTTGGCTGACCATTAAGGGCCAAAAAGGTTTAGAAAAAAGGTTACTATTTATTACATATGACTATACTACTCATCGATACTATTGACCATATAAATCATATCACATACTATTTATGACATATGGCTTCATATAAAGGAGAGTCTCCGTTGTTAACATGATCATTATTTATGTGAAAAATAGCTAAGAAAGGGATACATTCAGGAGGCATGGAGTACTTCAGCTATTTTTAATAGCTGAAGTAAATGGGGTTCAGGCAATTCATAAAATGCCTGAATTGGTAGGCAATGTTTTATATTTGCTTTTTGCTTGGAAGAGGAATCTTCATCAGAGTTTCAAAAGTATCCTTGCCCATCTCCCTTAGAAAAAGTTCAGAACTACTTAGCTAGCAGGATTGCTAAACTTGCTGCTTGTCCCTTTAACATATAGATGAAAGTGAACATTTTAAAAAACATCTTACTGTTTTGTCCATAGGATGGCCAGTGCAATCCAAAGACTATACTTTCCATAGAGACTTTTGGCAGTGTAGATAAACTGAAGAAGGCACAGTGCTTTAGCATGCCATCTCTTCTCAAAATCTAAGGCCACGTTTCTTTTGAACACCATGCTGTCTTGCCTCCTGGCCCCCAGTCTTTTCACTCTTTTCCCTCTGAATTAGCTAAAGAAAATTCATGGCACTTCTGGCTTCTAGAGGGATGGATAATTCCAACTCCATAGATAAAAATGCAGTAATGGGATCCATTTAAGAACGCAATCAATGTATGTTCCTATGATGGGTCTGTGTTAGGAATATATTATTAAAGGAGTATTGTGCTATCGATAAGGGGTTTTATTAATTTACAAACTCAGAACTCCAGTATTTCTATCAATAACCATGAGTAAGAAAGTGATAAATCACTTACAATCAACCCTGATGGAGACAATGTTATCAAAGTCTATTTTGCCATGCATAAAATTTATCCATGCTTGACTTTAATTTCTGTTCTTAAAAGCTTTCCCTATATCCTAAAATAAAGGCATGGTTTTATTTGCAAGTGAACAGAAATTGTAGGAAATTGCAAAGCAACCTCTGAATAATGAACATCTTGCCAGGAAAATGTATCTGATCTCTGAGGAAAGGTGTTGGAAGAGATAGGAGACGGCAGGAGGATTGTCTCAAACACAAGTTTGAGTTCTTTTGACAACAATGTCTCCCTGTTTATGAAATATAGAGAATTCTGCTCAAGAAGTGAGAAAGTTTTGGAGACATAATCAGAAAGAGAGAAATGCAGACAAAGAAGTTGTTGAAACTAGCTCACTTCTCATCATGCTGTTTTCAGAATTTTTCTCTTCATCTCGCACTAAAAACAACCCTGTGCAAAAGACAAACCTTTTCCAGATGTTTTGGTGAATTCACTTTTAGTCTCCATGGACAATAATAACCAGTTTTTAAGGCTTTACAGTTTAAAAAGCATGCACTTTTAATATTTACAATAATAACTTTTTTAATGTTTACAAGAATCTCTTAAAATTGCTGTTGTTTTTATTTACTATTATCATACTGACTTTTTCAAATAAGACAACTGAAATTCGGACTCTTTTTAATCATCCAAGTAGTAAGCAGTGGAAGAGGTACTTGAAAATACAAATTATTAAACTCCAAATTCTCTGCCTTTCTTCCTCCTTTTGGATGACAATAGGGTAAAATGAGACAAGCAAGTTTTAATAAATAAATGTTTATTTGCTTTTTTTGAGTAAGAGCTTGGAGAAATCTAATATGTCATTTTGTGTATTCTTAAAAATCCCTTGCTTGAAAAATCTAATGACTTTTATGCCTATGGATTTATATATTATTTGCACCATTTTGAAATATTTAGAAAAGGAGAGAATATAATTATTTGCCGTGAAAATAAACTAACACCATCAGGCCAGGAGTCGATGCCAACCAAAGCATCCTATTGTCCCATACGCTGTTGCTGGCATTGATGAAAGTTGAGGATTGGAAGAAGTGGAATCAGCCAGCCTCATGTAGATTTTAGCTGGAATCTGTGCTGTTCCTCCAGGGTGCACCAGGGGCCTTCCTCCTCCCCTCACTTTCTTTCATTCCCCACTCAGTAGCTTCAGAGGTTGACAAGAATTCGGCTCAGGCAGGCAAATGTCGGTTTATAACATGAACACTGACCATTTCTATCTTACAATTGAGAGAGGGGAAGCAAAGAGAGGTTGCCAGACATCTACAGTAAATCAAAAGAGGATGTCGGGATCTTTCCATGATGCCAAGTGCTTGCTACCGACGGCTTTTTCTCCTGAAGTAACTTTTAGCTAAATTTATAGATTTTCAGAGGAAAGAATCCCTGTGGCCATGTTTTCCCCCAAAGATCAGGCTCCCTTTCCACCTCAGAATGGCTTCTCACAAATACAGTAGTTTTTCAACAACAGATGGGTCTAAGTTGAAAGAGACCTTGTCATTTGTCCAGTGGCATGAGGACTTCTTCAAATGCACATGTGGTTCTGATGGTCACGGAGGGACCACACGACTTTGATGCACTTCCTCTTTAATGGGCCAGCTCTTCATCAGCCCTGATGTTCAGGCGCCCATGTTTAAGATGCAGGCCTCCGGTAAGACCAGCATGAGTGCCACAGAGCTTTGTGGAGACTCGCCAATATAACAGGCCAGCATTTGGGAGAGGGTAGCGATTATGTGATTTCAATTTCATACCATCTGTCCCCACATTTCTTTCACTACCAGGCTGGCCACTGGCTTTGGAGGACAGTCAAAATCCACGGCTCTGGAATACTCTGTATGGAGTTCAAAGGAACAGGCATCCCTGTGAACTCCAAGGCTGGTTGTTGCCATGGGGAAGTGGACCAAGATCGCTGGCTTCCAGCAAGATATGTACTTGAAAGTCCTAATGAAAGCGTGTTAAGCCCTCCGAAGCTGGCTATGTGTCTAGAGCTTGGCCAAGAGATGTCAGATAGCTCCACGGGCAAGAGAGAACATAAGCAACTGAGGAAAAGGGAGGAAGAGACACGCTGACGTTCTTCTCAACAGGAACATAGTTTCTTCTTGGGAGTCCATCAGCCTCATCGTTTATTATCAGACTGTAACCACCCTTCATCCTCTTTCTCCAGCAGGATCTCATCATTCCAATAAGAACCTAAATCATAAAGCAAAAACAAGAATAATATGGCTTTTTTTTTTTTTGCTAGAAGGTCAGAGTTTCTTCTTTTTTTTTTTTTTAAATGTTGGCTCATTTTATACAGGCTCTTGAATGACTATTTTCTTTTCTCCTAGGCAATCTGGATTAATTGGTACAGTAAAGGTCTGGAAGCCCTAAAACGTTGAGTCAATTCCTAACTCCGACACAAAGAAGCTAAACAACCTGCAAGAGAATATGTAAAAATACCAACCACAATTTTCCTATCTGCAAAATAGAGTAGGGGTGCCACTGGGCAGCATTTTAAAAACCTTGTGTTCCTTATGCTAATTATTCACCCTTTGGCATTCCAGATCATGCCTCTGGATATCAGTAGCTTGATTGCCAATGGGATGATGATACTGGTTTCACTTTTAAATATGGGTTTCAAAAGTATCAGTTTTCACAGTAGTCAGAGAAACAGAATATTGGATGTGGGAAAAAAAACCTCAGGCGGAAATCCAGATGTCAATTTCTCTCATTTCACAATGAGGAAGCAGAGGCCCAGAGTGGTGAGTGACCTGTCCAAGGCCACAGTCAGAGTTAGAGCTGTGCCAGGCCCAGGACGCGGGGCTTTCCTTTTGATCAACATCACGTTTCCTAAACTGGCTTGCCTTTTATATGCCTGCTTTCCATGATGATTTCTGGGGAAAGGATTTCTCATGACATGGATTTTTCATGGCTCTAGATGGGTGATTTGGGGCAACGTAGAAGGGCGCCTTTTGATCTAGCTGCTTCCGCATCAAGTACAACGCTCCTTCCTCGATGGCAGAATGGCCGGCCTCTCCTATCAGTCGCTGAAGTCTTAGAAGACATGAAAATAAACAAAGCCTGACAACTCCGTTCCCTGTGTTATGACCTGTTCACCTCTCCTGCCACTTCCAACTTCACTTCTCCCTGAGTAGCCCCCATGTTATTTAAGTCAGCAGGGCTTTCAGAAGTCCGGCAGTGCCGAGGCTGCCAGAAGGAACACTTGCGTGGCAGGCGCATGTGGGTCTGAGCTCTTTAAACTCTGGGTCATGACTGGCATAGAAGGGGCTCCTGCTGCTCTTCAAATCGCTCTTGGCCTTGAAACTTCCTTCCAGTGGTTCCCTCCCTTATATTTAACCACTTGATGCCCTGGAATCACCGAGGGTCTCACTCTGATAAATATTATTTTTTGAAGCACTCAGGAGTCTACTTTATTCTGGAATGTTCCAATAGGCAGCTTTAACAAAAATATGGGTGACTTCTTGAAAAAAGTGTAAGCCCAACTTAAAGTTGACTGTGAATGACAATAGGAATCTGACCTCCAATTCATTAAAAAATACTCATATGTTCGCAGAAGGTTGTTTCATAATAGCTGCAAATTGGAAGTGACCCAAATGAATGTCTATCAGTGGATGCCTGGGTGAACAAAATATGGTATATCTACACAATGGAATATTAACTTACAATGAAAAAAAGTATTGCTACATGCTACGTGAACACATCTCAAAGTTACACAAAATAAAAAGATCAGATCACATATTGTATGATTCCATGTATATAAAATGTCCAGAAAAAGCAAATCTGTAGCAACAGAAAAATTAGTGACTGCCATGGGCCAGAGGTGGGAAGAGGGAATAACTACAAATGGGCATGAGGTTTATTTTGGGGGTGATGGAATTGCTCTAAAATTAGATTGCAGTGATGGTTGCACAACTCCGAATATTTATGAAAAAAATCATTGAGTTTTGACTTCAAAAGAGTGAGTTTCATGGTATGTAAATAGTACCTCCACAAAGCTGTGCAAATGAACAACCATGCAGCAGAGGCACCAGCTCCTAGCAGGAAGGAGATCTTCGGAGTAGAGGGATGTCTGGTGTGTTTGGACCAACAGACGAATTCAGCCACACAGTTTCCCTCACCCTGACTGCTCCTCATGAAGGGCGACCTTCAAGTCCAGGCAGGAGCCCTTGACATGATGCAACGATTTATTAAATAGACAGGCTGCCCTTACGAGGTGAAGTCTGACAAAGCCTCAGTTCAGGGACATCTGCATTCAAAGTGAAAAACCGATGGCAGCCGCAACGATTTAGATCTGCAATTAAGACATTTAAAGTGTTTAGGGCTGACAAGGAGTTAAAGTAAACGTTGATTCAGTTGTAAAGTCTTTAAAGATTTAGGCTTGCAAAAGGGCCTTGCACAACTGTAGGATTTTATTTATTTATGCATTGTTATTGACTTTAAAATATTCTTTTTTCTCCCCTCAGAGCACTTTTCCAACCAGCAGTGGGGCCCTTAGCAGGGGAGACTGGAAACAGGTTTGAATAATGCATTCAAGATAATTTTCAAAAAATCACCATTTAACGAGTACCATATTCCCTCCAATTTTCCCTTACATATGATTCACCATTTTGAAAATACTGATGTATAAAGAATGCATTGAATGTGGCAAAAGTTGAAGATAGCCCCTGTGGATAAGACCTAATGGACACCATCCTGAAATAATACATACAGCTCAACCCCCAGACATGTGTCTTTAATTTAAAATAATTCAGCAATCATGTTCAACCAGAAACTGATTACACAAAATGGGACTTTTTAACTCCCAGTCTTGGATCAAATTTTGAGGCTACAAAAAAGCAGGGCGTGGCAAAGATAATATGTGCCATGTTTATATATTCCAGATATGGTGATTAAATGATCCACACATGGGCTGGGCGGGGTGGCTCATGCCTGTAATCTCAGCACTTTGGGAGGCTGAGGCAGTTGGATCACCTGAGGTCAGAAGTTCGAGACCAGCCTGACCAACATGGAGAAACCCCGTCTCTACTAAAAATACAAAATTAGCTGGGCATGGTGGTGCATGCCTGTAATCCCAGCTACTCAGGGGGCTGAGGCAGGAGAATCACTTGAACCCAGGAGGTGGAGGTTGTGGTGAGTCGAGATTGTGCCATTGCACTCCAGCCTGGGCAACAAGAGCAAAACTCAGTCTCAAAACAAACAAACAAACAAAAAAACAAAGATCCACACACAAATTTAACTGTTTCTTTGAGCTTATCAAGGCACCTAGTGCCATTTTCCACCTGTAAATATTTACCTTCCTTTAAGAGAACTTGAGTGAAAGTCCTGACTGGGATGCAAAAGAAAAATTGCTGAACATAAATTAAGTCTCTGTCAGAATATTATGGCGTTCAAACCACTGAACTATAATCTTATTCCCTGCTTTCTCAGAGGCTCAGGAGGGAAGGAGGCTGAACAGAGTTAGCTCTCTTGGGATGGCACAGGGGACCCAGTACAGGGCCCAGATATCCACTGTGGTTCTTGCAAGTGCTTGGCTTCCCTTTGATCTTTTGTTTTGTTGCTGGCTGCTGCCTTCTCTTCTCACCTGTGATGACGTGGGTCCCCTTCCATACAGGAAGTAGAGCCCCTGCCTGTATTGTGATTTCTGAGATGTGAGGAGGTCTCCAATCCTTCTTCTTGATAGGATCCCCAATACTTGAAGTGCCGACATTATTAAGTACTTATTTCTTCAAATCCTTGTGATCAGAAGTAGTGGATATAGTGTTTGGTGAATACCAAGCAACAGTCTCTAGGGATAAGATTCCAGATAAAACACAAAACACCCAGTTCAATTTGAGTTTCAAATAAATTACAAACATTGAGTGCATCACTAGAAGAAGAATGATGAGTCAGTTAATTTTACTCAACAAATGTTATAAAAGCTCGCCCCCCAAGATGGGATGCTCTAAAAATTAGGCACCATAAACCTGGACATACTAGAAATAAAGCTTTGTGTTGGTATGCTTTGTTTTAAAATAAATGGACGTATTTAGAATGGATGGTTTTCTTTTCATGTTGATAATGTTTCTGCTTTTCCTTTTGTTCCTTTTGTTTACAGATCCTTTATGCATTGAAAGAAGAAAGTAGAACCGTTTCTGGGTCCCAGCTCTGGGAAGAGCTCCTGTTGCTGTGGATTCTGACTTCTGGGTCTTGGCGCAGGGTGTGGCCAGCAAGCTAAGCTGTCCTGAGGGTGTGCTGGGCCAGGGGCTGAAGACAGTGTTGGAGCATCCACAGACTGGTTTGTCTCAAGAAGCATGTTACTAAATATGAAATAGCAAAATCTGCAAGTGGGTTTACTCTTCCCCCCATAGATTAGAATGGATTCAATGTTATCCCTTTATTAGCTTCATTTTAATCACTTGCATAGCAAGTAGGACAGAAAGGTGGCTTGAAAGTCAATTATGTGAGAATTCCAGATAAATTGACTTTGCTCACAACAATCTGTTATTCATGTGACTATCAACTGTCATGTGTGCTGGGGCAAAAAAAGAAGATTAAGATTCACTGGTCTCAGATAGTTCTAGGAGGGGAAACCCAGGATTGAACTTTTTCAGCCTTCTATGATAAAATTTCCTGCTCTGTGGGTGCACCAAAGCTTTTATCAGTTTCCTAAACTCCCATATTCAAGAAGAGAAGCTATTTTCTCTTCTTTCTCATCCTTCCTTGACAAAGCAAAACGTATTTTCATTGTCTACTCGGTGTCATCCATGCTTGGTTCCTGTCCTCAAAGAGCTTATAGTTCAAATAAAGGAGAGGGAGCATTTTACAAGGAAATTAAAGGTAAAAGATTCTGAAAGCCAGTTAAAAAAGGTCGTGAGGGAGGGGTCTGGGAAAAGCTGAGTAGGGGTGAAAGGGTACGAAACATTATGGAAGGAGAACAGGGGAGCACCCTGACTACTGGGTGGAAACACCAATCAGTGGGTAGAAACCACACAGCGGTAACACTGATCAGTGGGTAGAAACCAATGACAGCAGGTATATGAGGCATGGAACACTTGGCTTATTGTAAAGTTTTCAAAATATGTGGTCCTTTCTATCCAGCAGGGGATGGGAGTTGTCTTTGTATATCAACCATGGAAGGGCTGTTTTGGTTCATCATTCTGTGGTCTACCTGAGTAGACCTGATGCAGCTGTGTTTCTGAGGAAAGGAAGAACAGCTTTTGTTTTGTGATATTTAATGGTAGATGTAGTGCCATGGAATGACGCAGATTTCATTCAGATATTCTTGGATCTTGGCCCCAGGACTCACTCATTCTTCCCTATGTGAGCATTGGTAGTTACAGGTTTTACCCTTCCTTTAATTGTAAGTCTTTTGAAGGCAAAAACTGTATCCAATTTGTCACTGTCTCCTAACAGTACTTAGCAGTTTGATGCATCATAGGGAGTTTGTAAATGCTTGGATGAATAAAGGGAAAACAAAAACAACAACAAACCTTTATTTTGCTTTAATAAAAATATTTTAACTAGTTTCCACTGGCATGTGGTAGATATATTCCAAGAAACAGTCTCTTCAAATGATGGCTTCAATAATCGATGAAAAATCAATTTCCTAATGAATTATTTTGTAGAAAGCACCACACACACACACACACACACACACATCCAACATCAATAAAAAAGTCATTTGTGATTTTAAGAACTATAGGATAATAATAGGTAATCCATGTGAAGTTAGGACAGCTTGTAAGGCCAGGGAGGGCACGAGGAAATGAAACACACAGATCATCTTCAAACCACAGAAGCTCAGACTTCTCTTGCTCTGAAAGTTGACGATCAGTGAAAAGCCCACTGAGAGCTGAGTTTTACCTCCTCTTCTGTATAATCCCTTTTCTGGTGAAAGCAGAGATGTCATGGACAATGTAGGATTTCATCAAATCTGAGAGGCCATTGATTGTAAGATGGCATTGTTTTAGGTATCACTAAGAAAGAAAAAAAAGCCTTGTCAAGTAAACTCCCCAAATTCAGAGACATTCAAATGTTGAAAAATAACTGTTTCAGAATCTATGAAATACAGACAATTCTCCCTAATGCTTGGCCCAGGGCTTTGCATACCACAGGTGGTCAATAAGCATTTGTTGAATGAGTGAATAATGTTGACAAGCAGAAATGCCTGGTTTATAATGCCTAGAGCTCATCACTGAGAACAGTGGGCTAGATCCCTTCTTGATGTTTTAAGTAATCACTGAGAGAATGGGTGGGCAATTGCTCTTCTGATTGCTAAGAACAAAACAAAACACAAAGCTGATAAAAAACAGAGTTGCAGAACTGCATCCTGTTGATGTACTCCCAGAGGAGTCGGGCCTGGAGTACTGTTCAGTAAGAAATAGTGACTTTTGCATCCTCGCCATCCCAGTCATACAGGGGCTTTTCTCCGAATAATCAAAGAAGGGATTATTTTGTGTAAGAATGGACAAATGAGTGTGTGAGTTTGTGTAGGGCAAGGAAGGCAGGTAGATAGAAATACATAAAAGAGTAAAAAATTCCTTAAAAAAAGCTCACTGGGTTTAACACGTGCATCATTCACACATCAGAAAACAGTATACACTTGTGACTCTGTACCCACAGAACTCAGAACTGCAGCTTGCAACTCCGTGTCTCCTCACAGTGATAAATATGGGCAATATTAATGTCATCTTCTTTTTTTTTTTTTTTTTTTTTGAGACGGAGTCTTGCTCTGTCACCCAGGCTGGAGTGCAGTGGCGCAATCTCGGCTCACTGCAAGCTCCGCCTCCCGGGTTCATGCCATTCTCCTGCCTCAGCCTCTCCAAGTAGCTGGGACTACAGGTGCCCGCCACCACACCCGGCTAATTTTTTTGTATTTTTAGTAGAGACGGGGTTTCACC
The DNA here is from genome assembly GCF_006542625.1 of Nomascus leucogenys. Classification (NCBI taxonomy): domain Eukaryota; kingdom Metazoa; phylum Chordata; class Mammalia; order Primates; family Hylobatidae; genus Nomascus; species Nomascus leucogenys. Next base: position 79,567,416 of record NC_044397.1, read on the forward strand.
GTGGTCTCGATCTCCTGACTTCTAAGCCCCCAAAAATATAGCTGACTGTGTTCAACAGAGCTGGTCAGACGGCTGCAGATAAATCATATTCAGAGCAGAACTCCATGTACACATAATCTTTGGGGTATTTGCAAAGTCTAGGGGCATGCAGTGACAGATCTGGATTACTGATATCACTTTGTAGCCTGTCCTACTTGAGTTTTTTTTTTTCCTACCAGTAATAAGGATGGATTCTCTGACATTGACCTCCTTATACATTGGCTTCTAGTTCATCTTTCCAGAGGTGCCACCAGAGAACCAAGAAGCAATTTCAATTAAGAGTACACTTAAGGAACATACCTTTTGAAATATTATTTTTTAGTTTTTACTCATTTTCAATAATGGTTGTGCAAGACCCTCTTAAGACCATTTCAATTTTCAGGAGGTTACTGCAAGAGTCTCACCGGGCTTATCTGACTGCGTTAAACAAAGGCAGAGCTTAAGAATTTGATCACTGCTAGGCTCTTTAACAGGAGGATCTGTACCTGATTCCTGGGGGTATTTCTGTGGGACCTGGCACAGGTTTTTGAACCTAGTATCTGCTCAACTGAAATGTACTAAGTAAATGAATAATGAATAAATGATGCTAAGAAGCACAAGCCTCTTGGTACCACTGTAGCAATTAAAGACTTTTAGAGTATATAAATTTTTCTTCCTAAAATGCATTCTGAGGAGAGTAGATAGGTATTAATGCAAGAAAACGAACACGAGTCCAAAAAAAAATTGTTGAGCATTAGTGGATTCAGCAAGGATTTTTAATCTCTTTTTCTTAGATTCCCCTGAAAGAATTTTGAAACTATGGACCCTGTCACACTTTTAAGTTAGCATCTAAATTTTTTAAATCACAAGTTGTAAGAGTTACAAAGGACGCAATTTCTGGCATATTTGACAGTTACAAAGGACGCAATCTCTGGCACATTTCTACTGTTATATCACTCTTTTATTTTTTTATTTTTTTGTTTTTTGAGATGGAGTCTTGTTCTGTCACCCAGGCTGGAGTGCAGTGGTACAATCTCGGCTCACTGCAACTTCCGCCTCCTGGATTCAAGCAATTCTCCCACCTCAGCCTCCTGAGTAGCAGGGATTACAGGCATGCACCACTACACCCAGCTAATTTTTTTGTATTTTTAGTAGAGCTGGGGTTTTGCCATATTGTCCAGGCTGGTCTCGAACTCCTGGCCTTAAGTGATCCTCCCGCCTCGGCCTCCCAAAGTGCTGGGATTACAGGCATGAGCCATCACACCTGGTCTATATTACTCTTTTAAATATATCCACAGAATCTAAGTATCATAACAATTTGATGCCTATCTCACTATCTTAAAAAAAAATAGAAACAAGCTCTTGAAATTGTACATTTCTTTATGTCTATAAATGCATTCTTTACATTCTACTTTCCCCATATGGTTTTATCTTAATGATATGTATTTTCATACTTAAAAGACTTTTCTTGAACATTTTACTTCTCTGCAATGAAAATATGTATCAAATTTGAAATTAATAGTTTTATTCATTGTGCCCATAATCTTTTGTATTAAAAATTCTACCACTGATATTTAACAAACAACAATATAAACTTTAATGAAATTATTAAACATGATAAGTAAAAGTACTGAATATTTATCTCTTAATGAGGTGGAAGAGGCTGTTTTTTAAAATCGGAATTCAAACAAGGTTCACACATGGCAATTGGTTGGTATGTCTCTTAAGTCTCCTAGCCTTTCTTAGTCTTTAAATATCTCCCCTACAGTTTCCTTCTCAATTTGTTAAAAATATCAGGGCCTTTTTCCCTGTATTTCCCAGTAAATTATTAGTTAAAGCTAGAAGCATGATCAGACTCAGGTTCACCTTTCTGGTAAAATATTTTAGGCAATAATGCTTCCTTTGCGTACCTTTCTTAACCTTTCAAATTTAAGTCTGCATCTGCCTTTCAATCCAAGGTCCACACTCCCTTGCCCAATAATCTCTGGCACTGGAAAAGTGAGGCAACACAGTAAGGCCAAGGCTATCAAGCACTCAGATTATCCCAGACTGAAAGTTTGGTCATCCCATCAGATAAGAGCATACCCGGCTGAGTTGCTGGCAGTGGGTAGAGACAACATAGAAAGGGTGGGGTGAAGGCAGCTGTGATGACCAAGTTGGGCTTCCTGACCAGTTACAGAAGTGGGAACTGAAGTAGGGCCCTCAACTCTACTTCTCTTTGTGTATTTCCCCAAGTCTGAGAAAAGTACAGATGCAGAGAGGACCTTCAGTAGGATCAGAAGTAGTGGCCATTGCCATCCCAGGTCTCATAGAAGGGCAATACTATTTGGGGGGTGGAGGAAGGCATATAAAACATACCTAGGGTGGCTATGGGCTTGTCTACTTCAGTCTCCTCTGCAGCTGGAGTTACAGGCATGTCTGTTGTCCTAAATGCACACATCTCCCTAAACGAGCATGAAGTCTCTCAGACAGGACCACCCAAACTCTTTAGGAAAAGCAGAAACATTTCCTGTGCTGTAATTGAATAGATACACCTATCTCCACGAATTCCATGTCATGTTGCTTGGTTCTTTCCTCCATATTCCTCTCTCCACATATTCTTTCTCCTCTTTGGGATTTTGATGGACATTCCCTTAGTTTTCAAGAGGAAAAGCTGAAGATTACTATTTGAATAAGGCTTGGTTATGTTCTTAGCCAAGGGTCCTTGATCTCATTTCCTTTTCTGGGAGAGAAGGAAAAGGGCTTGTTCTTCCTTATAAACCTTGGAAATCCATTATCCAAATTGCACAAGAGATCATATCAATGTGTAGCTAGCCGTACCAACTAAATATATGTTTCAAGTATTTGGAGAAAGTGTTTTGTGACAAGAGGGAGGTAAAAAATAAAAAGTGGGAAGAAAGAAAGGTCATAAAGGGAGTGAGAAATAAAAGGAAACAGAAGAAGTTTGTGGCACAGCCAGCAGATGATTACTATTCTTAGCTCCACTTCCCTACTGATATTGAAATGATTTCTTATTTTCGACCTCATGAGAAAGACTATTTTCTGGGGTATCACTAGACTGCTGCTCTGGCTTTTCCAGCAACCTGTTTAGGATGAGGACTGACATTCAGGAGAGCCAGCTGAGGCTTCTGATTTAAAGTGCTCAACGTTAACTTTCCAATGCTGATTGCAATTATTCACCCTACTTGACCTCACTGCCTGATAGGAAATTACTCTTTGGAGTAATAAGAGTAATATTTCATGCTTATTTCATGATAAGAAATCACCCTTTGGAGTAATATGCATCCTGTTTAATAATGCAAGCACTCTGAGAAAAGTATTGAGTTAAAGTCTCATAGCTCTCCGTGCCTTTCCTCCTATTAGAAGGTGAGGACAGGTACCAGAGGAGAGGAGGGGTGGAGGGTTTAGCGAGGGACAATTTGGGGTATGGGCCACTTCCAGAGAGGCAGTGTCAGGATTGGGCCCATTGTGGGTTTCGTCAGAGCATGAGAGCCCTTGCTGGAGTAATTTTATGAGCTAATGAAATAAAATCAATAAACTGAGAATCTAATAAAGTGTCAAAAAATTGAGGAGATTGAAGTATAATACCCCAATATTTTCCCAGTATAACAAACATTGTTATTTCATAAAAGAGGGGACATTTCTTGCCCTTTTTTCTTGCCATTGGTGATATTAAAAAGTAAAAAAGTGAGTCTCAATCGCTTAAACCTGGGAGGCGGAGGTTGCAGTGAGCTGAGATTGCGCCACTGCACTCCAGCCTAGGCACCAGAGTGAGACTCCATCTCAAAAGAAAAAAAAAAAAAAGAGTGAGTCTGTGGTCTTCGAATAAATGGCCTTTTTTCCCAAGAAAGAACATTCTTAAATTTATAATCATACACACATACTACACATATAAGATATATCTAGTATCATTGCCCTTATTTTTCTGGGTCCATAAAAGCTTTGTTATAAACCTGTATTTGGAAACAAGTGGTTTAGAAAATACAGTTATCAGGTCAAGAGATGGAGACCAGCCTGGCCAACATGGTGAAACCCTGTCTCTACTAAAAATACAAAAATTAGCTGGGCATGGTGGCGCGTGCCTGTAATCCCAGTTACTGGGGAGGCTGAGGCAGGAGAATCGCTTGAACCTGGGAGGCCAAGTTTGCAGTGAGCTGAGATCACACCACTGCACTCCAGCCTGGCGACAGAGCGAGACTCCATCTCAAAAAAAAGAAAAAAGAAAAAGATAAAAAAGAAAAGAAAATACAGTTATCACTTATAAAGAGTTTCTGAATGTATCATGTAACATGATTTATAAATATGTCAGAATTATGCATATGATATACATATCATGTGTAGTAATTAAGTACTGTCTACCAAGTGTGTCTTTTGTAAAATCACTATAGTCTTTTAATATGGAAATACTACAGTATCTGTTGCTATAAATCATAAAAGAAAAGCATGGTTTATTGTTCAACAAGAGCTTATAATGTAATAGCCGTTATATTATCTCCTTACTCTTTGGTGGAATGTATAGACTGATATGACAATCCTGTGGAGCCAGACCTGATTGATGTAGCAGTCATTATTGTAGCAAAGTCAGGTTAAAGCTTTAAAGCTAAGTAAGGGAGCAAAAGTAACTGCAAACTATATTGCACTTGAGCTCACTATGAAACCAAGTGTAGTTCCTGCACAAGGTGATTGTTATGTGGATTGAATGCATGCATTCCACCACCTTCTGTTATTTTTCAGGGGTTCCTGTTCTGAGCCAGTACTCCTAGCTTGAATATCACCTAACCCAGAGAGTGGTAGCTGGCCCTTTCTTTGTGTCCTTTCCTCCTGCCTTGACCATGAAGGAGGGAGGTTCATATCTTGGCCATTAGAAAGTTAATTGCTCCATTGTCCATCAGCTGAGCCCCAGGTGGTGATTATGAATGACGCCAGAGAATGGGATAAGGCAAACCTCAACCAGGGGGCTAAGAATGCTTGAGTTGGATAATGAAGAGTGTTCTGTTGACCTAATCAATTGATTCCTTCTATTAACCATTATTTTGGGCCCTTACTTTATGCCAGGAACTCTGCTAGGCATGGGGAATATGAAGAAGTATCAGGCCCCTTAAAGAATTCATAACTTAGGAAAAGGAATGTGTAAGATGAATAATCTAACACTGTCTGATAGGGGATGAGCAACTTAGCATAAAGGGAGGAGAGGGGAGATGATCAGGGAAAGCTGTATTCATTTATTCAACAATATTTGTTGGGTGCCTATTGCTGTCCCAGGACCTATTCAAGGCACTGGGGCTACAGCAGTGAGAATAAGACAGGTTAGGTTTTTTTGTTTCTTTTTTTGTTTCTCTCATGAAGCTTACATTGTAGAGGAGGGAGACAGGCAAAATGCAACAAGATACTTGACTTGCATCTTCTTACTGGCACTTCAGCTTGAGAAAAGAGGAAGTTCAAAGAGGAGAGAGCTTGAGGTGGCAGGGCCAGGTGGAGAGACTAAGAACTTGGTGAAGCCCAGTAATCATCTGAGAGTTTCGTTCCAAGTACAGAACCTAAATCAAACTGGCTTAAGTGAAAAGGAAACGTCTGGCTCATGGAATTTAGTAATCTAGAGAGTAGCTGGCTTTGGGCTCAGCTTATGGTAGGAGTTAAGAGGGTATCAAAGAGACCCTGTGTCTCTCCACCTCTTCATCTCAGCTCTAATCTGGCCCAAAGTGGCCTCATTCTCTAGACAACTATGGATAACTCCCACCTCATGTCCTTAGCACTGGGAACTCTGGTGGAGAAGAGAGAATCTTACTTCTGTCTTGATGGTATAAGAAAGTCTTTTCCAGCACATGGCTCTGAGGGATCACATGCCCAGCTCTTACATGGAATGGGATGCTCTAATGGGCCAGTCCTGAGGCACATGCCTTCTGCTGGAGCCAAGAGTATCTCTCCAGGAGAAAATCCGTGCTGTACCCAAAGAAGAGTGAATGCATGAGAGTAGCCAAAAAGTCATCCCCAGCATAACAGCTTCAGTAAACAGTCCCCTGGGTGTCAGGCTGCATGTCAGAATAGAAGATAACAGGTGCAGCCAAGGTTAAAAGGCAGATGAGTGCCACCCAAGGGAGAGACCAGTGCATGATTAGAGGCTGCTAGCTGAGCAAACACACACCAGTCTCCTCGGTTCTCCTGCATTCAGTTCTCTTACAGCAAGAGAGTAGATAGAGTGTGCATGAGATCAAGCTGGCAGTGCATTGCCCCTAGGGCCATCGATCCACCCTGCAGCAAAAGTGGGTAATATGGCTGCATGCACCCCACTTTGTGGAGAATAGAAGGGCCCCTCTCCTTCCCCCATGGGGGTCTGAATTGCAGAAAAGGGGTGGCAGGGGGCAGGTGAGGGGACATGCCTGAGGGCCATCCATGCATGCGCCTAAGCAGTACTCACTGAGTTTGAAATAGAGGAAGATTCCTGCACAAGGTGATGAGCCCAGCACAGGCTATGAGGGCCCCTACATCTTGGTAAGGAAGAGCTCTAGGCCCAAGGCCCATTTTTATGTGGCCAAGCAGAATCACAAGACTGCCCACACTAGACTGCCTTTCCCAATATCAGGCTGCTTTTCCTTTATGTTGCAAAATAAGGAATTTGGGCATTATTCTATGGGGAATGGGGCAGCTCAGTGAGGTTGGAGAACAGAGTGGTTACATCAAGGAGTCTTGAACCAGGCTACCTGGGGTCGAATCCAAACTCTGCTACTTAGTGCCATGTGACTTTAGGCAAGTTATTGTCCTTCTCTGTGCCTCAGTCTTCTCATCTATGAAACGAAGGTGATAGCAACAAGTCCCAGTGAATAGGTATTTTATGAGGATTAAATGAGATAACATATGTGAAGTGCCTAGAATAGTGACTGATCCCTTTAAGGTTGCTGTTCTATTGGAGGGAATTTAAGGATCAAATAAAATGATAGACCACAGAACTAGCTGGTGGCAGTTCTGTGACCTTGGTGAGACATTGCCTATTTCTGAGCCTCAGTCTCTTCCTCAACAAAATGTGGAGGTCAAATTAGACACTGTCTGAGATCTCCTTGCTCTGATGATCTTCAGCTGTAGTTGCAATGTGGCAATGGACTTGTGTTTGAACTTTAAAATGAGCCTTGGTGCCTTGCCCTGCCCTTTCAAAGGAAGGGGACTGACAGCTCAAAAGGAACCAAAGCTCTTTAAGCAAAACAGTTCACCTGACTGTCCAAGGTCATCCAGAGAACTCTCATGAAAATCCGTCTTCCAATGCTAGGAGCAAATGCCCACTTTTCTCTAAGAAACAGATGAGAACAAGGATGTCTGATGGTTTTTGAGTTTACACAAACCGGGTCCCCCCCACTCCTACAATCTTGTGAACATCTCGAGCCAAATGAATTCTTGATGTCAGCAAAATTTTACATGTTATGCAAAAGTCATCACCAGAAACACAGAGAAAAAGACATAAATAATGCCAATTGAGCATCCACCTTAGCCCTGGCCAGATGAAGTGGGGGTGGGGGCTGCAATTAGCAAGTTGGGGCCCAAAAATGATCATTGTGCTGCATAATCTATAGGAGGAATCTTGTTAGACCTGCACATTTGCAAGGCAGAAATATCGTGCTTGATGAAGGAGAAGGACAAATACAAATTGTGAGGGACTGTGAAACAAGGTAGGAGGAGAGATAAACAGAGACGCAGAGAACGGCCAGAGAGAGGAGGCACTCACAAAAGATGGGAGACAATGGAAGCCCTGCCTTTGAAATCCTTGTCATGGCATCTTGATCAAGCTGTTGATTCTATTTGAGCCTAAATGACAAAGGACTGTGAATTATACATGGAAAATTGTCTGGGTGCGTCCCTTAGCAGATGGGAAAACTGTGGTGGCAAATGAAATTAGCAGGCTGCCTTGTGGAACGAGCTCCTGCACGTGTTCAGAGTCTGCATGGGGTACAAATGCCAGGATCATCAGGAATGAAATAGCCATTAAAAAAAAAAAAACACCCTTTTTCTTTTCTCAAGATTTAAGAGACCGATTCCCTTTTTCCAAGAATTTGCCAACTGGTTTTAATTCTTGGAGATTTGACGAGGAGTAGGCGTGAGAGGAGGCCAGGAGACTTCTCCTCCGCTTCCTCACTGCCCACCCTGGCCACCCTGAATTTCATGATCATCTCCAGGGACTTCAGCACTGGGCACAGAGGCAACGGCAGAAAGGAACAGAAAGTCAGCTGTCGCAGGAGTGAAGCCTGCTTCTCTCCTTCAGGGGGCAATGCTGGCCAAAATTAGTGGTTTCTGCTGAAATCACAGTGTGAAACTACGCTTCCTTAGAGAAGGAAGCATAGGAATTGTCTGTTCCAATTGAGGAACAGCACAGCAGCCAGCACGGCAAAAACCTAAAGAGAATGATACTCACCAAACAGCATGGGGAGGCAGATGGGAAATTCTCAACAATCACCCGTCTCTGATCAGTAGCCTTCTGCTCTGCCAACTAGGGTTTCCACAAAGTCTAGAATTTTTTGGACACAGTTTCACTAGACTTATATCCTAGAGTGAGTTAAAACCCAGCAGATAGAAATTCAGCATCATCATAGTTATTAAAATAAACATAATAATGATAACAACTCTAATTGTGATCATCAATACACAAGCACGATGAGAGCTATTACTTTCTTAATGCTTACCATGTGTCCAATACTATGTTAAGTACTTTATATGCATTTTCTTATTTAATTCTCAAGACTTTGAGATGGATACCATTATTAGTTCCATATAAAAAGTGATGAAACTGTGGTGCAAAGAAGAGAAATGACTTTCAAATGTCATTGTGGTAGACTGATTGCAAGGTGGCCATAATTCTTCATTATTCCGGGCATCCACACTCTGTAATGTGACTTCACAGCTTTTGACTGTTCTTATGGCTTCTGTTTGGACAATAGAACCAGGCTTTGCTGACAGTGTCCTAGTTCTGAGGCTAGGTCTCAAGAGACCTCCTACTCTTCTGCTTTTTCTCTTGGAAACTGCTAGGCTGCCAGGTGTACAAGCCAGCACTAGCCTGTTGGAGGATGAGAGACCACGTGGAGCTCATAAGCCATTCTAGCAGAGACCATCCTAGACCAGCCAGCATCCTGAAGACATATGAGAGAGCCCAGATGAACTCAGATGAGCCTGGCCCGGATTGGAAGAAGCATCAAACTGATTGCTGACCCGTGAGCAATAATGGATAGTTGTTTAAAGCTACCAAAGTTTGGGGTGCTCGTTACACAGTAACAAATAACTGAAACAATGGCCCAGGTAATACTGTTACATTAATTAGGTTTCCTTACACCAAAGCCCTTTGCCTTTAACCTCTAGTCACTAGTGACACACTCTCATGCACTCTACCTTGTTTAGCAACACCATCTGCTCTAATTTGGTCTTTCTCTTTCCAGTAGGTTCTGGTAGCATCGATTACTGTTTGCCTATGATATTCATTTGCTAGCAGAACCCCATGAGACTTGGAGAGAGATCCCTAATCCAACTCTAAGGGCAAATCTTGATTTTAAAAGCCAGCAATGGTGGCTGCAATCCCTTCAAGGACCATTAATCAGAGGTGAATATGTGACCCCTTTCTGACTATGAGATAGGCACCAACTGGGGACGCATCAACTGGGGACATCTGGGAAAGGTTTCCTCTAAGGACAGAAACACCAGAAAATACAGCTTTTTAGATTTTGTGTGCTGCCCACCATCTTGCAACAATAAGGGGCCCTGACTGAGGCTGAAGCTAAGCTGAGACGGGCACAGCACAGACATGGGAGAAACATGGAACCCCTGATGAGATCACCAGGAGAGAGGTCAAATCAAGCCTGGGATCCACACTACTCTTCTTTTGAACTTTCCCTTCTGTTAAGTCATTTGAATCTTTCTGTTTTTTAATTTGCAGACAAAAGCATCCTGATGGTTAGAGTTCCCATCATCAGTTAAAGGGAGCCCAGCCACTTGCTTGTCCTTTATTTTCTACAAAAACCAAAATCAAAGTGCACACAGAAGCTTATGCCCTGGAGGCAGGTCCCCAACTTCTGGGAGCCCCGTGCTTAAGATGTGTCTTGGCGCCTTTTGGTTGACTTCAGCAGTAAGCAGCTGCTTCGAGCCTCAGAGCAGGATGACTGCAGGATGGGAGTAAAGGGCTAGGAGTTTTGAGAAGTACTAGGACCGTGATTGAAGTGTGGTCAGAGATCCAAGGAAGCAAAAATGTTATAGCAGTGTGTGTTCTCAGCGGCAATCTCCCTTTTGGTTGGCCTCAACTTTTTCTCCCCATTCCTGGACTCCCAGGAAGCATGTGGTATGTGTCTTTATTCAGGGGTGACACTCAAAGTATTCAACTACTGTTACGGCACAGATGTGGACCAATTAAAACAGATGGCTACTGTGGTGCTGGAGAGGGGCTTAGAGGCTTCAGTTTTTGGGTCATGGGCAAGTGCGCACATAGTCGGAGGGGAGTCATCCTGGAGAAGGGGTCAGGGCAGAAAGGGTAGAAGATGGATCCAGGGGGCAGGTGGTGGATGGATCCTGGGCAGTCAGGAGGGCACTTACCAACCAGTCTGGACTTATTTTCCAAAATGTAACACAAATGTTAACAACTTATTCAGCCACATTGGGGCATACCAGGCAGGAATCTATTAGAATGCATACCATATTCTCTATGTTTGTCTGTTCTGCCAGCCTGTGTACCCAGGCTGGGGGCACTGTGATGCTGACATATTAACACATCTCTGGCACCTAGCCCTATCTGCAGCACATAAGCCATCCCAGCACAGCTGCATTTGTTTTTTAATAAATTGAATTGAACAGAATCGACAATATAAACATTGAGACCCATCCATGTTGTCTAGTCCAGATTCCAAATATAGAGGAATCTGACTGGTCATGCCATTTCCCTTTGAAACAATTATTGTTTTGGAGCAGGGTTATGGAGAGTTAAGGTGACCTCTGATGTTCCGACCTCTTTCACCCTGAGATATTGCAAGATTCAACTGTCTCATTGGGAAGAGCAGATGGTGGGGGGAACTGGGGGAGAGCAGCCCATGGCCAGCCTCCATCACCCTCAGTGATCCAACACTTCTCATTTGACTGAGAAACGGGCATAAAACCCTGCCCCTCTCAACTCTTGCCCTGGGAAACTCCTAAAAACAAGCCAGGAGTCCAGGACTTGCACACTGTGGAAATCTCGAATGTACCCCTGTGCGCTATTCATCTTCCTTTCCCTGAACACCAAGCAGTGTCTGACCCACGGCAGGGACTCTGGGACCATCTGCTGAGAGCTCAAGTGAGTGAATGAATGAATGAACGAATGAATAAATGAATGAATGGGGTGCCCTCCCTTGCAGGCACTTTTGGTATAAAGAACATGAAATAAACTTAGGAGTCATATTAATTTGGGTTCAAATGCAGGTTTTGTCATTTAATGGCTATTGACTTTGGGCAAACTCCTCAACTTCTGTAAATGTGCTTCTCATATGCAAATAGACGTAATAAAATCAATGTCAAGGGCTCACAATGCCTGTAAAGTGCTTAGTATAACACTCTAAATGCTCAATAAATTGTAACTACTTCTCTCTTCACTTTCTTCTTTTTCTTTATTTCGTCTTTTGGCTTTTAACATTATTATTAGTAGTATTAAACTCAGATATTCTTTGCATGTGTTAGAACAGCCTGGCTTGAGCTTCTTCCCCTGAATCATACCCTGATAAGTCATATAAATGGTGTTTCTGAACAAAGTCTTTGTTGTTCACTTATAGCCGTTGAATGTGCACACGCTAAGGAAAAAGACCCACTTGAAACAAGCCTTGTAAAGAATGTAATGTTTAAATGTAATGGGCACCTCCTTTCACTTATCTTCTCCCTCATAATTTTTATTGAGCCCTTACAGTGTGCCAAGCCCAGTGCAAAGCTCTTTATGATCCTATGTTTTTCCTAATCTCTAGAACATCCAGGAAGGTCGATACCAAGGCAATCTTCTTTTACTAATGAGAAAACTGAGGCTCAGAGATGTTAAAAGATTAGGCTAAGAGAATACAACCAGCAGAGCCAGTATCACGAATGTTATGGTGGTCTCCCCAGTATCCATTTCTTCTTCCCCAGGGGCACTTCTGGTTTTGGTGTGATCAGCTCCATCCTCAACTCCATTGAGTGACTGTAATTGATTTAAAACAACTGCGGTAATCCTATTTCTTTTGGACAGTGGTTTTATTGGATAGCTCAGATAAACTAGACCTCAGCTAATCAGTGCAGGACATTCCCCTAGTCAATCCGATTGGCGGCGTGACAACTGGCGGAGAGCAGTTGTCCCTCTCTTTCTCCTGCTGGCCCCTAATGAAAAAGCAGTGCGGTGGCTCACGCTTGTAATCCCAGCACTTTGGGAGGCCGAGGCGGGCGGATCATGAGGTCAGGAGATCGAGACCACGGTGAAACCCCGTCTCTACTAAAAATACAAAAAAATTAGCTGGGCGTGGTGGCAGGCGCCTGTAGTCCCAGCTACTCAGAGAGGCTGAGACAGGAGAATGGCGTGAACCCGGGAGGCGGAGCTTGCAGTGAGCCGAGATTGCGCCACTGCACTGCAGCCTGGGCGACAGAGCAAGACTCCGTCTCAAAAAAAAAAAAAAAAAAAAGAAAAAAGAAAAAGAAAAAGCAGTTAGCCTCACTTGCTGCTGGAGCCAGCCTGAAGCTTTGAGAGGAAATGGGGAATCAGTCTGAGGATGGAGCTGAAACAGCGGAGTAGAGAGAAAAGGAACTACTGGTGACATTGAGCTGCTGAACAACCAACCCGGAAGCGTCCTCTGCCTCTGCTCCAATATCAGCTACTAACTTCTGGTGTTAAACCAGTTTCACTTGTTTTTACTGTTACTTGCAATCAAAAGCATTCTAAATGACACAGGAAGATTCAAACCCAGGCTTATCTGACCCCAGTGTGAAACCTCATGTCCTACTGCTTTCCAGTTTCCTAGCTGATGTTCCTAAACTCACACCTTTATCAGCAGGCAGTAGCACCAAGGCTGAGTCAGCCAGTCTGCAGCATTTTGGGGGCCGTTTGTTCTCTGGCTGGAAGAATGAAGTTCAAGAGCTAACTGGTGGACATCTAAGGGCACTCTTTCAAATTGGTGACTGGAGATCATTAGAACAAGCTGAAGGCTATTTCTAGATATAAAGTAATGAAAACCTCTTCTTGGGATCAATCCAGCCAAGGAAGGCTGTGGAGCAGGGCAGATTTCAATGAGGACCAGAGAAGTAAGCAGACAGCTGCAACAGCTGCTTATCAGGTCTTGATGTATTGAACATGTAAAAATGCCGAACTCCTCTGACTGCAATCTAATTTGTACAAGTGCTTAGAAAGAACACTGAATTTATCAGAGCTTGAAGTGCAAAATATTAAAAAATAAATCACTGCTAGTAAAATTGTAGAGCTATCAGGAGATCCATTAGAAAAGACAGTTAGCAAAGTCTATTTGAAGCACATTCATCAAGCTTTAAAATCCTAGAGAAGCCTTCATTCACATGGGCATCCTTCTAGCCAGCTCAAGAGGACCCTACAATTGAAGGCGGAGAACAGCTGAATCCTCATAATTAGGAATTGGATCATTGGGAATTTTAATAAAAGTGTTTAAAGATATAAAAGAAAATGCCAGCCAAGTCGCTGAGATCAGGAGATGATTTCTAACCTTCCTTTTCCTGGTCCCTGCCTTCCCAGGTGCACTGTGGCCAGGGCTGCTTTTGATCTCCACCTGCAGACTTAGTCATGCCCAAGACCAGGCTATACGTCAGTTTCCCAGACCTGAGGTTTAGGTGACTTGTGGCAATTGAGAATCTTCTGTATTGGGTTTCAACCCACCTTGACTACCTGTAATTGAGGGATCCATGTTGACCTCACTGGGAAGCATCCAACCTTCTTGCTTACCCAGTTCAATCCTCAAGCAGGAGTGGGCATCCTAATTCTGACTGGTCAATTTCTCTGTTCAGACCTAAAACCTCAAAGGGGCCTAAGCTTCTTGGACTCTGGGCTGCCCCCTGTCCCCCAAATGATGTGTAGTGTCACACTCGAGGCCAGTCTTTTCTGCTGTGTCCATTTCCCCTGGGCCTCCTGAGGAAGTGGGTGCCAGGCCAAGGTCTGGCCCATTCCTCCTCCCATCTGCCCCTTACAATACGAGAAAAAATGAACCTGACTCATTTGTGTGTTAACCATTTATTTGTTTGTTTTTTAATAATGAGGCAATATAGCATGATGGTTTATAGCGCTTCTCAAACTATGCATGGTGAATGACCAGTGTTTTATGTTTTCAACCTACCATAGAATGAAATGTGGGCTCCAGCAGCACCTTGCCCCACATATGCCTCATGATGCAAATGCGACAGCTCTGAACTCATCTATATCCTATTTCATGAGGTGTGCCCACTGATCATGCACTGGGAAGCCATAAAAGTGTCAAATTATAAAACATTCCAAATGTATACTTTCTATTCCCATGCTTGCCTTGTTGCAGATCAGTAACAATTATCTCACATCTGCACATGGCACTTTGAGTGACCTTTGTTTAGATCAATGGTTCTCAAAGTGTGGGCCCTAGACCCGCAGCATCACCTAGAAACTTGTTAGAAATGCAAACTCTCAGTCCCCAGCCAAGACCTAAGAAATCAGGAACTCAGGAGATGAGGCCTGGCCATGGGGACTTTTACCGGTCCTCCAGGTGCTTGCGAGGGTGCATGCAAGGCTGGAGAACCACTGCTCCTGCAGCTGAGCAGGGCAAAGGCCTGACGACAACAGGGCTGTTAGGAGATTTCTTCTGTTAGAACCTTAAGTACAAGTCAAAGGAAATAATCACGTCAGTACTTGCCTACCGAACTCAATTTTTAAAACTTTGGGTTGCATTTTCCTTAAAGCCAATGAGTAGTGCATTCTACAGAAATTTACCTAAGTACTCATTTTAATCAAGTCCACAATTCTAGAGTTCAAAGTTAATATTTAAGAAATTTAAGGCTAGGTGTGGTGGCTCATGCCTGTAATCCCAGCACTTTGGGAGGCCAAGGCGGGCGGATCCCCTGAGGCCAGGAGTTCGAGGCCAGCCTGGCCAACATGGTAAAATCCTGTCTCTACTAAAATACAAAAATTAGCCAGGCATAGTGGCACATGCCTGTAGTCCCAGCTGCTTCAGAGGCTGAGGGAGGAGAATCACTTGAACCTGAAAGGGGAGGCTGCAGTGAGCCGAGATCTTGCCACTGCACTCCAGACTGGGTGACAGAGTGATACTTTGTCTCAAAAAAAAAAAAAGTAAAAAGAGTGAATGACCATTTTATAACTTCTCCTTCACTCACTCCTATCTTTTGCATTATTTTTAAACAATGCTTCAATAGCATGTGAACAGAGACACTCAGAAGGAAGGAATACCAAGGGAGGGAAGATGAGGCTCGTTGAAGGCAAAGATACCAGCACCCTGATATGCTTTGGGTCCATGTCCCTTACAAAATCTCATGTGGATTTGTAATCCTCAGTGTTGGAGGAGGGCCCTGGTGGGAGGTGATTGGATCAAGAGGTAGATTACCCCCTTGCTGTTCTCGTGATAGTGAGTTCCCATGAGATCTGGATCTTTAAAAGTGTGTAGCACCTTCCTGCCTCTCTTCTTCCTCCTGCTCAGACCATGTAAGATGTGCCTGCTTCCCCTTCGCCTTCCACCATGATTGTAAGTTTCCTGAGGTTTTCCCATCCATGCCTCCTGTACAGCCTGTGGAACCATGAACCAATTAAACCTCTTTTCTTTATAAATTACCCAGTCTCAGGCATTTCTTTATAGCAATGTGAGAACAGACTAACACACACCCCATCTCTGTGTCCCCAGTAATTGGTTGATCACAGATACTCAGTACATCTTAATGGAACAAATGAATAAATGAATGAACAAATAGAAGCCTGGAAATGGATGAGTTAGAACACTTTGGGAAAGAACCTTCTGATTAATTGAACTTTCTGCTTCATTGACAAATACTTTTTGCTCTGGTATCAATTTTTGAAACACTTCCTTAATAAAGTACATTTTGTTTTTCATCTTTGAGTGACTTTCTATTAATTGCGAGCCAGTGGTCTCTTGATTAAAAGATAGTCCTTGTTCAAATGTGAGGCCTCCAAGCTACATCTGTCCTAAAGGAGACTGTCCAAGTTTCCCATGTCGCATAACACAGCAAAACTGAGAATATCATTTGTGAGAATTTTCTTATTGGAAACCACATGCAGAGAAAAGCAAATAAAAGAATTATAGCCCATAAAGCATGACAAGTATATGCTGTTATTATTTTAGAGCAAATTTAATTATTTTTATTGTTAATACTTAAATTAAGCACACCTGCATTTGACATTACCATGAGGATAATCAGTAAAATAGTTTAATATCAAGCTTAGAGTTGTTCAGGAAGAATTTGCCAAAAATACAAGGAAAATCATGTTTTTTTTTTTAAATGAGAGAAAAGTAAAAAACATCTACCAACTGGTTTGCATACCCAGGGCCAAGCAGCTAGAATGATAGATTCACAGAAGTTGACTGAGTCTGGCTGAAACTCCATTGGCACAATGCCAAGACAACCCATTGATTTGCTCTGTTCAATCCCAAATTGATTGAATTGATTAGTCAGTTGGAGTACCTTGGAAATCTGTCTGTAACCTGTTTGTCTTGAATACAAAGTCCTGGTCTTTTAGGAATATCCTCAGCCACACAGCATCCCTACTTAATGGGGAACAAAAGTACTGTGGTTATGTAAATGCAAAGAGACCTAGGGGTACCAACAAGAAGTTCCAATCTCTGGCTCAGAATCTCCTTTATGATTCGGGCAAGCTCATTCTTGTAGAGTTTGACATTCCTGGTTTCTTAGAAAAGGGGGAAATGAATCTTATGAGAGGGAGAGAGAGAGAAAGAGAGAGGAGAAACTGATGATGTTATTAAAACAAAAATTTTAAGGTATGAACTCAGGAAGATCTGAGTTCAAATCCTGACTCTACCTCTTTGGTTATAGGATCATTTTCTGTAAAACAGGGATAATAATAAATCTACCCCATAGGTATTTTTTAAGGATTAAATAAGATCGTGCACATTGAGCACTTACTATCATGCCTAGTGTTTAGTTGATATTAGCTGTTTTTGTTAGTTACTTTTTGTCAAGCATAGAACTTTTCTTGATTTGCCCAATAATGTCTCCTGGGTGCTAGATATTTGAGTTAATATCCAAAGATAGAGAGTGGATGCCTAATGGCAAACTCTTCACTCCAGTGCCGAGTTTTCATCACACTTTATGAGCTGGTTGTGAAGGAAATAATGATTTTCCCACCCAAAATATATCATCCCTGGAAATATTCCAGTTGATGGTCATGAAGCCAAAAAGCAATAGTAATGAGATTATCAGACTCTGCAAAGAAGGATAAACTAAAGAAGATTCCAAACCCATGCCTGCCAAGTTTTCCCTTATTTGGAAGTAGCTCATATGAAATTCTGGAACTCTGTACAGGTCATTCTCAATCTGCCCATTAACTTTCCTGTTTTCTGTCTTCTTGTCTACCTGTTTCAACCTTTCTTAATATTTAAGCAGTTTTCAGGAAATTCAGTTTTAAAATGACAGCAAAGCAGCTTTGAATTGGCAAAAACTTCACATTTCAGAGGTGATACTAATCTAAAGAAACACACTATTATCTTTGTAATTTCCAATTGTTGCTGGAAGCGTTTTGCTGCGGAGACCATTGCCGGCTATTAAGTAGAGGAGACTTGTTTTGGTTGCCAGAATTAGCTGAAATTAAGATCCTTTGACATCTTCTTACAGAAAAAAGTCAGTTTCAGTATGAACAATCCAGAATTTAATACATTGTGACAGGTTATAAAATTCTATGCATTTGAAAGAAAAGCTTTGCTGGTGGAATAATGTGTTTCTAATTTACACATAATAGGCCCATGAAGCTATGACTAGAAGGATATTAAAGTAATGAGGAAATTCCAGTTATGGACACCTTCTGTAGAGATCGTAAAGATTATGATTAGGGCAGTCATTTTCCCAAGTACCTTATATAGCTGAAGCCAAAATGAAGGTGTCCAAACAAAAAAGGAGACGAGAAGCACAATAGGCTTCAGTTTAGAGGGCCAGGAAAGCATTTTTGAGATAGCTGCTCAACTCAGATGTGGAGGATTTTATTAAACTTCATGAATGCTGTGTTTTTTGAAGACCCACCAAGGGTCAGCACCGGGTGCTTTTCCACGAAGGAGGAAGGATCGATCACCAATTGCATGAACAATAAGAAAGGCAGTATCATTTTTGGGGCTAAAACCCTTCCCCCAGTACAAAAGAAGAAACATTCTACTTTGTCTTGATTCTTTGTCCCCACAATTGTCAGCTTCTCCATCCTCCCCATAATTAACACAATGCACAATTGTTTCATTCAGTGCTTTCAGAATTTAGAAAAGTCTCAGTGCTACTGTGTCATTTAAAATGTATACTAGATGGCAAGAAAATTGGGAGTGTGCTATTTGATATGACTTTGGGTAGCCATTCTCATAACACAAATTGATATGGAGATAGCGGAAGTGTCTGGTGCGGAACAGCAGAGAACACGCTCATAATGAAAGGCATATGATTCACTGCATTGCCAATATGTAGTTTCCTGTCCATTTTTGAGATCAATTCTCAAGAGTTAGTTGATAGAAATGAACCTGCTTTCTGACTAAAAGGTGATTGGAATCTCATTCTGTTATTGCTTATATTTTCAGTGTCATATTAAACACAGGAGGTCAATACATCTTAGGTGCCATATTAAACATATTAGAGGTGGTCAATGCATCTCCACTTAGGCATTAGGAGATCTGGCAATTTTGTTCTTTTTTTTAAAAAAAAAAAAGTATCTCCAGTAAGAGTTTCATGGCTCTCCTCTTCTTTCTCCCTCTTTGCCCATCAAAAAATATTTTTTGAGAACCCTCTACATGCCAGGAATTCTCTAGGCACTGGAGAATGAGGTCCTTGTGTTCACATGTACCATGGTTAGGCTCTGATCCTCTTTGGCTTGTTGAAGATCTCTTCCATCGAACAGCATTTTCTGAGCCTTGATCTTACCTGAGTGTGTGTATATATACACATATGTATATATAAAATATGTACGCATGTACATATGTATATATGTATGTATATATGTGTATGTATATGTATATGCATGATAGGTTGCAAAGGACATTGGTAGAAGTCACCTTCCACCTAGAAGTCTGAAAAGGTGATGAGTTTACAGTTTACAAGTCACCATATTACTATCGAAGAGTAGAAAACGTCCAAAGAAAACAAAAAAATGCTATGCCAGCTGCTTTGCTTCCCTAAAGCCCATCTCTTTCTGACTTTCCTTCAAGAGGGATGAGGTTTACTTACCAGGTACAATTTCCATCTCTACTTTCCCTAATGAAGGGTGTCTTGGTGACACTTGACAGCTGGGCAATCAGTTCAATTCAGCCAGAGAAAACAAATCTAGCTAGCAAGTTGTTTGGTGTCCAATAGAAAGATGATCTTCTTTTCTTTAAAATCTTTTTGCCAGTTTGTTATCTTGGGACATTCTGGAATCCACTTATCTACAACTGAAATTTCCTTCAGGAATAAATATGACAGAATTCTTTCTCATCCCTCTGTGGTCATCATCCCCTAATCAATAATAAAACTTTGAGAAATAGCATCAAAGGCCATGGCGACCTCATTCATTCAGAATGCATGATGTTTTTTCATTGCACTCAGAGGAGGTTCTTACTACAATAGCATGAGAATATCCTTGTTAGACGAGGGCTGGAATCTGGGTTTGTGCTGTTCTCAGCATCCTGAGGACTTGAAAGCTTCAACTCCACTCAAAGTGAAATCATCATCTTCTGAAAGAATTTTGGACATAAACTAGGGTAAACTTGGATAATGAGAATCAGCCCTTGTTTCTGGTTGAAACAGAGATATGCTATTGTCACTGCTTGGGCTTCTAGAAAACTAAATTCCTGAAAGATTGAAATTTGGCCCCCAGCTTGCTCTGTGATTTCTTTCAGAGTAGGCCCATGCAGCGGACAATCTTATTTATTCTCTTGCAAAACCTCTCATTTGAAATCTCAGAGTTGGAAAGAATCTTACAGGTCATTTTTTCTTATCTTTACCCCTCCCACATTCAACATTTGTGTCTCTTAAAAGACTGAATATGGTGACAAATAACTCACTAGTTTCTGATACATTAAAAATGCCTAGCACAGATGTATGCAATGAGATTTGTACAGAGAATTCGTGGAGGAATGAAAAGATGCACCCAGTAGCCCAAGTGCCAGGGGCCAGCTCAAGGTGTGGGAGGTATTTACCCAAACTGGCTGGCTATATCAATGGCTTCCCCATGACATTTAGAGAGAATTAGAAGAATAAAATCACCTTCTTTTTAGCTGAAGTTCCTAGTTAATCACGTAGATGTTGCTTGCTGCCATTTTTCTATCACCCTTGTTTCTTGAAAACGCCTATACAATTCATGCCGTTTCTGAAATCGACAGTTTGTAGTCATTATTTTAAAAATAACAGTATTTCCTTTTGCATATGCACTGAGAGCTGAATAATTAATTTGTGTACTATTTAACACATGCCTATTATCTACAAGATACTCAAAAACAAATGAAGTCAGACGCCTTAGTTGGCTTCCCATCTATAAGAGACATAAGAAGAAAGATACTACATTAAATTCTCTCTAAAGGGAATTTTGTCAATTGTTTCAAAAAGTTATAAAAGTGTTAATACCTGGCCAGGTGTGGTGGCTCATGCCTGTAATCCCAGCACTGTGGGAGGGTGAGGCTGGTGGATTAGTTGAGCCCAGGAGTTTGAGACCAGCTTGGGCAATATAGTGAGACCCTGTCCCTACCAAAAAAAAAAAAAAAAATTAGCCCGGCAGGGTGGCACACATCTGTAGTCCTAGCTACTCGGGAGGCTGAGGCAGGAGGCTCACTTGAGCCCAGGAAGTCAAAGTTGCGGTGAGCTGTGATTGCACCACTGCACTACAGGCTGAGTGACAGAGCGAGACCCTGTCTCCAAAATAAAAATAAATAAAAAAATAAACAAATGAATAAACAAACATACTCTTTATTCTTCTAGCAATTCATCCTAAAATTATGGATTGTAATAACAAAAACTGGAAATAATGAGTTTATCAATAATAATAATAATGGGAAATTGGATCCAAATGCCCAATATGAGCTGTCCAGGTAATTAACAGTAGCTTGCTCTAACAAATAATACAAGATCTCAGTGGCTTAACACAACAACTGCTTATTCTTTGCTCAGGATACAGTTCGGGGTGGGTTGTTTGGCAGCCTTTCACTCAGTGGTTTAGGGATCCTAGCTCATTCTGTCGTGTACTCCTACTCTCTTTTAGAACCCCAAATTCTTCCTCTGGATCCCCTGAATTCATTCGATGAATAAAGAGAAAGAGCAAACAGAAATGCCTGGATAGGTAATGGGCTGGATATGGCTTGAATAATTCTGACCACATTCTTGGGCCAGAACCTGTTTATATGACCACAGCTACCTGTAAGGGTAGTTATAATCCTTATAACGGGGAAGTGTAACCCTTCACTATGCCCAAGAAGAGGAGACAGGATTGGTGAGTATCCTGACTTTGTCAAAAATAACGGATTTGCAAATAAAAATCCTATTATGTTGGTGCAAAAGTAATTGTGGTTTTTGCCATGGAAAGCAATGGCCAAAATCGCGATTACTTTTGCATTAACCTAATAGAAGCCATACATCAGTGTTTCTTCCTGAAAGGTGGGATGCTAAGGATCTTCCTTTTCTATACTGCGCTTTTTAATATTCCCTGGGTGGGGGGTAGGGTGTGGATTGGGAGATGTTGGTCAAAAGGTATAAAGTTTTACTTTGGATGAATACATTCTAGAGACCTATTGTATAGCATGATGACTGTAGAGAATGGTGCACTGTATACTTGAAAATTGCTAAGAGATCTTAAATATTCTCACATCAAAAAAATAAGCATATGAAGTGATGGATATGTTAATTAGCTTGATTTAATCATTTCACAATGTATGATGTATATCAAAACATCATGTTGTATACCTTAAATATATACAATTTGCATTTGTCAATTATATTTTAATTAAGCTGGAGAAAAAGTAACTACTTTAGAATAGGCCTCTCTATTAGAAATAAAATGCAAATAACACAGGCGATTTTAATTTTGTTATTTTTCATTTTAATTTTAGTTTTTGATATGTTAATTTTTATTGATTATATGTTGAAATGATAATATTTGGGATATATTATGTTAAATAAAATGTGTTATTAAAAATAATATCATTTGGTTCTTATATTTTTAGAAGTATAGCCTCAGAGTATGAGAAGCAGCCTGAGGTAGACTAGGTAACAGTCAGAAGGAGCTCGGAGGAGGATGTCTCAGATGTGTGGGAGGCAGGAAAAAATCTATGAAGGAGGTGGCTTTGGGATTGGGCCTTGAAAGATGTTATCAATACAGGAGTTCCCCCTTATCGGTGGTTTTGCTCTCTGCAGTTTCAGTTACCTGTGGTCAACCATGGTCTGAAAATATTAAACGGAAATTCAAGAAATAACTCATTAGTTTAAATTGTGTGCCATTCTGAGTTGCCTGATGAACTCTCTTGCCATCCTGCTCCATCCCTTCTTCATCACAAAAAGAAAAAGGTCGAGTACAGTACAGTAATATATTTTGGGCCGTGTGCAGTGGCTCACGCTTGTAATCCCAGCACTTTGGGAGGCCAAAGCGGGCGGATCACTTGAGGTCAGGAGTTCAAGACCAGCCTGGCCAACATGGTGAAACCCCATCTCTACTGAAAAAAAAAAAAAAAAAATTAACCGGGTGTGGTGGCGTGTGCCTGTAATCCCAGCTACTCGAGAGGCTGAGGCAGGAGAATCGCTTGAACCCAGGAGGCGGAGGTTGCAGTGAACTGAGATCACACCACTGCACTCCAGCCTGGGTGACAGAGCAAGACTCCACAAAAAAAAAAAAAAAGATATTTGGAGAGAAAGAGACCACAAGTATGTAACTTTTACTGTAGTATATTGTTATAATTATTCTCTTTTATTATTAGTTATCCTTGTTAATCTCTTATTGTGCCTAATTTATAAACTTTACCATAGGTATGTATGTATAGGAAAAAATATCACAGACGTAGGGTTTGGTACTATCCGTGGTATCAGGCATCCACTGGGGTTCTTGAAACGTATCCCCCTCGGATAAAGAGGGACTACTGTAGTGCTATTGATAATTGATGACCGCAATATCGACAACACCCACCGTTTATTACAAGCTTGCCTCTCGTCGGTCACTTTGCTAACCGCCAGGGGTCGGTAGCGAGGCGGAGATGGACTTTCTGAATGCGGGAACACCAGCAGCAGCGGCAAAAGCAGAGACCTGGACAAAGGACTATATACACTTGGAAGTATTTGGGGTGGGGTGGGAGGCAGCGGACAGGGGCGATTAGGTGTTAAACTCTTACGAAGTAGAAGAAAAGGCAGGAAGGCAAGTTGGAGTCAAGTTTAGAAGCATCTTAAATGGGAAGGGAAAATCTTTATACCTAGTTCCGTGAGAAAATGTGGTGATAAAACACTTTGGAAGCGCTTTGTGATACGTGCTGTTCCAGTGTCCAACACGCACTGACTCACTGTGAGAGAGGTACCAACACAGTCACGTGAGGTGTCACCACGGGGAAGTGTTCTGACACTTGCATGTTTGGCGATTTCAACACCGTGTGAACGTCACAGAGTGTATTTACACAAACCTAGACTCACTCAGAGTGTATTTACACAAACCTAGACCGCAGAGCCCACCACACCCCTGGGCTGTGTGGCATAGCCTGTTGCTCCTTGGCTACAAACTGGAACAGCGTGATACTGTGCTCAATACTGTAGGCAGTTGTAACACAATGGTAAGTATTTGTGTATCTAAATATAGAAAAAGCACAGTCAAATACGGTAGCAAAGATTTAAAACAAATGGTACAATGGTAAGTGTATGGGGCACTTACCATGACTGGAGCCTGCGGGACTGGAGGTTGCTCTGGGTCCACGAGTGAGTGAGTGGTGGGTGAACGTGAAGGCCTGGGCACGACTGTGCACTATTGCAGGCTTTAGAAACACCGCACACTTAGGCTACACTGAGGTTATAAAATATCGTTTTCTTTCTTCAATAATAAATTAACCTTAGCTTACTGTAACTTTTTTGCTTTATAAACTTTTTAGTTCGGACTCCTTTGTAATAATACTTAGCTTAAAACACAAATACATTGTGTAACTGTACAAAAATATTTTTTCCTTATATTCTCATCCTGTAAGCTTTTTTCTATTTTTAAATGTGTTTATTTATTTATTTCCTTTTTGTATCACCACCTTCCACTCCCACATCTTATCCCATTGAAAGGTCTTCAGGGGCTAGAACACCCATGGAGCTGTCATCTCCTGTGGTAATAGTGCCTTCTTCTAGAATGCCACCTAGAGGATCTCCCTGAGGCTGTTTACAGGTAACTTTTAAAACCGTAAGTAGACAGAGTACACTCTAAAATAACAATTAAAAGGATAGTATAGTAAATGCATAAACTAATAACATAGTTTTGATTAACATTGTCACGTATTATGTAGTGTACATAACCGTATGCACTACACTTTTCCATGACCAGAAGCTCAGTAGGTTTGTTTACAGGAGCATCACCACAAACAGGTGAGGAATGCCTTGTGCTACAGCGGTACGACAGCTATGATGTCAGTAGGCGATAGGAATTTTTCAGCTCCATTATCATCTTATGAGACCACCATCATATATGCAGTCCGTCATTGACCAAAACATCATTATTATCTCTATTATCCCCATTTTACAGATGAGGAAACTGAGGCATAGAGGGTTTAGGAAACTTCCCAATGTTACACAGTGTGTGATAAAGCCCAGATTTCAACTCCAGTGTTTCTGGCTCCAAAATGTACCTCTTAATCACCCACAAAGACTACACCATTTGGCACCAGAGACCTGGATTCTCATCCTAGGCTCTGCATTCGCTCACTGGGAGACTTGAAGTCCTTCTCAGAGTCTCTGGAACCCTCAGCTTCCTCCTCCATGAAAATGGTTCATACCCTATCTTAAGGTGTCACTGTGTGGATGGAATGACACTGGGCACAGAAAGCATGAGTTACACTGCCTGGCACAGAGCAGATGATGCCCATAAAAGCTGGTTGCCCCCCAGAATGCCATGGGAAGTCATTTTGGGCCTTTAAGTGGGGCAATGAGATGATTGGACTTACACTTTTATATGTGTGTTGGAAATACTCATCTTCCCTGATTAATCTGCCAGAGATTGATTGGAGCTGGGACAGATGTGTTAGAAAGATATTGCAAGAATCCAGAGAAGAGGCAGTGAGGGTCTGTGCAGGGATGGAGGCAGGGAGAAAGCAATTGTATTATTGAATCTAAGATTTTTAGAGCTAAACAGACACTATGGGACATATAGTACAAACTATCCTCATTTTATAGAACAAAGAGGCCCCTACCCAGACTTAAATGACTTGTCCAAGGAGAAGCTGTGGGACTAGTCCAGGGCTTCTAATTTCCCGATTCACTGATTTTTCCTCAACTCAGCCAGTGCTGATGTCTCACTAGAGTTTTCAACTCTTAATAAAAATAAAGTATATCTATTTTATGTAAATCATACACTTTCTACTCTTCAATAGCTTCTATGGACATTAATCCCATTTGGTTTTGCCAGTGACAACGCCCCTCCACCACCAAAGAAAGGTAGCACACTGGAGTTAGAATTATCCCCACACTACAGATAGGTAAACTGAGGCATGGAAGATGATTCTAATTTCTGCCTCAAATTATCTCATCTTTACTTCTACATTAATTCTTTACATTTTGTTTTTAAAATGTTACCACAATGTTGACACAGGAACGGTATTCACAAAATTTCGTCCTGAACAAAATTTCATAGGGGCAGAGAGGCTTAAAAAATTTACCTTCATTTAGAAAAGTTAATGGTTGGGGTTTACTTGAAATCGTGTCCAAAGAAAGGATGCTGTGATCAACGGGAAACTGTATGTTTGTAGTTGTTCTGTTTTAATTATGGTGAATGAAAGGATATCTTGCTTAGAAAGTATGCTGAGATGCTATCTCTTTCTGTCTTCCTTCCAGAGGAAAGAAATCAAATCATATGTTTATAGAATTTTTTTCTTGTCTGTGGCCAATTGCTAAATCCTACCACAGGAGGGCGCAGGAAATGTCAGGCGCTTTTCATAAAATGGACACTAGGTGGCGCCGCTCTGCTAGTTTTCTTCATGTCTGCTTTTAATTTCGTTTTTTTATTCCTTTGTTTAGTAGTAACTGTAATGGTTAGCTTTAGCGATGTAAAATGTATTTTTATTTTCCTATGCTTTTCTTAATATGCCTGGGTCTGTCATTTTGCCCTTATAAAAGTATGCTAAGAGAGGTAGAACTAGTTATTTATGTTAATATGTTTCCTTTACATTACATAAATTAGTTGTATTTTCTTTCACAGTATTTTTCAGGAATTCAAATATGAGTCCAGATTGAGTTTTCCTTTTTGGTCTGTCATTGTCTCTTATTCTTTAGAGTTTTATTGGAAATTACATATTAGTTTAATTTTAAAATAGGAGACATAATTCTGAATCATAGCAGAACAGCAAAAATCTTACATAACTTGAAAGTGGAAGAGAAAAATAGGTAACAATAAAGGAGCTGGGAATGGATTCTCCTATTTACATTTGCATAAGGAGGAGTTTCTCTCAGTCTTATTAATTATTTAGTGAATTATTTGTGTGTCTGTGAATTATGCCCCTCTCTGGAGTTTGGATTCCTAATCATAAAAATGAGGCAGTTCCCCTAAATGTTCTCAAAGATCTCTTGGCAATCTGAAAAGCAGTGAGATTATGAGCATATTAACAAAGTTATGCCCCCTGCCTGTTCCAAACACAATTCTTGAACATATATGCATAAACTACGACTTTTCAAAAAAATCTAGATAATTCTCAGTGGCACAAAATACGCAGTTATGAGCCCCAGCCAACTTTTCAATCCATGTTACTCGACTGGCGTTCTTGTGAGAATGAAGCCTGAACACCGAGGAATAAGTTGCCTGCCCTGGCGGAATCGCGCCCCTGGAGCGGAACTTGCTGGCTCTTCCCAGGGAGAGACTTCGAATCCAACTCTGGCTCCGTCCCTGAGTAGCTGGGAGACACTGGCTTGTCAATTAGCAAAAGGCAGCGAGCTCCACAGCAGACCTCATGAGGAAGATGTGGAGAAGAAAAAGGCCAGGACTTGTACCTCAAAATCTATGAGGGGCACAAGTTGTCCTGTCTTGGGAGGTTAGTAATACTGGGGAATAAGTGCCAAATGATATCGGATCTGTGTCCCTGACCTAACCCCTGCCCAAACCATTGCCCACAGCTGTGATCCTGAGAAGTGATGCTAAGCCACCATTGGGCACTGGCTGGGTCTGGGTGGAAATCATCGAATTAGGGCAGAGAAGAGCAGATGAAGGCTGGAGAGAGATGTTCATACAATTGCTTAACATTCTTTGCCAATTGGTAGCAAATGTTAGACAATCAAAGATGTTATGTTTTCTATCGAGCAAAAGAAAGTGGCAAAGCTGTAAATACATCAGGTTCACATAGATGTTCACTAGCCTGGAAGCTAATAGTATGAAGTCTGCAAGGCAGTAAAAGTCCTCAAGACATGCCCTCTTTGATGAAGTCCACAGGAGCTGGTAAAATGTTGAGTGTGAGCTCATCAAACCAAACGGTGCATATGGAACCCTTTTAAATGCCCGTGTTGGTGTTACAGGGCTCTTTCTAACCGCTTATAAAATAGACAGAAACAGGTGCACATTTTAGTGAATGGTATGTCGACTGATCACCAAGACTAAATGAGTTGCTGAAAACTGTGAAGCCTGTTAATGTTACAAAAACAGTACACACTTGGAATAATTTTGTCCCTACTGTCATATGGGCTGAACCTGGTAGAAATGTGGTGGGCCTTTCTGAGCCCCAGTGCACTTCCTGGTGATGTGGCCAGCAGAGCCCCCGCTTTTCCGGGCTAGGGTTGTGCATGGGCTTTGGGGAAGCAGGAGACTGGAAGTGAGTGGTATAGAATCTGAGTTTGGAAGCTGAGGCACTGAAACGAGGGAAAGAGTGGGGGATGCACCAGCAGCCACTGAGGTGCAAAAGCTCATGAACCAAATCTTTGGGTTTTGTTTGTTTGTTTGTTTGTTTTGAGATGGAGTTTTGCTCACCGCCCGGGTTCAAGCAATTCTCCTGCCTCAGCCTCTGGAGTAGCTGGGATTACAGGCACGTGCCACCACGCCCGGCTAATTTTGTATTTTTAGTAGAGACCGGGTTTCTCCTTGTTGGTCAGGCTGGTCTTGAACTCCTGACCTCAGGTGATCTGCCTGCCTTTTGGCCTCCCAAAGTGATGGGATTACAGGCGTGAGCCACCGCACCTAGCCCAAATCTTTGTAAATCAAGAACAGTTCATGTCGATTCAAGATGGTGGCAGCAGTGGCAGTGAACAAAGATGCAAGACTCCTTAGCAGAGAGCTGGCCTTCCTTCTTCCAGATTGATCTTAAGCCAGTGATTCCCAAAGGGTGTTCCTGGGCACTCTAGCACTGAGGGATGTTAATGGATGAGGAGAATAAATGTTTTTTCAAATTCATCTGGGAAATGGTGGCTTAAAAAAAGTCGACCACATTTATTTGCTTCTTGGAAACTTTAATATGCTACCACATATTACAACATTTTTAAAGGAGTATTTATTGTGTAGGGCTTCCTAAGCTTTTTGAGTTTGGAAACTTAAAAAAAAAATCATTGAGTATCTCGTGACAAGTGTTCTGAGAAATACCTCCTGGAAAATAATATCCTAATGCATCCTAATTTATTTTGGATTAAATTCTATTTTAGCATTTTCACTGTAAAAATTTCAGGATAAAATAATTGACAGAAAAGTGAAGGATTTATTAAACCAACTTATTTGGTGACATGCAAGCAAAGCCAGAAGGATTATTTTGATTCGTTTGTTTGAATCCGTCGTGAGCGTAGACACACTCCTAAAAGAGGCACTGGCCCCATATTTAGATTATTTTTCTCTCACTCGGCTCCACTAAGTTGCCTCTGCACTCCACACTGTTGGGCCTGGCCTAAACGCTGCCACTGCCTTGGAGCCTGGTGTCAGTTCGGCTGTCAGTCGAAGCAGATCTCCTGCTATGATGAGAATAAGAAGAATAAATACAGTTCTTGATTTCCAAGTCAAAGACAGTGCAAATTGATATTACACAGTAAAATGCAATGAGATTAAATCAATAACATCTGCAATAAGGCATAATGAAGGTAAAATTATATCTCTGGCTTCCTGAACAGCTGTGAATCTATTTTTAATGATCCTCATTTTTGGCAGTCAGCTAACAACTTCTAAAACGTCCTAGAAATTGGATTGTTAAGCAGATGAGCACGGCAGTGGTTCAGAATGTCATTAATTTCAGCCGCCTTATCCATCTGCATGGGTGAGACAGAGGCATGGAGAATTTACCCCTCACCCACCCACCAAGCACCCCACTCCCAGCCTTGGGTGGCCTCTGCAAATGCTGAAGACAGCAAGGCAGGGGAGCCGCGGGCAGAGGAGCTCTCCCTGGAGAACCACAGGCAGTTGAATTAAGGACAGAAAGGAAAAGTTCTCGCCTTTGTAATGCCAATTACAGTACATAATTGGCTTGCATGTCTCCATTGCACTATAGAACCTCATAACCACTGCAGAGAATAGGATGCTGTAATGATCCCTCAGTTTATCAGCGGGGCACTGAGGGGCCTTGAGATTGCTCTGCCGGGGACTTGGTTAAGGTCACACTGCCAGCAAGTGCAGGAGCCAGGACCCAACACAACTCTTATTCCAAAGTCAAGCCCATTTCCATGGCCCTGCCGGTCTTCTGGTTGTTTGAACAGTAGCCGTGGGAAAGGCACCATGAAAAATTTGATATTGAGGAAAGTGAACACTCAGGATCAGCCATGTTCTTCTTAGCTGCCTGGCACCTTTGCACTTGGCTGCAGCTTTTACTACAAGCTGTGCCTGGGAAACAGGCATTGATCTCTTTGGTTGATGGTTTTGAGCTTGCTTTCCCTCTCTGGGCTGGCAAGGACGGGGGTGGGAGGTGGCACCCCATGCTCTGCACACAGCTGTATTTTCTGCATCCCACTGACAAATTCTCAGATCCCAAGTCAAGCTTACAGGCTCAGGGACTCAGGAGGCTCCAGGCTAAATGGTATTCCAGAAGGCTTCACCTGAGGGTAGAAATTCACCTTCAGACCCCCTCCCTGCCTGTGTGAGAGCTGAGAGAGGAAGATGAATTCCTTATGCTCTTCCCTGTGCTGGGAAGCAGTGGTGTTGAGAGAGATCTTTGTGCCGAAGATGGAGCTGCAGCTAAGATGACCAGCGTAGTTTATGGGCTTATTCCACCGCCTGGCTTGCTTTTGGCAGTGGAGCTGGTCTTTTGCTGCCTGAAATATGTGACAATCAAGAATTTGATGGTGCAGAGGGTGAGGCTGTGGCATGTGTTTGGATTGGAGAAGAGTCTGGTTCCAGGAGAGTCATCCTATGACAAATGGGACCTGAATTCTTGAGTAAAACAATATAAATGGATACTTCCTTCAACAAGGAAGCCTCCCAGTGGCCTTCCTGATTTGATGGCAGGAATGCTGTTAAGAGAGGTGGAAACAGCAGAGGGAGCTGGGAGGTCTGTTATAATGGAACAGTATAATCAAATGCTAATGGGTAAAACAATGCCTGATGTGCTCAAAAACTAAGGCTGGCATCTGAAGACGTGAGGGAAATTGGAGGGATTAAGGTCCACATGAAGGTGAACAAATCATGCTCAGAAAGAGAAGGCAGAAGCGGTCCAGGGAGAAGAGGGAGAGCAGATTGCCAGGCCCAGGAGGACTCAGTGGGCTGACTGCAGGGGCCAGGAGGCAGTGCAGTGAATGAGAGGGACCCTTGCAGCTGTGTCAGGACCTGCTAGTCATGCCAGGGGATCGGTGTATCTCACAATGTGCAGGGAACAGACACCTTTCTTCTGGCTCCTCTCTCCCCAGTGGCTCCCTAGCACCAGCTCTTCCTACATATATTAACCAATGATTCAAATATGTCGTTTTGCTTTTAGAGAAGCTGTTGTCCAGCAGCATTTAACTTACAGGCGGAAAGCCACGTGCTGGTCTTAATGAGTTAGCTGTGGGTGGGAACAGCCTTTCACTGTACGAGGAGCTACTTGTCTATCAGTGATGAAAAACCTTACTTCTTCACTCTTCATTAACAAGGGCTTAATTCAGGATTGGCAAATAAGTTTTGTCTCATGTGTTGACTTTATTGATTCACTGTGTTCAGAAGGATTCTGAGGCTAGGTCCAGGTTCATTCGGTTAGTGAGGTCCACCCTGGATGAGAGGTAGAGAAGATGAGAAGTCATAGCCACCCCCCTACTGCACCCATTGAGGTGTTTGCACTTTAAGTGGAGCTGGCTGAAGCCTCAAAAACCAAGGGAACGTCATACTCTCAAGTGGGAGAGGAGACAGAGGGAGGAGCACTTCCTGCTCCAAAGTGCAAAATACATGATTATTTCAGGCTTTGGAAGTATCAGAAATCAAATTCACTGCTAATAGGGCTGTTTGGAAGAATCAAGACTCCAGAGAATGGTTAAGTAGAAGCCAGAGGGCCAAGCTAAATTGTCCAGTAACCTGACTTAGAGTTAAGGGTCAGGAAATTGGGCTACCACCCATCAGATAGGAAGAGCAAGCTGGGTCCTCTGCTCCTTCCCATTTTGAATAGTGAAGCAAGAGCAAGTCCAGAGACAAGGGGGATGGAGATATGTGTGTGTACACACATATATGTGACTCATACTTATGTGTGTGTGCATAGATATACACACATGGAGAGCACATGTGTCTCACTTCAGTGTAGCTACACGTACGTGAGGATCATATGCATCTCACTTGAGTATAGACACACACATGTGCAGATCATGTGCATCTCACTTGGGTATAGATATATGCACATGCAGATAATATACATCTCACTTTGGTGTAGATGCACGCACATGAAGATCATATACATCTCACTTGGGTATAGATGCACGCACGTGCAGATCATATGCATCTCACTTGAGCATAGACACATGCACATGCGGATCATATACATCTCGAGTATAGACACACACACGTGCAGATCATATATATCACACTTGAGTATAGATACATGTGCAGATCATATGCATCTCACTTGAGTACAGACACACACATGCATGGATCATATACATCTCACTTGAGTATGGATACACACAAGCAGATCATCTACATTACACTTGCTTCATCTATATTACATATGGAGGAGAACAACTTAAGGAATGAAGAGCCAGAAGCCCCATTCCCTTGCTGGTCTGCATCGGATAGTCTTTTCTAACTAATTAGAAGCAAATGACTAAAGGCAGCCAATTAAAACTCAAGATTAGAGGGCAGCCACCTGTGGGTTAGATACCTGAAAACTGACCTCATGATCAGCTGTGACTCCCTGGGACTGTGGAGTGTGAACCACAGAGTTAGAGAAGCAATTTGTCCTTTGGCTCTGAGCAGATCAAAACCTACGATGTTGGTGGTGTGTGGAAACCTTCACTGTGAGTTCAGATTAGTTCTGGGAGGACCTGCAGGGTTTGAGTAAATTAGAAAGCAGAGCTTAATAGTATTTTAAACAAGACAGTATCACCATTCAGAGGTAATTCTACATGTTAATATCTTTCTCTGTACTAGCTTCCTAATAAACTGCATTTTACTGGTAGGGTATGGGATGCTAATTATCAATGGGATTTTGTTTTTAAAAGGAAAAGTCACACCAAATGTCTGCATTGGATAATTTCCCTTAGATGAACATCACACGACTGATGCCAAATTTACTCACATATTAGAGAAGCGCATACATATATTATGTCACAGTTTGGTTTTATAAAAATATTTTAATAACTCCACTTTAATATAACTGATTTTCTTTTTAATCTCATGTATGTTATTTTATACATTAAAAACATGGGTCTGAGAAGAAAGTCTCTGAATAGAAAGTGCCCCCCTTTCATACGAGGAGGCCTGGGGTATAGTACTTGCTAAACAACTTTGATCAATCCTCCTTTTAATGTATTTCTTTTGGGTAATTTAGAAAATTGAGATGAAATTCATATAATATAAAATTTACCATCTTAAAGTGTACAGTCACTGGATTTTAGTATATTAATGAGATTTTATAACCATCACTACTATCTAATTCCTGAACACTTCATTACCCCAAAGAGAAACCCCATCCCTGTTAGCATCACTCCCCACTCCCCCTGCCTTAGCCCCTGGCAATGACTAATTTGCTTCCTGTCTCTATGGATTTGCCTATTCTAGACAGTTCTTATCAATGGAACCATATAGTGTGTGGCCTTTTCTGTTTGGCTACTTTCACCTAGAATTATATCTTCAAGATTCACTTCTGTTGGAGCATATGTCAGAACCTCATTCCTTTTTATGGCAGAATAATATTCCATTGTATGGATGTACCACATGTGGTTTATTGTTGATCCATTCAGGCCAAGTTCTTTTTCAGCCTTAGGTTCTACACTTGCAAAATGAAGAGATTAGGGAAGATGATGGCTAAGGATTCTCCCAGCTTTCAAACTATGTTTACGCACCCTCCTTTTAGCCACTGCTGCATTGTTTTGCATAAATCTCTGCTTTGACTCAGTTCCAACTGACCTGTTTTCAAAGATTAGCCTATCCAATTCCTCAGCACATGCTTTTCAGTTCTATCCATTTATATGTATCCCCAAAATTTAAAAACCAGTTTGGAGATCTTACCTAATTTAGGCCTTTTGGGTAGATGTCTTTAATGAAATATTCCCCTTTTTCAATTATCTTTACAACATTACAGCAACCATTCAAACTATACTGAGCTGGGCTCATGCATAGGAAGCTAAATTTTTTTCAATTACAACCAACAGAAAACTTCTTTTTAAATATCTGTGGCATTTTGGACGCCCTCGGGAACAATTCAAGGTCTCTTCCAGTGTTCCCACACTGCCATTCTCAATGCTGAATTCCAAAAAAGAATTTTCATCTGTCACTTTAAAATTTCGGCAAATCCCAACAGCTTATTTCCACTAAGTCTGTAAAGGATCAGAAAGATCAAGGAGGAAAGGACTCATGGAGATAAGGAACTAGCAATAAATCCTCCAACGGTGTGAGTACAAAGCATTGTTCACAGAGTTCACTTAAGGATCTGCACCGGCTTCTTAACTCATTGCCTTCACTCTTGTCCTTATTAGATTATGGAATAGCACATAGGAACAACAGTCAGAAATAACACAAGGCTTCTTAGGCAATACAACAAATACATATTTAATATGAGAAAAGAAATTGTAAATTACGTACAATGTTATTGGATTTTATGCTCTCTCTCATCCCCTCAATGTATACATTTAAAAAGGAATCGCCCGTTTCATCCCCTCACATTTCTCTGGCATCAAGTAAGCCCTATTTTGCTTTCAGCCTGTTCCTTTGTTACATAACCACACTCTCAATCCATTCTTTCATTTCCTCCCAAGTGCTTTCCATCACACCGTGGCCTCTGAACCTCACGTTTGAGACACCTCATTACACCCACCGGCACGTGGTGCTGAAGCGTTTACTGTGCTCAGCCCAGGACATTCTTTGCTTGCAAATGCTTTAGGTTCTTTGGGAGATAAACCAAGAAATCTGCAAATTCATACCTAATCTGTCATAGCCCTGTCACCCAATTCAATCCTCTCTAAACAAAATCCTTTTGGTGAAAGGAAGACAATACCCCCGTTTCATAAATAATTTTTTCCACCAACCTTAATCTGCTGTCTATGAATATTAATGAGTCTCATCGATTCATGTCTCCATTTTATGTCCTATATTAGACACCTTCCCAGAAAGCTAGCTGTCAAGGTTGCAAAGGAACCTATTTCACTTTCACATTAAATTAGCAAAATGAAAAAGGGCGACTTCTTTGGCTTGTAGGTTTCAAGAGATACCCCTTTAGCCCTACACTCTGATTTTTTTTTACGTTGTTCTTAAATTACAGGCTGATCTTTGCAGGAAAGAGAGATAGGTCACTTCTTTTTTGTTTGTTCCAGGCAAGAGTTAACTGGTAATTGGTGACCTGATACCATGGAAAATTTTCAGAGACCTACAAAACGTGTTTCTGTGTTTTTCTCTTACCACTAATTGTGACTTCTTTGCTTGCCTTTTTTTCTTTTTCTTTTTTGGTGCCTTCCTTGTTGGGTCTATGTCTGAATTCCTATGAGATTCTGCTTCTTTTGGCTATTCCTGCCTTTAAATATTTTTCCAGGGGACAGCAGATGAAATAGGATTGGCTCCAGGACTGACGCTGGCTTATAAGGAAACTTTGTGAAAATTAGAAGAGTGGTCTTCTGACAAACTAATTAGAAAATGACATTATGACATTTCCTCTACAGGGACATATTAGGAAAAGGAGCCCCTCTCTGGGTGGACATAGCTGTGTACCAGGGTCCAGATTCTGTGGGGGAGTGGGCTGCATTTTAACACCCACTCCCTCTCCACGGGGAGCCCTTGTTCATTTCTCTCATTAAATCTTTCACACGTCTCTTTTAGCTTATTTCTTGGACCCAGCATATTTCTGGGACACCAGAGGCCTACCCTTTATGCTTAGTTCTCTTCCAATTGCAATTCACTTTTTTTTCCTTTCCTCTTTTTCACAGCATTCATGTTTAACCCCTTGTTTGTCTTCAGTAAACCCCAGGTTTTACTGAAGCACCTTCACCTTTACAGCATTGAGCAATGTAAATAGGAATTCCAATGGCATCCTTGGATTCTTTTGTTTATTTGGTTGGTTGAGCTTTTTAATACATGCTTTCACATGTTTCACAAAGACTTGTTTGCCAATAACATTCTGTGTTGCTTAAATGACAAACATAGCTAGTTGCCAGAGGGGGCCATGTTATTTGAGGGGACCCTGGAAGCCTGCTCTGGTTCTAAATATACTCCTCCCTTGCTTTCCACACATGCTTGAAATTCCATCTTAAAGTTATATCCTTTTTAATTAAGTAAATGTAATATAACACACTTAGAAATAACAAAGTGCACTGTATCAGTCATTAACACTTCAGTGAGAACTAGCTTATAAAATCCTATTCCAGGGACAGCTATGAGAAAGAAGGAAGGTTTGGGGCATATAGGGTACTCACTCTCTGGAGTGAGTTAGGCAGGCATAATACAATTTGAACACATTGGGCATTTGGGGGATCTCCGAAAGAACCAGGAACATGGAAGGCAAATTTTCCCATGCGAAGTTTTTGTCTACAGTAATCCCAGAGTAGGGCTTGGTATCAGCTGTTCAACAGTATTGGTGTTTTCCAAACCAACTAAGGGTGGGACTTTTTTTAGCTTATTGGGGCAGCTGAGAATTTGAATTTCTGCTTCGGAACGAAGCCAATCACTCCCTATTTTGTCCTGTCTGGTATAAACATTAAATTTTCTCAAAGGCCCACGATTGATGTTAGCAGAGCAGCATATACACATCCAAGGAATTAATTTCTCACACAAACATGGATGTCTGTGGAAAGATCTTTGGGTCATAGATCACAAATGCAATGAATATTGAAGAAATTAGGGTCCTTAAAGATCATCATTAGTCCAGTCTTCATGTGGGCTGCACACACATTTAAGAGCACAAAGCCATGAGTCACATACAAATAAATGTGAAACATCTTCCTGAAGTGTCAATTTCACTAGGCAATAACAAACTTAAAATGTGAGTCTTAAATTAAAACAAGCATGATTATATTATGGAATTGAGTGCAGCAGTCACGAGGACTTGAACAAGCACCGAGGGAAATGAATACATGATTACAGAAGACAGAACTTAAAAGGATCTTAGAAATCATCTAGGCCTGCACACTGAGACCTGATCATGCATCAGAATCACCTGCAGAATTTCAAACGAAACTCCAAAACAATATTGAAACTGGGCTTCTTTCCAAATGTGTTCTGGTACGTTGATATTGCTCCAAAGCCTTGCAGGTGATTTGAAGGTACAGTCAGGGCTGCGAGCCACCAAATTCTAGCTCAGCTGAGGCTCAGAAAGGTAAAGTGACCCCAAAACATACAACAAAAATTTGTATTTGGTTTTTTTTTTAATCAATTGCTCTATCTACGATATTCTTCTCAACAGGATCGGCTGTATAATTTGTGGGTCCCAGTGCAAAATGAAAATGCAGAACCCCTGCATGCGGATTACTATGAATCTCAAGATGACAACAGCAAAACATTAAGCGCAGAGGCTTTGTATGTATGGAGCCCAGCGTGAAGTCGATCCTGCCCCTCTGAAACACTGAGCAGCGTGTTCAGGGCAGCAGCCACCTTGAGAGCACAGCTGGAGCAGGTCCAAAGGGCAGAGAGGAGACTGCCTTCCTCTCCATGTCTTAGTTTACGGGACCAGTTAACATGCTCACATGCACACAAACACACATGCACAAATGCACACACACACACCTGGGCAGGTAGTTCCAAGAACCCTCTGACAGAAGTGTTCAGCAGAATGAAATCAGATTTTTTAAAATATGAAAGCATATTTCCTTGTTTATCTAAGTCAAGAATGAAACTGTCATCTTTTGAGTGTAACCTATGTTCAATGGACTTAAAATTCTAGTTTATACTTTCTCCCCAAACCACAACCCCACTCCCCATCCCTGCATCATCTCCTGTACTTCTAAATCTTTATCTGGAATTGTAGACTCAGAAGACTGAAAAGCATTTTGTCATATTTTGACCCAAACTGCCGTCTCTGAAATAAATATCTGTGGTGTTGGGGGGTGGCCAGAACTACAGGAGCACGCACACACACACACACACCCACACACGCACACACACACACACCCCCCACAGAATGGAAGCAGCAGAGCCAGTAAGGACTCCAGACCTGAGAGTAAACCTCACCCTAAGGAGGCCATTTTTTCCCGAAGAAGGAGGATGGGCACTTCTGGGCCTGGATAAAGACCTCTGTGAGGGCCAGGAGGGAAGGCACACGGTGGGCCTGGGGTCAGTGCAGGGAGGCAGAGGGCCATGGCCAGTGTATTGGAGGAAGGGGGAGACATTCATTGCATTCTCTTGAGATTCAGCAGGGAGCAAGATACTGAGAGCTAATGAGTCAAGAGGAGGATGGTGGACACCAGGGAATTCAGAGTAGAGAATGAAATTCTCATTACATCACCACTGGATTAACATGCAAACCTTCCTCTGTCCCAGGATTTCTTCTTGCCGCTGGCTGCTATGAAATATTTGGGGCCAGAGATGCAGGGAAGCCCTAGAGGAAAGAAGGTGATTCCTGTTTCTGGGAATTTGCATCCAGCCCTGTAGTCACAGCAGCCAGTGGCCATCGCCTGCAGGACTGCAGACGCTTTCTCAAAACCCTGGAAATCATGAGGCATCCAGTCCTGAAGGCGAGGCCAGTCTGCTCACATGCGGAGAGATCCAGTGTGGTCCGTTCTATGAGGACCGATGTTTACTTGGCCAGCTTTCTTGATGCCAGACCCTTGTCTGTATTAGTGTTCCTTTGGCTGGCCCCTAACAATATCCAAGTCTGCCTCTCAACACAGAACTTCATAAAAATAACAAAGGATTCATTGATATTCAGAAAAGGCACATGCTGGAAAACAGTATGAACAGTTTCCTAAATAAATAACTATAGACGGTGCACATGGATAGGTAGGCGATGATGCAAAACAAACCACAGATCCCACAGGAGCTTGTTGGTGCAGTGGTCAAGGCAGACTTTGAGGTCAGACAGACAAGAGTTCTGTTCCCACCTCTGTGTGATCTTGGGCAAAAAACTTAGCCTTTTTTTTTTTTTTTCACTACAAAGTTGCCTTGAATACCTATTTCATAAACTTGCCTTGTGGGTTAAATGAAATGGTGTAGGTGAAGGTCTTAGCACGAATGTTGTAGGTATTCAGCAACAATCACCATT
This sequence comes from Nomascus leucogenys, assembly GCF_006542625.1. Classification (NCBI taxonomy): domain Eukaryota; kingdom Metazoa; phylum Chordata; class Mammalia; order Primates; family Hylobatidae; genus Nomascus; species Nomascus leucogenys. The sequence goes on from NC_044397.1 coordinate 79,606,532, forward strand.
AGCCACAAATCCTTTCCTTCTTTCTGCCCCCACTCTGGGGATGAATGAAAACCTTAGCCAAGAGGATGTTTCTGGCCGGGTCCTGTTCCAAATATTTAGCACTTTTTGTCCTAATTCTGTGGAGTTGGCTGGTCTCTATGCCACATGGGTGCTCTTTCACAAAAAGCCTAACAGGCTGGGCATCTCTCCATAACAGGGCCTATATATTAATTGAAAGACAAACTTCTTAGCCTCTGTCTCCTGCTGTTTTCGAATGTCACACTTTGAACACGAGTCAAGATGAATAGTCGTAATTTGCTTCCCAATCAATTTGGGCGGTGCTGGAAGATGAGACCGTTCTTTCCATTTCTTCCAATGTGTCTCCAGCGAAGTGGCCCCAGGATGGTGTCTCTCTGGGCTACCTTCTAGCAGCCGGAGGTGGGGCTCGCCCAGACCAGAACTTCTCAGGGGGCCCAAGCCCTTCAAGAACATGTCTTTGAGCATTCTGTTGCAAAATAAGAAAAGTAAGGACAATGAAGCGAGATTTTGTTCAATAAAGCTTTTAATGGAAAGGACTATCCTTTATCCTTTATGCTGAGATTGTGGCTTGCTTATATTTTTGGTATAAAGTTATGCTTTTTTGGTGTAAAACAATGGAGAGAATAGATAGTAGTGGTTATTTTTAATGCCCTGGCTTGGCAAAATAAAAGGTAGGCAAACTCATGTTACTCCCCTCACCATCACCAACCACCATCCAATTACAATTTTTAAAAAAAAATCTGGCCAGATGCAGTTGCTCATGCCTGTAATCCCAGCACTTTGGGAGGCCGAGGCAGGTGGATAACTTGAGGTCGGGAGTTTGAGACCAGCCTGGCCAACATGGTGAAACCCCATCTCTACCTAAAAATATAATAATTAGCTGGGCATGGTGGTGCAACCCTGTAGTCCCAGATACTCAGGAGGCTGAGGTGGGAGAATCATTTGAACCTGGGAGGTGGAGGTTGAAGTGAGCTGAGATCGTGCCACTGCACTCCAGCCTGGGCGACAGAGTGAGATGTTGTCTCAAATTTTTTTTTTTTTTTACTGGCTCATTAAATTAAAAAAAAAAAAAGCAAAAAACTGGAAACCACTGATATAGACCACCTAGTCTGTTTGAGAAAGAAAATCACTTCCAGATTAGCAGTTACCTGGAACATTTCCCCCTGGACTGGAGACCCGTGGGCTTTTGCTGCATAAATTATTTCATGTCTCATGTGTGGCTAACGTGGCTAATGAGGATGTGAGGAGCTTTATGAGAGTTTATAGGTTCCCTAGTAAACCAGGCATGTCCTAATAAGGACGGATGCAAAATCGAATAAGCTGCCATTATTCCCACCGCGGATACAAACCCTGCCTTTGTGTAATAGGTCTGAGAGCACTCACTGCCGCTGCTGATTCAGTACTTCCAAAATGTTATGTTTATTTTCTTATACAAATTCTTATGTTAGAGTGTTAACTTTAACCAGTTTTCTGGGGGCGTTGAAAAGACCACCTTTTGGGGGGTAGGTGGGGAGTCTAATACTGTAAAATTACTTATTTCATCATTATAAGTCCCAAACTTCACTAGGAACGAGCTGACGTTTCTAATAATGCATCCTGAATGACCTGCTGTTTTGTCTCATCCTCTTGTATTTGCCAGGGTTGCCTCAGTAAATGTTTCTGGAGCTCCCTGGGAAGGGCCCCTGTGGTTCTTCAAAGCTTTTCCTGATGCTGCAGTCAGCCACTGGGCTTCAGATTGTTGGTCTTCATATCATCCCATCATCTCGGGGCATTTCACTGTTCCAGACACTTCCCACTGGCCTTGGTCTCCCTCATCCTCTCTTCCTCCGCAAGACTTTGTGATTAATTTCTGCTGCCCCCTCCTGGAATGACAACTTGCTCAAGTTCCGCCCCCTCCTCCAGGGCTCAGTTCTAATTACATTTCCTCTAGGAACTCTAAGATCCCTAGAATGTAAATACCTCCCCTTCTTATTCTCCTACAGTACTGTGTACCCCCATAAGCCAAGATGCCGATGATGAATGCCTAAATGGTTATTTACATGTTTTTCTTCCTACTACCTCCAGCAACCATGTGGATACAAGGAATAGATCAAATTAGTTTTTTGAAACTTGCCCAAACACTGGCACGATATACAGTACATAGTAAGTCTGGCAAATATAGGATAAAACTGAGTTGCCTTAAATTCTAACTAGAGTGTAAATGACTGATTGTCATACCTCTACAGAATGTACAAGAAAAACTGTCTCCATGGTAGGAATTTTTGTTCTAATCAGTCCATGGAAAGAAAAAGCTATTATTGAACTTTCCAGGAAATCACCCAGGCTGAGAAGTCTACACAATATTCAGGTAGGTAAAGTGTCAAAGAAGTTTATCAATTCATGACGAGAATCCTGCAGTGTCTCCTACCAATCTTTCCAAGTCACAAAACTAGCAGGTTTCACACAGTATTAGCCTCATTTAACCAGCCATCTTTTCCATTTAAAAAATATGAGGGGAAGAATTAAGAGCGAGTAGAAAAAATGCCTTCGAATTAAAATCGTTGCTTTTCTTTGAACATCCAGATGATTAAATGAGATCCAGACGAAAGCCTGCAAATTCCAAAAAATAAAGCCCAGCCGGGGGTATCTGCATTCCCTCATGTTTCTGCTGGTAACCCCGTGGTAAAGTAAAGCAATGATTGATTCAGAGAGAATTATGGCTATTATAAACTGTAATCAGCAGTGGATGAGAATAATTACACAGAGAAAGGGGGAAAAGCTGAAACATGGCTGAGCAGTGTTCTGATGGATGGGGAAGCCATTTCCTAGCTGTTGATGACTGATTTTTCAACAGTCAGCACACAAGCTTTAATCCCAGAGGGGAGAAGGAGAAAGGAATGGCCAGGTTATTAAGGATGCTACTGACTTAACCTTACCCATTTTCCTCTGGACATTGCTGGTGCCTGTCTCCCATCTGTTCCTGCTATTGCATACATACCATGCAGGGTTGAGGTTAGGACCTGGCCTTTATCTGAGAGACACTAGAAAGAATTATGGTTGTAGAAAACTACTGTAGATCATGATGGCGGGATACAGTATTAGGGTGTCATGGCGTTGTAAGATGTTAGGACTAGAAGGGCCACAGAAATCACCTGATCAAATCTGCTCATTTTATAGATGAGTCCAGAGAGGTGAAGTGATGCATCTATGTCACATAGGTGAGGGGCTTAGACATAAGGGGAAATTGCTCCCACAGGACCCGGGAGACTGGCCTTATAAAAGAGGCATGATCAGATCTCTGAGGGAGACAGCTTTACTAAAGCCAATTCGAAGTTGGCATCAGCTTGGTCTCTTGCCCTCAGAGATACACTCTGGAGTTCAATATTCTCTCTGCATTAGTTGTTACTGGATGAGGTTACATAAGGTCAGAAAAGGCATGGGTTTGTGGAATGATCAGTTTTGGTTTGCAGACCAGTCATGAGTCCTCTAAACTGTGACACTGACACACATACACACACACACACACACAGAGATAGAGAGAAAGAGAGAGAGAGAGAGAGAACCCAATTTATCTTACCATTTGCAGCCATAAAACAGAATAACTGATAGAAGTAGATTAGAAGTCATAAAACTGTGTAAAACAGGACAGCTAAGATTTGGTTGGCATCCTCCTCCAGGGTTCTTGAAGAGCCTTTTGGATACTTTTGCAAAGTGCTGGGTTCCCCTCTGGCCTCCCGTGCTGAGGCCCCACAGAAAGAGGCTGCACAGTGGTACTGGGCTGTGACAGATTCCAGCCATGTCTCCCCTCCCCCACCTGAGGATAAAACCCGTCAGAAAGAAAGGCAGGATCATCTTCTAAGAAAATACCGTTGCCTTTGAGGCTAAATCATGTCAAGATATAAGAATCAGGAATGTCCAGATGCTGTTTATCCAATCGTAATTAAATTTGGACTTCTTCAGGAGAATAAAACATGTCTCAGTTCCAGGAAAAGTTGTTTTGATCCCAAGGCTGTTTGGACTCTTTTTATGAAAACAAACATTTTAATCGAGATGATATCAATGTTCCTAGATTTTCACCATGAAGGCGGGTTTTCTGGAGCAAAATCTCTTGAGCCACGTTACGTTCTTCATAATATTTGATCCAACAGTATTAAATATCTCAGCTTTTTTTCCACTTTCATCTTTAGTTTTCAGAAATTATTTTCAACAGGATAAATTCCTTTTCAGGTACATTTTACAATGATGCGTTGAGAAGTTATTTTTCTGTCTGGTATTTTTTCCCCTTCTTCAGGTAAGTACACCTGACTCTTCTTTTGAGGAACCATGCTTTCCCTATGCTGCGGGATCCTCCTGTAAGTACAAGTCCCAGAGCAGCCATCCTACCCCAAGTACCCTACCTGGCCTGAGATGCATAAGAGGGTATGCAATCCTAGCAGGCCAGTCCAAGTCCTCTATCCCCAAGCCAGGGTGACTGGCTTTGAAAGAGCTACCACTTATGTGGGGCCAATCACTGTCTTTCTCAAGATTTGCTGTATGGATACTGAGAGAGACTGTGTGTGCTCTTCAATTTGGAACAATAGCTGGAAGGATATGAATTTTTAGCTGCCTGCACTATCTTTTCAGTGTAAGGAATAAACAGAGAGAGAGAGAAGGTGTGAGAGACAGAGAGAGAGAGAGAAAGAGAGAGTGAGATTATGACGTCACCTCTGATGCCAGGAAAACTTGACTCTTGTTTATTTGATGTTATGGGAACCAATGGATTCCCTCCTTTGCTGTACGTTAGAATTAGATACAACTCAAGGAGTCTTGGCTAAGAAAAATACTTTTCACAGGGTTTGCTTGGATTTCTTTTAAATTTTGGCTAGTGAATGTAATACTTATTTTTTACATGGAAACATTTATTGAATTATTATGTCAGTAACAAAGGGCTACAGTAGTTTGTAGAGCAGAAGGTAAATATAACTTTTGACTATAACTTTCAGGCCCAGTGTGCATCTCATTCTAACCAGTCTTTGGATCCTATGTTTTGAAAGAATAAATGAATGATTGGACAGACAGACGTGCTAAAGTCCCCCAGATCTCACCAAGCACCAACTGTAATCCTCTATTCTGTCAATTGGTTATTCGAATGAATGATTCTTTTTTCTTAACCATGCATGCACATACACCGACCCACATCATCCTACAAGGATTAACCAGAAAAAAGCAAAGTTCTCTAGAGGAAATACTTACAGGAATTGTCCAACATGCAGTTTAAAAAAGAGTGCCATTCCCCCACAGGTAGTGCTAATGGGGGGATCAAATTATGAGAACTCCAAATGGATGTAGAAATACCAGAGCAGAAATTCAGCCATCTGACTCAGCTATTGCTTTCCATCTAACTTTTCTTCATCTGGGGCCCAACCTTCTATACCTTTGAGGATTAAGTTATACATAACAAAGTACTTTATTTCTTATAGGCTCTGCCCTGCCCTGCGCAGAGCAGGAAGAGTAGAGGGAGGGTGCATGAGATGCCAGTTCTGATAACTTTCAGATGTGGAGGGTGAGTGCCTGAGACCTTGGAGGCAGTCCAAAAGCTCTTCCTCCTAGGAGGGTCCTCAGGGTGGCACCTGTTAGAAGGGACAGCAGGACAGGCTGGTGGGGCAGTCATGTCAGCAGGGCACACAGGAAATCACATGGCTCCAGAATTCAGTACCCGGCACCGGGCCCACACTGCCCCAAGACAAAGCATCCTACCCTGCACTGTTCTATTGTGTGAAGTGCAGTTTCTTAGCTGGGAGGAGGAAGAGGAGAGAGGAGCCGCCCCTGGGCACAAATATCAATTAAGATCACTGTCACCAAGGTGGCACACAGCTTCTGCTCCAGGCGGGACCTTTCCCATTTTATTGTGTCAAGATGGCCATCTTCACAAAAAGCAAACAGATTATTTTGTAACAGTCACTTAAATTCAGAAAATGAAGACAAATCATGTCACGGAAAATGGGTATCTCTTTGTCTTATATGTTGTTGACCTGCTGGGTGTGATATATTTCTGTGGGTTTACCAGTAGGTCAATTCTCTGTATTGATGAGTCTTTGAAGTTAATTATTATATGATACATATGTCTGCATGTATGATACATATATACAGTGATAGACACACATGAGCATATATATTTTCATTTATTCATGAATCTGTATGTGTGGTATACACATGTATGTTTATACATGCATACGAACACACCTGTCTTATCCATAATTGTGACTCTGGAAAGAGGTGTTGAGCACATTTTTTTTTTGAGATGGAGTCTCGCTCTGTCGCCCAGGCTGAAGTGCAGTGGCGTGATCTCGGCTCACTGCAAGCTCCGCCTCCTGGGTTCACGCCATTCTCCTCCCTCAGCTTCCCGAGTAGCTGGGACTACAGGCACCTGCCACCACGCCCGGCTAATGTTTTGTATTTTTAGTAGAGATGGGGTTTCACCGTGTTAGCCAGGATGGTCTCGATCTCTTGACCTCGTGATCCGCCCGCCTCGGCCTCCCAAAGTGCTGGGATTACAGGCGTGAGCCACCGCGCCCAGCCTTGAGTACAGTTTTGAACAAATAGCTTACTGACTTTTTCTACTGATAAAGTAAGAATACTCATGGTAGAAAAATCAGAAGCAGAAATTTGTGAAAAGAAACATAAATACCACCTCTAATTTCACTAAACAGAGAAAACTCTGCTTTATTCATTCCTTTCCCTTTCATGAATATTTTGTGGGTACGCCTTTTCCATGACACACAGATCATGGTATGTACACTGCAGAACACTGCCGTTTTCCACTCACCCCTATTTCCCCTATGATTGGGAAACAAATGTTGAGCCTACCTTTTGCATTTCTTTACAGAGGTCTCCAGTTTAAGTATGAGTGTGTGATGGCTGCGTGGCCCTGACTCCAGAACTGGGGAGTCCCAGTTCTGCATCCCCGTAGCTCCCTCTTTTACATTGATGGGTCTGCCTGAAGGAGCAGGAGGTGAGACCAGGCATTGCCCGCTGGCATTACCTTATCCCCCAACCCCCCAACCCTTTTCCCCTTTTCCCCTACACTTCTCTCCCAACCCCTCCTCCTTGCCTGGCACAGTGATGGAACCATCACTTGCTGAAACCCAGAAGGAGGCCTCTTGCTTAGCACTGGCAAGGGGCAGATGACCTTCCCTAGGATGAAGGAGGGCAGCCCTGGCTCCGAACTGTGACCAGCACTTTGCCCTGCAGAGAATGCACCTGTGAGTCTGGTTTAGGGGTGATGTCTGCAGACTTAGACTTGGATCTTGAGTATGCACTTCCCTCCAGCCTCTGGAAGCTGTCTGCATCCTCAGTAGCTGAACATCATGGAAAGGGTGCACAAGGCTATTTGTGTAAGTGGTGGCTCTGTGTGGCGTGTGTGTTATTCAGAGAGGGCAGGAGAATGAGCTGCCGAGGGAGAGTCTTGGCCATGGCTAGGTGAGTGATCGACCTTAGCAAGGGGCAGAGCCCTCAGCAGCCCAAGGCTGGAGTGTCCCCGCCCCATCCCCACAGCAGCCTTGATCAGATCTGCTTCCTGTTAGTTGGGCCCAGAGGCACAGAATGCAGCAAAGAAAGGGAAAAACACAGGATAGACAGCCAACGTTGTAGAAAAGGCTGTCACAGAAAGATTTAGGCACAAAGACATTTTTGCATTTTTTTTTAAAGCACCAATAAATTCCTTCTTGTAAAAATGACAGGAAACCAATTTGGAACAAAGAAGGGAAACTTACAGAGAGAATCATCAAAGATCCTTGAAGCCAAATGAATACAAAAGGAAAGAGACTGCAGCTGGAGGCAATGAGGGAGGTCAGAGGCTTGGTTGGCCTTTGCTCCCTGGCCAGAGCTCAGGGGCTTGCACAAAAGCCCTCCCTGTGCCTGGCTCCACTTGTCCTGCTGGGGCTGTGCAGGGCGAAGGAAAGAGAAGGCCGAGGTGTGCTGGGAGCCCAGCACCGGCATAGCTCTGGAAGATCTGTCCAGTGAGGCGTCAACTACGCTGTACCCTTCCCCCTCCAGGTCAAAGCAGGTGCCTGCAGCCAATACGAGGACCTTCCAGGAGTAGTAACATCTGGGTAGGGCCTCCCTGCTTTGTTTTGTGTTTCGTAAGGTGCCTCCCTGTTTGGGGGTGTCTAGGATTATGCACTAATTAACCAGGACCTCTGCCTGTCTGTTAGTTCACAACTAACATGATACTCCCCTTCCTAAAACTATGAGACATCAATGTTTTAAAAAATATATACTTTCTGCTTCTCAAATCTTAGCTAAATCTTAAATTTGACAAAACCATTTTAAGGTAAATGTAATCTTTTTTATTATAGAAGTAATATATTTTTATTTTATGCGTTTAGGAAAATTGAATAAAGCACACAATATTTACTCACACTGTACTATTACAATAGAAGTATGTATTTGGAGATTGTGTGTTCCTCCTATTTTTCTACTTTCCTTCTTTTTCTTCCTTCCCAGCTGACCTGGGATTATAATTACTACATCCTCGGAGCTTTCCTTGAATTGGGGCATTTTGAAAAGTCCCAGAGGATCTAAAAAGCACAGGACATTACGGTTAAAAAGTGCTGGGCAAATCCTGCTTCCCCCTTCTCAGAGACATTGAGAGAAGTCCTGCAGTAAATATCACTGTTGGACCTGGTTTATAACATCTCATGCTTCTATTTGATCAGGGAAAACTTTATTTCATACAACACACATTGCCATCCTGTGGATTGATTCTGCATACACAGCCTCAAAACTGCTGTTCAATCATGAGAAATCTGAACGGCCCCTGCCTTTTCTTGTGATACCGGCTTGTATGCTATCAACAGCAGCTGGTTGGTGTCCCCAAGCCCTTAAATGATGATGCTAATTTAGGGGCTGGCCTTTGAAATACCATTGATTGAGATTCCGGTTTGATACATTGGATACTTTGATTATTGAACTGTTCTGTTAAAAACACTTCGGTGTCTTGTTTCGTAGTGATTATCATCATCATGATCATTAGTGACATTTATTGACCATTTACTGCTTTCGGGCACTGTGCTGAGCCCTTTACATGCATTATCCTATTTAACCTCATACCAGCCTCAGCAGGGAGACAGTATTATTCTTCTCACTTAAATGAGGAGGAAACTGAGGCTCAAATTGGTTAAGTAATATGCTGAGGGTCAGCTGGCTTTCAAGTGGGTCAGCTGGGATTCAAATCCATGAGGTCTGTCTACCCTCAACCAATATAAACTATTCACTTCAAATATCTCTGCTGTAAGGTTTACAAACATTCACAGAGATTTACTGGGCACATCTGAAGACCTTGTGTACTTTTCCCTCAACATATTTATAGCCCTAACCTATCTAATTACCTAGCTGGGTTTTCTCTTTCCTCTGTCTCTTTCCTCTTGCAAGGATTTATTAAATTTCTACTAGATGTTAAACCCTGAGTTAAGTGTGATGATGAAAATGCAGTATTAAGACAGGGGCCCTTCCGTTAGGGAGCTAACAGTCAATGTAAGATTCCGAGGAGTAAATCAGTGGCTAAAACACAGTCCACCTTCCTCTGGGAACCCAGAGGAGCAGCATCTAAAGCAATGGGAGCCAGGGAGAACCAACTAGAGGAGGTGGCCACAGAGCTGGCTTTTAAAGGGTAGGTGCCCGATAATAGACCAAGAAGGGGAGGGACTGACATTCCAAGAAGACAGGTGGGCATGGAGTCGGGAGATGGCCAAGGAGTTTGGGGACCCACGCGTGCTGGAGTTGGGTTGGGCAGTGGGTCTTTGCAGGAGGAAGACGGAAGGACAGACAGCGTCGGCTCTTGGCGGGTTAGGTGGGGCGTGGCTGCGTGCTCAGCCGAGGAATGCTAGATGTATGCAGAATGAGATGACTCGGTTTGTGTTTTAGAAAAACCACTCCCTCAACACTGGGAGGCCATCTGAAGCGGAGGGATTAGGAATAGAGAGCAGAATTAGAACGGAGGAACCTAGAAGAAAAATGAGAAAGGCCTGCGCTGAGGCAATGATGGTGTGGGTGGGCCAGAAGGGGCGGATACTGTGGGAAGAAAAATTGGTAATATCTGATTGGCTTTTAGATGTGGAAGTGAGCAGGGAGTAAAAATGACGGCTGGATGTCTGACTGTAGTGATGATGCCAGCGGGACTAGACAGCGCTGGCGAGGAGGGGATAGAAGGGGAGACACAGAGGAGGGGCAAGGAGCCTGTGCGTCTGGCTTGGGTAACTCAGTGGGTGATGGTGCCAATGAGACAATTTGAACCTTCACCTCAAGAACCCTCCCCGCCATTTGACTTGTCCTCCTAAAACTGTGAAGCGCTGACTTAAAAAAACAAAAAACAAAAACCAAAAAATATACTTTCATTTTCTATTCTCAAATCCTAACAAAATCTTAAAATTTGACACAAAGTATTTTAAGATAAATATCAGGTTTTTTTTAACTACAGAAGTAACATATCTTTATTTTATATATTTAGGAAAATCGAGAAAAGTACAAAATATTCACCCACACTATTATTACCTTAGGGAGATGTATTTGGGAGTTGCGTTTCTTTCTTTTTCTCTTCCTTACTTTATTCGCCTCCATCTTCTCTTTCTTTCATATGTATTGATTTGATTTAGTCATTTATCACCCATTTATCTATTTATTCTACTGATATTATTTGAGCATCATCTAGTATACTAGGCGCTGGGGATACAGCAATAAACAAAACAGTACTTCGAGGAGTATAAATTCTGATGGAAGAGATTTTGACAATAAGTGAACAAATAAATGTATGTTGGGTGGTAAAAATTCTATTGGGGGATATCAAATATAAATAAGCAAATAATTATATGTAGAGCGATGGTACATGCTATGGAGAAGAAGAAATTAAAATGAGCAAGGGAGCTCTAGAATACTGCGTGGAGATAGGCCATTTTATGTAGAGTGGTCTGGAAAGACCTCTGGTCACTTGAGGCATTCATTAGAGACACGAAAGAACAAGGGAACAAACTGTGGAGCCTATCTGGGGACAGAGTGTTCTGGGCAGAGGGAGCATCCAATGCCAAGGCCCTGGGGTGAGAGGATGCTTAGCATGTGTGAGGAACAGCTCATGGGTAGAACTGAATGAGTGAGGTGGGGAAATGGGGGATGAAGTCGTGGAGGTAGGAGGGAGCCAGATCAGACTGAGTAAAGAACACATTCTCGGAAAAAAGCACAGAGACCAGTTTGGAGGATATGTAAATATTCCACACAAGGTCAATAGAGGCTTATGCTGGTAGTGTGGTGGGGGGGAGTTGAGAAGCAATTGGATCTGGATTTATTTTGAAATCAGATTAGAGGGATGTGATGTGTGAGGCAGGGATCAAAGACAACGTCAAGGGTTTTGACCAAGGTTTTGACCTGGAAGAATGGAGCTTTTGTTCACGGAAATGACCACTTGTTTATTAATATACCTGCACATATTTGACAAGGTTGAAACTTAACTGTACCCTGTCTGTATCCTTTCCTTTTTCCACCAATTCTTTCCCCTCAAAGCAGGAAATTAAAGGAAGCCAAATAGAAGACATCCTTCTTGTTCACCTTTTTACTTTTTCTAGCCTTATCCCTATATTTCTCCTTTTTCTTGTCAGGGAAACAGAATGTCCATGAATTAAGCCATGCATTCTGAATTTTGCTTGTGAGGGGACTCAGCTAGAGGCTGCACTTTGTTTGAACTTTGTGGCCAGTAGCCAAGGGAAATAAAGCTTAATTAATGCTAATTTTTCTAACCCCTTTCTTTGCCTTTTCAGCAAAATAAAACCACCTTTGGGAGAACTGGCAAAAAAAGTTAAAACAGACACCAAACTACTAAATCTCACCATTGAGATAGCAAAAATATTTTCCTACCAAAGGTTGTGTTTGGTCGCAAAATGATAAAATATTTTGTCTTGCTCCTCCTCCTTTCTGCCTCCATTTTTTTTTTAATGTTTGAACAAGTCAGCCGATTTTTATTTGTCTTCATTTCCTTGGAAGATTGAGACAGTCTGTGAGCTTGTTTGTACTGGGCTGTGTTCTGAGTGTCTGGGCTTGGTTGGCTATCGTTACAGCCGCCAAATTTCAGGGTGAGGAAAGAGCTGGCAGGGGGAGTTGCCTGCTGGTTGACTCAGTTTGGATCCAATTTATTGGCCTTTCTGGTCTGTGAGATTGTTAGACCAGTTACCTGGGGACAAGCTATTAGGAGGTAATCTTCACCCATTTCTGTAGGTAATAGTTTTTGTTAAACTTAGAACCAAGGCATGCCCTTGTTGACCTCCTGGTGAAGACCATGAGCTGTGTAGTTTAAGGGGCTTCTTTCTTAGCTTTGGCCTATTTCCTGAGCACTTTGCAGGTTATGTTTATAAAATAGTTGACTTGTAGATTAGAAGTGTAGTGATCTGCGGAAGAAACAGCATTTCCATGAGAAAATGCTGTAACATAAAGCCTTAGAATGTTACAGCTCCATCATCATTTAAGAGAATCGAATGCAGTCCCATCCCCTCCCCATCTCCCCATGTCTAGACCAAAAACCAAAGCAAACACACACACACACACACACACACACACAGACAAAAAAAAAGAAACAAAATCATCTACTCATTCCTCACCACTACCGCCTCTACCCTATTTTAAAAATGAAGAAGCAGAGGCCAAGCGCGTGAAGGGGCCTGCCCAGCGACACCCAGCAAGTGAGAAGCTGAGGATGGGGCCTGGCTTATGAGGTTGCTTCAAAGAACCTGAGAGCTGCTGTGAAGAATCAAAAACATTTGCTGTTGAGTTGCTCTTTGGCCACGTCCTTGGATAAGGTCATGATTTAGGGCAGTGACATATCTCACCTGGACCTCTATAGTAGTCTCCAAAGTAAGATCTCTTTATTTTTATTTATTTATTTCTGAGTCAGGGTCTTGCTCTGTTGCCCAGGCTGGAGTGCAGTGGCTCAATCATGGCTCACTGCAGCCTGGATCTTCCAGGCTCAAATGAACCTTCTGCCTCAGCCTCCTGAGCAGCTGGGACTACAGGTGCACACCACTACACCTGCTAAATTTTTTGTAGAGATGGGATCTTGCTATATTGCCCAGGCTGGTCTCAAACTCCTGGCCTCAAGTGATCCTCCTACCCAACTCTCCCAAAACACTGGAACTATAGGCAAGATCTCTTTAGATAGTCCTTTTCCTCCTCCAGTTCTTACAGGAAAAATCTGGGAGTTCAAGAGCCATGGGAGATTGAGGCAAAGGAGCAGAACTCAGAGCATCATGGAGATGAGAGCAGGGCAATGACCAAAATTGTTGGGTGGGGGCGCCTCCCATCAAGAGCCTTAGTTGTTGACAAGGCCCCATGCCTGCAGATGGTGGAGAGTGCTCAGTCTTCCCAATTCAAGTTACGACAGTCTCCTCTGAGTAAAATAACTTCTGTGGGGTAATTACTTTCCCTCCTCTCAAGGGCATTCCCCACCTCCACCTTCACAAAGAAGCATCATGGTCAGTTGCAAGGGAAGCCTGTGTATCCTCCAGGCATCGTGATGTACTCCTGGTCCCTGGGCTGCATCTGTCGCTGAGTAGCTGAGGCTGGTGTGTCCACCTGTGATCAGGCGCCCATGGCCTGGTGGTTCCTCCTCATCCTTCTGATCCCCTGAGGCCTGCCTGTGGCTGCTCCTGAGAATTTGGCTGGCAGAGTCTGCTGTGGAGCTGAGTCTACAGGGTAACCATCTTCTTCCCCAGGACAGCTTGAAAGCCAGCGTCATCAGTCATCATCTATGTTTCCTCTGGAGCACGTGGGAATTTCCATGTCCCATAAATACTAGGCCAGGGATGTGGTAACATTTGGCCTAGTCACAGGAACTTCCCTCAGAATTGTCTGTTTTCGTTCAGGCACCATGCAGCAAGCAGCGCCCTGTTGGCCACAGGGCTTCTCTAAGAGGCATGGAGTATTTACAGGATGAGCCTAAGGAAAGTAAGAAAATAGTTTCCTATTCTGGAAGCACCTTATGCCTACCCCAATGTCTTCTGCTGAAGTTCAGCCTGGCACTCCAGATGTGGGAGCTGAAAGGATGCTAATCTGACTTCCTACCTTTCTTCCTTAGTGGCTTCCTCTTCCCCACCCACACCCTATAAGTCTCTTCCTTTCTCTTTATCTCACAGGTTCTGCCCATGCCTCATGTAATCCTCCTTACATTGACTTAAACAAATGAACTTAATGTTCATATCCCACCAGGCTTGGTCCCTGATGTGTAAAATTCCAGCTTTGGAAGTTAGGAAAAAGGTCTTTGCTCTTTCTCACAACAAACTCTGGGTCTTTGAAAAACAAAAGAAGCATCTTATGACGTTTTTTTCCTCTCCTTGTGTTCAGCATCTGAGTCTCTTCCTCCCTTTGTGAAGATTCTGCCATGGTGTGAGTTTGGTGAGAGCTGAGAGATCAGATGTTCAATTTGCTCTTACAGATCCCTGGCCTCCAGGATGGGGGCTGCTTCTTGTCTGATGTTGAAGTCTGTTTGTTTAGTCAGCCTCTGGATGTTATGAGCTGCCAATATCCCTCCTATAATTTTAATTTCTGCTTAGGTAGATTTCATTTCTGTTTTCTGCAACCAAGAACCATGCCATTTCAACATATGCTTTCAGATTATCATGTAAGTGGAAGCAGATTGTCATGTAAACTTGAGTTTAAAAAAAAAAATTCCAAGAGATCAGTGACTGTTCTTCGAAGGTCCTAATTTTATTATGATGTAATCAATTCTTTTGTTTTAGTTGGGGCAGGCGGTGGCTTGCGGTGGCTTGGGGCAACCAGGAATTAGGAATTATCAGGAGCTACAAACATTGGTTTAGTATCTTGGAAATGTTATTCTCATCATACATTTTGGGAAGTCTTTGGATGGCCTAGATTAGCATAGTTTATTCAAGAACCTACAGTACTATAGCTTGAACTATAATAAAAATTGTCACTCATAATACCAACCAGTTTCTCTACTGAAACCTGTTGTCTGTTCCAATTTCTCTGTTCATTATGTGTCATTTGCCATAGAACCTAAGTGAAGCAAAGTGACTCTGCTAGTTATCTATTGCTGTGTAAGAAATTGCTCCTAAATTTAGTGGCTTTATCACACAATAAACATTTATTACACACACAGTTTCCATGGGTCAGGAATTTGGTAGCAAATTCACTGGTAGGGTTTGGCTTGGAGCCTGCCATGAGACTGCAGCCAGATGTTGGCTGGGGCTATGGTCATCTGAAGGCTTAACCAGGGCTTCAGGAGGATCTGCTTCCTAGATGGCTCACAGACACAGCTGACAAGTTGGTGCTGGATGTTGGTAGGGGGGCCTCAGTTCCTTCCCTCGTGAGCCTCTCCACAGAACTGCTTGAATGTCCATGGCAGGTGGCTTCCAACTGACCAAGGAGAAAACTGCAAAGCCTTTTATTCATTAGCCTTGGAAGTCACATTTCCTTACTTCTGTTATATTCTGTTTGTCACAAAACCAACTGTGATTCATTGTGGGAGGGATCTTTACAGATGTGAATACAAGGAGGGAAGGATCATAGGGGAACATCTTGGAAGCTGACTTCCACAGTCACTGAGCTGTGAGTGCTCTAAGGTGGTAGGAACAGGTAACCCAGCAGACAATTTACAGCAATCGATGCACAATCATCAAATTCACTGCTCTGTCAGAGGAAATTACTATCATATATACACTGTGGGGAGGTCTTAAGATCAGGAGGAACTCAACTGTTTCTCACATGGAGGTAGTCACAGCATCTTCACTTTTTCTTGGTCTTGGAATTGCACATTTTTTGCCATTTTGTCATGGTTTGAATGTTTATCCCCCCTGAAACACATTTTGAAACTTAATCCCCAATGTAACAGTATTAAGATGTGGGGCCCTTAAGATGTGATTGGGTCACAAGGGCTCTGCTCTCATGAATAGACGAATTCATTCATGAATTAATGAATTAATAGGTTAATGGGTTCGTGGATCAGTAGATTATTACAGGACTGGGTTATTTGTCACAAGAGTGGGTTGTTACAGAGTTGGCTCCATCTTGGGTGCCCCTCTCACTCTGAGATACCCTCCATCACGTTGTGACACAACACGAGGCTCTCGCCAGATGCTGACCAGATGCAGCTGCCCAAATTTTGACTTCTCAGCCTCCAAATCCACACTAAATAAATCTCTTTTCTTTATAAATTACCCATTGTCAAATATTCTGTTGTAGCAACAGAAAATGGACTAAGACATCATGTCACATGTAAATATTTAGAAATCCATTCTTGGCAAGCACCTGAGAGGGAAATGTGTCTTCACCGTCACTTAGGATTACCAGCTGGGCCAAAGCAGCCTCTAGATGACAACTTGTTATTTCTCTGTATTTGGTAGATGATTTTTCATTGTGACTTAAAGGGAGGAGAAAAGAAGCATCCAGGAAGAGCCAGAATGCCCCATCCAAAGTCTTTATTGTAGATAAAGCCAGTCTCTCTCATTTTTTATGAACGAAAACCATACACAGTGGTACATGTTCATGGCATATTACCATGTTTGGACTGGAAGAGACCTTAGCAATCACATGTTCCAACACCATTCTCTACTGGGGAGGAAGCTGATGCCCAATAAATGAGGAGGCTTGTCCATTATCAGACAACTTATTATTAATAGAAGCAAGTCTAGTAGAATGCAAACTCTTGGTTCCTGGTCCATTGTGTTTCTATTATTCGAAGGTGTTTCTAAATCTTTATTTCAGAAGTTTCCTGATGTAAAATATTCTACCTGTGTGACAAGTTTTCTGATGTAGATAATTTTCTTTTCTCAGGAAGTTCTTAATGCTTTTGGACTCATGGTCTGTTTTGAAAATTCAATAAAATTTATGTGCTCACCTGCAGAAATATGCACATAGTCATCTACAGATGATATTTGGTGTTCACATTCAGGGAATTGTGGACCACCTGAATGCCATCCTACTGGAGTGTGAAAGTCAGGTCAAAAAGCTGTCTAAAAGTTTATTTATAAATGTTTCTCTAAATACTAATGTCTTCTGCACTTCCAAAACTATACTGTAAAACTATTCTTAATGAGCCTTGTTACACAGCATTTGAATATTATTCTGGTTTAGATTATGTTTCTGACTTTGGAAGCTGCATTATCTTTTGATATCTCAACTTGCAATGTTTTTTCCTCAAGTCCTTGGAATATTTTTTAATGCATCTTAGAACAGTTTTAGTTTCAGGCCTATCCTTGTCAGGGAGACAATCTTTGTTTTATTTAATTGAGAATATTTTTGTTTTATAGGCTATTTAATATTTGAAAGACCATGAGGTTAAATTCATCATCTATAGACTTTCCGCCACTGTGCAGCAGGCATTATTTAATCACCACATGACAGTTCCAATCAGAATTCAAAACTTACACTGACAGCCAGAGTCTGTGGGGTCAAGCTTCAGTTTATCACTTTACAATCCAGAAATAAGCATCTTTAGATTGTTCTTCTAGGGTGTTCTTTCTGTCATTCAACTAGATGATTATTTCATATCCTTTTCTCCCTTCTCGAATTCCAATACCTCTTTTCCTGCCCTCATCACAGATGAATACTTTATTTTCTATTTCACTAATAAAACTAAAGCAACTTGAAGATAATTTTCATAGGCTCCTTTCACTATACCCTCCCAGCTCCCTGCACCTGTACTGTGGGTACTTCGTGCCCCCGGGTTGGGATGGGTGAACTCCAAGGCCAATCCCTTCGCTTGTGCACTGGACTTTACCCTTTCTCTCCTACTCAAAGACAATGCTTTAAAAATTGCCTCCTTTTTTACTCAAGAATCACTATTTTCTCTCTCCTGGATCATTCCCTTTAGCATACAAACCTACAATCCCTCCCACTGTAAAACAGAACAGAACTCTCCCTTGATCTCACATCACTCTCTAGTTATGGCCTGATTTATCTGCCCCAATTACAGCAAAACTCCTCAAAAGAGCTGTCTCTACTCTCAGTCTTCCTGTTCTCTTTTGAATCCACTCCAACCAGGGTTTCATCTCTACCATTCTGTGGAAACTGCTCTGGTCAAGGTCACCAGTAAATACCATATTGGTTTTAACTACTTGCCCAGCCTCAAATGTGCCATCTACCATCCCGCTCATATCTGTTCCTGAACTGCACATTTGAGAGACACTCAGGCTATCATAAGGAGAAAGAACGTTTACTCAACTGCTTCCCAAATTTGATAGCCCTTCATGTCCAGCCCTATTTTGTACAATATAATTTTATGAGAAAATTGAGCCCATACAATTAAAAATATAAACTCTTCTAGGTCTATATATACAAAATGGGGTATCAGCAATTAGTCAATAAATGTGGGCTGTTTAGACAAAGAGGTAGAATAACGGAGATGCCTGCTCCTCTCCCCAGCCACCATTTTTTTGGGGGCCACAACTGGCACTATTTGGCCTTAAAGGATGTGAGAAATTGTGTATTTCCTTGTTTTCCCTTTTGGGGACAGGGAGAGAAGAGTCCATAGTATTATTATTGAAGGTCTAGAATGCCACATATTTTACTTTAAAGGAAAATGTGCAGCATGAGAATGAAGTCTTAGAAATGAAGCAAGTTGCACCCTGTCCTAACAGTCTGCAACCAAATGGTCTCCTGGACCCCGGGGGAGATGACTGTGCATCAGACTCCTCAGAGGAGGTTCTGAATGGACAAAGCAGCAGTGGTGGGCTCTGGGGGAAGGAGTTGGGAGGGAAGCCATTCCTAATAGATCTACATTAGAAGGAACTGCTTTATAAGTGACTCACGATTTATTGCAGTGGGATATGTATGTCTTCCTCAGCAACCAGGAGGAGAGAAAGGGATCTCAATCCATCTTTTAAAAACTCACGCTATTTCTTCTTTGTCTCCTTACAGGGCATTCTCCATTCTATCTCCTTCCAGAGCGAAAGATTCATTTATTTTCCTAGATAAGGTCTGAATAAGGGCAAGATATAATTTAAATGCAGTCAGGCTTAAGATAAATCAGTCATAAAGAGGCAATTATTTTATATTAAATCTGTGTCCTTTCTAAAAGGGAATTTGTATTTATCAATTAACTCATTTCCACCATTTAATTTTTATAAAGGAGATTTTGAACTTAAAAAATATTCATTGTGGGGTCTTTTAATTTGTAGAAAGATTTAGATGGTTGGGGGAGTCATATTATATTTGGAGTCATTTTATTCATCAACATTAAAAATATATTAAGAAATACTGTAGATCTCATTATTTGCTTTAAACACTCAAAAGCTCATGAAACATTTTTGTCATACATTCCAGATTGTTAGATCGGTAATAGGAATGTCTAGCCAGCAAATGAGCTCAGTAAATATCAAATGTCATTTGCAATCAGACTTGCGTTTGAATTTCAGGCTTACCACTGCACGATCTGGGGCTTGCTACTTAATTTGGCTAAGTTTTAATTTCCTCAGTCAGAAAGTGGGGATATAAACAGCATTTGGTTGTGGCAAATATCTATTGGCTTTGCCTGTCCATCATGCATTTCCTCTTCTGGCCCAAGACATTTCCTTTTCTCTCAGGAACCACCCCTCCCCTATTCTCAGCCCATAGTGTTCTGATGGAGCTAATCTGCCTCCTGGTTTGGGGCTGTGCACGTGACTCAGAACTGCCCATCAGAGAACATTATGTCTTTGGCGCTAAGGGCTGAATGTTTGTGTCGCCCCAGAATTCATATATTGATACCTAATCCTCAATGCAATAGTATTATGGGGTCTTTGAAAGGTAGAACAGGTTACAAGGGCAGAACCCTCATGAATGGGAGGAGTGTCCTTTGTAAAAAGGCTCAAGGGAGCTTGTTCGCTCCTTCCAACATACAAGGGCACAGCTTTGAGGCAAAGAGCAAGCCCTAACCAGACATCAGATCTGCCGTTGCTTTGACCTTGAACTGCCTGGCCTTCAGTACCATGAACAATAAATTTCTGTGGCTTATAAATTACTCACTTAAGGAATTTTGTTGTAGCAGCCTGAATGGACTAAGACACTTGGCCACAGTGGTAGGTGATGTGTATGTAACCTAAGTGGAACCACTGACTTCTGCTAGTGGTACTGGAAAATCAGTATATGCTCTCCATAAGGATTGCTAAACCAATAGAATGTAAGCCTGAAACTGTGAGTGGCTATTTTGTTATCCCATATGGGATCCTTTTCGAGAATGACACCAACATAGAAAACAGCAAAGCCAGAAAATATGGAGAAAGATAATATCCTGGGAATATTTGAGCTGTTGTCTCCAGCTATGCCCAAAGCACAATGCAATCCTGGATTTCTTAATCATATATACAAAATAGTTCTATATATTCAAAAGCCAGAATAATTCTGAATACTGTAGACACTGGCACCCAGAGATTGGGAATTGTAGGGAACAAACCTAAACCATGGAATTAGTTGTCAGGGTAGGAGATGGAGTGGAGAGGCTTTTCAATCTCCTGGCTGGAAAGTTGGTTACCCAATAATGTGGGTTACCCTTTCAAAGCTTACTGTTGTAAGCATTAGTAGCTCACCCAATATTTGCCACTCTCTGCCTTCCAGGCACATGTTAGAATTGAATTTTATGGCCCCTGTGATTAGATGGGGCCATGTCACCTACTTGTTCTGGCCAATAAATTTTGAACAAAATTAAACACCTAATTGCTGGTGCAAGATTCTCCAGGGCACTCATTGCCTTCACTCCATTGAAGATGCCGGCTGCTGCATCAGCCTGGAGTCCTGAGTATAGGTCAGGAGCAGAGCTGCCCTGCTGACCAGCAATGGGCATGATGCATGAAGAAGAAATAAACCTTTGGAGTTGTCAGTCACTGAGATTTTGGAGGTGTTGGTTAGAGTAGTATAACCTAGTCTTTCACGGCTCATGTACCTTGTGTATCTTGGGATTTAGACCGTATTCCTATCAAAGCTCAAGCCTTAAAAAACTTGATAGGAAATGTCAGGATTATATCCTGCAGCCTTCAGTTTGGCCCTATAAGAAAGAAAACAAGCTACAGATTGGCTTATCTGAAAGCGTGGTGGAGCGAAGAGCGGGTGAGGGGTGACTTTGTTAGGAGAGGGCCTGTGACCAGCAGGGCTAAGTGGCTGCAAGTCAGGGATTCAAGAGCTTTGAAGGCTTGGCCAAGCCAAACCGTCTTCCCCAAGTCACAGTTAATGCAAGCAAAGGCAGAAAAGGTGGAAACTCAGGGGGAGATAAGATTGGGATCTGGGGAAAGCCTGATCTCCAGTTGGTGGTGGACTCCCTGCCAACAAAGCGGGTGATTGTCAAATCACACTGCACAGAGCCACCCACTGGACCACCTTCTGGGAACAGAGGGCAGACTGGCTGCTCCTCCCCGCCCAGCTATTGTTTAATATTGCCCAGGGGCAGAGGCCAAAATGGGAACACAAAGACATGTTGCCAAGGGACAGATGCTTTGAGGCCTAAGACTACATTCAAAGACCATGACTCAACTGAGCTTTGGTTAAACAACACAGCTCTAAAAAGCCTGGAGGTGGTTCAGCTGAGTTCAGTCCAAACTTCCCTAGCTGTGTGGCTTTGGGCAAGCTACTTAACCTCCCTATTCCTCTATCTTTCCAAGAAAAGAGGGAGAATAATAGTATCTACGTGATGTTGCTGTCTTCAAGATTTAATTAAGATAATATATGTAAAGAGCTTAGAAGAGTGCCTGCACATAGAAAGCATTTAATATATGTGTTAGTTACTCAACAACTACTATTATTATTAGACAAGATAATGGATGGATAGTTTGAAACAACTTGAACTGCCAGAGAAACCCAAAGCTTGGCATGCAAATGCTTATAATTGCTTGACCCCTGAAATGAGCAGGCCCCAAGCCTGCACTAACCGCAAGTGGGCTGCTGGAGGAATGAAGGGAGCCCTGGAAGGGAACCTCTTTCCTAAGGCAGCTCACATGGCGCCATGGTGGGTGTGTGCAAGAAAGAGCCTTCCAGAAAGCAGAAATGAGGACATCCTGGTTGGCTGATCACATAACTCACTCCACTGCCAGGGCAGCCAATACAGGCTACCCTCTCCAGCGTAAGATCTCACCAGTTATAAGACAGTGGCCCCTGTATGTTGCTTTATTATTTTCTTTTCCTAAATAACACATTTTTTCCCCAATTACCCTATTTTGCTTCCACCATTCAATGTTGGATGTAACAGGGAGTTAGAGTTACTTTCTAGCCATGGAATTCTGTAAAGCTATGTGAAGCTACATCTGGATTGACCAAGGGGAATTCCTATCCATCAGAGTCTCTGGACTCAGAACTGGGTGCATTAACTAGACAAGAGTTCATGTTGCCTCCTTTTGGGGATGGGCTGAGTGTATTTTTGTTGTGTATGGGACAGCTGCATTGTCAGGCAAGGGCATATTTGAAGTTGTATATATGTGAAGAAGCACATGACTACATGCAGGATAGCAGGGTGAATTGAAATGAACCAGGACATTTCCATTTTGAAGAAGCAGCCTTGAGTTCTGATTCTGCCACTTGCAACAAAGAGTTCTGACTGAAAAGATAAAATAAGACACAATGTGAATAATTTACTAAATACAATGTCCAGCATATAGTAATGGTTTAGTAAACACTAGCCACTGTCATCATTTTGAAGAATATTGTAAGACCTAAGTGGAATAAGAGGTTAGGAAAATAAGGCTGACCAGGTAGATGGCACTTGTCCAAGGTGACACAGCTACAAGTTACAGAGCCTATATGATACCAAAGTCTCTTGATATGGTTTGGAGCTGTGTCCCCACCCAAATCTTACGTTGAAATATAATCCTGTTTTGGAAGTGGGGCCTAGTGAATGGATCATGGGGGCAGCTCCTTCATGAATAGTTTAGCACCACGCCCTCAGTGTTGTTCCTGTGATGGTGAGTGAGTTCTCAGGAGATCTGGTTCTTTAAAAGTTTGTGGGTCCTCCCCGCCTGCTCTTTCTCAGTCCTGCTCCTTCCATGTAAGACACTTGCTCCCGCTTTGCCTTCTACCATGAGTAAAAGTTCCCCGAAGTCTCCCCAGAAGCAGACACTGCCATGCTTCCCGTACAGCCTGCAGAACCATGAGCCAATTAAACCTCTTTTCTTTATAAATTACCCAGTCTCAGGTATTTCTTTACAGCAATGCAAGAACTGACTAATACAGCCCTGTTCTTTGCATGGAGGCTTAGCCCCTGTAGGCCCAGAGAGTACAGAGAATCCATGCACTCTCTGAGCATTAGAGCCAAAGGGACTAAGAGATCACCACATCCAGCCTTATTTCACAGATGAAAAATCAGGGCTTTCAGAGATGTGAAGTTATTTCACCATGGAGAGAGAAAAAGAATGCAAAAAGCCCAATATTAGCATTTACCTATTATGTCACCAAAGCATGAGGTCGAGAAGACCCAGAATATAGTCATGGTTCCATATTCTGACTGTAGTTTATGGGACCAAACATTTTCCTCTTCTAAGAAGGGAGGAAAACAAATTTTCTTTATAACCACAACATTGTTTTATTGAGGCTGGATCCCATTAAGGCATAAGCCTTTTTTGTGGATTTGGGTTTGCCAGACCTGAGTTTGGTGATAAGACTAGAGAGAGGCCGAGTTTGGTGGTTCGTGCTGGGCCCTGCAGGGAGGCTCCCAAAGCAGCAGGGAGGCCTGCATGGGGAGGCTGAGGCACTGGTGCAAGCAGAAACCACCTGGCGAGGCAGAGCAGGGGTCGATGCCCCTGGCCGTCCCATGCCATGCATGCTCAGGGTCCCAGGGTCCTTGGGGTCTGGGGTTCGCAGCCCTGGTGCGGCTTTGCCCCACAGGTAGGGTCCCAATACAGCAGGGAGGCCTGCAAAGGGAGGTCGAGGCACCGGTGGAAGCAATTTGGGAGGCCATGGGAGAATCACTTGAACCCAGGAGTTTGAGACCAGCTTGGGCAACATAGTGAGACTGTCTTTACAAAAAATTTTTAAAAATAAAACAAATAAACAAGCAAACAAACAGAGTCAGAGAGAATGAAGTTGCTTTAATTAACAGAAAGACAGAAAACACTTGGGGTTGGAAAAGCACTAGAGGCTTGTGAGATAATATGAGGCTAAAGGTGGTATACAGAATAAAGAAGTCCTTAAAAATATATCTGGGGGTAGGTGGAAGACAAGGATCAAGAGAAAGAGTGAAAGAATGATAAAATAGATTGCCTAACAATTAATTGAAAATGGTTCACAATTTTGGCACCACCATGGCAGTAAAGTGAACTACATGGTCAGCCAACTCGGCTGTCCCCAGTTCTGCTCTCTGCTCTTATTGCAATAAAACCCCTTCTGCTTCCTCGAGACCTTCAGTGTGTCTGCTGCATGTGAAACCTCCAATTGAGCAGATTTTTGTGTCGACTAAGGAAGGAGTCAGTTCTACATCTGCATCACCATGGTTGCACATGTGCAGTGGTGCAGTGATCCCTAAACTGAACTAATTAGGTAGAGAAGCCCTCAAAGCCAAAATAATGATCCCCCAACCCTTTAGAATTCATAAAGACTAAGAGGAAGCTCTGGGATGGCCTCAGAACATAGCATGGAGTTTTCAGCCCACCTTATCTAAACATTCAGGGCCAGGGAGGCTTCAGATGGCAATAGGTTTAACATTTTGTCAGGTGTTGAAAGCCTTGAGATGGGAATGAACATTTCCAGGACATATTCCTTTTTCAGAGTGCAAAACCATGAAATCGGGAATAAATTGCTCTTATGTTTGCATAGCACCCCCAAAACTGACAAATTTCCCTCAGCACTCTTCTGATTTCCTGGAGGTTGCTCTACCCTTGTCTGGACGGGTGAGCAATTGTAGCCTGGGATCATTTTCTCATCTTTTCTCCTTTCTAGTATTTATATTTGTCTTCAGGTTTCATTTCAGACCCCAGACGTGTCTTTCATGCTTTCCTACAAAAACAATCGAAAGATCGTTTCCATAAGAATTGACGAGAACTCGGGTTTAAAGGTGAATGAATGGTCCTCTAGTTACGTGGCCTGAGCTGATAGTCCTCTCAGCATGTATGATACAATTGTCTCAGCCCATCTGACTGCTGAACTACCAAGGGCAAGATGAGGAGTATAATGTGTCAAGGCAAATCAAAGCTGACGCTCTGTCTCCAGCGCCATCTGCAGAATCTCCACTGGCTGACAGAGGACACACTGCTCCTATTTGGATTGGCTTTCACTACCCTTAGAAGGGTGTAGGAAATCCATCTCTTACCCAGTTATTGGAACCACTGGGGGATCTGGCATGCAGATTGAGAACAACTGCCAGGGAGTCTTGATCATGAAGAAACCCAAGCCTGCCTTCACCCCTCACATTTGCAGAGCTCTTGACACGTTCAAAAAGCATTTTCATATACACTTGAAATGCTCTTAACCAACCTCCACTTCATCAGCTTGCCAGGCCAACTAATCCTCTCCATCCGTTCTGTGAAATGTGATGGCTGAGGACCACATCAAATAGAATACTCTTGACTCCAAAGTTACCCTCTAGTAACACTTTGCAAACTGCACATTGAGATCCATGAGTGGATCATGAAAACAAGTTAGAAGGTTGCACCAGAATTTTTAAAAATGTAAAATAGAAGAAAAGCATGCATCACATGTTGTAAGGATAAGCTGTGTTTTCTAAAAATTATGTTTGAGGGGCACAGGTGTGTTTGCATTTGTATGAGTATGCATGTTTGTATGTGAGTATTTATGTGGATATATTAGGCTGCAATAAGAAATGCCTTTCTGTGGACCTGCAGTGAAATAGTTTGAAAGATATTGCTCTAATATGCCCAGCTGCCTTTGTTCCTACTAGCTGTGTAGTGCACTTACCGAGAGTCAGTGGTAGTTATTCCTAAATTTATTTATAGCAGTTGTATTTGGTTAATTTATATTAATATTAATATTTATAATAATTTTAATTGATTAATGTAAGACTGATGAGCTATGAGAGTGAAGAGGCAGAGAGTTGTTTCCATAAAAACAGAGTTGAATGATTTGGGAAGATCTGATAAAGTGAGTTGCTGAAAAAAAGTGCTGCACAAATAAATTTGGACCAGATCATGGTAACGCATTGAGGGGAAATGTTAAAAATTCAAGAATCTTAATTCATATAGCTTTAAGTTGTAATTTCTTTCAAAAAATGGCTTTGTGCAAGAAAGACCAGGAAGAACCCCACCAGCAGATCTATTGCCTATCAACTATCAACTGTGTAGACAGTGAGGATTCAGTGGTAAATGTGACCTGCTGGAAAGACGACAGGGAACAAGACCCTCAGTCTGCCTGCATGAAGCTACAATCCAGCAGGAAAGGCAGACTTGAAGTAAATCATTGATCAATTCCAGATTCCAACTTACTTTTCAGTCAGCAAGAGAATCCTCGAAGGACTCAGTACTAGTAACAGGTGTGCTTCTAAATGACATCTTTCTTTTTATCTTTTGAAACGATGAGCCATGAAGCTGTTTATATTTCCCTCTTTGTGATGACCATGTGGAAGCTCATGTTCAAATTTGCACCTGATGCTGGTGGCAAAATATACAACGTAATATAAGACCTGCATTTTATATCTAACCTTACCCTTGGTATTGCTTTGTTTTTCTACCTTTATCCCAATCCTCCATACCCACTCTTTTTTCACTTATTTAATTTTGTTTTTACCCTTTATATCATTTGTCATTATGTAAACTACCATAAATTGTGCTGAGAATAAAATCCAAACTCTTCAGTATGTCCAAAGAAGCCACTCCTCTCTCATTTGCCCTTGGTCACCTCTCTCAGTGCATCTTTCATAATTCTTCTCCTTGTTCACACCAGCCTCCTGGCTGTTCCTTGTACTCACCAAGGACTTTTCCATCCCAGGGCCTTTGCACATGCTGTTCCCTCTTGCTGCAATGCTCTTCTCCAACAAAGCTCCCCAATTCCCTTTGCTCAGGTCTCTGATTCAATGCCAGCTCTTCAGAGAGGCCTTTTCTGTCCACCCTGTCTAAAGCAGGATTCTCTGTCTCTACTACCTCCCCCGTTACCCCCACACCACTGCTTCACTTATTTTGGAATATTTCTTATGACCTAATAATTAGAAAAACAAACCATGTTTCCTCTATATTCTCACAACATGCTTCTGACACCAGATGTGTGGGGATTTCTCCCCACCAGCAAGCAAGCAAGTAATGATGTCGAGTCTACAGTGAACACTAGGTGGGTATCCTTCAATCCAATTCAGTTCAGACACCATCTACCTGGAGATAATGTCAGATCACACAATTTGGGGCTCAGTCCCGTAAGACTGCCCTCCACTTCAGATGCCAATCACAAGCCCCAGGTTGTTTTGCCTGTGCTTCTGCCCGACCGGTATAAATCAGGAATTAGATGACCCGCCCTCAGGTTTGATTAACTTGCTCTAGCAGCTCACAGAATTCCGGGAAACATGTTTACTGGTTTATTATAAAGGATATCACAAAGGATACAGATGAAGAATTGCATAGGGTGAGGTATGGAGGAGAGGCCACAGAGTTTCCAAGAGATTTCTGGGCTTCCCACTCTCCAGGAACCTCTAGATGTTCAGCTACTGGAAGCTCATCTGAACTCTTGTCCTCTTCTGCTTTTATGGAAGATTTCCCTATTAAATCATTGGCCATTATTGATGGGGGCTGAAAGTCCCAAACGTATAATCATGCCTTGTCTTCCTGGTGACCAGCCCCCATCCTGAAACTACTTAGGGGCTGCCAGCCACCAGTCAACTCATTAGCACACACACAAAAAAGACACAGTTTGAAGATTTAAGCATTTTAGGAGTTGTATGCTAGTAAACTGGACAAAGATGAATATATATTTTCCAATATCGTACCTCATTCAAAAACAGTTTATCTTGCACAGCCCAGGGAGTGGTTATGAGCACAGACTCAGAAATCAGACTGTGTTCATCTTCCCGCTTTACCATTTATGGGGTGTGTGACCTTGGGCAAATTATTTTACCTCTCTGTGTTTCAGTTTCTTCATCTGTAAGTGAAAGACATAGAAAAGAGTGCCTGGCACATAGTGAACACTATCTAAGTATTTCATTTTTGAAGGAATAAAGAATTGATGTTTATTTTCTGACTCCTTACTTGGCCTGTCTTACGTATCACTGTCTCCTTAGTTCCGTAAGCAGCCCCTGACATATTAGGTAGGCCCTTAAGTATCTGTTGAATACTTTTGGTATAAGTAAGAGCACTAAAAGATAAATAAGTATTTTTAAAAACTGAAGTTAAAGAGAGAAGACACTGGGCTAAGTCTTGGAAGACTGAAGTTTCGATTCTTGCTCTGCCACCTAAGAGCCAGTTGATTTTAGATACATTAGGTAAAATCTGCCCAAGGCAAAATTGGAATGAAACAAGTCGTCTTTGCTCCAGAGGTGAAGGGAAAGTAAAGTGAGGGTTTTACAAACCTCCACTTACTCCATAAAGAAAAGTAATAGTGTTCCTCAAGGAGAACATGGAGCCATGTTGATTAAGCGCTTCTGTGTGCCTGGCTCTGCCTTAAGCCCTGGGAATATGGAGACAAAAGACTTGGCTCTTGCCCTAGAGGAACTGATAAAAATCACAAGGAAGACAGAAAGTAAACAATTGCAGTGGAGTGATGACTGCTTCGGTGGAGGTGAGTTTGGAAGCACAATGGGGAGCCACCTACAGGTGTGACCCTCACCCTGAACTGGGAAGGGAGTTGTCTGGGTGGGGAGAGGCATTCTCAGCACAAGGAGTGAGTGTGCAAAGACGTGAGGCTCTTCTCACCACATATTTCAGGAAATGAAGGTAGTTCAGTATGCCAGGGAGTGGGTGTGTATGAGGAGAAATGGCAAATGATGGCATAGGACAGGTAAGCAGAGCCCGGATCTTATAGGGTGATGCTAAGATTCTCCTTGCCTTCCTATTCCTCTGACAAAGTGGCCGGGGTGCCTGCTGGAGGCTGAGACATCACTCCTGGCCTTAGGAGCCCTCCTGACTTGCTGGTCTCAAAGCTGCCTACTCAGATGTGTGCCCAGTACCTCAGAGAAGCCAATGGCACTCCTCAGAGAGAAGCAGGAGGCTCACCAGAGTCATCAGATCAAATCAAATCAGATCAATTTTTTTCTAGACGAATAGTATTAAACCTTCCTATACTTGAGGAGAGGGCTGAAGAGAGGGCAGGGGCAGCCGAAGTGAGGAGCAATCCCATTCTTTTAGACTGAGCCTGTTCCTCCTTACCCCCCAAATTACTTCTCCCACTGCCTTCTCCTCTCATGACCAATGCACTGTGATGCTCCCAATTCTCCACTCATCTCTATATTTCTGCCTTTTGCCATGGGACTTTGCGGCATCCAGAGGCGGGGTCTGTTTCCCGATCTCTTGAATCTGGCTTGACCAATAGCATGTGGGGGAGGTGCTGGCATGTGGGTTCCAGCCCAGCCATTGGTTCCACTCTCCCCCTAGAATCCTGCCAAGGGGAAGTTGTTGAGTCATCCCAGGTGAGACCATTCTAGACCAGTGAGGCCCCAACCAGCCCAGCAGGTGACTGCAGAAGCGTGGGCAGGCCCAGCTGAGATCTGCCAAGCCAGGACCAACCACAAAACCACTTGCCCCACCCTTAGGCTTGGGAGAGAGAACAAATGGCCATTGAGTAAAGTGACAACATTTTAGGAGGTTTGTTACATAGAATAGCTAACAAATATACTTCTCAGTGATTTTTTAGTTTCCCTTTTGTCTCTCCTTCCCCAAAAAGAGTTAAGGAGGCAAGATCCTGGTGACTGAATTAGGGAGAGGGCATGAGTTGCCATTTCGGGACTTATTTACTCTTTCATCCTAAGATGTAAGCTTTCTAACTGCCCCAAAGAGACACCATTTGTGCGGCGAGATGTGTTTTCCATTCTGATAAACCATTTTCCCCCTTACCCACAGCATTACCCTCTGCATTTCTAGGGCTGAAGGTCATGGCTAATTGGCATGGCTGCTCAAATCTTCTCTAGGAATCGCCTCATGGAAATCTTGCAAAGTGGAGGACCCAGTGGGAGAACAGCAGGATTCTGATTATGGGCTGAAGATAATTTCACTGGCTCACCATGGGCCTTGTTTGCTGATGATAAAATAAAGGATAGGAGCTCAGCAACCAAATTGGCTCCAGAGTTGATGTGTGGTCGAACGGCCTTGATGAGGAAGCTGGGAGTTGTAAAGCAGGCTCACCCTTTAATGGGTGCTTTGTGCTTGTTTGGCTCCTTGTCTGGAGATTGGGCAAAATCTATTAGTGAGATCCATGCCACTCACTCCTCATACCACAGCCATCTGGGAGAAGACTTACCCATTTCTTTTCTGATCCTCTAATTGGAACTGCTGACTGACTGTTATGTACCTGAGTGGCTTAAAATGGGGATGCTGAGAGCTCTAGTACCAAAGCATTGTAAAGGGCAACAGGAGATGTCATTCACATTGTCTGCAGATCTGTTTGGATGGATGTGGACATCTGCCAGGAGCAGCTGGCCTGTAAGGTGCCCGTGCAAAGATTGCTGATTTGCAGTGACCTCTGACTGCACTTAAGCAGCTGAATTCTTCAGACTCCAGTGAGCGGAGATTGAGTGTGTTTGAAGTCAGCTGGTGAAGAGTTGAGCTTGCTTTCTGATCCTTCCTTCATCATCTTAGGGAAATACAGACAGGAAGTCTCCTGAAAGAGACCTTCTGGCTGTAGTTTTCAATGGCAGGAAGTGGGGGCTACCTTCAAATTTGACATGAAAAACAATTCAGACATGGCTGGTTGGTTCCAATTAATCACCCTCATGGGTCTACAGATGACTGAAAAGGTTAGGAACCATCCTTTTGGTTAATAGTTTGGTAACTGAAGTCTGCACTCTCAAAGCTTGCTTTTTTAGTCATCTACTGGGAAGGCCAAGCCTGTTGCTATTTGCAAGTTACTAAGCTGCTAAGTCTCTATGGGAGACCTTATGAGTGTGAGTGGAGATGGGGAGTTCACTTGAGAGGAAGCTAGGTTTCCTCCCACACTGCACTTTCTTTGGATTTTGCAGAGTACGTCCCTTATAAATAAAGCATGCAGTTTAATGCATCAAGCTTTTCTTGGGCACTTACTATGTGCCAGGAACTGTTAGGGATGGGAACACAAGAATGAATACCACATGGCTCCTACTCTCATGTTGCTCAGGAGGCGCGAGGCTCTTCTTTGGGATGCCCTGCTCTCCTTCTTCTCCCTGTAACAAGCTCAGCAGCTCCTCTCTCCCTGTACCCACTTGGCCTTGGTGCTGCTGGAAGTACCTGGAGGGTTGGGGTGGGGGCTTTTCCTTCCCCCAGAAATGTAATGGGGGGAGGATTTTTAAAAATATGTCTGTGTATGTAACAAACCTGCACATTGTGCACATGTACCCTAAAACCTGAAGTATAATAATTTAAAAAAATAAAAAATAAATAAAAATATGTCTATGAAAGTGACACTTTCATATTTTGTTAACTTTTATCCCATCGCGTTCCAAAATGGACATAAAAATTACAGGTCATAAGGTCAAAATGGGAAGGATACAAGGGGAAATACATGCAGAAAGAAATACACAGAATATGTGCCATAGAGTCCTATGCATGACCTTCGTGTTAGGAGGGGGAACACAACTTTGGCTCAGAGCATGTTTCACTACTAGCATAAAGATGAAAGCCTGAACAGACAGTGGATTCATATTATTCCTAGAATTTAAAAAGTAGATCATTTTGAAGAAATAGCTATTCTTGAGTAGGGAGAAATTTATCGTAGTCCCTTAAAAAGGGAGTGACATGTAATATAACTTATTGGATTCTTTTTTAGTTTAAAGGATAAATAAAGATTTTCAAGCCTGTTGCCTAATGCATTTGTTCTTTAAAGATGGTTTTCTAAGAGAGAGTGCTAATCCTGAGATTGCTATACTTCCAACATTCTGTGTTTCAAATTATAATAAATAGCAGACTAACAGAGAACTTGAAATTGGGAAGGAGAAGTAGGGTTTAACATGCCCTCTAGGAGCTGGGTTTAAGTGGACAGGTTGGTAACACTCTCAGATGATGTCTTTATCTATTAATGTCATTTTAAGCATGGAATACAGGGCTTCCGGTTCTGGGGCAAGATGGTTTAGACTTATGCCTTCCTGCTCTTCCCCTTTGAATACAATTGAATACCCTGGAAAAAATTCAACAATTATAAGAGTACTGAAATATAGGAAGAAAGAATGTGAATGTCAGGACTTGAAAAACAAAATCAAGATGAGTTCCCTGGGCTTTCTGTTTGTCTTCCATATACCCCAGACTGGGTGCCAGAGAGGGCTATAAGCTGGAACCACCCACAGGCATAAACAAAAAGAAAGAAACAAGAAAAGCCTTCTCTCTCTAGCCAATGCACTGAGAAAGGGAACTGTGTAGGTCCCCTTTCTAAACCCAGCAGGTACTAAGTGGGAACTTAGTGGGGATTATCATACCCAGTGGCAATATTGAGCCCAATCTGCCTGCAGCAGCAGCAACATCAGCCTCTGACAAGGCCAAGCCGTCTCCCTCCCCACAACTTGTCAGCAGGTGGGCCACTCTGCCGGCACTAGCAGCCCAATGTCTCCCAGGCCTTACCCAGCAGCAGAAGACAATTCAGGCCAGGTGTTCCTGGTCCCTTCACCTGATGGCAAAAAGCAAACCAGGCCTAGAATTGCCTAGCCCTCCACCCAATAGCAGAAGGTGAAGTAGGCCTTGGGTCTTCTACCTTCCACCCAGTGGCAGAGGGCTACACAGACCTCATGGCTTCTGGCTTTCTACCCAGGAGCAAAAGGTGGCCCAGGCAGGAATTTCTGTCCTTCTGCAGAACTGACAGAGATCAAGTGGGAAGCTCACTAGCAACAGGTGACTGGAGAACAGGCTAAGGGACACGCACCCCATCCTGCGGGTTTAACAACTCTCTGCATAATCATACTAGGTAGCTCACACAAGTGCTTTGCACACCACAGGCAGCAATAGCAAGGATCAAGTAGGACCTTGAGTGGAGCCAGAAGGATAGAGCAGACCAGAATAGCACTGCAAGGGCTCAGAAAACTGAAGTGTCATTGAAACTACAAGCCCACAAAACTAAGCCAGAACCTACATGCTAACCCTAAACAGGGTGACTTGACTACCTGCTAAAATATAAAGGACCCATAATCTCCTAACATATTAACAATTACTTTAAATGTAATTGGTCAATTAAAAGACAGATATTAGCCAAGCTGAAGTTAATCACATATTGGAACTAACAAAGACTTTAAAGGAGTCATCAGAAAATCTCCTCAATAAGTAAGTACAAATTACTTTGAAACAAACGAAAAAATAGAAAACCTCAGCAAAAGAATGGAAGTTATAAAAAGAGCCAAATGGAAATTTAAAAGTACAATAATGAAAATAAAAAGTCACCCGGATGGGCTCAATGGTAGAGTGCAGAGATGTGAGAAGATAGAAACGATGAACTCAAAAACAGATCATTATGATCCAACTTTATGCTGTCTACAAGAAACTCACTTTAAAAACAAACACAACATATTTAGGCTGAAAGTGAGAGAATGGAAGGATCATATAATGCTAACATTAATTCAAGAAAAGCAGGAGTGCTTATATTAATATCAGATAAAGCAGACTTCAGAGCAAAGACAATTACTAGGGACATTATATAATGTTAAAAGGTTCAGATCTTCAAAAGAAGGCATAGTAATTCTAAATATGTATACAATAAACCATGGAGCTTCAAAATATACAAAACAAACAAACAAAAAAACCCTGATAGAGCTGAAAGCAATTGATAGTCATGCTGGGGAAAAAATTAGTAAAGATACAAAGGAATTGAATAATGCCAACAACCAACCTATCCCAATTGATACTTATGGAATACTTGATCCAACAACAGCAAAATACACATTCTTTCAAGCAACCATAAAACATTCACCAAAATAGACTATATTCTGGGACATAAAACAAACCTCACCTCAATAAATTCAAAAGAATTGAAATCATATAAAGTATCTTCCTTAACTATAATGGAATCAGACTAGAAATCAATAACAGAAAGACAATAGGAAAGTGTCAAATACTTATAAATTAAACACACAAACAATCCATGAGACAAAGAAGATGTCACTAAGAAAATATTTTAAATGCATAGAACCAAATTAAGATGAAAATATTAATACAACATCCAGAGTCTGTGGAATGCAGCTAAAACATTGCTGAGAGGAAAATTTATAAAACTAAATGCGTACCTTCGAATAGAGAAAGGTCTTAATTCAATAATTAAAGTTTCTACCTCAAGTATAATATTCAAGTAAAAACTTTAATTATTGAATTAAGACCTTTCTCTATCCTAAGGTAAGCAGGAAGTGTTTTTAATGTTACTTGAATGTTGCTTCCTGGGTTAATGTACTTATTATTATCTTTAGGAAAATTATCTTTCTTCTGTAACTATTTTATTCTATATAAACACTTGTACTCAAGAGCTTGAAAGCGTGCTTACTGAGAGTAAGTGACTCAGAGTGAGATGACCTCACCCTGCTGGGGCTGCTCCTGGATTGGCTCCGGACAGGCAATTGTTGGTGAATTGACCATTTCACTCAACAACTTATTTCTCAGGTGATAGTGTCTGATGAATTTTTACTCTCACTACAAATTCTACTTTGAAGAATAAGAACCAAATCCAAAGGAGCATATTTGATTTGCACAAGAAATGCACCAGTCTTGAGACACAGCCAGATTAAAATTCATTTATTCGTTATTATTTATTCATTCAGCCTATGTTCCAAGGACTGTTCTAGATGCTGGAATGTAGCAGTGAACAAAATAAAGACCCTGTCTGAGAGTTTTACTTGCGGTAGAAAGCATAAAATATTGAACAACATAATGTCTTTCCCCAGGAATTTGCAATCTAATAGGGGAAATAGCTGTATATCCAATGAAATGGGCAGCTGGAATGTAAAGCGTGAGATGGGAACCATAGGAGAGCTTAGACAATGAACTGAGGACAAGACGATGTTTGGGGACGGGGTCAAGAAGTGTGAGGAAAAACTTTTATTAAGAGGCTGAGTTGGGGTTATGAGGAAAAAGATAGATGGTTTACAATGGAGGAGAAAAGGGGTCGACATTAGGAGGATAAGGGTAGGGACAAGAAAATACAAGGCTAGGGGCCACCAGAGCCTGCCAAGCAGGGGACAAATGTAACATAGACACTTGGAAGCAGTAATAACTGGGTGGTAACCATTACAAATGTTTACTCTGTGCCAGGGCTTTACGTAGATTATTTTATTTGATTATCACAACATTGAAAGAAATAAATGAATATTTCCATTTTATAAAAAGGAAATTTAGGCCTAGAGGTTAAGCAACTTGTCCAAGATTATACAACGATAAGGGGTAAGCCTCAGATTTGAACCTGTTTGGTACATTTGCTCTGAACCAACATCATTTTTGGATTCAGTCACATTATTTTGTAATCTCTATTTGTCTGTAAATGTCCTTCTTACCTGACTGTCTGTTCTTCAATCCACACTCAAGCTACCACACAGACTGCAGTTAGCTGGGCTGTTTCCAAGCATGGAGGCTCCTTCTTTGCTGACTTTGGCTTTAGTAACATGTGCCTATCGACAAAACCACATTAACACCTTTTAGCCAGGACACTCTTCCTTGGAAATAAAAGTCCAGCATACCCAGAGATTTGGCCAAAGCTCGTGCTTTCACCTCTACATCCAAAAGTACCAACCAACTGGAGTATAGGATAGGGGACAGGTGAAGAGAGAATGAGGAATCAAAGATGACTCTGAAATTTTTGAAGTTAATTGTCTAGGAGAATACTGGGGCCATTATCAGGTGCAGTGAAAACAGGAAGGGGTGATGGTTTGAGAGTAAGGAGAATGAGTTTGGTTTGGACAGGTTGAGTGTGAGAGAGTAGTAAGATATCTAAGCAGGAATAGCACTGATGAGGTTTTCTATCACTAAAGCAAAACCATGTAAGACGATGAATGCCATGGTTGGATTCTGCCAGACAATTGGGTAGTGATGTGAGTGGATTTCTGGGAATAGAAAGTGGTAAACAAAGAGACTTACCAGAAAAAAAGAGAGGCTATAGAGTTACATGACTAAATCCAAAAGTGTTTTTGGTTTCTATAAGTCTCTTTTATGTACTTTTGTGGGGTTTGTTGTTGTTTAATTTTGAATTAAGATATACTAACTGTACATATTTTATGGGATACGATGTGATGTTTTGATATATGTATACATTGTGTGATGATCAAATCAAGGTATTTAGCATGTCCATCACCTCAAACATTTATAATTTTATGGTGAGAACTTATGTGGTAAAAAAAAATGCATAATATAAAACTTGCCATTTTAACTCTTTTAAGAGTGCAGTTCATTGGCATTGAGTACATTCAGTGTTGTACAATTATCACCATCATCCATCTCCAGAAATTATTATCATCCCAAACATAAACTCTGTACCCATTAAGCAATAATTCCCCATTATTCCCTCCTACCATCTCCTGGTAATCTCTAGTCACTTCATGTCCTTATGGATTTGACTACTCTATGTGCCTCACATAAATGGAATCATACAATATTTGTCCTTTGTGTCTGGCTGCTTTCACTAAACCTAATGCCTTCAAGGTTCATCCAGGTTGTAGCATGTATCGTGTTCCTTCCTTTTTAAGGGTGAATAATATCCACTGTTGTATATAAAATTGTGTTTATTCATTCATTGATTGATGGACATTTAGGTCATTTCTACCTTTTGGATACTGTGAATAATGCTGCTATGAACATGGATGAACAAATATCTGTTTGAGTACTTGCCTTCAATTCTTTGGGTTTTTACCTAGAAATGGAATTGTATATACTTTTAAAAGTTAGAGTCAGTAGGTCTCCAAGCATGACTGGCCTTCACTGGTTTGAAGTACAATAAGAGGAGAGAATTAAGTGACTTCCATTTTACTCATCTCATCTAAATGGTCAACTGAATAGTTGACAGCTTCAGTGTTAACTGGAGACCTCAGAAGCTACTGTTAACCTAAAATAGAAGTCTAGAGGGCACAGAGATGTGCTCCCCTTATGGAAAGCATATAAAACTCATTCTACCCTGTTTCTGCCATTAATAGGCTGCGTGATCTTAAACTTGTCACTACATCCCTCTGGGGCTTGGTCTAGCCAACCTCTAAGGCTCCTTGAGCTCCATTATTCATGAAATGTTATGCAAAGAGCTCAGGCAAACACCACCGATGTAACCGGATAATGGCTGGAATTTGTGGGCAGAAGAGTCGGTAAGTAGTTGCCTGGGTTCCTTATTCTCTCAGCATCCTGTAGAGAGGTAGGCTGGATGTACTCTAGGGCTCTGCTCCAGGAGAGGGACCTCCCCCTCTGTTGTTTTTTTATTTAACAGACCAAATATGAGAATGTCTTTGCACGGGAAATTTTAGGCTCAGGTGCTAGTCTGTGCTTGGGTACCAGCTGTTTAGAGGAGTGCTGGGCAATACTTGGAGGTCTTGGTTCGTCTTTTTCCCTGGACACAAAATGGGATGTCCAGCCTCTCCAGCAAGAGGGGAAGGGGCTTCCTGCTGCCTGGTTGCTGTGCAACCAAGAGAAATTCCTAGGGTTATTCTTTGGACAATCCTCTTGTTTCTTTTTTTGCACGTTAGAGCTTCCTGAAATTAAAGCCTGCAGTCTTGGGCAAATCCAGCATAATGGGACCGTTGAGCAACAGGGTATGTCATAGTAAAAAACATGGACCAAAGCATCTTGCACTGACCCTCATATCATGCTGCAGAAATGGCTATTACAATATGCCATGTTGGGGGCTGCCTGTGGGCATTCCTCTCCTGGATAAGAAGCATTCCCATAGTATTGACGATACGGAAGATTCCTGGGAACTTGCTCCCAGAAGTGCCTCATCGCTGTGGCTTGAGGGCTTTTATCACCTTTAATCCCTCTGCCTGTCTGTATATAATCTTTATCCCTTCTTATCTTCCCCAGCTAAAGGAATAATATGAGTGAACATACTCCCACTGGGTTTGTCACATAGCTGGTTAATGTGTTGAGTCAGTCACGCATTCTTGCAGTCTCACTTACTATTGGGTGCTGAGAAAATCAATTTCTTAGGTAATAAAATTAATTTCTTAGCAACCAGATGAGGCTGCATTATCTGTAACACAACTGTGCCAAGGCATTTCAAAAAAATCTACAAAGTGATGATAAAGTATCTACTCATTACAGGTTAATAAACTGATAGTATAGAACATTTATTCATTTTCATATAAATACAGTGGCTACTGTTATCATGATTTATTCCCCAAATTGTCTTGTGTGCTTAAATTGAGAAGTTACAATGTAAAAGGTTTATCTTTATAGCTGTCACTGGTGTCATATTTATATACATGCTACTTCACCAACACTTTAACAACCGAGTAGCAATATAAATTGAATAACTTTGAAGACAATGTACGTTTCTCTCTAGCACAAGTGTATATTCATTTATATTAGAACCTCATTTCCTTAAAAGATTGGCTGCAGTAGAATTGAATTCAAATGGATTCAACCATTGCTCTCCCCCCACTTTCTTTCTTACTTGAAGCACATGCAATATTACTTTAATTTCCTTTCTTATTACTTTAAAAATAACTGTAATATTAAATGGTAGGGAGTGACTGATAAAAGTATGTGCATAACGAATTGTTAGTTTGAGAGTTAACTTCTTACATTTGTTGAAGTACTGTTTATATTTTAATAGTTCTCTACACTTTTTGAAGAGTAAAGCCCTGCATCCTGTAATATAATTATATAATTATATTATATAATTATTCCTAGTGAATGCTTCAAAAAGAAATGGACTTGGATTTGAAAGAGCTGAATGGTCTGCTGATAGTCATGTAATCTTCTAAGCCTCAGCTGCTTCATCTAATAAGGGAGATGTAAAATATAAAATATAAAATATTGTATGTAAAGCATTAGCATTTAGAGTACCTGCCAAATAGTAAGTATTTAATAAATGCCGGTTAGTAGTATAATTATTTTTAAAGTTGAGCAAAAAGATACTAAGTCAAACTGTTCACATTTTCCCCATAAACCCATTCTATAAAAGAAATTTAGAGTAGACTGAACAGTTAGTTTTGATCTTTTTCTAACATTCAGATCAACTAAAATAAAGAGCTTGAAGTTCCTGGAAGTTGTTTCCATGTGATAACTCCAGTCTATGTGCAAATGAAAACATTAAGGAAGTTAGAGGTGGGAAGGCCTGTAATAGCATTTTAGGTCACCATGTTTTACATATAAGAAAATGAAGGCAAAAGCCCCTTAGACTTCTTGTCCAAGATTACAGACTAAGAGGCAGAGTTGAACCTGGAGTTGAGGTCCCCAGACTCCCAGGTCAGTATCTTTCAGTATCAATTTCCCGAAGATTATAGGATTAAGCCCTTAGTGCTCAATGAACGGGAACACTGCTGTTTTTCTTACTTTGGGTTTTACATAAAG
Source organism: Nomascus leucogenys (assembly GCF_006542625.1). Lineage (NCBI taxonomy): Eukaryota > Metazoa > Chordata > Mammalia > Primates > Hylobatidae > Nomascus > Nomascus leucogenys. Next base: position 79,646,020 of record NC_044397.1, read on the forward strand.
TATTAAGATTTGTGTTCATGAATAGAAAAACTTTCCTTGAAATTGCAGATTTAGTCTTGCTATGTTGTGTATGTTAATACATGCTATCTATCATCAACACTCAACAGCTGTATTTGAATACTACAGTGCATTATATATCTTTTTGAACTTGCAGTAAAAGTTAAAAATTCTATTTTTTTCTTTAATTTTTAATTTTTGTGGGCACATAGTAGGGGTATATATTTCTTGGGTACATGAGATATTTTGATACAGGCATGCAATGTGTAATAATCACATCAGGGTAAATGGGGTCTCCATCACCTCAAGCAGTCATCCTTTCTTTGTGTTACAATCCAACAACTATGCTCTTTTATATATGTTTTAATATATAATAAATTATTGTTGACTGTAGTCATTCTGTTATGTTAGCAAATACTAGATCTTTTTCATTCTCTCTAACTCTATTTTTGTTACTCATTAACCATCCCCACTCAACCCACCCACTACTCTTCCCAGTCTCTGGTAACCATCATACTACTGTCTATCTCCATAAGTTCAACTGTTTTAATTTTTAGCTCTAACAAATAACTGAGAACATATGAGGTTTTCCTTTCTGTGTCTGGTTTATTTCATTTAACATAATGACCTCTAGTTCCATTCATGTTGTTGCAAATGACAGAATCTCATTCTTTTTTTGTGGCTGAGTAGTACTCAATTGTGTATGTATACCACATTTTCTTTCTTCATTCATCCTTTGGTGGACACTTAGGTTGCTTCCAAATCTTGGCTACTGTGAATAATATGGGAGTGCAGACATCACTTTGATATACTGGTTTCCTTTCTTTTGGTTATATACCTAGCAGTAGGATTGCTGAATCATATGGTAGTTTTATTGTTAGGTTTTGAGGAACCTCCAAACTGTTGCTCATTATACTTGTACTAATTTACAATCCCACCAACAGTGTATGAGGGTTCCCTTTCCTCCATATCCTCACCTGCATTAGTTATTGCTTGTTTTTTGGATATACGCCATTTTAACTGCAGTGAGATGATATCTCATTGTACTTTTCATTTGCATTTCTCCAATGATCAATGATGTTGAGCACATTTTCTAGGCCTGTTTGCCATTTATATGTCCTTTTTTAGGAAATGTCTATTCAGATCTTTTGGCCATTTTAAAAATCAGATTATTAGATTTTTTTTCCTATTGTGTTGTTCGAGCTCCTTATATATTCTAGTTCTTAATCCCTTGTCAGATGTATAGTTTGCTAGTATTTTTTTCCCATTCTGTGGGTTGTCTCTTCACTTTGTTGATTATTTCCTTTGTAACTTTTTAAACTTTTTTTTTTTTTTTTTGTTTTTGAGACGAAGTCTCGCTCTGTCTCCCAGGCTGGAGTGCAGTGGTGCAATCTCGGCTCACTGCAAGCTCCGCCTCCTGGGTTCCCGCCATTCTCCTGCCTCAGCCTCTCCGAGTAGCTGGAACTACAGGCGCCCGCCACCACGCCCGGCTAATTTTTTTGTATTTTTAGTAGAGACGGGGTTTCACCGTGGTCTCGATCTGTTGACCTTGTGATCTGCCCGCCTTGGCCTCCCAAAGTGCTGGGATTACAAGCGTGAGCCACCGCGCCCAGCCAACTTTTTTAACTTGATGTGATCCCATTTGTCCATTTTTGTTTTGGTTGCCTATGCTTGTGGGGTATTAGTCAAGAAATACTTGTCCAGACTAATGTCCTGGAGAGTTTTCTGAATGTTTTGTTTTAGTAGTTTCATACTTTGAGGTCTAGATTTAAGCCTTTAATCCATTTTGATTTGATTTTTGCATATGGCAAGAGATAGGGGTCCAGTTTCATTCTTTTGCATATGGATATCCAGTTTTCCCAGTGCCATTTGTTGAAGAGACTCTTTTTTTCCAACACATGTTTTTGGCATCCTTGTCAAAAATGAGCTTACTGTAGATGTATGGATTTATTTCTGGGTTCTCTCTTCTGTTCCATTGTTTATGTGTCTGTTTTTATGCCAGAACCATGTTGTTCTGATTACTATAGCTTTGTATTATAATTTGAAGTCAGGTGATGTGGTTCCTCCAGTTTTGTTCTTTTTGCTCAGGATGGCTTTGGCTATTTTGAGTCTTTTGTGATTGCATATAAAATTTAGAATTACTTTTTCTATTTCTGTGAAGCATGCCACCATTGGTATTTTGATAGAGATTGAAATGAATCTGTAGATTGCTTTGGGTAGTATGGACATTTTAACAATATTGATTCTTCCAATCCATGAACATGGAATCTCTTTCCCTTTTGTGGTGACCTCTTCAATGGCTTTTACCAATATTTATACATTGTAGAAATCTTTCACTTATTTGGTTAATTCCTAGGTATTTCATTTTATTTGTAGCTATTGTAAATGGGATTACTTTTTTATTTCTTTTTCAGATTGTTTGCTGTTGGCATACAGAAATGTTGCTGATTTTTGTATGTTAATTTGATATCCTGTAACTTTATTGAATTTATCAGTCCTAATAGTTTTTGGTGGAGTCTCTAGATTTTTCCAAATATAAGACCATATCATCTCCAAACAATGATAATTGACTTATCCTTTCCAATTTTGATGCCCTTTATTTCTTCCTCTTGTCTGATTGCTCTACCTAGGACTTCCAGTACTATGTTGAATAACAGTGGTGAAGGTGAGTATCTTTGTAGTGTTCCATATCTTAGAGGAAAGACTTTCGGTTTTTCCCCATTCAGTATGATACTAGCTGTGAGTCTGTCATTTATGCTTTTATTGTGTTGAGGTATGTTTCCTCTATTCCCAGTTTTTTGCAGGTTTTTATCATGAAGAAGCATTGAATTTTATCACATGCCTTTTCAGCATCAATCGAAATGATCATATGGTTTTTGTTCTTCATGTTGATGATATGCCTGTGTTGAACCATCCTTGCATTTGTGGGATAAATCCCATTTCGCCATGATGAATGATTTTTTTTTTTTTTGAGACGGAGTCTCGCTCTGTTGCCCAGAATGGAGTGCAGTGGCACAATATCGGCTCATGCAAGCTCTGTCTCCCGGGTTCACACCATTCTCCCACCTCAGCCTCCCAAGTAGCTGGGACTACAGATGCCTGCCACCACGCCCAGCTAGTTTTTTGTATTTTTTTAGTAGAGACAGCATTTCACCATGTTAGCCAGGATGGTCTCGATCTCCTGACCTTATGATCCGCCTGCCTCTGCCTCCCAAAGTGCTGGGATTACAGGCTTGAGCCACCATGCCTGGCCGATGAATGATCTTTTTAAAGTGTTGTTGAATTCAGCTTGCTAATATTTTGTTGAGGATTTTTGCATTAATGATCATCAGGAATATTGGCCTGTAGTTTTCTATTCTTGATATATCTTTGTCTAGTTTTGGTATCAGGGTAATACTGGCCTTATAGAATGAGTTTGGAAGTATTCTCTCATCTATTTTTAGGAGTAGTTTGAGTAAGATTGGTATTAGTTCTTCTTTAAATGTTTTATAAAATTCAGCAGTGAAGCCATTGTGTCCCTGGCTTTTCTTTATTGGGAGACTGTTTATTACAGCTTCAATCTTGTTATTTGTTATTGATCTGTTCAGGTTTCAGATTTCTTCTTGGTTCAATCTTGGTAGCTTGTATTTGTCTAGGAATTTATCCATTTCTTTTAGATATTCCAATTTATTGGCATATAGTTGCTCATAGTAGCCACTAATGATCTTTTGAATTCCTGCAGTATCCGTTGTAATGTCTTCTTTTTCACCTCTGACTTTATTTATTTGGGCCTTTTATCTTTTTTTCTCAGTTAGTTCTGGCTAAACTTTTGTCAATTGTGTTAATCTTTTAAAAAAACCAATCTTCTGTCTCATTGCTCTTTTGTATGGTTTTATTTGCTTCAATGTCATTTATTTCTGTTCTGATCTTCATCATTTCTTTTCTTCTACTAATTTGGTGTTTGGTTTGCTTTTGCTTTTCTAGTTCTTTAAGATGCATTATTAGGCTGCTTATTTGAAGTTTTTCTACTTTTTTTGATGTAGGCACTTATAGCAATAAACTTTCCTCTTACTATTACTTTTGCTATATCCCATAGGTTTTGGTATGTTATGTTTTCATTATCTTTTGTTTCAGGAAAGTTTTCAATTTCCTTCTTAATTTTTTCGTTGACCCACTGGTCATCCAGGAGCGTAATGTTTGATTTTTACATGTTTATATAGTTTCCAAAATTCTTCTTTTTATTGATTTCTAGTTTTAATCCATTGTGGTCAGAGAAAATACTTGATGGGATTTCAGTTTTTTTGAATGTTTTAAAACTTCTTTCATGGCCTAACATATGATCTATACTTGAAAATGATTCATGTGCTAAGGAGAAGGACTTATATTCTGCAGCTATTGGATGAAATGCTCTATAAATATCTATTAGGTCTATAGTGCAGATTAAGTCTGATGTTTCTTTATTGACTTTCTGTCTGGATTATCTGTCCAATGCTAAAAGTGGGTGTTCAGGTCTCCAGCTATTGTTGTATTGGGGTCTGTCTTTCTCTTTAGCACTAATATTTGCTTTATATATCTAAGTGCTCCAGTATTGAGTGCACATATATTTACAATTGTTATATCCTCTTGCTAAATTGACCCCTTTATCATTATATAATGACCTTATTTGTCTCTTTGTACAGTTTTCGTGCTGGAATCTATTTTATCTGATATATGTATGGTCACTACTGATTTTTTTTTTGTTTCCATTTGCGTGGGACATCTTTTTCCATCCCTTTGTTTTCCATCTATGTGGCGAAGTCAGCCAGGCTAGTTTCCTTCTCTTCAGGGCAGGAAGTTCCCAACTTTGGTCAGATCCAAAGATACCATCCAGGAGCCAGGGCCTGGAATTGGAAACCTTAGAAGTCTACCTGGTGCTCTATTCTACTGTGGCTGATCTGGCACTCAAGCCACAAAACAGTCCTTTCCACTTTTCCCTCTTCTTTTCACAAACAGAGGAGGCTCTTCCCATAGCAACCACCATCCCAGGCCTGCAGTGAGTACTGCCTGGCTATCCCTGATGATTATTCAAGGCCCATGGGCTCTTCTGTCAGCTTGTGTTGAATGTTGCAAGGCCTGGGACTTTCCCTTCAATGCAGTGGGCTCCCCAGTTGGCCCAGGGCAGATCCAGAAATGCCTTCCAATAGCCAAGGAATCTGGAATCCTATAAGCCTGCTTGGTGCTGTAACCAAGTGTGGCTGAGCTGGTGCCTAAGTGGCAAGACCAAATCCTCTTTACCCTTCCTGTCCTCTCTTCTCCTCTCCTCAAGCAGAGGTAAGGAATCTCTCCTAGAGCTGTGAGCTTCACTGCCTGGCATAGAAGGAGGAGTAGGGCAAGCACTCCCTTAGCCACTCCAGCTGGTGTCTCACTAGGTTGCATGCCCCCTCAAGTCCCCTGGCTCAGAGTCCAGCACAGCACCATGACTTGCCAAGAAATGCAGTCCCTGTGGCCTAGACTGCCTTTCGAGTTGACTTAGAACCCCAGAGCACTTTAGCCCATGGTAGTGGGGCCGTGAGAACTCAGATTGTGACTGCTGGAAGAGATGATTCCCCTCTGACTAGGTTTAGACTAAATGCTTCCTCCATAGATGCTGGCTGAGTTCTTCCTGGTGTACTGAGCTCCAATGCAAAGTCCCACAATCATTGTGCTCTCCCTCACCCAAGTGCACAGATTCTTTCTCTGAGGCATGAGTCTGCTCTGAAGAGTGAGAGAGGAGTGGTGTTGGCAGTTCAAGACTGTCCTTCTTACCCTCTCCAGTGCTTCTTTCAGTGATATGAAGTTAAAACCAGGTACTGTGATTATTCACCTGATTTTTGGATCTTATGAAAGCACTTTTTTGTGTGGATAGTTTTGCAATTTTGTGTTCCTGCAGGAAGAATGATTGCTGGAGGCTTCTATTCAGCCATCTTGCTCTGCCTCCTCTCAAAATATTATATTTTTTGATAATGCTAAGTCCCTCCTACTCTTTATTATTGCCAACGGATGAACACATACACACACATAAGAAATAAAACAGGCGGATACATTCTGGTTCTTCATTTTATCCAGTGGAATTCAGATAAAAGTCATTGATGATTCCTAATAAATTAAATATTTCGTCCTTTTATTTTCAAATAGTTTTTTAACCCCTCTAGCTGACACTGAATTTCTTTCTCAAGGTAATTTATTGCCATACATGTAGCCAGGCTACTTGGGAGAACAAAAATGAAAAATTTTGTGAAGTGTGCTTAGAGTACCAAATGATGTGTGATCAGTTCATATAGAATTAAGATGTGTTCTTGATACCTTAGTGCTTTTCAGCATTATACGCCTTCTTTGTTTCCTGCAGCTGGTAAAAGTCTGGAAAGTGTTCTTTAGATGTTATTTACATTAAACTTGCTTTCCTATTGGGTAGAACAACAGGGTTTTCTAAGAAAAGGCTGAGGAATAAGAAAAGATTCTGAGGAAGAAAGACCTCCCAACCTTGAATGTAGGTGCTACCTATTTGCGGATCCAAAGTTGGGCCTATGCAATATGATGAAGTCTCAAGCAGCACACACAGCACATTAAATGCATCACAGAGATTTGGACAAACTATGTCCCTTCGCTTCTCTTTAATTTCTGCATCTAGAAAGTGTAACTGACAATATCTATTCTACCTCTTGGGATTGAAACATGTTAATATATGCAAAGTAGCTGGTGCACAGAAGGAAAATATTATTATCAGTGGTACTATTAATAATGATAGTAATATATTAGAAAATCAGTATATAAGGGAAAGCTGCCAATGCAGGGGAAGAAACAGGGTTCTCAGAGACCATCCAAGATAAAGGGTTGTCTGTGCTCAAGACACTGTGAAGAGTGAAAGGGGAAATAGGATGAGAGGCCAGAGTGTTGTTGGCACCATCTTTGTCAGCCCAAACACATCATTGTCAGGAAAACTTTGGAAAGTTCTTGTTGAGAGAAACATCTGCATTGTCTCTACAATACTAGAGTATAACAGGGAAAAATGCCAGATATTCTTCCAACAAAAAGGACATTCACATGTATCACTGGGTTCCCTTTGCATTCATTCAGTAATACGGCAATTGTTACGTAATATATGGCCATTGTGCCTCAATGTCTACCTATGCCTTGAGGTCTTTAGGGTCTCAGCTTTAAATTGGATTATCTCAATGTAACCCTAAAAAGCATATCTAAAAGAGACAGGGTTCCCTTCTTTCAGCAAAGAAATGCAGAGTCCATGTAAACAATTGTAAAAAAGACAAGAAAGCTTGGCAACTCCAGAGGAGGGGAGCAGAATCTTTTCAGGATGATCTATAAGAGCTCACTATTTTTAAAAGATACCTTCTTTTAGACTTCTCTCATCACAATACTAATGCTATAAGCAAAGGTATTATATCAACAAATCCTTAGGCATAGGAGGACAACCCTAAATAAGGTTTACATTTTTAGCTCACAGGCAAAGTTTTTTTCAAAAAGCATCCTCTGCTTCTGAATGCTTCCTGTGCACACACACATTTATTCAACGTTTGACAAAAATATATTTATGATGTGCCAGGTAACATGCACCTCCTCTTCCCTGGACCCCAAATCTACCAGGGCCATGTCCTGGGTAGTAATATCCACAAGTGAGGAGAGATGAGAGGAAATCCTGGTGAATGGACACCCTCTCTGGCACAGACCAGGAAGCTTGAGCTTGGCATACGCAGGGACCTTGAAAAGAGATTTGAGACTATCTTGTGGATCTTATGTTTTAGAATCAGATCTCCACATAGAGGAAAGTTTAGACTTTGAGACTCTCCCCATCCCCCCAACTCTGAGCAACGTCATGCAACAATGTAAGTGAATTCATCAGAGCCAGGATGGAAAGAGAGTTTCCCTCAGAATTTTCCAAACAGCTTTTTAAAAATCTGTGGTTTGGCAAATCTAAAAATATCTCTCTTTAACTCAAGATGTTTCTCTGTTCATGTTTTTTTAATTGTGGTAAAATATATATAACATAAAAATTACCATTCTAACCATTTAAACTCTACAGTTTAATGGCATTAAGTGCATTCACGTTGTTGTACAACCATCATTACCATCAATCTCTAGAAGAGTTTTGTCATCCCAAACTGAAACTCTGTACCCATTAAACAATAATGTCCCCATGCTTTTAAATCCGTTCATATTGGAAATGAAATTTAATGTTAGATATGGTTTTGATTCCCATTTGCTCCCTTGTAAATATATTATTTTCAAAAAAATATTTGTATGCCCCTGCACATTGCTACACAAGATGCTGAAGAAGTTTTCTGGAAGTCTTTTATCACAGAACCGAACAGTCTTTTATCACAGAACAGCTGCATTAAAACTGCACTTAAGTGATCAGGCACTATAGTTCACATCTGTAATCCCAGTGCTTTGGGAGGCCAGGGCAGGAGGATCACTTGAGGACAGCAGTTTGAGACCAGCCTGGGCAACTGGAAGGACCCTGTATCTACAACAAAAGCAACAACAACAACCACATCTAGCTGGGCATGGTGGTGCACCTGTAGTTCTAGATACTCAGGAGGCTGAGATGGGAGGGTTTCTTGAGCCCAGGAATTTGAGTTGCAGTGAGCTGTGATCATGCCACTGCACTCCAGCCTGCACGACAGAGCCATACCCTATCTCTAAAAAACAAACACAAAAAGTGAATTTGAATGGGTGACAGCATGAAAATTTGTTTCCCATTCCTCCTAAACAGTTTCTAAAAAAGATAAGCGTGAGAGAAACATTGCTAGTGACTCCTCCATGATGCATCACAACATATGACTCTCCTGGTCAGCAATGGGGTGAGGATCTCAGAGGCAAGGACTGGAAATTTCCAGGGTCACTCCCACTCCAGTTAGCCTTATTTCTCCAGCCTTTATTCTTCCAAAATTCTGACATACTGGACAACCCTATTTCCCTGAGACCTGTTCCCTTACAATCCATGCCTTACGAGACTTTCCACTGTAACAGAGTTATTTTCACAGAGCCCAGTATTCAAAATGTCTGCCTTCTACATTCTCACAGTACATCAAATTAACCTTATCTTGATTCCCTTACAAATCTTTAAAATAAAGATTATAACAGACTAGATGTACAATTTGGGCCAGTATAACTTTAGAAACAGTCTTGTTTAAAACAAGTTTTTTCATTTTAGTTCACGTTTAGCTTCTCTTGTCTTCCCTGGTTTCCTCATTAATTCCTACAAATATAATTTGAACATCATTGTGTGCCTGTTAGCAGTGGTAGGAACTGGGACCCAAAGATCCATGAGATACAGTCCAGTGGTAAGATACAGAAACATCCAGTCAGAGCACAGCACAGCCCTATGGGAGATGTGCTATAGGAAACGCAAAACGCAGTGGGAACCAGCAGAAGGAGCAACAAGCCTCCATCTCCACAGAGCAGATGGCTTTGAACCTGAATAGAGACGAAAGTCACTTGAGAGAGAAGGAAGGGAAGGTGTTCCCTACAGAAGACTGGCATGCACACAGTCGTGGAGTCTTCCTGGTGATCATGTAGTACCTGATGCATGGAGAAGATATGCTAAATTTGGGGGAGATTGTGAGGTAGAATCTTAAGCATTTGGTAACTTGTTGATTAAATATTGGGGCTGGAAGGTGGAAGAGGGGAGGAATTAAGAGTGAATGAACCTGCTAGTTTGAGAGAGTAGGTAGACGGTGACCGTGTTCATTATTCCTTTAGCTCAAATAACATCTTTAGTTTTAATGGTGGCTTAGTCTACCATCTTGAGAAAAATGTTCTGCTGGAGTTTTGAGGTAGACATATCTTCTTGTCGTTTTTAATAAATCTCAATGAAACATTGCAGTGAGTGCAGGTTACAGAGATATATGACTGTAACAACTGATATTTTCTCTTCCCAGAGCCACTAATTTATGACTTTTCCTCTTTTTATTTTGAAAAATGTCAAACTTACAGAAAATTGGAAATAAGAGTACAATGAATACCTATATACTCTTTATCTAGATTCAACAACTGTCAACAATTTGCACCCCCCATCAGTGAACTATTTGACAGTGAGTTGTGCTTATTATGATACTTCAGCCTTGAATGCATATTCTTAGACAAAGGACTTGTTCCTACATAATTATAGTATTATTATTGCTGGATTTTTCGTTTTTTTGTTTGTTTCCCCCTGGTCATATTCAGGTTAAATATTTTTGGTAAGAATTCTAAGCAAGTGATGTTATAAACTTCCCTATCGTATCAGGAGGCACAAAATGACAGTTTGTCTTATTATTAATGATGCCTGTTTACATCACTTAGTTAGGTGGTGTCTTGCAATTCTCTCCATTGTAATTAATAAGTAATCTGTATAATGATAACTTGAAACCATGTAATGTATTCTTCAATGGTATAAGCATCTGTTGATGACCCTTGCCTGAGTCAGTGATTACATTGGCATGCCTTAATTTTAATTTAGCTGTTCCTTAATAGTGATTACCTCATTCCAGCATTTAAGGTCAGAGAGAATTTTTGCTGTTGTTTGTTGTCTAAAACGTTTAAACCAGAAACCATCATCTAACGCTCTGAAAATATTTCTCATGAAATAGAGCACATGTTACGAAAACAGCCAAAAAAATGTGCAACTCTATTTTAGAAATCAACATATATTTTGTAAAATAGATAACTCTTGCATAAGATTTAATATTGTCTATGATGTTTAGCTTTTGTAGTTTGTGGAGAAAAAACACTGTAATATGTCATTTAACATCATAAAGGAATCTCACGTCTGTCCACTGATAACTCACTAGCAACACACCACAGCTGTTAAGAGGCAGCTCACAAAAGAGAAAGGAAGAAGAAAACCCACAAGACAACCATCTGACTTTAATTAGGAAAGAGAATAGTCCTCAAATGCACAAGGATAAGGTCTTTTGAAGGTCGGGACATTATAGTACAACTTGAAAAAAGGCAATACAAGGACCCTATATATGAAGGTTAGCACATGCTTAAAAGATTTGGAGACACTCTCCTGACCATTTCCTGACAATGAATTATCCCTTGCTATAGCTACAGTCAACACTTATCAAGGCATACACACAAAATACATGCTTTCTAATTACTGAAGGCCTTCTAGACCAGGGCATAGATACCTTTAACTGAGATAGGGCAGAGCAGATTCTGTGGATAAAGAAGATCAAGATTTCAGTTTAGGGTATGATACATTGAAGACCTCCATCAGGCGTTCAGGTAGAGATACAGAGTTGACAGATGGATAAGCTAACATTGAGAGCAGTGGCCATGGCTGGAGGCATACAATTGATAATCATTTGCAGACAGATGCCATTTAAACTATTAAACTGGAAGGGAATTACCAAGGGGGTGAGTATGGAGTGAACAGGAAAGATGAAGAGATCTGTGGACTGAGCCCCGCGTCACTTCAGTGCTAGGAAGTTAAGGGACAAGACTGGGAAGGAGCATCCAGTGGTGTGGAAGGAAAATGAAGTATGTAGTGTCTTAGAAAACAAGAAATCATTTCCATGAGAAGGGAGTGGCTAATTTGACAAGGTGTTACTGAGGGTCAAGTTCAATGGGGACAAGAAATGGATTTAGCAAGATGGAAGTCATTGATGATATTGACAAGCAGGGGTCTTGTGCGGTGGTGGAGTCCTGGTTCTGGCAACAGTAGGTTTAAGTGAGAAGAGGAGAGGAAATGGAAGCAGTGAAATTGAGGCAGCTTTCAAAGAGTTTTGCTATAAAGTGGGGGAGGTAGAAAAGGGATAGTGTCAGAAGGAAAAGTGAACTCAATTTTGTTAGTTTCCATTTCTAAGATGAGAAAGACAGTATTGTTGTGTGCTGGTGGAAATGACATAGTAGAGAGAGGAAACTGATGGTATAGGGGAAAAATAGGGAGAATTGCTGGAGCAAAGCCTGTGAGCAAGCAAAGGGGATAGGATCTAAGGCATACGCAAAGGCTAGTCTTGGACAAGAGCAAGGCTAGTTCCCTAATGGGAGCAGGGTGTAGAAGGTCCAGATCCTGGTAGATAGGAAGATGCTGTGGGAGCTGTGGAACTTATCTTCTGAATATTCCCATTTTGTTTTCCAGTGAAGTGGGAAACAAGCTCATCACCTAAAAATGAAGATACAGGAGAGGTGTTAGAGATTTCAGGAGCCACACATTAGTGAAATAGTTATCTATGAGAGAAGAAACTCTCAATACATTCCAAAAATTAGAAAAAGTCACAATGCAATACAACTGGGACTTAATAATAAAAACAAAAAGTTCTTACTGCCTAGATATTAAAAGCTTGTCATTAAATAACTTTTGGGTAAAAAACTAAAACTCTTAAATATCTTGAAAATAGAAGTCATGAAAAAAGTACCTAAAAGTCTCTGCCACAATGAGCAAGTGGGCTTTATTGCAAAAATGCAAAGAGCTCAATTTTAGAATATCTATTAATTTATTCACCATATTAATAGATTCCAGGAAGAAATTCATATGATCAGTCTCATAAATGTTAAAAAGGCATTTGATAATATTTAATATCCATTCAAGTTTTATTCTTAATACATTGAATATTAGGATTTCAATTTCACTACTATTATGTAAGACTTTTCTGAAGATGACCATATAATTATGCAAGATAAAGAAACTGGACATATAAATACTGAAAAGAAGAAAATAAAACTATCATTATTTGTGGATGATAGAATTTCCTGCCTGGAAAACCTCCATGTATTTATTTAAACCTGTTACAAACAGTAACAGATGACCGGGCACATAGCTAACGTACAGAAGCTTATAAAAAGTTATTAGAACAATCAAAAGGTGTTAGAAGATGTAATTTTAAAAAGTCACACTTACAGGAGTTCCAACAAATATAACATATTTAGAAATAAACTTTAAATGCTACTTAAAAAGAGAACTTTAAAATGTTCCTGAGACAAAAGATTTCAACAAATGGAAAGGCAAAGGAAGACTTGATGTCTTCAATATGTTAGTTTTTCTTAAGTTGATTTATACATTTAATAAATTATAATATAATAGTAATTTTTGACAAGACAGGCTGATTCCAAACCTCAAGTAAAAAACAAACAATATACTAAAAATTCTGAAAAAAATTTTGAAAAAGAATAGCAATGTATTAGAATCAGTCCTATCAGATATTAAAGCATATTATAAAGCTACAATAATTAATAATTAATAATTTATATGTTAACATATAAATAAATAGCAAATTAATGTGACAAAATAGGAAGCCTAACATAGGCCAAAATACATATAGAAATTTAGAATATAGACATAAAGGATGCATGTATACCTAAGGATTTTAGGATATGATTAAGGTGGCATTTCACATCATTGGGGAGCAAATAGATTACACAATAAATGATGTTTGAATAACTGGGTAGTATTATAGAAAGAAATTGCCAGAATATGTACCAAATGGAAATCAGAGGCTTAAATGTCAAAAAAGATAAAGCCATAAAAATCCCCCAAATTTGCTTGTATATGCATTGAAAAATGTCTGGAATGATACTTAAAAAACTGATAACACTATTTATCTCTGGATAGGGGCACTAGGTGATTGGACAAGTGCAGGAGGGAATTTTGAACCATGTGAATGGTGAAAAATTAAAAAATAATTCAAAAAAATAAGCACAGATTACCAATATGAATATTTTTGTATTGCTGAGATTACTGCACAGAGTAGACATTCAATAAATATAAGTCCTTGGGGATGCTGAAGAACCAAAATCTTTATTCTGGCAAACCATCATTCTCCCTTGCCTGAGCTCCTGGAAGAAGCTGGGAGTGGCAAGTGGATGAAGGGAGGGTTGGGGGATGGAGAGAATGGGAGAGTAGGACTGTGAGATCCTGTTATGTACCTTTTGGCATTCCCCACAGTACTTAGCACAGCATCAGCATCTAATAAGAGTGCATTCCCTATTTATTGAACTGGAATAAATGTTTAAAAAATTTTTTTTCCCAGACTAAAGGTGATATCAAGAATCCCAACTTCCACAGAACAGCCTCAGGAAATCTACACAATCCCAAGCCACTGTGCAGTTTCAGCCCTAATGAAGGATGACTTTCCTCTCTGCACTTGGGAAACTGAAAAGGAATACATGGCCTCACAGGCCCTATTCTGGACACAGAATAGCCATGCTTGTACTCCTTCCAATTTTGTTTCCGTCTTGATTTTCTCTTGTCTCTTCTGTGGACTAAAGCTCTCCTTTCCCCATTAAATGCAGACTGAGCACCCACATTATGTCAGGATCTGCACGTAGAATCCATGCGAACCCTCCAGAGAGAAGGCCTGCAGAATGCGTTCAAAGATGATAAACCCGCGTGGGAGGGACGTGGGCCCTGGGTTCCCAGCCCTGGCTCCATGGCTGGCTCACGTATCGGCTGGATGACTTTAGGTACCTTGTATTTCTCATCTACACACAGGGGACCAGCATAAAATGAAGGAAAACAAAGGGTCCTGTGAATGTCAGTTATTGATGGTGGTGTACAGCAAACACCATTTTTTTTTCTCCCTGTTTTTCTTTGTCTTTTAGTTTCTGTTTCTCTAACCTTCACCCCTTTACCTTTTCAATGGAACTTTGCTATTTACTATTTCCTATTCAGACCTTCGTCTTTTCTCAAATCTGGAAGGGAGCAGCTTGCTACTCTTCAATCTGGGGAGAAGATGGGTCTCAAGAGACTATTCCCTGCTAATTTGGCCACCTCTCCTGAATCAGCTTCAGCTGGTTAATCTTGGGCCTTTTAATGGGGAAGTGGTTTGTGCAAGTCATTCCTGGCTGCCTGGTTTGATTAGAGGGAGGAAATGCAGGGTTGTGGCACACTGAAGGAAAAAGACCCATGTATGGCAACCAAGCCCTCATGCATCCTTTCAGAATTTGGGAACTGGGGCCCAAATACGGCCTGAATCAGCGATGCCTCTCAGTCCTGGCAGATTTTTAAACGTCCTTAGGTTTTACTCTGAATAGAAATAAACTTCGCAACCATGGGACCCACAAGAATAATTTCTAGTCTTTGAAAAATTATTCTCTATTATTTGATAGCTGATGTGGTAGAAGTGATATTATACCTACCCACAAATTTTAATACTCAGATTATAGGAGAACAATCTATTTTATATTTATGCTTTCTTTTATGGGCCTGATTGAAATAAAATGCTGGCTGGAGTTGCATTAGAGTTCTCTGAACAGAGTCTCAACAGAATTGAAAAGAATCATCAGCTGACTGTTCTGAGCAGAGACTCGAAGTATAACCATGTGGTTTGTTCTTCCAGAGATACTTCTTTTGCGGTTTGTTTTTGGTTCTCTTCCAATTTGCATGTTTACCAAAATCCCAAGGAAAGAAAAAAACCATTAAGATTTTTTTTTCTATAATCCATTTAAGTCAAAAATGGAGAAGAGATAGAAAAATTTGTAGCTTTCAAACACCATTAGTTTGCTAATGATAGCTTTCATCCTATGACAGTTCTCAGACTGATAAGATGCTCCAAACATCCAGCATGAAGGAAGAGGGCCATTTACAGGCCCTCGCTCTGTCTCTGCAGCTTGCACATGTTTTCAAACATAATTTCATGCCTGCTTTCTGACAGCTCATTAAACAAAGGCCTCTTGGTGCCTATATTGCCCGTCTCCCTGCTGAGAGTGTAACATATTTATGGCCTTTGCAGACTGCTGGCTGCCGGCGCCTTCTCTTGCCCGTGGCCTGCCTGCCAACTGCTTATCAGTCTCCCCCCAAGGTGACATCCTCCTCGTTTGTTTAGGTAGCGATGGTGCCCAGTTTGACCCCTGGAGGCAAACAGCAGCATGATTAGGAGCAGCTCCTGCACTGGCCAGATAAAAGCAATCACACGGGGAAGACAGCGCAGGCTGCTCAGGGGAGCCTCGCCAGGCTGAGTGCTCCCATTCAAGAACACACTGGCAGTTCGTTAGCTCGACAGCTGGCAACTTGCAGACCTTGTGGGATTTCTGCCTCGGAGAAAGCAAATAAGGTTTCAGGAGTGTTGAGGAGCTATCTGTGGCTGCGTACAAGCGTGATCAGAGCCGCTTGTTCCTAATTACCTGCCTCTTGACTGCCATTAAACCAACATTACACATCCAGACCCATAAAAGCCCCTATGAATGCAGCACCTCATACTTAATTTTTATCCCTTCCTCCTGCTTTTGCCAAAAACATTTTGCTGGGGTCCTGGGAGGATAGATGAAGACATCTTGGATGCAGTGAGAGGCTGCAGGCTGCGGCCATCTGCCATTTTGTGATCTGACAAAACTGGTAACAGGTTTCTGCCACTGTGTTCTCCTGGGGTGATGCATCTTTTCTTTCTGAGAGAAAAAGGGGAGACAAGGGAAAAGAGGCAAAGAAGGAGGGCATGTCCTCTTTATTTCATGCTGGGAAAAATGAGTCTTGGTTAATTCAGCCCTTAGCTGTTGTAGGTGAATGGCCAGGCTCCAGGGGCAGGGTTTTGTTGAAGCCTGGGATGACCTTGGCCTTGAGAACACCTGTGTTATGTCCCTGGGATCTGATTGATGCCAAAGTAGGACCTAGATTGTGATGTGACTGATGACAACAATGGCCACTGCATTTCAAGTACCTCCCATGAACGAGGCAATGTGTTAAGCATTTTCTTACAGAACAGTGTCTCATTTAATGCAACACCACTTGGAGGCAGGTAACATTAAACCCATCGGACAAATGATAAAACAGGCTCAGAGAGACTGTAAGGCTCCACCACAGTCTCAGCTAGTCAGCAATTGAATCCAGGTCTGTTGCTTTCCAAAGTCACCATTCTTAACCTCCAAGCTTCTGCTGAATAGACCACTACACTGGTACAGCACTTCAGAATTCACTGTTGCTAATTCTGTTTCCCCTCTGAAAATTCTCAAACCCCAGCACTCATGACCATGAAATGGAGATGTGGTGAATGGTAGAGAGGCCCAAACATTCCGCATTAGGAGAGACTCCCAGTCGGGGATCAGCAAACTTCTTTTTTTTTTCTTTATTTTTCAGAAGCACTCTAGGTGATTCTATATGAGGGATCAGGAGGGGTCTTTGGATCATACTTTGAGAAACGATTTCCCAACCTGGGAGCTCCTGGGGAGAGTGGCCTCCTTTATCCCGGTACCTCCAGTCCCCTGCAGAGCGTTCTAGCACACAGTAGGTGCTCAATCAGTACGGAGGGCGGTTCGGTTTGATGGGATCCTCTCTGTGTGTCTTATTTTAAACTGTATTGGCACCACTATACTCTCTAATCCTCTTGAAAGGAAGCAGAGAACAAATAAATAAAATTTACGTTTCTAACATGCCCCGAGCACTGGTGAAAAGACGTCATTCATAGTCACGCAGCCCCTTCCTTATGTGAAGACAGCTGAGCCTCTCTGACCTCCAGCAGGTCAGCATGAAGGTGATTCTGTCAGACCTTATTGTTGCATTTAATATTAACAATAGAATTATCATTGCTCAGAAAACATCCCCTGTATGCACATCTGTTAGTTAGTGTGCGTAAGCATCATTACCTATTACAAATACAAATTATTTGCTGTGCTGTTTCTAAATAATTTGAACTTTAGCTTGTGTTCTGGGTATGGTCTGTAGTTTTGTATGTACTACAGTTTCTGAGAACTGATCTGTGTGCACTTTAATTATTTGTGCATGTTATTTTTGATGAATCCTGATTTGGAAAGTAGATATCATTACTTACATTTTATGGATGAGGAAACTGAGGCTCAGAGAAACTAAGTAATCTTCCCATGATGGCATAGCTGGCAAGTGGCAGAGGCAAAATTTTAATAAGTTCTGTATGCTCTAAAATCACATTTCTATTTCACTATGTTGCCTAAAGAACAAATGGTGATTTAAAAAACTGAATAAAAGAAAATATTGAAGAAAGTAGTGGTAATTATTAATGGTGGTTGCTTTTGAGAAATAAGATTTTGGTTCTTTATATTGTTTTATATTTCCTAAATTGTATATGTAAAACTTTTATAATTGCAGGAAACCTTACGCACTCACACACACACATGCACACAAACACTCACTATCAGGGAGCACGCTATATGGCTAAACTTAATTATTGTTAATTCATCAAGAGATGTTTGTTTAGCAGTTCATTTTAATATATGAGTTTTTGATTAAAAAAACCAACAGAGCAAATATTAGGGCACAGTAGGACTGTCTCATAATTAAAATATTCTCACCACAATGAAACTAGATTATTGCCAGTGGAATAAGTTTTAATTTTTTTTTTATTAATTTTTTTGCACACAAAAACAATAAACATTTTCTAAAAATACATACAAACAAAAAGATGCATATCAAACATACCAGGAAGGCTGCACATGGGAAGATGGGGGAATACAAATGGGGAGTGGGAATCAAAATAAATGAGAGAGGGACTTTATATGGATCAGTGATAATAACTCAATCCTCTATTTGACGAAGAAGGAGAAGGAAGAGGAAGAAAAAGAAAGTGGGATA
Organism: Nomascus leucogenys; assembly: GCF_006542625.1. Classification (NCBI taxonomy): domain Eukaryota; kingdom Metazoa; phylum Chordata; class Mammalia; order Primates; family Hylobatidae; genus Nomascus; species Nomascus leucogenys. Next base: position 79,664,489 of record NC_044397.1, read on the forward strand.
AAGGATCAGAAAGGGAGGAAAATAGAAAAAATTAGAGTATGACTCCAGGATAGACCTGCCTTGTTGTCACTGAGTTGGTTGGTTGGTTTGTCTGTTGCATTTTTCATATGCTTCGCCATGTTGGCCAGACTGGTCTCGAACTCCTAGCCCGAAGTGATCAACCCGCCTCGGCCCCCCAGAGTGCCGGGACCACAGGCGTGAGCCACCACGTCCAGCCCCCAGATTGCTTCTGGCCTCCGTGGTATACCTCCCAGACGGGGTGGTCGGGCAGAGGCGCTCCCCACATCCCAGACGGGGCGGCCGGGCAGAGGCGCTCCTCACTTCCCAGACGGGGCGACCGGGTAGACGCGTTGCTCATTTCTTCCCGGACGGGGCGGCCGGGCAGAGACGCTCCTCACTTCTTCCCAGACGGGGCGGCCGGGCAGAGGCGCTCCTCACTCCCCAGACGATGGGTGGCCGGGCAGAGGGGCGCCTCACTCCCCAGACGATGGGCGGCCGGGCAGAGGCGCTCCTCACTCCCCAGACTATGGGCGGCCAGAGGCGCTCCTCCCCAGACGGGGGCCGGGCAGAGGCGCGCCTCACTCCCCAGACGATGGGCGGCCGGGCAGAGGCGCGCCTCACTCCCCAGACGATGGGCGGCCGGGCAGAGGCGCTCCTCACTCCCCAGACTATGGGCGGCCGGGCAGAGGCGCTCCTCACTTCCCAGACGATGGGCGGCCGGGCAGAGGCGCTCCTCACTTCCCAGACGGGGCGGCCGGGCAGAGGCGCTCCTCACTTCTTCCCGGACGGGGCGGCCGGGCAGAGGCGCTCCACACTTCTTCCCAGACGGGGCGGCCGGGCAGAGGCGCTCCTCACTTCCCAGACGGGGTGGCCGGGCAGAGGCGCTCCTCACTTCTTCCCAGACGGGGCGGCCGGGCAGAGGCTCTGCCTCCCGTGTTCAACGGATTCTCCTGCCTCAGCCTCCCGAGTAGCTGGGACTACAGGCACGCGCCACAACACCCGGTTAATTTTTGTATTTTTAGTAAAAAGGGGTTTCACCATGTTGGCCAGGATGGTCTCTATCTCCTGACCCCGTGATCCATCCGCCTTGGCCTCCCAAAGTGCTGGGATTACAGGTTTGAGTCACTGTACCCGGCCATTAATACAAATTTTTAGACACCTCAGAGGAGCATGCAAGTGCCCAATTCCAAGAGTGACTTAAGAAATGAACATGCTATATAACCGTGCAGAAAAGAGTTAACAGCAGGTCTGACTGTTATCCTCTGACAGGCCTGCTTACAAGGTTGGCCTTTGGCTGGTGTCTGGAATTTAGGTTTCAGGAGGGTTCCTATCAGGATTAGCTGATAAGAGTGACCCATTATGTTTAAACTATTTGTACAAATACTATGGTTTATGCGGAACACCTGCTTTCTTCCTGAGAGGCTGGCATTTGAGTCTGTGCTAGGCAGAGGCTGATTATGTGGCCATCCACCAGTAAAAACTCTGGGCGCAAGCTTCCCTGAGTGACAACATTTCACACGTGTTGTCACAACTTTTTTCTTTGACAGCTTCTGTTAAATGTATCCAGATGTTAGGCTATGTCCTCCGAAGGTAGGCTGAGAGAATGAAGTGTATTCTGTGTGACTCCTTTGAGTAAGGAAGGACTTCTGGAAGCTTGTGCCTGGTTCCCCAAGGACTTTGCTCATGTGCCTTTTCCTTTGCTGATTATGCTTTGTTCTTTTGTTTCTTTTTTTTTTTTTTTTTCCTTTTTAGGAACTGGGTCCTATCATGTTGCCCAGGCTGGAGGGCAGTGGCTATTCACATGTCCAATCATAGAGTACTGCAGCTTCAAACTCCTGGCCTCAAGTGATCCTCCTGCCTCAGCCTCCCAAGTAGCTGGGACCACAGGCATGCACCACCTCATCCAGTTCTTGGTTTCCTTTCAATGCAGTAATCATTGCCATAATCTGACTATATGCTGAGCTCTGTGAGTCCTTCTAGAGAATCACTGAACCTGGGAGTGGTCTTCAGACCGACCAACAAAGTAATTATGGAGCTCTAAAAAATCACTTTTTCCCCATCTTCATCCTTAAGTATTTAACTCTATATAAGCCATAGGATAATGCTTTTCTAAAATATAATATTAATTTTAGTGCTAGGAAAGGGAACTATCCCATGCTTTTGCTTTGCAGATGTGGAGACAAAGCTAAGAGCAAGTAAAGTGATGTGGCCAAAACAGCATCAGAACCCAGGACTCCTGAGTCTCAGCTCCTTTGCTGGAGCACCCCACCCCTTCACAGATGATTGTCTTTCTGTGAATGGGAGACCATGAAAAATATAGGGAAAAGAGAAACCGCAGTAACAACAGAACGCGGAATAAGTGAAGAGTGACTAGGGATATTGGATGCAAAACAGCTAGTGATGGGAAAATGGGCTTTCCTTAATTATTCGTAAGAGCTGCATAAATGGCTGTTGCAGAACAGGAAGCTCCTACAGCATGGTCTCAGGCTACAGATTCAGCTCCTGTAAGTGAGGAAATACTTGAAAAAGGTGCACCTGTAATGTAAACTGAGCTAACTTGCTCTTCATTCTTCCTTTTTATTTATTTTTTTGAGACGGAGTCTCTCTCTGTCACCCAGGCTGGAGTGCAGTGGCGCCATCTCGGCTCATGCAAGCTCCGCCTCCCGGGTTCATGCCATTCTCCTGCCTCAGCCTCCTGAGTAACTGGGACTACAGGCGCCGGACACCACGCCGGCTAATTTTTTTTTTTTGCATTTTTAGTAGAGAAGGGGTTTCACCGTGTTAGCCAGGATGGTCTCGATCTCCTGACCTTGTGATCCGCCCGTCTCAGCCTCCCAAAGTGCTGAGATTACAGGCGAGAGCCACGGCACCCGGCCCTTGCTCTTCATTCTTTTGACTAGTAATTATTCCAAGCCATTAAAAATGCATTTTGTTAGCATTTCCCCTTGGAAAGACACATGTCCCAACCCAGGTTGACCAAAATAAAAGTGAATATTTAGATGCTGATTCCAAGATGAATTGAATTGGTATCTCACTAAATGAGTGACTGTCAGGTAGGCCACAGCTTCCTGACTTGCTTTCTAAGCAAGAGAAGAAGAGAGTTACAGGGAAGGAGATTCTTTACAAACTGGGAGCTTTCAATCACATGTCTGTGTCTTGTTCACCAAACATTTTATTAATAAATTTAAAAACCTGCCAACTCATACTCATCACTTAAAACCAAATGGCAGAATATTGTTTTTTTGGATCTGCGATGCACTTACCGTAATTCTGTTCATTCAAGAGGTAAAATCATTGATCATGTAATTAAGAGCCATTCATTCTTTTATTGGGAGCCTGAAGAGGAACATAACACGTGTCTAGAGGACCCACACTCTTTTGTTTCTAACAGGAACCTGGTACAGAACTTGCACGTAGTTAAATACTAAGTATATTTTCTTTTAATTGATAACTGGGTGAATTCCGGCTTAAGGAAGCATGTGAAGTTGCCTCCCACAATTTATTCCTAACTGCCACCAAGAAATATGGAAAAAGTAGAAAGGAAGGAAAGAAAGAAGGAGAGAGAGAGAGAGAGGAAGAAATGAGATGCCAAAACCTAATGAGGAAAATGAAAGCACTTGAAAGATGCCAAAACTTTAAAAAGTGGCAGCAGATGAAAAGTATGGGAAGGGGTGAAGTTATCCCTATACCTACTCATCAAGGTCTTTCTAGTGCACTGAAAAACTCCTGAAACTTATCACCAATGTCCCTGTATTTATCCGCTCGAGATGCCATAACAAAATCCCACAGACTGAGGGGCTTAAACAATAGAAATTTATTTTTTCACTATCGGGAAGCTAGAAGTTCAAGATGAAGGTGCCAGCAGGGTTGGTTTCTGTTGACACCTGTCTTCCTGGTTTACAGATGTCTGCCTTCTCAATATCCTCACATGGCCTTTCCTCTGAGCAGCATGGAGGGAGACAGATAGAGACAGAGGGAGGGAGAGAGAGAGAGATTGAGAGAGAGAGAGAGAGAGAGAGAGGTCTCTGGTATCTTTTCCTCTTCTTACAAGAACATCAGTCCTATCAGAAAGTGTTGTCAAATTAGTATTATACCTTTGTTCCAATAACCCTGGGAAGCTGAACAGTGGCATTTGGGCAACCCAGACTGCCTTCTGAAGCGTTTGGCAGTTTGTAGAGTTACTTTGGGCAGACGTAGGAAATTATATCCAGCTGGTGACACCAACAGTGTAAATTACAATTAGTTAATTTGTTGATTTTACAGAGCAAATCATTTAATGTCAGATATCTTGGTCTAGTTCAAACTAGACGAGGGTTTGGTTACCTCAATTAAAATCTGGGCTTCTCTCCTTAAAGTAACATATTGTTCTGAAAAGGCCAATGTACCGTCTTAACTATATTCACTTACCTTAGTCCAAATGTGAACAAACAAAATACACAGCACTGAGAACTTGCTTTTTGCAAGGGGGAAAGAATCTTTATACTGGTCTTTCAGTTAAAAAAAAAATAATGTTTCAAACTCTTTCTGCCTCTCTCAAGATCTGTCTCTAACAATTCTAGATCTGATCTTTACATTTAATATTTTAGAGGTTCAATATGTAGCTTTACAACTTAATTGATTATAATATTTTTATCAGTCTTAATGACTGAGGGTGAAATATGTGCACTATTTAAGCTTTTTTAATTTAAAAAAATCTTTAATTTTTTTCTATTTTCTATTTTTTTCTCTTAATTTGCATTCCTAGATCTCTTCTGTTGGTGAATATTGGTAGCAGTGATGAAGGGATGATCCAACAACAAAAGTTCTGGAGAGAAAATAGACACCTCCCTCCCCATTCAACACCTTCAGTCCCATGGCCATAATCCTCCCAGTTAGAAGGCATTTGGGGAAATAAGGAACATAATTAGCATTTACCTATACAGAATCACAACTAAGTGATTGCTTACTACTTTCTCCCTTTTTACACCTTCCTATTTCTTTCCCTTGTGGGTTCAGCAGTGAAAAAGACTGGCTTTGTATCATCCCAGAGTCATGGAGCAGATTTCCATACTGACCTCAAAGAGCATCTGATGAAAACATGATCCCTTTTGTTCTATAGGGATATATAAAAACATTATAAATCAGCATCTTATTTGTTCATTTATATCTTCCATTTCTGTGATGTTTGACAGTTGTTTTGTCAATGGCAACTACCATATGTTAAAAATGAGCTTCTGGAATGCAATTCTGGCTTGTGTCCATCAGAGAAGGAAATTCTGGAATGCCCTACAATTTGTACTTTCCTAGCAATTCTTGATTCTTAAGGCATTCTATGAATGCTGTCATTGGAGAAAAAGTTATAACAAAATCCACTTCTTTTAAGCAATCACAAAAATTAGGTGTCTGAATGTACAAGGTATCGATGTTTGGGCAAAATTGAAATTATTGTGTTTGTTTAATGGGAAAGGTTTAGGGGAGTTTATTGTCCTAAGCTGGGTTTCCTGAAAACACACTCACAGCCTTTGAGGCAGAGATTTGCATGCTGGCAGTTTGTTTGGGAATGAACTTGAGAATATTTGTAAGGAAGAGAAGGATGCAGGAAGAAGCAGAGGGAGAAGTTGTACTGCAATGCAGTTGCAATGGAGGCCTCAGCTAATCTTACTGGGAGCTCTGGAGCTGCAATGGGCCTTCAGAATTGTCACAAATTGAGTCAAGGGGCTGCACCTTTGTATCCCTGCATCAATAAATTATTAGACTCAGGCCACCTCTGGGGAGGGGCAAGCCTGCTTCCTTTGGCAGAGGGCAGTTCTCAGAAAGGATACAATCGTGAACTTTTAGCAAACAATCCTCCCTGTCTCTGGGAGAATGAGTGCCTCAGTCATGAATTGGTTACACCACATTCACGCTGTTTTGTATCTTCACAAAATGTGTGCATGTTTCAAAGAGGGAATCATTGGACCATCCTTTTAGTCAGAATTTTACTGGGTTTTGGCAGTCCTTAAACTCAGGTGCACAAGAAATAGCATATTATGTATGATATTACTTAAGTTCAATTTCAAGTCCCCAACCTGCCGGGATACATTGGAAATGTAACTTCAGTCTTTCTCAGAACTTCTTTTCTAACTTGGGCTATTTCTAGATTGCAGGGTCTTAAGCAGGACCAAGGCTTGGGGGCAGGGTAAAGAAGTAGGAAATTGTTACTTATAGCATGGCCATTCCGGTTGCCCCTGAGACCACTGACTTCTTTTGCTTTGTCCCTTCAAGGCCATGCTTGGGAAACACCTATACCTATGGTGCTACTTCCCTAGTCATTTTTTTCTGGACATCTGTCACCTTTCCACAACACTGCCAGGGAGAAGAGCCCCTTTCCTGACTGCCATGGACCCACTGACCTCTTTATTCCTACTGCCCTGGGGAATAAATCTGATTCAGGAGAAGTCCCTACAACATTTATAAGCCACTTCTTTTTCCTGCAAATGCCAATCTCCTTGAGTTTTCAGCAACCAAAATAAAATTCTTCTTGGCTAGAGGCAGACAGGACTGGGTACTCAAACCTTCCTTGAAGGAAATATTTGCAGCCTTCCTTTCTCAGGAATCCAATAAAGAAAGAAAAACAAAACAGGTAAGTTCTATATTAAAAGGACCTGAAGATTAATTTTTTGCTAAATCACTTAAAGGGTTCTTACTTGCTGCATAGTCTGGATACAAGAAAAAAGTAACATTTTTCAATAGTCACCGTTAATTGGGTCTTATATACAAGACGATTTCAAGAACAGTTGTCCAAAATGACTCAAGTTGAAAGGTTGCCTCTTTGAGGCTAAGTTGGAATATAAACACGTTGAAACATTTTCTTTTAAATGTATCCAAATTTTAGGCTATTTCTCTCCAAACTAGCCTGTGTATTGTAATGATTTCTGTTAGCAAGCAGTTTGAACTTAAAACACTATTTCTGACACACCAGTGATGTAATCACCTACAGGCAGCCCCAATCTTTGAATATGTTGCTTGCCAAAAAATTGTTTGCACATCTGTTTTTATTAGACTATATGTTCTAAATGTCACAAAACAATAGCATAAATTGTCTGTGTGATGTATTTCTGTGTGTGTAAAGACTCTGAGCTCTATATGCCAGGGATGTTTCCTTTCTCCCACTCTTTCTCCCTTATCATAGTATTTAATATTTACATAAGGAAACTAATACGTGCTCAATGCAGAAAAACTCAGGAAACAAAGGAAATAAATTTTAATCACCCATAATCTCATCACTGCTAACATTAGGTATATAACCCAGTATTTTTTCTAAGCTTGTTGTTCTCCTCTGTGTGTCCATGTGTTCTCATCATTTAGCTCCCACGTTTAAGTGAGAACATGTGGTATTTGGTTTTCTGCTTCTGCGTTAGCTAGCTAAAAGTGAGACCTCCAGTTCCAACCATGTCCACGCAAAGGACATGATCTCACTCTTTTTTTATGTCTCCATAGTAGGGAATAGATAATAAAAACATTCTATTGTACATTGTTTTGTAATATTCTTTATTTCACTTGGTAATATACTGGACACATAAAAGGTTATTTTAGGAAGATGACACAGTCCCACTTCCCGTTCTGCACCTGTATTCCATGCCCTTGCTCTCTTCTCTCAGATTCCAGCTCTTAATCTCCCACTAGCACCTGCTTTCCCCTTCACACCACACCAGCATGCTCTCAGGCCACCTGGCTCCCTTCTCATTCCCCTGATTAAAACATCTTCAGTGCTGGGATACATGTGCAGAACGTGCAGGTTTCTTACATAGGTATACACATGCCATGGTGGTTTGCTGCACCCATCAACCCATCGTCTACATTAGCTATTTCTCCTAATGCTATCCCTCCCCTAGACCCCCACCCCCCGACAGGCCCCAGTGTGTGATGTTCCCCTCTTGGTGTCCACGTGTTCTCATTGTTCAACTCTCAGAACTTAAAGTATAATAATGATAAGAATAACAATCTTCAATGCAGCCGATCTTGTTTGGAGTTTGGAAAGAAATCTGAGTGACAATATTCACATCGTGGGGAAATGACAGGTAGCATCTTAACACCTGTCCCCCAAGTTGCTTTTCTAAGGAACAAGGAATCCTTAATTGACATACTTTCAAGCAAGGTAATATTACAAACTGTCCTCATAACTTTCATCCTCTATGTGTCTAAAAGCTAACTTCTTATCTTCAACAAGACTTGAAGCCTCAACCTTATTCTTGTCTCCCCTCCATCCTTTCTTCTCCCCTGACCCCATCCCAACTCAATCAGGCCACAGGCCTGTAGGATTTTACTTCCAGTTCCCTCATGCAGCAGCCCTTTCTCTCCATGCTTTCTCTCGCTGTCCTAAGGAGGCGGTCATTAAACTCCACCATGTTTTGCGAAGTCCTTCTCTCTGGCCTTCCTTGTTCCCCTCTCTGCCCTCTCCCATCCATTCTACATGCTCACAACAGTGATCTTCCTGAAGCACAGCTCAAGCCAGGTCCTGCCGCCTGCAGAAGCGAGTCTGCAAGCTCAGGCCCCTGTGTGCCTCTTCAGCTGAATCTCCTACCCCTCACTTCATGCACACTCCGCCACAACCATCTGCTCTCTGGTCCCCGTGCAGCCCTCACACCTTCCCTGTTCCTCGCATTTGCGTTTCCCAACTTCTCCATCTGAACACCCTTCCTCCCCTAGTCCCACTTTCAGCCCTTAGGTGTGTACTTGTATCTAATAAACACTCACAGAATGCTTGCAATATGCCAAGTACTGTTCTCAGTACATCCTGTGTATTAACTCATTTTATTCCCATCCCACCTCTAAGTGGTAGTTACTGCTATTATCTCCATTTTAAAGATGCGGAAACTGAGTTGTAGAGTTACACAAATTTCTCTGCTGCCTATTCAAATACTATTCAAATGTTAGGCCTCAGGTTAAATGCCATTGTCCACAAAGCATTCCCTATTATTCTGAAATGAAATTGCAAGAATAATGAGGTGAAGGAGGAGGAGGAGAAATTCTTTTTTTAGTGATAACTCTATGTTGGACATTCTGCTTTGCAATTAGTTTGAGTCAAATATTTTCATCCTTACCACAAAGCTATAAGTCAAGTACTATGATCACATTTTTTTCTGGTGGAGAAACAGGCTCTGCCTGTTTAAGTGCCTTGTTCAAAGTCAAATAGCTAGTTTCTAAGTGGCAGAAAAAGGAAATGTCCCTGCACTTTGGATGCCCCTTGCTGTCCACTATATGATGTAGTGTATATATACACAGTGTATATATTTTATATATGGTGTAGTAATGTATTATACATGGGGTGTGTGGGTGTGTTTGCTGTGTATGCATGAATTTCCCTGTGTGTGATGGTTAATTTTATGTGTCAACTTGACTGGGCTAAGGGGTGCCCAGATGGCTGGTAAACATTATTTCTGGATGTGTCTGTGACAGCATTTCCAGAAGAGATTAGCATTTAAATCAGCAGACTTGGTAAAGAAGATCTGCCCTCGCCAGTGTGGGTGGGCCTCATCCAATCCACTGAGGGTTCAAATAGAAGAAAAAGACAGAGAAATGCTGAGCTCTTTACTTATCTTCTTGAAGTGGGACATCCATATTCTCTTACTGTTGTACATCAGAGCTCCCAGTTCTCTGGCCTTGGGACGCTGGGACTTACACCATCAGCTCCCCTGGTTCTCAGGCCCTGCAACTCAAACTGAATTAGACCACTGGCATTTCTGTTTCTCCAGCTTGTGTAATGCATATGATGGAATTTCCCAATCTCTGTAATCACTTGAGTCAATTCCCATAATAAATTTCCTCAGAGATATGTGTGTATATACATATCCCCTGTTGGTTCTGCTTCTCTGGGGAACCCTGACTAGTACACTGTGTTAGATTGCATCATCATTCCCAACTATTTGCTGCCTTCCCTGCAAGAAGCTCATACATCCCAACCTGTGGCTCAATGCCATGCCGTGCTTCCCTGTGGGAAAGAACATTCATGCCCCTTTCCCATCAGGCTTTGCCACATGAATTGCTTTGGCCAATGAGATGGGAACATACCCTTTAGTTGCCATCACAAAACATTCCCTGTTTTCTTTCCCTGCTTCCTTTCTTCTCCTTCTGATATGTAAAGCATGTTCCAGGTAGAGGTTGTTCCTTCAGCCTGATTCTCAGAATGAGGTGAACACATCAGCTGATCTGCAGGCAATATGAACATGACTGAGAATAACCCTTTATTGTAAGCCACTGAGATTTGAGGATTGTTTGCTACTACAGCATGTCATATGGAAAGCTTAGCTGAGCATGGTGGCTCATGCCTGTTATCCTAACTCTGGGAGGCTGAGGAGGGAAATCACTTGAGCCCAGGAGTTTGAAACCAGCCAGGGCAACATAGTAAGACCTTGTCTCTAGTTTAAAAAAAATCCAGGCATGGTGGTGGACTCCCATAGACCCAGCTCGGCTGTGTTCCAATAAAATTTCCTCTACAAAAAGAGGCAGTGGGCTGTATTTGGTCCTTGGCTTGCATAAACCCCTGCATTAGACCATCTTTAAGGGCATAAGAAATATAAGGATTGTGGGGTGAGCTGGCCAATTCTAACTATACTAGAGCAGTTAAAGAAAGAAAATGATAGGCTGAAGGTTTAAAATTCTTATTTTATGGCACAGAGAATCAGAAAGTTTCTTTAACTCCCTTAAGCTAAGTCTCTTTTGCATCACAGCTGATGTGGTCATCAGTCAGAAGCAGAGTCTGGTGCTATAAACTGCTGAATTACAATGTAGGTTGAATGAACAACTTTGCCACTTTTCTTATGATAAAGTTGGGACATAAACTGGAAAAAAGTGAGACTCCTCCAGAACCCAAACGGGGCCTCTGTTAATGATACTGTTGACTGAATACTCTGAATCTCCAAACCACCTGTTTGCCTTCTGACTATGTACCTGGTGAGACAGCAAAGCTGTGTTTTACTCGTGGTCTTCCCATTAGAAGAGTGTGGCCTGAAGGTTATGTATGTAATTCCCAAAGTGCCCATCACTCTCTCTGTAGTCACACCAAGCCATTTGCCATTCCCTATAATGCCATATTCTTTCAAGCCCTCACACCCTTGCCTGCTCTATTTCCTCTGCCTACACGTTCTTCCCACTCCTCTTCTCCATCACAGGAAAGCTACAGTCATCTCCTGCAAGGCCTTGTCTGGTGTCATTTCTATGCTGTTGTCCTCCACTGGAGTCTAACTTGTACTTTTATCCCATAGTTGGCTATATTACCAATAATCTTTATAGACCACATAGAATTTGTTATAACAATGATGAACCTGTTAGCTATTAAAGCTATGGATATTAGCCACAGTCAAAAGACAGTTTGAAAATAGGGAGATACATTTTATTCAGGAAAAGTGCATAACTTCAGCATACGACTTAGTCATTGGTCAGTTTTCATCAAGATTAAAAAGTTATCTGGTATATTTGTTAGAAATAGGCGGGCTTAACACGCACACTTGCATACACACACATACAGTCGTGGCTTAAACCCAGAAGAGTTTATTCTCTAACATAAAATAAGTTCAAAAGTAGAAAGTCCAGGTCTGATGTCATCAGAGACCCTCTAAGCTTTTGCATTTTTGTTTTAATATGTGACTTTGCTCTTCAAAGTCCAATGACCCTCCCCAGCAAGAGAGAGCAAAGGGGAAGAAACCAGTGGAGCACATTCCCTGGGTGAGTCAATCATCTTTAAAGAATTTTCCCTGAAGTTCTACACAACAATCTCCTTCTCGTTGGCCACTCACATAGCCATATTGAGCTGCGAGGAAGCTGGGAATCATAATCTTTAGTTGGACACATGCTGCTCCTATTCAAAAGCAGTGCTCTATTAACACATAAGAAAAGGAAAACGATTATTGTGTAGTGTGGGGAAACTAGGCTTAATCTAACCTCACTGAGGAATGTTGAAGAATGTGACTCACCATGTGTGATATGTGCTAGGTACACTGTCAGGGATAGCCACAGGAGACGCTGAGGGAGAATTATGAAAAACAAGATGTCAGAGCAAGCCTGATGGGGAATTATAAAAGAAGAAAACGGATGTCAGAGTAAGTGCAATGTACTACTGATGCAAAGGGAATATCTTCTGTTTACTGAAAGTAGGAGGATATGTAACAATTGTATTACATATTTAATTTCATATAAATAGAGAGAAAAATCTACAGCTTTGTAGTCATCTGCTGGCTATCGGCATGCACTCAGATACATATTTGTTTTGCTTAAAAATAAAATCATCCAGTTCTATATTTATGAATTGGCATATGCCCTTGGGTCTCAATATCTCCGTCCCTCCCTCCCTTCCTCCCTCCCTTCCTTCCTTCCTTCCTACATCTGTCCTCCCTCCTTTCTTTCTCTCTCTCACTTTCTTTCCTAATGGTAGGCAACTCACAGCTTGTGCCATAAGTGACATTGAACAGATGGAGCTGGTCTCTAGATAGAAAATATCTCAGTTCTGACTCTAGTATTACACCACTGTAAATGGGTCTGTGAGATAATATCTTTTCTCAGAGCTAAAAGTGCTCAAACACTGCCCAGACATGGGCCATGTGGCCAAACATTTGGTGTTAGTTCTGAAATTCATAGATTGATACCTAGAATTCCAGGGATAGTGTGTCTTCTGTGTGGGAATTTTTAGCGTAGTCAGTACTTCCTGAAGCTTTTCCACCCTCCTATTCCATAATGCAGGCAAATCTGAGATGGTATTCCAAGAGGAATAGAAATGTAAATGCAGTCTCAAACACACATAAATCTGTAACTCACTTCTGAAATTGTGACTTGTTTAACAAAAGCAAAAAAAAAAAAACCTAGCAACAACTAAATAGCTAGTTATTTGACATAGTTGAGGGTATTGGGAAATAAATTCAAGTTGCAGTTATTAAGTGTTTCATCCACATGTTTATTTGACTCAGCTGGTATGTGAAAAGAAGGAATGATGGTCAGTGTTCTTTTAATTTTCCTTCATTTTCAAGTTCAAATGATTTGGATGCTGTGCCACATTAGTAAGAACAAGTAATCCTAAGACTCTGGAGGTGAAAAATAAAATGTTTCAGAACCCTTTAGTTCCCAAAATTTCATTATCTGAAGAATCAATTAAAGAAAACTTTTTGACAAATTTCTACCACCTAGCTATATGAGGCTTTCTTTTTAATTGTGATATGCTCTTTGTTTTCACTGCTGACAAATATCTCAATAACTGACCATGTTTAACAGCCAAATGGAATAAGCTCAACAATCTCAATCACATTCTCTTTCAACATAGAATAATCCTGGCTTGCAAATTTCACAGCACAGATTCTATTAATGAATGGAAAAATGGAAGATCGTATATAAACTTTATTTTCTTCTTTTTGTACTAGAAATTACCCAATCTGTTGCAAGTGAATTTACTTTTTTCCACATTAGACAAGCTTCTCAGATGTCTTACAGGCTTTATAAGCACATATAAGAGTCTTGTTAAAATTTTCAGTCAACTGAGCAGCATTTGTATCACACACCACAGGTTGATGCCTCTGTTCTGGCAGTAAGTACATTCAATAAATGTTGGCTTCTTCCCTTTGTTGTAAACAACGTTGTGGCCTCTATTATTGTCGGTAAATTGGCATCATTATTATTAAGCACCAGACAGGGAGCCCTTGATCATTCAGTATCTACTTTCTTGGAACATGTATTTTTTAATGCCCTTTGTTTAATTTCCTTTTCCCATCTTTCATGTCCCTCTGTCCACATAAGCTGAATAAGGTTTTGGTTTACATATTGTATCACAGCCATAGTTCACTGATGCTCAGGAAGTTGAAGCTTATTAAGCACTGCATTGTTCATTTCAGTGTGCTTACTCGAAATCTCTATGACACGTCTGCCATGGGAATTGCTACTTAAGTGTTTTGAGCGCATCCAGAATTAGGCCAATGGAATCACTTGAAAAAGACCCCTTTCCTCTGTCTCTTTCACTCAGAACACCAGAACCCACGACTTAGGGACAGCCTTGATCCTTGCTGCAATGACATCATGGAGGCAGAGCTACAATAGCAAGCAGGTGCCACATCTGTCCACGAAGACCTTAGTCATAGAAAGGGGGCTTGGCTCGCTCAAGATATTAACTTGGTACTTTTCATCTTCACTCAAATGCCTTTGGGGGGAAACATACTGAGCCAATCCTGAATAATAAAATGGTAATAAAAATGAGAATCATTATCGCTGGAGTCTCTGGATTTGATTCTCTGCAAAGAAAATGCATAGGAAGTGCCTTTGAGGAAGAGCCAACATTCCAACCTCTACATGTGTCCTCTCCCACCCCCCTTGTCAATGCTTTCATGTTCATGGGGGAAATCCTTTACGGGGGCCAGGCCTTCTCCCATTGCATTCCCCCAATGCCCTTATAATAATAAGAGCAAGCCCTTCTGTTTATATGGTGTTCTTGGTTTAGAAACTGCTTCCACATCCTCGGCCCCACTTCTGCAGTCTGCTCAAGAAAAAGAAGCCTTGTGTTCTTTGGGTGCGTAGTCAGCTGGATGCCCTGCCCAGACATCTTGCCTGAAGTTGACCAAGTCCACGATTCCAACCTCGTGTAAACTTGGAATTTCCTTGGTAGCCACTAGGGCAATGACTTATCCCTCACCCAGGTTTCTCTGACAGCTGGACTGGCAAGTAATAGGAGCAAGGAGAATCCTAAGGGCCAAAGGGACAAACCAGATGTGTTGAGGCAGGGCCTCTATGCATGGCTTCTAGATTTGCAAACCTGCTCACTCAAATTTCTAAAGTCAGGTGACATCTGCTCACCCAAGGCTACCTGACCCTGGAAGCAAAGGAGGCTGAAGTCTCTCTATTTCTATTCATAGGTTTAAACATCTGTAACCCATTAGCAGCAAAGAGTATCAGGATTTTGGCCTTATGATTCCTGCAGTTTTCCCTGCTTGCCTGTGATCTGGTCCCTCATGCAGTTCTTTTTTTTTTTTTTTTTGAGATGGAGTCTTGCTCTGTTGCCCAGGCTAGAGTGCAGTGGCGCCATCTCGGCTCACTGCAACCTCTGCCTCCCAGGTTCAAGCGATTCTCCTGCCTCAGCCTCCCAAGTAGCTGGGACTATTTTTTGTATTTTTACAAAAAATAGTAGGCCAGGCTATTTTTTGTATTTTTAGTGGAGACAGGGTTTCACTATGTTGGCCAGCCTGGCCTCGAACTCCTGACCCAATGATACACCTGCCTCAGCCTCCCAAAGTGCTGGGATTACAGGCATGAGCCACTGCACCCGGCTGAATAATCTTTTCTTACAAATGAAATTCCTCCCCCCTCCATCCCCAAAGGGGCTCTTATTTGGTGTCAACTAACTCTGAAAACTGTACAAATAACTTAATTTCTGAAAACATACAAGTTCCTTTTAAGTTGATCACTGAGCCTTTGCTTAGAAAATGACTTTCTTTTTACCTGTGGAGTGGGAGTGCCATGGAGAAGCATCCCTTCAGCTTCACTAGACATTCTCATTTCCTTTTTCTAGCTAGGCCTTCCAGGAACTCCTGATCTCAGTAGTCATAGGCTTTGTGGCTAGGCTTCTCTCTGCTGGAAAAGACTCTTGGGCCAAGAAAGCACTGACGAAACATTTAACTGGATACTGACAGCCAATATTTACTGAGAATTTCCATGTCCCAGGCAGTTTCCTAAAATTTCATGTACACCTACATGTACTCTCTGACCCTATGAGGTAGTTATGTCTATTATTCATGCTTTACAGATGAAGAAAACAAGTCTTGTAGAGGTTAAGTAACTTGCTTGAGATCAAAGCTATGCTCTCTAAAGTGGCAGTGTAGGGCGTATTTTGATTCTGTAGCATCTCCACTTAAACCCTTGGTTTACTGCATCGTAGCAGCTTTCAAGTGAATCTTGATTCCCATCTACTATACTCACCAACCTCACCAGAAAGTCCTATTACTCATCTTGAAAGGAAGGCTTTTCTTTCTCCTTTATCAACAGTGGTCCTGTCTGGCTCCAGGACTTGAAATCCCTCAAGTGATCCCCTGACACCAGTCTTTAGATCTTGACAGGTGTCTCTGGATATGAATTTGCACATCTGGCATCTTCGTGCCATTTTTATTATTTATTATTGAACTCGTGATTTGTATAAGGATAAAAGACCTTATGGACAAGAGCTGATTTGTTTCCTCTATTATAACTGCTTCAGTATTTCACCCTTGTGGACTAACTGGCTTGGATGCCAAACCTGTGTCAGTGAATCAGTGCCAGCAGATGGAGGTGTGCCCTGTGATATGAAGGTTAGCCCAGTGACATGGTGAGAGGTGGGCTCCGTACTGGCCTTCTCTTGCTGCTATTGAGTGAATGTGCACTCTGGGGATCATGACAAGATACTTCATCCTCACTTAGGAAGTAGCACATGGAGGAGATAGGGAGATGTCTCAATTCTGGAGTGTCGGCTGACAATGGGCTACAGATTATGAACAAATGTTTCATCTGGTCTCATTCATATTCCTAGCATGGGCTATACTACCAGAAACCCAGACATTACATTTTATCCAGGGACTCCTGCTCCTGTACTTCAGGCATCTTTGAAATCTTCACGTTTTGAGGAAATATAGCTCCCTTGGTCACCAGGCATGCTCCAGAATTGCTGTGACTTGCATGGTGTGCTATCTGAATGCCTGTTTCATGGGACACCACTGTTTCTGCAAGCCACAGGGCAATCACTTTTTATCTTTCTTATTACTCTCAGTATTTAATATAAGCCATGCTCTAGCTGGAGTGAATGTGCAACAGAGAATGTCTCTCCAAAGAACCAACTAGGCAAGCTAAAAACTGCTACAGCCTGAAGCTTTCTGAGGACCACACTCACCCATTGACATCTGCAGATCACAAACAGCGCATGGGGGTTTCACTGATTTCTGAGTGAGTGGCTTCATCAACTCAAAGGTTTTAATTGGATTAAAAGAATGGT
The DNA here is from genome assembly GCF_006542625.1 of Nomascus leucogenys. NCBI lineage: Eukaryota > Metazoa > Chordata > Mammalia > Primates > Hylobatidae > Nomascus > Nomascus leucogenys. The sequence continues at coordinate 79,681,434 of NC_044397.1, forward strand.
TTGAACAATTGGATGTGGCATAAGAAAACAGGCAGAGAACCCGAAGGACTGGGCCAGCCCCATTCTTCTGTTCCCTTCCTCACACACATCACTAACCTCCTTTTTTTCATTTTTCCCCTGATACTCCCAGGAAGGTGGACATTATCCCCCAACATACACTTAAAACACAAATTAGTAAAAGTCCCTGTTGGTGTGGCCCTGTGAATTTGGGACCATTTTGGAGAAACACCAAAAGCGAAGTTACTTATCATCGTTTAAACCTTAGGGGACCAAATGCATGTGACACCAGAAAAGACAGCAGTGATGACAAATGGAGGTTCTGGGCTGCATGTTCCCTGGTCCGTTGCTCATTCTCTCTCTCTCTCTCTCTCTCACACACACACACACACTCACACACACACTCACTCAGACACACTCCTTCATAGTTGAATTTGTTTCTGATGTACCTCTTAGTTTAGTAGCTCCATCACTCTTATAAGAGAGAAGTAAATAGCTGTAGCTGTAAGTGTAGGTGATGGTATAGGTAAAGGAGCAAATGTAGGAGAAGTGGATATGGAAATATACAAGTTTTTCTTGACACCGTCACAAAGGTCAATAAGTACGACCAGCTCTTTTCTGTTTCCTGAGTAACTGTTACAGAGAGAGTGGGATTGTCATCTGCAGGTACCTCATGGAACCAAAGAATCTTCTTCCCCCTTGCGCCTCCCCCAAGTCCTTACTCTGCATAAAACTATTGCAAACCTAGATCTGAGTGCTCCTGTTTTCTCCAGTTACAGATTCTTTATAGCCCTTTAACTTCTGGGCTGCTAATACTTCAAGAAAAAAGGCCAGTTGCATCAATGGAATGTAGAATAAATAAAAACAATTTCAGCTGCACAGTATATTTTCCTACCTGCCAAGAAAACAAAGTTCCTCTGGTTTTCAAAAACGAGATGCTGCATGTTGGAAGTAAGAAACAAGTGTCTGGTCTTTCTTCAAAAGAGGCTGCCTTGTAAACTCTTGCCTGGTCATTAAACCAGAGAGGCCTGTTTTCTCACAGTGAAGTCTTTTGCTCTTTCAGTTGCATTTTCTGCCAGATCCGTGCTATTTTACTCATGTGTAGGGGTCTTTTGTTGAGAAAAAGGAAAGTGGGTTAATAGAAGGTCTCAAATTCATTTCTTATGTGCCCAAAGTCTTTCTGGGATAAATTTCATAGGTTCTACAAGAAAAGCAGGACCTCCTTTAGATTTTCTGGTTCAGTTATTTAATCACCTTCAAATTGAAATAAAAGGAGGTTGGCAATGTGAAACTTTGATACACTTGATTTCTAAAAAAAAGAACTTGGGGACATGTTACGTACAACATATATAAATCATCTTGCAAGTGTTGGAAGAAAGGATTTTTGATTCCTGTATTGCTTTCAGGATCCCCTAATAAAAACATCGCCCCACTTGTCACACATGAACTCTGTGCATGTATTTAGAGGGTAGATGCTCAACTCCTGCTTTTGCCTCCAGAACTGAACATTGTCCTTATGAGACATTTTGTCACTTATCAGGTCAAAGACAGATTCCAAGTAGTAGGTGAGCTGGCTCCCCACAAAACAGGAGACAAGACCGCGAGTTGACAAAGGCTCTTGGAGATCCCCTTTCATCTTTCCTACATGGGGGAGGAGGGAGGAGAAGTTGAAGAATATGCCCCAAGGGGACTCAACAGTGACAGTCATAAAAATACACACCCAGCCATATCTGGCTGTGCTGTGGATCATGTCCTTTAAGAGAAAGCCATTGAGCTGGTTAAGGTGGAAGGGTTTGGAGTATCAGGCTCCCTCTTGGCCCCTTGGCTCTAAAGTGAGTAGAAAGGCATATCATGCCAAGTTTGGATTCATCTTCTTTGAGGACAAGAATCCTGGAGAATGCTTTTTGTTCCAGAGCAGTCATGTTATAGATTCTACCCATTTTCCATGTTACATTTCAAGTACAGCTGCAACCACTCTTTTCCCTTGGTTGTTTACACTCGGCTAAGAAAAGGAAGAAAAATCTGGGAAAAATGTTGTCCGTTGTCTGCCTTCAGAACCCTTTTAAAGGCAGACCATGGAGAGTTAGAGGTAAATATTCTCTTGCTGTATCCTTTTAAAGAAATTAGCTATTTTCCAAAACACTGCACACGAGAGGCAAAGTATCATGCAATTGCCTCCTCCCACCTGCTCTGCTCGCTGCTCTTGATTTTCTGGCTGAGCCCCTAAACTACATCTGCAGAGAAGCCTGCTCCCCAGTGACTTTCCTGATATGGGTGTTGAGACTTTAGTTCTACTTGTTTTTTCTCTTACAAGGAAGTGGCTGATTCCAGTCTTGTCTTTATTCATTTATTTTCAAACTTCTCCTAAAAGCAGTACTTATTGTGTTAGATTGATAATGCTACTCATTATTCTCTTTTTCTAAGCAGTAATCCAGTTTCCTTGCTGAGATAAACCTGTCTCACTCAGGCCTCAGAGTTTATCCAGTTCAGCCCAAGATGATTTTCTTATAAGAGCATTCAACTTCTACACGATGCAATTAAGGCTTACTGCCCTTTTAGAGGCTTGGGCAATCATCTTCATCATAAATATTGAATAAAGTCCCCTTTGAAGATCTACCTTTTCAAAATATGAGCTATATCCCACATTGATTTCTAGAAAATTCCCAATGACTCATGAGTTAGACCCAGACATCAATTTCAGAAGATGGGCCTACATTTACTCAGTAACTGAGTTTGGCTTTCTTCTTGTGATGTAATGTGGCCCTCATATTCCTAATACAAATTTATGAACTTTGCACTGCTGAATTGATGCTGTAAAAACAGAATCATTTTCAGACCAAAGGGCACGTATGTGTGAATTTGACAGCCCTGTGCATCATATTGCATGCCACAATTTTTCTTAATATCAGCCACTAAAACAAAGTTATGTGTGAGTGATGTTGCTATTATACGAAGCCATCGATGGGCAAGCCAAACGCAGTGTGATTTCTCTTCTGGAAATTGCTATCTCTGCCTCGTATGCAGCTAGGCACTAAGAAAATCATTTTGACTCTAACCTCAGGTAGCCCTGCCCCCAGTTACGTGTTCTGAAACTTCCAAGGGAAATCAAACTATCCCAGAGAGAAGTCATATATCTATTTTGGGTCACTAGATAATATAAGTGATCCGAGTGTTTACCTCTTAATTTTTTTCTTCTTAATTAAAACTCTTGGAAGTTAAATTATTGGCATTTTTGACCCATTCCACTGCTTGCCTAAAAAAGCAATTTATAAATTTTCCACCAGCAGCAACCTTAGCAATAACCAGTTGGCTTTCAGGGGCACTTGCTTATTTTGAATGTCATGTCTTGCCCTTTTTTTTTTTAACTTTGCAGGGGGAAATTTAGCATTTGCACTTTGTGTTTAGGGCTCTACATCATTGGAACAAGCTCCAGAAAAGAAACCAGGGTCCAGAGGAATGAGGAATGATTTACTATTAAACCCATGAAGATGAAAGGGAGAGAGCAAATATAGAATTAATGACTTCACAAGAGTTCAGCCTGACCTGCTCCACAGTTTTGTGGACTTCCCCAAAAAACTGAATGTCACTTTTATGGACTGCAAGCTGCCCTAAAACTGACACCAGGCCTCAATATGGCCATGAATGTGGGTCTCAATCTTTTCTTTCTATAATTCTGAGAAGTAGAGAAAGAGAACCACTGGGAATCTCAACTTTTTCCTGCCTGGCTTTTCTCAGTCCTGCTTTTTCTTTGTATTCAAGTATTTTTTTTTTTTTTTACCAAGTTCTTATATATGAGATTCAAAGGCATTTGCTCATTTTCCCCTTCATTGGTTTGCACATTCATTTATTCATTCTTCCAATGGATCGTAGTTGTTTTATGTACCCCTGTACACAAAACACCACGCTAGGGGCTTGGGGAAAAGAAAAGCACAACAAGTGAATTGGCAATCTTTTTGCCTTCTAAGACATTAGAATTTAGAAGTATAGATGGGCTTAGTTCACAAAGACCACATATAAAGCATAGAGTATATTCGGCATAATGAAAGTTTATGAACAAAATTCTATGGAAATCCCGAGAAGGTAAAACTCTTTCTTGGTGAGAAGTTTAAAGAAATCTTTGAGAGGACTTAGCCTTGGAGTTTGGCAACATAGAATCATTTTCAAAAAGCAGGGGTGGGCTAAGGGGAACACTAAGTAGGAAAGTACGAAGAAGAGGGCAAGATCATGGAGGGAACTGGAACTTCCAGTTTGACATGAAGCTTAGTGCTCATGCACAGGTTTAAAGGAGCAGATTGGGGTTTGGCCACGCAGTGAGTGACGTTCTGGAGTCTCTGGAGTGGAGATTTATAATGGAGACACTCTTATAAATTTCTTTTAGAATCATAGACTTTACGAGCTAAAAGGGGTGTTAGAAACCTCAGCCAGGCCATACAGTTTACAGAAGGAACCTGAGGTCCCGACAGGTTAAGACACATGTCTGAGATCATAAAGCCAATTAGAGACAGAGCTTGAACCAGAACTCTCATATGTCAGCTTAGATGCAGTAAACCTCAGTAAGAAGAAGATAATAGCCTGAGAAGACAAAATTAAAAGGCAGAAATAAAGCCACACAGCATTTTCCCACAGATTCAGGCTTGTTTTCTCAGATAGGAGAGTAGACCTGTAACTAGGATGTGTCTGCTTGGAAGGATTTAGAGTTAAGGGGAGTGAGACAGGGGCTTCAGACCAGAAGAAAGGGTCTCACAGCACAAAGACCTTCTCCTGACCATCTGGCCCTAATGTGGTCTGCCTCCCCACACATAGAGCTCTCGGTGGCCTTCTTTTTGCGTTATTCTTAAGTAGACATGGAAATCCAAGGAAGATAAACTATTGAAAAAGTCTACAGTTCATCAGAGAATATCCAAGATAAACCCAGAGGAAAATATGACTCTAGAGGATATAGAGAAGAGACACCACTATTTCTTAGGCCTGGAAGACATAAGCAAACGCTTAACTTCTAGTAACTTATGGGTGTAGACACTGTAACATAAAAACACACATGCAAATGTAGTATGCATTTTGGCACAGCTGAGAGAAAGACTTTTGTTATCCAACTATTAAGTGGTGAGGGAAAAGAAAAGCCAATTAAATTGGATCTAACTAAAATAGGAACAAAAACTTCAAGGTTTGATTGTGGCCCTGTCTTGAAAATAAAACTAAACATTATGAAAAGTAAGTCTATTGTATTTATCAAAGTTTACTTACAATTTTGTAACTACTAATGTGTAGAACAAAGAATGAATTGTGACCTTTTATTTATTTATTTATATTTTTTCTGAGACAGAGGGATAATTTTTCCAGATAGCTTCTTTAGTTAACTGCTGCTTTCTCAGCATGATCACTAAGAGGGTCATTTTTTTGCATAAACATTTGGGGTGTCAGTTCTCTCAAAGGTCTCTTTTAATTCTTTGATATCCAGACAGTTCTCTATTGGTGTTACTATCCTTCTCTCTTCTACAATTGTTAACTTAGGAAAACTATAAAGATACTTTTTTGTCAAGGGCTTCCAAAGTTGCAATTCTCTAGCACCACTTTATAGCATTTTCTATCTTTACTTGAACTACAGTTTAGTTTTGTAGTTTATTTCCATTGTAGTTGCTTGTTTGGATTAGATCGTTTGGGGGCTGGTCCCCAGACCACTGTCACTTAGTGAATTGATTTCAAGTGTACAGAAATTCCTTCTCCCTCATCCTTACCCATTTGGATTTTGGAAGAGTATAAGCAAGTTTATGATCTGAAACTAAAATGCTAATTGAAAGCCTAATCATGTTCACAAAAATATTCTCATACCTATATACTCTCTGGAGGTAAAGATTTTTATCTCTTTCATGTGAGTGAATTTGGGAGGAAATGAGTTGACACTGGCACCGTGCCAATTATGGAATCATGACTCGTGTGACTTTGGAAAGAACAATTTCAAGATTAATAACAGAATCTATAACAGGATGCCATAACTTACACTGTGAACCCATTGGTAAGGACAACAACCAGCTTGTCTGGAGAATGCAGGCCCATCAAGGGCTTAGAAGTGGCCAGTAGGATTCATGAGCTCCATAAAATTATACCCGCTTTGCCACTCCAGTAGATCCAAGGATATATATTCTTTAGAGGAGTGACTTCAGGTCCATGACTACAGAGGGAGGTGGGTGGAGGTCCGTGATGTTAGAAGACTCTGTGTCCAACTGTCATCATTAATTTTATGTCAAATTTGTGTGTCAATTTTATGTGCCCAGATAGTTGGTGAAATATTACTCTAGGTGTGTCTGTGAGGGTGCTTCTGGGTGAGACTGACATTTGAGTCAGTAGGCTGAGTAAAGCAGATCACAGATCATAATAAAATTATTACAAGGATATGGGTACATAAATTTATTATAAGGAATTAACCAATTCCTTATAGTAAATTTATTATAAGGCTATGTGTACATAAATTTTTATAAGGAGTTGGCTTATATGATTGGTTTACATTATATATGTTTGTGTGTGTGTGCATATATATGTATGTGATGTATGTGTGTGTACACACATACATATACACACGTATATCTTTTGCAGGTTATGTACATTGCTTCTGTTTTCTGAAGAATCTGAGTAATACACAGACTTGCAGAGAGTTGGGGTTAAACCAGCCAAGCACTCATAAAAATGTAATACTGAAAAATAGGAGGGAAAAAATAGCAGACCTCTTAAATTGCTGTCTTTCAATCCAATATTTATTAAGTATGTACTATATACCAAGAACTACATCTGATTTTGGCGATCCTTGAGCAGCTGTATAAACTTGACACTATGCTTATTCCAATTTTTTAGTGGTAGAAACTAAGACACAGAGAAGTTGAATAGTTTTCTCAGATTGAATAAGTCATGAAGCTACTGTTTAAATCCAGTTCAGTTGGACTTAAGACCCTCCATGCTTAGTTCCAACATTGTCTCTAGTTTAGAGATGGCTTTCTCAAATACTCCTCCCAACCCATGTAATAAATGGAGTTCAAATTTCGCCATGATGTCTCATGGAACAACTAACACCCTCAACCTGGCTTGGATTCAAATGCAGAAAGCAGTTTTCCGCACCATAAAATTTTCATTAAAAACAAACAAAAAACAGTACTTGCCATGTTTTATGCTTCTGAGTATGGCCCATCATAAGGAAGAAGCTGTATAATGCCATCTGTCTTAGTCAGTTCAGGCTGCTGTAATAAATATACCATAGACTAGGTGGATTAAACAACAAACATTTATTTCTCACAGTTCTGGAGGCTGGAGAGTCCAAGATCAAGGTGCTCATGGATCCAATGTCTGGTGAGGCCTCATTTCTGGGTTTGCAGATAGCCATCTTCTCCTTGTGCCCTCTCCTGGCTGATAGCAGAGAGGAAGAGTAAGCAAGCTCTCTCACATCTCCTCTTACAAGAGCACCATCCCATTCATGAGGGTTCTGCCCTCATGACCTAATTACCTCCCAAAGTTCCCACCTCCAAACACCATTACACTGGGGATTTGGCTTCTACATGTGAAACTGGGGATAACACAAGCATTCAGTCCATAACAGCATACTATGGAAAATCTAGTAATTATATTAATAATGATGATAACAAATTGCCCAAGACCATCTTTTAAGCACATGTTGGATGAAATTGGTTACACCTCCTAAAAATCATTGCATTTTTTCTGGGTTTTTTTTTCCCCATTCATTTGTTTGTTTTTCCTTGAAGAGGGTCTTTTTCAGGGCAATCGTGTGTTTTAGTCACATTGTTCTATATCTTCTGGAGGAGATAAAGTTCCCTGCCAGTGTCCAGTGATGCACTGCAGAGTCCTTGAGATTTCAATCTGCCACCAAGTTCCTGCACGTTGTGACTGCAGCTCTCAAGGCTAATTCTACTACCAATGCCAGATGTACATGTCACTGATGTCGATGTCCTACTATGTAGATAAGTGGTTCTCAACCAGGGGCAATCTTGTACCCCAGGAGACATCTGGCAATATGTGAAGGCAATTTTGGTTAAAGCAGGGCGGTGTGGGAGGGAGTTCTTACTGGCGTCTAGTAGGCAGAGGCTAGGGAGACTGCTAACCATCCCAAAATGCACAGGAGACTTTCCCCCTCCCCACGACCCCAGCTAATTATTAACCAGCCCCAAATGTCTGTAATGCCACGATCCAGAAGTCCTGCCTTAGATTTAGAAACCAAAATGTACTTGAAGACAAATTTTTCACAAAGCAGCCTAGGAAATTACACTCATGTGAACTTAGTCTCCTCATTTCTGAAATAAAAGAATCAGGTTAGATCACCTCTCATCCCAGTGCTAGTAGACTTGGAAGGGCTGCTTGGAGCACCATGTTAAGAAGATTGTAGGTGAGAGGAGCGATGTGGCCACCAATTTATTCAGTCAGAGCATGGCTGGAACAGGAGAAACGGCGACCTGAACGCTGAGGATTTGGCACTTGGGGATGAGGTGATTTCAAACGTTCCTCATGCTTATTTTTTCTAGGAGATGTTAATTTTGTAATTTTGAACACAACCCCAAAAAAACTTGATTGCTGAGTCCTCCTGGACTGCCCTCCTTTGGGGGTAACTGTAAGATGCTATTAGGGTTGAAAGCAATGCAGTAAAGAAAAGCTCCCTTTGGTGAAACTGATCATAGACCCTTCAATGTCTCAGCAATGAAGAGCCTAGAACCTGTCAGCTGCCCACCTTAGAGGGGCATGCTTTCAATATTGATGGGTTCTCCCATCTCTGGGAAGGTCCCAAGCCAAGAAGAGTCCCCACAACTGGTAACCAAACCCAGCTCGTGACAACTAGACTAAGGCTACCTCATGGTCACTCTGGAATTCTTTCTTCCTATATATTTAACACCTCAAGGAGGCAACAACAGGGAGTAACCTGTTCAGCAGATGTTCCTGATTCAAATTTCAACTCTGCCACAGACTAGCTATGACTCACTTAACCTTCTGGTACCTCAGTTTCCTCACTTGTAAAATAGGGCTAACAATAAAACCTATTCATAGCACTCTTGTAAGGATTTAATAAATGAAAGCATTGAAAAGAGTACATGGCATATAGTCAGTGCTCCGTAAATGTTAGCTACAGACTATGATCTCAGTAATACATAAAGCCAATGAATCCTGTATTTATACCCTTGGATTCAGTGTGTCCTGGTGCCCAGCCTGCTTCACCAGTGGGATTTTGAGATCTGGCTCGTGTTCTTTGCCCACTCTGACACTTCCCTTTTTTTTCCCACTGCTTAATTTACTCCAGATCACAATCGTTTCTGCATATATTTACATCCCTGGGCCTCAATACTTATACTGTCATCCTAACCAACAGAATCCATCTCAGAGAATCTTAGGACTCAGAATCCTAGAAAATGTTTGTCATATAGTGAGAAACGCATATTTGGTCTTTATCTCTGATTTTTAACACAGAGCTTCTAAAACCCTTGGAATTTCCTGAGTGGTAAGAATGATAGGAGAATATTTTGGTATTCTTAACCAGCCCTTCGACTGCTCCTGAGTTTATGCTAATAAGGCGACTCTTGGTGACCCCTAGATAGCTTCAGGATGGGGGCTGGTTGCCAAAGGAACCAACCATGTGATAGAGGGTTGGAACTTTCAGCTTCCTCCTCATCCCCGGACCTCTGGAGAGGGTAGAGGGGCTGCGGATTGAGTCAATTACCAATGGCCAATGATTTAATCAATAATACCTTGCTAGGTGATGGAACCTCCATAGAAACCCTAAACAATAGGGTTCAGAGAGCTTCTGGATTGGTGAACACATCAAGGTGCTCAGAGGGTAGTGCACCCGGAAGGGCATGGAAGCTCTGCATCCCCCTCTCATACCTTGTCCTATTCAACTTTTCCATCTGGCTGTTCCTTAGTTGCACCCTTTATAATAAGCTGATCACAACAGTAATGTGCTTTCCTGAGTTCTGTGAGTCATTTCAGCAAATTATCTAACCTAATGAGGAGCATGTGGGAACTCTCAAATTTACAGCGGATCAGTCAGAAGTATGGGTGACAAGTGAAACCTGTGACTGGCATCTGAAGTGGGACCAGTCTTGTGTGCCTGACCTCTTAACTCACGGGATCTGATACTATCTCCAGGTAGACCGTATCAGAACTGAATTGAATTGAATTGTAGAACACCCGGTTGGTGTCCAGAGAATGGCAGAATTAGTTGATATGAGGAGAAAACTTACACATTGGATGTCAGAAGTAAAAACAACCCAAACGTCTACTGCAAATACATTTTTTAAATGTTCTGTTTTATGAAGATAATCAAAAGTTATACATGCTCTTTGTAGTAAAATTCAAAAATAGAGACAAGCTCATCTTCCCCAAGTTTGCATGATAGATAAGTCACTCCATCTTTTGGACTTCCACTGCAATTTTTATAGCTCCCTTTAATAACATTTGACGGTTTCTGTTGCATTTTTTTCACCTGTATTCTGCCTGAAACTGAAGTACCCAAGGAGAAGGAACTCTAGAATTCTATGCATTGGCATACACCCTGTGACTGCCACTTTCATTCAAGAATGGGTGTATATCTAAATCACTGACCAACTATATGAAGTAAGAAGTGATTGAGTGAATATATGAATGAAGAAATTAATAAGACTAATAAACATTTTTCATCATAGTCTTATCTTGTGCATGCCAGATCACTTGAGACTGGAATAAAAATCCTAACTCTAGCTCCAGGCTGTATTATATGTGTACACATTTTTATGACTTACATTGAAAATTAAGCACTTGATAATGACCTATTTCATTTTTATGAACATGTAAATTAGGATAATAAAATCCGAAATTAAATTCACAGGCCAACCTCAATTCAGCCATCTCCAGTCTTCCTTGCTATGTCCTTTCTAGGGCACTCAGCTCAGTAGTTTAGTCCATGATATTTTACATTTTCCTGGGTTTTGTCTCTCCCTGTATTAGCCTTTTCATTGAATCCAACTGCTCCTTTTAGACATGAATGAATGACCTAAGGTTACATATGATGAGTAAAAAGTAGATTCACAAATGAATGTCTCCAGGAGCCTCTGGTGGTAGAACTTACAATAATCCCTTTCTGAGGCTTCCTCAGGAGTTTTAACCATAATTACCTCAAATATAAAGAGTTCATAAAGCATGTTAAAAACTGCATGGATCCTGGACCTGATCAAGTTTCTAGATCCATTAACAATTTGCAGGAAATACAGAGGATAGAGAAATATGCCTGTGGGGTCAGCACAGTCAGGAGTATGGAAAACACTACGAAACAAAGACTAGTTCCCTCAAAAAACAAACTGAGAGAGACGGAAAGTGATAAAGGAGGAAGATAGGAGATATGGAGGGATAAACTACAGGTTAGAAGTGGCCGAAGAGGCACATCAACCAAAGGTGTGGACTGCATTTGGATCTTGATTCAAGCAAACAAATGATTAAAATAAAAAGACATTTATGAGATATTTAATAACAAATATTAAGATATCATTGTCAATTTCTAAAGGTGAGATAACAGTATTGTGGTTATGCATTTTTAAAGTATTCTTATCTTTCAGTGGTATATACTAAAGTATTTGTCAGTAAAATAATTGTATTTCTCAGGTTCAAAATAATGTAAGAGGGACTTCTACTTCTGGCCAAGGTGACGAAACAGGAACCAGATTTACCTGCTGCCTGGAGCAATGTCCTCCCTCAACAAAGGCAAAATAGATGAAACAGTGGTTTTTAAGGCAGCGGGCTTTGGACAATAAAGGACAGCCTTCCCTGCGAGGTAGGTAAAAAAAAGATGAGTCTTATGAGTGCCACAGCTTCCTGCATTGAGAGGGTCTCTAGGTGATGGCACAGAAAATACATGACCAAAAGAGAGTCCAAGGGATTCCTTGTGGAGAGGAAATACAGCCGAGACTCCACGGAGAAAACTGCGTGTGGGACAGAGCACTGGCGATGAGAGACATGCCTCTGTGGACAGTCGCCCTTGAGTATTCAACAGAGTACTGACCGCTGTGTGGCTGTCAAGGAAATATCTGAGGCTGGGGAAAGAACCAGCTAAGAGGGTAAGAGGGCACAGTGCCTGGGACTCATACAAGGTGGAAATAGTGCCTGCTCTTACCAACCAGACTAGAGAAACTATAATGCAAAGGACAATGGGTTGTGTAGTGGGGGATAATTAGACCTAGACTGAGCATTGCTCTGGACCTGCCTAATAAATCATAAAAGTCAAACCCAGAAGGATCAAACAATTTCCATATAACTTAACTGCATCTCAGAACTATGCTCAAGAATATTCATGAGAATGCAAAACTGTCCTCCACCCAACAAGGTAAAATTCATAATGTCTGGCATCAAAATGAAAAGCTACCAGGTATGCAAAGAAGCAAGAAAACACTACCCATAATGAAGAGGATAATCAACCAATAGAAACTAAGAACTAGCACCGATTTTAGGAATGGCAGACAAGGACAATGAAAGTTATAAGAACTCTATTGCAGGTGTTCTAACACAATGGCTGGAGTAGCTATACTAATATCAGAAAAAAATAGATTATAAGACAAAAAAATTACTAGAAACAAAGAGGGATGTTTTCTAATGATAGAAGGGTCAATTCACTATGAAGATAAAATAAGTAAATAATAAGTGCACATAACACATAACAAACATTAGGATCAAGGTGGAAATCGATTAGATGGAAAACAGGAAAAGAAAACAGAGAAAAATCAATGAAATGAAAAGCTCATTTTTTGAAAAGATCCAATAAAGCTGGCGACCCTGTAGTCAAACTGATGGTGTCACAAATAGAAAAGATACAAAGTATCAATATCAGGAATGAGAAAGGTGACAATATTATCATTCTACAGACATTAAATGAAAACAAGTAAATAATGAACAACATTACACACATAAACTTGACAATTTAACTAAAATGGAAAAATTCTTTCAAAGACACAAACTATCAAAGCGTGCTCAAAAAGCAATAGATAGCATAACTAAACCTATATCTATTAAATAAGTTAAATATGTATTTAAGAACCTTTCCACAAAGGAAACTACAGGCCCAGATGGCTTCGCTGATGAATTCTATCAAACATTTAAGGGATTAAATAATACTAACTCTACACAAACTTCTCCAATACATTCAACATGATAGACTATTTCTCAATTGATTCTGTGAGCTCAACAACATTTTAAGAAAAAAAACCCACAGAAAATAGAGCTCCTTACAAAGTTTTGTGAGTTTCAATTAACAACAATCCTGAAATCCCCTCTGTTCTATCTTGTAATTATTGTCTAAGTCACTTCTTCCCATTCCCATTACTCCATCCTGTTGTGTCTGGATGATTACCTAAACCTCCTTACTGCCTTCCCTTTATCTAGTGTTACTTTCAGTTCTCCACATCCAGTTTCATACTGCAGATGGAGGAATTTGGCTCTTCTTTCCCCCAGGTGAGTCCAAAGTCTTTGATAAGGCTTGTAAGTTCCTCTGTGATGTGTCCTGCTGATCTCTCAGGCTCAGCTCGCATCTCCTCCCTTCCTCGTGCCTCTGTCCCTGAGCCAGACACACTGACCTGCTTACTGTTCCCCAACATGGCGGTCATGTGTTCACTCTGTCCTGTGGGTTCTGGTATCTGCTGTTCCCTTTCCTTGGAACACTTTCTCTACCCTACCAACCCCCATTTCATCTTCTTCTGGTTAGTTACAGCCTATTATTTTAAAACAGATAGCAATTCTTCAATGAAACCTTTCCTGACCACTCTTTACCCCCGAACCCAACTCTGGGTCCAGTGCCCTCCTAATGCTCCTATAGATTATTTATCATAATCCGTGATAATTATCTGTTTATTTCATCACTAGGTTATCACCTCTTTGAGGGCAAGGACTATGCATCACTGTGGTCCTCCCAATACCCACAACATTCTGTGAGACAGAAAACATGTTCACCAAGTATTTGTTAAATAGATAAATTCTAGTTATTAAATGCTTACAGTTCTCTAGGTACTGTGCTAGGTACTATGCTAGGTCCTGTGCTAGGTACTTCACAGGCATTATCTTTTTCTTAACACATCCATCCAAGAGGTACTACTGTTATCTTCATTTTATGGAAGAGGAAACTGAGGAACAGAAAATGAAACAACACATCTGACATCACAACAGATATTTTGCAGAGACAGAATTCAAACTCAAGTTAGTGAGTCCTTAGAGTCCATGCTTCTATCCACAGTAATTTACAAATGAATGAATGATTTCAACAGCTACTTACTGAGTACCTGCTGTATGTTACAGTCTCTTCTAGGTGCTGGGGATCCAATAGTGAATAAAATAGACCAAAATTCATGCTATTAAGGAGCTTACATTCTAGAGGGGAAGACAATCAATAAATAAAATACATAAGTAATTTGATGATACATGATAAAAGGGAACAAAGGCAAGTAAGAGAGATGGGGGTTGCCGGTTTTAAATAAGGTGGTCAAGGAAGGCATGACTGAGAAAATGGCATTTGAGCAAAGACCTGAAGAAGGTGAATAAAGAAACAGGTGCTTTTTAAACATTGCACAATGCCTTGTAAGCAAAGAGTTTGAGATAAATAATACATAGTTTTGTAGCACAAGTATGTCCTGCATAAAGGATAAACTCCTGAAAAACAATTTGTCTTGTATTTTTTTTTTCTGAAATTCTGGCAACCCTACACTCATGGCAAAGCTCTCTTCTAGGTCAGACTAGGAAAACTGATTTCATTGCTAATTGTGGGTCTATAGGATCTGTGTTTCTCTGAAAAATCTAGAAGATAAGATTGCAGGGAACTGGAGTATTAGCATGCAGCTTTTGTGGCATTCTCCTTGGCAGGGCACTTGCTCTGCATAGATATCTCCCATAAGCAGGAAATATCATTTTGTAGATCTTGACAGATGGGTCTAACCCATAAGGGAGGACATTTAGGATGATTCATACCAACTGGCATATCAACAGACTTTGAAAGAGAGCTATTAAAAATGGGATTGTGTTAGCTCTGATTTATGCTAAGTAAAATAAGCAAAACAAGGAGCCTATTAGAAAAAAGATGTGAGACATTTAGCATTTGAAGATTTTGAAAGGCAGAAGAAAAGCACGCAATTTGTCCTTATTTTGCCATGTTGTAAAATTCTGCTTTTCAAAGAAGAGCTAGTCGTACAATGATTTTTGTTTGAACCTAACATGTTATCTAAACATGGGCAGAGCCAGACATACATACAAGTGAGTGGATTCCTTCACATGGGCTCAAAACCATGTAACCACATGGAAAATTTTAAATTGAGAGCAGCTGTAACAAGTACACCCCATAATTATATGTCTTTTCATTGCCTTCCCTCAGCTCATGTCTTCATCCGTGTTTACCTGAAACTTCTTCACGTGATGAGCTTAAATGTTACTTCCTCAGTGAGTATTTTAGCACCTCTAGGACTCTATTAAATAATCTCCTTGCTATCCTCCCCTTTCATAACATTTAACATACTTGTAATTAGTTGTATAGTTTCCATCTTCTGAACCAGACCATGTATTCATTTTATCTGCTACCATCTCTATAGCACCTAGCATGGTTTAGGCAAATACATGGTGCTCAATAAATATGAATTGAATTGATTACAAAGATTTCAAGAGCTTGGCGGCCTCACCGGTCTAAGCCAATTACGAATTCTCTTCTAACTCTGCATGCAATCAAACCCATAGGAGAGTCAAGGAGAATGGTACCTTTTAATTCTTTAAATAATGAATTTGTGCAGCATTGCTTTTGTAAGGGAAAAGTTATAACACTATTGATTTTTTTTTCAAGACAGAGTGTTCCTTTGTTGCCGAATCTGGAGTGCAGTGGCATGATCTTGGCTCACTGCAACCTCCACCTCCTGGGTTCAAGCGATTCTCATGCCTCAGCCTCCAAAGTAGCTGGGATTACAGGCATTTGCCACTACACCCAGCTAATTTTTCTATTTTTAGTATAGATGGGATTTCACCATCTTGGCCAGGCTGGTCTCGAACTCCTGGCCTCAAGTGATCTGCCCCTGTTGGTCTCCCAAAGTGCTGGGATTACAGGTGTGAGCCAATGCACCTGGCCTGTTATTAATTTTTTTAAAGTGTGGTTTATCTTCTAAGACCAAAGGAATAAAGGGAGCTAATATGTATACGGAGTCTTAGACTGTTCTTTTTTAGAAAGACAGCTGAGAATATATTATAGGATAATATGGACATTATGATCAACAATATGTACAGGTCAATTCTACATTGATCAGCATCCACTTGTTTTGGTAACACACTCACCTATTAAATAAGATCACAGGATTTGTGAATTTCTCATATATCTACGACTATGTCTCCATGAAGCTAATCCAGAATAAAGAGGCATTATTTCCACAGGAATAATAATATAGTAATAGCTAATGCAGGATTTCCCAAACTCAACACCATTGATATTTTAAACAGGATAACTCTTTATTTTCTTTTCTTTCTCTTTCTTTCTCTCTGCTTTCTCTTTCTTTCTTTCTCTCTCCCTTCCTTCCTTCCTCTCTCTCTCTTTCTTTCTTTCTTTCTCTCTCTCTCTTTTTTCTTCCTCTCTCTCTCTTTCTTTCTTTCTTTCTTTCTCTCTCTTTCTTTCTTCCTCTCTCTCTCTTTCTTTCTTCCTTTCTTTTCTTCTTTCTTTTTTTGGTGGACTAGGGAGGTAGGGGGCTTTTCTGTGTATTATAAAATACCTGCACTCTGCCCACTAGAGGCCAGTAACATCCCCCACCCCAAGGTGTGACAACTAAACGTGTCTTTATACACGTCCCCTGGGAGCAAAATTGAATTCAAATGAGAATCACGGAGCTAACTTTTACAAAGTGCTTAAAACATTCCACCTCCCTACTGAGTGTTCCCAGAAGCAACCTCATTTAATCTTTCAAGAAAATTACTATGAGATAGGAATAATTAGTATACCCATTCTATAGTGGAGAAAAAGTTTAAGGATTGCTGAAGGTCACACAGCTGGTAAGTACTGAAAGTCAGGCTTTCCTCACTATTCTGTTCTTCAAGTTATTTGTGGGTGGAAAAGCAAAGGAGGGGGAGCGAAGCAGGTGCCGGGCGTTGCTAATGCAAAGGCTCTAGGACTGCTTTCCAGCAAAGGCCAGTAAAGGACAGCCCAGAACTCCTTACAGGACTTCACTAAGGAGGTTACCCTAGGGCAGTCAGAACTAGTCTATCTTGCTTTTTTTTGTGAGCTTGCCAGCTGTCAGCAGGCCACATGCTTAAGTAAACAAGAAAGATATAAACAGGAAGATGAAAGCCAAAATTAAATTTTGTTATTATTTGTTCTCTTACATTTAGATATAGTGAACCCACACAAAGTGAGTCTATTGCCTGGGTGCCAGATTTCAGCCTGGGGTGCCAGACTTAAAATCCAATGTCAATTTTTTTTATCTTAAAGACCTCTCTATGTCTGGGAGGGCCAGAGAAAGAACTCAGATAGGGCCAGGCGGAAAGTGTAGGCTCTGCCTGTGGCAAACTGTTTTGTGAGCAGTCTCCATCCTGTTTCTAGAAGAGAAGAGCTACCCCAGTGACATCGGGGACCAGAGAGTAGGGATGAGACTCCTCTAGACTTGGCTGATAAAAGATACTGCAACAGTTAGTCTCTCTCAGCAGCATGATTTGGCCAAGGCCAAAAGAGATGTGGTAACAGGGACAAGCAAGAAGGTTCCCAAGTATGTGTCCTATTCTGGGAGCAATCAAAGGAAACCGTAGGAGGAGAGCAAGTCTATGACCATACTAGGAAAATTTTGTTGTTATTGCTATTATTGTAGGAGTTTTGTTTTGTGTCAAAACTTAGACATGAGGAAAAGCCATCATTTTCATTAAATTTTGATGTGAATTTTTACCTTGAACAATTGAATACCATTTGATCCTTTGGGTGTGAAAATCATCTCTGAAAACTTTTGGAAACCATCTTTGAAAACCATCCTCATTTACAGGAACAGCCAAAAAAAAAACAGTGCTCCTGACTCCCACTCTATCACTGTCCTCCTCCTGCAGGATGACAAATGTCTCATTTGCCTGAGACTGACGGCTTTCCCAAGATGCACGGCTTTCAACTCTAAAATCAGTACAATCTCAGGCAAACTGAGACAGGTTGGTCACTCCCCCAACCCAATCCCCTCCTCTACAATCGCCCGGCCCAGCACAGACTGGACTGCCTTGCCCTAGAAATGCCTTGGAACAGCCAGTCATTTCTCGGCAAGCATTTCTCAGGCACCTACAAATATTCTTCATGCACCTGTTAAGTCCCAGAGGTACTGAAGTGTGAAAGATAATCCTGACCTCACCACGGGACTGACTAGTTGGGCAAACAGAAAGTTAAACCTCTTTTGCAGGACTGAGTGAAAGAGCTGTGGGAGGTAAGAGGGAGTCCCCAGTATAGACTGGGGTCCCAGGCTTTTCAGAGAAGGTGACATCATGGCTGAATCTTACAGAGCAAGTAGGAGTCAGGCAGATGCAGAAGGGGGCAGAGGTGGGCAGGAGGCTGCAGACAAGAGGAGGAGTGTGTGGGGGCACCGATGCTGTAGGAAATGACCCATGCAGGAGATGCTGGTGTAGGACCCCCCTTCCTCGGTCACAGATCTCAAGCAGCCCCTTTAGTCCTCCTCCTCGGCTTTTTCTTCAAACCCCAGGGAATTACTTGTCTACTGCCCCCTTGGGCTGCCATCAGCCACGCCATCTGTCTTTCTTTTCCCACCAAAAGATTCTCTTCTTGTGTGGGTCGTTCCCAATTGGCTTAGTTTTTAAAGCACAGTCTTTGGAAGCAGACTGTGCCTGATCCTTGTTTGCTGCTGCAAAATAGATGTGTTTGATCCTAGCCCTATCACTTGCAGTAATGTGGCCTAAACTAAGTTACTGTACACCTTTGTGCTAGCTTTCCTCAACTGGAAAATGAGGATGAACACAGTCCCCAGCCTACCAGAGCCAGGAGGATTAACCGAGATGGTACGCGCAGAGCTCTTGGAACAGGTCCAGCTCATAGGAAGACTATTTATTCCTTCCCTGACCTGCTAGGTCCTTAGGTGGCCCCGGGACCCTTTTGGGGAGTTTATGGGGGATTTTACCTCTGGTAATTAGAGGGATAATGGGGTTTCTAATTATCTGACTTGGAGACGTTACAGTATAAATAAAAAGATGTTAAAACAGGAAATGAGTTATCAGCTCCGCCTGCCATAGTAAAGCCTGGAGATGCCTAGAAAGACCGAGAGAAGCTGAACTCAGCACCTAAAGCTGTGGTTCACAACTAGGGCCAATTCTGACTCCTGGGGGACATTTGGATGTCTGGACATTTTTGGTTGTCATAGCTGTGGTGAGTGCTATGGCATCTAGTGGGTGGAGGTAAGGGATGCTGCTAAATGTCTTACAACGCACAGGACAGCCCCCACAGGCAAAGAGTTACGCAGCACAAACTCAATAGTGCTGAGGTTGGGAAACTGTGACATAGAGCAAAACCGAGAGAAACCCAGGAGAGACTTGAGGCTGTTGTGTCCTGGCATTCAGGGAAAACAGCTGCCTGGATCAGGAGAGAACTGAGGAGCATGATGATGTTAGGGCTTTCCCAGAGGCAGGCTCAGAAGGGCAGTGCATGTAGACCAGCTGGGCCACAGGCACCAAGGGCTGCACAATTTAATAAAAGGATGTCTGTGCTGAATGAGGGCAATCCTGGGCAAAGGAACAAAATGATGCTCTATGGTACTGGAACACCAAAGAAAACTGAGAACACTAGAGAAAACCAGAAGAAACTTCAGCCTCTACAGCTGGGAGGTATAACCTGCTGTTGTTTAAACCGACTCTGAAGAACACAGGTTTGCAGAACACAGAGCTGGTTGGAGGAGGGTGCGTCTTCCCCCAGATAGCTGTGCAAGTGTAGCGATTGAAGAACTCAGTCAGAAATCACAAGACAGCAAATGTGCCACATAAAGCACAATAAGAGTCAAAGAAAAGATCCTATACACATGGAAGCAATCCTACAGTAAAATGGAACAGGAAGTTTAAGCTAATGGAATAAGGAAATTTATGGAGTGTCATTACAAATAAACTTTTTTTTTTCTCCTAGTGTCCCTTTAAACCTACTCAGAAGGAGAAGCCCTTGCTTTCCTTCTGTAAAACATTTGGTCTTTCACAACAGCAGCAAATTTCATGGTCACATTGAATACCCAGCACAACATTTTAATTAATACCTCAATCTTGATACAAATCTTCCACCATTCCCCAGCTAGTGCTGGTTGCAGAAGGGTGGCTGCCTTCAGAGAGGTGGAGCAGAGTCCTTCTCTTTCTCCCAGCATTTTTTTCTCGCCAAGCTTGACAGCCATAATTTCTGGTCTTGCCAGTATCAAAGCTGAGGGAAAGAAGATGGAAAGTTCTCATTTGATGCTACTGTTGTTAGATGGCTTTGCTGTCTCTGGGTCTAGCTGATGTTTAACATTAGCGCTTTCTCTCATGGAGAAACTCATGGCCTCATAAAAAGCTCCCTGACTGAACCTTTTCAACTGCAACTTCTGTGTTACAGAAAACACATCCCATTCTTTTAGCCATTGACTCCACTCGGCCCGGGATTTGGGGTGAACCATTTCACTCAGGCTGTCTGCCCTTCCAGAGGGGCATCTGGAGCAGAACTTAACATGACTCCAAGGTTCCATAAGAAATACTAAAGCATCACTTGCTTGGACAAACTCTGGGAGTGTAAGTCAATTCCAAAACAGTGGTAATTTTTCTTTACTCCTCGATTAAAGCAAGCTCCTACTCACTTCTCTTGCTTTCTAACATGAGAGTCATGTATCTGTTCTCTGTTTCCCATTGAATCCAGAAATTGCACATTAAATTCCACAAAAAAAGTTGTATTAAAGATCTCTCACAAGTTTGAGGTAAAGCAACGACAACTCTCATCACTCTATACCAGTCTCTACTTTCTTGACTTTTTTTTTTTTGACACAGTCTCAGTCTGTCACCCAGGCTGGGGTGCAGTGGTGCAATCTCAGCTCACTGCAACCTCCACCTCCTGGGTTCAAGGGATTATCCTGCCTCAGCCTTCCGAGTAGCTGGGACTACAGGCATGTGCCACCACACCCAGCTAATTTTTTATATTTTTAGTAGAGATGGGGTTTCACCATGTTAGCCAGGAATGTCTAGATCTCCTGACCTCATGATCCACCTGCCTCAGTCTCCCAGAGTGTTGGGATTACAGGCGTGAGCCACAGCGCCAGGCTTCTTGACTCTTTTATATTCTCCTTGATGAGGGAGTCTAGAGTAATGCAACAAACTTTTTAACATTACTTTTGAAAACCTTCATCATGGCCTCATCTTCACTTTCAAATTTTATTTCTTTTGTACTTTGTAAGCAAAGAACAGATGACTGAGAAAAGCCAAATGGAGATATATAGATATAGATGTATATCCATACACACAAACACACACATGCATATATGTTGAGCATTCCTAATCTGAAAATCTAAAATCTGGAATGCTCCAAAATCTGAAGTTTTTGAGCCCTCACATGATGCCACAAGTGGAAAATTCTACACATAAGTACTTAACACAAACTTTATGTATAAAATTATTTAAAATATTATATAAATTACCTTCAGACTATGCATATAAGCTATATACGAAACATAAACAAACTTCATGTTTAGAATTGAGTTCCATCCGCAAGATATCTCATTAAGTATCCCCAAGATATCTCATGCAAGTATTCAGAATTTTTTTTTAAGAAACATTATTCAAAACACTTCTGGTTCCAAGCATTTTAGATAAGGATGCTCAATCTCTCTCTCTCTCTTTCTGTGTGTGTGTGTGTGTGTGTGTGTGTGTGTGTGTGTGTGTGGTTGGGGGTGGTGGTGCTGTGAAAATTCAACCTATGAGTTAAGTAGCAAAATCAATGAAACCAAAGATCAAATTAGTAGGCAGGATGGAAAAGGATGCTCAAATAAAAAATATACAAAAGGAATATAGAAATAAAAAATACCAAAATTATGATAGATATAGCTGTGCCTACTTCTGCCCAATAGGAGTTTCAGAGCTATGGGAGGCAATATTTGAAGACACAGCAACTAAGAATGACCAGAAGTGAAGATATAACACCTTACATAGAAAGAACTAGAGAGTACTGAGCTGGATACAAATAAGAAAAACTATATATAGATATATCATAGCAAAATTTAAGAGCAATAAATGCAAAGAGAAAAAAAATTCAAGCTTCAAAAGAGTAAAAGTGGTTTACCTAAAAAGAACAAAATTCAGGTTAACACTAGGCTTTTTGACAATACATGTTCTAGCACATTCAAAGTATTAAAAGAAAAAAATAACTTGGAATTATAGCCACTTAAACTTTCACTGAATATGTGAAAAAAATACATTTTCAGGCATACAAAGTTGCCAATAATTTGTCACATTAAATGCAAGTTCTCTGAAGAACTCAAATGACTCCTTCATGAACAAGATAAATTAATCCAAGCAGAAGCAGTGAGATATGGAAGCAAGAGTGCACAAAGAAATAACCTGTTTAATAATATATAAATTAGAAATGATTATAAATTTATATTTACATACAGTAAATATTTTAATATATTTTACACACATATTACAAAATCTGGAATCAAAAGTTTAAGGATTTAAGAAATAGAGAAGAACACGGGAATAGTGAAAGTGTGTTAGAGTTTTTGTCATTTTCAAGTGGAAGACATAACTGTTGACAAGCTTTAAACTTTAAAAGGGAAAACTAAGACTATGTATGGATCCATATAACTTCAAAATATCAGTGAAAAAAATTTAAACAAATTAAATTTAAACATTTATCTTTTTAAGTAAATACAAGAAAGTATAAAAAGTAATTTCTAAAACATGGTTAAATATAAAATAAAATGTCAGAAATAAGTCCTAACATAGAAGAAATTACAATAATTGTAAATGAGTTAAATTCTAATTGAAAGAGAATTTAAGCTCTGATTTTAAAAATAACCCAGCAGTATACTACTTACAGGAGACACTGAAAAAATAAAAGTATGTTAAAATGTTGAAAATATAGGGGAAAATACTATATCAAGAAGGTGTAACAATAATAAAATGTATTAGACAAACACTGGACAAATAGATAAATTTTTGGAATAAGTCTATAAAACAATTGTAGTTATTAATAAATTTGTGTACATAAATATATTACATACATATATTTACACACATGAGTTGACCACATCAATAAGAAATTTGAAGCACAAAATGCTTTGGAAGCAATTACCCATTTTGTTATAATTAAAATATTAGAATCTAAATTATTATGAAAATATAACGTAGATTATGAAGTTAAATCTGATTTTTTAAAAAAACCCTGACATTTTTATTTAAGGAATTATTAGACATAGAGAAACAACAGACTAGATAGTGTGATAATACAACAGCCTGATTTGCAGAATGCTATTCTTGATCGAAGTAGTTGTTAACTGCCAATAATAAAAAATTATTTTGACATCCAAAAAAGAATATATAATGGGGGAGCACTAAAGTAAAGGAAAGCAATATATATCAATTTTTATAGCAATCGGGTAAAATAGTACTTAAAGAGAGAAATCACAGATTTGAATGCATTTATTATAAATCAAAAAGAAATGAGAATAAAGCAATTAAATTTGCAATTAAAGAAAGCTGGAGATCAACCAACTGAGTAAACATAAATAAACAAGAAATAAGAAAATAAAGATAATGGTGGAAATCAACTAGAGAACTAAAAAAATAAAAATTGTTGTAAAACAAAATGTTGATTATTTGAAAACACTAATATACTTACAAAAATATATAGTAAAATTGATTACGAGACAGGGAAAAACCCCAAATAAGCAAAATACATAGTGAAAAAGAGACAACTTCAAATAAAGCAGAGATCTGTAAAATCTCACAAGCATATTATTGTATACAAATATAATCCAATCAATTTTACAAACTAGATGCAAATGAAAATTTCCAATGAAAATATAAAATGCTTAAATTGGCCCAAAAAGCCAGAAAGGTTGAACAAACTGATACCAATTAGAAAAACTGAAATAGTAATTTTCTCTTCATCCCTATAATATCCCCCTCCAAAGCATTTGTATTGGTTTGAAGGTTTACCAAACTTTCCAGGAACAAATAAGACTATGTTGTAGATATTGTAGAAAACAGAAAAAGAGAAAAATATGTCCGATTAATTTTTTTGATGTTAGCATAACCTCGATACCAAAATATATATGCACAGCACAACAACAGGTAGAAAAGCACTACGTGAGACACAAAAAGTCCATGATATAAAGATAAATTTTTTATTTATTTTTTACAAATCTTTTTGTAGCAGTTAGCATATGTCAGATAGTGGTCTATATGCTTACAGGTATTCATTTAATTGGCATGGCAACCTATCAACTGGGTATTACTATTATTATTTAATAGATAAGGAAACAAATAATATGTCCAATATTATCCAGCTAGTAACTGATATTTTGATAACCTAAAAAACGAAGATTTCTACTTAAGGAAGAGCATATATATAAAATGAAAAGATTAAAGATGTCAGCAATATCTGAAATTCACTAAAGATGAATATGTAGAACAAATAAAGAATTTCCAAAAATCAACAAGAAAAAAACCCAGGTGTTCTAGCTATTATGGCTACAATACAAATTACTCTTACATTCAGTAGCTTCAGATAAGGCCATTTGTTTTGTTCATGGACTTACTATTTGGGCAAAGCTCAGTGGGGTCAGCTCATTTTTGCTCTACTCACCTTTAGCTGGGATGCCTTGAAGGTTGGGTATAGGAACCATTTAAATCAGAGCAAACTACAGCCTCACAGGCCAAATTCTGCCTATTTTTATACAGCCCATGAACTAAGAATGGTCTAAATATCTGCTACTTGGCTCTTAAAGAAAATGTTTGCTGACTCTGTCCTAGAGATTTACTCATTCTCAGGTATCACAATCAATATTGGTGAGGAGTTGAATTCTTAGCTGGAGATGTTGGCAGGAACACCTAATACTGCTTGGTCATGTGCTCTGAGTTTCCTTATAACATAGTGGTTGGGTTTCAAGGGTAAGATCCAAGAGAGAGAGAAACACAATGAGAGAGAACAGGGAGAAGCTGTATTGATTTTTATGACCTAGACTGAAAAGCAACACAGTCATTTCCATCACATTCTATTCATTGAGGCAGTTACAAAGTCTTGCCCAGACTCAAAGAAGGGAAAGTAGACTCCACATCTTGATGGGAAAATGACAAGGTTCTGAAAGTCAAAGGGGAATGGAAAATATGGCTGTGACCATTTTTGGAAAATACATTCTACTACAAAAGGAACCCTAAAAGGAATGTGCAAAAGATGTGAGTAGACATCTCAGGTAGGCCTAGATGACTAATAAGCACAGAAAGAAATAATAACCAGAGAAAGGCCAATTAGAATGATGAGATCTATGTGATATCTACCAGATTAGCAAAATAAAACATAATGTTGAATAATGTTAACCATTATCAGGGTCATGGAGGAAACAGTAAACCTCATGTCCTTATTGTAAATTGTGCAATTTACTGAAAAGCAATTTAGAATAATTTACTGAAACTGTATTTGTGTATGTCTACAATCCAGCACTTCCACCCTTGGTATACAGAATAAAAATACTTTCATGGGATATCCAAGGAGGATGTCTATTGCAATGTCATTTGTATTAGGAAAAAAAAAATGGGAACAGTTAAATTCCCATCAATAGGGAAATGAATAAACACAATGCAATATATGCAAATAATAAAATTCTGTGCAGCACCTGAATATAAATAGATCTCAAAAAGATAGTGAGTGAGGAAGAAAGAAACAAATTGGGTACAGCATTATATCATTTGTAAATTGAGAGCCTAGGGAAGGGCACCCATGTAGGGGATGGATTCAAATTGGGAATCAGGAAGATGAGGGTAAAAAATTAAATTAATTTTCCTAGAAAAGAAGTTACATGGGAAGCTTAGTTAAAAATAGTTTTCTTAGGCCCCACTCCTGGAAATTCGTATTTAGTGAGCCTGAGGCAGAAATCAAGAATCTGCATTTTTTATAGCTGTCCTAGATGAGTCTTCAGATTATGTGAAGTTTGAAAGCACTTGCTACTTTAACAGGTTCATAGTTGTAAGGAACTGTTCAGCTCAGATTCGTGGCTTGCAAGCAACAGAAATTGACTCAGGCTGACAAAAGCAAATATATTATTTGGAAGGATGTCAGGGAGTTCAGAGGATTGTCAGAAGACATACAGGAACTGCCTTGGAAAGAGCAAGAACCCAGAAACTCCAGAGGGCCTGGGAGGCAATAGCCAGAATGAATAAAAGAAGTCCAGTTGTTTCTCATTTCTTTTATTGCTTTGCTCACATAGGAATTTGAATTTCAGGTAGGAAATATCTAATTGGCCTAAAAGAAGGCAGGTCACCATCTTAATCAATAGTCCTATCAGCTTGTATTTAGCGGGGAAAGGCAGTTCCTAAAAGTAACCCAAGGTATAGTTATTAAAAGAAGATGAGGACTAGGATATCCAAGATGGCTTATTAGAAGCAGCTGTGTTCTGCAGCACTCACAAAAAGGAATGAAAAGGGGTGAGTGAATTCAGCACCTTCAACTGAAATATCCAGGTTCTCACACTGGGACTGACTAAGCAAACAACTCAACCCACAAAGAATGAAGAAAAGCAGGGCTGGGGACAGGGTCAATGGCCCACTGGGAGTGGCATAGAGCCAAAGGCACCCAACTCCCAGCCAAGGGAAGTGGTCAGTGATTGTGTGACCCCACCCGAGAAACCACAGACACTTCTCCCATGAATATTTGCATCACGCAGATCAGGAGATCCCCTTGTGAGCCCACGCCACCAGGGCTTTGGGTCCAATACACAGAGTTGTGTGGAGTCTTGGCAAAGCAGCTGCTCAGGCACACACAGAGACCCAGGAATTTTACATACTCTGCCGCCGGGATCCCTGGTGAGGTGGGAAATCCATCCATACATATCCCTAGAAGGGGGCTGAATCCAGGGAGCCAAGCAGTGTCATTCTGCAGGCCCCATTTCTATGGCACATCACAAGTTAAGACCCACTGGCTTGAGATTCCAGCCAGCCAATGGCAACAGGCTGGAATCTGCCTGAGATGGGTCTGAGTTCCCGGAATGAGGGGCAGCTGCCATCTCTTTGGTTCAGTAGACTCAGCTGTTCCAGCCTGCCAGCTTTGGAGAATACAAATGGTCCATACAAGGAAGGGTCCCCAATAGTGCAGCACAGCTGCCTTGCCAGATTGTGGCCAGACTGCTTCTTTAAGCAGGACCCCAATCCATTTCTCCTCACTGGGCAGGACCCCCCAATCAGGGCTTCAGCCACTCCAGCCAGGGTTCTACGGATAGAGCTCTGATCTTCCCCTGAGACAGAACTCCTGAGGGAAGGAGCAGCCACCATCTCTGTGGTTTGGTTGACTCAGCTATTCCAGCCTGTCAGCTTTGGAAAATATAAACAGTCCAGACGAGGAAGGGTTCCCCCCCAACACAGCACACCTGCTCTACCAAAAAGCAGCCATACTGCTTCTTTAAGCAGGTCTCTCATCCTGTTCCTCCTGACTGGGTAAGACTTCCTAACAGGAGTCTCTAGTCACCTCCTGTAGGTGCATTCAGGCTGGCAACAGATGAGTACTATCCTGGAACAGAGCTTCCAGAGGAAGGAACTGGCTGACATCTTTGCTGTTTTGAAGCCTTCACTGGTGGTACCTCCAGGTATGGAAAAAGCTGAAGCAACTAGGGTATGGAGCAGACCCCCAGCAAACTGCAGCAGTCCAACAGTAGAGAGTGGCCTGACTGTTAAAAAAAAAACAAACAAACAGAAAACCACCACCACAACAACATCAACAAAAAAGACCCCACAAAAACCCCATTCAAAGGTCAGCAACCTCGAAGATCGAAGGTAGATAAGCCCGCCAAGATGAGAAAGAATCAATGCCGAAACACTGTAAACTCAAAAAGCCAGAGTGCTTCTTCTCCTCCAAATGACCACAATACCTCTTTAGCAAGGGCACAGAACTGGGCTGAGGCTGAGATGGCTGAATTGACAGAAGTAGGCCTCAGAAGGTGGGTAATAATGAACTTTGCTGAGCTAAAGGAACATGTTGTAACCCAGTGCAAAGAAGCTAAGAATCATGATAACACAATACAGGAGCTGATATCCAGAATAGCCAGTTTAGAGAGGAACATAACCAACCTGATGGAGCTGAAAAACATGAGAACTTCACAATGCAATCACAAGTATCAATAGAAGAACAGACAAAGCAAAGGAAAGAATATCAGAGTTTGAAGACTAACTTTCTGAAATAAGACAGGCAGACAAAAATAGAGAAAAGAGAATAAAAAGGAATGAACAAAACCTTTGAGAAATATGGGATTATGTGAAGAGACTAAACTATGATTGATTGGGGTACCTGAAAGAGATGGGGAAAATGGAACGAACTTGGAAAACATACTTCAGGATATCATCCAGGAGAACTTCCCCAACCTAGCAAGACAGGCCAACATTCAAATTCAGGAATGGCTGAGAACCCCAGTAAGACGCGCCACAAGAAAATCAACCCCAGAAACATAATCATCAGATTCTCCAAGGTTGAAATGCAGGAAAAATGTTAAGGGCAGTCAGAGAGAAAGGCCAAGTCATCTACAAAGGGAAATCCATCAGGCTAACAGTGGACCGCTCAGCAGAAATCCTACAAGTCAGAAGAGATTAGGGGCCAATATTCAACATTCTTTTTTTTTTTTTTTTTTTTTGAGACAGAGTCTCACTCTGTCACCAGGCTGCAGTGTAGTGGCACAATCTCAGCTCACTGCAACCTCTGCCTCCCGTGTTCAAGCAATTCTCCTGCCCCAGTCTCCCTAGTAGCTGGGACTACAGGTGCACGCCACCACACCCAGCTAATTTTTGTATTTTTATTAGAGACAGGGTTTCACCATGTTGGCCAGGATGGTCTCAATCTCTTGACCTTGTGATCCACCCGCCTCAGCCTCCCTCCACATTCTTAAAGAAAAACATTTCCAACCCAGAATTTCATGTCCAGCCAAACTAAGCTTCATAAGTGAAAGAGAAATAAGATTCTTTTCAGACAAGCAAATGCATAGAGAATTCGTTACCACCAGGCCTGCCTTGCAAGCACTCCTGAAGGAAGCATTAACTATGGAAGGGAAAAACCATTATCTGCCACTACAAAAACACACTGAAGTACACAGACCAGTGATACTATGAAGCAATCACTACAAAAACACACTGAAGTACACAGACCAGTGATACTATGAAGCGATCACATAAACAAGTGTGCAAAATAACCAACTAGCATCATGGTGACAGGATAAAATTAACACATAACAATACTAACCTTGAATGTAAATGGGCTAAATGCCCCAATTAAAAGACAGACTGGCAAGTTGGATAAATAGCCAAGACCCATCGGTATGCTATCTTCAAGAGACCCATTTCAAGTGTAAAGACACACATAGGCTCAATATAAAGGGATGGAGGAAAATTTACCAAGCAAATGGAAAAAAAGCAGGGGTTGTAATCCTAGTTTCTGACAATACAGACTTTAAACCAATAAAGATCAAAAAAGACAAAGAAGTGCACTGCATAATGGTAAAAGGTTCAATTAAACAAGAAGAGTTAGCTATCCTAAATATATATGTATCAATACAGGAGCATCCAGATTCATAAAGTACTTAGAGACATACAAGGAGACTTGGACTCCCACACAATAATAGCAGGAGAATTTAACACCCCACTGACAACAGTAGACAGATCATTGAGACAGAAAATCAACCAAGATACTCAGGACCTGAACTCAGCTGCAGATCAAGTGGACCTGATAGATATCTACAGAACTCTCCACTCCAAAACAACAGAGTATACATTCTTCTCATCACTACATGGCACTTACTCTAAAATCGATCACATAATTGGAAGTAAAACACTCCTCAGCAAATATAAAAGAACTAAAATAACAGTCTCTCAGACCACAGTGCAATCAAATTAGAACTCAAAATTAAGAAATTCACTCAAAACCATGTAACTACATGGAAATTGAACAATCTCCTCCTGAAGCACTCTTGGGCATAGAATTAAGGCAGAAATCAAGAAGTTCTTTGAAACTGATGAGAACAAAGAGACAACATATCAGAATCTCTGGGATGCAGCTAAAGCAGTGTTAAGAGGAAAATTTATAGCACTAAACGCCCACATAAAAAAGCTACAAATATCTCAAGTTAACATCTCCACTGAAAGAACTAGAAAACAAAGAGCAAACAAACACCAAAGCTAACAAGACAAGAAATTACCAAGATCAGTGCTGAACTGAAGGATGTAGAGGCATGAAGAACTCTTCAAAAAATCAAAGAATCCAGGAACTGTGTTTTAAAAAAATTAAGATAGCCCACTAGCTAGACTGATAAAGAAGAAAAGAGAGAAGAATCAAATAAACAGAATCAGAAATAAGGGGAATATCACCACTGACCCCATAGAAATGCAAACAACCAGCAGAGAATACTGTAAACACCTCCATGCACATAAACTAGAAAATCTAGAAGAAATGGACAAATTCCTAGACACATACACCCTCCCAAGACTGAATCAGGAAGAAACTGAATACCTGAATAGACCAATAATGAGTTCTTAAATTGAGGCAGTAATAAATAGCCTACCAACCAAAAACAAAAACAAAAAACCCAGGACCAGATGGATCCACAGCTGAATTCTACCAGAGAGACAAAGAAGAGCTGGTACCATTTCTACTGAAACTATTACAAAAAATTGAAAAGGATGGACTACTCCCTAACTCATTCTACAAGGCCAGCATCATCCTGATACCAAAACCTGGCAGGATACAACAAAAAGAAAACATCAGGCCAATATCTTTGACAATCCGTTGATGCAAAAATCCTCAATAAAATACTGGCAAACCAAATCCAACAGCACACCAAAAAGCTTATCCACCCTGGTCAAGTTGACTTCATCCCTGGGATGCAAGTTTGGTTCAACATATGCAAGTCAATAAGTGTGATTCATCACATAAACAGAACTAAAGACAAAAACCACATGATTGTCCCAACAGAGGCAGAAAAGGCCTTCAATAAAATTCAACATCCCTTCATGTTAAAAACTTGGTATTGAAGAAACTAGGTATTGAAGGAACATACTTCAAAATAATAAGAGCCTTATATGACAGACCCACAGTCAATAGCATACTAAATGGGCAAAAGCTGGAAGCATTCCCCTTAAAAACTGGTACAAGACAAGGATGCCTTCTCTCACCACTCCTGCTAAACATAGTATTGGAAGTTCTGGCCAGGGCAATCAGGAAAAAGAAAGAAATAAAGGGTATTTAAATAGGAAGAGAGCAAGTCAAATTATCTTTGTTCCTGGATGACATGATCCTATATTTAGAAAACTTCATCATCTCAGCCCCAAAGCCTCTTAAGCTGATAAGCAACTTCAGCAAAGTCTCAGGATACAAAATTAATGTGCAAAAACTGCTAGCATTCCTATACACCAACAACAGGCAAGCAGAGAGCCAAATTATGAATGAACTCCCATTCACAATTGCTACAAGGAGAATAAAATACTTAAAAATACAGCTAACAAGGGAAGTGAAGGACCTCTTCAAGGGCAACTACAAACCGCTGCACAAGGAAAACAGAACACAAACAAATGGAAAAGCATTCCATGCTTATGGATAGGAAGAATCAATATCATGAAAATGGCCATACAGCCCAAAGTAATTTATAGATTCAATGCTATTCCCATTAAACTACCCTGACATTCTTCACAGATTTAGAAAAAACTATTTTAAAGTTCATATGGAAACAAAAAAGAACCCTAATAGCCAAGACAATCTTAAGCAAAAAGAATAAAGCTGGAGGAATGATACTACCTATCTTCAAACTATACTACAAAGCTACAGTAACCAAAACAGCATGGTACTGATACAAGAACATTAATACATAAACTGATACATAAACATTGGTCTATGTAGACCAATGGAACAGAATAGAGAACACAGAAATAAAACTGCACACCTACAACCATCTGACCTTTAACAAACCTGACAAAAACAAGCAATGGGGAAAAGATTCCCTATTCAATAAATGGTGCTGAGCCATATGCAGAAAATTGAAACTGGACCCCTTTCTTACACCATATACAAAAATTAACTCAAGATGGTTTGAAGACTTAAGTGTAAAACCCAAAACTACAAAAACAAAAAACCCTAAAAGAAAATCTAGGCAATACCATAGAGGATATAGGCATGGGCAAAGATTTCATGATGAAAATGCCAAAAGGAATTGTAACAAAAACAAAAATTGACACATGGTATCTAATCAAACTAAAGAGCTTCTGCACAGCAAAAGAAACTATAATCAGAGTGAACAGACAACCTACAGAGGGGAGAAAACCTACAGAATGGGAGAAAAATTTTGCAATCTATCCATATGACAAAGGTCTAATATCCAGAGTCTACAAGGAACTTAAATACTAATTGGCAAGAAAAAAACAAACAACCCCATTAAAAAGTGGGCAAAGAACATGAGCAGACACTTCTCAAAGGAAGACATACATGCAGCCAACAAACATATGAAAGAAAGCTCAACATCACTGATCATTAGAGAAATGCAAACCAAAACCACAATGAGATACCATCTCACTCCAGTCAGAATACGATTTTTAAAAAGTCAAGAAAAAAACAGATGCTGGCAAAGTTGCAGAGAAAAAGGAGTGTTTTCACACTGTTGGTGGGAGTGTAAATTAGTTCAACTATTGTGGAAGACAGTTTGGCAATTCCTTGAAGACCTAGAGGCAGAAATACCATTTAATCCAGCAATCCCATTACTGAGTATATACCCTGAGCAATATAAATCATTCTATTATAAAGATACATGCATGTGTATGTTCATTGCAGCACTATTCACAATAGCAAAGGCATGGAATTAATCTAAATGCCCATCAATGATAGACTGGATAAAGACAATGTGGTACATATATACCATGGAATACTACACAGCCATAAGAAGGAATGAGATCATGTCCTTTGGAGAGACATAGATGGAGTTGGAAGCCATTATCGTCAGCACACTAACACAGGAACAGAAAACCAAACACCAAATGTTCTCACTTACAAGTGGGAGCTGAATGATGGGAACACGTGGACACATGTTGGGGAACACCACACACCGGGGCCTGTTGGGGGTTGGGGGAGGAAGTGCATCAGGAAGAATAACTAATAGATGCTGGGCTTAATGACTAGGTTATGGGACGATCTGTGCAGCAAACCACCACGGCACATGTTTACCTATGTAACAAACCTGCACATCCTGAACTTAAAAGTTGAAGAAAAAAAAGAAGACGGAATATGTGATGGGCAGTACAAAGCACCAGTTTTCCACGATGTCTAGACAGAGAGGAAAGAATCAGAAGGAAGAAGTGGAAAGACAAGGGAGATTTTGAAATAAGACAAAATCTGGGCTCAAATTGAGGTCATGCCTCATTCTGTCTGTATTATTGTCAACAGGTTCCTTAACCACTCTGATATATAACCCCTTCTCAGGATTATGCTGTCTTGTGCAAAATGCCAGGCATAGCTGGTCTTTTTCTTGTCACCTTACTCAGCATCATGGCTGATGGTCCAATGTGCTCATACCAATGGGCTGGAGACCATGGAGTCATGCAGGAAACACTCATGTGCATAAGCATTCACCACTGGGAAATGTAAAGATGTTGGAAAATGGCTATCACTTTACAGGCCACTTACAGGGCCAACATTCTGATTCCCTAAGCCTCTGTCTTGAGGTGGCTTGAGCCTCTCTGATTAATTGTGTAAAATATCTCAACCCTTTGGAACTTTCTAACATCATCATCATCACCATCATCATCATCTCTGCACTTATTTGTGTTCTCCAGTCTTCTCTTTGGCCACATATTTATAGTTGATGTATACTTTTTACACATCAAAAATAGATACGCTTTAAGATTTAACTTAAAAGTTTAAGAATAAACCTAGCAATGTGAAAATTTGTAAACAAAACTCTTAGTTACCTGCTACCCTGTTAGCCTTGCCATGTCCTCTCTCTCCTCCTCAGTCCTGAGGTGTCTGTCTCCCTGAGTCTTCCAACAACAGACAGATAGAAACAATGAATCTCACTTGCGGCAGGGTTAAAGTCAGTCAGCTGGGTCCTTTTGGTAAGCAATATTCTCTAGAGTTCTGCCCTTGCTGACTTTAAATGCAGGTGGCCTCCAACATTAACAAAAGGTCAGTTAGTTAATCCACCATGACAACCAGATCCCTGATCCACGGGTGTTATCTCAGCCTCCATTATCTCACTTGGGCATTAGCTAAAACACCCATTTATTATGTTGTCAGGTTTTATAGATGACATCCACCCACAGAGGTGCTCAGATGATGGTGGAGGAGAATGGTGGGAAGACTTTCTAAAACAGTGAGACATCAAGGGTAAGAATGTTCTGGAAAGATGGTACGATGTACATTAATCAGGTGATGGATACCCTAAAAGCCTTGCCTTGGCCATTATACACTCTGTGCATGTAACAAACTTGCACATGTACCCCATAAAATAAACAAAATAAATAAAAAATAAAACAAGGCTAAATGAAAAAGGATGTGCTTTCCCTCTAAAACGCTAATGAATAACATAAAGTGCATATTCTGAGGTTGCAGTGAGATGTGAATGAACACGGACCCAGGAGTCTTTTCCACACAGGCTAATGCTGGCTGCAAGGTCAGCAAAATGAGGCTATCCAGTACATCGATATGAACTTAAAGTAGCATTAATAAAGGAATAATGTTTTCAAAAAAGAGAATGTTCTGGAAAGACACTGGGAATGGCATAGACATAAGGAGAAACCCAGAGAAGCATGCAGATAAAAATATGAAGAATCAGTCACAAATGAGGCTCTAGGATAAAGAAAGAGGTAAGGAGGCTTAGGACAAGAAGATTTTCTTAAGATTTTTGGTATAAATATTTTTAGACAACACGTGGATTTTATAACAATAGTTTTAATTTCTGTAAAATTTTGCAAATGTAATTCTTTCCAACCCAATTTACCAAGACATTACCTCACTGTATACTCTGGAGAGCCTATTCATTTCTGGGATTTGGCCAGGAGATAGTTCAAATAAAAAGACACTATGAGTAAGTTAAACCATATTAAATCAATTTCAGTATTTTAGGACCTCAAATCCTTCTTTTCTTCATATCACTCCACCTCATTTTATTTGTTCATGTAACTTCTAAAATGAGAATTTTAAAAATAGTATAAATTATGGAATATGTAATTATAGAATATGTAACTATATGGAATGTGTACTTATATATGTAACTATAATATGTAATTACATATGGAGCATATAATTAAACAGAATATGTAATTATAGAATGCTACGTAGCCATGAAAAATTATGCTGTAGAAACATGTTTCTTAAAGAATGGTTTGAGAAATAACTGCATCATAATTGGCTAGGGA
This sequence comes from Nomascus leucogenys, assembly GCF_006542625.1. Classification (NCBI taxonomy): domain Eukaryota; kingdom Metazoa; phylum Chordata; class Mammalia; order Primates; family Hylobatidae; genus Nomascus; species Nomascus leucogenys. The sequence goes on from NC_044397.1 coordinate 79,717,005, forward strand.
TGCATATGAATAACACAGACTCCTGGATACTACCCCAGAATTATTTGTTTAAGATCTCTGTTCAGAAGAATTAAGAAGACGCAGCTGAGCGTCCTTCTCAGATGATTCTTGGGCATAGTAAAGGTTTAGGTACACTGTAGTAGAAAAATATTTAATGTTATGAGAAAGCGTTTTTATATAATATGTGTAGTATAATTCCAATTCTGTAAAACAGAAAAATACAGTAAAATGCTTAGAATACAGGTTAGAAAATAGAGTGATATCCATCAAATGTTAGCAGCAGTTATTTCTGGGGTATAGAATCTTAATTTACTTATTTTTTTCCATGTTTTCACTTCCCAATTTTTCTACAATGGAAATAGGTTGATATTATATTTGGGAAAAAAAGCTTAGTTTTCCTTAAAATACTGAGATTTGTATGGATTCTGAGGAGGGTCTTACTGACAGCAGCTTGTTGTAAAACAAGAATAAACAAAGTCAGGAAGAAGGGAACCTGAGGAGGACAGAGCAGGAACAAGAAAAATAATCGTCTTGAGTCAAGAGGGGCAGGAGAGGGGGCTTTGGGGGCAGGTGAGAAGGAGACTTCAGCCCCATGAATTACATGTTAGATAAGTACGCAAAGCCACATTTTTAAAGCCTTTTATGTTTGGAAGAAACATCTCATCGGAAAAAGGTTAAATCACAAACTATAGATTCCATTCTCTATGTTGTTTTATTTCCACTGAAAGCTACTCCTTGTCAAGATGTATTTACTGAGAAAATATGTTTCATGTCTCACAGAGGAAGAAGGGAACTTTCTCTGACTTTTGCAGAGCAATGATGAATAAATACTCACTAGCTACCTACCATGTGCCTAGCTCCGTGCTCTGGGCTGCAAGAGATAAAAGGAAAGTTGAGTCAGATCTCTTTCTTATGCTTGTTTTACATCAAGGAGATTATAATCTGGTTGGGGAAATGCAACCCCACAAACTCTAAGCAATTAGCACAGTAGAGTTGAAATTTGTGGATGGGAATAATAGCACAACCTTGTGCATGGGAGAGCTCTCTGAGGGGCTCATGCACTGAACTGAAGAAGGATTTTCAAGGTGAAGCATGAGTCACAATGTTTTCCGACAACTTCTTGGCAAGTTGTGGTTTTGATGGGGAGAGTATTACCAGTTGTATCCAATTTAGGGAAAGAATAGTTTCTCCGAATCTTGTTTCTGAAGTATCAAATATACACATAGTGATGAAATAAATGATAGTAGTCAATGCACCAAACAATTTTGAAAAGTTGCCTTACTTTAATATTTTATAATTGGCTAGTGTAGACTCTTTTGTGCAGCATTTATAATCAATAAATATATATTTTGCTAGGTACTGTGCTAAGTATTGGGAAATATTTGTTATATCAGATTTTATTTAGATATCAAGTGCTTTGCATTTATTTGGTCTCCTATTGAGGAAGCCAAAAGGGTTTAAACATTCCTATCCCATCAATATCGCCTTTCAGATCTTTTCCAATCCCAAGATTAAACAGCTGTATCTATGACTCTGTCCCCAACGGAGTATAAAAACAAGCTGCAAGTGTATGTAACACTTTGCACTCCAGTGCATCAGTGGCAGAAGAAAATCAATAGAACAAATAAGTATAGGGTACCACCGTTAAACCTCACACAAATACCTGTCCATTATAAAGTAACATTGGGAAAATATTTAGAAAAGTGAATTTATCATTTTAAAATTGCAATACCTACCCCATTGATTTTCCCAACATTATCTTGAAATAGAAAGTGGAAATAGAAATTCTTTTCCCTAGGCTGGGTGCGATGGCTCACGCCTGTAATCCCAGCACTTAGGGAGGCCGAGGGGGGTGGATCACCTGAGGTCAGGAGTCCGAGACCAGCTTGGCCAACATGATGAAATCCTGTCTCTGCTAAAAATACAAAAAGTAGCCAAGCGTGGTGATGGATGCCTGTAATCCCAGCTACTTGGGAGGCTGAGGTGGGAGAATCACTTGAACCTGGGAAGTGGAGGCTACAGTGAGCCAAGATCATGCCACTGCACTCCAGCCTGGGTGACAGAGTGAGACTCTGTATCAAAAAAAAAAAAAAAAAAAATTCACTTTCCTGTTTTACTGATAGAATACGTGAGATGTTAAATACTGATTATCTGTGGCTATGGAAGGCATGGAAAAAATATAACTGTGTTCAAAGCAACTGGCTGATTTAGTTGGTTTAGTGAAAGAAGTGGCCAAACCATTGGGGGAAAATTTGCCATTGGGGGGAAAGTTGCTAATTCAGTGAAGCGTTCAATCTCAGTAGCTGTTTCACTGGTTTGACTTACTTTGTGACAGTATCAAAGCCATGTGGAGATTTCAATTTGGCTTTTTATTCAAGATAGCGAAGCAGTGGGTTGGTTCAGTTAAACAACAACAACAAAATGGTCAATTCAATAAGGGAAAGACTATGAAATCACTTGTCTCATGTAAATAGGAAAACAAAAACAATGAATTGTTTGATGTTTCAAACAAGGTTGAGGAATTATCCTATTTTGAATATATCTGATGCCTTTCTAACCATCCACTTACCAAATAAACATTTGGTAAATTTGCCATTCTAATCATCCATTTACCAAATAAGCATTTCTTTTTGAATAAATAAGCCCACATATGACACTCAGGCTCTAATGGGTTCTGTATTATTCTCGAGTATGGGTCGATTTTCTAGAATTCTCTATGTTCTCTTCTCTTCATTCCTGGGCCCTCTTTCCTTCTGTCCCTCTCTTGTGCACAAGGAGGCCTGCACTCACTTTCCACAATGGCTCCTTGTGGAAAAGTAAAGCAAGAGGAGGCTCTGACAGCCTCAACCAAGGTCACTTCCTGCTGTTTATGGGTGTTTGTGTGAATGAATGTGAAGGCAGAGAAGTTTTATGATATTGCTCTCACTGGTTCCAATCCCAGCACACCTCATTTTGAAGGCCAGAGGTTGTGATCTTGAGTAAGGAACTAGGCCTTTCTGTAAAAAAGGGCTACAATAATACCTGCCTGGTAGCTCCCTGAGCAAAGTTAGTTATTTTCTCAGAGCTCAGTTTCCTTTTTCATACAATGAATGTGATAAGAATACTCACCCTGCTGAGTCTTAAGCCAGATATTACACCAAGGGCTTTCCATATATTATCTCATTTAATCCTCACAACAATCTCATGAGACAATCATAATTATCATCCCGATTTTACAGATGAGAAAACAGACACAGACGTTTAGTAAGCTACCAAAGTTATATATAAGTAAGTGACAGAGGCAGTGATTAAGGCTGAGTCTTTCTGATGATACTCAACTCTGTGCTCCTAACTTACACACAGTACTTTCTCCTCCTTACACACATGCCAAATAGAAATACAGCTTTCATATCGTATGTAGGTGGCCAGAATCAAGGGCCCAATAAGCCCCAAGGCTGCAAACACATACTTTTGGAGAACAAGCCTTTTCCCATTTCAGTTGCTATCACTCATGCAGCACAGGCTTTTAGGAGGAAGAACTTCAGGAGATTAGGCCCTGCCTATGAGACCAGATACTATGGAGCAAGCCAAAAGGCAGCGATCCATGGCCTGGGCATGTTCTTTCTCAAAAGAAGCTGCTGTTTCAATTGGTTGGCATCAGACCAGCCTGATGATCCACAGCTTGTATGCATGATCCTTCCCTCAGGGAGCATCCCAGCCGAGCAAAGACAGGCACTTCTCTCCCACGTTCCTCCTAAGGAGGCTTAGCAACCCTCCTACTCCTTAGGAACCCTACCTCAGGGTTAGACAACCAGGCCTCAGAGGGACAACCCCCACCCAACATGTTCCCAGGTTTGCTTACAATTAATTGCCTTCCTCCATGGGAATTTCTCTGGGCACATCCCTTTTGCATGGCCTTGTGGAATCAGTCATGCTGTACCAGTGCAAGTATCATCACATTGTAGAGAACTGCCCAAAGCTATGCAGCTGGAAAGGTAGGGACGATGCCTCTCTCTGAGCCCTCACCACCTCCCATCATGCCTTTATATCCCCTTCCCCAGATTCAGCACCGCTCGCTACGACAGACCCCCATAGTCAGCTGCCCTCCTTGCCCACATGTCTGTAACCTTCTTAGTGACTCCTTCCCCACACCAACATGTATCAATCTCAGATCTCATTCCCAGATAATCTGATAGAGGTTTATTCTGCTCTGATCATGACTGAACAAACTACTAAAGTCATTCATTTTTATGATGAAATTTTTCTCTTTGATACCCCCAGAATGCATAGCGATATCCATATGTAAAAAGAAGTCATTTTTTCAGTTTTTTCTCATGTCCTAGAACAGATTTCCCTAGAACCTTGAAAGAAGGCTCTCAGTACTGCTTGTGGGAGCAGAAATTAATGTCCTGTTTTTAGCTAGTCTGTGCGTACTTGGGAACTCGTGTCCTCTGCGTCAGTAAAAAGGGCCACTGAAGAGTATCTCCAAATTGTTGACTGCATGTTTAACTGGAACTGATAGACAAAATATAGGGCTTTTTCTTTGCAAGAAATTTACATCACTATGTGCTCATTTTTTCACCGTGTGTGAACTCTGCACATTTGTTTAAGCAATTTTTTAATGTAGTATAAGGAAAACTTCCAGAAACTCGTGACTGGGACTAGAGGCATAATTTAACATTAGGTTATATACACAATGGCAAAGAGAAATGGTGAGTTAAAGTAATTATTCAGATAATTTGGGTAAAATGGCCCTGTTTCTGCTACAAAGGGAATAGCATTTTGTTAGGGTCAGAATTTTCCAGATTGACTGTTAATCCTGTTTTCCCACTCTCTACTTTGTCTGTGAAAATTATTTTTCAACTTGAATTGATTTTTTTTTTCTTGGGAAGGTAGGGGCATTGGGAAGGGATGGAGAGAGAGAAATGGGGAAAACAACTGAATTTCATTCATACAACTGGGACCACATCCAGTTTAAGTCCTATATGGGTTTCATTTCTGTGTTTTAAACCATTCCAAAATCTTCACCTTGGTCTGGTAATTAGATAAACCGAGACAAATGAGCCGACTGGTCCCGTGGTTCTTTAATCACAATGGCTCCAGAACAAATGCTTCCTCTCCCAATAATACCCACATGCCAGATCCAAAAGACATTCATCTCAACATGTTGGCTTTCTGGGCGCCGACCGGCCCAGGTGATTGAATTTGTCTCCAATTTGTAGCATAAATGTGCTCTCTATCACCAATCATTTCAAAGCAGAAACATTGCTTTAAGTTTGGCACGGCATGGGTGAGAGTCTGCCTTATTCAGGGATGATAGCTCCTTTCATAAGCCTTATTATTGGCATAATCATTCTTTCAGATGGGTCCCTGGAGGCTTTTGCCTTCCCTCGCTGCTGTGCATTCTCTCTGATGGGTTTTAAAAATAAACAACAAAAAGTTTCCTAAAGTTAAGGAATACTTACAGTTGGCAGCACTGTCAAGAATATTCAAGGATCATGGAGACAGAAAGCAGAATGTTGGTTGCCCAGCGCTGGGGGTGGGCAAGGGAAGCTATTGTTTAATGGATACAAAGATTCTGTTTGGGAAGATGAAAAATTCTGGGGATGGATGGTGGTGATTATTGCCCAACAATGTGAATGTACTGAATGCCACTGAACTGTACACTCACCAGCGGTGAAAATGATCATTTTTATGTCATGTATATTTTATTACAATAAAAACATTAAGAAAAAAATGAGAAGAATCAAGCCCTCTTCCAGCATTGGTGAGTATTTTATAGAAGAGTTTCTATTGTCATGGAAATATTCCTAGAGCTTCCCCCACCCCCCTCCGTATTGGCTTTTCTGTCCCACTCAAGGTCTGTTGCTGCTGCCTTGGTCTGTCGCTGCTTTGTATTTTCACTGTGCAAAGGTCAGGCCACAGATGCAGAGTGGCGGGACCTAGGCTATGTGGAATAAAACTGAAAATAAGAGTGGCTCTCCAGATTGACTGTCTACAAAAATAGGACAAGGGTTATGCCTGTGGTTTTAGTCATGACTCAGGGCACTGGAAATCCAGAGCATCTAGCTGTTTTGAAATGTGCGTGGAGAACTGGGAATTCCTCCAGGGTTTGATGGAGTTTCAGCCAGACCCTTAGATCACCTTCCCCTGACCCTTGTGGATATGCCTTGCCTTGGGCATTTTCTCAGACCATCTAATTATTGGTTAGGTCTTTAATACAGTGACTTGGTTAATAGGCCTTGTTTTGCATTTAAACAAAGTGGAGAAAAAAAGTTCATCAAAGAAAAGTATTTATTTCCAGATAATTTAGAGGATTTTGCTTATTTTGTAAGATTGTGGTTGTTTTACTGGTTTGTTTCATTTTAGTTATTTGCATGTCAACAACATTCATCAGGATGTTTTAACAAAGAGATGGAACTGACAGTAGAGTAAAATAGGGTCTTTACAAAGATCATCATAAATACCTTAGAATGTTCTTTAAAACAAATTCCTTACCTTACTTGAAAAAAAAAAATATGCAATTCCATTTTTTGCAGTCCCTAAGGAATTTTGCTTAAGTGCAGTACATTGCACCAAATGGAAAACAAAACAAGAATGGAGTTGAGATGCTGAACACCCAGCAGAATGAAAATCAGTGTTAATGCTCACTCACACCTTCTGCTCTGCCATTATTTCCACAGTTAAGTAGTTACCCAACAGCAGTGGCTGACACCGGTACCTGTGCTCCTGCATCAAAATCTCACTTAATGAGACTACTTGTGTGTAACAACTGCTGTTTTGAATCATTTCTGCAGACAAGATGAAGTCATTATGTATAGGCATAGCATCTTTTTCAAATTATTAATTTGAAAAGCTAAAAACGGCCCCCAGCCAATTTGAAGCACGAACATCCAAAAAGATGCAACGTCTGTTACAGTTTTTGCCGAACCTTCTGAAAATGACACTTAAGCCTATCTCTGAAAGATTCAGTATCTGCAGGGGAAACAAAAGTTTACATAATCGACTGTGCTCTCAGTAAATGGACTGTGTGCATGAAAAAGACACTTCAGTTGTGAAAACAAACAATAGGTACTTTCGGATTTCATTTGTTAGTAACTATTCAAGGCATTAACTTTTAAATTATCCCCTCAATCACTGAGCCGCAATTAAAATGTTTTTCTACTTCTGCCCACCTCTTCTTACCCTTCCAGAGATATTTCTTTTCTCTTATTAACCTGCCTGTGGCTACTCCAAGCCTATTTACATTTTATAATGTACGTCAGTAAATACAGACAATTTACAATTTTCCCGGACTTGAACCTCAGAATATTGGCTTTAAATCTCTGTTTCTTCATATCTGAATCTGCAACATCCTTCCTCCTCCATTCATGCCCTCCACCCCAAAATAAAAATAATTCAAAGAGATGCCGAGAGCTCACAAAGATGAGTGGAGGAGAGTTGAGTTAATAGCATATTAACTGGAACTTTAAATGAAAGAGACCCTTTTAATAACTAAGTCCATCTCTCCCGTAGAAGCCAAATCTGACAGTCTTGATGAGAAAAAATGTCATCTTGTTCATGAATGGTTTAGTACCTTACCTGCATCTGAAATCTCTGTGTGCTCAAAGGAAATAGATGGATTCTCTTTCAAGAAAGAAATGAGATGACAATTTAGATGGTGTCATTGACTGACCTCCGGGAGAGATCAAGAATTGATTACCAAACATCATTTGATAGGTACATAATGCATTGCCTGGAAAGAGAGAAAATCAAATGAAATATCCTAATAATGTCCTGAACTGTCCAAGAATGAAACAGGGAAAGGGGAAGAGAAAGATACAGCTGACCTCACATATGGGTTTGTGTCGTCTTTTCAATTTTCATTAAACTGCTGAGGAAGATAAGGAATATCAAGAGCTCTTTAAAAATATATATTGTATTTCACACCTAAAAGGAGCAGCTGTGATTATAGAAAACCAGTTCAACACAATGAGAATGGCACTTCCTTTTTTTTTAATATGAGAGAGAGAGGCACTTCCTTTTCAAACCATTTTTTTTTCTCTATTTCCTATACATTGCAGTACCTTCCGTCTTATTAACATCTTTTGACTGCTTTCTTTCTTGGCTATGTTATTCTAATATCAGATTCTCCATTCTGTCTTTAGGCTCCTAAAAGCCACTTAAGCCTTTGCCACTTACTTTGTAGTGTGTCCTTTTTCACATCTGGAATTTCATAAAAGAGAGTATTTCAAGGGCCCATTAGGCGTAGTCCGCTGTTTGCTGAGCTATTTCAAATGGAAAATTGATCCAAAATCACCCATGTACTTCTTTACCTTTTTAAACTCTTTTCTAGAAAAAAGGAAACAAAAAGAACTAAAATGAATGTGTGTGTGTGTGTGTGTGTGTGTGTGTGTGTGTGTTAAGGACATGTGAACAGTAAATCATTTTTTCAAGTTGCAGGTAAATGTTCAACATATATTGGTACCTGGTTCTACTTCTCCCAAATTATTTCTAAAAACTACACAATAGAATATCTACATAAAACATTCTGTGAGCCATTGCTTGTCAGACTTGGGTTTGGTCATTCAAAGTCTTACAAGGTAAACTAGAAAAGTTTATTGTTTCTCTTAGAAAAAAAAAAGTTTAAGTAAAGAATTGCTCAAGTTAGGTGTTAGTAACAGCATGAAGCATTTCATTAGTCACAAGAACCTTAAATATCCATCATTCCATGTTCAGGTTACAGCTAGCCCATAACTTTGAGGCAGCCCTTTGGGCTACAGCCTCAGTTTACTAATGTGCAAATTGCTTTTCCGAAATACTGGTCTCAATTTTAACTTTCTCAGGCTGTCTCTGTCCTGAACAGTTGTAGATGTGGTTTGAAGCTCTTTTCCTACCACTCTTTATTCTTGAAGCCCATGCCCCTATGACTTCCAATATTTAATAATTTGCAGTGTTATTTGGGAATGGAAAACACTAGATTCAATTTTTTTTCTTCCCACTCTGAGTGCGACAATTCAAAGTACAAAGTAATAGAATAGGAGCACTATAACTGCATGTGACCAGGTCATGGAACAGATAGGACATTTTCACACAAAGCACAATATGAAACATTCAAAGTTCAGAAACTTAATCTAGTATGCTGCAGTGCCTATGTCTCATAACACATAATGGCGAAAATTCTGCACAATCGCAGCCCCTGCTAATTATGTTTCTAATCCATTTTAGTTTTCTTCTTTTGTTGCCCTGAAAGTAAGAATTTGCAAATATGACAAATCAAAAAATAAACTAGGGTGGGATTGGAGATGATTTTTATTTTATGATTTTCTGTGTTTTTCAAGTTCTATATAATTAATATGTATTACTTTTGAAGTCAGAATAAGAATGGAAAACCAGAGAAAGATAAGAAATTAACCAATATACAAAAGTTAAAATTCATCTTACTCTGAGCTCATGGTTGGATTTCAGAAACCCAGGAAGATTTAAAAATCAAAAATTTATTTCTAAAACTGACAGCTCAGAACATAACATACAATTCTATATGAAAAATATTGCATTTGATAAGTTCAATGTTTTTGGTTTTTCTGTCTTTAGGTATTTTTCACTTCTTTTTGTAAGGAGTATTCTTCTAATCTGCTTCACTTAATGGAGGATGTTGAGTCTGACATTCTTTTGTTTCATGATATTGCTCATATATTACTACCTGACATGTTATCTATCTAGCTATACTTATTTACTTGTCAATTTATTCCTCCACTGGAATGTTCCACCCAGGAGGTCAGGGACAATGCCAATTTTGCTTTGCCCTGTATCTCAGAAGCCTGAAATGGTACACAGCACAAAGAAGGTGCTCAGTAAACAAACATCTGAGGAATGATTGAGTGAATAAATACACCTGCTTAGTGTTGGGAATTGAAGAAGTAAATAAACAGCAAGATCAAAAGGAAAGACCTATTGACAAGTCACCAAAATACAGACCCTGTTACCTTAGATGAGTCAGTTTAGCAGGACTGATCTTTAGTCTTGCAGACCAAAAATAAACAAAAATAAAATGAAAACAGATATTTACCAATATATCACATGTAGCTCACGTAATTGGGTACAGATCAACATCAACTAAGTTTATAGGACACTAAAAGATAAGGTGGAACGTAAAGTTAATCATTTAAATGTGAACTCGGTGGAACTATTACACTAAGCAAGCGTGGCTCATGAGTTGTAGGCATCAAGTCCCTTTATTTTTGCTTTCCTCCATCACTTTAAGTGTGTATTCCATGGGACTGTTTCATCCTTTGCTCCTGGATGAAAATTCAGAGAGACCAAACAACTTCTCTGGTCATTCCTAAGTAATAAATAGAAGCCCGACAGTCAGTTCAAGTGGAAAACACAGCCTCAGTTCCTTTATTAGGATGTCCAGCAGCATAGAAAACTGATGCTCTGAAGCTTAGTCCCTGCCCCAGCCCCAGTCTGATTATAGACATGAAACCTGCAGCCAAAGGCAGGTTTGGTCCATTTCTCTGTTTTCTCTTCTGAGTTGCTACTCCTGTGAGTGGCAGGTTTGACCTTTCCGGGCAGGAACAGGAAGAGAGAGGAGAGGTATGGTGCATATTCTTTCTGGACTGGTGCTGCAGCATTATTCTATAGCATGTTGACTGCTTTTCAATAGGGGCAGGAGTAATAGCACTCCACCATCATGGGCAGTGGAGAAGGGGAGAGAAGGCGTATTACATCTTCATTCAGTTCCCTTAACAAAAGATAAATACACACATGTATATTCTGCCTGCTGCCAGAGATTCCTTTTAGAATTCCTAGGCACCTGTTACGTGTTGAGTTGCATCCTCCCCACCCCCAACCAAAAAAATAAAAATAAAAATAGCCAATTGGAGTCGTAAACCCCAGTACCTCAAAATGTGACCTTATTTTAAATTGCAGATATAATTAACCAAATTAAAATGAGGTAGACCCTTAACCCAATATAACTGGTATCTTTGTAAAAAGAGGGAAATTTGGACATAGAGACCCAGAGAGAAGAAGACTTTGTGAAAATGGAGGCAGAGATTAGAGATCTGCTGCCTGCTGCTACCAAAACCTGCAGGAGACAAAGAAGGATCCTTCCCTAGAGGCTTTGGAGGGAGTGTGACTGTGCCAACACCTTGATTATAAACTTCTAGCTTCCAGAACTGTGAGACAATATATTCCTGTTGGTTTAAGCCATCCAGCTTATGGCATTTTGTTACAGCAGCCCTAGCAAATGAATACAGTGTTCAAGAATCTACTTCTAGTTTCTTTCCCCTTACACATGGAGGCAGCCCTTTTGGACTGAATATGAGACAACCCCACTTCTGCTGGCTCTCACTAGCACAAAGGCCTACATCTGGCCTGGGAAATATTCCTGCATCCTTCTGCCCCAAGAACCCTGGGAAGGCTGTCACTTTCCAAGCCACAATCCTTAATTCTGTGCCACACACCTCTTCAGTCAAGCTCATGTGCTTTAGATTTCATAGATATGATTCAGAAACCAGTCCCCCAAATGGCAGAGGACATATCTCACATTCTCTGGGCCTTCTCTTTAAGGCACCTCTTTCTCCACCTGGGCTCTGGAAGCTCCCGAGTTTATATATGAAGCAACTTGAAGAGACTAATGAGAGACTTTGAATTCCAATTTGACCTTTCCATGATGGAGAATCTGACTGCCCAGTTCTGGGTCTGTTACTACCCTTGCAAACAACTGTGGCCCGAAGGGCAAGCTGGTATACTACAAATATGGCATGCAGGACCAACCACAGTGGGCCGGGTTGGGGAAGGCTCAGAGAAGGGGGCTATGGGCTGGGCAGGCACACCAGAAGGGGTCAAGGGCACACCCTTGAATAGAACAGAGTCAGGTTTTCTTGTTTCCCAGACAGTTCTGGATACTTTGAGCCTCTCTGGCTCTCCAATACCCATTTTTGTATTCTATGCAGACTCCTTCCTTTTGCTGATATATTTTTAGCTAATGCCATTAATTTGGCTATGGTCTATCTCTCTCTAGGTCCCTAGGTAGCCTTCTGTCTCTTTAAAGTAATTTTGCATATATTTGATTTCAGACATTAGTGTTGATATAATTAATCAGACTAAGTTCTTGGGGAGTATAAGTGGTGCTACTTACTTGCATTCATTAAGTTGCAAAACCTCAGTAATATTTAGTTCCTTAAAATTCAGTAGCTCTTAGCTTCATTCATAAGAAAGTTCTATCTCACTCAATAATTGCATTAGTGAGTTCATGATTCGATGTGAATAAGTGGATCTTTGAATTTCATGAATAAAACATGTCGTCTTATGAACAAAGCAAGTACCCTTAATGCCACATCAACCTTAGAGTCTTGATTTTCTAGCATCTCAGTCAATTTGGGCAGGGCAAGTCACTCCTCTTCCCTCATTTAAAAAATGAGCATTCATTACCCTGGGAGTGTCTGTTAAAGATTCAGATTCCTGAGCCTGACCTCAGATCTACTGAATGAGAATTCCTGGGTTGGAGCCTGAGAACATGCGTGAACGAAAACTTCTCCAAAAACTTTTGCACAGAAAATTTAAGAATTAGTAGCAGACAATATGATCCCTGTTGTTCAAGCATTTGATGTTGCTAAATTGACAGTGTCTCCAGTTAAAAAGAACTGCATATGTTTCTACCAGCCCTCCAAATTTGTGCCCAATATTTTTTCCAAAAGGAAACACAGTATTATTTTTTTCCTCAGTGCTTCAAAGTTCTAAAAATATATACTGCTTTGAGTAAAATAACTTATTGCTTCATAAGGGCACATCAGAAATTGTGCTTATTTAAGGGTGGAAAACAAGGGTCTGAATTCTGGCTCTGATGCTTACTGTGTAGCTCTACAATTCTGGCAAATAACTTAACCTCTGTTTCAGATAATGTTTTATCTTTGGGAAAATGGAGCTAAACATTCCTACTTTGCAGGGTATTTGTAAGGCTGAAATGAGAGGTAGGTAGAATAGTGTTGTGGCTAAAAGCGACTCAGGAAGCAGATTGGATCCATATCTCTGTTCTGCCACTTCCCAGTGGGGAGACCTAGCATGAGTTCCTGACTCTCTCTAAGACTCAGTTTCCTCATTTGTAAAAGATCAATCTGAATCACAGAGCAGACAGTTGGTGTGGGGGCATTGAGCGAGTTAATGTGTGAAGTGCTCTGAACGGGGCCTGCCACATGGCACGCTGTAAGGGTTGGTTAAATTAAAAACAAGATTCTGTGCATGACAGTGTTTTGTTAAAGGACTAACCAAATGTAAGGAATTTTTTAAAAAAACATGTTATTAATAATCCTATTCAAAAGCATTCAGAAAACCACATAGCTCTAAAAGTGTCTCTGAAGTCATAATAGAGAGAGTTTTAGAATCTATTTTCCAAGTCATCAATTATCCTTTCTCCTGTCATAATTAATTCCTATTGTTATACTTAATAATAGCCAACATCATCATCTTGGGGGTTATTGTTTTATTCTATTAAGCTATTTCATTATGCTCAAACAGGCTAAGGGAATGTATGTAATTGACTTGTGAAAATTATTCAATTTGCTAGAGAAATTTATCCAACATGTAAGAGAATTGGGTCAAAGGAAAGCCACACTAACTAAATTATGAGGCCCACCTCTTTGCTTTCCCACTCTCTTAGGGAACATTTTGTCAATCAACCAAGTAGACTCCCCCAAAAATTGAATTTTAATTGGAATTTTGAGTATGTCTCATTTTTGAAGAAACCTTCACCCTTTTCTGTCATTGACATCCGAGCCCTAGTGTCACATGTAGCCTGTGCAAGGCTGTAAGGTAGAGGCCCCTTGAGCAAGAAGAGCAGCAGGAAGGGCAGTTTCTACTCATACTGGCTGAAGACTGACCTGAAAATGATAGCCCTAAACCAGAAGGGACCAAGTCAGCTTTGATTGGTGTGATTATGTCCATTTCATCCCTATCTCCTCCCCATCATCAGAAGGAATGGGGGCTCATGAGCAAGATATTTTTAATAAAAGAGAAAAAAATAACCTACATTTTTGGCACACGTAAATTATAGTAGGTAAGTGTAACAGAGTCCAAAATTTACTGTATCAATAATACTACCCATTATAATATTTATGACAAAGCCATGGAGTAAATATTTTTCCCTACTTTACAGGTTTTTTTAAACATTTACTATATATCCAAAAAAGAAGGCGGAGTTGGAAAAACTATAAAATCGTTGCTTAATTTGAGCACTGGCATGCATTGACATTGTTTGGATGCATTGTCTTAAATAAATACTGCTTATCCCTACAATTTTCATCTTTGAATCAATATTTGAAAATTAAGTCTCTCTCTCTCTCTCTCTATATATATATGTATACATATATATGTGTATATATATATATATATATATGATGGCTGGTTTAGTTATTGACATATCATAGATGTTCAACCCTTGGTTCACTTCATCTTTTGGGGTGCAGTGTGGCAGAAGTGTGTCCTTTATTTCCTATCGTGACAAGGAGCCAAAGCCACCTTGAGATATGATTTTGTTGAAGCAAGATGGCTTCTTACAGGTTTTCCCAGTCAGTTCCTCTAAAATAATTGCTTCCTCTTCTCAGGCCCTGAAAGCCAAATTGCCCTTTTCCAGGTTACAAGTAAAGGCAGGGGCATTGGGAGCATTGCAGAAAGGAATCTCAGAGAGCAAGAAGCCAGGGGAATCACAGCACTGACGGTGCTCCACAGTGAAGCCTCAGTTTTCACCCAGATGTCTTGGTTCTATGAGGCACTTCAGTATTTTCCTACTCAGACATGGTTCTAACAAATCCTCCATCTGAGATGTTTGTGGCTTTTCTTTGTTTTCAGTGTCTTGTTTATGTCTTTTATGCCATCAGAGGATAAACAGAACTGTGAATGTTTTATTGTGAACAATGCTGATTTCTCATTGTGTGGTATTATGAGCAGTTATAGTTTTGTTTTTTTTTTCTTTTCTGGGACATTGAAATTCAGCAATGCTTAGCATATGTTCTTGGTGGCCTATTCAGATCCCTGTGCTGGTGGGCGTATCCCCCAGCTGCTGTACAAATTGGTTGATAAGAGCTGACAGCCATACCCTTCCCTGCTCCAGGGGATTGCCCAGGGCCACCTGGTTGGCATAGCTCAGAGATGCCAGGGAGGTTCTGTACCACACTATCCTGGAGACCCCACGGCTAAAACCTGGTATAAAACAGGACATCGTATAAAACCCAACTCACTTTCCTCAAACTGGCACAACCATCCACACTCCGAGTTTCCCTGGGATCAGCCTGAGGAGACTACAACTGAGCCCACACCTTTGCCACTTTCTGTCCTGCTCTGTGCTATATCCCGCCCTTCCTTACCTGTTTCCTCTGAGAGCAAGTCTCTCGATAAAGCTATTGCTTGAGAATCAGCATCTCAGGTTCTGCTTCTAGGGAACCTGAGTTCAGACACCTTGGGGTTTTTACATTTTGAGGGAAAAGTAAAATTTTGTAAAAAGAGAAGGAGTTCTTTGTGATT
Organism: Nomascus leucogenys; assembly: GCF_006542625.1. Taxonomy (NCBI): domain Eukaryota; kingdom Metazoa; phylum Chordata; class Mammalia; order Primates; family Hylobatidae; genus Nomascus; species Nomascus leucogenys. Next base: position 79,732,485 of record NC_044397.1, read on the forward strand.
GGTGAGAGGTGGCCTTGCTTGGGGCGGAGGGAGGGGGGCACGTTCCTATTATTCCTGGTCAGAACTTGAGACATTTTGCAGGTTTTTAAAATGTGTTTCATTTCTCAAAGGATAAGCTGAAAGCTTTCTGCCCTTTCCTAGGATGGAATTCAGGCCACCAAATAAAATCCGGAGGCTTGGAGAAATAGGTACAGAGGGTTACCATAGCTCTGAGTGCAGTGAACAGAGATTCCCTCCACTCTCCCCTACGATTGCGTGGATGGCTACAATTCAAAATGGGTAGCGTTCAATGGTGACATAGAAGGAAGAGAGATATTTCCATTCCTTTTGAAAAAAAGAGGAAAATCAGGCAGCACATCACTTTTCATGGGGAATCCTAAACATCCAATAAAAGTGCTTGTGACCAGGACTTGTGAGACCTGGCTTTGATTCTTGCTCTGCTGTATGTCAGCTATGTGGCCTTGGACAAGTCACCGACTGCTGGCAGTCTCAGCTTCCTCCTCTGTAAAATGGGTGGGTGGAGGAGGTGGTCTCTGGGAATGTAAACACAGCATTGAGGGCTGTGGGTAAGCAATTTTCATGCCCCTCTATTAATCTCAGAGTAAAACAAAAACCTTTTAACTGTCATAAATGTGAACCAATTGTGAAAATTATATGACTTTAGCTCCATAAATTGTATAACATTAGTCACAATTCCATTTGTTCTGTGACAGTGTAAAAATTACAGATTTCCCAGGTTAGAGGAAAAAAAAACCTACTTCTACCATGTAGAAGGAAACTTAGCCTCTCCACCACACATTACATTTCATCACACTACATCCCTGACTAAGGGTCCCAGAATGGTGGGGCTAGAGGGGTCTGTTGATCTCCCTTGGAATCCTTGGCAAGTTATTGCTGTCTTTTCACTATAACAGCACAGATTCCTCAGGAAACATAATCCCATGTGTCTCTCCTGGGCCGAGCCCACTCTTTTGCTAGGCAAAACAATTTCATTCTGGGTGAGAAAGAGGTGTGAAGACAGATTAATGGTTCCCGTGTCTTTCTGCATATGCTTGTGGTCAAGTGGAAGTTCCAGGCGCCATGGTCTCCCTGAAGTCATGCCATGAATCATCTCTTCTGTTACCTACAAATACGTGATTCCTCACTGCAGAGCAGGCTGGGCAACAATTCATGTTTTTAAATGTTTGTCAGGACTGTCTGTGTTTCTTGTACTGGAAGATGGTTTTAGAATTTATGTATTTTTCTTCTTTTGTGTGAGCCTTGCAGCATGCTTTGCATTACTTGGTAAGAATCACTGAGGTTTAGAAAAGATTTTAGCATCTGTGTAGCACTAACACGACATTCTAGCATTTAAAAAAGCAAGGCACGATGCCAATGAGAGAGGAAGCCTTTGGATCTGAATTCAAATCAAGGTTCTAAGCAATCTAAGCAAATTTACTAGATATATTTATGTCAGGACAGCCACAATATGGATGTGAGTAAACTTTTAGACAAAAAAAAAAAAATCGTCTACTCACTCTTCTTGGAGTGAATTTCATAGATTTCTTAAGCAGTGTATGAGTCATTTATCTATCCATTTAATCAGTAAGCACCTATTGATCACTTTTATATGGTACTGTGCTAGGAACAAGGGGCATAGAGTTAAATAAGACATTCTCCCTTGCCTCTAGGAGCTCAGAGTCTCCCAGAGGAAACATATATTAACAAATAAGTACAATACAATGTCATAAGAACGATAATAGTGATATGCACAAAGGCGTGTGGGAGCAGCAATTCTGGCTGGAAAAATCAGGGAAGGCTTCATAAAGGAAGTGACACTCAAAGAGGTTTTTTTTTTTTTTTTTTGAGACGGAGTCTTGCTCTGTCACCTAGGCTGGAGTGCAGTGGCGCCATCTCGGCTCACTGCAAACTCTTCCTCGCAGGTTCACGCCATTCTCCTGCCTCAGCCTCCCAAGTAGCTGGGACTACAGGTGCCCGCCACCACGCCTGGCTTATTTTTTGTATTTTTTAGTAGAGACGGGATTTCACTATGTTAGCCAGGATGGTCTCAATCTCCTGACCTTGTGATCTGCCCGCCTCAGCCTCTGAAAGTGCTGGGATTACAGTCATTGAGCCACCACGCCCAGCCAAAGAGTTCTTAAAGAATGTACAGGAGTTGTCCAGATAGAGAAAGAGAAGAATGTCTTCCTGCAAAACAGAAACAAGAAGAACCAAGGTAAATGGCCTGAAAGTGCATGAACATTGGCAGGTGGGAGTGGGACAGTATGACTGTTTATGGTGGGGAAGGTATAAAGAGGGGCCCTGTCTGCCAAGCCACGGACTGCGAACTTGTCTCTATAAACCATCAACAGCCATAAATGTGTTGGATAGGAGACTTTTTTCTTTCAAAACTTAGGAAAGAAAAGATCAAATCTGAGTTTTAGCAAGAGCACTCTGGCAGTATGCAGATAAGTTGTACAAGGAAAAGTCTGGAGACAAGAATGAGGTAGGAGTCTTTTTCGGTAGCCTGAGATAAGAGCTGACGAGGATGGGGGTTAGGACCACAGTCGTGGAGAAAGCCTCTTGCATGTCCCTGAGTATAAATGTCTCCTTAATTTTGCTCCCAAGCCTCCTCACTTACTTCACCCTAGTCTCTACCCTGTTGAAAAACCTTGATCTAAGCCACAAGGAAGCCTCAGTGAGAGAAATTCAGCAAGAAAGAAGGGTCACATGTGAGCCATCAGCTTACAGATGGAAGTTAAAATCATGATCATCCAGGGTGATGGTATAAAGAAGAGAAAGTAATTCAAAAGCTCTGGGGAACCCAATTGCTTAAAGATAAGCAAAGTAGGTACCAGCAGAAGTCTCTTGAGTACCTCTGGAATGTTAGCAAGGGCATCTCCTTGATTCTGGGAAGAGAAGGGGACCCTCTATATTGGTGGGCTTATTGGTACATTCAAGGCTTGATCCAGAAGTTCAAGACAAGGATATTGTGGCAGAAACAGCCACACATCTCTCCAAATCCATTCTCCTTCTTCCGTAGTCATTTAATTTTATCCTGAGTGTATGGCTTCCCAGAATAAAAACTACATTTTCCATAGTCCTTTGCAGTTAGGGTGGCCATATGACTAATTTGTGCCCAATGGGATGTAAATGGAGGTGATACGGGCAACTTCCATGCTGTTCCCTTAAAGAAAAGGGTCAAGCCCACCGTGTTCCCTTCTCGTCCTTCTTCATGCCTGCTGAAACAATGAAAATAGCAAGCCACTTGGGACCATGTGTATGAGAGTAATTCCATGAAGATGATGGAGCAAAAGGATGGAGGAGCCAGGATCCCAGCACACATCATTGAGCCTTGCAGCCAGCTTGCACTTCAACCTCGTTAAACCTCCACTATGCAGCTGAACTTGTATCCTCAGCCAACACATTGTGATGGTGATGTAGAATTCTGTAGCGTTACCTATCCTAAAGCTTTGTAAACCTCAGAGAGCTTATGGATGTCATCTCTGCAGAACCAAGCCATATATCTGGTGTTGGGGTTTGAGGACCCCTCTCATCCTGCAAATTCCGAGCCAAGTACAAAATAAAACAAAAGGCTAACATACAAAAAGACTAAAATATTACTGTAACTATTGCTAAAGCAGATGTTGGAGAAAGCCTGTACTGGTGGTAAGTGGGCTTTCTAACACTGAGTTAAACACTATTACTCAAAATTAAATTCAGTTATCCAGCTTTCATGGGGACAATTTGTCTGCTGCAAACCTCGCCCATGGAACTATCCAGGAGTGTTTCACTAGCAAAGCTTCCTCCACGTGGAAGAAACATTAGGTCTGGGGAAGGAACATTCACTTCTAACATTTCAGGTCCCACTCAGATGTGGGGACCATGTAGCTTGGAACTAAAACCTGAGGTAAGGTGAACAAAGGATCTTCAACATCAGGAAGATGTGAGCTTACAATTGGCCAGTAATGTTATATCAACCAAGGTTTTTAGGACACAGGTTATGCAGATTTCAAAGTCAATATCAAACCAATTTCATGGCATTTCTATGTCAATTCCCCTGCAGCCTCTCCATGAGCTGAGCTCTCGATTTTGGATGTGGTCATTATCTCTCCAGGAAAAGGGAGGAGGAAGCAGATCCAAGTTCTTGCTAGGGTTTCTATCCTCACATTGGAGAAAGGGCAGGCCTTTCCACAACACCACAGTTTTTGCCTGACTTGTCATTCTTCAATGAAGAACCAGAGTTGTTACTAAGGCTACTTCACACTAAATTATAAATTCTTGCAGTGAAGATGAAAGGACATGTAATGATCTCCATCCATAGCTAAACCAGTCATCATAATAAATGAGTGGTTCTCAATGAGGAGGTGTGTACTGCTCCTAGAGGACATTCAGAAATGTTTATGTTTAGAGGAGATTTGGGGTTGGCACAAATTACTTGGGGTAGTACTGACATTTACCGAGCAGAGATACTAAATGTCTTGCATCATATGAGATACTCCCGTACAATATAGAATTGTCCCACCCAATATATGAATTTTGCTAGTACAGATGGACTTAACCTAGAAGAAACTCTTTGTGTGCAGCTCATGCCATAATGTAGAGAAGGATCAAGCTGAGCCCAGATCTTATTTCTCATGTCTGCTTCCTCTGCATTTTGCCTTTCTGTGTCTTCTAGGACTGGGGACTCTTGGGAGGCCAGGACTATAATTACTGGTAAGCACTATATCACAACATTTCTAAATCATGTCTAAATGTATTTATTTGTTCATTTATTTATTCAACAAGTATTTCTTGGAGGGCAGCTACTATGAACCAGATACTGTCCCAGGCTTTAGAGATATAGTAGTGATGGGAAGACACCAAAAACTCTGGCCTATTCAACTTACTGTTTTGAGAGAAAGGAAGTATAAAGAACAATACCAAAATTCTTCTTTATATCTAAATAGAGAAGCCAGAAATCACAAAAATTTATAAGTAAAAGAGAAAGATCTTCACTTTCATTTTACAAATAGAGAAACTGAGGCCCAGGGAGGCTCAGAGCTTGTTTGGGGTCACATGGTAGTACAATGGCAGGGTTGATGTTTATAAATACCAGCTAACTATGGTTGCTATAGTATTTTATTTCTCTGTATTCCATCTCCATCCAAGAATAATAAACATTCTACCTTTGATTCATGGAGCTTGGGCTTGCTTCATGGTTATCCCCAAAATTATCCTTCTCAGCTGGAAAAATCAGCGGGCAAATGGGACAGTGAATAATTATATAACAGCGGTCTTTTTTTTTTTAAGTGATTATTCCAACTTAACAAATATTTACTGAGCATCTACTGTGTGCCAGGTACTATGCTTTGTGCTATGGGGGATTCCAAAATGAATGGATTGTTCTTCCTCCCCTCAGGAAAGTTACTGTGTGGTGAAAGAGATAGATGGCCTATAACTACAGGACAGGATGCAATGTGATAAATGCCATAATAAAATTATAAAGACTTGTGGGAGCTGAGGGGAAGAGATGAATGCCAGCTCCTCCAGAAGGTGTTTCCTAATTTCCCCAAATGGAATTTGAAATGGAACTTGAAAGACGGATGGAACGTTAATAAAGGGGGAAAGGCCTGCTTCAGCTTCTCATCCAAGCTGACAAATCTCCCGGAGGTCAAGGAAAAAAATCTGAGATGACAAAAGCAAAGCAAGATAAGTTTTTTGATCATGAGGCAAGTCTAGCCCATTGAGAGGCATCTCCATAGTAGGATGAATTTCAGAGTCCTGGTAATAGTAATAAAATAACCACTATGACTGCATTAATTAAGCACATACTGTACATTAGGAGCCAGAGTCTATATTCACGCATTATCTCATTTAAATCTCAAAACAACCCTTTGAAGCAGGTGCTACTATTACCTTCACGTTACTGGAAAAAAATTGTGTTGTAGAGGAGACATATAACATATCTAAGATCACATAGCTAAAAAGTATCAGGGCTAGGATTGAACCCCATGGTTGCTGTATTTAAAGTAACATGGTGATGTCTCAGTATATGGTGATACAATAAGTTCTTTTTCTCAAAGTTGCAAAATTCATTATAGTCACCATTTCAAAAGCAAATGAAAAGTAGCATCTCTCCAAAGGGTGTGTTCAGCCAGTTTGGCTCAACGAGACCATGCATCTGCTGCATAACTGTGGGATCTTGGGCTGCCACTGCCATCCCCAACAAGGCTTTTGCAGCTGGGCCTGCTTATTCAGTAACCTACTAGCTATAGCAGATTAGTTATAACCAATCCCCATGACTCTCAAAACCACTCCTGACAACCTGGATCAGGGAATCAAAAGATATTTCATGAAAGGTTTTATTGAGTTCCAGCTTCTTCTTCAAGACCCCAGTCAACTCTTAACCCTCATGGAACCTCCCCCTGACCACAGCTCTTTCCATGGCTCCATACCTGCAGACCCTCCTTCTGATATCATTTGTATAGCCTGTATTCACATTCTGTCTCCTGCAGGAAGAATCCCATCTCTCCATTGTCATGTGCACTTAATTCTATTTCATCCCACAAGAGAGCGAATGGTATGAAAACCAATCGTTCTAGTCCCTCCCTAAACCTTCACAGTTTCCCTCTCCCAAAGGTGGGAGAAAAACTTATCTGACTGGGGGAAGTGAGGAGGGTAAACTGTTAGCTACCCTGCATGGATCTAGGGAGAATGCAGGGATGTCATTCTTTGAACCTACCTATTCCTGGCATTTGGGCATGGTGGACTCGCCTTGTACTTCCTCTAGTTGCAGCACATGGACCATGCAGCACATAGATGGAGCAGAGTCAGGCCCTGGAAGGCCAGGTCTATTCTCTATCTGCTCTGCTTTTCCTGCTTGTCTGCATGGGGAAGTCAGGGGTGTCTGGTCTATGGGCCAGGTTCAGGGAGGAGCAGGCCCTGCCACCTTCTCTAATCTGCTACATCATTAGGAAGCTGACAGTGGTTTTGGATCCCCATTTGGCTTTCTGCATATAATCTCAACTAATTAGTAACTTGGGGTGTTTTGCCTACTGTGCATTCTTATCATTTACATAAATGAATAGGTTTTCCCCCACCTGATGGAAGCTCTTTGAACACAGAAGCAGTGTTGAATAGTGGGGAGAGCACTGGAGATGGCTTCAGAAGGCCCAGCTCTAGGTAACACTCTGATTGAGAAAGTCACTTACCCTTTGTAAGCCTCAGTTTCCTCACCTGTAAGATGGAAGAGATAGTACTCATGTGCTTATGTTCATCTCATGGGAGAATGGGGAGGGTTAGAACAAACAATGGCTGCAAGAGTAAACTGAAGGGCCCCAAATGTGTAATGGCCTCCCATTATTATTATCATTGTCGTTATCACTATAACCAAACGTTCTTACTAATAGCAAGGGGAGCTATCATTTATTAAACACCAATCATGTATCAGAGGTTTTAAATACATTCACAAGCCTCTTGAGGTTTGTAAAGCCCAGTCCAATGGTTCCCAAATTTTGCTGCACATTCGAATCACCTTTGGTTCTTTAAAAAATACTGATCCTGTCTCTGCCCTTGCCCAAAAGTCTGACTTAATTGATATGGGGTGTGACCTGGTCTTGGGACTTTCCAAAGACCCCCCAAGTGATTAGAATGTGCAGCAAAGTTTGAACACTGTGGGCACAGCCTTGTTCATAAGTCAGAAAGGATAGAGATGTGGTTGGGTGAAATCAAATCCGAGCGCTTACTCCTCTTCTCCTCACTGGTTGGGGAAGGGTGTCTGCTTGGTGGCAGTAGGCAGGGTCATCTGAACAGCTATGGGATCCAACATTGGGAGATGACTTGAAATAAGAACAAACATGGGCCGAAGGAAAGTAGATGTGCATTTAACAAGCCCTTTAGCCCTCTAGCTGACATTAGGGCCACTGTTTTGTTCTCCTTGAGGTGCAGCCTTTGTGGATATAATAAGGGAGCCCAGGAATCAATTTAATACCAGCAAGCCTTAGTCTCCCTGATGGAAAGGGCCAGAGCATAGCCTGGGGCTAAATCCACATTTCTCTGACTTCCCAGCCCATTTTTTTTCCAGTTCAACTTCATTCTTTAAAATTCCTCTAGTAAAAACAGTTTAGGGATTTTCTTTCCATTTAAGAATAAAACAAACACGGATCCCATTTTTTTAAGGTTTTTATGCAAGTTACATGTTTCTAAATAATAGCAGCTTCTTGTAAAATCTCTCGTTAGTTCTGCAGGTTTAAACCCACTTTCTTTTAACTTAGTTTTCTAAAGAATTTTGTAACAGTAAACTCTATAACTGTGACAGTTTCTCTTTCAGACTTTGCAAATTGGCACCATGGTTTTAATACAATCTCTTCAATTTCCCACATTTTATAGGACACCCTAAGGGGAAGTAGATGATTATTACAATGTGGTGGTTCATACAGCCTAACACCCCAATGCAGATAGCTTGGGTCCCCATTTATAGGTAGCCATTAGTTTCCTAATATTACAAAAAGGGAAACTGAGACTTGTCTTACAGTTAATAGTGCTGAGATTTAAATCTAGGTTCATCTGACTCCAAAGTTGATATGTGCGTGTGTTTGTCCAGCATATCATGTCATCGACTTTTATATAACTTTAACCCCAAGAGATTTTTTTCCTCATTAACTTAGAAAGTACACAGAAGATTAGATCACCTACATTTCTTTCCCTAAGCCATATCTTTTCTACATCCAATGACCTATTGCTTGACAATACAATATTTACCACTTGTTTGGTGAGGGTTCTGTGAATGGAAAAAGTTGGCAACTTTAGTTCATTTCCCTATCGGAAAGATTACATGTCATAGGAATTCCGAGGTGTTTTCTCAGCAGTGTATTGTATTGACACATTAGTAGAGTTTTCCTGTGGGTAAGGATTCCATTAGGTGAGAGGATGAGTCACACACAGACAACCAATTGAGAATATTCCTCCATCAGAAAAGATGGTTCTAGAAAAGATCTATAGTCAGCATGTACACTGTTGTATAGTCAGCATGTACACTGTTGCTCCCCATCACAGGAAGCCATTTGACACAGCGGTTATCAGAGGCACAAGTGCCATCTTGTCCAATAGTCACCCACTGGAAGCCCTATGTGCCAGGAGAGCCTAGACAGACAGAAGGGCCACCCCAAAGGCACCTTCAATTGTGTTAAACTAACTGACCATTTTCTATAGTCCAGAAGAAAATTAGATTTAGAAAGCTTTTCAAGTGTGAAGACAAAAACTCAAAGGAGAAAATGCCAGAAGAAGAACTGGAATGTCCCTTGGCATCCTTTCTGCCTTGACCAATAGTCTTCATTTCCTACCACTCTCTAGCCCATAATCTTGGAAATTTTCTTTTGTGGTTTAACATGGTCAGGTCTGATATAGCAGGAAAGAAATCTTTGGCCTGGAAATTCTTCTCTGCTCAGGAGGCAAAGCGAGGCCACCTGAGGCTTCTGTAATGGGAAGCAAGGGAAGGAGTGAGGCAGTGATTAGGGGGTAAAAGGAAATGCTGCCAAGCGACAGCTTTAAATAAATGAAGCCAGAACAGCCACGTGGGGAAAGGAAAGTCATTCAGAGCCATTTCTACAGGCTACAGTGTCCTTTCCTCTGATACTTCACTGTTAAGACAAATGTCCAGTACCTTCTATTACATTTCCAGGTCATTGTGAGGCTGACACTGGGATTGTTCACCATTTTCTCCCTGCCTGTGGATATCAGCTTTTCTCCTCAAATACGAAAGCAACAGAGATGGCAAATAATGTAAGCAGAATGCCTGCTATACGGCAACATTTTTCGGGGTGTTTTATCTGTATTATCTCATCTAATTTAACTTAGTACTCCACCATAACCCATTTTACAGATGAGAAAACAGCCACACAGAGAGCTTATATGATTGATCCAGGATCACACAGCCTATAAGTGGCTGATCTGGGAGTCACATTCACTTGTATCTGCTCCAGAGCCTGTGGTCTTTCATGATATCAAATCAATAAGGATTTTGTTTGAACAAACTGAGAATTTGTTCCACAAAATGAAAGTTGCCATTCCATGGATGAAAACACCTGCCTCAAAAGATGTCATGAGGGCACAATAAAACAAAGTAAACTCAAAAGCACCTGAGGTGCCCAAACCAGGTACTGCACACTCACTGGCTCCCCCCATGGAAGGCTAGCCTCCTGCTCTGCAAAACCTCCCTTGCTGGTCATGGCTCAGGCTACACTTTGAGCATCTTCTGAGGCAGTCCCCCAAGCCTTATTACTGCACCCACATCCTATTGTTGACCCCAACCATGGTAAACTTATTTCTTATTCCCAGTGTAACTCCCAAACTTTTGGAATGACTTATAGATGTGAAAAATGAATCCAATCACCCTTAAAAACAAGAACTTCTCTCTGCCGAAGCTATTCAAGATTGTGCTGCTGACTCTGAATTCTAGGGAGAGACTCTCCAAAAATATTTCCAGCAGAACGGAGGCAGCATCCCTGGGGTTGCATTTGTCTGCCACGTAAACTACCTTGAAGAGAACTGTATCCATTTGCATGAGTATTTCAGTATGTTTTAAGTATCAGTCTTATTACTCAATACTTGTACCTTCAGGGGAGTTGCAGAATTTCCATGACTGGAATGTTATCGTCAGGGTGCTTTATTTTGAAGATAATGTGTCATAGTATTTTAAGCTCATTATTTTCCTTTAATCAAGCATTTTTTTCCAGTGGTTTTTTGATTTGGATAGTCATTCACTGACCTCAGGGTTGGAACACTAATTGGCAAGATATTTTTTGCTTTCACATTTTTCTGAAAGATGTGTAACTGATGCTAGAATATCAATATTACCTCTGTCCTTAAATTGGATATTATTTGCTTTCTAATGCCAAAAACTGGGGGTACCTTAAGCAAAAGAGTCATTTTCAAAAGCATCACCTCCCCTTAAAGGCAAGAAGAGTAAATGGGAAAAGTGCAATTTGACAAGGAAAGTCACCAATGTTTTTAAAAGTCTCCCTCATTAATATCACCAAAATTACTGGTCTTGGGGGACCTCCCCAAGCATGAAGAGCCATAACAATATTCTGGATCAACTAAAACTGGAGATACAAGAGTCGATTAAGATTAATTTTCTAATTTAAAAATTATTTTGGTGGGATGGGAAAGGGCATTTCAGTCCTGTCACCTCAGCCCGCACCCAGGCCCCATGCATGACGAATCTGATTGCAGTGGTGAGTCCCTGCCATCTGGGTTTATATCAGCTCCAGGGAGCTAGTGTGGAACAGGGCATGGGGTACAAACTGCCCTGTCACCCTTTTCCACCCTCTGGTTACATTTTCCTCCAGAGCAAAGATGAAAATTGTCAGTGAGTACCAATCCTATCTACCCCTTCGCTTCACTCCTCTCTTGAAATGACCTACTTGTCCTCTGACCAACAGAGCAGCAAGAAACATCTGCAGTTCAAAAGAAACACATAAACAACTACACTCCCCAGATGAAAGGTCAATAGACTTCTTGATACAGGAGACCCTTTCCCCTTGCATGGTGTCTGATTGCTTTTGCACACCACTCTTGGAAACTCGATGCTTCTTCTGTAGCCCTTGCATCATATTCCGCCCCACTTGTGCAGAACATTGGCAAGATGGCTCACAATTCTCACCCAGGGGGCCTCTCTGTTGACCCTGGCACAGGAGGGGGCTGCCCCAGACACAGAGTAGGCCGTTCCCTGGGCTTCCCTTTGCAAAGCCCAAGAGAAAGATGCAGAGGACAACAGTTGCAGTGCTGGCTCATTCTTGACAAATGGGCCTGTCACTCCTCCTATTGATTAGCGATATTATGACATTTCCCTTCAAAAGCACAGATGTGGCATGGCTAGTGACAAGGCCGAGGCTCCAGGTGGAAAATCAGGTTTGCCATTGTTTGTGCTTCCCCTTCTGCATCTGTTCAGATTCCAAGAGATTAAAAACCCACGTTCTGATACCATTTAAAAGATTTAATTTGAAGAAGTAAAAGTTTGGATGCTCTTTAAAAATACACATGAATTAGCCATCACTGTACCCATGGAGGAGGAAGCACATGGCAAATCTGTCTAGGACACCACAAAAGGCAAAGCGATGTCCTAGATCCCTGTATCCTTAGAATGTGGGACCCTTCCTCTGTGCTGTCAGAGCTACTCTTCAAGTCTCCTGACTACATATTAGGTTGACGCAAAAGTAACTGTGGTTTTGCCATGACTTGTGATTGGTGCACCAACCTTGCACCAATCAAGCCATGGAGGGGCCTGTCATTTCTGTCCCATTGCAGGAAATGCATGAAGGGAACTGGCAAATTAGTGACTCATGCCTTCTCCCCTCCCAAAGTGTTGGCAATCTTCCCATCCTGGCTGTATGGGGCTGATGGTGTATTAAGGAGAGAATTGCACCTAATATCACTTTCTTTCCTTTCAACAAAGCACTCACGTGATAACCTGTGCAAATTTTAATTTGTGAAGCTTCTATGGGGCATTTTCCCCAAAACTATTCTCAACATCTAGTCCCATATCAAAGGAAAAAAAAAGGTTCTGAATAGCAGCCCATTTAAGTAAAAAAGGAAAAGTGCATCTTGCAGTCCAACATATGGTACATTTTGAGGTAAATTACAGGTAATTCATGAACATTTCCAGCAGGGAGATTGCCATCATGGGACTCTTGTATATCCATTACGTTCTATTCTCATGTTCGTGGTTAAAGGAATCTCTGAAGCCTTTGAAGCAGAAAAAGCAACACCCTCTCTGCACCATTTTGTCCAGCTGAGGAAAGTTATTACCCTGCTAACACACGGGACTGATCCAGCAACTTGATTTCAGCAAAGCTGATGGAAAGCAGGCTGTGAGGGGGATGTGTAGCACGGGTTTTACAACACAAACTATCTGGGGGCTGGCAAGCGAAACAGTTAAATAGGAAAATGAAATTTGAGCAAACTAGAAACAGGCTGACACTATTGGATGAAAGAGAAAAGAAAAGAGGAGGTCACTTGGGGGATGGGGAGAAGAAACAAAAGGAAGAAAAATAGTGCCTGTTAGCCCTGGGGGTCGGTGATGGAAATTAATATGATCTAAATGGGATGTGACCAATTTGTAAGGCATTTGTTTCTCTCTGTGAGATGGGAGATCTCCATCCCAGGCAAACAGAACTCACCTTAGGCTGCCCCGTGGCCAGTCTCTATAATGAGGTTGACCACCTCGCTTGATACACAGAACCCCTTGCAGCTCCTATTACATCCCAAGCCTGAGAGTCTTGTAAATTTACTCCCGTGACACTAAGGTTCTCTCTTCTTGGGACAAAACCTACGTGTTGGGTCCTGGCCTGCTGGGAAAGATGAAGAGGAGGGGTGTAGGGGAGAAGGAAGGACAAAACAAGCATCCTCGGCCTATTTGGCCACTCCAGATCTTTTGAGCAGCCTTTGTGTCTGGACCGCCAACAAGAATTAACAAGAATTACGCAACTTCCAACTTCTCGTTCACATCAAAGAGCTTCTGGAAGAGCTCTGCAAGCTCTGAAGTTGGACTGACCTGTGCCTCCCCTATCCTCATCCTAAATCAAGCTTTTATCTGCCTTCCCATCGAAACTGATGCTAAGTGTCCCTGACATACACATCCTCCAAATAATTTGAACTTGATCTGAGGATTTCAGCCTTCTTGACTTAAAAAAAAAAAAAAAGAAAGAAATTGCCTATGATTTGCTTGGCAGCCATCCACCTCAGCATAGGCCATTGTGGCCAGTGATGTTGATGTTCGTGAAGAGCAGTTGCCATGGCAACACAGAGTTCAAAGCAAGGGCCTGTGTGGTGTCAGACTAGGGGAGAGTGACAATGTAATCAAGGCTTGCATCTTCTCTTCTCAGGGAGGGACAGGTGCTGGCCAAGTGATGGGTGGTGGGGGTGGGGTGGCAATACGCAAAATGCACTATTACAGTTATGTCTGAACTATGCATTTATTTGGCATTTTGAGGATCTACTAGCTTATTAGGAAGTGTGCATGATGGGGAATTTGAAGACTGCATCCTAGCCTCTGTAGTTAAGCAGTTGAGTGACTTCAACCTTGTTTTACATTGGTTTCCTCATCTTTAAAATGAAGGGGTTTAATGAAATTGAACATCTTTTCAATTGCTAAAAGGTGATGATTCAATTACTCTAGGAAATCTAGGAACTTTCTGGATCCATCAGATGTATTCTGATGTAGATCACATTCTGTTCATCAAGGCCTTTCATGATGGAGGAATGGTTGGATAGCTGCTGATATTGGGACTTAGACATTCATGGAACAGTATGTTTATTGAGCACCTAGTTGGCTCTGGGCACTGTTCAAAGTGCTGAGAGGATAAAAAAGACCAAGTCCTTGTTCTCAAATAAAGCACATTCTGGCAGGAGATACAAACATTATACAAATAAATACACCATGCATCATATAATAATGACTGGAGAAAGCATGTTAAGCTGAATACAGCATGTAAGTTGGGCATCCCAGCCAGTCCAAGTGGTCTAGGTAGGTGGGGGAATGTCAGGAGGGCTTCTGGAATGAGTAGTATATAGATTAAGATCTGAGTAGGAGTTAATTAGACACAGGGAGGAAGAAGAAGAACTTGTAGACAGAGGGGAAGGCACGTGAGGATTGGAAGTGGGAGGGAGCTCAGATGGGCTTTGCAGTGTGGCTGGGGAGGTAAATGAGGCCCCGTCCTGCTGGGGCACAAAGGCCATGTCCAGCTGTTTGGTTTTACCTAAGGACAATAAAAGGTCATTGAAGGTTTATGAACAGGATTGGCTACTCAGATTTGCATTTTTAAAAGATCACTGTGGCTACATCATGGAAAACAATGGCAATTTTAGGGAGGAGGTGTGGGGTTGGATTTCAGAGATGAGAACATCCTCAAGATGATTGTAAATAATTCAGGAATCAAATTTCTTTTTTATTCCAGATTACCTATTTTGATAGTTCAAGGCAATTCAAAACATAATTTCACAATCTTTTCTCCCTTGCTTTGCCTGGGTAGACACATCCTGTAATGACTTTCTTGAACCCCAGTTGGCTGAAACTATCAGGGGAATTTGTATGACCAGTGGTGAATAGTTATTGATCTATTATTCTTCCAGTGTACCTCTGCTGGCATGTCAACATTTCCTATTTCAAGTGGGGCGGGGGCAGGGGGAAAGTTGATATGAAATATTCACTTTAAGTTCCAAAATTTTTCCTCCTAAAATTCAGAAATATGCACATAGCTATCCATGGGGTGGTATGCAATAGCAGATCTACTTTAAAATTGAATTAATCTAAGCTTTAAAAATGCAAAAAAAAGGCTTGTAAAGAGCTACTTTTACACCCGTGCTTATTAAGGGCTTGAGGCTAGCAGATTGCCCATTGCAGGAAGAAGTTCTGAGCAGCCATGTTTTCAGAGTGAGAACAACTCGAGTCAGCTAGGATGATCATTTTGGGATGTCTGGGAGAGAGTCAGCCCAGTGGATGGGTAACGCAGAAGACCCTGTCACTTTTTTTTAGTTAAAATGTATTGTATTTTTTGCTAATTTCTATGACCCAAGCTAAATGCTTTATGCTTCTTGTTTAATCCTCAGGACAACCTGATGAGTAGGCACTATGATTATCCCCACTTAACAGATGATGAGAGGAAGTTTCCAAACATTTAATTTCCCTGCTCAGCATGGTCATCTTCTGGGCCCTCATGTGCTCCCTCTTCATTCTACTGTCCAACTGATGCCACGGGAGGGAAATGAAGGGGAGACACTCAAAGAAGAGAGCCTCATGCTCTCCCTCCAATCTCATGCACCCTCCTCTCTCATTCCTGCCTCTCTCTTTCCCACTCCTAGAGGGAGACTGCAGGGAAAGATTTATGAGCAAGGAAAAGCTCTCTAACCCCCTTATAAACTTTATGAGCCATGTGGACAAGTACAAATCAGATAGAAACATGATGTCCAGGGCCAGAGTTCTGTAAATAGTGATATCACTGAGGAAAATCTCCACGAGAATTTGGTTCCCGGGAGAGAGCAGAGGAGGGTTCTGAAAACAGCGTGTGAAGAATGATGAAAGCCACTTTGAAGTGAGGCCCAGGGCCTGTGGTGTTTTCAGCAGCTTCCCCCCGCAGCCCTTGGAATTTTAGCTGCAATAAAAAGATACCAAAAGAAAACAGCTGGTCAGATTTGTTAAAGTAGAAGCAATGTGTGGTCCTGTGGAGAGCACATGATGGAGGAAAGCAGGTGTGAGGAAGAGGAGGACAGAAGGGTGGCCTTCACCGTGAGTGTCTTAGGCCCCCAAGGTTTCACCGTATACATATCAAATGCTGGGCAGGTTATGAGATACATCTACTAAATTCACAGTGTGCATATCAAATGCTGGGCAGGTTATGAGATACATCTACTAAATTCTCTTTGTGGGTCCACACCGGTCCTGTTGGGTAACTCAGGAAGTATGAGCATATCCATTTAATGGATAAGGAAGCTAGAGGGTTGCCTTTGTGAAACAGCCAAGGGAAATCCAGAGCAGAGTTGCCTTGCCCAGGCACAGTCCACTGGTGACAAGGATGAGAGGAAGGACAGGCTGGAGATTCCAAGCCAGTTCTATCTCTGCCTGAGAATTTCCTCATCAGTGTCCACACACAAAAAGGTTCGTGAGAGTTGGTTGCTGAGGGCCTGACACCTGGGGAAACACTGGGGAGCATTCTCACTCACGGATTCCACCACCTTTACTGGGTTCAGGGGCACTTCAGTGAGAATCCTGCTGCAATAGTGCCATTAAGGTGGATAGTAACCAGCCTCCAAAGTCTCTACTCTTTCACATCCATACCCATTGCAGGCTCTCTCACACTGTACCAGGGTTGCTCTGTTTGATCAATAGAAGGCAGCAAAAAGGGAGGCATGTCACTTCTGGGACATCTATATCCAGGGCTCTCTCTCTCATCACTCACTCTAAGGACAGCGAGCTTGCATGTTGTGAGGCCAGTTGGGCAGTCTATCAAGAGGCTGCCATGGTGAGGAACTGAATTCTCCAGTCAACAGATAGTGAAGAGTGAATACTTTCCAACAGCCACATGAGTGGGCTCTGGAGCAGATGCTTCCCCAGCCAGACCTTCAGATGACTGCAGCCCCAGCTGACAGAACAATGCGAACCTCATGGGAGACTGTGATCCAGAAGTACCTGGCCAAGCTGCTCCCAGATTTCTCAACCACAGACACTGTGTAATCATAAAGGTTTGTTGTTTTAACCTGCTAAGTTTTGGAGTGATTTGTTACACACCAATAGATAACTAATACCTGGTGTATGCCACTGCTCTTCTGCTCTGAGGCGTTAAGGACAAATTACAGAGGATGAAGATTGTTATCATTTTTAATACTTTGTCACTCTGTTGGAGAGATTTCATATATAGTAGTTACTAGATAAAATCACAAGTATATATTGAAATTTTGAGATAAGGTGTGTAACAGATCTGCAAGTATCAGGTTGATAATCTCCAGTGTGACTGTAAGTAGGCAAATACTGCCTGGACATCCATGCTTAGATTAAACCTCTGGCATGCCATTGCAATGTGATTTTTCATATAACTTCTGTGCACTTTTAGGCATGGATGTGTCTTAAGGGTAACCAGCTGCATGATGATAACTATATAAATGTGCTTAATGTTGTAGTTCTGTGTATGGTGGTAAATGTCATAAAAAATCCATCTGTGGTATTTTTGTTCTCCACTGAAATCCTGTATTTCATAGAGCAGTAGCGTTCTATGGAACACAATTGGAGAAACTTTTATAGACTATAAGGAATTTAAAGAGGAGAGTGATATGACCAGCTTCACATCTTAATACCTTTTGTAAGAAACATTAAGCATGATGTTTTGAGGCAGGAGCTGGTGAGAGGTAGGGGAGGGAAAGCAATTAGGCTATGATCACAATTGTCCAGGAGACAACAATTATCTCAACTTTCCAGGAGCCTGAACTAGAAAGGGGCCCTGGGTGAGGTGCTAGAGATGCAAAAGATATCCTAGATGTGGTCCCTGCCCTGAAGTCGGTCCCAGTCTCATGGGATGCCACAGAGGAATTGACAGACGTGCCACTGTCTGAAAGATACAGATCCTTGCCTCAAAAAACCATTTAAAGTACAAGATGGGGGCTCTGGAGACAATTCTCTCAGTCTCTAAACCTGTCTCATGCCTGAAAACTACTTTTTTAGAAGATTAATATGTTTGGTTAATGTGTTCTATACCCAGGATCCCTCTTTTCAGAAGGGATAGAAAGCCTGTACAGACCCTGAAGTCGGATGATGTGGGTGCAATCCTGGCTCCACCAATTGTCAACTGTGTAATTTGGGTAAGTCACTTAATCTTTCTGTGCCTCGGCTTCTTCTTCTGTGAAACTGGACTGTTAGTCGTACTCAGTTCGTAGGGTTGTTGTGAGGTAGAATGAGTTTTATTCTAAGGGCTCAGAACAGTGTCTGATACACGATGAGTGCTATATGAATACTCTGTTATTCTTACATATTTTTGCTTATAACACCTAAATAACGACCATATGTGACAGTCAGTTAATTCTAGGACATAAGGCCAATGGAGCTGGGTGAGTAACAGGAAACTGAGACTGTTTTGGGAGTATGTGGAGTGTCTGCAACGGGCTTCTTAGCTTCAGATGATCAGATTGGTGGAAATGCTAGGAGGAGATAGGTGAGCTTTAGTGAAAGAGGTGAGAGCTTGGCAAAGAAAAATCTCCCCTAATTTATAATTTTTGGTGACTCTGTCATGGGTGATTGGGGGCTGTCAAGATCATTGGCTTTGGAGTCAGTCCTATCTCCACCTCTCACTAGCTATGTGACCACTGTGAACCTCAGCTTCCTCGTCTGTAAAGAAGAGTGAATAGTACTTACATCCTGGAGTTACTGGGAGGGTCAAATAAAATAATTCATAGAAAGTTATTTACAGACAGTAGGCAACAATAAATGGTAGTTTCTTATGGTATTTTATCATAAGACATCATTGATTGTAAGACACAAACCTATCTCAGAAATACTAACGTGTGAAAAAAAATGTGTCTCTAGCATAGAAGATAGAATAGGAGTATAATGAAAGGAAGCTCACAGTTACTAAGTTCCTTCTATGTTTCTGGGCATTGTACCAAGAAACATGATATACGTTATTAATTTAATTATCAAAACAGCTTTACAAAGTATGTGACATTATTATCCCTGCTTTACAGCTAAGGAATCTGAGATTCAGAGAGTTTAAAGAGCCTGTTCCAAATCATGCAGATAGTTAAGCACTAGAGCCCCATCTGAAATTTTCTCTATCTTCTCCTGAGGGTTCATTTTGGCCTCCTCCTCAGGCCGGTGTGTGCATGGTTGGGGAAGGGGCTGCAGATGAATGCAAGGGCCATATGGCTGACTCTTCACAAACTCTCTGACAGGTCTGCTCTTAGCAAAGATCATGAACGTGTCTCCTTCCAACCTCTTCCTGAGGACAGAAGGAAGTGGGAGATTAGAGTGTGGACCCATGCAGCGGGCTGGCTGCCCTGTGAAGGGGGAGGTCTCCCAGTGAGGGTCAGGCTGGAGCAAGATCTTCAGCCCCAGCAGAGGCTCCTCTGTTCAGGCTTCACCTGTGCCTGATGGTCTCACGGAGGGACAAGGCCACATCTGGTCCTCATGGTGTAACCAGACTTGGCTCCACAAGGGTCCACATTTGCAGAGGGGTTAGGGAATAGGAGATTGTGATCTTGATATGGAGGAAAAGTAATGCTCCCTGTTTATCCCAACGTTTGTTACGAATCTGGGAGCTCATGAAAGGCAAATCCTGGTTTTGCATGGAAAGCAGGTACACAGGACAATAAAGGAGGATGGCGAAGCGTGTGCAGGGAGAGTAGTCACCTGGACATGAGGAAGAGGAAACGCAGGCATTCTTACTTATACCAGGAATTTCAGGGACTATGGGGATTGTGACAACAAAAATAAACAGAGGATAGAAGAGAACCTATTTGACCACCCCTAGGGGATGAACGAGTTATTTAAAAGAAAAAACCCAGCCACTAAAGTCACATCATACATTAAATAACAGCCAACATATATACGCCAGGTATTTCACTGAGCAATTCCCACGGATTAATTCACTTAATCCTTGTAAGAACCTAATAAGGTAGATGCCTACATTCTCTCCATTGTACAGAGGGGAAAAAACCTCAGGCTGAAAGAGATTAAGAAACTTTCTCAAGGTTGCATGGATAGGACAAGGCAAAGCATGGTTGAAATCCAGGTCTGGACGGTTCAAGTGCCTGCATTCCAGTCCCATTGCCAGAGTAGCCTCTGACACATTAACAGCATCTTAGGGGTAGGCAGAAGGGATTGATTTGGGGGATTTTTTTTTTTTGAGACGGAGTCTTTCTCTGTCGCCCAGGCTAGAGTGAGTGGTGCGATCTCAGCTCACTGCAACCTCCGCCTCCCAGGTTTAAGCAATTTTCCTGCCTCAGCCTCCCGAGTAGGTGGGACTACAGGTGCCCGCCACCACGCCCAGCTACTTTTTTTGTATTTTTAGTAGAGGCAGGGTTTCACCATGTTGGCCAGGCTGGTCTCAAACTCCTGACCTCGTGATCCACCCACCTCGGCCTCCCAAAGTGCTGGGATTACAGGCATGAGCCTCCACACCTAGCCCGGGAATTTTTAAATCTAATCTACATAAGGCAATGAAATGCCAAGCAGGTACTCTGGAATTGATGCCCCATTTGCCTCTAGGATGCAAAAATAAGATAAATAATTCTAATCACTTATTGAGAACTATGATCCATGATCTGAATAGACATGTTACATACATAATCATATAAGATTTAATATAAGTTAATTTAATAACAGATCTATGAGGTACAGTGTTCCCGCTTATCCACAACACTTCCAGTAGATGCCTGAAACTGTGGATAGTACTGAACCCTATATCTGCTGTTTTTTCCTATACAGACATATCTACGATAAAGATTAATTTATAAATCAGGCACAGTAAGAAATTAGCAACAATAATAATAAAATAGAACAATTATAACAATATACTAAAATGAAAGTTATGTAGATGTGGTGTCTCTCTCTCTGCTTCTCTCTCAAAACATCTTAATATTTTTGGACCACAACTGACTGTGAGTAGCTGAAACCTTAGAAAGCAAAACTGCAGATAAGTGGGAACTACTGTAGACATTCTAGTCTCCCTTTTAAATCAATGAAACAAGAGTTCTAATCTGCTCTGAATGTGGGTCGGACTTAGGATTTATTCCTAGGTATGCCTGATTTCAATACGCATTCTCTTTCCACTATGCTGTAGCACCTGACTCGTATCACCTGTTAAATTAAACAGCTGCACGTAGTTAGAATGGAGAGAAAAGGAAAGGATAGTTTGCATTTTTTTGTTCTGTTATTTGTATGTGTGCACTTAATAGTTATCTAAAAATAATTTGCTGCAAGTTTGTTGTTGTTTTTCCAATACCCACGTTTCACTCTTGGTACCCCAAGTAACATCTGCTAGCATCTCACTGCCCACTTAGTGCCCACTTATTTTATTCTAATAATTTCTTTGAATGGATAATGCCAGCCTGAGTTACTGAAGATAATCTGGGAATGGCCAATCCCCCAGTTTAGAAAACTGGCCAACTCCATTTCCTACCCAGGGCTGTCACAGCAGACCATAGACCCGGAGGCCGCCTCTCTCAGCTGCCCCTGTGACATCGCATCCTTTGCTGCTCCAGCTGCCGGCTGGTTGCAGTTTGCTTTAGGCGATCTGCAGCAATTTTCCATGTCCCAATCTTATCCTCTATTACAAAAACAAAAAAAGGTGGGAAATATAATGGGTTGAAAGAATTCCGATAGCAGATGCCAGACATCAAATTACACAGGTAGTAATCACACAGATTACGAAACATAATGAATATAATATTCAAGCTGAACACAGACAATGAATTTTTCAGTATGATACAAGCATCTTGTTAATAAAATGAAATAACAATTTTCTCCTTATTAAAGCGACAGCAATCT
Source organism: Nomascus leucogenys (assembly GCF_006542625.1). Classification (NCBI taxonomy): domain Eukaryota; kingdom Metazoa; phylum Chordata; class Mammalia; order Primates; family Hylobatidae; genus Nomascus; species Nomascus leucogenys. The sequence goes on from NC_044397.1 coordinate 79,754,473, forward strand.
TATTTTCTGAACGGACACATATCACCCAGACCTCTGGGCTGAAAAGATCTGAAACTCAATACACACTGGACCAAATGGACTAACAGACATTTTGGCTGACTCTTAGATTTCCAGTTGTGTTGCTGTGATTGTTCATTATAGAGTGGTTTGGAAGTTTCGCCTAATGTTTCTGAGCCCTTTTCAGAAACAAATATATTATTCACAGCATGTTGTACACAGAAAGGCACTGATTTGGAAATCAAGAGACCTGGGTGTTAGTTTTAACTTCCACTGCTAGATTTTGTGACCTTGGTTAACCTTGAACCAGTGATGTACGAAGATGAAATGGTGGGAGTAGTCTGCCCTTGGGGTAGGCAGTGAGGGGGTGCATTGTCTGTAGAGAATTTTATACAACAATAAAACTAACTAAAGTCAGTCTGCTTTTTATTATCACCACTCACCATCCATGCTAAGCAAAAGCAGTGATAAAATGCTTCTCCCCCTCAAGTCAATTGATCTAAGTTCTAAGCAATTGATTTTAATAAATAGATGAATTAATAAACATACATATGTGCTTCAAGTTGGCATCTTTTATTATGTATCTTTAAATAAATATTAAATTTATTTATTAAATGTATTTATTAAATTAATATGGAAGTTAATTTTTAAAATTCCCAGTTACACAGTGGGGCTGAGACCCATGTGAACTCAATACATACCACATACATTTGTTTCTAGGAGAAGTTTGCAAGGGGTTAGTACCATTTGAGCTCACTATCAGCTGAATTTACATCTTCCATTCCATGGTACTATAGAATCCTAAACAGTAGATTTGGAATCAACAATGATAGCAAGGGATTATACAGACAAAACACAAAACCTGAGTTACTTCGATTCTGTCATTCTGTGTGACTACTTGGAGTTCTTATTTAAAATTTACAAAAGCGAAATAGTATGAATTGTGAGGTGCACATTTTTTGTTTGGTAAGTGCAAATTCTAGTTCATTCATGAAATAACTAAATTTGAATTATATTTTTAAATTGAAATTTATCCTTCTTTTAAAATGTTTGTTTTTTCAAACTAAAGAAAAATCATCAAATGGATAATGATGATTATTACATGTTTATTACTGAAAACAATGCTGTTCCACAGAGGAGGGAGGTGTTATGAATGATCCGCCGTGGGTGCGAGATATGCTAGGAACACACTAGGCATGTGAACCCACCAATTTGGGGTTCATTTCATTTTTTTTTTAGTATCAACTTTTTTTAAAATTTTACTTTAAGTTCTGGGATACATGTGCAGAATGTGCACATGTTACATAAGTATTCATGTGCCATGGTGGTTTGAGGCACCTATCAACCTGTCATCTAGGTTTTAAGCCTTGAGGTTCATTTCTTAGATGAGAAGCAGCATTTCCCAAGGAGAGGAATCTGTAGGTCCCCAGATCCCTAGTTCTCTTAGCCCATCTGTGAAATTAGGGGTCCGATAAATGTGGGAAGCGCTTTCCTCCCTGCACATTGGGATGAAAAATGTGCATCGTTATATTCAAGGCTCTGAGAAATCTCCCATAAAACAGAACAAAATGTTTGTTAGCCTAGTGCATCCCAGTGACCACTGGACCTTCTTGGTTTTATTTCAGAAGCAGTTTGGTGAAGGAGGGTGGAGGGAGCGGTCAGTGAGTACTCAGGAGAGACTCTCCTGTCACCATCCCACAAAACTGCAGAATGCATTCTGGGTGAGGCCAGTGGTTCTCAAACATTGTTGCACGTTAGAATCCCTTGGGAGCTCTTTAGACTCCAGGTGCATGAGCTGCACCCCCAGCCAATTACATCAGGACCTCTGGGGAAGGCCCAGCATCCATAATTTTTAAACTTCCTGGTGATTCTGGTGTACAGCTAAGTTTGAGAGCCCATGGGTTCAATCGTCTGAAGGTTTTTTTCAGCTCTTAAGTCTCTCTGACTTTTTCATCCCCACCGTGTAGATTTCCATACATGGACTGGCGCTAGGAAGCAGGGACAAAGGGGTGATGTGACCTTTCAGCTTCAGCCAGAGCAGAGGTGTCAGGTGAGGGTCCAGGCCAAGATGCCCCCCTCCTAGCTCACCTAAGTGGCCTGAACTGGCAAGGATGTCTGGAACTTGTCAAAAAAGAGGATGCCATTAATAATAATAAAAAACAAATGGCTCCTTTTGCCAAAAAAAAACCCAGGAGTTGAAAAATGGAATATTTATGCACAAAGATGGTGCCCAGATGCCTTGAATCATAAGAAAAGCCCAGAAAGAGAAGAACTACAGCTGGTTTCTTCATTTCCAGGCTGATTTGCCTATTAACCTCCTGGAATTTTGAGCAGCGGTTCGTTGAGCTTGCTTCTCTCAATAGCCCACGCAGGCCCTGCCTCTGGGACACAGTGTACAAGAGTTTTCATTAAAAAGTTAACATTCAGCACAGAGTTCAGGGCTCCTTCAATATCTCATTGAAAAGAGAGAAAAACAGCTCAGTTTCAATGAGGCAAATGTCGCAGTAAGACAAATGCTAACATTTTCTTAAAAGCCTCTGTAAGTATTCAAAGCATAACCCCCTCCCCACTCCACCCCTCACCCCCAAATGGCTCTTTTTTTTTTGCTAAGGATCTGCTCTTACTATTTTTATTCGGCAAAACTCCCAGGGCCACTTCCAGTTTCCCCACCTCGTGGGCAGCACCACCACCATCAGCAGGTGATCTGTGAGCTTTATCAGCAGGCACCATCAAGCCCAGCATTCTCAAGGACACACTCTGATTAGTTCTGACTTTCCAAACTATTTCCAAGCTGAGCTGCTGTCTCTTGACAACCATATTTAGGAATGAGAGACCTGAATGTGGAGGCCGCAGAGTTGTCCTGAATGGCTCTGGTGTTCCTACATCACCCTATTACATGACAAGGGACATGATTCCGGAAGAGGCTGTGGCAACAGGCAGCATAAAGTCGGAAGGAGACTTGCTTCCTCCCTGGGCATGCCTGCTGAGCACAGAGGCCAGCACGCCCCCTGCCTCCCTGCTTCTTGGGTATGCCCCTTGCCCAACAGCAGCGAGTTCAGTGCCTGTCTCTTGGACCCTGTTTTAGGCCACCAGCCGCATCCAACGGCAAAGACTCCCTCTTTGGAAAGGGCATTGCTCTTCATATCTACCTTCAGCAGGTCATATAAATTTGACCAATTAGACTTGGCCGTCAACACTTTGTGCTAAATACCAACCTAATATGGTATACCAGCTACCTAATATGTCCTTGCCAGTTACCCACCACCTTGAAATTTTCTAGCCTATGAATATTTCTCAAAGTGTTTTCTGCAGAATAGCAAGAGAAGTTATATATAAAAGGGTTTCTGTGATATGCAAATTTGAGAAACACTGGGCTAAACAGAATTGTTATAGCAGGACTCTTCAGAACAACTAGCAAACTGGTGAATATTCAAAAATGAGCTAAAATAAGAGATTGGGATAAGCAGCATTCTTAAATGTATTTAAGTGTAAAGCTATTTTATTGCAGAATACACGCTGAAAAATAATGCCTTAGTGCAGAGTGGAAATGTAGCATCTTTCTATGTTTCTGTTTCCTTATCTGAGAAATGGGAATAAAATAATACCTTGAGGAATTGTTGTGATTGAATAAACAAGATAAATGCATGTAACTCACTTAGAATAGCATTTGGCACAAACGTTACCCAAAACCTGAATTCAAATTCCGGCTTCTTATTAGCTGTGTACTACTGAACACATTACTTAGCCAGTCTCAGTTTCCTTGTCTGTAAAATGGGAATATTGTTAGTTTCTAACTCAAAATTTTTGAGAATTACATGACATAATGCATGTAAATTGCTCAGTAAACTTTTGGCATAAACTAAATGCTCAAAAGCTGCTAGCTAAGAAAAGCAATGCTGTGTTTGGCAAAAAAACAGCTTTGCCCATATTTTCAATGAATTTGAAACTCCATAGACTCATTGGCTCTGGGGAAAAGGAATACAATTTACATTCAGAAACTTGGCCAGAAGTTGAGCCCTATTTTCATCTGGCAATTCTGAAATTAACTACTATAATCTCATAAAATAAAATAAAATAAAAATAATCTTAAAAGTAAGACCTTGTTTCTGAACTACAAAAGGATGAATTTGGAGAAGATCAAAGCTGCTCTAGTTCAGAAGTAAATTTAAAAGTATCTCTGCAGATTTACCATATGCTATCATTCTTTTTTTTTTTTTTTTTTAAGATCTGAGCATTTGGGGTAACTAAGGAAAAGAGATCAGGATGTCTGAAAGCCACAGCAGACTTAGGTGGAAAAAGCACCCACAGCTACCTCATGAGCTGATTTCATTTCCAACTTCATCCTTCTCACCCAATAAAGAAAAAGTCAGTAAGTCCTTGATGAAGGGAAATTTTTGAGGTGTTATATTGTTTTTGCCATTATATTTCCAAGTGCCATTCCCTCTACTTAAATCAGCCCAAAGCTAAATATAGCACTGCCAAAGCTGATTACAAAATGACAATTACATTTAATTGTTAAACTATAGGAAAATTTTAATATTCAGCCATTTTAAATATAAACAGCAATTACATATAGACAGATTTTCTACTAAATTAACATTTAGGCAATGATTTGATAATATTTTCCTAAGCTCTTAAAAAAATGTTTTAAAGAATCAGAGGAAAAAAACCTATGTCCTTTTAGAATCAAGAGAATGCAAGCTTGGACTAGAGTTCTGTTTCATATTTATTGTGAACAACTTGCCGTCTGGTAACATTTTTCTGTTCTATTTTTAATGGCTATAAAGTTTCTATCATATTCAGTAATTATCTTCAATCTCAAACGAGAAAGGAAATTCCATAATAAGAGCTACATGAAACATTGAGTGTACAGGTGCCAGAAAATATTGTTTTGTTTAGTGGAGATGAGATTATAAAAATATGACTCTTTATAAATGCATGTTCTCAAGTTTATTTATAGACACCATGACACCAACTCTTAAACTCCTTATTTAATCACTAACAGAAACATTATTTCGAAAGGGAATTAAGGTGGTGAAAATATATTTTAAAGTGGCATATTCTTAGGGGAATCTCATTTTTTTCTTACTATTATCAACCACAACGATCCAAGGAAAGAAAAGTCAGGAGGTAATTTAAGCCACAACAAACAAAAATGTTTTAAATTTCTCAGGGGCAAGCTGCACTGTATCTTGAAGGAAATTGGAAAGAATATCAAAGAGAATTTATTGTTTGATGACCACCCTTGGTTATTTAGTGAAAGCTGGGAGAGAAAAACGTAGCAGCAGTTAAGACATCTTATGTAAACTTGAAGGGAGGGCAACAGAGAGAGGGATTGCGATTTCGCTAACTTTATGCTTTGGGACCACGGATACCTTCAATAACAAGTAGTTATTTCATTGTTGCATTTTTAGATGAGTCATATTAAACAATTATACTAGGTTATTATAATTCCTGTTAAAAGAACAAAATATTAACCTAATTGTAAATTCCATTCAATACAGTTAAGATAAAAGCATCTACCACACTTACCATTCACAGTGGAGTTATTAATAATTACTTTTTCCTACTTACTGCTAACATCCATCAACTGGATATTAGAAAAGTAAATATTTTTCTGTCCACTAGAAAGTACTTTTCTAAAAGGAAAAGAATCTAGAATATAAGATGCTATTTTACTTCTAACCAAGTATCTACAAATATATATCTATTAGAAGCTTTTTCATTAATAAATGAGATCTCATTAAATAAAGTTAGTCATGTGTATTTTTTGCTCAAGTCTCAATGTTCTAAGTTTCTGTTCTCCCTGAGAGGTAGGCCTCTAAGAGATTATTCCAGAAAGGACATTGAAATAAATGGTTTTGATGTAGAATATTAGCAGTGGAAAAGTTTCACATACTCACTGGAAAAATAAAGGGAATGTTTGAGGCTACCCAGTCACATTTAATGAAGAGGAGTCAGAGAAGGTGAGAGAGAGGGAGAGTATGCACACAGCCCTCCTGGACTGACTTGGACTTCTCAGCTTAATTGATAAAACAAGTGGGGCAGGCATTTCTCTGTTCCTGCTCTAGGCAGTGATTTCAAAATAGCGCCCCAAGGCCGCCCTCATTTCCACTGAAAGCCTGGCAGCTGTGGAACTTAAAATTTGCTTGATTTGAGACTGGAGGGCTTCTGATTTGAACAAGATACACTGCAGAACCCCAGACTAGCGAGACACAGGGGCTGATGGCCCCGTGACATGTTAATGCATTGGGTTTTCTCCCACTGACCCACAACATGGGTAAATAAAGATAACCTTTACCAAGAAATGCACACTGCTTCCGTCCCAGGGCGACACTGGGGAATTCTGACAAAGGCAGCAAGTGTCCCGCTAGCATGAGCTGCCATCACAATGAACGGAAAGAGAGAGTCAGCCAGAGCCACTGGTGAGGAGTTCTGGGAACAGGAATAGGGATAGCTGTTATCTGACCACTAGGGCCTGGCTGGGAAAACCCTACCCAAAATCTCTTTGTTACCCGATTCAGATGAGTGCTTTTCTCAGCTTTGTTTCTCATTAAACATTTTGAAAGGGATTAGCCCAAGTTTTGCCTATTTAGTTGTTTTTGTTTTCTGGCTTAACGTACATCACATTACCTAATAAAAATCACACCACATTAAACAGGCTGTGTTGAGTATGCTGCGGTTAGTGCGACTTTACTGGTGTTATTTTAACTGTCTGTTCTCTGAATTCCCTTGGAATTTATGCTGTTAACTCCCAAGAATACGAACAGACCTCCCAAGCCTGTAGTTACACACTCTGTGTACTTATTAGGAGGCAGCTTCACTTCTAGATGCTACGCAGAGGGCTGTATTTTTTCCCTGAACACTTGAGTTCCTGAGCACACTTGTTTGAAAATGTCTCATAAAATATATGGTTTAGCTGGACAGATTGAAAATTTTGTGTAATCAGAGAGAATGTTTAGAAAACATCGTTTGGGGAGGGAAATAATATTTTAATGCTACTTCCAAGAGAATAAATAATGTAATTCCCCTTCTCCAGGGTCACGGGATGCAGGCTTTAGCATTGCTAATAAAACAAAAGAGAGATGGTCCTCAGAGGGAGGGATGTAAAAACATAAAATATTAACCATTTGGCCAGGAAATATGTGCAGGGACCAAAATCAGGTCCTTTCACTCATACAACAAATACTTAAATAACCACTTCAAAGCGTTTTCTGGGGAAAAGATAAGACTAATATCAAAGAGAAAAATCTGTTGAAGTTTGTGGCTGCATACCTAAAGAGAAAGCTTTCACTTTGTCAAGAAGTGACAAGAAAAGTTTTCATCTAATTGTTAGAAGTCAGAACTTATTTTCAGCTTAGGCTTAGAGGGTTAGCATCCTTCGCGCTTTCATTTATAGGATGTTGGTATTGTGTCCTATGTTCCAGCATTATAATCTCATTCTACATGGAATTCTATTCAAAATAAAAGAAAATTCACCCCCAGCTGTGATAGGTTTTTAATTTGTAATAATTTATTCACAGCAGTTGTGAACAATGAGCTAAACATTGTTGAAAAACAGGAGTTTAATTTTTGTAACTTCTTGATTTGTTCTGATTTGTGTTGTTCAGTGAAATCTAGTATTGAAAAACCATGGATCCTGATAAAAATCATAGATTAGAAAATATATGCCTCTTAAGATTTCTTGAACTTTCTTCGAAACTCATAGAAAAAGACTAGAAAACGGTGTGGAATCACTGATGAAGTACTGCCACCATCTGGAAAATTTCAGAATGGCAGACATAAGTTTCTTTTTCTTACAAAGGTGAACTCTTAACTGCACATTTATTTTGGGGGAAAAAAAAGCAAACAAAAAACTTGTTCCATTTACCTAACTGTCCTAAGGATATTCAATGTAACACTGAACCCATTCCCTGTAGTATCATCTCATCAGGGAAAGGAAAGATTCATTCCACATTAGTCTACATTGCAGATGATGTTTTTCCAGGTATCTGAAGAATGAATGAATCACCATTTATACAGAAGGATGTAACGTGAAGGGAAGCTGAATTCTAACACTTTAAACTTGCAACGTAGACACATATGTGCTTAGTGCATGGGTGTTTGTGTCCAATGACATTAAAATTTCTCATCTGTAAAATAAGGATAAGTATCTACTTTGCAGGGTAACTGGAGGGTAAAATGAAATAATGCCTGTAAGGTGCTTAGCACAGTGTCTGGCACATAGCAGTGATCAATAATGGGAGAGATTACTAAAATGGATATTTATTTAATCTCTTTTTCAAACATCTGAATTAATATTCATAGGGTTGGCAAGGACTCGGGAGGTTTTCAGGTCTGGCTCCTGTCCTGGAAAGAAAGCTTCCACACTTCTCTTTAAAGTCACGACAAGAGGAGGCTTCCCAACCCCTTAGTGAAGCAACCTCCTCACCTGGCTCTCCACCCCCTACAGTCTGGCCTCATCTCTCCTCTAAGCTCATGCCTTCACCTAAACCCTCTATCCACACTAACTGGGTCTATTTCCTCCTGTCTCTGTCTATTGCCTCCTGTCTCTGTATATTTTTCCTCATATCCTCTCCTTTGCACATTCCACTTCTCTTTGTTTATTTAAGCCTCCACCTTTCTTGGAGGCTTAAGTCCTACCTTTTCTCCTTCTTTCTTCTCTACCACCCATTCACATCTGACAAGTGTTAGTTAGAGTGACTATTCCTTGGCTGCAAACTCCTGAAGGGCAGGTACGAGATGCTAAACATTGTTGTACCCAGAGCAGTGACTAGATAGATACTTGTTACTAATCTCCACAAGGAAGATACATGTCAATATCCACAACTTTATAACCAAGATGACCTGCGACACAGTTGACTTAAATTAATCAGGGAAATGAAAGCTAAATCCCTGACCTAAATTAGTAGAGAACAAACATTCCCCAAATTAGCAAACATAAGGGCTTAGCTGCTGGGCCACAGTGAAAGGAAGATCAGAGCAAGTTTATTGTTTTATTACAGATCCAGTAAGATGGTAGTAATATCCTTACATAGAATCTTTTTCCCCCAAGTAGCCCTCATGTAAGGACTTATTCATGCATATTTATTTACCATCCCAGCATCTCTGGGATGGCAGAGGAGGCACCTGAAGACAGGTGCGGAAGCCCCAGACTGGGCTGTGTATGAGACGACTCCAAATTAGAATCCTGCTCTACTACATACTAGCTGCGTGACCCCAGGTCAGTGGTTTTAACTTCTGTCACTTTCCTCCTCTGTAAAATGATCATACAAATACCTGCCCCCTCCCATGAGGAGTACATGATTTACATGGTGCCTTAGTACACACACTAAGGGGCAAACAAGAGTGCCAGAAGAGAACATGAGTATTTGAGAGTTCCTACCAGCATGATTTTGTCAGTCATCTCAGGATTCCCTACCATTCTTTTTTTTTTTTTTAATCCAAAGGTTTGAGACTTCATCCTAGATCAACCAGCAGAGGTCGCTCAAGGACAGACTGAATTTTTACTAACCCCAGGCCTGACTTCTAAATTGAAGATTATATCACTGTAGTTGGAATAACATATTTTGTGGTAACTCTTCACTTTTAATATTATTATTCTATATTGTCCATTAAGAGCCACAGTGCAGTAGTTTGATCAACGTTCTGCTTATGGAGTTTTCCTTACTAAAATTCTGTACGGAGAGAGACCCAGCTAAACACCCTCAGGCTAGAGAAGTGGGAAGGATGGAGAATATAGAAGATGGATGAGATAATGGCATTAGACTTTTACTGACATTAGAAAAGGGTCTAAAATGACTATCCTTGGGGGCCACAGGGGATCTGAGCCTGCATCCTCATCAGCAGTGAAGAAGGGTCTAATGGGAGGGAAGTGACTGTTCCGGAGACTCTGAGGAAAGAAAGAGCAGTTTAGAATGTTTTGGGCAGTCTGGTGATATTTGGAGAGGAAAAATGGCAACCCCAACCCCTAAAAAACCTGACATGCTTGCAGTATACAAAGTAAATAGGCACCCATCTGCAAAGGCCACTTAAAACGAATCATAAAAATGTTACGGATGCCACACTTTGTGATTTAGATTTCCTACTGATAAGAGATGTATCTTACATTTATACAATGCTTCAGTTTAAAAAATACTTTCATATGCATTATGTTTTCTCACCTTTAAAATTACGCCAGGAGTGCACAAGATCACAAACCTGTGGGCTTCTTCATCCCACGGTATTTTGAATCTGCCGTGGGTCATTGGACATAATAGGCACTCAGCAAATATTTGTTGAGTGAATGATTAAAACAGATAAAACCACAACAATGGTCTGTTTATATGTAATTTTATTATGTGTGTAATGAGCTTATTACTCAAATTTATCCACACATTTGCCAATGTTCTAAGTTGCAACAACATCTGAAGGAGCTTTAGTTTTAGGTTGGTAGAATCCAGTGAGAGGTCTTGGTGTTGCTACCTCTCTCTGTGAAGGAAACTAGAAGCCTTGCAACGGCCTTGATGGCCAGGTGACTGAAGATTCCATATCAGCAGATGTCAGGGTTCCTGGATAATTTACCCCAGGCCACATCTCACGAGGAACCCTCTCTGTTTAGGGGTAGGGGTGGCCAGGAGATGTCCTATCCACCGCAGTGCTCAACAGAATAAACAGAACCAACCAGGAAAATCAACAATGGGGCAACTAAGTACACTCAATGCCAACCTCCACATTGGAGGTGACTCAGAAAAATGAAGCAAGCAAACATCGCTGGGGTTAAATCAAGGTTTTAAAAAGGAGAACCTAAAAATCACATATTCTTGGTGAAGGGTACAGGGGTGGGCGAAGGCAGAATGATTAATTATCTGCAGGGTGCCCCAGCAAATTTGCTTGAGGAGTAAAAATGAAGATTGCTTGTTAGACATGTGGTAATTTAAATATAATTATTGGGAGGTTTAGATTTAGCATGTGAAAACCATAGGATTACGAATCATAGATTATCAAGATTTTCTTCATCTTTATATATGTTAGTGTTCAATCCATATTCTTTTGAATTGAATTGGACAACCAGACAATTCTAATTGTTTGAAATGTCTTCCTTTAGATTTTTCAAATCTCAAAAGTCCTTCACCTATCAAGGATTACTCAGAACAACTCTAATCTTCCCTCAAAGCAGTAGTCCTTCAAATGCTTAAAAACTTTAGTCGTCCCCTTACTCCTGTGTCCTCCAGAATAAACACCCTCTGGTTCTTTAGTGTTTCTATCTGTCATGCTGCCATCTGGCTCTTGTCATTTGGCCCACAATCCACTTTAAATAGACGCCCAACAAGAACATCCAAAACTGTGTGGCCTTAATGAAGCCAAGCCTTATCTCATGAGCTGTTCATCACCACCACCAAGTGGTGTCATTTACCTTCTCTGCAGTGTCATTTACCTGTCTCTCTGGTCAACTTGTGATGATATCTGAATTTGTAGCCCATTTCCTTTATGGAATTCCAAATGCACCAACCACATAATCCATTTTCACCACAGTCTCACAAGGAAGTGATTGATGCCACCATTATTCAGGGTTGAGTGGGGATGGGATAGAGTAAAAATTGGAGAAAAATTGAAACATAAAGGTAGATAATAATTTACCTGGCTGACACTCCTATCCAAAGGCCAAGGAACTAATAACATACAGTCCTCCCAACTTCTTGCCCAGCAGGACTTATTTTTCTTTAAATGAGACCACACTGCCTGTAGTGATTGAGTCCGGCAGTCGGAGATCAGAGGGAGAAAGGCCGCAGGTTTCCTAAGACCTGAGAGAGGACTTGGCCTTCCTCTTTGTACCGGGATTTCACCACCTACCCAGCAACAATCTAGTGCCTGCCTCCCATCTGTGTTACAGAGAGAACACGCTGGCAAGGGAGATCTGGCCACCAGGTGTTTGTTTTATTTGCTAGTTGTAGTCAAAGTGTGAGCTACGTCCTTGACAGGCATAGATGGATAGGGTGCATGCTAACATTCATTAGGAAAGAAGGGGCCAGCTTGTGCCCTGGAAGGTGTGGGGCTTTGACCAATGAGTGAGGGGCAATGGCAGGGGGCCTGAAGCTCAGGCCAGAGAGAGGCCAAGCATCTGCCAGGGTTAGTCCATTGTAAATCATTTGATTCCTGTATAATCTGTATATTTTACGTTAAATTTAGGAGGTTAGGAGATAGTTGGGTTAAGAATCCCAAAAACACACATAACAGTATCATTTTGTCCCTCTGTCTCTCTCACACACATGCATGCATGAAGCACACAAACCCTTCCTTATAGGAGAAAAATTGTAGTTTTCAATCTTATGCCAGCCTCCTACCACAGAGGACTGGTACCACCAGGGGAGGGCAGATTTCTGCCACCACCGTGGTGCTTGGGTGATGGGCCACCGTCCTTGCGGCTCCTGACCAGGTGACTAGCCTGAACCTTGTGTCTGTTAGCTGCCTCTCCTGGGTAATGGAGCACGTATGACTGCAAAGTGCTGATTTTCTAACAGAGAAACTGAGAAAGTGAAGCCAGGCCCTCAGCTGTAACTAATCCCATGGCCAACCTCTCCCACCCCCTATTCACTCTCCCTGCCCCAGTCATTCTCCCCTCTCTCAGGACAGTCTGCATTTTAGCTGAATGTAATGAAAGAAAGTTGGCCCCAAAGGTGTCTCCATGTGTCTCTGCCCAGAACTACAGAGAATTTTTTGGCAGAACTTCCAAGGTAACGAGCAAACTCCTAACGGGGTTTTGGCACATCACAAACAATTAGGCGACTGCGCTCCATAATCAGCCTAGGGGGACGGGGAGGCCATGCGCCTGCCAGATTTCTGGTAAAATGTTGCTTTGATTGGAACTAGGGTTCTTTCCTTCTGTGTCCCCAAGCCACGAGTGGGGCTAGAGGAAGCGACAGGCCTTCTTATTTGGGGCAAATCCGACATGTCAGTGTTTACAGAGGAGCTTCAAGCTGGCAACCATAGCAAGACTAGGAGGTCTCCTAAATCCACTGGAATTACCTGTAGGGAGAGAGCTAAATTTGTGCTTGTAGGAAATGGCCCCCTTTCCGTGTTGTTCCAAATGTGTGGAAGTTGTGAGACCTGGTGTTTGATCAGCTGTCTCACCAGGAGGAGAAGTGAGCATGAGGCTCCAAGTCACTGAGAATAGAGTGACTTCTTCTGGCTCGCGGTGACCAGGATCATCCACAGCTTCCAAGTGGGCTCCTTCCTGGCAGGGGTAGGCATCTGCCATCTGTGAAGTACTGGGTATGTGTCAGCTGGATGTGTCCAAGGGCCAGCCCTGCAGAGGGCCGCAGGGATAAGAGCACCAGGCCCACCTGGGTACTTTGGCCCAGGGCCTGTCCTTGGCATCCAGGCTGTGTGTTCAGCCGAGGTCTGCTACACACATGTGAAAGCAACTGGATTTGGCAGGGCTGGACTTGCCCAGCAAGACCCAGTTCCTCTCCACTCTTTCCAGACATGGGGAAAGCCGGGACTCTGATAGTTCTTCATCCCTTCTCCCTGCAGGTGACCGTGGCAGGCGACTGTCCCCCAGGTGGAACTCCAGCACTGACAAAGATGGCAGCAGAGAGTCAGCTAATGGGGAAATGCTTCCAAAATGAGCTACAAGTCAGTTTACAAAAATGGAGAAGGGGGAAGAATCTATTAGGCTGCAATCTCTTGTTGGGAAATGTGTTTCTAAAGGGAGTTTACATGCCATGGCAACAAATCCCCGAAGCCCAGTTTCAGCTTATTAGCGCTAAATTGGCCACAGCAAATGAGCACTGCAATTGTCAGTGACCTAAGGTTTTATAAGCACACTGGGACTGTTTGCAGAGATTTTACACGCGCCCCATTGTGCAGGCGACCAGAGGCAACTCAACTCACTACTCCCACTTCCGAAGCCTAAAATAGCAATGAATTCACCCCCTCCCTCATGGACCCTTCTTGCAGGGATCTCCAGGGGCTGGAAAATTCCTTGAGATTATTGCCCTACCACTTGACTTCATTAAAAAAGAGAAGAACAGGAAATCAAAGGCACAGTTCAAAAGTTCTACTTGAGGAAGAAGTCTTCATTTTGAAGCATTTAAAATGGATGGGGGATAGCCCTGTCTTGGCAGAGAAGTGGAAAGAGTGGCCTATAAAATTCAGTGACAAAGAAAAAGAGAGAGTGCCCAGTCCCAGCCCTGCAGGGGAGCAGGGGAGCAGGTGAGCATGACTAGTGAAGTGAGCAGAAAAATAGCCTGTTGCCAATAAGTGTGTGGCTTCTAGTCAGGATCCAGATCCACATCTGCCTTATGTTATTATATTTATCTGTTCCTCTCACTAGGTCCTATCCTTCATAGAGTTCACATGCTAGGGGCAGACAGATGAAAAAATAAAATACTTGCATGCCTGACTAATATAGTTAAAATCTGATCAGTTCTGTGAAGGAAATAAGCAGGAGGCTGAAAAGGAGAGTCGTGGAGGAAGACTGGTGGGGAGGGGGCATTTCAGGGAGGCCTCAGAAAATGGAAATGAGGTCTGAGAAGCAGGAGCAGAGGGGTGCTCCAAGCAGGGGGACAACAGTTGGCACCAGGTGTGTGAAGCAGGAGACGGCTTGGAAGAGAGGTAGGCAGGGGCTCAAACATGCAGAGCCCAGATTCAGAGCTTAGATTTTATTTTTTAAATGTTCTTTCTTGAAACTCTCTTTCTCCACATCTATAACATGACAATATCCTATTTCTTCTAGCAATCTGAGCAGACCATGACTTCCTTTGCTAGCTCACCTTCCACTACACACACACACACACACACACACACACACACAATTGAAGTTTTTCTGTGGCTGGTTTCCAGAGAGCTCTTTGCTCTCTCTTTCCCTCTCCTCTCTCCTAGGAATTCAATAAAAAACTTCCATGCTAGTGACTTTCAAGCCTTTTTCTTCTATATGCCAGTATTTAATTAATTAATTCAGCAAACATTTATGGAACATCTACTATGTGCCAAGTACTTTTTAGATGGTGGGAATATTAAAAAAATTAAAGTCCCTACCTTGATGCTTTAGACCTCCATTTGGGGACTAGATAATAAAGGTGTCTGCAGGAGTAGAAAGAAGTACATCACCCATCATACAGGTTTAGTGAGATGACATTTGGGCTTGGTCCCAAAGAAGGATAGAAGATTTCCATGGAGAAGAAGAGACTATTGGGTGAAATGCCGAGAAAACCAAACAGCATGCACAAGGCATAGAAGAGGAAATGGCCATTAAGGGACCAGGAGTAGGTCTCTGCATGCCTCTTGCTGAGCCCACCATCTCTGCTCTGCAGTGCACCTTCTCTGTGAAGAAGACAGTCTGATAGCTGGAAAGTGGCATCCAGAAATGAGGAGAATGTGGGCTTGAACCTGAGAAGCACCAAAAAGACTGTAGCAATGATCCCATGTTAGCGTGTTAGGATAAAGCACACGTGGACAAAGCTGAGAAATCACAGTCACAAATTAGATGAACATCCTGCTGTTGCTAATATTTGCACTTTCCTAGAATGTTCTGGTGCAGGAGTGAGACCCTCAATAGGAAGGGGAATGAAATATAGGGTGAGTCCACTCATGAGAGCACGCAACAGGTGCTAATGCACTTGGAGAAACATGTATGGAGAAATACTAACAAAACTAGAACTGCATAACTTGAGTAAGATGGGAGAGTGTTTACATGGCCACAATACATTAAAGGCTTTCTTATGAAAAAAGGTGGTTACTCTTCTTTATATTTTATTTTCACTGGGGAAATAACGGAAGGAAAATGGTTTACTTGTAACCAAAAAGGTTTTAATTGTACATAAGCAAAAGATTTCCAGACAAGGAAGCCTTTTAAAAAATACAGTCAGTGCTTCTATCTCTGGCCTAATTTATAGGTGGATTTGCCTGAAGCACATTGAAACAGACCAGATGCCCCCTCTCAGAGAGTTTGATTCCTTGGCAGAAGAGGTCGAATTGCCTACGAACAATCCAGAATTGATCATTTTGGCCCAGAGTGAACACACAGCTTCTTAAGACAGAAATACTTTTTATCTAAACCTCGTTTATACCTGCTCACATTCTCTTCCTTAGTGCTCAACCGGTCAGAGCAGATGGAACTGCCAAATGGGGCTGGCTGCCTTTACTTTCCCACTCAATTTCAGACCGAGTCGACTGAATAGCTGATTTTATTTACTGTCTGCTGGTATTATAAACAGCTTTTTTTTTTCTTAGTTCTTAAGATAAGTTTCATTTCTTTGTAACTTAATCGCTAGCCTTTATTGCCATGAGAGAGAATTTTTGTCCAAATTCCCTTCAATTCAACTTGTTCAATAAATAAAATTCAAACATTACCTTGCCTTTCTGATGGGGGTTTCAGTAGGTCCAAGGGCTGACAAAGATGACAGAGGCCAAGAAGTGAATTATTTGCCCAGGGAGTCACTAAAAGTCTATCGCAGCATTGAAAGTAGAACTAATCTATCCCTAGAACATAGGGAATTTTGGAGCTTAAATTTGAGGACCTGTCAGAGGCAGTCCAAACAATAATATGTATCTGAGCTGAAGACAATGAGGGGTTCTTTGTATGTCTTTCATTTCATACAACCATACATCTCCCCATTCACTCTCTCCCATCTCTCGTGTTTCCATAGGGGGTTGCCCTTCAACAGCTGTGTATTGGGAGAGGGTGGGCTTTTCATCTCCCTCAACCAGAGGGCAGGCTGATCATGATCACGCCACATGCTCAGTGAATCAGAATCAGGATTCTTGCCTGAGCCAGGGCTGATAGAGCGCCAAGCTCTGTGGAAAACATCGGATTCCGAGCACCATCCTGTAGGACCTACTAAATAGATTGCCACCTTCACTATCAAGCAAGCTGCAAAGCTGTCCGATGCTCTGTTGCTCTTTGCAGGAAAGCTAGGCTGCCACAGAAGCTTCCTCATCACCAGTCAGAATAAAGCCACTCATTTGTATCTAACTTATTTTTCAAAACTGCTCCAAGCTCTGTAACTTCGAAGTTGAACTATGTTAACAATGGCTGGCTTGGAAAGTCCCTGCAGGATTTGTAAGAAATTAATGTTGGCCTCCCCTCAACAGAAAGCTAGGGGTTTGCAAAACACACCATATGCTTGTCACTTTGCCAATGAATCAGATGTTTTTGCAGCCTTCTGAGTCCAAATAATTAATGGTAATGTCTAAAGATTACCCCAAGGTTCAGGGAGTAAGGATAGGGTCTTTGCAGTGTCCAACATTACTCAACCTCAGCTCAACCCAGTATTCCATGTGATAAATGATCAGGCTTCATGACCACGCTCCCCACACACACCCCACTTATCACCATTGCGCATTCCCTTTTCTTTTTCCCTACCTCTTCTTTCTTCTATAATTAGATTCTCTGGCTTTCTTCAAATAAGTGTTGCTGCTCTTCTCAGCCCTCAAATATTACGATAAACTTCTACCCAGATTTCTCCAACTTTGCTAAGTAGAGAAGAGTGTACATCTACTAGTTTATCTTTTAACATTAGTGTTGTTCCCACCAAGAGATTAAGTTCCTTTCAATAAACTCTCACCAACCAATTAATCCAAACCAATGAAACAAGCTAAATAAATCAATAGCCCAGCTAATTTTCATAATTGTACAGATTATGAGTTTTAAAAAAATATTTAAAAGAGTAGATATTAAGTTCTTGCTCTATAAAATACAAAAGCATGTCCATGATCATTTGAAATATTTCCTTTTAACCGGCAAAACCTTTTTTCAATTTTATGATCCTTCGGAAAAAAATGAATCTACGTAACTTGGTACTGACTTTTGATGCATCTCTTCTATCATTTTGGCTTGTTGAAATGAAGTGCTATTCAGCCCCCTCCTGAATGAACCACTGTAATATTTTATTTTTTATTCATCTTTAACATGTATATACACATACATATATAGATACACATATAGTCTACTTTTGAATAATGATAAACCCCCTCTTGTATAAGAACCTTACCATAGTTCCAGTCATTTTTCCCCATTGTGATATTTTAATTGAATAAACAGAAAGGTCTCATTTGTTGTAGAAGATCGTAAGAGTTCCTTATAATGTATTACTGCCTGTATGCCAGCTGCTTTACAATGCTAAGTGCTTTACAATCATTATTTCATTTAATCCTCAATAAGATAATTTCTAGATAAAGAAACCGGAATTTGAAAAAGTTTCAAAACTTTTGTCCTAAGTCATGCAATAGTAAGTGAAAGAGCTGGAGTTTGAACAGGAATGTTATGTAGCTTTCTTTGTCCATTTGGGTTGCTATAACAAAAAAAACATAGATGAAGTGGCTTATAAACAACAAATTTATTTCTCATAGTTCTGGAGCCTGGGAAGCCTTAGACTGAAGCACCGGCAGATTCAGTGTCTGGTTTCTGATTCACAGACTCCAGTATTCACATGGTAGAAGGGGAAGGAAGTTTTTGATGTCTCTTTTGTAGGGGCACTAATCCCATTCATGATGGTTCTGCCCCCATAACATAATCACCTCCCAAAGACCTATACCTAATACTATCACACTGATGGTTAAGAGGCTCAATATACGAGCATGAGGGATACAAATATTCAATCTATAGCACAGCAACACCAGACTCCCCTTTACTCCTCACTGAAGGCTGAACCAAACACAGCCCTTCCAGGACAGACAGAATGCCGCTGATGCTGGGGAAACCCTTATAAGTAATAATGATGGCCCTAATGCAACTTCAGGCTATAAGTCAGCAGAAGCTGCCTTCTAAAGAATTTATCTGGTGATTTACTTCAAACAAATTAGCAAGAACTTTAATGTTTACTGACAAAGGCTTTAACTTATCAACTCCTCTAAAAGTGGGAAATACTCTTACCCCAAATCTGGGTTATTTTATTCACCAAACCATCAGTATCATTCTTATATATGCTTCATGGTAGTTCATACTCCTATTTTTCTCTCTTAATTTTATGCATCTTTAGAAATATTAACTGGAAATGAGAGAAGTCAGCATGGAAGAATAACCGATTTCACACTCTGTATTTTGAAATAATAAAAAGAATAATGTATTACCCATCGGGAAAATCACTCTTCCAGAATTTCAAAAATCTTGTTGATGGCTGTTGTGAGACCTCAGTTCTTATCTTATTAGTTTAAAAGAACTTAAACAAGAGACATACAGCAAAGGAGCTGTGGCATAGAGCAATTCATTGCAAAAGAGAAAGAATATTCTAAAAGCTAGGTGCAGAATAGACAGCGCACCCTCAGAGAGAGGATTCAGGGCGGGCTGCTCGTAAAGATGAGAAAGCATGGACTGGCACTAGGGAGACTACCTTTATGGGAGTCTTACATGATTATTCATAAGGGTGTGGAAGGAGGTGTTACTAGTAAGCATGTTGTGGGTGGTCCTCTGGATGCACATGTGCAGTAGCTGTACATGTTTATTCATAGGTCACATGTCTCATTAGCATCTTAAATCTCCACCCAGGGGTATATTTTTTAGTATTATAATGAGCAAAGGGTCAGTTTGAGGACAGGTAAAATCAAAATGTGCATGCTTTCTGCAGAGGAAATTCCCCACTGAAAATAGCTTTGCTTAAAGAAACTACCATCAGAGTGAACAGGCAACCTACAGAATGGGAGAAAATTTTTGCAACCTACTCCTCTGACAAAGGGCTAATATCCAGAATCTACAATGAACTCAAACAAATTTACAAGAAAAAAACAAACAACCCCATCAAAAAGTGGGTAAAGGATATGAACAGACACTTCTCAAAAGAAGACATTTATGCAGCCAAAAAACACATGAAGAAATGCTCATCATCACTGGCCATCAGAGAAATGCAAATCAAAACCACAGTGAGATACCATCTCACACCAGTTACAATGGCCATCATTAAAAAAGCAGGAAACAACAGGTGCTGGAGAGGATGTGGAGAAATAGGAACACTTTTACACTGTTGGTGGGACTGTAAACTAGTTCAACCATTGTGGAAGTCAGTGTGGCGATTCCTCAGGGATCTCGAACTAGAAATACCATTTGACCCAGCCATCCCATTACTGGGTATATACCCAAAGGACTATAAATCATGCTGCTATAAAGACACATGCGCACGTATGTTTATTGTGGCACTATTCACAATAGCAAAGAGTTGGAACCAACCCAAATGTCCAACAACGATAGACTGGATTAAGAAAATGTGGCACATATACACCATGGAATACTATGCAGCCATAAAAAATGATGAGTTTGTGTCCTTTGTAGGGACATGGATGAAACTGGAAAACATCATTCTCAGTAAACTATCGCAAGGACAAAAAACCAAACACCGCATGTTCTCACTCATAGGTGGGAATTGAACAATGAGAACTCATGGACACAGGAAGGGGAACATCACATTCCGGGGACTGTTGTGGGGTGGGGGGAGGGGGGAGGGACAGCATTAGGAGATATACCTAATGCTAAATGACGAGTTAATGGGTGCAGGAAATCAACATGGCACATGGATACATATGTAACAAACCTGCACATTGTGCACATGTACCCTAAAACCTAAAGTATAATTAAAAAAAAAAAAGAAAAAAAATAGCTTTGCTTGAATGAGCTTGACTACAGTGTCAACACTGGGGCTTATTGTGTTGGTGGTCATCATGGTTGCCGTGTCCGAAGGACATGGTTACTTCCTTGACTACCTCTCCTGCCTCAGTCTTTCAGATACATTCTGGTGTTAGTTCACCATACCTATAAATCAAACCCACAATCTGTTAAATGTCTTATTATATGAAGAATGGTCTTGGGCAAAAGAAAGAAAGAGTCATCCTTGCTTCAAAAGGGTTGCCAGCCTAAGCCAGATATGGCTACAACCAGTGGGTGAGTGTAGTGGCCACTAGAATGGGCACAGGACTGGGTAGTCAGGAGCCTAGGATTCTGGGCCCAGTTCCCTTAATCTGCTGGGTGATGTTGATATGAAGTCACTTGGCATCCTGAAGCCTGCATTTGTTCACCTGGAAAGCAAAAGCATTAGAGTAGGTGACTTTTGGGATCCATTGCAAGTCTAGAATTCTAGCATTTCGGTGACAGCCACAAAAATCATCACATTATTGGTGTAAAAAAAATAGTTCTCCTGTTTTTCCAGGATAGTATATAAGCTTCTGAGCCCCACTGTGAGGTGGGCAATCACTCTGTGATTCTCCCCATGCACACATTGTGTATGCATTAAATAAATTGTATGCCTTTTCTCCTGTTTAAATGTGTATATATAATATATATAATATATATTTATATATATAATTTATATTATATTATATTATATTAAATTATATAATATATATTATATATTATATAATATATATTATATATTATATATAATATATATTATATATTATATATAATATATATTATATATTATATATACGTGTGTGTGTGTGTATATATGGGGCAGAAAAATGATAATTTATAAACATGTATCTGTCAAGGTTGAGCTAAAATTCCATTGCTTCCCAATAATAAGAAAATATACATTTCATTTCTGACCCATTCATTTACTAAGTAGTACTACCAATCCCCCAAAGAACAGGAGATACAGAATCTTTATCAAGGAAAAAAATGCCCTTTGGCAACAGTTTAGAGGAGTTTTCTTTTGTAATTCCATGTTATTTTGGAGGAAATAAGATAATGACACGCATATTCAGAATCTGGCCATTCTTTAGGACAAAAGACCCTGTTTCTTGAACAAATAAGTAGCATTTAAAAGAGGAAAGAGTTTGGCTTACATTAAGAGAAACGTTAAGAAACTTACGAAGTGCAATGTGTGGTCTTTGTCTAGATCCAAACTGTAAAAAAGACCCTTTAAAGACAATCAGGCATTATAGTGTTATTAATACAGGTATATTTTTATATCAGCCTAAGCAAAACTTCACCTACTGCATTTCAAAGACTTTCAAACTAACTTTAGAATTTCAAACTAACCTTAGAATTTCTACCATTTTGTATCTTCTCACCACTGCTCCTCTCAACTTTCTTTTTTTTTTTTTTTTTTTTTTTTTTTGTGAGACCGAGTCTCGCTCTGTCGCCCAGGCTGGAGTGCAGTGGCGCGATCTCGGCTCACTGCAAGCTCCGCCTCCCGGGTTCACGCCATTCTCCTGCCTCAGCCTCTCCAAGTAGCTGGGACTACAGGCGCCCGCCACCACGCCTGGCTAATTTTTTGTATTTTTAGTAGAGACAGGGTTTCACCGTGGTCTCACCGCGGTCTCGATCTCCTGACCTCGTGATCCGCCCGCCTCGGCCTCCCAAAGTGCTGGGATTACAAGCGTGAGCCACCGCACCCGGCCTCAACTTTCATAATATCTTCGCTTAGCTTCCTTCCTTAGAAAGGAGAGTCTGAGACAAAGACTTATGTGTGAGTACTTGATTGGTGAAATCCTGAAAAGCACAGGTGAGGAACAAGGGGAAATGAGGAAGGAAGAAGGAAGGGCCAATATAAGGATACATTATTGCATTAGCCACCAATGAAAACAGCTGGTGACTTGATCCTCCAGGACCATCATAAGAGCCATATGAATGGTATTTCACAACCATCCATTCAAGAGAAAAACACGGGGAGAATTTGTTCTTCACTCTCCACTGGGTAGAGATTTGCCCTATGGGGAGGTTTGCCTGCACTTCCGGGTTGCACAGGTATAGGTGCAGAGCAGGTTCCCTAAATTTGGAGCTAAAAAACTGTTGGAAGCATAAATTATCCAGTTTCCTCACTTCTCAATTTCATGTTGGTTATATAGTTTTATTAGTATATAATATTATTATAGTATTGGTAAAAACAGAGAAAGTAGATGCTGCTCCAGGGAAGGGGTTGGGGAGGTGGAGAGTGTCGAGTCACACCTGCAGTAGATGCTAGGAGAATAATAAAAAGTAGGAAGCAATTCATTATTATCATTTTTTTCTGGAATGAAAGGGTAGATGTAATGCAGTTAAATTTCTGGAAATAATTATTCCAAAATTTGCTTTTGTTTTGAAAATATATTTTTGGTAATATTTTTTCTTTCCATTTTTCTTTAATTTTTTTCTTTCCATTTTTCCCAGCTTATGACTCACAGCTAGAAAAAGATGTTAATCTTTAATGTTATAAAAACTTATGAAAAATACTAATTATATTCACTGTATTTAATGCAGTTGCATGATTGGGGAAAAAAGTATATCATTTAACTGAGTCAATAGTTATAGATCGCCTTCTAGGTCATCATCCATCAGACACTTTGTATACTTCATACAAAGATTAAAAAAGATATTTTCCCACCTCTAAGGGGTTAATAATCTGGTTATAGAGACAAATGCACATACAAAGTGCTTATGATATAAACATAAGTTTTTTAACTGAAGTACCAAGATCCAATGGAGAATGTGGTTTTGGGAATAGTAATAGTGGTGATGGTGGTAACAGCTTCATAAAGAAATTTGGTCTTGGTGAATTGAAACCCCTTTTGAAACCAACCAAACAATACTCAGATGCATGTATTGAAAGCAAAAAAAAAAAAAAAAGAAACTGTAATTCTGGCTTGATCATTTTGATACCAATAAATTATCTCTATACTAATGGTGTAATATTGTTGAAGGTTTCTCCTAGGACTTCAAAATAGTCTTCAACAGCCACATGAGATGATTTTCTTCTTTAAAACCTTATTTCCAAACAAGGAGAGTTCCACATTAGCCTTTAAAAAAAAATGCCAGCTTGTTCACAGACAGCAGCTTCTGTGCTTCTAAGGGTAATGAGAAGGTAGCAGGCTCATGCAGTCCCATCATAAATGGATTTTCTGGATCCTGGGAACTCAGTCCCTAGAGCAGTTCTTTCCAAGATAGAGTTCTTAGTTCAACCACCTGCATGTTAAAAATGAAGACAACTGGGATTCAACTCAGACCCACTGAATCAGACTTCCTGCAAGTAAGTCCAGGAATCTGTATATATTTTTTAAGTTACTCCAGATTATTTTTGTGCATGCAGAAAGGTTGCAAACCTTTCCTCTAGAGAGGAGTTGATCTGAAAGGTAGAGAGGAAGCTGCTTTGCATTATCTAATCTGACTCTTCTGCTGATGTCATTATCCCCAAATTTCCTTGGAAAGGTAATTGCAAGGGATACTTGGCTCCTATCAAGGAGTGGATTTGCCAAGGGAGCCAGGAGTCTGGACAGGCTCTAAGAACCTTGGGGACCAAGGAAAGAATCTCCTGGTGCATGGCTGAATTTGTATTCAACTTTGGATTTTCCCTCTTTGTTCTGTCAGTAATTTAAGAGTTGGAAGAGAAAAAATATGACTCATGACTCCAGACAGGGAAACGTGTTTATTTTTCAAATTATAGTAAAACAAACAACTCCAAATCTATGGTCTTGTTTTCCTTTTCACCCCTGTGAACTCGTGTGTAGGATATAATAATTTCTAGCAGTTCAACTGGTTAGGATCCTGTACCAGGAATCCATGTGCTTAAAAATAAAAAGAAGCCTAACCAAAGCCGCCCCATGCCCCAAACCCTGGGAACTTATCCTTCATGAGGAGAAAAATCTGTCTTCAGCCTCCTGCACTGTAGAGAAATTGATGGGAAAGATAAGAAAATAAGAATGTCACATTTATGAGAAGACACAGCTGTTCAGAAATCTAGTCTGAACAGCTTAACTGAGAACCCTCACCGTCCCCTCCAAAACCCCTCATGCCCTTTCAGATCCCCAGTACATCAGTTCATTGTCAGAGTTGATCATATAGCTTTTAGGGTATTTTAATTAGTCCAGTGTTCTTTGGGCTTGAAAATATGCTTTGACTTTCTCTACTAAAATTTCGGTTTAGAAAGGTGGCATGTTGTCCATTTCTTCATATATGTTTAAGAGAATCAAAGCTTACTTAGACATCTTTTGGAAACAAGTACAGAAGCACATTTGAAAACAGCTTAGGAATGTTTGTAAAGATGGCTCTGTTCACCGTCTGCCCTTATGATCAGTCAAATAAGCAAAGTCTAAATCCCTGGCTCCCTTCCTGTGCCAGGAGCTACCACTATTCCCATGAACAGGGCTTGCAAGGCCTGGAAGACTTTCTCAAATCACGACCCAGAGAGGCTGGACTTGTAATTACTCCTGCACTAACCTGTTATCTTTCTGTATGAAAAAATATTTAACTTTATTAACAGAATTCAAACAGTCAAATAAAATGTAGAATACCTTTTATTCTATTAACTAACTCAGTAGTTCTTTTTAAAACCTGGGAAAAGATTAAAAGCAAAACCGATAAGTCAGCAATTAGAGCCTCTTGTCCATGGTGGTATTTGTTAATTCTGGAAAGACGTGCGAAAGACTGAGAAGGTGACCCATGCTTTTAACGGTTTCTGGGGACTTAAGGGAGAAAAAACAGATCCTAGGATTCACCAAGTGTGAGGGTTAGTGCTCACCATGTTTTGAACTGGAACCCAAAAAGACCATACTAAAGAAAGTTCCTGTCATGGATGGAAGCCTATCTTTGAATCATCTCAATCCTTGAAATTAGACTAAGATGACGCAGCCAAGCATGGTAGCTGATACCTACAATCCCAACACTTTAGAAGGCTGAGGCAGGAAGATCACTTAAGGCCAGGAATTCAGGACCAGACTGGGCAACATATTGAGACATCTCTATAAAAAAATTAAAACTTAGCCATGTGTGGTGGCTTATGCCTGTAGTCCCAGGTCCTTGGGGGGCTGAGTTGGAAGGATCGCTTGAGCCCAAGAGGTCGAGGCTGCAGTGAGTTGTGATTGTCCCACTGCACTCCAGCCTGGGTGGCAAAGTGAGACCTTGTCTCAAAAAAAAAAAAGAAATAATCTATTAAAAATTTTCAAAAAATACAATGTAAGCAGAAAACAAAAAAAAATTAAGATCATAGCAGAAATCAATGAAATAGATAACAGAAACCAAAATCTAGTTTTTTGAGGAGATCAATAAAATTATTGTTAGCCAGACTGATCAGGAAAAAAAAAGAAGGCACAATGATTAATTTAAGGTTTGAAAGAGGTGATGTCACTGCAGATTCTTTAAATATTAAAAAGATAATAAAAAAATACAAGATACTTAGAAAACCTAGATGAAATAGACAAATTTCTTGACAGATGAAAACTGCCAAAGCACACTCAAGAAAAATTAGATCACCTCATAATCCTACATGTGTTAAAGAAATTGAATTGACAGTAAATTACCTTTCTATAAATTAAACCCCAGGCCTAGATGGTTTCACTTGTGACTCCTACCAAACATTTAAAAAAATCATACCAATTCTACATAAGCTTTTCCAGAAAATTAAAGTAAAAGAAATAATTCCCAAGCCATTTATGAAACCAGTATGCTCCTGAAACCAAAACTAGACAAAGGCAATAAAAGAAATGTATAGACTGAAATCTCTCATGAACATAGATGTCAAAATTCTTAATAATACTTTAGCAAAATGAATCCAACTACATATTAAAAAGGATAATGCATTATGTCTAAGTGGGTTTTATTCCAAGGGTTTTGCAAAGTTGGTTTAACAAAAATATGGCTATTCAATTGTTTCAGCACAATATGAACCATTCTTACACATCTAAATTCAAGACTCATTATACAGCAACAATAAAATACTCTGGAGTTGACATCAAGATAGACAAATAAATCAATGAAACTGGATAGAGAGTCCAAAATAACTCTACACTTATGTGGGAAATTGATTTTGGACAAGTTGTTAGAATGCCTAAAATTAAAAGGCTAATAATATGAAGTGCTGGTAAGGATGTAGAAGAAGGTGAGCTCTCTTATGGTGATGATGGGAGTGTAAAATGGTGTGGTACAACCTCTCTGGAAAATAGTTCCATATTATCCATCCATTCCACTCTTAGATATTTACCATAGAAAAAAGAAAGCATATACCCACATAAAGGCTTGCACATGAATGTTCATGGTGCTTTAATAGGAAAAACTGGAAACAACCCAAATGTTCATTAACAATTTTGGTATATTCATATCATGGAATATCACTCAACAATAAAAGGAATAAACTATTGATCTATACCACAAAAGTGTAGCAACATTAATGAATCTCAAAACATTTGTGCTGAGTGAAAGAACCCAGACAAAAAAGAATATGTATGTTAAGATTTCATTTGTGTAACATTCTAGAAAATGCAAACTAATTTATAATGGCAGAGAGTAGATCAGTAGTTGCCTAACAATCAGGAAGACAGGGAGAGAAAAGAGGTAGGGGTTATCAAATAAATTTTTGATGGCGATGAATGTGATCATTATCTTGATTGGGATAAAGATTTCATGGATGTAAAAATATGTCAAAGCCTAGCAAATTATGTATTTGAAATATATTGCTTATTATATGACAATTACACCTCCATAAAGCTGTTTTAAAAGTGAGTGGTGTGTCCATTTAATCTTCTTAAGAAACTTTCACTTGGAGCCCTCTCTCCTATTGCACCAATGTACCTGCTTAGGTTGCTCCTGTTGCTAGCTGTCCTCCTAGATGTCTCCCTTCACTGTCATCCTAATAATTTATCTTTGCCTCTCCTGTGTGTATCCCCTTTGTCTTGGATTCTGTATCTTCCTCTTTCGTGGTTTACTCCCTCAGTAAGGTGGATGAAATCATCCAGTTGCTTCCTCAGAAAAGGTACATATAATGTAAACTCCTTGAGCTCTCCTGAGAGAAAAAAGAGAACTTGTCCAAGACTTATATCCTATAAACTGACCTCCCAGAAAAAGCGTTAACTCTCTTTAAGTCTCAATTTAAATAGGGGATGCCTGATACTTCTGATCGTCAACTTTCAGACCCCAGTCTTCCAACCATTATAGGGGAGGAGCGTTACTAACCATGAATGCTGATAATATAAGGTCTGACACTATTTGCCACTTCATGTAGCTGCAACCTAAGGCTTGAATCCTAGCTCCTTGATCACCCCAGAGAAGAGGCTGATGCTAACTCCAACCAAAAATAGTGTCTTGGCAGAAAAGGGCTGGAGATAATTTTCTGCCAAGTACTATTGCCACTATATTCTGGCCTCTGATTACACAGATGACTTATTAATTCTTCCCTCTTTATGTAGTGTAAAAGTTCCAAAGCCCGAGTGTCTGAGTACATCTTCCCAAGTCTGACATCTTGCTCTGTCAGACTGTGCTCTCCCTCGGAATATGATAGACAATGGGAGAACTTTACTGTTCTGTTGCTGATGTTGCTACCATGAATTTCCCTAGTGAACATTGCTCCAGCAGCCAGCAGCCCTAGTATGTATGCTTTCTAGATATTTGCCATTGTTTGCAGAACATCTTGAATATATAGAAAAGTCTTTATTCTCCTGCCCTACCCCCATTACTGCATCACCTCCACCATTATCTAATTGATAGTTTGGCTGGGTATAAAATTCCGGGTTGAAAATAATTTTCCCTTTATAATAAATAAACTCATTCATCAATCATGTACTCAATTTCAGTGTTACTTCTCAACAGTTTAACTCACTCTGACTTCCAGTCTTTTGTATGTGTCTTGCTTTTGTTTTGCATTTCTTTTTGGAAAATTAGAGTCTTCCTGCTGGTCCAGTATTCTGAAATTCTCTATGTATGTATCTTGGTATGAGTATTTTTTACATAAATAGATTTAAGAACACAGCTGTTAGGCCTTTTCTACCTGGAAATTCATGTGCTTTTGTTCTGGAAATTTTTCACTGGATTATTTCTTTGATGATGATATCCTCTTTATTTTGTCTTCGTCTCTCTTATATTCAAATTTTGGACCACCTGGGCTAATTCTTATGTTTTTTTCTTCCCTATTTCGCATTTCTTTGTCCCCTCTTTCAACTTTCTGTGAGATGTACTAATTTTATCTATGAATCCTTCTTATTTTTCATGTCTGCCATCATAATTTTAATTTCCAAAAGCTCCTTTTTGTCTTCTAAATGCTCCTTTTTTGTAGCTTCTAGTTCACTGTTTCATGAAATATGGTCTTAATTTTCTGAGAATATTAATGAGTCATTTTTTAGCTGTTACTGCTTTTTTTTCTTTATTTCTTCTTCCTTCTGTATCATTGTCTCTATCCTCTTTGTTTTGATTTCCATCTTTCATGTTAGAAGTTATTCTCAAATGTCTGTTGATCTTTAGCAGAACAGTCATGTTTAAGGGTGGGACCCAAAAGACCTAACTGGAAGCCTTACATGGAGAGTTGGAGTTAGTTAATTGGTTTATCATGTACAAGAGGTTATGACTGAAAACAAAGGAAAAAAAGAAAAACCTCTCCATAGAAAATGTGCAGATACATAATAATTTTACACTCACATGTAGGAGCTCACAGATTAAGAACACCTAGTTAATGAAGTAAAATACTCATTGTTGTTTTTATACCTTGAAACTAGTTAATAATGAACAAACACCTTTCTAGCTTTTGCTTGCATACTTTGAATGAAAAGGAACTCACTGTCAGTCAGATCAGTTCAGTTGACCCTGGAAAAGCTCTATTATTAGAAGATACTCTTACTTTGATCTAAAATATATCTCTCCATAATTTCTACCATTTTGTCTTATATACACTTACTGCATATATATTAACATTCAAATGACTTTTTTTACTTTGTCCTTGGAGCTTTTTAACATAACTGTTGTTAATCCCACATCAATAATTTCAGCCTCTCTGGGATATTTCTATAAAAACAATGCCTCTGATTTCTCTGCAAATAACCACGAGAAAAATCAGAAAATAAACTGTCTCCCACCCGGGCTTCTAAGGACATAGCTGGATTGCTGGGTGCTTAGACTTGTGTTCCGCTTCAGACGAGAGATGCCAACTGGAGTACTCAGAGAGTATAGATTAATTCACATTGGGAAGAGTCGATAACTACTGGGAAGGGGTGGCAGTTGACAACTAGACCAGCTGAAATTTGGGAGCTTTGAGAGAGCTGTTTCCTATCCAGACTGGTCAGAACCCTAACTGTCAATTCTTCAGTGACAAAAGGAAGCTCTTTAGCTTTCAATATTTTATAACAGCTTAATATGTGGCTTTATTCCCTATCTACTCAACACTAAGAGGGTTAAAAGAGATCAAACCTATTCGTTCACTTTTACCTGTTCTTTCACTCCGATGTTCTGAAAACTTTCATCTTTTCTTTCATGCCACACAAATCTTGGAGTACTGTCCTTACACAACAGAATGCCCAGACAGTTTGGTCAATCTTTCACAGGCAAAAAAATCTATTTGTTTCTCCTACATTCAGCTGAAGAGGGGCTAACAACAAACATCCATAAATACACAGAGTATGTTGCATTAGCAGAGGTGGAAAACCCCCAGCATTCTTTAAGCTGGCTTCTAATTCCCTTAAAAGCCAGTCCTTCCACAGTTCACCCTCAGAATGGAATCAAGGTTCCTTTAGCCTTTCTATCTCACCCGCTTCCCCCTTAGCTTTAATATCACAAAGGGAGATGTACTTCCAGCCTCTAATCTGGCTCCATCCCAGCACCTGGCTCTCTTGCCTTTGTGTGAGGACTGGCAAAGAATGAACTCAGTGGGAGAGGATGTGCAGGGAGGGCAGGAGCCAGGGGCGGAAACAACCCTCCCTCCAGAGGTGATGGGCTCCACAGCTGTCCCAGGCTTCAGAGCCCTGCAGTGCCAGTCAGGAGGCTGGCTCTGCCGTGTCTCTCCACACTCCTGGCAAGGGATCTTTTTGTTGTTATTCCCCCTTCTTCCCTTCTGATTCCAGACCCAGTGTTTGCTTGTCTTGCAGCCAAAGATAAGCTCCAGGCATTCAGGAGGCCACATTTTAGACACCCGAATAGAGCATTGACTAAGGGAAAGGAAAAATTTGTCTTAGAAATTGCTTTCCCGTTTGCTTTCTCCTTCCTAGCTCGTATTGATTAGGTGACACTGTGTGTGTGGATTCAATGAAATCTCAGGGTGAAAATATCATAAAATGCATTGAGACTAACCTCATGTAATCCTTGAACCCCATTCACCCCATTCCAAATCTGCCTTCACTCACAATTGCATGAAATTTACTGTCTACCCAGGAAACACCCATATTTGCAGCCAATGTTATTAGAATTGTCTTCTTCCATGACATTCATTGAAGGCAAGAGGATGTCTGTTTGAAAAGAAAAAAGTCAAATTTGTTGGTGTGTGTACTGTGGGTAGGGATTGTGACTGCATTCTGGGGCTTGCATTTAAATCAAGAAATCTTTTCCTATTCTTCCTTATCAAATGGCTTGGGCAGCCTTTCTTCAGCTTCTAGTATGTTAAAAACAAAAATCTAAAACAACATTGAAATTTGCCTCTTTAGAGGAGGACTAGGACTGAAAATGAAATGCTACGGGATACTGTTGTAGCTTAGAGTTGTGTTCATTTTGGGGGAGTCCAGAAGAGAAAATGGGGGACAGAAGGGTTAACCATTGCCTTCTGGGCAGGTCAGTTGATCTAGCAGACACCATAGTCCACTTCGTCTCCGTAAGAAGCATTGCCTGTTCAGTGACTTTTGAAATGCAAAACATGCACACTCTTTACTGAATCATAAATAGATGCAAACAACCCTTGAAACCCACTAGAAAATGAGGCAGAAAGGACAGCGAACACAGGACAGACATTAAAGACAAAAGATGGTGTAAAATCAGAAGTGACCAGTGACTGTCCAAACCAGAGGAAGTCAAACCACACCTACAAGAGAAGGAAAAGCATGATTCGCTATGACCTGAGAATAGTTTGATTTCTGCTACACAGAGGATGTAATGGATGTAAAGTAGGCATAGTCCCTGCTGCCTGTGCATTCAGCATGCCAATTAGAAAACCGGGGGCTGGGGCAGCATCAAGACGGGGCACGGAGTTTTATGAATGATCCCCTGTCTCTGGGAAGACACCTGTGAGGCCTGGTGAGGACATAATGGATAATGACTGAGCTTCATGGCCTCCCCAGCACAGGAGGTGAGGCCCACAAAGCCAAGGGCCCTAAGCACACAGGGGATTGCAGAACAGACATTTTCCTTCTGTTCTTCAACCATTCAGTGAACAGCTGGGCACCAAGAAAATGAGCAGGTGATTTCAGATTTACGAAGCTGCATTCTGACCCCCTAGGCAGAGCCTTTGAGAACAGAAGATGGGAGGCTGACAGAGATAGGTAGATGTGGGCATCTGAACCCAAAACACTAGCTCTGATTACATATGGACCCTTGAACCAGCTGCTAGAAAGGGTTGCCATGGCACCAGAAAACAGTCCCTTTCTCAGTGTGGAAAAGCCAGGTAGGGATCACCATTTGCTGAAGATTTCTGTTGAATATGCTAGTTCTTGAATTTAGAATGTAATTTAAAATTTCTGCTGCTAATACATCTAAATTTAGGCTTCGATAAAATTCTAGGATTTTCCTTAGATCCTATTGCTTTTTATGGATAATAAGCTCATTTCCACTGGTGATAGAGTCACCAACCCATCTCCCACCATTCCCTTCCTATGGCAATGAGAACAAAGATGAGAAGAACCAAAGGGAGGAGATGTGCAAAAATCCTCATACAACATCACACAAATTTTATAACAATTCCAGTGCTTGCAAAGGAGTGTGGAATAAACCAGTTAAGTGGTATAAATATTATTGTTCAGAGATATTTGCCTCCCCTCACTGAAGGAGGATCATATATTTTCTTACCCATTGACATTAGGCTTGGCCATATCAGTTACTTTCCAAAATGAAATGTAAGCAGAAATGACATGTATGTGTCACTCTAGGCAGAAACTTTAGGGCCAGTACACGATCTGCCACATTCTCCTTTCTCTCTACCAAGAGGTTGTTTCACATAGATGCTGCTCCTTTACTTTGGGTGCCTATAATGAACTCAATGTGAAGCAGGGCTGGAGCTGAACCATGAATGAGAAATAATCTTTATTACAAACCACTGAGATTTGAGAACTGTTCATTATAGTGGAATAACTTAGCCTACACTAGTTAATACAAAGTACCTTTAGAGGCCATATACATCGACCTTATTTTCAAAATATGCATATATGAGTTTAAAGGATTGACAAGAACTACAGCAAAATCTTAATTGTGATAATTTCCTGAGTTAGGAAGTATGATTTTTTTCTACTTTATGCTTTTCTAATATTCCTAAAATTTCTACAGTGAACAAATATTGTATTATTATTAAGGAAAACATAACTGTAATATTCTTTAAAAGACAAAGTTTCAATCCTTGCCTAGTGTGAAAGTTCTATTGAGTCTCACCAGTCATCATTAATTATATGAATTTGGGTGACAAGTATAACACTTTTAAAAGTATTATATTTCTAAGACCTACAGCAGGTTTCTTTCATGAGCCATGGCTGGCATCTTACCCCCCTTCCTTCTACTTCCTGTCAATCCACAGTCTCCCACGGGTTCCTCCAAGGCAGTACTAGACTCCAGTGTCCTGAAGTTATCTTGAGTGTGGGTGGCCTACAGCAACTAGCACTCAACATAGAAGAACCTCTATCCTTCTTAGGAGCTCTGTGCACACATTCTTCTCTTGTGTCTCATTTGTAATCATCAAAGTCAAGGAATTCTTTTCCAAGGTCTGTTCCTTCCCTATCGAATGCAAAAATCTGTATCCATGAATATGGGAATAGAGGAAATGCCTCCTTCCTGAAGACATTTCAGGATATTGACATTGTATCCCAGCACTAAAACGTCTGGGAACCCCTACTTCAAAAGACCAAAAATTAGGTCATGACCTAACTACATCTGAAACTAGACTCCCATCACTGGGGTGGGCAAAAGTCCCTTGCCTAGACCCTGTTTCTATTTTTTGGGAAGATCTCCTCTGCCCATGTCCCCCATGGCCTCTGGCTCTGCCCCTGGGGACTCCTCTTGGTTTTTTACTCTCCTTGGCCACATTTGAGGAAGGCCTCATGGGAATTAAATAACATTTGAAGCTATCTTCTATTTTTGGAAGATAAAGGTGCCAGAGTTAGTCAAAGGCTTTGGACAAATCAAAAGGCTTTTGTTTGTTTGTTTGTTTGTTTCCAGGTTAGTGGTTTTCTTGGCAATAGAACCCCCTGAAGAAATCAGTAGTCTTCTGACCTATTTGTCTCTAGTCAGTTTCAGATGTAGAAATCATACCCAAATTCTCTCTAATACATACTTCTCAAATCTGCCTTATTTCTTATTTCTATTTCTTCGGCTTAGTGGTGGTGACCTTTGAGCATGTCAGGCTTGAAGAGGAAGCCTACACCATTAGATCTTCGTCTTGAATCCTAGCCAATTGATGATTTTTGCTGTGCCATGTGGCTCAAAGGCTTTTGTAAACCCTATCTGTTGCTGTCTGGAGTATAGAAATGGTTAACTTTTCCTAATTTGCAAAGCTCTGAATTTCTGAGATTTCTTCATTTCTTTTCATTTTTGCTTGCCACCTAGCCAGTGTCTTCCTGAGCTCTTCTTTTTTGTGTGTGAGAGTTATTAAGTACAGCCAATAATAATCAATACACATCATCTCCCCCATGCTGCAGGCTGAGTAGATATGCTGAGGTATACCTTCCAAGTGTTTTGTCACTACTTAACACCAGTTTTCTTCTTCCAGCTCCAGATATCAATTATTCTGCCACCCACCTGCTTCCCTATATGCCACTTCCTTTGAAGGAACACATTTCTGGAACTACCAGGCTACAATCCAGAAAACAGAAGCTGTTCTAGGTATTTTGAGTAGGAAAGAGCTTCATACAGGGAATTAGAGGAGACACAGCTATTGGAAAGTCAAGAGAGTATAGATCAGGAAGTTCACTTTCAAGAAATCCAGAAGTACAGGATCATTGGAAAGCCACCACCAATGGCCTCAGCTTCTGCAGCATGAACATAGTTCATTTTCAGAAAGACCTGCATTGCAGTTGGAAGCCACTGCCAATGATCCCAGCTGCCTACAGCACAGAAGCAGATTATTCTTACGAAGATGCTCTAAAGCAAGCCACTACTAAAATCCTACATTAGCTGTCTGCTCATGCTTCTATGAGGAAAACAGCATCTCTCTTCTTTTTGCCTTCCCAAATCTTTGGAAATCCCCCTTTGGAGGAATCTAACCAAGAGCTTCCTGGCAAGGGAGCCTGAGAATGCAGTTTCTGTTTTCTCCCCTTGCAGTTCAGATAAGACTGCTTAGATGGGTGATGATAATATTGAAAACCAAAAATAATATCCTGCACACTGAAGCTCACAGTGCACAGCTATTATATTTTTGACCATTTTAATTTTCCTGCACCATCTTAGCCTGCTCTATGTATCTTGTTTAGCATGTCGATAGTACATAATAAATTATTTGAGGACAATACCATAAGAAAAGTAAGGTTCCTTCAAGGTCTAAAGTTTTAGCCTATGAGCCTCAAATAAATCTGGACTTTGATAAACATTATTGAGTAGAAAAATTATGTGATGAGGAGAGAGGACAACAAAGCCCACTCCATAGTTTGCTACTAGATTCCACCTTAAAGAAAGTGATATTCCTTCTCTAGGCCTCATTATTTCTCATCTGGAATAAAGGTTTTAGACTAGATATGTGGTTTCCAGACTTTTTGATAGCTATGGAGCCATTCTTGAAATGAAATCCCACAAGGAGTTCCAGTAAAGGGAGGAGCTGGGACAGGCACAGTGGCTCACACCTGTAATCCCAGCACTTTGAGAGGCTGAGGTGACTGAATCACCTGAGGTCAGGAGTTCAAGACCAGCCTGGCCAATGTGGTAAAACCCCATCTCTACTAAAAATACAAAAAGTAGCTCAGCATGGTGGTGTGCACCTGTAATCCCAACTACTAGGGAGGCTGAGGCACAAGAATCACTTGAACCTGGGAGGCAGAGGTTGCAGTGAGCCGAGATCTCACCACTGCTCTCCAGCCCGGGCAACAGAGTGAGACTCCATCTTAGAAAAAAAAAAAGTGGGGGAGAGGAGCTGCCCATTTGTAGTGGGATGGAGACCTGGAGCCCAGCCTTCCTGGGACAGCTCTGGAGAGTCCCTCCGGCTCCATCAGGCATAGTTTAAAACTCCAGGATGGGCCTATCTGTAACATATCCCCCTCTACTTCTAAAGTCATATGACTGTAATCATTTTCCGAGCTTTGACTCTGTTGGAAGTAATGCCAAACACTCATCCTAAAACACATTTTCAGCAAGCTCTATAACTAATCTGTATTTGAAGGCACATCCAGTTAAAAAAAAAACACAGGGGAGAAGGGCTCTATTAAAGTGGGACATGCTCAACATTTTGAAAGCATTATGTTTGTGACCCAAAACTCAGGTTCCAAATGCTGTACGACTAACTTAAAAATTTGATTTGTCATTATTCGGTGATACTCTGATCACCAGAATAATGCCACAGAAGAATGCCCCGAAGCATTGTAAAAGAAAAATGAACAGGTGCTGCTTAGGGGACAGCAATTAGACTTAACCAAAACCTGCTGGTGTTGTTATGTGGAAACATAAAACCAATAATAATTTCAAAGGGAGACAGAATTCTACAGCATTTACCAGTCTTTTGCAGCTGTATTAAGTGGAGAACCAACCATGGTTAGGGTCCATTTAGAGTAATTTAAAAGACAGTTCATGCAAGAAAGCAGAGGGGACCAAAATGCATGATTACTAGAACTTTCTTTACAATTCTGTCTTCTTGCCCATTCCCAACTAAGCTTCCATGTTTTTCTTTTTCACTGTGTAATGACCTTATTTGAGCCACTACAAACGCCAGATCATGAAATCTGCCACTGAGAGCTCAAGTAGAAATAGCCCATTGCAGCAACTTCAGGGAACCCATGAAGGTCTATAATTTTGCCATGTCCTGAGGACCATAAGTTTCTGCAAGCTGTGATGTACCTGGGATAACCCTGCACTTGGCCCTAAAGCCCTCTCACTTCTTTCTAAGATTGCCATGCGGCCATAAATCCGCAAAGCACCAGAAGTCATGTGTTGCTTTTTGTTTAATCGTGATTCCAACTGTGCCTGTAAATCCTTTTGATTCTAAAAAGATCAGCTCAAATCCCATGTCTTGTTTGATTTCATCCCTAACAACCAAATCCATGATGCCTCCTCTTCTTGCCTTATTGCCTCTGACTTAGTTAAGCATTGTTAATGGTTGCTAGTGTTAACTCTGTCTAGGTTGTATCCTCTTTCCTCACTAGAGTAAAATAGAAAGCTTATAAACTGATGTCATAAGCATCAGGATTTGAATCTAGGCTCTGCCCCTTTTTAGCCAATGACCTTCATGTCACCATGAACTTCAGGTTACTTGTATGTAAAGGGGGTAATGATTCTGGCACTTCCCAGTGCACTTGCGAAATGTTTAGCATTGAGCTTAGCATATAGTGGCTGCTCAATAAATCCAGTTACCTTCCTCTCCTTCCCCTTTTCCTGGCAAATTCCATGTATTTGTATCCTGGGCATATTTTACCTTATGGACAATGACAAATTCTTACTGTGTTTGATAATAAATCTGAAAACAGTGTATCAGAAGCAGAGATGAGGAAGTCCTGTGGCAATAGATGATCAACAGCCTGATTTTTTTTCTCCTCCTCCTCTGTGATCTTCACACCGGAATACCCCATGGGCTTCTACTTGTAGGAAGCCACTGTACAAACCTCCTGACTGGGCAAACCTAGAAGATGTGGCAGAAGTCACAAGTTTTCCAAACCTGATTCAATCTACACTTATGGGGGACTAGTAATCTGATCATTATCAGTGGGGACTATCGTAAGTGTAGACAAACCACAAATGAATGGTACAGATTTTTTCTTATTGATTACCTATAATATTACCTCAATTTTCTAAGTCTCTACTCTTTTTCTATTATGTTGGCAAAATATAATGAGTTTTTTAAATGTGACTAAGTAACACAACAAAATAAGAGTTTAACTCAGAATTTCCATCACCTCAAGCTTGTTTTCCCCTGAGGAAAGAACCACCAGCCCAGGATCCCAGTGTTTC
This sequence comes from Nomascus leucogenys, assembly GCF_006542625.1. Taxonomy (NCBI): domain Eukaryota; kingdom Metazoa; phylum Chordata; class Mammalia; order Primates; family Hylobatidae; genus Nomascus; species Nomascus leucogenys. The sequence continues at coordinate 79,792,376 of NC_044397.1, forward strand.
ATGGAAATCTAGATGTCTCCTTCAGCAAAGTGGTTAATTATCAAATACGTTTGGAAAAAGTAGTGCTTTTGTCCCTGGGCTTTGCTATGGTTTGAACAGCTCCCCTCCAAAATTCAGGTGTTGCCAATGTGATAGCATTAAGACGAGGGGTCTTTCGCAGGTGGTTAGGCCATGAAGGCTTCCCCCTCATTAATGACATGAAGGCCCTTGTAAAAGAGAATTCATGTAGCATTGCTCCAGTTTGCCCTTCCTCCTTCTGCTATGTGAGGTTGCAGCAGGAAGGCCCTCACCAGAAAAAAATGCCAGCACCTTGATCTTGGACTTTCCAGCCTCCAGAACGGTGAGAAAAACATTTCTGTTTTTCAGATACTGAGTAATTTGTAATCAGATACTGATTTGTAATCAGATACTGTTTTCAGATACTGAGTAATTTGTAATTTGCTGTACAGTAATTTGCTGTAGCAGCACAAACACACTACAACAGGCTCCCTCTGGAAAGATGCCTGGTTGCATAATCACAGAAGACATTGGACAGCAGAAGCCACATATTTCCTAAGACCTCTCAGACTTATGGGATGCCAGGTATTCCTGGTTAATTTCGTTTTACATGGTGCTTGGTTTCTCTTGGTTGTTTGTGTCAGAAGAGCTATTAACACCTTGTAGACATTGGTGTCCACTGGAACACAATTTGGGAAAAGTACCTCTGGTCCACATCCCTCATTTTAGAAGTCAAGTTGCTGAGACCCAAAGATACTGTGACTAGTGACAGAAAGTCCCAGTTTTTCAGATATTCAGTGTTCTTCCTAATATCCCACATTTTCCTCAGGGCTAGATATGGTCTCATGAGAATCTGCTTCTTTCCTTTGTTACTCTTCTGTTGAATTATTTGCTATGTGCATGTGCACATGGGTGTGTACACTGCAAAACAGGAGAGGACACCCTTGAGAAATGTTGGCTCCCATCCTGAAGTGGACACTCATTCATACATTCATTCCACAGAACTAGAAGTCAACAGGACCATGTGAGAAGCACTGTCATGACTGCATGATCAGAAAAGGGAGTGCCTGATTCCACCCAGGAGCTGAGATGGCACAAGCGGGGTTGTGATCATTCACTCATTCATTATCTGTTGATTCCACAAAGCTTTCTTGAATGCTTGCTGTATCAAACTGTGCATGGTGCTGTGGATACAAAGATAAGGAAGACACACTCCCTGCTTTCAAGCAGCTTACATTCCAGCATGAAAAACAGGCCTAGCCAGGCGCGGTGGCTCACGCCTGTAATCCCAGCACTTTGGGAGGCTGAGATGGGCAGATCACAAGGTCAGAAGATCGAGACCATCCTGGCTAACACAGTGAAACTCCGTCTCTACTAAAAAAAAAAAAAAAAAAAAAAAAATTAGCCGGGCATGGTGGTGGGCACCTGTAGTCCCAGCTACTTAGGAGGCTGAGGCAGGAGAATGGCGTGAACCCGGGAGGCGGAGCTTGCAGTGAGCTGAGATCGAGCCACTGCACTCCAGCCTGGATGACAGAGAGAGACTCCGTCCCAAAAAAAAAAAAAAAAAGAAAGAAAAACTTCAATAGATAAGTTTAATGAAGTGATGAAACTGTTCTGAGATAAGCCAATTTCTACGTGAGACAACAGGAGATGGGAGAAGTGTGTCTTCTGGAAGTAATATTTTGAGAACCTCCTAATAGTCACACACTGACTTTGTTTCCTACAGCACTTGGAGTTCTTTCCTCAAAAGCCCAAAGTATCTCAAGTTTCAATTGTTCAAATTAATCAGAGCAGCAGCAGAGATAATACAAAACAGGGACTAAGAGAAATGCCAATTCTCTGCTTTAGCACGCATCATATGAACATCCACCCACACCCCCACCAGCAGCTTGCCTTCCTAAGTGTGTTTTCTTAAAGCAAATGCTAACATTGGTTTATATCCCTTGAGCACACACCAGCTGGATAGTAGGAGGAAGCCAGTTCAGCATTAAAAATTAACTGCAGATAATTTAGAAGGCAGACAAGCCACAGGCAGATAACGGTGTGGAATATATCATTATAACCAGTGAGGATCTGTCCAGCTCACCCTGCAACCTCATCTCCTGGCTCTGCTGAGGTTGTGGTCTTGTTACAGGTCTTAAGACACCCTTTTTATGAATGTATCAATAGGAGCATAAACAAGGTCATCTGAAATTTAGAGGACATTAATGAGATCTACATAAATTTAGATGGCCCGGAATGCAGTTATTAGATCATTTTCAAGTGAATACAACCTGAAATTTGCTTTTTACTTTGCCAACCATCTTCTCGCCAGCAAATGCCCACTGTAAACACTCTCCAAGGCCATAAAGCGATGGGTCTTGAAAGTATGTTTCAGGGAATAATTGAATCAAATTAAACTGCTGTTTACTTTTGCCATAGGAGCTCTGACAAATAAAAATGGAAGATGTTGTTGCCATTTTCATTGACTAAAACAAATCCTTACTGGGGAAAAAAAAAGAGGAGAAAGAAACTAAAATGTCAGTTGCTCACATTGTCATTCCCTGCCACTCAGTAAATAAACATAACATCTATTAGTTGTCATGGAAACGTTCCGCCTGATTCTGAGCATCAAAGCTCCACAATAAAGAACCCCTGATATTTGACACTGTGCACAAATAACTCTTTTGGCATTTCTCATGAGCTCATCAGCACAAGAGCTAAGATTTTCCCTGTTTGTTTTCTTTTCAGACACGAATGCATTTGCTTTAGCAAAAGAGACATGTATCTTAGAAACCTATCAAAAATATTTGAATACAGCTACCTCGGCAATCTCTGCTCTACAGCCTCCTCCCCCCACCTTTCTTTTAACCTTTGCCTGAGAAGAATTTAAATGGCATATTTAGTGGCTGCATATTGTGCTTCCTGTACCCACTGCTGCATAAAAGGGATTGATTTAAATCGCTTACAGTAACCATGTGGGGGAGGAGGGTCCAGTTTTCTGCACCAAATGCTCCAGGATGCATAATAAGAAACCACAAATACAGACAACAAATGAGTGTGCTTGCATTTGTCTCTTCTCTGGTAAAGAATTATTCCTTAGTATGGATGGACTGCACACTTCTAGCATCAACAAGAGAGCAGCTCAGATGTGCGAGCACCAATAAAGGATACTTAAGCCTCCATCCCCCGGGTAACGAGTCTCAGAAATGTTGGCTAAAAAAGTCAGAGAATGTTCCTATTTATAATTTTTTTTGAATGATGAAATTTATAACACCTCCCAAAGCAGGAACGGACCAAGTTTAAAGATTACAGCTGAGTGCCACTAAAACATTAAAGGCAACCATTGTTAATAACAGTCGGCTGAAAAGCAAGACGCAGCTCATGCTTTGGAGCCATACTAAGAGATTAGGCATCTCTAAAAGCGCTAGAGCCTTTGACAAGCCAAGCATAAATCAGGAGGGATTTAAATTCCTGATTTTCTGGCATTTTTTAAGCTATAAATCCTACACATTCCTAAAACCACATTGTCCCATAACTGGAGCTGAGGGCTAGAGTAGGTCCCTGGAACAGCTCAAAGGGTCAAACTGGAATTAGGAGCTCCTGCTTCTCTCTAGGCCTTAAGGCAATTCTTTCTGAAGGACATTTAAAGATTTTGTTTTCTTAAGTCTTCTGAAGTGAAGCCAAGAGGGTGTTACATTTATCCCAACACCCTATCAGGCCTTTCTCGTCTTTGGATGTAACCATGTTGGGATTTTTCTAGATCTTATCAATCCATGTCTACACACTCAAGATGGTTTGGATAGTCAGAGGTCAGAAAACAATTAAAGGAGGGAAACTAAACGGTCTACAAATGAATGTGATCTATTCAGGGTTTCTTAAAATGAGCTTAAGGACCATTTGCCTTCCTGGAGAGAGATGTGGATGGTAGAGGTGTCCTGCTCCAATCCATGACTTTAGCACGAGGAAAGCATTCAGGACGAATGAAAGAAAGAACAGAGCCGAATCAGGATGCCTGATTAAGAGACAATAAGTCAAAATAAGATGAAATGAGAACCCAAACTACAGAGTGGCAGCGAAAATGCAGAGTGAATTTGGAAAACTTGATAAAGGTAAAATCTGAAGGTCTTGGTACCTAATTGGATTCGCATGAGGAGAACCAGAGAAGGGAGAGTCACTCATGTCCGGGAGGAAAGAGCACAGCATTTGTAACCAAGAAACCCGGATTGAAGGTCTTTATTCTGCCATTTACTAGTTCTGTAAACTCTGGGAAGCCATTCACCTCTGAGTCTCATTTTTATCGGTTGCAAAACAAGGCTGGAAATACCTACAAAATAAATGACAAAATGTATTAAATGTCTGAAAGATGATGAAATGGACCATTATTTAATAACAGTCACTTTAATACTTATGACTTTGAAGTCATTTCTCTTTCTTGTGCCTCAGTTTCTTCATTTGTAAAAGGTAGACCAAAGTGAACCCTACGGGCCCTTCTGGCTCTAACATGTTTTCTCTCTATCCGGAGGTGATCAGTTTGGTTTGTACATAGTGAGTGCAGGCCAGCATTCATGTGAAAAGTTTCCTGATCAAGTTGGTAACACAGATCAGGACTTCTAGAGAGATATTTTTCAAATGGCCACACGGGCCCCTAGGCAGTATTGGGGAATTGCCCAGGGAGCATTTTTGATTGTCAAAATGATTTGCAGGGCACTCCTGAGGTTAGAGGATGGGAGCCAGAGATATTAATTTGCTGCACCAGGTGCAGTATAAACACAACAATGAATTGTACTGTGCATGTCCCTTGAGATACTCGAGTAGGACATTGATTCTCAAAGTGGGGTCTAGGGATCCTTGGAGGTCCCTGAGTCCTTTTCAAGGATAATTCAAGGTCAAAACCATTTTCACAGGAAGACCATCACATTATGTGCCTTTTTCATTGAGTTGATGTCTCCAATGATGAGACAAAAAGAGATGGTAAGTGAAAATGTTGATGCTTTAGCATTAATCAAGGCAGCAGCTCTCAACTGAACTATACTAGTGGTTATTGTATTATTCCTTACTATGCACTTAGTGTTAAACAAAATCACCTACAAAACCTTCCAGTTTCATTTAAGAATGTCCTTGATGAAGCAATAAAATTAACTTCATAGAATCTCAGCCCTTGAATACATACCTTCTTAATATTTTGTCTGGCAAAATGCTGCATATCAAAATATAATTTTGTTTAAATTGCAAACTGAACTAGCTTCTTTTTTCATGAAACATCATTTTTTATTTGAAAAAAGAAGTGACATATGTACTATGATTATTCAGATGCATATCTGGCAGACCACTTTCTCAGAAACAACAAATAATTTTTTTCATTTCCAAGAAATTACTTCCAAGAAAACAACTAAAGTACTTGTTGCCAATGATAAAATTCAAGCATTAAAGAAAAAATTAGAATTATGGAAAATTCGTGCCTACCACCATGAGCTTGGCTGCTTCTCAACACTAAAAGACCTTTCTGATGAGATGAGTGGCAGTATTGACTAATCTGATTTACTGATATTGTACAATGAAACGTGTCAACATTTGGAAGATCTGTATAACTCAGTGAGCCAATACTTTACAAATAACCAACGTGTGCTCTTATAAAATCATGCACAGTAAAAGAGCCACTCAAAGTGCAAACTAAACCAATGGATTTTAATATAACAGAGTACAAAATATTCACTGATATGGCTTCTGATTCAACATTGCAACTAACATTTAAGAAACTATCACTTGTTAAGTTTTGTGTGTTATCAAATAATATCTACATTACCTGAAAGATCTATTACACACTCCTGTCTTTTCCAACTATTTCCCTGTGTGAGCCTGGATTTTCTTCAGACACTTCAAGCAAAATGCCATATGGCAACAGAATAAATACAGAAGTGGATGACAGAATTTAGGTGTCTTTAATTAAGCCAGACATTAGAGCGATTTCCAAAAATGTAAAACAATGCCACTCTTCTGATTAAATTATGTTTTGTTTAGGAAGATACAGATACTTTTAAATAAAAATACTATTTTTACATGTAATGGGATTATTTTTAAAGATAATAAATACTGTTAACGTTTCAGTTTTAATTTCTAATACAGTAAATATCGGTACAACCTGCATAAACGAAGCTTTTAGAAGGCTCTCAACAATCTTTGAGTGTAAAGAGGCACTAAGACCAAAAAGTTCAAGAACTTTGTTTTCCTGATGTAGGAAAAATTCAATTATCTAAGCCAACAATCATTTTCTCAGAAACAAAAAAATAATTTTTTCATTTCCAAGAAATTATTTTCTATAGGAACACAACATACTTTCATACGTTCTAATGTACACCAACATCCAGGATTGCAACTACTATGCAAGTCAATGGTAGATCGTGTGTTCTTTGGTTCAAAACTTGACCAAGAATTGTTGACCATTTCATAAAATTACAGCACCAATGGCAACACTAATCATGACATTAGAATTATTGATACAGTATACCTGTATTGCCTACCACTGTAGTTGTCTCAGCCCTGTGATTTTTTGATAAGACGCGAACATCTGACATTTCATTTTGTGTTCTAGTGAAGTTGTGCCCAACGTATTTGCACACTGAAATACACACTGTATTATTTTCTTTCTTTTTTATAATATAGTCAAGGCATTTTATTTTAATGATGTATATAGGTGATTTGTATTATTTATGAATTTCATGGTAATAAAAAAGACATTACAAAATATGTGTTTTAAAAGGAGCATTAGGTCTGAGAATCACTGCTCCAGGACAATGAGATAAAGGCTGGTGCAAGCTATTTGAGAGTTGACTACATAGAAGTATAGCTGCCGGGCGCAGTGGCTCACGCCTGTAATCCCAGCACTTTGGGAGGCTGAGGTGGGTGGATCACTTGAGGTCAGGAGTTCAAGACCAGCCTGGCCAACATGGTGAAAGCCCATCTCTACTAAAAGTACAAAAAGATTAGCTGGGCATAGTGGTGTGCGTTTGTAGTCCTAGCTACTTGGGAGGCTGAGGCAGGAGAATCACTTGAACCTGGGAGGTGGAGGTTGCAGTGAGCTGAGATCGTGTCACTGCACTCCAGCCTGGGTGACAGAGCAAGATTCCGTCTCAAAAAAAAAAAAAAGAAGAAGTATAGCTGAAGCCACAGGGAGGAGTCAGCTTATGAGATGTCTAGTTTGGAGTGCCATGCTTTTAAAAATGATAGAGGACTATCCATTGATGTATTAGTCCATTTTCACACTGCTATAAAGAACTACCTGAGACTGGGTAGTTTATGAAGAAAAGAGGTTTCATTGACTCACACTTCCACAAGCTTAACGGGAAGCATGACTGGGAGGCCTCAGGAAACTTACAATTATGGCGAAAGGAGTAGCAAGCACATTGTACTATGGCTTGGGGAAAGAGAGTGAAGGGAGAAGTGCTACACATTTTAAAAATTTCAGACCTTGTGATAACTCACTCACAATCACGAGAACAGCAAAGGGTAAATCTGATCCAATCACCTCCCATCAGGCCTCTCCTCAAATTCAACATGAGATTGGAGCAGGGACACAAATCCAAACCATATCAATTGGGTAGACACACAGTCCCAAAAGAATGCTGCTCATGAAAATTTGTCCAAAGTTCCCCCGATACTCTCTACTTGCAAAGTGCTATCTCCTTGTCAATCTTATACTCCTCTTTGCCTACCAACTCTGCCTTGTATTCATTTCCTCTTTGGACTTGTCTGTTTTCTTCAGTCAGTGGATACTTCAGCCCATCTCCAGAGTCTATTTTACTAGCCACACTTTCTTGGACACCTGACCTTGTTCCACTCCTGGTTTGGGCTCTGCTACTGCTGCCTGGGACTTTGAAAACTCCAGAAAACTGTCTGACCACGGAAAGGAAAGAGATCAAAGAAGGCAAGTTTAAGAAGAGGAAATGTGAAAAACAAACTTCTTTGAGAAGAGGTTAGGCTCTTGCCACCCTGGGTCTCCCAGTCTCAGCAAAAGTCTTTGTTTCCTCCCTCCTGTGAATTCTAAAATTCATCCAATTTCACATTTTTGTAAAATGGCAAGATGTCTCACTCTCTTCGCCCATGATTAAAATCCAGTTGTTTATTTATAGGGCCATTTGTTGCTGAAGCTTCTCCCTAAAAAAAAATAATAATAATTGCTTCTTCAGATGGTTTGCTTCTATCTGCCAGAAGATGTCATTTTGGGATGAGGCCATTCAAACTTGCTCAAATCTGAGCAATAACTCAACTAAAATGAGGTCAATGTAAATGACTACCCACAACGGGGAAAAACCTGTTAAATTAAATCCAGAGTAAGTAGCAACATATCATGTAGTGAGAGTTACATGTGTCAAATGAAGGAGTGTTATGAGGATTAATGAGTCCGTTATTAAAACACCCTTTGGGATTCTTGGATGAATGGCACTGTTGAAAGTGGGGGTAGGGCTGGTATTTACAGATTGCATTTATATCAAGGCCTTGCAACAGACTCTGGGGAAATATAGAGAAAGCAATGGAAGAACTTAAAACATATTTTTGTTGATTGTTCTATCTTATACCACATTTAGCAGCTCAAATACTTAATTCAGCAAAACATGTAGAGAGATGTCAGTGTGTACTTTGCAAAGTTCTATAAAATGTAGCGTAAGCTCATCAGGAATTTCAACATGGCGTTGTGGCCTATGAAAGAAGCACTGGGCAAAAGCAAGAACCAATTCAGAATAAATTTATTCTTATTCCCCACAATGGTTTGTGTAATAAGCAGATGTCAGAAATGAGAATGTCAGGGAATTCTCTGTTGGGTGAAGTACAGATCTAGCCTGAGGCAATGACATGATTCTAAGCCATTTCCCTACAATGCTTTATGTTGTCATAGATGGTGGAAAATGCAGTCAATTGCCTGAATGTTTCTAAATGCCTGCAGGTCTCAAGCAGGCTTCCAGATGACTGATTTTCTTTTCCACCTGGAATTTTGCACATTACAATATGCACAACTGAGATCATCTTATCCTTTGAGATTTTTGTAAAATTGTGATAGGCAAGGCTCTTATCACCTTTCTTGCAGAATCATACAGCCTCCATAGTCCCCTGTGACTTCCCAGAGGCTGGATCTTCATGGTCCATGAGTCCTATTGCAGCCAGATCCTTGTTCATAGTTCCCTGCTGCTGCTTGGCACCCCCAGCCTCACCAATCTAGCCACAAAGCCCAGTCCTTTCTTGGATTGCCCCACGGCCTGCTGACATAAAGCATTTGATGTATAGCAGCACATTTTACGGAACAGTTGGGGTAGCAAATGGCATTTATCTCATAGGAGAAAAAGGAATTGAAAGTATAGTAATCGATATTTCTGTTCTCAAGAACCACCCCTGCCCAGTCACCCCAACCCCAATAATTTCTCATTGGCTGCTTTTCTCTTTACACTTCAGCCTCCTCTAATGCCACTCAGCTCCAGGATTCCTTCATTCCTTTCTTTGCCTCTCCTCTCTTCTGTTTGTTACTTCCAAATTCCTAGTTACTTTCTATGCAGAGCTGTTTTGTTATTTCTTTGAGATCTCTTCCCAATCCATGCTCTTAGAGCATCATCTTCCATCCTTGATGCAGTTTATTAAGTTTTTTTTTTGACTAAAAACATTTTCTCAGGAAAAGAAAACCATAATTCTTTTCCCAAATAGGAATTCTGTTGCCTTCCAGGGGAAGCCTTGACCATCTTGCAACTACTTAGGGTTAGGGCCTTTGGAGGGAGCCCCAGGCACCAATTATGCTGAGAAATCACATCACTGCCCTGCCTGCTACTTCCTAGTGTCAACCAACAAAATTTTAACAAATTGAGTTTCAAACAGTTAATTGGCTTTTTTTTGGGGGGCGGGGGGACAGAGTCTCTCTGTCACCCAGGCTGGAGTGCAGTGGTGCAATCTCCACTCACTGCAACCTCTGCCTCCTGGGTTCAAGCAATTCTCTGCCTCAGCCTCCTGAGTAGCTGGGATTACAGGTGCCCACTACCACACCTGGCTAATTTTTGTATCTTTAGTAGTGATGAGGTTTCACCATCTTGGCCAGGCTGGTCTTGAACTCCTGACCTTGTGATCCACCCGCCTTGGCCTCCTAAAGGCGTGATCCACCACGCCCGGCCGTTAATTGGCTTTTATTAGCAATTCATGAACCAGGCAGCATCCAGTCTACAAAATAGAGGTGCTCCACTGGGCATGGCAGAGGAGTCTGTTTTTATCAAGTAGCTTGAGCAGGAACAAGGAAATAGCATAGTGCAAAAAGTAAATTGGTTTACAGCAGGTTACATCTGGTTACCTTCCCTGTGTGGGTTAAAGCATAAGAGACATCCTTATCATGCCGGCTAGGGTTGATTAGGTCCCTTTTTTTTATTGGTTGTTGTGAATCTCCTGTTTTTTAGAAAATTGGCCTGTGTGGGGATTTGGCTATCATCTCTCTCCTGATTTCTCACAAGTTGAGATCTTACAAGTAAACAACTTAGGTTTTGGTCTGATAATGTGGAGCCTTAGTATGAGTGCCTCCATTTGGGGTTGGTCCATCAGGGACTAGGTAGCAGCTCAGTCCATAACAACGATCTCCCATCATTTTATTTAACGCTAGTGAGGACCTTCCTCTTCCACTGAGCCATCCATGGATGGTCCAGGAGCAGAGATGCCATCCATGCTGAGCTCCATCCACACTATACTGTGTAGACCCCTCGTTAACATTAACAAACATACAATTGTAGATCATTCCACAGTATAAGAGATATCTTGGCAGGACATGACAGATTTCAATACAAATTGCCACTATGCCTACTATGGAAAGAAGGACACAATCCCTACAGAAAATATGTCAAAAGGATCATTTGTTTGCTGCTTTGGGGTTTTTTTGAGTCAGAGCTTTTTATAATTAATTTTGATTTATTATTTTGAATAGGTAATATGTGAACAAGTTATAAAATTTTAAAGGTCAAAAGACCAAAAGTGAAAAGTCATTCTTCTTCTCTCTCATCCAGTAAGCATCCAGCCTTCCTTCCTAGGGGCAACCACAGGTAACAACTTCTACTGGATCTTCTCAGAGATTTTCTGTGCATTTACAAAAATAAATATTTATGTTTTTCCTTAGACAGCTTGTGCCCACTCTATATAGTCTAATGTACTTTTCAATATTTTTTCATTTAATGATACATTTTGGACATCACTCCTCATCAGTAAATATGGAGACTCATTATTTATATTGGTGCTATAAATTTATATTGTATGTATAGGCCACAATTTATTCAACCACTGATGCACATTTAGATGGTTTTCAATATCTTCCTGTTACAGTCCTGAAAATGAGTATCCTTATGGATATGGTATTTTATACATGTGCAACATATGTATAGGATTAATACTTTGAAAAGAAATTCTTCGGTTAAATGGTATGCACATTTTATTTTATTTATTTATTTTTTGAGACTGTGTTTCACTCTTGTTGCCCAGGCTGCAGTGCAATGCCGCAATCTCGGCTCACCACAACCTCTGCCTCCCAGATTCGGGCAATTCTCCTGCCTCAGCTTCCCAAGTAGCTGGGATTACAGGCATGCGCCACCATGCCTGGCTAATTTTGTATTTTTACTAGAGACGGGGTTTCTCCATGCTGGTCAGGCTGGTCTTGAACTCCTGACCTCAGGTGATCCTCCCATCTTGGTCTCCCAAAGTGCTGGGATTACAGGCGTGAGCCACTGTGCCCCACTGGTATGTGCATTTTATTAGAGATTACCCAATTGCCTCCCATAGAGATTCACTAATTTACCTTCCCAACAATATGTTGAAGAGACAAGAATTTGTCTGCACTTTAGGAGATGGACATGAGTTACAATGTCATATAAAGAGGTGAGAAGAATTCTAGTAAAAAGAAGCAACTTGCTCCTAGTCTGTAAGCACCTTCAGGACAGTAACTGTGTTGTTCATCATCAGATAATGCAGCCCATAGCACAAAACCTGGAATGTGTAAATATGCAGACATTGCTGGTAAGTGATTGGCATGGTAACAGTGCAGAGCTAGGAACTAAGCCTAAGCTGACTGGCGGACAGAGAGTAGAGCCAACTACCTGGGATATTATGTTTAATGGGGGAGAAGTGGCGAAAAAAAAAGGTTGAAAATGTAAGTTGCTTTTTCTCTGTCATCACCTAAAAAATAATTTGTGCTCTAGCCACTGTTAAAAGTCACAATTAATAGAAAAAATGTGGTGAAACATACCTTGGACATCATAGCCTTTCATGGGAAAATATGATGATGTCATCCAAGAAAGACCATTAGCTTCTGCTATTTTTCCAACCACTGGTCATTAGTTTTGTCAATATGTAGCCACTCGATCAGGATGTTGTAAGTCCAGATGAATGGTCTTGGCTGCCCTTAAGATCAGGCTAATTGCTGGAGCTGCCACACTGGCCAGCAATCCATCCTGATCATCACATTGGGAGAAATAATCAGATAAGCCTTTCTGGGGCCAATCCATTCTGTATGTACGAAGCCAACAAAGGGCTATGAAGGGAATGGAATACGTAAGTTTAGTTATTGGTTTAATAATCCAAGAAAATAAAGTCGTTTTTAGAAGGTGGGTACATCAATTATCTAAAGATAGTATAAAGATCACACACATACACACAAACACACGGTATACTTGTACTTCATTGAATGCTACGACCTGCCAGGCATTGTCCCTAGTTTATTTCCAGACGTCACAATTCTAGGTGTTGACATTATTGTCTCCATTTACAGACCAGGAAACTGAAGTCTGGGTAAGTGAATTGTATCTCTCATGATTACTCAGCTAAAAAAGTGATAAGATAAGAATATACCAACCCAGGTATATAAGACGCTAAACCTATATTTCTACTATTCTGTGAGGCTTAAATTGCAAATATGAACTAATGCCATGGGTCATTCACCATTCATCCCTTTATTACATATTTTTTCTTCAAGCTGTCTCAGTAAGTCAGTGGGATGGCAGTGTTTATGACATGCAATTAAATGTCAGTTTCACATGCAGGACCACCCCTCTAAATAATGTGTTATACCCTTTCCACATAGAATGAATTAGGCTTCAGATCTAGTAATGGCACATTTGTAGTACGTTACTTTCTTTCCAGAACACAACTGATCACAGTGGGCACTGGGGATGCTTTAGCATTTAGGCCCTACATTTATCACAGTGTGTTGCCTGCAACCTTTTTTTTTTTTTTTTTTTTGGTACCTGGCTCATTAGAGAGACCACTAGACATTTTAAAACCAAATTGAGTTTAAATACATTTCCTTGACGCATCTGTTTTGTTAAATGTAGCCCATGAAGCCAACATTAAAAGCAATGCCATTAAGAGGGCATAAGGTAAGCTCATTTAGTTGACCAAATTGTATAACACAATGAATTAATATGGTAATATGCCTTTGGAGACCAGCAGCAGATAATAGAGGTGAACAGAGGAGCTCGAGTCTGGTTTTGGAAAAGCAAAAGCAATTCATCATTATGCTGTAACAATATAGGAGAACATTTCTCATTTCCCACTCTCCTGCCCCCAACTCTGAAAACCTTTGGTTGTACTTTTTGAACACCAACTCTGAACAACACAACTCTGCTAACTCAGACTGCTGCATTTTCATTACCCAGAGAACTCTTTTGTTTGTATTTTGAAGCCTTGGTAAATAAGTGGAGATTTCAGTTATGAGTGAGAGTTGGTGAGGCATGAAGCTGCCCTTCTCTCCCTGCAGAACAACTAGCAAAACACTCCTCAAATAGAGAGAAGGCAAAGCCAGGAGACGGAGTAGAGCAGGTAGAACAAAAATACCTTAAGAGATTCCAGCTGTCCCTCCCTCTGAGTCAAGCATTAGAAATTATGTGCTATGTGAATTGACAGTCCAATTTCTTGGCCTCAATCCTTCTCTCAGTGGCTTGAGTCTTGTTTTTATCCTGCCAGAAAGAATCTAATTAAAGCTTATTATGCCTGGTCAGCAAGAATATATCCCCTAGCCACTTTAAGAAAAAAAAAAGCCATCTAAATAATGTTTTCCCCTGACTGTAAAATTACATATGCTCATTATAGAAAATTTTAGAAAACACAGAAAAGCATAAAGTAGAAAATGCAGTCTTACATAATCCCAACTCTGAGACACTATTAATATTTTAGTGTGTTTATTTCCATTTCACAAACCATTAAATACTTTTCAAAAACAGGATTTTTGTTGCCACATAAAATGATTTTAAAATATTTCTGAGGTTGAATGTTTCGGTTTTCAATTAGTTTGTTTTTTCTTTTTTACAATGCAAAACCATAGTTAAGCTTTTCACCTCAGTTTCAGTTCCTTTTAGGAGGACATATTTCTAGAAGCAGGCTCCTGGACTGTGAGGTATGGATAATTTTAGAGTCTTTATGTTAAACCCAGTGGATGCTTTTCAATCCTTATTTCTTGACCTCTCAATAACTTCTAATATTGCTGACAGCTACTCCTTTTTTGAAATCTTTTTTCTTTTGCTCTGTGACACCAACTTATCCCAATTCCCTCCTACCTCACAGTCCCTCTCGGGGTCCCCTCCTCTGTCTCACCATCCATGTTGAAGTTCCTTAGGTTTCCATCCTATGCCCTTTCCCCTTTCAGATCTACATTCCTTCTAAGTGATCTCATCTACACTCAGGGTTTCACTTGCCAGTTCCATATCTAAACTTCCCTGTTGTTTATCTCTGTTCCAGGCCCCTTTCTCAAGCTCTAGGATACACATCCCAGACACCTTCTCTTCTCCCACATCCGTATCTCACAGGTATTTCAAACCCATGATCTTACGACGCTGAGCCTACACTTCCTACTCTCTGTTTCAGAAGGACAAATAACAGTGACAATAGTGTGCATCATTTTCTTGTTCCTGATTTTAATGGAAATGCTTCCTGTTTATATTTAGCAGGATATTGATCCAAGACAGATTGTGATTATGTAAGACTGTACCAAGGAAGACCTTTTCCTCCTATTTAGACATCACTATTTGTCGATAGTGTGTTAATCCTTACCACATAGCCTGACTTTGTGCCTCTGTCCTACCAATGATCTTTGCTTTGGGTGCAAAAATTACCCAATTCATAATGAATGCTATAAAGTTGACAAAGCCTAAAACCACACAGTAAAATAGATTAAAATATTCAATAAAGAAACACAGTTTCTTGAAGACACTAAAAACTAATAAATTGAAAATAAAGAGTTCATAGAAATATCAACTAAGACCAATTTTCAAAGCGAGAATCATACCAAATGATCCAGCAATCTCACTTCTGGTCGTATATCCAAAAGAAGTGAAATTAAGAACTTGAAGAGATATCTACATTCCCATGTTTATTGCAGCATTATTCACAATAGCCAAGATATGAATACCACCCAAGTATCCAACAGATGAATGGATTAAAAAAATTGTATACACATATAACAAAACATTATCTAGCCTTAAAAAAGAAGGCACTCTTGCCATTTGCAATAACTAGATGAATCTGAAGGACACTGTTCTAAGTGAAATAAGCCAGTCACAGAACAAATGCTGCTTGGTTCCACTTATATGAGATATGTCTGATAGTCAAACTCATAGAAGCAAAGAATAATACAATAGTGGTTCCCAGGTGCTGGGGGGTGGAGGAATTGGGGAGTTTGTTCAATGGGTATAAAGCTTCAGTTATGCTAGATGAATAAATTCTAGAGATCTCCTGTACAATGTAGTGCTTACAGTCAAAAATATGGAATTGTGCACTTAAGATTTGTTAGTTTAAGATCTCACGTTAAGTGTTATTGCCAAATACACACACACACAATTAAGACAAAAACAAAAAAACATGAGGAAACTTTGGCAAGTGTTGAATATGTCCATTATATTGATTGTGGTGATGGTACCATATGTTTTGTATATGTCTAAATTCAATAATGCACATTAAATTTGTAAAGTTCTTTGTATATAAATTATGCCTCAACAAAGCTGTTAAAAATAAAAACCCAATAAAACCAAACAAAAATCAACAAGCGGTTAAAGTGCACAGGGTAAGCATAGTGTGGATTTAAATTAATGAAAGAATTAAATCTTCTCTTCAAAATTGGGATCTGCAAAATTTGACCTATAAAATTAGACTTGGAAAAAGTAGTGGCCATAACAGATAACTCACAAAGGCAGAAATTATTATCTATAAGATATGCTGTGAGCCAAAGAGAGTGGAAGAGAAACAAAAACAACTAAACAATGAATCAAACTTTTGTGAAGTCAATGAAAATAATTTCAGAAAAATTAAAATGAGAAAAAGGGAACCAGTTTAACTGTGCTATAAATAATTGATTAAGAAATTAGATCTTATCCATGGACTCTTCATAGAGCAAAAGATAAACGATTTCCTCTGAGGAGGTTTCATATTGAGTGTGATGGCTTCTTTTCCTCTTCCTCCCCACACTCCACCCAGAATCAGCAAACAAACTGCACTCTGCATCCTCAGGCTTGCAGCAGGCTGGGCGGCAACGCTGTTTCCCTGGATGTACAAGATTCTATTTGGAGCCTCGGGGACCTGAAGCGGAGCCTTCCTGAACATTATTCATGCCCTTTGCATGGCTCTCCCACACTTTTTCCCTAGTATCACACCTAAGCCTTCTATGAAGAAGTCAAAGTTGAAGACTTGCACTGTTGCCTGGGCTGGAATGCAGTGGCATGATCTCGACTCATTGCAACCTCCACCTCCCAGGTTCAAGTGATTCTTCTGCCTCAGCCTCCCGAGTAGTTGGGATTACAGGTGCCCACCACCACGCCTGGCTAATTTTTTTTTTTATTTTTAGTAGAAAGGGGGCTTCACTGTGTTGGCCAGGCTGGTCTCGAACCCCTGACCTCGTGATCTGCTCACCTCGGCCTCCCAAAGTGCCGGGATTGCAGGCGTGGGCCACCGCACCCGGCCTGAAGACTTTTAAAGCATCAAAGCATCTTGAAAATTCCTGCTGCAGTGTTTTCAAGCTGGGGCCATGGCATCCTCAAAACTAAATGCCCATCTAACATTATCTGCAGGGTGTATAAATAATAGATGTTCTACTATTTATTAAAAAGTGCTACTAGATTAATTGTAGTGTTTTCTCATTTTGTGTCTTTTCAATTAACAGATTCTAAAAGCCCAAGTTTTTTTATTGGGGAATATATGACATCTTTTTAAGATTAAACAAGGTCTTTAAAGCCAAAATTGATCCAATTCAATCCCTTCATTGCAGATGAGGAAGAGGTAAGTGAAGTGAGACTCACCCAGAGTCACTTATTGAATTAGTAACCAGGCTGGATCTAAATATTCATACCTCTGATTGCACACCAAGGGTTGCTTTTACTAGATTACTTTCCTCTCTAAGGAAGGGCAAACTCAAACTTGACTTCAAATTTGCTTCTTTTGAGTTTTTTGTCATTGTTGTTTTTATAATCAGTGATAGCTAGGTCCAACTATCCTAGAGAAGCTGAAAAAGTAGAAGACCATGCTGATCTTCAGAGAATCATTATAAGACAATCACACCTGAATTAATTGTAATTTATTGTTGATATGGGAAAAACATTTTTCTTTCCTCCTAAGCCACCTCACATTGAGGACAATGACAACAAAGTCTCAATGATTGTGACCTATTCTTTTCTTCCTGGGCACGTGGTCCCCCTGGTGGAGACTACATTTCCTGACCTTCTTTCCAGCCAGGTGTGTCTATGGGACTAATGAGACTAAGTACTCACCAATAGGACATGAACAAAAGTGATGTGTCCAAGTATGCCTCACTTGCTTAGAAGAAAAATTCTTGCCTTGGATTTTTGTTTTCTGTCTCTCCTCCTTCCCGTTAGCTGGAATGTGAACATACCTGTGTCCCAGCTTTGATTTAGTAGACAAACTTAATGCTCCCATGTGATGAAGAAGCAAAATTAAAAGGGATGGGGAGGCAGGCACTGCAGTTTCTGAGTGACTGCATGGAACTCAGCTACACATCAGTGCAGATCACTAAAGCTTTGGCTCACATCACTCACTCTTAAGACACTATACTTTGGGGACCCTTTGTCACAGTCACTCTAACTTTACAGTGAGCAAACGTTTTCTTGCCCCTTGGGGGCATTGAGAGAGAAAACTAAAGTCATCAGTTTGCCACTGTGAATTATATTTAATTCAAGATTAATCTGTGAAGCACCTGACTGAGGGGGGAAAATGCCAAATCTAT
Source organism: Nomascus leucogenys (assembly GCF_006542625.1). NCBI lineage: Eukaryota > Metazoa > Chordata > Mammalia > Primates > Hylobatidae > Nomascus > Nomascus leucogenys. The sequence goes on from NC_044397.1 coordinate 79,810,578, forward strand.
TTTTGCAATCAAATGGTGAGTCTGGTTCATGTTATAAAAGTCAGCCATAGATGTCTGATGCATACTTTAGGGGTCTTTATTACCTAACAAATATTTTTTTAAATCCTTTCCTGTTTTTATAATTCCTAGTGAAAGAATTATATGAGTTGGCAGAAAAAACAACATAAGAACTTTGCTCTGCATTGCATTGAAAAAAAAAATTCCTACCCCTGAAACCTTGATAGTGGATATTAATTTAAATCATATATGGCATTGTTAAAATATTTTCATGTTGATCTTTTTGACTACTCCTGCCATTTTCTCCTTTAAAGAAACTTTATAATGGACCTTCTGGCACATAAGGGGAGAAAGGGCATTCAAACTCCCTTAACCCTTTTTGCCATATTTTTGTCGAGTTCTCAATCTGACATTACATTTGGACTCACACCTGGCTGCAGCTGACTTGAGAGAATAGGGCCTGTAAGTATGGGGTGTGGGTGCCTGGTTCTTCCTAGGGCATGCCTTAGGGCTCCTCTTTTTAGATACTCAAGCGCCTGAGGCCAGCGCTATCAATGCTCCTGTCAGCCTCCAAAAGGAAGCAGCTGCCTTTCAATCGTGGGCATGGGTAGCTCTATGGAGCCCACACCCAGATTGAGAAGGCATAGTCACCTCTCTCTTGGTCTTCCTAACCCCTACCCCTGTCCTAGAAAGCACCACCCCTCCCCTCTTCCTCCAAGGCATCTTCATAGAATCACGGATTAAATGAGTTCTCCTAATCCCTTCAGATTTAAAATCTCACACTTTCATTATTTCTAATTGGATAATTTCTTCACTACAATGGGAAAATAAAAGCACTTTTATTTCCCATCTGCTCTGTCTACCTGAATCTCTCTCTTTCTCTGATGATTTACAACTCCAATTGTTCCCAACAGGATTGAAGGTGGCCGACTACTGTCTTTAACATACGGTGCATGTTTTTGTTCTTGTCTAACCACACAAGTCAGGTAATGTCCTTTTTTAAAATTAGTGACCTGTTGATCTGAAACCTATAATCTTTGTTACTTTCAAAAAATCTGTTATTATAAATTTAATACCACCACACGTCCAACATGAGGAAAAATGACTGAATCTAGTTTGGTCCATTACATCTATTCAAGTCCAGAAATATCTAACAGGGTGCCCTCCCAAACCACATGGAAAAGATTTCTCACTCTTTTTCAGTTCCTCAACTTTGCTCTAAGGATGGTCTGAGACTTTTCCATCACTGCCCAAGGAACTTAAAGTCTGTCACAGAAAATAACCTCCCACCACTATTCCTGGTTCAGAATCCACTTGTAATACTCATTTTAGCCTTTCGAAGATGAGACAATATTGAATTTTGTTCCAAAAGGCTAATCATAATAGGTAATAAATATTTAATTATTTGAAATATAATTCTTAAAAATAGCAATATTTTCAAAGAAACAGCAATTAAGAATACCATTATTTTATTGCTTTGTAATAGTGAACAAGGTTGTGAAAATTTTTTTCTTTATCAATTCTGTCTTATAACAATTCCTCATATGGAGATAAAATCTTTGGTTGACTTCTATCATGACAATTATCCTCTAAAAAATTAATTATTGGCTCATATACAAGGAGCTAACACAACCTAAATCTCATATTATACTATACACTGACATGGTAAGTCTTAACTAGACAAGTAGTAGTATAATTTTTGACAGCATTTTGGATTGTGTTAAAAATCATGTAAATGAAGAGTTCTGGTTAATTTTTTTTTGTTTTTTTTTTTTTTTTTGAGACAGAGTCTCACTCTGTCACCCAGGCTGGAGGGCAGGGGCACTATCTCAGCTCACTGCAACCTCCACCTCCGAGGTTAAAGCAATTCTTCTGCCTCAGCCTCTCAAGTAGCTGGGACTACAGGCACGTCCCACCACGCCCAGCTAATGTTTGTATTTTTAGTAGAGACAAGGTTTCACCATATTGGCCAGGCTGGTCTCGAACTCCTGACCTCGTGATCTGCCTGCCTTGGCCTCCCAAAGTGCTAGGATTACAGGCATAAGCCACCTGGCCCAACCTAATTTATTTTTAAGATCATCCTTTCCATGAACTCTAAACACCAACTTTGATCATAGAAATTTCCTCCTTTTTCTGTCAGAGGCAAAAGTCAACACAGCTTCTCTCCCAGCTATAAAACAGAGAAGCCAATATATTTTTGAAGACCATAGTTAGTGATAGTCAAAGATTGATTATAAATAGTGCAATAATTCAAGCATTCACATCCCATGCATTGTTTGACCACAAAATGTTAAGTATAAATATGTGATGTTCCTTCTAGACAAATGAGACTTCAGGAAACAAAATTACTTTGTGATCAAACTAAAATCTACTTAGTAAAAAACCTTTAACAAACCTATGGTTTAAAATCAGTCTAAAGCAATGACATGATAAATGCTCTGCTGCAAACATAAACATTATAATCAAATAAAAAGGAGAAGTCAGCTCAATGCTCACATTGTTCTTAGATTCACCATTTACATGTTGAAACTCCATGCTGTAACTCAGAGTGGATAGGAATTGATAAATAAAAACAAAAGAAGCAACGTTGCTTTCCTTACTTCACATGGAGAGAAGGTTGTCTGACTCTACTCACATGGCACACCTGTATGTGTGTGCCCCTCCCACACACATAGCTAAATATAAACACTTCCCAAGTGACTCTGGGAGCCTATTTTAAATGAAAGCTTTAGAAAGATGTATTAAATAATTCATTCACTCTTAGCAGAAAACTTCCAACTCTCCATTTTTAATGGTTAAAAGATCCCTATTTCTGAAGTCAGCTGTGAACACTTGTGCTAACTTCAGGTTAGTCTTAAAGGGAAACATCTGCTAAATCATGGTCACAGCATAAATCAGGTTGAGATCTAGCTCGACAATATGAGATCACTTAAATGAGGGTTGTCTCAAGACTAGAGGTTGGATCAGGTAGTGTTTCCAAATTCCTAACAGCTATTAATTAGGATTCAGGCTACAAAATCAAAATTCCTGAAAATTCTCAAAAAGTTTTCAAATGAGAAAATATTCTTAAAATACTTGTGTCTGGCAAGGTGGCTCACTCCTGTAATCCCAACACTTTGGGAGGCCAATGTGGGTGGATCACTTGAGGTCAGGAGTTCGAGACTAGCCTGGCCAACATAGTGAAACCCTCTCTCTACTAAAAATACAGAAATTAGCCAGGCATAGTAGCAGACACCTGTAGTCCCAGCTACTTGGGAGGTTGAGGCAGGAGAATCGCTTGAACCTGGGAGATGGAGGTTGCAGTAAGTCGAGATCATGCCACTGCACTCCAGCCTGGGTGACAGATCAAGACTCTGTCTCAAAGAAAACAAAACAAAACAAAAAAACTTGTAACATTTCTCAAACGTTTTGCTCATCATCATGCATATCTAAAAATTTGTTTAGTTAATAAGAAATATTAACTTTAGCAGGATTTATGAAAAACTGTAGCCTATAGAAAATATTCAAACATGGAAAAACAGCCGCAAATATTATTGGGTAGTATTCAAATAACATTCAAAATAACAACTTTGTTGGGAGATAGCACTATACAGAATCACAGTCTAAGCTGCTAATTTAAAGTCTTATTCTGCTTCCAAAACCCATTATCTCTTGGAATATCACTCATAGGATTTGTATAAAGTACGCTATACATACAAATTTATTAATATTTGTTTTAGTTGCAAGAATGAGTTGCCATTAGCAGCAGAGAGGTTCATGAACACATATTCATAATGGCCATGGCTACAAGCAAGGCTGGCTCATTCATTAAACGGTGATATTTCTCTCCTCTGTGCTTCTAACCAGGTTTCTAGAAATGCCAACCCAAACCTCACAATCCACGTGCTCATGTTTTCTGTTCCTGTGTTCAATATGATATCAGTGAATTGCTTCTATTGAGTAGTATCTCTATGTTGATTGTTAAGCTTTAATTTGTCAGAGAATACCCTTTTTTCTTTTTCCCCAAATTTCTCAACAGGTTTTTCTGGGGATTCAAAAGACATGTTTCCTAAGAAGTATAGGGAAGGAATTTCCATATGGAAACACTAGATTTGGCAGAAGAAATAGGTCAGTAAAAAGCACAGAGTTTCACAATAGCATTTTGCTATATTTTCAAATGATATCCAGTAAAAATACCAGGAACATGGAAAATGGCCCTACAGCCATCTTTTCTCTTAAAACCTCACCACCAGCTTTCTACCCTCAGCTCAGTTAACCTCACATAGACACCATCTCCTTTCCCTGATACCAAATCCCCTAGGAGCTTAGCTTGGCTCCAGCTCAGCCCTGGCCACAAAACTGATTCTGGCAAGGCCAGCCCTAGAACAGGGTATTCAAACCATGCTCCATGGAACCCTCTGGGCTCAGAACACCTGAGGGGTCCCTGGAGGCAGGGCTAATCAGGCTCCACTCTGCTTTCAACCATAGTAGCTCCATGTTTGCCAGTTTAACATATCTGGCTTTTTCCAAAAAGTATTTGTTTGCTTAAAGGATCTGTTCTGTGATGAGTTAATGGGTGCAGCAGACCAACATGGCACATGTATACATATGTAACAAACCTACACTTTGTGCACATGTACCCTAGAACTTAAAGTATAATTAAAAAAAAAAAAAGGATCCGCTCTGCTGCTAAAAATAGAAACTGAAAAAGTTTGAAAATTGCTGACTTAGCCTTGTGAGGCCTGACAAGCAATTTTCAAACTTTTTCAGTGTCTGCTGTTGTCTGTCCCAAAAGTGCTATTGTCTGTCCCAACAGTGGGAGCGATCTCTGGGGAACCACATCAGTTTCAGGCCAGGACCTAAAAATCTAGTGTAGCTGGAACCACAGGAAAGCAGTTTCTGGACTTTAGAGGCCAGGCCAGCGTTACCTCCCCTCCACTCAAACCTGAGGACAAATACAGAACGACTGAGCCTTCAGAAGCCCCACATTGGTCTGAACCAGACCTGCCCATCTTTGTAGCCAGGCATAACCTATCTGACCCACACCAGCAGACTGGGGACACAGTCAGACTGGAAAGACCTGCAAACCCTCACTCTAGACATATTTCTAAAGTTTTTTTTTTTGTTTTTTTTTTTTCCCAAAGTGAGTTTCCAGTGACACTGCAAACACCTCCACGGAGATTGCAAACTGGGGCAAACCTTTCTTTTTCTTCTTTTCCCTCCTTCCCCATCCCTTTCCCTGTCACCCCTTTTCTCATCTCCTTTCTCATCTCCTTCCTCCTCCCTCTACTTTCTTCCTTCTGTTGCTTCTTCCCCGCTCCCCCACAAAAAAAAGAATCATTTCACTCTCTATCACAACAACTTTTGGTTTCTCCCCATTTTTGATCCCCCCAAGTTTGATCCCCAGTTACGGATCAAACTTCCCAAATCATCATCCAGGATGCAGTCCACTTTGTCAGCTGATCAGCTTATCCTCTCTCCCTTCCTCCTTGGTCCCCATGACCTCAAAACTCCAGGCCCACCACACCAGTCACCGAACACATTGCATTTTCCCTCCCCCGTTCCCCTGCTCAGGCTGAGCCACACCAGACGTCTCTCTGTTAATATCAAGGCTCTGCTCACACATGCTTGAGCTGCCAGTGTTCGAAGTCACTGTCAATTTCTTTGAACGTAGAATGATCCATCACAACACAAAATACCCTGCCTTACATGTAATATATTCTCAATACACAGAAGAAAGGAATTACACTGAATCCCCTACTCCCAAAGCACACATAATGCTCTTTATATAACAGGCTTGGAAAATAGGTTATTGACTAGCTAACCAAATAGGAGAAGATCAAGGAAGCATCTCAGGATATTTATGTTGCCTTAGGTCTTAATTTCGAGGCATGCATGTTCTCATACAGAATAAACAGAAACAAAAAGATGCAGGATTTTATTCAAGTGGAAAAGATTTCCAAGTTTTATTCATAGCTTCACATATACCCATTTTATAAATTTTTCAACTCTTATGCTTCACATTGTCAGAATAAATCTCAGCAAAAACCCTATAGGCCCCCAGCGTAGCAAATTCATAGATGGTGTTAGTAACAGGAGCACAAGGTGTGGAACACTGAGTGTGTCATCAGGACTGTGTTCCCTTATTACATATCTTACCATCCTGACCCAGTGACTTGGAATGCTAGATCTCCAAAATGCCAAGTGACATGAAAAATTGACTCATAGTGAATACATTAGACTGCAGAATCATAAGCACTGAATAATTCAAAATAAAAACCGTCTTGTTGAATAAGCTGCAACTTTGATGATAAAGAGGGATAGAATGGACCAATGTTTAAGATTAAGGGCTTTGGAGTCAGATAAACCTACCCTGAAATCTTGGTAAGCTAGCTGGCTGACTCAATTTCCTCCTCTGGAAAATAGGAGTAACTACCTCGTAGGGCTGTCTTGAAGATTAGACGAGATATCTCGTAAGCTGTGTGAAAACAGAGATCACATCTTGTTTACAATCATTGCCCCAGTGCCTAGCAAAGTGCCTGACACAGCGGGTACTCAAGAAATTTCTGGGGATTCAGAAAAATATACAAATTTCTGAGAAGTGTTAGGAAGGAATTCCCACATGGAAACACTAGGTTTGACAGGAGAAACAAATAAGCAAAATAACTGAGTTTCATAATAGCATTTTGCTGTAATGTCAAATAGCACCAAGCAAAAGTACTAAGAAAGTGGAAACTTGATGAATAGATGAAAAAAAATGGACGAATGAATGAATGAACCCCATAGTACAATGCTTGGTATATGTTAAGAATTTCATAAATGGAAGCTTTAAAAGTACATTTTAAATCAGGCCATGTTGGGCTGATGCCTGCATTTATTGTCTTCTGTAAGGTAAAAGGATTTGACTTTTTTTTAGTTTAAGATTTGGTACTTTTAATTTTATTTTTAATTATATAAAAACATTACATAATTTCAAATAAACAATCATATAACAAGTTACATTTATAAAGTCTTACTTCTAACCTGTCCTTTCTTCCCTCTTCTCTTTCTTCTCCTATAGGAAACCTTTTTTAAAAATTTTTTATGTTTTTTTCTTTTTCAACTTTTATTTTAGAATCAGAGAGTACATGTGCAGATTTCTTACAAAGGTATATTGCATGATGCTGAGGTTTGGGGTATGATTGAACTCATCACCTAGGTAGTGAGCATAATACCCAAAATGTAGTTTTTCAGCCCTTGCCCTCATCCCTGAATTCTCCCTCTAGTAGTTCCAGTGTTCCAGTGTCTATTGTCCCCCTCTTTACAAAGTTCATGTGTATTCAGTGTTTTGCTCCCACTGATAAGGAAGAACATGTAGTATTTGGGTTTTTTGTTTCTGCTTTAGTTTGCTTATGATAATGGCCTCCAGCTGCATACATGTTGCTGCAATGGACATAATTTTATTCTTTTTTATGACTGCATAGTATTCCACGGTATATATGTACCACATTGTATTTACATAATCCACTGTTGATGAGCACCATGTTTGTTCCACTTCTTTGCTACTGCGAATAGTGCTGCAACGAACATATGAGTGTGCATGTCTTTGGGTAGACCAACTTATTTTCCTTTGCATATATACCCAGTAATGGGATTGCTGGGTTAAAAGGTAGCACATCTCTTAGTTTGTGGAGAAATCTCCAAATTGCTCTCCACAGTGGCTGGACTAATTTACATTTCCACCAAGAGTGTGCAAGTGTCCCCTTTTTCCACGGCCTTGCCAACATCTGTTATTTTTTTACTTTATTAACAAAAGCCGTTCTGACTGGTGTGAGATGGTATCTTATTGTGGTTTTGATTTGCATTTCTCTGATGATTAGTGATGTTGAGTATTTTTTTGTATGTTTATTGGCTGCTTGTATATCTTCTTTTGAGAAGTATCTGTTCATGTCCTTTGCCCACTTTTTATGGGGTTACTTGTTTTTTTGCTTGCTGATTTAAGTTCCTTATACATTCTGGATATTAGACCTTTACTGGATTCATAGTTTGTGAATGTTTTCTCTCATTCTGTAAGTTGTCTGTTTACTTCCTTGATAATTTATCTTGCTGTGCAGAAGTTCTTTAGTTTAATTAGATCCCAGTTATCAATTTTTGGTTTTGTTGCACTTGCTTTTGAGAACTTAGACATAAATTCTTTGCCAAGGCCAATACCAAGAAAGGTATTTCCTAGGTTTTCTTCTGGGATTTTTATAGTTTGAGTTAACCTTTAAATTGAGGTAAGCATGTCTGCAGGTTACTCCATAATGAGCTTTTACCAAACTTTGCCACTGTATTTGAAGAGCATCAGGACTTTTCCTTGAACCTGCAGAGAGCTGGGACATTCTGAAGAATTCTGAGACAATTTACACTTAATTCAAAGTTCTAGAGGCCTATTTTCCAATTTCTTATTGCCCTATTACCAGTTCCTCAAGGGCTACTCACTATCCTCCCAGCACCTTCTTGTAAGATGACAAGAGGATAAAGTGAGAATCAAAGAACTTCTTTCTCTTCTGGAAAATTTTGGGTGATTTACTCTGCTCTTTTGCCAAATATTTATGGATCCAAATATTTACAGAGCGCCTACTAAGTGATGAGCCCTGTAAGTACAATGGTCAACAAGGCCAAACTGCTGCCTCAGGCAAGGAGGTGACAATCCTGCTGAAGTAGGATTTAAGGGCATCCCAAGTGCCTTGACATATATTAACCCCCACAATGTTCACAGCAACCCATGAAGTAGTTAGGCACTATTATTATTTTCATTTTGCAACTAGGGAAACTGAGGAACTTGTCCAAGGCTGCAGAGCAAGTTAGTGGCAGAGCTAGGGTTCAGGCTCAAGTATGAGGCTCCAGAGTCAGACTTCCATGCCCTGAACCATAATCTATACCAACTCCTGACTATTATCTACTGATGCAAAGAAAAAACACTGCAGACAATACAAACTGCATTTGTTCACAATTCTGCATGTGAGAAATTGGAGCAGGAAATAGTAGAGATAGCTCATCTTTGTTCCACATCTGTAGTTCAGCTGGGATAACTCAAATGACTTGAGAGGTGCTGTATGTTTGAAGCCTTTGTTCTCCTTCATGTGGCTTCTCCATGAGGCTAGCCTGGGTTTCCCCAGAGCATGGTGGTCTACAGTTCCAAGGGGCAGCGTGCCAATTGCAAATGTGTATCAAGCTTCTGCTTGCATCAAACTTGCAAACTGGCCAAAGCACATCACATGGGTCAAGCCCAAAATCAATATGGGAGGGGTAAGGGGTGAACACCAGGAATTATGGTTCACCTGGGGCCACCAATGGAATGTCTTACTACAGTAGACAAGTGGGACATAAAAGTGGGATGAGAATAGCAGGTCTTGGCTTAGGGTTCCTGCTTCTTCATTTTCCTATATTTCCTTTTACAAAGAATATGCTCCTTACAGGAAAGGAGCTTAAAGCTAGTGCATATTACATTACAAATAGTGAGAAAGTGGCCGTTCAGCCTCAGAGACAGTTGTCATTTTAGGAGACAAAGGGCAGTATCAATCGATTCACAAACTGAATTGGTTTTCACCTCATTTGATTCACCTGATTTAGATAAGCCACAGAACGCTAAGTAAGTTAATGGAAAGTTTTCTCAAAAATAATAAATTTCCAGATCTCAAAGCAGACTAGGTCAGTTGTAATATTTACCATTAATAAGATAACATAGATAAAAATCTGTGCATTTAGCAAATTTGTCACTCAACAAAGTATGATTGGAGGACCAACAGGTAAGGAGGAAATGGTAGATGCCAAAAAGTGAACCAAACAAACAATAAAACCAGATAAATACCAGGTTGTTAAGACACCAGTTTTTAAAACAGGAAAATCCTTATTTTCTGAGATGCTAAATGAAGGACTTAAAAAACTACCCAAGTATCCTTTCTTGGATACTTGGAAAACAATAGAACCACCTAGAAATTTTGGTCCTATGAGTTCTAATCCTACTTCTTTTCCCATAAGGTCTTGATGAATCATTTATTTTTCTACTGCTTTGTTTTCACAGTTTTAAGTAATCACTGACTGGGAAAAGAAAAATCCCAACTTTTAATTCTAAAAGCAGTTTTGGGCCCAATTTCTTATCTAAAACCAAAGTTAACCATAGGGTAGCAGATAACTTAACCATATGTTTGGTTTTTCTCACACAGGTATATTTTTATCATTGCTAGAAGCATCATTTTAGCATATGAACTAATACATACGTACATCTACCTACATTGTATATTTATGAGTATGGACTTGTATTTATTCTGTTCTGAAGTATAATTGAAGTCACATGAGGTAATGTGAATCAAAGATGTAAACCAGGACACAGAATGATCTGTTTGTGTTTATAACTCACTTGCCCCAGTACAATCATGCAGAAATAAAAGTACACACCCTTCAAAATGTGAAATAGTTGAGTTCAATTATGTCTACCCTCAGCCAGTTAATTAAAAAGAGTTCATTGATGATGTCATTATGTCACACTTGGGATTAAACACATCAGAGGGATCAGACAAAACATAACAGCCAGAAGTTCTAGGGCTGAAGGGAGGTGTGATGGTATTTTGCAGAAAGCGTTCCCAGATCAGTACAAGAAACTCTCCAAGTCAGTTTTAACCACTAACTCTCGTAATGTGAGAGCCGGTCACCAGCAAGTTCACAGAAGATTATTCTTCACCAACAGAGTTCCCTTCAGAAACTGTGATCTGTTGTGATTTAAGACTGTTGAAATACAAAGGAAATGTGCAATTTGTGTAAGAGCCTTGGACTCTGTACATCTGGAAATGGAGATGTGTCTAAGTTTACAATACCAGTTTTCTACAGTTCAATTAAGAGGGGCAAAAAGTACACACGGGGTGAGGTGAGTCTTAAGGGTTTCCTGGTGTTCTCACACATACCTAGGCACAGCATTGTGGAAAGGTCTAAATCCACTGGAGAGAACACTGTAATGTATGTCTATTAGGAAGCGGGATAACCCTTGCTCTATTAGAGCAGTGTACGCGTTACAGAGCTTCTATGTATGTGACCTCATCTGATACACAGGTCCATGCTTGCAAATGGGCATTAGAATGTCCCCATTTTTATGTAAAGAACACAGGATAAAAGAATTTTAAGTGACTTGTCCAAGGTCACACTCTAGTGAATGGCAGTGCTACAACTTGATTCCCAGTCACCATGGTAGATGGTGGTCTTTCTACTGAACACAGAGCCTTTTCCTACCACCTCTAGCTCCTCGTGGTTCTTAAAAGTGTTCTCAAAAGATCATCCCTAGTCGGGCATGGTGGCTCATGCATGTAATCCCAGCACTTTGGGAGCCCAAGACAGGCAGATGGCTTGAAGTCGGGAGTTTGAGAGCAGCCTGGCGAACATGGTGAAATCCCGTCTCTACTAAAAATACAAAAATTAGCTGTGTGTGGTGGCCCGTGCCTGTAATCCCAGCTACTCAGGAGGCTGAGGGACAGGAATCCCTTGAACCTAGGAGACGGAGGTTGCAGTGAGCCGAGATAACATCACTGCACTCCAGCCTGGGCAAAAGAGCGAGACCATCCTGGCCAACATAGTGAAACCCTGTCTCTACTAAAAATCCAAAAAAATTATCAGGGCGTGGTGGCGGGCACCTGTAGTCCCAGCTACTCAGGAGGCTGAGGCAGGAAAATGGCGTGAACCCGGGAGGCGGAGCTTGCAGTGAGCCGAGATGGTGCCACTGCACTCCAGCCTGGGGGACAGAGCCAGACTCTGTCTTAAAAAAAATAAATAAATAAAAATAAAAAAAAATAAAAAAAAGAGTGGGACTCCGTCTCCAGAAAAAAAAAAAGAAGAAGAAGAAAGAAAGAAAAGAAGACCATCCTCGTTTCTGAAAACTCTTGAGTCCCATATTTATTCAGCTTCCCATATCCATGGAGTAGGGATAAGTATTCTCAGAGAGATGAAATACTTTAAACAATAACTTCATAATGCTGTGTGTTCTACAGGAACGCTGAGGCAAGTTGAATTAGAGGGACTGACTATTCAAGTCTCTTATAGCTCTAAGATTCAGAGTCCTTAACCTCACTGGGTCAAAGTTTTCTCATCAATACAGAAGGTTTCAACTAAAAGATCTCTCAGGCCCATTCTGAGCCTAATATTCTATGATGATAGCTATAATCCCTAAAGTTTCTTTGAGTTATGATAGCTAGAACCTGCCACCTCTACTCCAGCCAGAAATAACTGCTATCAAGATGCTTTCCCTCCTGGGAAAAGCACTCTAGAATTGGGCTTCTCAAGAGGAAAGGGAAGGGAGCCCACATTTCTAACTGCCCACCTCGCTAGTTGCCTTATAGCCCACTCAATGCGACCTTCACAACCGTCCTATTAGCCTCACATTGGAGATGAAGAAAAGGAGGTGCAGATAAACTAACTATTTTGCAGAGGTCAGAAAGCCATTATCAGTAGAGCTAGGATTCAACCTGTTTGCCTTCAAAGCCCCTGTTCTCTTTCCATAAAGCTATTTGGCAACAGACGAGCTAAAGATTAGAAATACAAACAAAATGAAACACTTTCCCCTAAATAAAAGAAAACATAGCATGGAAAGGTGAAATTATTAGAATATGAGTACTCACAGGATTGAAAGAGTATAGATTTTGTGATGCAATGTTTCCTAGCCCGTCCAGGGGAAATTCCGGGAAAAAGCATTATCTGTGAGGCCAGAGGCCAAGATTCTAGTCCTGGCTCTTTTGATATTTGAGGAAATTTATTTTTAGATCCATGATCTAAATAAGTAGTAGTTCTGCCTACAGGCTGGAAAATCATGACCACAATAATAGCAGCTCACATTCTTAGGTGCTTACCTTGCTCCAGGCTCCGTACACAGCACTATACTTGGCATTGCCTCATCTTCATCCCTTGATAACCCTAACAAGAGAGCATATGATTATCCTCATTTTCCAGGTGAGAAAACCAAAGCACATAAAAGTGATGTAGCTTCCCCCAGCCTACATGTCAAGTGGCGGAGCTGGGGTGCAAACCCAGGAGACTGGTTGCAGTGCCCAAGCACTTTGCCACCACGTACACATACTACTATATATGTGGCTAGACAAACAAGCAAATCCAAAAAGCAGATTAGGGAAGAAAGACTCCCCTTATCAAACACCAAATGCCCTCAACCAATGGAAAGTTCTACATGGTGCCATTATTGTATTATCCAACTTTCTTCAAAACCTGGCTCTCCCGGAGGTTGCACTTGAGTATCTAAACATTTTGGACAAAGTACTTGCTGTGACCCCATACAGCTGCATTGAACAGAAACCCATCATCAAAAACATCAGTGGTGTAACTAAATCAAGGTCTGTTTTTCTTGCATACCAAGCACTCCAGGCCTGCACAGCTGCCACACTGACTTGAAGACCTATAGGATGGGTTTCTCTTGGCTTTCCAGGCTGCCACACTTAAGAGCATTGCTTTCATCCTCTTACTTGAAAGATGGATGCTGTAGTTCCTTACACCATTCAATATGGAGTGATTGCCACGTGTAGCTATTTAAGCTTAAATTATTTTAATAAAATTAAATTAAAAATTCTGCTCCTCGGTCACACTAGCCACATTTAAAGCGCTCCATAGACACAGGGGCTAGTGGCTACTCTGTGGACAGTGCCAATGGAGCACATTTCCATCATCACAGAGAGTTCTACCAAACAGTGCTGCTCCAGACAGCACATCTGCAAAGGTAGCAGGAACATATGGAAGGAGAGAAAGCAACTGAGTGCTGAGGCTGTTCCTTTTTAACAAGAAAACAATAACTTTCCTGGCATCCCCAACAAGTAGAATTTTGCTTTCATCTCATTGGTCAGAATTACATCACTGACCACTCCTAAATATAAGACAGCTTTGTTTTCTGGGCCTATTGCTGCCCTGAACTAAACTGGGCTCTGTGGGTAAGGCAGAGAGGGGAATATATAATTAGCCACATAAGTAGCTGTCTTTGCCAGCCTCAACATCACGTGAAGTCCAGCTTTAAATGACGGTTGGGTTTACCAAAACAGAATGGACAAGCCAGGTCATAAACATCTGTCTTTGGACAGCTATGGGGCCCAGGGCATGCAAAGGCATTGAGTACATGATTGCTGCCACCTGGAAGCTCTTTTCATGGGTGAGTGGACAATGAAGCAGGAAAAGCAAAATCAAGAAAGAAGGTATCTGTGTCTAGGCTCTGTGTCCAGCCTGTGGGGCCTTCACCAGGTTGGAGTTTCAGGAAAACAGACTGCAGTGGGCAAAAGGAGTGGTCCTTATGTGGGGAAAAGGCTGCCTGTGGTTTGCCCTACTGAACAATGTGGGCAGGGCCACCCAGCAGTAAACTTAGCTCAAGCTACATGGGCAATGGCCACCTTCTCTGAGGTCACCATGTGGCCTGCTATTGCCATGATGAAAGACTTTCATAAGGAGATGAGCCTTTTAACGGAGCTCTGGCTGTGTGTGGCATAGGAAAATTTGCCTAATGGATCCAATAGCAGGGAGAAGGCTGCAGATAGCTTTCAGGGCCCCAGCAGGCAAAGCCCTAAACCCTTATAACAACAAATTCAAGTTTGAGTGGTGTAATGATGGGAGGTAACAAACATGTAGCAGCCTGTGCAGGCACAAAAGGAAAGTGTCTTGAGATTACAGCAAACAAAAGGTGGAGTCAATTGTTGGGAAAACACAAATAAACTTTACTTCAACATTTTGTCTCTGGCCAGTCTTACAGAAAGATAGAAAATAATTATACATAAACATATAAAGAAAAAAGACAACAAACTTACATCTTCCTCTTTATTGCTACTACTCCTTTGATTGACTTCAGTTTTTGAAAAATGTTTGTTTTTGCTGTTGGTAAAACAAAAGGATGACTTAGTTTAAAATGCATCAGAAGAAAGACAGAACAATTTGTTTGCCCCCAAGTAATTTCCATGAGGAAAAGTCATGATGCCACTTAGTTCCTTCATCTCTAACAGATGCAAACCTATCCCCCAAAAAGACATCTGGAGGCTGGAACACCAAACTGATAACACTGCTTCGGTGGTCATATGGTGGCTATTTTCAAATGAGGTGATGGCAAAGAGAAGTTTGCATTTGGACAATAAAATCTATTGCTATCTAGAACTTTTAGTAAATAAATACCCAGCTCTGAAAGAGTGACTCAGTGTGAGAAGAGATTTGGGGAGAAAAAAGGAAGGGTTTCTGCCAACCTCTAAAACTTGGAAAACATAAAATATTTAGCTGCACTTAAAGAGAGAGAAGCCCCAGTACTAAAGCTTAGACCCATGGCCAAGGTCATAGCTGCTGAATAAGGTAGAGATTGATTCACTTATTCAGATGTATTAGTTTTCTGGGGCTGCCATAACAAATATCACATACTGTGTGACTTAAGCAAGAGAATTTTATTGTCTTATAGTTCTGCAGGCCAGAAGCCAAAAATCTCAAGCAAGGTGTTGGCAGGGCTGGTTCCCTCTAAGAGGCACTATAGAATCTGTTCCATGCTTCCCTCCTAGCTTCTGGTAGTTTGCTGGCAATCTGGCATTGCTTGGCTTGTGGCAACATACCTCCAATCTTTACCTGGCATTCTCCCTGTGTCTGTGTCCAAATTTCCCCCTTTTATTTTATTTTATTTATTTTTTTTGAGATGGCATCTTACTCTGTTTCCCAGGCTGGAGTGAAGTGGCATGATCTTGGCTCACTGTGGCTCACTGCATCCTCCGCCTCATGGGTGCAAGTGATTCTCCTACCTCAGCCTCTCAAGTAGCTGAGATTATAGGCACGTGCCACCATGCCCGGCTAATTTTTTTATTTTTAGTAGAGATGGGGTTTCACCATGTTGGCCAGGCTGGTCTCAAACTCCTGATCTTGAGTGATCCGCTCACTTTGGCCTCCAGAAGTGCTGGGATTACAGGCGTGAGGCACTGGACCTGGCCCAAATTTCCCCCTTTTATAAGGGCAACAATCATATTGGATTAGGGCCTATCTTAATGACCTCATCTTCACTTGATCATCTGCAAAGACCTTATTTCCAAGTAAGGTCACATTCACAGGTACTGGGTATTAAGATTCCAGCCTCTTCTTGGGAGACACAACTGAAATCATAACAACAGGTTACCCTAGCCAAAGAGTACTTCACTTCACTTTGTCACTAGGGATGGGGCTATGTTAAAGGAAACTTGATGGTGCCACTTTTGTTCCTTGGAAATTACTAACATAGAAAACCAACCCCTCTAATTTTCTGGGTATTTTCAAGCTTCAATCATTTTCTTTATAAAATTGAAAACATATTGTTCCAACCTTGTATTCTGTATTAGAAATTTCCAGTGGCTTTTTCTACCTCCACCACTTTCTACCCATTCCAGATATCAAGGTCTTGGATTTACCATCCGCTCCTGAAAGCACACTGGTTCAAAAGTTTAGTATCTTCCTTAATCCCATTCAAAAACTGGGGAGTCTCGAAACTCAATTCAAGGCAACAAACTTTTGTCAAGAAGCCTCACTGTGCCAGATATTATTCTGGGGATTTAAATGCAAGCTCCATGAGTTTGCTATTTTCATACTGCTAAAAGGTTGGTCCAGTATGGCTGTCATTGTTGACCCAATTGTTCTCCGCCTTCACGAGGGGATGAGCACAGAGAAAGGTAGGGAGCTCTGCTTTTAAACAAGTTGCTGTATTTTAGGGAAGCAACAGATTTAGGAAAGTTGGGTGATTTTATTTTATGGGCCCAGAAATTCCATATTCTCAACCCCAACCACACGTTAATATGCTTTTCCTTTCGTGTTACTTAAAGTCTGTTCCCAAGGGTTCTAGAACATAGATTGGAACTGCTTTCCCTTTACCATACTCTCTTCATTTCCTACCCTCCCCACCCCCGAAATAAATGAGAGAAAAATATTCAAAATTCTTCTCTGTAAAGAAGCCAAAAGACCATGGTCAAATGAGTGTTTTAGGAGCTGGTGATGGTCATCTATCATTATTCTCCTTTCAAAGCTAAATAACCTCAATTTCTTCAAACTTTTTTCCTCATCTTATTTCATAACCTGCTGATTCTCTGTGTTGCTCTCCTGACTCTATTTTAATTCTTTTAAATTTTGGAGTCAAAACCTGGATGCTTAACTGACGAAGCGCTGAACACATGTGAAGAATGCTGGAAAGAGCACTAATAGATGCTGTGAGATGGGAGGGTGGATGTGGAATACACACAGTACAAGAATGTAAAATGCCTGAGAAATGAAACATCCGCCATAAGTACCACATAGCACTGGCGCTAATTGGACAGGTGTCTTCCAGAAGCAGCGGCATGCTATAGAAGGTGCAGGAAATGTTAGCACTGACGTCTTCTCTGTTAGGAACAGCCTTGTGTCAGCGGGGTTTGGGCAGCTTACCAGAAGGATGTCGGCAGCATGACAGGTGAGCTCACGGTCCTCTACTTACAACATAATCACGTTTGCTATGTGACAGCGATTCGGCTACATGGTTCACAGGGAGGTTTGTCAGTCTTGTCGAGGGATCTCCAACAAGCAACTTGGAAATGAGCGATGGTGAGAATGTCTGTGCTGATGCCATCCTGCTGCAAACTCCTTTAGCTCTGAGACGCTATCGCAGGCTTAAATTGCATTCTGCAAAGCCTTTTGTGTGCTACTTACTAGAGCCTCACTGCTTTCCAGGCCCACCTTTCCTTGTGCACTCTGAGGCTTGTGGGGACATATTTTCCTTCTCCCTGTGCCAGTGAGCCTAAGTCCATCCCTCCCATCACCAGCCCTCCACTGGGGAGCTGGCAGCGGAGGGCTGGGGATGAAGAACCTGCTGAAGATACCACTTCTTATCTTCACTGATCCTGGTATATTTACTTCCTCATTTATTTCCCAGGGTGTCTCTTCATCTTGCTAGTCTTATTCTAATTTCATCCTATCCTCAATACAAATGGACAAAAATGATTAAAATGCCATCTTCAGAGTCTACTCTTTTTATTTAAACTACCCCTAATTTATTTTCTTTCTTTCTTCCTCTCTCCCATCTCCATCTTATCCCTATACTCCTACACCTACACTCTCCTCCCCCTCAACACACACACACACACACACACACCCTCCCTTCTTCATGCAACCATTTCCTCCCTGATTTGGGTCCCAGATAAACAAAATCTACCTTGTTTTAATCTCCTGTAGCAATCCATTCAAATCTTATCCCTAAGCATCCAGGGTTTATTTTGTCATTGTAATCTAGACTGGGGAATAGACTATCCAAACACATGCAAACTCTTCTTTTCAAGCATTCTAATTCATAAGCCTCAGTGAATGAGGTGGATGAGGGAGATGGAATCTTGGGTAATAACAGAAAATTTCATGGAAATCCCCAGACGTTGCAGGGAGCAAATACTAAATATAATCAACTCAAGCAACAAACAGGATTTACTGGGAGAACAAAGGTTATGAGAAAGGCTGCACTTATTTTTCATGATACAAACAATTCTATTGACTCAAGTTTTCATTCCAAGACCTTTCAATATCATTCAGTATTTGATGAAGATAAAATGTAACAGGGTCACATGTCATGTCACTTATGATAACTTAGCATTATGGTTGGTTGGGAAATAACGCCAGGCATATGAGGCTCACAAATTTGCTTGCTATAAATTCCCAGCACCTGTTTATAATGCACCTTTACTGAGAAAATAGCTCCAATAACATTATATAGCATGGTTCATGAATGCTATTAACCATCCCTATTGCATGTTACAAATTTAAAAGGTTTTTAACTTTACAGAGAATCCATAGGTTTATGAATTGAAAGCCACTAATATAAATCATCCTTGGTAATGAAAAGCGAAAAAAAGGCATAATATAATTTCTATTTGTCAAGGTATAATGATGTCACCATCCATTTATCCTCTGCACTTAAAGGTTGAAGCTATTCAACAAATCTCTCCTCAGCCAAATACATCTGGTACCTTAATGGAGGCCACAGCACAGGCTTCTGATTAGTTCACACATCACTCACCAATTAGAAGAGAAGGTAAAACTTTTTTTTCTTATCTTGAGCAATTCATCAGAACAATAACCTTTAATGTAGTGACTAATAGTGGGAACATAAAACAATAACTGTGTTATGGCTTTAAAATGATCTTTTTGAAGAGCACGCTTATACACTGCTGGTGGGAATGTAAATTAGTACAAACTCCATGGAAAACAGTATGGAGATTTCTTTAAAAGCTAAAAGTAGACCTACCTTTTGATCTAGCAATCTCACTACAGTGTATCTACACAAAGGAAACGAAGTCATTATATCAAAAAGACACCTGCACACATATGTTTATTTCAACACAATTCACAATTGCAAAGATATGGAACCAACCTGAGAGTCCATTGACCAATACTATTCAGCCAGAAAAAAGAATAATGTAATGTCTTTTGCAGCAACTTTGATGGAGCGGGAGGCCATTATTCGAAGTGAAGTAATCCAGGAATGGAAAACCAAATACTGTCCATATTTAAAAGTAGTAGCTAAACTATGGGTACACAAAATCATTCAGAGTGGTATTATGGACACTGGAGACTCAGAAGGGGGAGGTGGGAGGTTGGTGAGAGATTTTTTTAAAACCATATTGGGTACAATGTTCACTGCTTGCATATCAGGTGAACTAAAATCTCAGACTTCACCGCTCTACAGTTTATCCATGTAATCAAAAACTACTTGTACCCCAAAAACTATTGAAATTTAAAAATAGATAAATAAAATGATCTTTTTGAGTAGTTTATAAACTGCTTTGCTTCTGGGGGTGCTATTTTTATCTCAGTCACTGCTTTAATTTATTGTTTCTTTAACCAATAATTCAATTCATCACTAAAAAGACAAAATATGGGGTAAGGGGCTTCTGGCAAAGTTTTATCTTAAGGATAGCATATGCTTATGGGGCTGTCATGAACAGTTGGGAAGGTTGTTCTCTGTTCAAGAAAAGGCCAAGCTGAAGGGCCAGTATGAGTTGAAATACAGCCATTAATCCAGTCAACAATCTTCAGGCCCTGACATGTGTTCCATTTGCCAGGAGAATGGGGCACACGATGATGTCACATAAACCAGTGGTAGACTTTGTACTTATGGGGTTCTAGATATCGAGTAATCTTAGGGAAAGCTGTCTTAATTCTGCCTTTATGGCTGCTGACTGTCACAGAAGAATGGCTATTTGTTCTGGGGAATACAAGGCAGCTCTGATTCCTCACCTAGGGTTCAATGGTGGTTGATTGTGAATCAAACATGCCAGAGGGCCCGGGGAAGGACCTAGCATCCTTTAAGTTCTATTAGCTGGTGGAGAAGGTCACTCTTAGCACTCCCCTGGGAGATCCATGTATTCTGGTTAGGAAAGTGTTTGAGAAGTGGTTGGGGTAAAAGTAGAGTCCAAGAACTTGAAACTTCAGACAAAGGGAAATGTTACTCCAGACATTTGAAGGGAAAAATGGGAGTGTGGCTGGAAGAGGAGGAAGGAGAAGTTCTAAAAGGAAAACAGTTAGAAAAGAGAAGGGGGAGCAACGTGGCAAATGCTTTATATAATGCAATGCCACCCACTCCTATAATATCTCCCAAACATCAGTAAAGACTAGAAAAATCACGATACTTGGTATAATAGGGTTCTTGCAAAAAAACAAATACAATAAAGTGATTGAATTCTGCTTCCAGGTCAAGCTAGACCCAGCAAATGAGTCTGCAGTGGCCAGAAAAACTCCAGGGATGTGCCTTTGATTTTTCCAGCCATGAAATCTGCAGTCTGAAAGCAGTCTTAGAACAGGACAGACCCTACCCCAACATTTGCATTACACTCTCTTGTACTACAGACAATTGCAACATAAAAATAAACCCTAAGAACTATACATGCACCATCTCACTTACTCTTCCGAGCAATATCACCAGGCAGATGGAATTATTCATCCCATTTTGCAGCTGAGGAAACTCAGGCTTATGTGCTGAAGACACCAGCTATAATTTGCCAAATGTAATTTGCCCAGAGTGACACAGCTTATAAGAAGTAGAGTTGGAATTGGTATCCAGCACTTTCTGAATCTAGAAACCCCATTTTTTAAAATTGTAGCAAAATCTACGTAACATAAAAGTCACCATTTTAACCATTTTTGAGTGTACAATTCATTGCCATTTAGTACATTCACACTGTTTTGTCCCCATTACCACTATCTAGATCCAGAACCTTTTCGTCCTGCCAAAGGAAACCCATACTCTTTAAGCAGCTCCTCTCCATTATCCCCTTCCCCAGCCCCCGGTAATCATTAATCTGCTTCCTATCCCTATGGATTTGCAGAGCTCCTATCCTTACCTATGGGCTCTTTTTTACCCAGCACCGTGATGAAATATGGAAGAGGCCTTAGGGTGCTTGTAGTCATCCCAAACTGAATCAGAGGGACTAAGAGACAGAGCTGGGCAGAAAGAATATGAAAAGTAATGTGTCACAAGAGAGGCACTTCTGGTAGCTTTACTTGTAAACCTACATTTTCAATGCCTCGGTCTCCTAGCAACATGCAGGTTAATTTAAGGATGTGAGGGAAATAGAAAGTATCCATATCCTTAGGTTATGGAAAAGAATGATAAGATTCCCATGGATCTCGTTTGGCAAGCCATGGAGGTGAAGAAATGGAAAAATGATTAAGTGAATGTGAACACACATAGAAAGGCTTGCGAGGGAAAAGAGATGCCCTCCAGGTTATGGAAAATTATTAATGAAAGTGAGAACTTTTAAGGAACACATGTGATTTAAAAAACGTTTTTTCAAAACATCATTTTGTTTCCCATACTGTTTGGCTGTCTTAAAACTCAGAATCCACTGCCCTTCTGGCTGCAGGAGGGGCACAGGCTGTGTGCTTGTGGTGTGAGCAAGCAAGGGCATCAGACACTCAGTGGGCAGCCCCCTAAATACAAGATGAGAAGGAGATGCAGCCAGGGCTTTTGACTCTTCACAATTTGCAAAGCTACTGGAATTTTAAAAGTGAAGAAATTCTCTCTCTCTCTCTCTGTGCTCCCCCCACCACCTCCCCAACTCCCCCAGGTTCATGGATGGCTTCTGTGATGGTCATCTCCACTGGGACCGCTATTCAGGGCACTCCAAGAGTTGCTCTATATAAGTTTGTGTAAAGTTGAAACATAAACAGACATCTTATTCTTGACCCAAGTAAAAGGGTCTCCCAACGCTTACTTGATTCCCAAAAACTCTGGTCCCCTTACTTTTTCCCCAGGTTCTACTCTCAGTTCAAACTAAGCTACATTCTTAGGACACAGGTTTTCAACTTCTCTAAGAGAATACAACCCTCTCATTCCACCTTCCGTCTCTTCATTGTCTTCTGCCCACCACACACAAATCCCCGGGTCTCGCATGTCTTTGGTCCCTTCAGCTGTGGCTGCCTGCCCTCCAATGCTGCAAATCAGCCTAGAAACAGTTTCCACCTAGGAGTGAGAGAAGAGAGGAGCATCAGTTCCAGATGGGGTGTAAGAAGTTGGGAGGAAGAAAAGAAAAGGCAGCTTTTCTATGTGGTTACTTAGGACTCAGTGCTTACCTCTGCACAGGCAGGAGAGTGGACTTGATGGTGGCAGGGTCCTGTGTGGCACATAAGCAGGCTCCTGCCAGGGAAGACCTGAATGCCCAGTGACAAAGCTTGCGCTCCTCCTGCATTACACTATCATGTGTGCCCTATGACCCTGAGCCTTGTTCACGGTGCTTGGCTCGGCTTGCCCCCTTTGCTCTGCCAGCTCTCATACACACTTTCTTTATTTCTGTAGCGCATTTACTGTCTGTAAACAAGGACTCATCATGGGAAACTGTTTTTAAAGTCGGAAGATCTTGATTCAAGTCCAGCTCTGCCTGTTACCATGTGACCTTGAGTGAATCTTGTAATCTCTCTTTTAAAAATACAGACAGCAACACTTGCCCCCTCCATTTAAGGCATTATAAGCATCTGATGGGACCACACATTTGAAAACATATCATAAAACATACGTGAATATATGGTGTCTAGTTATCAAGAGTCCAGGTACTGTGCCTTCCAATGAAGTTGTGATTTCCTAACCAATATTAATTAATTAATTAATTAATTTTTAAAAATAAACAATGACATCTCCTTCTAAACTAGTCTTTAAGCCAAACTATTTACTTTATCCCTTTGCTGTAAATAAAATTTTAAATGCTAACTTGAGTATGCCAAATAATTAAATGTTGGCAATTCTTTTCATATGTCTGTGTCTTATTAACCTTATGCTAAGAACCAAATTCTGGCTTATCTATGATGCTGTGTGAAAAAACCACACCCAACACGGAATTTGTATGGTTAGACAGAAACTGGAATGAGTGTATCTCTTAGAGGGTTAAAGCAGGCTAAAGGCTGCAAAACAACTAAGACTGAAAAGATTGCAAAAAAAAAAAAAAAAGATGTTTATGCCACTAAAGAGAACAAACTTCTTGAGCCTTCTGGAAGTGCCTTTTTATATACAATTTGTATGCTAATTATAAATCATTTGACTATATTAGATAAAGCAGTTTCCCTCAGGACCTAGTGTTTGGTAAAATTTGCCCTTGAAAAACACAGTCAGTGAAGTATTATAAAAGCCAAAGTCTTTGCAGTGGTCTCAAGAGCTTACACAGTCTGCCCCTACATGCCCTGCAATGTTCTTCCTCACTGGGTCAGTTCCAGCCACATCGGTCTCCCTGGTGCTCCTTGATCAGATTCACCTGGAGGCCTTGGCACTGGCTGTTTCCTCTGCTTGGGGTGCTCTATCCATGGACACCCACATGGCTGAATGCTTCCCTTCCTTCAAGTCTTTGCCCATACCCCTTCTCACCAGGCCTACTCTGAACACACTTGTTGAATTTGCAGCTCTCCATCCTATATTCCATTTGTCTGCTCAATTTTCCATAGTACTTATCACCTTCTAACACACTAGATGATATTTCCTTATTAAATATCTCTCTCCTTGGTAGAACATAAGCTCCACAGGGCAGAGACTTTTGTCTGTACAGTTTGCTACTGTACCCCAGCACCTAGAACAGTACATAGTATGTAGACACTCAATAAATTGTTTTAAATAAAAAGATGCTAAAAATCTTTGGTGTTTATAACATGGGACTTCAGAGAACTATCTGGAAAGAGAGATTTCCAGGGACATTACAAAGATCTTCTAGTAAGAAAATGAAAAACAACAGAACAGAAAAATAATGGGACAGAAAAAATAGAACAGAGAAAATGAAAAACTATTATGGAGACAAAGAAATGGAAGCAGAACTGAGGAGGAAGGTAAAACTGAGTCCCCTTTCCCTCATGGAACCCAAGAAGGCTTTCTCCACATGCTCTATCAAGACTAAGTTCAAGGTTGGTCTTTTTCAGTTTTGCTTTCTTCTAGGCTGACTGGCAAGGAAGTGAGAGTAGAGCTAAAAAGATCTAAAGACTTCTGGGTTGCCTGTTGATTTCTGGAGGTCGGAGAGTGGATTAAATTGGCCAAGAGCCCAAAAGGGACCCTGTAGTGAAAGCCAGACTGGAGAAAATTCCCTCATCATCATCAAGAGGAGGGCAACTTCACCCCAAAACAGAAAAGGATGGGAGAGAGAAGGGACTGGCTGGCTCTTTGAAACAGTCACAATGTTCATAGTAAACACCTTTGGGTTAATTCAGCTCATTAATACGAACCCGATCCCACGGGGGTTGCAAAGAAAGGTTTGGTAGAAGGAGGAAAGGTACAGAAAGGGGGACTGTAACTGACATTCCTTTTTTAACTCATTCCTAGCAGAATTGGATATTCAAAGTCTTTATCTGGACCCCTGTGGTCTTCATGACTGGACGCAGAAGTGGTGCTTTTTAAACAATCTATAATTCAGCATGCCAATGCACAGGTGAATCTAGTTGATAAAACTTGAGTATACCTTGATCTAAAATGTAAGCATGACCTTGGAGAAAAATGAAGGAAGTAGGCTCCCTCACTTCAAATTGTATAAAGTTCCTTCTTGATCATTAAGATATTAACTTCTTATTTTTCTCTATAAACCTAATATATTTCCCAAAGCATCCTAATTCATTTCCTTGGGGAGGGAAGAAAAGAGGGTGGGAAGAAGGACAGGGAAAAGGGAAAGAAGGATAAAGATGCAGGGAAAGAAGGAAGGAAAGAAAGGAAAAATATCACCTATTTTCTTCCTCTGAAATACCATCTTCCCTTGGCCAGCTTCCTGCAGGGGTATGAAGCCACCTCTGCAGCAACCTGGCTTCTGCCACAGCCTAGAGCAGAGCTTCAAAAAGGAATTGAAACTGTTAGGAAGACTCTATATCAGTTATATTTCTCAAAAGAGAATTTAGCAAGATTCACAGACTCAGACTCTGCTAGTTACTTAGAAACTGCCCTCAGGTCAAAAAATGATCCCAAATAGTTGGGGCGTGAGGCTGATATTTTTTTTTATCAAACACAGCAAGAGACATGCTGTTTCCTTATTTCTTGATATTCTCTGGTCTCATCCACTCCCAATAAGGTAAGCTTAATCCTATTACATGTTATGGCAGTAGGTTTTCAAAAGGGAATTGTGTTACTATTGATTGCCAGCCAATGAAATTCTCATTGCTCACTACAAACCTCTAAGATGCTTCTTATGTCACTGCTCTGGGTGATATGGTGGACACCTATGTTCTTTTGGGAAGAGGCCACACATTGTAATATAGTGGCTGAAGTTTTTATCTTTTTCTATTAAGCAGGAGTTATTTCATTTCAACAAGCTCCCCTTGGAAAGAGAACATGACAAGTTAAACAACAGTCTGTCCTGGGCTGTTGGGAACTCCTATCACAGTGACTAGAGTTTCTTCAAGCACAGGCCTCTCTGTAGATTAAAACATATATCTTAAGAGCCAATGTTAAAGTTAATGCAAAAGTTCAGAGGTGCAAAATAATTTAAATGTGCCCAAGTGGTAGCAATAACATCTCTAAAATCTCAGCAGTGAATTATGGATATGTGGAATATTAAAAATGCAAAGCTAACTCAATTTGCATTTGCAATGCCCCCTAGCTGTTACGGGGAGGAGGAAATTGCTTTCTGCTGATTTCAAGGGCACACTACTTAGTGCTGTATTTAAGTCAAGGAGGAAAATTACTCATTTTTATTCTACCACTTAACTTGTGCTTATGTAATCTGTCTGGCACCGGAGTCAGTTGTTTGATATTATTTTCAATCACAGAAAGAGAATATATAATTCAATCATTACACCTTTATTTTCACTTGCTTGGCAATCTCGCAGAGCCTTATTACCACCAGTAAATCCTAGTCTGTCATCAATCAGCGCTCAGCTGCAGGACTGTTACTGACAGATCGTACCAACCATCAGTATTATTATTTTTATTTTAGTGAAGGGGTCTGAGGGGAGGGCAGAGCTACATTTGCGCTATCAAAGGGGGCAGATAATGCATTCCTTTACCACGGACCTCCCCACCATTTGCCATCTCTAGGCCACCTTTCCCCAGCAGGTAAATTTTCATGTATGCAAAGTAGCAACTAATATATGGCAAAGCAGAAACCCACTCTCAACTGTGCATCTTCTCCCACCTTGTTCTTCCTCTTTTCCAACTTGTCCTTCCTCCAACTGCTCCTTTTTGTCTTCCCTGCACACTCACCTTAGTCCATCCCTGGTAAACAAACAGGCATTACCTACACTGCCCATTGGGCCATGACACTGATGTTACCTGCCACCACTCCCTGGCAAAGAGACCCTCAAAGAGCAGCTCTTCAGCAGAAGAGGCAGCTATTAAACTTTCTTATGATGGAGACCCAAAAAGAAAGACAATGTGAAGGGCTGGAGTCTGGTAAAGAGGGAATCAGAGGAAGGCACAAATAATGTGGGGTCCCTGGTTACAGGGCAAAGGTGAGGCCACACAGCTAGAGGGCCAGGCTGGCCAGAAACTCTGTTTCAGAGAAGACTCCGTGCTGTTGGTCCATTTCTCCCTGATCTCTGTGATTATGTGTGATGGCCGTGTTAATCACAAGTTGCTTTGCTTCCCTTTCTTCACCTTTCCTTGTATTGATCACTTTATCAGGGATCAGTTTTCTTTTTCACTTATCCCGAATGGAGGTGATATGATCTATTGCAGTGGATCTTAAACCCCAGCGTTATAAGAACTATGTAGGCCTCACACTCAGAAATTCTGACTTATTAGGTCTGGGGAGGAGCCTAAGGATCTGCATTTTTCATAAGAACTCCTACCGATGCCCACCGAGTGGTTCTATGTGTAGTTCAGCATTACTCTTTGTAAAAATGGCTTTTTTTTTTTTTTAAGATGGAGTCTCACCCTGTTGCACAGGCTGGAGTGCAGTGACGCAATCTTGGCTCACTGCATCCTCAGCCTCCTGGGTTCAAGCAATTCTCCTACCTCAGCCTCCGGAGTAGCTAGGATTACAGGCATGCACCACCATGCCCAGCTAATTTTTGTGTTTTTAGTAGAGACGGGGTTTCACCATGTTGGCCGGGCTGATCTCGAACTCCCAACCTCAGGTGACCCCCCCCCCACCTCAGCTTCCCAAAGTGCTGAGATTAGAGGCATGAGCCACCGCCCCAGGCCAAAATGGCTTTTTGAAAGCCGCAGAACAAGGGGGATACTGTTGAGAAGCCTAGTCTAAACAGTCTTTCCCCTTGCATCCTTTTTCTTCTCCTCTTTCTCTCTCTCACTCACACACACATACACATACACAAACACACACACACACATGCACGCACACACACACACACACACATGCACATACTCACTTGCTTTGGTCAATGTGACTAAAAGGTCAAGGTTATCTCTTGGTTGCTGCCTTAAGAAATCAAACATCTTTTTGGCAGTGTCATAATTGGCTAGAAACATTACCTTTACTTCCACAAAGAGGCAGAAATTACTCCCAAACATCAAAGATGAGGCACGGGGGATCCCTAAACAGTAGCCTATAAAAAACCGAATTGTAGATCAAGACCAGCTTCATAAAAACAATTCCCTGGTTTTTCTAACAAATGAAGCATCCTTGGATTTGGTGGTTTGGGACTTGGTAGTTCTATATAGAGCTCTCAGTAAGATGAATACTTGTAATTTAGGGTTTTTTTTCAAAAGCCATGGAATTTCCTTATATATTTATAATGCATATGAGTGGTGAGACAGAATAATTAGGAGTAGCTTAGACAACAGAAAGCTCATTTGGTCCTTGGAATTTCAAGCAAAATCTCTGGTCAGATAATATTTTTAAAAGCAGAATTCAGGCTATTGTTTTGAAAAATACATCAGACGGAAATGAGAGTAGACAAATTAGAGATTTATAATCCCCATGGTACACAGTTCATAAATTGGCTGCCCTTTTATCTCTGCAGAAAAAGAAATGGGGAAATTCTGCAAACCCCAGAAGAAATAGGCAGGTCATCTAAGTTAAGAATGCAAGGGGAAAGGGACTCCCTTTTGAAGCAAAATACTACCCCCTGTGCCCTGCACATATCATAACTTACCTGTTTTATTCCATTCTAGCTGGGCTTTGTGAGGTGGTTTAGTAGTTAGTCTGAATGTGGCCCTAGAAGGAGGGGCAACTAGGAAGTGTGCACTTCATGAATTTTACTTTCCTCTTGAAAATATTGTCAATATTATGTTCCAAGATACAAGCAGCTTCCACTGGAGTTATGTAAACCAACTGACAAAAAGTACCTTATCATTTTAGCACAAGTGAAATCAAACTCTGCCCGCACCAAAAAAAAAAATTGTATAATAAGGGGCTGCCTTAGTTCAAACTCACAGATTCCTTTGAGCAAGCGGCCTCTGTTCCTTCTGCTAGGTCCGGTCTGCCTGTTCCCAAAGCTACTGGTGGTGCTTCTACCTCTTCAGGTGAGAAATTATCCTCTGCTTATTGGAAGGTCATTGCCCCCATGGGTCTAACGATATACCTATCCTGTAGCAATACAATATCATGCCATCCATACAACAGAAATTATTAATACATACACAAATAGGCTGGTCATTCCATCACAAGGAAAAAGAAAAGGTTTAGATGCATGATATAGCTTGGGATGATTCATCAGCGAATGTTGCTAAAGATATGGCAGTATAATATGGAAGCTGGCCCAAGGAGAAATTGTTACGACATAGATAACTGGGTTAAAGCTACAGAAAAAAGAAAAAGGAAAAATCAAGCTGTTTAAACATTAAACGTTTGTTTAAATATTAAAGTAAAGTTAGCCTGACAGCAAAATCGATATTAAATCAGGCCTGGAAACTGTTTTATGACCTCAAACACTGGGCTTCTTAACTGCCAGTGTCATAAATGATGTCACTTTGCAGCATGATCCTGGCTGCCAGCAGCAGGTCAGAAATGCCAGCTCTAATTTTAAAATGTTAATTTGTGATGTAATTTACAGTTTGCTCCCAGGGACAAATGTCGCTCTCTAGGCATGAGCCTCCCAAAGTGCTGTTGTGAGCAAAAGGCGTTCTCCCTCTTGATTCCCTCCTACCTTTAACAGCATGGTTTCACAGGGGCCTGCAGATTATCCTGGGTTTGAATAAAGTGTAGGAGGACAGTAATAAATGGGTCAAGGTTCTTTTCCAGTCAGTGAAAACATTTTTGAAGAAATGCTTCTGGAGTAAAAGGAAAAAAAAGCCATAGAAAGCTGTACCTGGTTTAGAACATTCCATGCACAGGCTGGAATTTGCTGCCAACAATATGGCCAGAGTGGGGTTGCAGCAGAGGAAACAACTTTGAGAGGCTTCCTGTACCATGTGACTTGCTGGACCTATGGACAAAGATCTCCTTTATTCCCAGCCTCTGCCCCTCCATTCTCCATTCTCCCACCTGAACCTGTCCTCTCTTTCCCAACATACTCCGCTGCTGGCCTTGTCACAAAAGCAGAAATGTCTATGTTACTGACTTCTGAGGTCCCTCAGTGTCTCAAACTAAAATAAGCTTTGCCAGTGTGCCCTGTAGAAGCCACTGGCTTCCCCAAGGTGGCACTGCCTGCCATGGGGACACTGCTTTCAGTACGAAAGGGTGCACTTAATTTACATTCCCCAGGTGTGGGTCGAGCAGATACAGCATGGGGTCCTTTGCTTGTGGTGGTCCAGTCACAGCTGGGAGATTTGTAGTTTAGGTGGTTGTCGATGAAGGCCGGAATACAAAGGACCATGGGAAAGCTGAAGTTTGGTGAGTGTGTGTTTGGAGGAGTGGTGATGATGAGAGATTGTGTTTGTCTGCTAGGGCTGCCGTAGCAAAGTACCACAGACTCAGTGGCCTAAACAGAACGTATCATCTTACTTCTGGCGCTAGAAGCCTGAAATCAAGGTGTTGCCAGGGCCACGTTTCCCCTCAAGGCTCTAGGGAAGCTTCTGTTCCAGGCCATCTCTCCTAGCTTTGAAAGGTGGGAGCCTAACCCCAGCCTCTGCATGGTGTCCTCGGTGTGTCTGTCTCCATGTCCAAATGTCCCCCTTGTGTAAGGATGCCAGCCACATTGAAATAGGAGCCCACCCTACTCCAGTAGGACCTCATCTTAAATTAACTAATTGTGTTTGCAACAGCCTTATTTCCAAATGAGTTTACATTTTGAGGAAGTGTGGGCTAGGATGTCAACACTGAATCTGGAAGCACTGTAACTGAACTTATAACAGTGACAAGCAAGGGTAGGAATCAGGAGGGGTCCAGATAGGGAAACCTGCGGAGATGAGCCCCGAGCAAGAAGGAAGTGTTGGTTGTCCAATAAGCAGGAGACTCAAAGGCAAGACCTAGCTCAGGAAGGAATGCTGCTTGGAACAGAATTCCACCTGCCCATCCTCTTGTGGCAGGCCCTGAGATACCAGTGAACACTCCTCAAACAATGTAGCCATTTATAATTGTATTTTCTACTGAAATTGGATTGGCATTCATCTTTCTCTTCTGAAAAAAATCAAAGGACCATGATGAAAAAAAAAAAAACACTGAAATATTTGGGAAAGAGATCAGGGGTCAATTTATATTCCCCTCCAGAGGGAGAAGAAAGCACAAACAAAAAGTATATGTGAAACCGAGAACCACACAGGATATAGCACTGTGGCTGCGGCACCGCCACTCAGGAGCACCTCTTCCAGCAAATACACTGTCTTGACCCGAGGTGAGGACATGCCCAGGATGGGAGCCAGGTCAGTGGGAAGCCACAGACCTCCAAACAACCGCAGAGAAGAAGGCAAACAAAAGAAGTCGTTAGACACTACACTTGCAATTATGGAAGCTCAGTTGTTACACTCTTGGAAGCAGTTCAGATTTCCACAAATGGCATGGAGTTGCTACGTGATAATTTTTTAAATCACAAAATTCATCTCCGCCCAAAATTTCTAGACTTGAAATTTCTTTCTGTAATTTTTATCCATTTGATTTTCTACACAGCTTAGAATAGGCTCCTCTGTCCCCACTCCCCAGTAGATTTTCCTACACCTCTGCTCCTCTATAAACTTACAGACACCATCCTTCCTGTGAAAGAGATGTACAAGTTCCTACAAATATTGATTGTAATAAATGCCTGTTTTCTGTCTGCCCCAGTTCTGTCAAATTTGTGTTCACAAAGAGAGGTAGACAAGAAAATTATTCAAGAAAGACACAATTTTTAATTAGAACAGAATAAAACCAAACACACCCTTGTTTTACAGGTGAAAAGCAATGTCTTCAATTCATGTTCTATCCAAACAGTCCCCTGGAGAACATGCTGTTTTGATGTGCTTATCTGAAATATGAATGACTGATGTTTTGCTTTGGGGGTAGCAGTGGGGGGACTCTTGCAGAGGAGTCACGGGAAAGGGTAGCCTCTAAAGACTTTTGTAAAAAAACAAAAAATAAAGCTTGGTTTTGGGTTTTTTTTCTTGAAGTGTATGCTCCAGCTTCCAATACAACAAGGAAACGCTATTCTTCAAACAAAAGGTGATTTTGCATTCAGGCTTATAAAAACAAAAGTGTTTATCAACAGTTTTAAGAGTAAACAGTGTGGTGACCTCCTATGGTCACATCACACTCAAACTCTTCCAGGTGACTCTGAGGAAGGATTTAGTGTCTGCTCTGTGGAAATAATTATTTATGTGAAGTGTAGCTTAACCACTGTATTAGTCCGTTTTCACATTGCTATGAAGAATGCCACCTGAGACTGGGTCATTTATAAGCAAAAGGTCAATTTGTTAATTGACCTACAGTTCCACATAGATGGGGAGGCCCCAGGAAACTTATAATCATGGCAGAAGGGTAAGCAGGCATGTCTCACATCGCAGCAGGTGAGAGAGAGGGTGTGTAAAGGGGGAAGAGCCCCTTGTAAAACCATCAGATCTCATGAGAACTCACTCACTATCACGAGAACAGCATGGGGGAACCATCCCCATGAGCCAACCACCTCCCTCCCTCCACATGTGAGGACTACAATTTTAGATGAGATTGGGTGGGGACACAGAGCCAAACCATATCAACCACTTTTGTCAACACTTACTAGATCCTATTTTAGTTTACATGGAGGTTAAGGCAAATAAGAACATTTATTTCATCTAGGATTCTAACGTATCAGGCTTTGCTTCTGAGAAGATCCAATGCTTTGCAAAATAAAGGTTATAATGCAAATTAGTGTAAATGTTTCTATTCCTGATGATGCTAACTGAATCAGTCTGTATTAGTCATCAGATGAGACACATGGTAACTCCTGGCCTTAGTAGGAGCTACAGGTATGTAAATCAAGAGGAAGCCACTCATTGCTCATTGAATGGGCATGTGAAATAACACCAACTGCATACAGACGAGCATTAACAGGGCTGGGATCCAATGTGTTCCAAATGGATTGTAGTGACCTATGCTCTGGATGAGCCCACTGAAGAGAGGAATCACCTGCTAATTATAGGCAACAGTGTCCTTTCTGGTCTTACAATCCAGGTACTTCAGTGGATTACCTTACCTGGGCTTTAGTGTAATAAAACCAAATGTCCATTTATTAATTGAGTTGCCTTTACTTATAAGTCACTGAAAACCCAACCAAACCTGCTCAAAGAGCAAAGAATGCATGTGAGCCTGGGTAACTGAAAAGTCCAGAGAGGTAGAGTGGCTGCAGCTGTGGATTCCTACTAAATCAAAGCACTCCTGGTGAGCCTGAAGCAGCCTTAGTACAGAAGCATCACCCTGGAGCATGTGATCATCCAGGCAGTTTGGGAGTGGCAGCTGTTGCCAAGATACTTGCCAAAGGTCCTCCTGTCCTTTTTAGCTGGAATAGCATAGGTGTTCACTAAAGCAGCAGCTGGGTCTAATGA
The DNA here is from genome assembly GCF_006542625.1 of Nomascus leucogenys. Taxonomy (NCBI): domain Eukaryota; kingdom Metazoa; phylum Chordata; class Mammalia; order Primates; family Hylobatidae; genus Nomascus; species Nomascus leucogenys. The sequence continues at coordinate 79,843,831 of NC_044397.1, forward strand.
ACCAACACAGAGCAATTGCAGCAAATTTCTGTGGCCTTACCAAAACCCTGGTGAATCATTTTTTCTCAAGAACATTTATTTTTCAGCAGTCTAGTTTTCTAGTTTTCAAAACTTTCAAAGATAGCATTCGACATAGCGAAGTAACACCCAACATGATGATAATAAATTTACAAAAATTGGGTTGGACTTTAGGTTGCCCTTGGACCACTCAAGAAATCCATCCAATCTCCATTCAGACAGAAGAGGCTGGGACCCTTAACAAGGCTCCAGGTCACTGCTGTGCCCCGTCTGAACTGCCCACCAGAATGAACATGGCCCTGCTGGCAACAGTGATTAATCATATTCATCTCAGCTGTGCAGAGATGGCTCAATGTCCCTCCAAGAACCCACAATGGCCTCTTCTGTTATCACATCCATGAGGATGCTAGTTTCCAAATTTCAGACATCAAAGGTCTCATATGGTCGAAGCTAGAGGCTGAGTGGAGAAGGCTTCCAGGAAAGAAGATAGAACCTGCAAAGTAGAGATAGATAATTCTACTTTGTAAGGACATTGAGTAAAAGGGTCATTGCCCCCACCAAGCTGGCCTCTCAGTCTCCTTGACCCCTAAATAAGAAAAAGGGAAGACAGGGAAGAGTTGCATACTTTGGCTGAGACATGGGGCTGGAGCTTTTTATGGACAAAAGGTATTTGTACCCTGCCAAGCCACCCACAGCTTGGGTCCTCTTCTCTGAACCCAAATCATACCGAGTGATTATAAAATATCCTTTTGCTCAAAAGCACCTGGTTTGCATTGTATCCTAATGCAGACTGTCATGCATTCTCCACTTTGGTGTATTTGGTGCCCAAGAATTTGTGTTTTTAACAAATTCCCAGATGGTGCTGATGCTGCTGGTTCAGGGACCATACCTTGGGACCACTGCCCTATAGTGGAGTATGCATCATTAACTGCACATTGGAATCATCTGGGGAACTTAAACCCCTGATGTCTGGGTTCAACCCCCAGAGATTCTAACTGGGTATTGGAATTTATAAAAAAAATAAAAAAACAAAACACAGTACTTTTAGGCATAGAGGGTTATGACTGAAACTGTTGTGATTTAGGGCGAGAAAGTCATTCACTGTATACTCAAGATTTTTTCTCAAGGGTAGATCATAGGGGGAAGGAAAGAAACAGGCCATTTTCATTAGCCATCCCCCTACCCCCATCCAAAGAAAAACCCTAGAAGCTGTTTTCTGGTGAGGATGACTACATTGGCCTAATGAGCCAAAGCATTTTTTCTTGGCTACCTTTGAGATCCACAGGAAAAGAAATCGCTGCTATAGTAACAGGAATGCTTGTACACAGTCAATCATGGGGGGCAGTGGGATGAATAAATACTTCTGTTTGCACTATAACCCCACAGCCTTTTCTCAGCCATTCAATGTGAGGGGACACTCCCCACTCCCCTACTTTGTAACCTCAGAAACAGAGAAACTTATGCCTGCTGGCTTGCCATGGTAACCAGCAGGAAAGAATTGAGGTTTCTGTTCACCCAGGGCAAGAGACTCTGGATTAGCTGGACAGAAGTTGGGCTATAAAAACCATTAATATAGTGTGGAAAAGGCTAATCATTATGCCTCTTGTCAGACTCTAGGATAGAGGCCGTGTGAAAAAAGAAGTTTAACTAGCTGTGGCCTTTACTTTATTTGACAAAGTGTAGTTTACTTTCTACTTGAGGTTTTTATTGACTACGATAATTCTAATTGAAATAAACATTTTGATTACAGCTCTGTTCTGCAACTGCTTAAGAGGGAACTAAAATAACTTTCAATAATCATTTTGTGCAAATGGGATTCATTTAGCCTGACAGTTATTCCAGGCATTTATTGGCATGAGGCAGGCTGGGAGGGTTTCCGAGCATAATTACGGGAACGTTTTACACTGGGGTTAACCTTACCAAAATGACAGACTGAAAAGTGGTGTAAAGGAGCAAATAAAACCCATAATCTGCCATAGAAACTCATAAATGAATCCTCTTTCTCTACTGTTTCTGATGCCCAGGACTCTAGTTAAAATTAAAAGGAGTTTTCTTTTGAAACTGACAGTCTGTCCACAAGAGCACACTTTAATGAGGGTACAATGCAGAGCTGGCACTTTGGGGCAAAGGGATATTTTATAGTCACTCACTCAGTATTATTTGGGTTCAGCAGAGGAGACCTGATCTGTGAGTGGCTTAGGGGTACAAACACCTTTTGTCCAGGAAAAGCTCCAGGCCCCTTGTCTCAGCCAAAATGTGAAACTGTTCCCTGTCTTCTCTTCTTCTTAGTTAGGGGTCAAAAAGATTGAGAGGCCAGCTTGGTGAGGGCATTGATCCTTTTACTCAATGTCCTTACAAAGTAGATTTACCTATCTCTACTTTGCAGGTTCTATCTTCTTTCATGCATGCCTTCTCCACCCAGCCTCTAGCCCCAGCCACATGAAACCTTGGAGATCTGAAGCATCCTCATGGATGGAATAACAGAAGAGACCACTGTGAATTCTTAGAGGAATACTGAGCCATCCCTGCACAGCTGAGATGAATATGATTACTCATCATCGCCAGCAGGGCTGTGCTCATTCTGGTGGGCAGTTAAGATAGGACACAGCACTGATCTGGAACCTCCTTAAGGGCCCCGTCTCTTCTGTCTGAATGGATATAGGATGAAATATTTGAGCGGTCCAAAAGCAAACTTAAGTCCAACACAATTTAAGCAAGTTGATTATTTTCATGGCACTGGCTGATCTGCGTTTTAACAAGCCTCCATGTAAGTCCAATGCATGCTCAGGTTTGAGAACCACTACTGTAAGAGATTGTCCTTAAAGAAGAAAATAGAGCAAAGATGTTTATAAGTAACTCACCTGTTAAGAGAAGCCAGCATTAACCCCTAATGGAACAGATGCAAGATTATATGCCAACAATGTCCACTGACTGTCTGAATAGTAAGACAAAGGACATAAGAGAAGAGGTGCTAAAAATACCACTTAACTCTTACTTAGATGGGTGAGAAGGATCTCTGTGAATCATCATCATAAAAGCCAGCACTGGTTGATATAATAAGAAAATTATAAGAAATAATGAGTTAATAATAATGGCATATTATCTCATGATATAATATATATAAAATAATTACATAATAATAATGGCATATTATTAACTCATTATTTCTTATAATTTTCTTATTATTCAACCAGTGCTGAATGAATATTAGCATGAGTTAATAATAATAAAATAATAATAATGAGTTAATAATCATAAAAATAGCAAGTTCACAGAAGCTAGAATGGACACACTAAAAGGCAGAGCTGGCTCAAAAGCAAAATCTTGAGTAAGGCAAATGTTTACTTCCCCTTTCCTCCCTACCCTGTGTCAGTTCCTCTGATGCCTACTTCTAGGTTCCCAAGGTCCTCATAATTCCCAGAGGCTCTCAGAACAGAGAGAAAGGAATTCATTTATGCTAAGATCTAAATGACTAACAATTTTGTGCTCTAACTTTCCTTGAAGTATTTCGATTTCAAAGTTCCATGTTCAGAATCCTGTGCTGAACTTGGAGACCTACACAGCATTTCCCAAAGGCCAGGCCCTTTACATATATCAACTCCTTCACATTCATAACAATACTATGAGATCGATACTGGTTTACAACATTTCACAGGTGGAGAAACTGAGGCATGGAGATGTTAAGCAGTTCTCTCAGGGTCACGCAGCTGAAGCATGACTTCGAACTTAGGTAGTTTGGCTATAAATTATAAGCTCTTAACTATAATGTTCAACATCCTCTCAAACAAGTGGACTCTTAGATTAGGAAGATTTGGGAAGGAGACGCTCTGGGAGAGATACTCACTTCACACCTTGTGAATAACTGCCAATTCTACCTACGTACAGTGTCAGTTTGGGTCATGTATCAATTTGGGATATTATTCCATCTTGGAAAATATGTGTACCACCTTTGTCTTCATAAACTTTTCCTGTCCCTACTATTTCTGTGAATATTTGCCTAATACAAATAAAAATCCTGAATTGTTTTTAAAGGATTTGTTTTTCTTATTAAAGAAAAAATATGATCCAAGTCAATGTAGTGCTTCCAAAATGTGTTTCTTCAAATTCTCAAACATCCTAGAAATCACAGGTTGTATTAGTTTCTCTGAGAGGTCCAACATCAGGACCAAACTCCAGCTTTTGGAGAGAGCTCCATGACCCAAGTGGAAGAGGGTTCAGACAAGGTTGGAACTTTTTTCCTCCCACATTTTCTCCTCGAGTCTTTGTCAAAGACTCTTTCTACATAAAGTCTTGAATTTGATGAAAGCATCATGCTCTGGCTTCTGGCAAGTCTGTCAAAAATAGACTCTCATCCCACTTCAGTGTCATCTCACATCTAAAGACCACGGAATAGAGTGGCTCTGTGTCAGCCCATAAAGGACTTACTAAATATTAAAAATCTGAATCTTCTTGGCAAAAGCCTTCTCCAGTTGGCTGGGGAAGGGTGGGGTGGCAGCTCTGAGTAATCCTCAATTCTCATCCCTTGACACTTTAATTAAAGTAATTTAACAGCCTGTTAGGCACGATAGGCAGAATTTCCTGCTAGGAGCCCATGAAGAAAGAGTTGGGGCAACAGGAAGATATGTGTGACGATGGAAATCCAGGCAGCCTAGGGTTGGAGGGAATCCTGGTTATTACTCAGCCCAGTGGCTGTGACTTTCCCAAGGTCACACAATTAATTAGTAGCCTCCCTCGATCCTACACTGGATGAGGAGCTGTGGGATGTTAAATAGGACTATATAGGCATAACCAATTATGAATACTTTTCTAGAAAAGTACAGAGTCTGGGCTTCTCAACAATTAATGGTCAGCCTAAGAGCACCCTTGAGGTCTGAGAAAGGCTGGCAATAATAGCAATGACTCAAGATCCTGTGTTTCTTCAGAGTGAGAAGGATTGCCAAATGCAGCCTGAGATCCTTCTCATCCCTCCCGTAGTGATATGTCATGGGTACCCTGGAGACATACTGGGGAGTCTCTATGACTCTCCTTGTTAGGTAGTTAAGAAAACTGCCTCCTAGTCAGGCTGGTGCAATCACAGATAGCACCCATGCCATTAATCCTTTTAATCAAGGAGCACTGTCCAGTTCTGACATTCAAAAGTGTTATTCTTTGGCTAGACTTTTTTTCCAAGACCCTAAAGAGCTTATTTTTTAATTCCAACATTTGAAAATAAGAATTTTTAGGCTGACAGATAATATGCATTTCATTCTAAAAGTGGATGACATTTACCCTGTTCTCCAGAAAGTATACCCATTAGTATTTCCGTGTATGCTGAGCACAAATCAGGATTATTTCCAGCTTGATTGGTCTGATGCATGTGTGAGAGTGTGTGTATATATATGCATGTATATATAATCCCTATATATGTATGCATGCATATGTAAAATATGTATATGTAAAATATGTATGGATATATATGCATACATATATAGGGATTATATACACATGCATATATATATATACATATATATGCACCAGACCAATCAAGCTGGAAATAATCCTATATATATATGAGATATACATATGAATAGGGATTTTATATATATATATGCACATATATATGTATCAAAGGGATTTATATATAATCCTGAGACATGGTGGATTTTAAACAGGCTTGTAATATACTGAGAACTTCATAATGCAAACTCTCAGATTGTGGTTATCACTCGCTCCTCCTTTCACATTTGAGAGTCAAGATAAAGGAGAGGGCAGTTGCAGGCTGAGAGGCCAAGTCTGGTGAAGTCCAGGGGCAGAGTCGGCCAGTGGAGGCTGCTGAAGGGGGATACGCTGGAGAAGTGGGAGAATCATTAGTTCTGGCTTATTTTGCAGGCAAATGATCCACGGCTTTAAACGTTTCCTGATTCTATCATAGCTACGAAAAAAATGCAGTGAAGGAAAGAATTGTGTGCAAAGTCATGAACCTGCAAAAGCAAAAGGGACTTTGGGTCATGAGAAGCTCAGTTAGATGAGGTTGCTGGCTGGGAGGTGGATGGTGGGAAGAGGCAATCAGAATGTGATGAGAAAGAAGTGAAACAAACTGGGTTTGGATCGTGACAGTCCCCCTCCTCCCTTAAGCTTTCTCTGGCTACACAGGCACAGAGTCACATCTTCCTGGGAAACCTCCAGCCTGTATTATTGGAATCTTAAACCTGAAAGGGATATGAAAGGTCACTAATACTTAGTCATATGTGACAGATTCCATACTGTTACTCAACTCTGTACTTTGTGTTCTGTGTCTGTAGTTTGACTCTTTAAGTACATTATCAACAATTTCATGGGAGGAACTTTCCCTTAATTGTAACTAATTAGGAACAGGCACAGTGACTTAATCAACAACAGTTGTTAAAGCATTTCTACATGCCAAGAGCTCCCTACATATTATATTTAATCTTCAAAATAATTCTGAGGCACATATTGTAATTATTTCCATTTTATAAATGGGTAAACTAAGTCAGGAGAGCTTAGGTAATCTGCCTAAGATCACAGAGCTCATAAATGGAGGAATCAGGATTTGAAACCAGGTTGTCTCATCCTGGAGTTTGTGTTTTTAAACTTCAATACTCTGCCTGCTTCCCTGGTAAATACTTAAGAAGGTGTTGTTGAATGAATAGAATAAGTGGATGTCATAATTATTTTTTTAATTGGATACTTGTTAATTGAAATACTCTTAATACATTATTTAATTCTTCAACAACTAAGTGATTTCCTTTATCAAGTCACCAGTGGGCTCCATATTCAAAGAACATAAAGAGCCTACCAGTATTTCTCAGAGGTCTGTGAAAGAGAAACTGCTTCATTAGCTGGCAAAGCACCAACTCTGTCCAGACCACTGAGTTCTTTTCTCTAATATACATGAAAGCTCCCTGAGCATTGAAGTTTCTCTCTTTCAGGGTGTTAGGCAATCTGATATTACTCTACATCTCAGAAGCATCTCAATCTTAAAAGCAAGAAAGCAAGCAAGATCAAGAGAGGGCTTGGGAATGTACGTCACTGACAGTTGGTGGTAGTGAAGGATCAGACAACTCTCAAATTCAGAGAATAGCCTGGGTGGGGTCCTCATCTCTGGCCATCACCCAGAAACCACTAGGATCCAGGAAACTCTGAGGGAAGGACACAGCTAAGATTTCTATGTGAACCCTAAAATAGGAGGGGTGGGGGTGAAACGATTGCCCACTGCTATTTCAGAGCCAAATGCAGGCACTTGGGAATTTAAACCCGTTATTACTTAGCCTTGGCTGGGAAACAGGATGAGCAAAAAAATGAAGGTGCTGACAGCTCTGTTTTCAGACAAGTACCAGAGCAAAATCAAAGTCAGGGCAAGCATCAAAAGAATGCAAGCAATGTGACATTCCTGCATTATTTAGGGATGTGAAGAGAAGGGGAGCTGTTCTCCTGAGGAAGGAAAAGCCCTCTCTCTCCTAACACTGGCCAAGAGGAGATGCCTTGCCATGCAATTCCCCTTCTGCAGAGCAGCTGTGCAGGAAAAGCGCCCTCCTTTCCCATGATTCTCATGTGTTTTGACTGATGCTTGTGGAATAGTTTAAACTCAGGCTTTCAAAGGTTGGCCAAACAAATCTTGGACAGAAATGTCAAACTTCAACAAACTATCATGTCCAATGTCTCAATTTCAGCTCAGTGTTTAGACTGAAAGGAAAGCAGATGAATAAAACAAACAATTTTGTATTTACGTACATACATATTTGATCACCACAAAAATGACCCATTGCCAGATCACCAAAGGATATAGGTCACAACAGAAGCATGTGGAAGGTACAACTACAAAGCAATGAGACTTTAATAAGTATGCCGTAGTTTATCATATGAATGAAAAATGTTGTCCTTGAGAATCACTGTGGAAACAAGTCACTTATTCTAACAATAGTGCCATTAGTAAAAACATAGGGAGAGTTTGTGAAACATACACAAAAAAGTATTGCTTTACAATGCTGAAAAGCTCAAACTCCACTCTGTCACCAACTAGCTGTGTGACCTTAGAAAATGTACTTAACCATAATCTTTTATATTTTCATTGATAAAATGTGAACATTAATTCCTTTGATGCCTGAATAAAATACAGCTGTATGTAAATTTTTGACATCTAGAAAGTACTCATAAATGGTGGCTATAATAATTATCATCATTAATGATGATAATAAGGAACAGGAATCAGCCATTTAAAAGCTATGGAAACTTGAGCAAGTGTCTCAACCTCTTTGATTCTCAGTTTACTCATTTGAAAAGAAGGTAGAGGCCGGGCATGGTGGCTCCCACCTGTAATCCCAGCACTTTGGGAGGCCGAGGCAGGCCTCCACTTGATATCAGGAGTTCGAGACCAGCCTGGCCAACATGGCAAAACCCCGTTTCTACTAAAAATACAAAAATTAGCTGGGCGTGCATGCTACTCAGGAGGCTGAGGCAGGAGAATCACTTGAACCCAGGAGGCGGAGGTTGCAGTGAGCTGAGATTGTGCCACTATACTCCAGCCTGGGCAACAGAGCAAGACTCTGTCTCAAAAAAAAAAAAAAGGTGGGGGTCGGGGGGAGGAGGCTTATAAAAAGAAGGTATAATAACATTTCATAAGGTTAATAGAGAGATAAATGTGAACATATGAAAAGCATCCAACATAGTCTCAGCTACATATTTGATGCTTAATACAAATTCTCATTTTTAGTGATACTTTATAGAGCATAATATGGTATTTACTCTGCAAATTAAAGAAAAGCCAGGATAAAGTATCAAATCCAGTTTTCTCCAGAAACTATCTTGCGGTTTAAAACCTCATTCTAATCTATTTAAAACTAAAAGTAAAAATTAAATCCTAGTACAGATTAAATTTGTAATTGGAAACACAACAGATAATAAAAACTTCTTGTGTGTTACATTTATATTGCAAGCTAAATAAAATACCTGTGAGTAGTAAGATATGAGAACATGGAAACTCTTAAAGATGATAATCATGAGAGTGTATAAGACCTTATATTCAAGTTATTACATAAATGTATTCCTCTTATTTCAGCAAGGAGGCTATAAAAGATACAAACAACTACCAAAAAAAATCCAGGCTTTCACTTACAGCATAGGTGATCAGGAGTGCTGGAAAGAATGAATAAGTCTGTCTTCATTAACTAAGAGTCTAATCAATTAAAGTCCCCTATGGCTATGAAAAAGATCAAAAGATTTTGGAAGTCCTCTTCAAAAGCTTTTGACACCAACCTAGCGTGAAATTCTAAAGTATCTTTAGAGTTCTCCACACTCTGGAGTGTTTTAATTCTAGGTTCAATCAGGTGATATTTTCAAAACAAAAGCTAGAGGTAGAGGTAGATATAGCAGTAATGGGAATGGATCAAGACTGGGAATAAAGGACTCAATTGGACCTACTACTCAGTGATCATTTAAATAGTACTTCTTAAATGTTCTATTTTCTTAGACATGAATATCATAATGTTTTAACATGTAATGAATTTTTTATTATAGAATTGTAGGAAATCCTTGAGAATGCTAGTTTCTCAGTTAACTAAGTTTACTCTTAGTAACTAAGCCTATCTGTTTAGATAATTAGGCAATCAATCCAAATTATAGAGAGCACATGGGAGAAAGTAGCCTCTTGATTGCTGAGTTTGTAAATTCAAACATGTAAATTGTTTGTCCTCAATATAGGAGATACAGTATCAGTATCACCTGTAGGGCGTTTTCAAACTACAGGCACATGCGTGCACACACACAACACACCCTACCCACCCTCCATCAGAGATTCTGGCCACCTATCTAGATACTATGTAATTTCCTCTGGGAAGGAGAGTGGCTTGTAGGTTAGGAAGAAAAAACCACACAGATAATTCTGATATAGTCCCTCTTCCCACCAGAGACCTACTGCTAAAAATTGATGGCAGGTGTCACAGTTATTGTTTGTATATTTCCGAAGAATCAACATATTTGCTGTTATCGTAACAGACTCTTATTCCAGGAAAGGCTGTTGAGATGCAATTGAAATGATGGTAATTGACTTATTCAACCAAACACCCTGTCATTCTCTTAGCAGAAAAAGCCCAACCCAAGTATTTCATATTCTTAGGCAGGGGCATCTGCAAAGCATGTGTCTGACCAAAAATTGGTCACTTGAAGAAATACATGAGCAAGTTAAAATATAATTTATAGCACACTTCTCACTACACATGGATCTGCTCTATGGTGTTTCTACCCTAGCCCCAAGTTTATAGTGCCTAGGACACCAGAAGGACTTTTAGGAGGATGTTGTCGGTCAAAAGCAGCAGAAAAAATGTTGAATTTATTTTATATCAACTATTTCAATATATTACCACAAAAAAGTACGAGGGTCTACTAGAGATTTTTCATGCATAAATCTTTTCTTTCAGTCTTGGTATGCAATCTGTCAGCAAACTTTGATTTGCTTTATTAGGCCTCCTTGTTATCACTTCATTGTCTCACAGCTTTCTGCCCATTTCTCTTGTGATTAATTTCTTCTTGGGTGCCTGTATGCCTGGTTTGGGAAATGATGCTGTTCACATTGAACTGTTAGTATTTTTTCATAATGAATGTAAATGAAATGTAATAAGAAACCACATACCCTGAAAAGTAAATGATGCTCAGAACCAGACAGGCTGGAGAGACATGCTTGTGGTATGGAAGTTTTATCAGAAATCAGTTTTATTTTTATTTTAAAAATGTATTTGCCCAAAGAATAGCTATGGTACACTCCAGATGGGCCCATCACTAAGACTAAGGCCGAGTAAATCCATTCAGTTTCTCACATGATCTCCCTCTGACATTACATTCTTATACTCTCTTCTGAGCCCATGTTTTCTCCCTAGTATATTAGTAGGAGCAAAGACTTTCTAAGGAACAAAATGGATCCACTTTTGGAAGCTTAGCACTGAAAACTGTTTAATCTGATGCCATAATGAGAAACTATTGCTCAATATTTTTGTCTTTCTTTTGAGACAGGGTCTTACTCTCTCACCCAGGCTGGAGTGCCATGACATGATCTCGGCTCATTGCAACCTCCACCTCCCAGGCTCAAGTGGTTCTTCCACTTCAGCCTCCTGAGTAGCTGGGAGCACAGGCATGCACCACCATGCCCAGCTAATTTTTTGTATGCTCAACATTTTAATAACAGCTTTGATTACTGATTTAAGAAAAATTAAAGTGCTAGTATTTGTAGAATATCAAAACAACTGGTTGAAGAGATACATTTCTAGCCATAATTATCTCCTAGCCAGTCATTCCTTTAAGCTCTTTCAATTTACATGTGTTTTCAATGTGCAGTTCTAGCTATTGTTATAATAATTATTTTAACGAGGTTTGTAAAAATAATTTTCAGTTACTGGTAAGTCCCAATTGCCTGATTGGCTAAAAACTGTCAGCCAAATTTCAACCTTGCAGAAGGCAAAAGTCATAGTTTCATATTCTGATGTCGAGAGTCAGATAGGTAACAAAGACAATGATCAAGTACAAAATGTCATACTTCAGAGACATTTCAGGCACTCAAAACAACCTCTTCATACCCAGGAATTTTCAAAACATTATGAGTTTGGCTTCTCCACAACTCAACAGCAGTCCATATGGAGTATAAAATGTGCTTCACGCATGGACTTTGAATTTTTTAACAAACCATTTATAGCAAAGGTGCTAAAGTTATGCTGGAATTTAAGACAAGAGTAATTGATCAGGCTGGAGTTACAAATACAAATATCCTCAGAGCTCGGATAGTTCCATCACCAAAATGTCTCTGTTGGAGTGGAATTACACCTAAAAATCAGTTAGGAGACAAATAATGAATTGACTTAAGATTTTTTCTACAATGCTTTATATTTGCAAAGCCTATTGCAAAGTCTTCATATTTAGAACATCAATACATCTGGTCTGCACAATAAACCTTTTAGCATGAACAGATACGCAGGGCCATAATTCAAACATACAAAACATTAGACTCAGTTCTGCTCCCTCTTCACCACACAGTACCGTGGCAAACTCTTCAGAAATGCTGATGGCTGAAAACCTCTCCTTCAACTCCTTCCTGATTTTCCAATGTGGTTATGCCTATGATGGCAGTCTATGCTGGGGACACAGTGGTAAGTGAAAATAGTAAAATAAGGTACTCATAAGAGTAAAAGAAGGTGTTGTACACAATGTTCTTACTTCTTAATATTAATAATGTTTATTGGAATCGCTCCTGATTATAAAGTAATTATAGGCTCTTTGTGGGAAATATGAGGCAAGCATTTTTTTTAACCTCATCTACTTAAAAAAAAAATACTTTTAAGGCTGGGCGCGGTGGCTCATGCCGGTAATGCCAGCACTTTGGGAGGCCGAGGCTTGCGGATCACCTGAGGTCAGGAGTTTGAGACCAGCCTGACCAACATGGAGAAACCTGTCTCTATTAAAAATGCAAAATTAACCAGGTGTGGTGGCACATGCCTGTAATCTCAGCTACTTGGGAGGCTGAGGCAGGAGAATCACTTGAACCCGGGAGGCGGAGGTTGCAGTCAGCCGAAATTGCACCATTGCACTCCAGCCTGGGCAACAAGAGCGAACTTCCGTCTCAAAAAAAAAAAAAAAAAAAAGAAAAAGAAAAAAACACTTTTAAGGTATGTTTTCCAACTTACTCATCATACCAAAGTTTAGGAACTGGCCAAAAATGAAGTCTCCTAGCATACAGGTCTAAGTTACCCCGGGGGAACTCCCATGCAAAATGTTGACTGACCTACATATGAACTTTCTTTTGTCCTTACCCTTGTATTTTCTCTGAACCACAAATGCTAGCAGAAATAGGTACCTTAAACCCTTCGAGCAGGATGCCCAGTAAAAGCTAGGTAAGGAAGAAAAGAAAAAGTTTCCATGTGCTCTGGCAACAGCTTCCATGACCACTGCTCGTGGTAAGTTCTAATGGCTTACGGCTGACAGTGATGGCTAGAAAGCCATGTCGATCGTTATGGGAAGATGAGCTTACACAGGAGGTTGATATTGGTATTATCACTTTGCCCATCTCCTGCTTTAGCAAATACTAGTACAAAGAAAACTGGGAGCAGGACAGGGAAAGACATAATAAACAGTTATGTTACCTAACATTCTAACTGTCAAAGGGTACATCATTTTCATCTTAAAATAAAATCTAAAACCTTTGTGACAGTTTGAATGTAAAATGAAGACTCTCTTCATAAACCAAACTTCCCTTCTTTGACATTTCTATTATCACTAATTTTCAATAATGTACAGTAGATCTTGCTAAGCAATAATAAAACCACCCGTGTTACAAGTTTAGTTTTATGTAACACTCCATATGGTGGATTCATAATAAATTTCTACTGGGAATACAATCATAAACCACTATTTTCTGCTATAAAAAACCATTAAAAGCACAGACATGCACAAACAAGGTAATCTGCAATAAATTTGGAAATGTTAAAATACAACAAATGTAAATGTATTCTGCCCCATTGCAATGCATGTAATTTCCATATCTTTATTAGAAATCTTGCCTTAGCAGTGGTTTGGCCCATAGGTTATAAATATGGTAGGAATGAGTCAGCATGCAAATCCCTTCTGTGAAAAAACAATTTGAAAGGTTTTATAGTCCAAAGCTGTTTATTATTTTGTAAGAATAGTAATGCAAGTTTCTGTTTGGAACCTGCTGAGAAGAGAATTCTTGAAACATCTTGTTTATAAAACAGCAAGGGGGAAACATCGGCAAATTTAAAATAAAAAAAGAACATGATTTATGTAAGGCCATAGAAATAGGATTTCCCAAATAAAGTCTGTAACTGATGGAGTGTGCACACGTTAGGGTTGCACAAGATGTGATCAACATATCCCACCGCGAAGAGGAGAGCAGCATTAACCTGGAACATTTGAATCCCGGGGCAGATAGGTAAATGTCTTTGGAGATGGGAGGAGATGAGGTCACAGAGGTGAGGAATTGAGAAGTGAATTGAGGAAAGAACCGTCAAGAACAACTGCAGGAGAGGACGGCATGAGGAAGAGAAATTGGCAGAGCAGGGGTTCACTGTGATACAAAGAATCTGAGGCCAACACAGGGGCTCTGAAGAGAGCAGCAAACTATAAAAAAGTTTATAGCCAGTGAAGGGGACAAGGCCAAAGATGCAAGAGACAGAAGGCATTCCCAAAAGGATGTGAGGTTCAGGCGGGACAAGGAGGAGGTAGGCTCAAAGACGCAGAGGGAGAGATTCCTTTAGACAGGAGGTGGCGCTGTTTTCTTAGAAAGGGCAAAACTACCAAAGATAAAGTCTGCAGAGAGTAAGGAAAGAAGTTGGTGGAACTGAGGCCCGATGGCTTTGGACCACTTCAGAAAACCAAGAGGCAAACTCAGCTTATGACTTTCTTAAAGGTATGAGTTCCTTTTTAATAGGTATTCTCATTTTTGGGTGAACATAAAGAGGGTTTATGTGTATGTTGTCAAGGAGTCAAAGACTATAAAAGATTCCAAACCATCTAAGCACATATGGTCATGCACGTACACACACACAGCAGAAATGCAAGCCCTCCCCAAAACTAGGTATCTCTGCTTATTGAACTGCTCATAGAACCAACTCTTGACCCTTTCCCAATTTCTCCTTTCCCCTTGAGAGGCTCTTTCTAGAAAACTTCTGCCCATCTCAAGCAGGACAGAGCTGAGCACCAGCCATATACATAAGTGGATAAGAATCAGCACTTGTCTGCGTACTAGGGCCAGGAAAGGACCCACTTAGCTCAAATTAGTTGTGGAAGGCCAGACATTTTTAAAGAATTGGAAAAGACAATGTTAAAAAAAAAAGAGAGAGAGAAACAAATCAACCTCCCCAGAGGAAAAAAATTGGTGCACTTTCTTATCTAATTGTATGAAAAGAGGAGGACAGTGTGAATATGACCAGAAGGATATATGGGGATGCTATTTCAGAATTCTGACCCAAAAAAATTAACAGAGTCATTATTTTATATTAAGAGGAAATTGGAGAGGATTGCAAGGGAGTACACAAAAATACCAAGAGCTCTTTACTAAAAAATTAATTAGAAGAAAATAAAGTGATGATGTGGGTGAGCACAGAAAATTATTTAGGGAAGGGAAAAGTCAAACGTATGAGCAAAAAGGTAACCAGAACTCACAGAGCTATTTTGAGAGTGAAAACCAAGTGAAAAATGTCAAGTATAAGATTATTCTTTTTTGACATTTTTATACAGCAGCAACTTATAAAAACATCAAACACTGACATAATCCTTCCTCTAGCATTTTAACACATCATTATATTGTTAACAATGTCAAATGGCTGTAGCTATTCATGTGACTTTTTAATAGATTACTTTTATCATAAAAACGTCATTTTTAGGATAATCTGCATTCTCACATTTTTATGCTCAGCTGTGGTCTTAAAATGTCAAGTATGGGAGATATCTGTGTCTGCAATTCTTGAAGTTGTCCTGGAGATCTTGAGAGTATCAGTATAAAACAAGCCTTAATCTGAGGTGGCTGCTGTACTCAAATTATTTTTTTTCTACAGTTTTTCTCCTTTTAAAAATAATTACAAGGTGCAAGGATTTGGCAAAGATGAGATTGTAGGTTAAAACCAGAATAGGCTGGAAATTAAGCCTACTTTGGCCCACATGAAAAGCATCTTATAACATGTCCAATCATCCAGGGTTACATTTCCATAGGTGTGATTATATACGCAGCGTTTGACCCTCTTGCTCCGTTAGCAATGACGGTAATGTATCATTTCACTTCCAGGGGCTAACATGTGCCAAATGTCCAACCAAGTTTCTTTGACCATTCTTCTTAAATGTGAGGAAAACAAATCAATTAAATAATGTATCAAAGATTAGGCAGCAAGTCGGCCACAGAAGGGAGATTAGAACTCAACTGAGTCAATAGTCTAGTGCAAAGATTGGCAAACGTTTTCAGGAAAGGGTGAACAGTCAGTTTTTTAGACTTTGCAGGCCAAACACACTCTATCACAACTACTCAACTCTGATGCTGCAACACAAAAGACAGCAGGGACTGTACATAAACAAATGGGTGTGACTGTGTTCCAATAAAACTTTATTGACAAAAACAAGCAGTGAGCTGGATTTGGCCCATGGGCCGTAGTTTGCTGACCTCTGATCTTGTGGACTTATCTATATACTCTGTCAAGATTGCAGCTCAATCCTAAGCAAACAGTAACTTCATTTAGATTCAATAACAGTATCTAACATTACTGAGATCTTATCAAACGCCAAGCACCATGCTAGGTAATTTATACAAATTATCTCATTTTCTCCTGTTTCACTACTGTTACTATTCTCACTTTGCAGATGAGGAAATTCAAGTTCAGAGAGGTTATGTGAATTTCAGAAGGTCACTCAGCTTAAGTAATACAGACAGAATTTGAAACTGGCATCTGGATCAAAGCCCAGGTTCTTAACCACCCACTGCCTGCTGTTCAATGCATGTAACTTATAGGTGTGAAGAAAACACGAAGCCATAGAAAACATGAGCACTTTCCCAAAAAGGGATCGTGATATGAAGTGACCTGTCCTCTTTAAAGTGACAGAGCTAGACAGGAAACACTCTTACTGTCTAGGCATCTTGAGTTGGCCCCATCCTGATCTCCCTAATCCTGACTGTGCTACGTTAAGCCCATAAACACCACACTGGAAAACAAGAGTCTCCACAAGTTGAATTCTGCAGCCAGCTGATGCCCAGGTCAGTAGATGCGCTCAGCTCCCACTAGAAAGAGGCTGTTGACTAGGGCAGCAACAAGAAACACAGTAATGAGTTTAAAGAACAAACAAAACTGGGAAAGAACCTACCCCAGTACAGATATCTACAGAAGGGTTTGCGTGCTAGATCTCTCACTTCTTCCTCCACCACTCCATAGCCCCATGGAGATGAATGAAAGACTCTCCACATAACTGACAACCAGCATGTGAAGTTTCCAGCACCTATTCGTCTAGCACATTCCTAACTCATACCACCCTCTGAAGCAGGCAAGTGTTATTTTATCTTTGTATTACAGATGGGATAAGAGGGGTCATTATAATTGAGTGAATTGCTTAAGGCCACATGATAAGAAAAGACTCAATCCCAGCCTTCTAAGTCAGTTTTGGGCCTCTTTCCACTCAGACTGCCTTCTCACCTTCCAAAGTGTCCCTCAGTGATAATTCAGAAAGGCAAGCCACATCAAAAATCGAACGGCATTAAACAAACATGGATATTTGTTCTTGTTCTTGAACTGAAAACACTGAAAAGACACACGGAGTAATACAAATCTTACGTGATTCCCTCATCATAATGAATTTCAGGCAGACTATCTATCATAACGAATAAAGGAGGGGGGAATCTCTGGTTAAACTGAGCCCCAGAAGCCCAGAACGTACAAGATGTGCTCTCAACCCTTTTCACCCAAAAATACTCCTGGGATAAGGGTGACCTTAGTTGCCTTGGTCATGTCATGTCCAAGCCAATGTTTCAGTTGGAGGTCATAGGAGGAGGAGGGGAGCACCTCTATTCAGCCTCCCTGCACCTTTCCCATCATCACAGAAATTTACTTTTTGCCTACCTTCCCCAGCAACTCACTTCACTCCCAGACCCAAGGCGAAGAACACAAAACATCAAAGCAAGATCTACTTTTTGTCAACTAGATTATTTGACTATTCCTTCAAACAGTGAGACAAGCTTCTAGTCTAAGCAAAGTTAGTGGGAGCTGCATATAAATAGCTGAGGACAAAGCTTGTCCCTATTTATACAAGATAAAAACTGTTTATCATTTCTCCTTAAAGCAGATGTGGATGCTGTTTACATGCACACAGAGGCATTCCTTTTTCAAGTTTCCTTATTGAAGAAGAAAATGCCTAATTTACATGTACAGCCCACAAATTATAGTCATGCCAAACAAGGAAGCAGATGAAGATTGTGATTGATATTCCAAAATTTCCATCCTGATTCCCCCATCCTCAGAATTAGCCACTCTATAAATCAAACCGACACATGAACATCTGATGTCAAAACCAACAGGTCACATCTGCAAAAAGCATCAGAAAAAAAGAACTAGATTCTGTTAGTCCAAAAACTACTTCTACTATCCCCACCACCACTTCCAACATTACCTTAAAATATCCTGTCTCTTCTCAGGAAATATAGTTTTTCATATGCATATGGGTATAAACGATGGCCATTTTTTTTTCCTTCCTTGGTGTGCAGAAAACTGGGATTGGCACTATTTTCCAAGGTAAACCCGAATGAAACCTCAGCTGTTTCTAGGTAAACAACTACTAGTGAAACACACATGTATATTGTTGACCAGTAACCTAACAGAGATGAAAATCCTCATCTATTATTTGGTAACAAACATTGCCTGTTTCCCATTAGACTATGGATTCAATCTCTGAGGTCTATGAACTTTGACCCCTACTAACTGGAAATTCCTCATTTTTCAAGAGCATTTCTGCTGACCTGGGAAGTAAAGTATTTTAAAGTTAAAGGCACAGACTACAAATACAGGAGCATCCCCTTAGGAAACTCACTTAGTGATTCTGAGCATCAGGTCTTCTCTCTCCAGAGGCGCTAAGCATGGAAAGCTGGGCTGTTTCTCCTGCGTAAGCACAAATTGCTGACCTGCCATCCTCAGAACATGTGTTCTGAGCTCTTTTCCAGTAGTGGTGATGGGTTTATAATAGTAAAACTTTTAAATTTCAGGCCTCTTTCCACTCAGACTGCCTTCTCACCTTCCAAAGTGTCCCACAGTGATAATTCGGAAAGGTAAACCACCTCAAAAATCGAACGGCATTATACAAATATACTCACAGACCATCACAACCAAATTTCTCATTTACAACTATGGAATCTGAGCTATGAAGAAGGTGACTTCAAGGTCATCTACCTTGTAGCCAAGCCACCCAGGTATCCTGATGTCCAAGACCCATTCTTCCTCTCCTCTTTCTCCATTTTCAGTTGAGTTATCTGTACACTCAAAAAGCCTCCTTGATAACCTTGGCACACACTTGCCAAATGGCTGGTAAGGATGAAAACAAGCTTTGGTCTTTCTGAAGCTAACTCTGAAGCATCATGAGGTGGTCCATGGCTCACTCCTACTGCCTGAGCCAAATGACTATAGCATGTTGCACATACTATGAACCCAGTAAATAATTGTTCAGCAAATAAAATAAGCTAGTCAGCCTGGACCATAGAGCCAGATGGCTTATTTTGGGGTTATACAGAGGCCAGTGTATTAGTTTGTTCTCACACTGCTAATAAAGACATACCCAAGTCTGGGTAATTTATAAAGGAAAAAGGTTTAATGGACTCACAGTTCTACATGACTGGGGAGGCCTCACAATTATGATGGAAGGCAAAGGAGAAGTAAAGGCATGTCTTACATGGCAGCAGGCACAACAGCATGTGCAGGGGAACTGACCTTTTATAAAACCATCAGATCGCATGAGACTTATTCACTGTCACAACAACAGCACAGGAAATCCCGCTCCCATGATTCAATTACCTCCCACCAGGTCCCTCCCGTGACACGTGGGGATTATAGGAGCTACAATTCAAGATGGGATTTGGGTGGGGACACAGCCAAACCATATCAGCCAATACATTGTATTATGGCACATTGTAGAAATGAATACACCTTTCCCCACGTTGGGTTGGCTGTGTAGGAGCCATCACCAACTTCAGGGCCACAGAGGTCCTTGCCTTTTCATTTTATGGCTAAAGTTTCACCTGTTATGGGAGAATTTAATGAAGTGCCTGTTGATGTGGGATTTGGAATCAGAGAATTACTAAATACATTACAGAATTTTTAAGATCATGCTCTTGTATGTTTAAAATTCACAGACTCAGCTGATGGAATTCACCATGTTGACCCTGACCTCAACTCCAACCATCTTTCCACCACTTCAGGCTGCCTCCTACACACTGGAAGGATTTTGCCCATGAGATTCAATCTCTGCAACATGGAAGCAGTGTCTAGAGTTCAATATTCTACATAGAGCCCTTCAAACATCTACTGGCTAGATGTTTGATTTACCAGAGCCTTCTGCTTATTGACTCTACATGACTTCAGTCCTCTATCTGAAAGACCCATCTTTTTTAATATGTATATTTTATGTTGACCTGCAATGTAAGTGTTGTCCAGCCAGATCATCCCAAAGGCTGGAAAGTCAGTCACTTTAATCAGCCCCCCACCACTGGCAGGATAAGACCCTGAGATTTCACTCTCTTATGATGTGTAGGTCAGCTAAAGCACACTGAAGACTTCCATCTGATTCGGACATGGCATCTGATTCAGCACCCCCTGAGAGACAAGCTTTGGTTTCTGCCTGCAGGTAGGCTGAAATACAACTGCCTCCTTTTCTCCTTTCTTATACTTTCCTAAGACTCCGCAAATGGCACCCACAGTGTGGACAGTGAGAACACCCAGTCAATAATCACCAGGCTCATCATCATAAGTGTGTCAGTCAGACCAGATGTTCTCTCCATAACCTCCTCCCCTAACCCCCCTCTTCACAAATATCTGCAGGATAGATCGAGCTTTCTGCTCAAGGGGAATGGGGATTCTTTTCTTCTTGGCTAACAGCTGAGAAAACAAGAACTGTTGTTTGTGTGGGAGTGTCCAGAAGACACGGAAGGGAAGACATCCTCCATACCTTCTTCTCTTTATCCTGGGCAAGGGTCAGTCTGTGAACAGGGTCAAGCCCAATCCAGGGAACTATAGACCTCTCCATCCCCTCCAACACAGCCTCCCCAGCTGGAGTTGGTATGCGTACATCCCTACCACCTTTGAAAGTATGAAGGGATTTACCTGTGTGCACATTGCAAGTCCAAGAAAACTCCTGCTCTGCCAGCTTCCCAAATGCTGCACCTTCTTCTGTAGTCTTACTGATTTACCAGAGCCTTCTGCTTATTGACTCTACATGACTTCAGTCCTCTATCTGAAAGACCCATCTTTTTTAATATGTATATTTTATGTTGACCTGCAATGTAAGTGTTGTCCAGCCAGATCATCCCAATCAACCTAGTGATGGACGGAGTAACATCTTGCATCTAAATTGTTCTCATAATCCACTGTTTTGCTAACTGGCTTAAATTTTTTTTAAGTAGGGAAAAACCTCCTAAAGAAATAAGGTCAAGTAGGAAAGAACATTCCCGTGTTTGAGAAAAAAGTTGGCAGTGTGGAGTCAGCAACCTGGGCTGCAGTGCCAACTCTATTAGGTAGTAATTAATAACAATAGCCAAGCAGAATGAGGGTGATGACAGGTGGCTTCATTTATTGCGTATTACTTACATGCCAGGCTACATTCTTAGTGCTTTACACACAATCTCCTTTAATCATAGTTTTCAGTGTAAGCAAATTGGTCTGATGCCTTTCTCTTTCTGAGGCTTTGAGTCTCAGATCTGTCATGCTGAAATAATAGTCACATCACAAGGTGGTTATGAAAATTAAGTGAGATAGTACAGACAAATGCAATTATTAAAAGCTAACATGCCTTAAACTATGCTTATTATTATCTTTATTATTAGGAAAGTTCCATTTCTTCGGGGAACACTCAAATATAAAGTCCCCAAGCCACCGCTGAGTTCTGACCGAGTGCAGGGATCTTTGGGTTAAATGTCTCCTGACAGTGGGCCATGTACCCTCAAACACAAACCAAGGAGGCCAAGTACCATATTTTAAAAACCAGCTTTCACAACATTTGACAGAAGCTTCTGAACTGATCATTCTAACATCAAGATTGGAAAAGTCAGTCTTCCAATGATGAAGCTAAAAGAATCTGCCTTGGTTTTGGCCCCCAGTAGATGTTTCCATGACAGCAGAAGGAGATGCCAGCATCCAAGTGGGCTTTGCTCTCTGGAAACTTTCCCAGACTGACCATGCCCTGGAAACCTGCTCCCTCCCACAGGCCCTCTCCAGCAGGGAAGGGCATCTTAAAGAGGCTTCAGGCCCGAGTGCTTCTCTCTGGGCTGCTTGCTCCAGAATACGGTGTCCTGGTACAAATATACACCTTGTTTGTAAAAATGTTTTCAATGGATTTTTTTTCCTGCTAGCTATGATTGTAAGTGTTTTCCCAGGGTTTATTTTTAAAAATAATCCCCTGTCCCTTCAAGAGCTGAATTGAAAATGTTCACATTTTCCCTTGTTCCTCCCAGCACTGAGTTCCTGAAACAGTGCCAAACTGAATGGTGCAGTCCTGCTGAAACAGCCCCTGTGCTGCGCTGTGTTCTCAAAGGAAGGAATGCGTTTCACATCTCTACACCTCCGCAACTTGGGACAGTGTAGCTTTCCTATGTAAGTTGCCTGTTTAGGTAAAATGATTCACTTGAAGACATCAAGCCGTATGTTCTACTCTGTTGGATTTTCAAGAGGCCTTGTGACCACCGCCTTAAAGCACTGAACACCATCAACTGTGGTGGAGAAAAAAGTGCTGGTCCCCCTGACCAATAAAGAAAATAACACACAGAAGTATGATATTTCACCACCATGATACTGACAGGGAGGAGCAAGACTTTAGAGGTATATTGTTTTTAAGGGGGAGGGGGCTCTGGGTTTGAATCCTAGTTTCACTCCTTATTAGCTGTGTGACCTTGGGCCAGTTATTTAACTAACCTCTCTAAGCCTGAGTTTTCTAACCTGTAAAATAGAAATAATGATAGTACCTACTTCATCACATGGTCATTAAGAATAAAATAATGAATGTAAAACTTATTTAGGACTTGCAATAAATATTAGTGCTGCTGCTATACCCACTGTATTAGGTTCCCGTGGCTGTATTAGATTATCATAGACTAGGTGCCTTAAAGCAACAGAAACTTAGTCTCTCACAGTTCTGAAGGCCAGAAGTTTAAAATCAAGATGTTGTCAAGATCAGTTCTTTCTGGAGGCCCTGAGGGACC
The DNA here is from genome assembly GCF_006542625.1 of Nomascus leucogenys. Taxonomy (NCBI): domain Eukaryota; kingdom Metazoa; phylum Chordata; class Mammalia; order Primates; family Hylobatidae; genus Nomascus; species Nomascus leucogenys. Next base: position 79,866,770 of record NC_044397.1, read on the forward strand.
AGTTCTTTCTGGAGGCCCTGAGGGACTGCCCCCAGGCCCCACAGTTGTAAGATCACCTCCAGCTCTCTATAACCCCATGGGGGAGGCCAACATGTTTCACACCTTACTCTATGCTCCTGGTTAATTCTAAAGGCCACACTGATTTGGCCATAATGGGGTTCAGAATGCACTACCCCAAAATATGGCACTTTGACTTTTGAGAAGCAGGAAGAACTCTCTGACCTCCTCCTGCCCTTCTCCCATGAAGCAGGCCATGAATCCTAGAAAAGAGTCTTCTGACCATCTCCTGAAGTAGGTCACAGACCCTCAGGTGAGAGGTACTTGTTAAAAGGAAAACTTTAACCGAATTAAATCTAAAAGAGTTTAATCGAGGAGGGGCACAGTGGCTCACGCCTATAATCCCAGCACTTTGGAAGGCCAACACAGGTGGATCGCTTGAGCCCAGGAGTTCAGACAAGCCTGGGAAACATAGGGAGACTTTGCTCTTAAAAAAAAACAAAACAAAAAAAACAAAGAGTTTAATTGAGCAAAGAACTAGGCAGGCTCCTGAGCCAGAGTAGGCTCAGATACTCCAGTGCAGCCACGTGGTGGAAGAAGATGATTTATGGACAGAAAACGGAAGATGACAAAGAGAAAATGGAAGTGAGGTACAGAAACAGCTGGATTGGTTGCAGTTTATTGTTTGTCTTATTTGAACAGGGTTTGAACAGCTGACCACTTTTGATCCACCAAAACTCGGTGATTGGCACAAGAGTAGGCTACAGTCTGTATACAACTCCATTTAGGTTATAGTTCACGATGTATAGAGAAGCCTTTAGGCTGAACTTAAAATATGTAAGGAGGCAGCTTTAGGCTAAACTTGATTTAACATATCCATCTTATACAAAGAGGAAAGGAACATTCTTATCTCTGAAGACACAGAGACAGAAGAATCTAAACTGGCCTCAATTCCTCCCCGCCACCCCAGTTTATTACCATTAGATCATGCTTCTTTTGCCCAATCCTACTTCTCCACAACTAACCACTTTTTCATCAAACAGCATAGAAATACACAGGTTTCCCTATTTCTTTGGGTCTTCATTTCTGAAGGCTTTTGTGTCACATAAAACTTGTATTAGATAAATGTGTATGCTTTTCTTTTGTTAATGTGTCCTTTGTTATAAGTGAGAAAAATAAACATTTTTCATCCTCTACAGTTTCTGGCACCCAACAAGGGACAGCTGAGACACCCCACTCACTCCAGACTCTGCAGATGAGATCTGGGACAACTGACAAAAAGCTGGAGAAAGGTAAGAATTCTTGCCAAGGTCAGCTCTCCTGGATCTTTATCTGCAGCACCCCGTGGAGAGAAGAAGGTTAAAAACTTTTTCTTGTCCCCTACTTCCCAAATTCTGATTATCAAGAGAAAAGCCATTTGTTTGAATTGTGACTCCTATGTAAATGTGATTTGGGGTACCCATTCATTATTGATCCTTTCCCTCCCAGGGACAGCTATAACTTTCCAATTTGTCTTGTGTCCTGAGAACTTAGCTTGACTTTCTACCTGTCAGGGCATGCAAATTGTTGGCATTGTAGTCCATAAAATTAAGCTGTAAACAGCTAAAGTTAGACCAGCCAGGATGCCAATCAACTTCTGCTTTGCTTTGCTTTTCTGCATTTTGGGGTACATGGAGAAAGTCTGGAAGATGCTGCCCTGCCTACATAAGGACATTACAATCTTGTAACCTCACTTGAATCTTTGGTCATACAATCTCTCATATTCTGAAGATTCACCTGGTACACCAATTGTTTGAAACTCAAATACTCTGTTCTCTTGAATCGATGTTAACCATGAGTAAGTTACTAGGCTACAGGCCTTACAAAACCATAACAACAAAAAAGAAATCAATATGAACAATAAATAATTATAGAAGGAAAACTTAAATTAGAAAGTTAATTCTTTTATTAATTTGCCTGGAATTTTAGCTTGAGGAAAAATTGACTTAATGAAAGGAAAATGAGGTGGAAAGGAGCTTTGGGTAAAGCAGATGAGGTCTTCTGGGTATTTTCAAGGGCTTTAAAGGTCAATTTTATTCCATTCCATTTTGAATTTATAGATTTTTTTTCCAAATGAAGAAATATTTTATAGCTCTTTACATTTTTTAAACTGCTTTCAACATAAAGTTTCATTTGTGAGAGCAACCAAATGAGTGGAGATTTTATAAGGCAACCACACTAGATGAATTCCAGCAACTCATAAATTGGCAATTGGGAAGAGATTACTGCTGCCCTAGCTCAAAACCTCACTACCCAGAGTTGGTCAGGGGCATCAGCATCACCTAGGAGCTGGTTAACAATGCAGAATTGCAGCTCCTGGTCCTAGGGAATTGGAATCTGCATTTAACAAGATCCCAAAGGGGTTCACAGGCAGTTTTGAGAAGCAGTGTTTCTGCCACTGAACAGGCTGACTTTATGAAATCAAATGGCTAACCAAGGGAAAGTGCTCATGAAGAATATACACTTGATTTTCATTTCCAACAACATGGCAAATTGAGCTAAGAAGATCCTCTTGACAAAGATACTAGAGGTGTAGATAAACTATTAAGTGTTTTCTAAAAGCCGAACTCAAAAGACAAAGGGAAATTTCCAGATATCCCCTCGCCAAAACACAATGAAATTCATAGCACACGAACTAATGCAGCAGAATCCCAGGGGGTATCAGACACGGTGAGAGACTCTAACAGCAAAGGACTAGAATCATGAAATCACCATGAAAATCAGAGATGAGGCCTTGAAGCCAAGTGTGAGCTAGAACTCACACGCTGCCTGCTTTGTGTAAGGGGAACAGGAGAACTTCCCAAGAAGGCCCAGGTTAGAAGCAAAGAAGCTTCAGGTCTGGTGGGCCTGAAAGCCCTAGCATGTGCCACATACAGATACGGACTCCAAATAAATATCATCCACATGGTGTTGGAATCTTAAACTCATAAAATACTGCAAAAATTCATCCTAGACAAATGAAAACCTTGGGATACTCAGCCATGGCAAATATAAAACCTCTAAAGATATTTCCACAGAACTGAACATACATGATTCACACAAATCAAAAATAATTCCAGTTGAGAATGAGCCCACACGCAAAAATTAAAGCCACATAAAAAAGGGATTCATTATAAGGGGACATTATCGGGTACTACAATCAGTGGATTAGCATGCCCCAGAACATGAGATAACAGAAAAATTCAAAAGGGACTGCAGTTTGAGTTTAGCTTCAAAGCAATTTACTAGCAGACAATTTATAGATTTTTTTAAAAAGTGAGGCTAACGGATAGCTTACAGATGAGGAAATTGAAGCTGAGAGAGACAGAGTGCTAATAAGGATTGAGAACTTATAAATAAATTTAGTCCCTGTGCCTTTTCTACCACATCACATTATCTGTTTGTTTGTTTGTTTCTGTCTTGTTTCATTTTTTATTTTTATTTTTTTGTAGATACAGGATCTCACTATGTTGCCCAGGCTGGTCTTGAACTCCTGACCTCAAGCCATCCTTCCTCCTGGGCATCCCAAAGCGCTGGGATTACAAGTGTGAGCCACCATGCCGTGACACATTATTTGTTTCTAATAAATGTGTAACTCATACCTACTAGTTGAACCAGTTCTTTGACTTGCATAAAACAAAACAGAGAAGTGATTCTTAGATGTAGAAAGGAGAATTCTCATCCAGTTTATTTGGTCTCCATTGGTCCTATTTCATATACACAGAAAGCAAACAAATGAGTAGGAATCTTTGTGTGCCCAAGAATTTTTGTTGAGAGAAAAAGGAGGTGACAACAATTTTGAGGCAGTTGAACAAAATGGGAGGTAATAGGTAAATAGACATCTGAATGTCCAGGATGTTTAAATGACAAGGATTTATACTTAGGAGTTGCTTTTATTTTTCCAAAGCAGGATGTCAGGTAATCACTGTAACCTGAGCTGAGCTGAGCTGAGATTTTGCTTTTACTTCCAGAGCATTGGCATGGTGTCTCTGAAAACCTACTGCAAGCAGCAGCTCTAACCCACAAACCCTCACACAGGGTGTTAAGGAATTGTTGTATAGCTCAGGCATTGCTGCAAAGCTGTAATTTCTCATTTCTTAACCCTTCACTAAATTATAATTTAAATTCCATCATTCAAAACTGCCTGATCTTGGGCCAGATGCATATATCACAAAAAGGCATTAAAATCTGACCTTTTATATCCCCAATAAGAAATGTCATGAGTCCATCACAGAATCAGAACTCCCTCTCGAATTAGAGCTAAGAAAGATTTGAACTTCAAAGGGGAACTCTTCAATTACAAGCAAATCTGAGGGCTTTTCTGGTAACCTCTTAAAATTCTGAATTCAAAAAAAAAAAAGAAGATGACTTGTGTTTCAGAGCAAAAGCAACCGTAAATAAATAGCAGTCTGTCAAAGGATGCTACATGTGAAAGCGAGAAAGGAGCTCATTGGTTCATTTCTTTGAAGCCAGTCCCAGGATAACTGGCAACTCAAAACTCAGTAACATTTCAGCAAAGGCCCTAAAACCCAAAACAATTACCCACTGACTCTTCTGCTGGCTAAGATTTACATCTAGTGGGTTCATCAGGACAGATACCACAGAGGCTCTGCAAAGAGTACTATGGGGCTTAGTGACTTCAGAGCTTGCTCTTGGAATATTTATCATTTTAACTCAGTCAATAGCTAGTCCTTTGCCAGTGAGGAGATAAGCAGGCAGTCTTATCAGTCTTGATCCTTTCAAAAGATTTTTGTTCCACAGAACACTGGGGAGCAACCATCTTCCCTCCAACGCCCATCCAAGCCTGGGAGAGTGAACAGGAGATATTTTAGACCTTCATAAAAATGATTCACTTAAATAAGAAAGAAAAATCTTAACTAAATAGGAAGAGATCAGGATAGAAAGCATCCAGAGAGAGAGGTTTAAGAGCAGTGCCAGTTTGTTTTGGTATGATGGACAACAAGGCGGCTTGTTCTAATTGTGAGTTGTGGGGCAGTTCTAGTTGAGGAAGGTAGATGGAGGCACTTCCACCTACAGCCACATAAAGCAGAGCTGGTGTCCAAGGGAAAACTATGACAGAGCAGGATGGTTTTCTCACAATCCATTTTTGTCTTCATTCATTTAATAAATAAAGCTCCAACTCTGTATAGATTCATCTCTGACATATGTAAAATAATATTTGAGCTGGGCTTTAAAGCATAAGTAAGATTTGGACCTACAGACAGACTATTGGAAAATACAGTATTTTTCTCTGTACGACAAACAAGAAGCCAACTAAATCATTGAGTGGAGTGTTTGTCAACCTTTGCTGCATTTATGAATTCCCTGGGGAGAATTTTTAAAAACCAATGCTTGGGACTCACCCTCAGCCAGCTATTTTGATCTAATTAATCTGGGATGAGACCCAGGCATGAGTAGTTTTGTTTTTTTGAGGGCTGCCCAGGTGATTCTAACGTGCAGCCAGCACTGAGCATCTTGAGGTAGAACACAGCAAACATGGAACCAGTATTTACCTTCGGAAGTAAGTATGTTCCTACTAAAACCTGACAAGAATCCAACTGCCAGTGTGCCATGGCTCACGAATTGACACAATTTCTTATAGATAAGAGTAGGGGGAAAGACAATAATAAAACACTGACTTCAACATAGCCAAAGTCCTCTGGAAATTCCATTTCTCAGAAGAGGCAATAACACAGGAACTTTATGGACACCATTTGGTGCTCCGGTGGACTCGCTGCCAGAACAGCTCCTAGTGAGAGGAGCTGAGGGAGAAACTGGTCACGTGGAGTCGTAGTGGCAAATTCAGGGTGTGCACACGCTGCTTTGAAACCAGAGTCAGGAGCACCCGATGGTCTCACCATTGCGATGGCCTCTGTGACAATTTAACAACGAAAACATGGGATTTTCTCAGTGAGAAGGAATCTTTCAAAGTTTGAACTTTAAGAGGTTATAATGTCCCAGTCTTAGATGAGCCGAGTGCTTGCACTGGGCAACAACAGGGAGTCTTAAGTGTGAGGCTTGGGACTATGTCTACAATGGATTCACATTGCTTTCAAGTGGTCTCCTACTATAAATAGGGTAACTTGTGTTTAGTTATCTATTGCTACATAACCTTCTACCCCAAACATCCAGTGGCTTAATGTGTTTTTCTCTCTGAGTTGTGTGAGTTGCCTGGCTCAGCTGGCTAGTTCTCCCTTGGTTCTGTCACACAGCTGTGGTCAGATAGTGGCTAGAGTGTTCTGAAGCCTCAACTGGACTGGACGGACATCCAAGATGAAGCACTCACATGGCTGGTTAGCCATTAGCTGGGAACTCAGTGAGGACTGTCCACTGTAGTGACCATGTGAAGCCTCTTTATGTGGCTCAGTTCTAAGAGACAGGAAGTAGAAGCTTCCAGTCTCTAAAATCCTAGGCTCAGAAACTGGCAAATACTGCTTCCACCATATTCTATTGGTCAAAGCAGTCACAGAGCCTGCCCATATTTACAAAGAAGAGATGAGACATAGACCCCATGTCTCAAGGGTGAAATGTCAAAAAATGTATAGCAGTCTTTAATTCTCCACAACTTGTGAATAGATTAGCCCTTCTTATTCTCAACGCTGTATATTTGAGCTTTAAAAAGATATTTTTACATGATTCTCTGATAGCAACTCCCATAGCAAATATAGAAGGGCAATAACTATACTATTCCTCATTGCAGATGCGTTGCCTGTAAGTTTGAGTTGTTTTTTCCAGCAGTCAGGATGAGTTGGCATCAAGAATCTCTTCTCTCTGTTCAGTCCCCTTTTTGGCCAAAAGCAAATGTCTGCAAAGACAGGTGACCAGGGTGAAAAACAGTCAGTGGACCAGGGCACAGATCAGAGCCACACGCAAGGGCCAAACCCATAGCTTGGGCCTTATAGCCACTCTGGAATTTTTCCACAAATTGTGCCTGTTGGAATTCTGCCAGCATCAGCCCCACAGTCCATAATGATCCAGTGCTCAACAGTTTCTGCATCGCTAAATGTTTGTGGGGCTCAGAAATCAATATTTAATCACACTTAGGCAGAGCCCAATATTCTGTGCACTCAGCAGTGTATGTTTTTGGTTGCTGGGTATATAAAAGTTAACATGAGAAGCAGAACATTCGTTGGAATGAGCTGCATTAAAAATATTACCGCTGTGGTACAAATCACTGTTAATGACATTTATCGAGTGCTCATTTTGCAAGGGTCCCACCCTACCAAGAGTTTTAAGATGGTACAAAGGAAATGAAAGACAGTTTTTTTTTAACCTCAGAAGCTAATGTTTCTCCTTTTTTTTTTTTTTTTTTTTTTCCCTCAGCCCTTCACTAGGAACATAACAGCTGGATTACTTTCCAAAATCTTTGTCAGCTTTAAAATCCTGTTCAGAGTAATGGGAATATCAGCTACACCTGATTTCCTGGTAGGCAATTGTTAGTTCAGCGAGGAGTGTATTGAGAGACCAAATAGGCTTTCTCAACAGTCAAACCTTCTGAACTATTTGAAAATCACAAAGATCTGAGAATCCTGATATTACAGTCCGGTCCAGGGTTGGTTGGCACGGGTGTTTTAGGCAACATGCTAATGAGATAAGTCCAGTCTTCAAGCGCCTTAACCCAAAATTCACATAGCAGGTCCTATAGTTAAAACATAAATGATGGGAGTTTACGTGACGAAGTGAGAGTAATTAGTACAAGGGCTCCACTGTGCTTAGCAAACCCACCCAAAATTCACACTGCACAACTGCAGATATTGACATGGAGATCAGTGGAAACACACACACTCACAACTTTGGAAGTTATATTCTGCAACTTTGCCTTGTTTCTCTACATAAATTCATCCTGAGAAAGAGAAAAGTAGGACTCCAACATCCCAGGAGATAAACTAGTATGATTGGGTAGGGCTTGGCCTTCTCCTGTTGACCATAAACAATTTCACAAGAAATCAACATCAGACAAGATCACTCCATGGCCATGTTAGAACAAGATGAAACAGGACCACTCGGTAACTACATCTGAACAAAACCAAACCACAAAATACCAAAAATCCCTCTCTCCCTGCTTACGTGAGTGACTCCTGCTTTGTTCCCAGTTACAGCTTTAGCTTTGCTGCTCTCCCTCAAGATTTACTGATGAACATCCAATTCAGAGTGAACTTCCAATCCTTGGATCCTCCCCAAGTTACCCAACTAAAGCCCAGATCCTACAAATCCTTTCCAACATTTTCTTACTGACACTTTCCAGGCGCCCCATGGAGAGATGAGTAATAAACACAACTTTTTCAAGTAGAGGTATGGTCCTTCACCAGAGAGCATTGACAGGAAATATAGATTTGGAGTGAAGGTTAGAAAAGTAGGACCATGGACGTCTTGCCTTTGGCAGAATGGGGCACTAATAATAGTGTAGCATAGCTGGTGTTTTAGTCGGGGTTCCCCAGAAAAATAGAACCTATAGGATACATAGTGAAATATCAAAGGGGGCTTATTAGGGGAATTGGCTCACTTGATTATGAAGGCTGAGAAATCCCATGATAGGCCATATACAAGCTGGAGAACCAAGAGAGCCAGTAGCATGGCTCAGTTCAGGTCTGAAAGCCTCAGAACCAGGGAAGCTGGTGGTATAAGTTTCAGTCCAAGGCTGAAGGCCTTTTGATGCAAGTCCCGGAGTCCAAAGACCAGAGAACCTGAAAAGTTTACATCCAAGTGAAGAAGGGCATCTCAGTTCTGGCAGAGAAATAAAATTCACCCTTCCTCTGCCTGCCTTTTTGTTCCATCTGAGCCCTCAGCAGTTCGGATGGTGCCTGCCCACATTGAGGACATATCTTCCCCACTCAGTCCACCAACTCATACACCAATCTCCTCTAAAACACCTGCACAGGCACACTTGGGGCAGCCCAATCATTCTAATTTAATGCAAAACCACCCTGGTTTCCCTTTCAGCAGAAGTATGGGCTCAGTGCCTACTGAGTATTGGGAATAATTAGTGCTTTACCAGCTATCCAAGTATTCCTTAACCCAGCCAAGTAGGCATGCAAAATCAACCACCACAGCTGGAATGGTGGTTATGTAGCCATTTTCTTCCAGGTTGCCATTTTGCAACTGCATAAAAACATCACTACTACCATTGATACAATCTGTATGAGTCTATGCAAATATTGGCTGTGCAGTTGGAATCTGCCTTCACCCCTTAAAAAGTAGATGTTCTCTTCAGTCCAAATTTGGTTTCTTCACCCATATAATCTCCACACTTTACATGCTATGATGTATCCTTATACTCAAAGACTTCTACATTTTTCATTTTGAATACAAAATAATGACATCCAGACCCTCATTTGAAGATTCCTGGCAGAATAGAGCACCACTTGTTCTTGATGTTTTTTCCCCAATCAATTAAGCATTTAAATTGTTTCTCATCTAAATTGAATTTGCCTTTTTTTTAAAACCCTTTTTCTTTCCCACAGTCATCAGCCATATCTTCGTAAGCAACTGTTTAATATGCTAAAGAAACAAAAGTGTAGTTGTAGGGAGGTGGAAATCAGAGGGGACAGGATAGAATGGCGAAGAAAAACTGTAACCTAGTTCTAGACCTGGAACTCACCTTACATAAGGTGAGCTTGGACAAGACACTTCGCCTCCTTAGACTCTAGTTTCCTCCTCCATAAAATGAGGTGAAGATGAGGTCACTAAACTTTCACAAGGGAAAATTGTCACTGTACTCTTATTGCCCACTTTTACTTCCTCATGTCTCAGAAGAAGAGCAGGAGCCCCTTCTTCATTCTAAGACTTTCCTTTCCATTTGAGACCCAAGTTCATCCTCCCTGGCTTCCATCAGGATGTTGTTCTTTCTTTTGAATCTTTAATTCCTTTTTTTTTCATTAGCTTCTTCCCTTTTTCTACCAAAAGCCCAGCTTCCAATTCACTGTCAAGAACTATGAACCACAGCTGTGGTCTGTGGCTCACACCTGTAATCTCAGCATTCTTCGAAGCTGAGGTGGGCAGATAACTTGAGGTCAGAAGTTTGAGACCTGCCTGGCCAACATGGCAAAACCCTGTCTCTACTAAAAATACAAAAATTCACCAGGTGTGGTGGCACATAACTGTAATCCCAGCTATTTGGGAGGCTGAGGCATGAGAATCACTTGAACCTAGGAGGCAGATGTTGCAGTGAGCCAAGATTGCGCCATTGCATTCCAGCCTGGGCAACAGAGGGAGACTCTGTCAAAAAAATAAAAATAAAAAAGCAACCAATAACAGTTGACTTCTATGGCTTCTTTCTCCACAATTCAACTAGTAGATTGCCCACTGATTCCACATTCCTTCCTTCACAGCAGATCCATTTGAAACCATCCCAGTTTTCAAGTGACTGGGAAAACAGGAATCAGAGATTCTGATGGCTCAATATAGACTAAAGGAAATATTTTGTTTTCAAAGTCACATGTGTTGGAAATAAATTAACACAGCAGCATTACAAGGTATAGTAATCAATATATAATTGTGTTCAATTATTTGTTTGAAGCAGACCGTATTTCTATTTTTCCATTAAATTAGTTACAAGCTTTAATGAAAACCTGTTTGGAACACATAATTTGCACAAATTCAATTTTTAAAATTTAATTGGCATTTAAGCAAGTGTTTTTTTTTTTCGACCAGCTACGAATTCATTTCTCTTGGTTTATGGTTTTATTTATAGTTGATTTTGTTAGACTAGAAAAATTATGGTAATTTAGCTCTTCCCTAAAAGAAGCTAGGCGGAACTTACAAGGCCTGTGCTGGCGAAAAATAACAGAAAATCTGTTTTTTGTAATTTTCTTTAAGATAGAAAGTTGTGGCATTTACCCATACCCATATTTTGGGTGTTATCCAAAATAGCAGGTAAGGCAACTCTAGGTTTGTCTCCTCTGCTCCTACACTAACCAAGCCCTGAACCTACTTTCCTGACAATCCTCAGAACTATGGAATTGGCAATGAACAGGACTAGCCAAAGCTGTAGCACCTTTCAAGTGCTTTTAGTAAATAATCTCATTCTATCCTCATCACCTGGGGAATCAAAAGGGTCAGGTAAGCAATCTATTTTCTCTTCCCAGTTTCCTAGTATCATATGAAAGATCATCTTCCTCACCTTCATTCATGAATTCCAAAGACATTTATTGTGCATTTACTGTATGCCAGCAGCTGTTCCAGGTCAGTGGTTCTCAAAAGGTGGTCCCCAGACCAACACAATCAACAACACCTGGGAACTTGTTAGGCACATTTTCAGCCCTACCCCATATGCCAGACTTTGAGAATGGCTATTCTAGACTTTCAGCTACAAAGGTGAGTACTCATGCCGTGGCTTCAAAAGGTTCTCTGGGTCAGTGGAATAGACAGACAAGTGAATAAATCATTGCAATATAATGAGCTACATCCACAATAAGAACATAGAAGAAAAGCAAAGTTAGAAGACCAATAGCATTCAAGAGAAGGCCCACCGACCTAAAGCATGCCTTGTGAAGACCACAAAAAAAGGAGTAGAACAAGCAAAAGCTCTCTAACTAGGTGTGGGGTCTCAGGTAGCCATCTACCTCCCTGGGTCCCAGGGTGCTCATCAAGGAAGCAATGACCACATCAAAGGTGCTGAAGCAGAATCTAGTCAAAATAGATGATCTGTGAAGCTCCTTCCATGTTCTGTGACTCTCTGCCCTCATTTCCAAGGAGATTATGGTCAAACCTGAAGTCAAACATCAAGAATACATGAAAGGATAAATGAAGGGGTTGTTGTGGTTCATTTTCTTTGGGGAAATCCTCTGTGTGGATGGAAGATGGGAACCTTTCACTTTGTTCAATACCACTTTGTTCAATAACAGCTTCCTATTGGGTAAAAATGCAGTGACCATCCTCATCTTTCTGACCTTGACTATGAGAAAAGGGGCCTGAAGACCTTTCTGTAGTGCTCCTCCATGTGGACTTCTTGATGGGACACTCCATGCAAATGTAAACACATATTCCTTAGGAACAGCTGCCATCTGGACAGCACTTTTCCATGGAAAGTGACTCATCTGTGTTATCTTTTTTATGCTTATCAACAGTCCTGTGACCCAAACATCTCTTTCATTTCTCACTAAGAAAAAAACTCAAAAAACTCTGAAGGAGTGGTGTTATGAGTTCAATTGTCCCACTCCCTCCAAAAAAAATCATTCATATGGGGAAGTTTAACCCCCAATGCCTCAGAATGTGACCGTATTTGAAAAATGGTCATTGCAGATATAATTAGTTAAGATGAAGTCATATGGAGTAGGGTGAGCTCCTAATTCAATATGGCTGGTGTCCTTATAAAAGGGAAGATTTGAGCACATATGTGCACACAGGCAAAATGCTATGTGACAGATGAAGGCAGGGATGGAGATGATGTTTCTTCAAGCCAAGGAATGCCAAAGATGGCCAGCAAACCACCAGGACTGAGACAAGAAACATAGGTCAGATTCTTCTTCACAGCCCTCAGAACACATCCTACCCACACCTTCATGTTGGACTTCACTCCTCCAGAAGTGTGAAATGATAAAGTTCTGTGGTTTAAGCCACTCAGGTTGTGGTACTTGGTTATGGCAGCCTTCACAAACGAATACAAGCAGATTCACCAAAATCTCTGAGGGGCATAGTGGCTTTTATGCTGCCCCATTGGAGAAGACACATAGAAGAGTCAGTGCCCCCCAACTCTGCTGCAGGCCACAAGAAGCTCCCATGTTTCAGGGACTCCCTGTCATTAGCAGTGATGCCCAGGGCCATACTCAAAGGAAACAGCAGAACTGGCTGGCACACTGGGGTGCTTGAGGGACCTGGCAGTACCCCAGAAGGAAGAATCCAAGTTGAAGGAAAGAGGGAGCGCTGAGGCTGCTACTTGTCTGGGAAGGCATGTGACAGCCTCGTGCCCCAAGGGAATCCCATGAACACATTTGGGGGTCTTTACTTAGCAGGAGGCACAATTTCCCCATCAATGAATAGACTAAAAGTCACTGAAACAAGCAGTTTAATCTGATCAACATTTTAATTAAGAAAATGACCCATAACTGTGAGTTCTCTGCTGGGATTACTCTGTTCATCTTGGGAAAAGCAGTATACTCTCACTTCCTATATCATTAAGAGAAAGTTGTTAACCGGAATCTTTTTGTGTCTGGAGAACACGGCAGTTTGGCAGGATTGCAGAGAGGATGGGAGGAAATGGGTTCTGAAAACATTAACAACTTCAGTCAGCTATTTTGACCACCAGTCAAGTATAGCTTATACAACTGTTTCAAGATGAAAAATGGGAAATAAAATGAGAAAAGGAAGAAAGAAAAAATAAAACAAAATTGTGATGTAAAAATATCGAGTCAGTCACTTGCAATTTTCTATGTATCCTAAATAAAATGTATGCTTCATTGCAAGGTAGGGCATTGTTTAATAATGCAAGATCTTGTTCTTTTTACAGAGTCTTAGAGCAGAGCCATAAAAAGGAGTGCAGGGAATATTCAGAGGGAAGCAACAGGCTGGATAATTAAGCTGTCAGTATATGTAAAAAATATATATATATGTATGTATGTATGTAAATTCAGGGCCCCCCTAAATCAGTTTGTGATAGAGACTCTCATGGAGCACTTGAGAATATTAGCTTAAGTTCACAGCAGACACACAGAAAATGGAGATTCTGGTGGCTTAAAAGAAGATATAATTTACAAATATTATTAAAAGTATAACATTTCAGGGTGTGTATTAATTATATAGTTTTAAAAGATGTTTGAAATTATTTAATTATAATTATATAATACTATAAGAAATAAGTATCATAGAGGTTTTCATAACCCAGTATTGAAAAATTGCTAAAAACTACCAATTCTGGGTGTTAGAAATATTTGTTACTTATATTATTCTTTGCCATTTCCTGTTTTTAAAAACGTATCTCTAAAGCATTTTTATAAAGATCTTTTATCCTCATATCTAACAAACATTCTGACTGCAGATCTGACATGTACTAGCATTGTGAGTTGGGGCAAATGTTTTACGCTTTCTGCATTGGTTCTTCATCCACAAAGTGAAGTTCATAATAACGTAAGGTTACTATGAGGATTAGATGTGTTGCATATAAAGAGGTGATGTTAAATAGCAAGCATGCCCCAAATAGTAATTACTCTTATTCCTGAATCTCCTCCCTGGTGTATAGTCATTCAGCCCCACCAGGAACACTTTGAACTCTGATGAGAAAACCTCACCTTCTAGGCCAGTCTGCTATGTTTTTAAATTCTTCATTGTCAGAAAGTCCATTTAATGGTCTTCCTATAACTGTCACCAATGGTCCTTGGGGTTACACAGTTCTTCCACTCAACATTCTTTTGGCATTAAATTCAGCTAAGAACCTTCCACTCCACTATACCTCTCCCTATCTCCAAAGCTTCTCTTTTCCAGGTTAAAATGTCTCAATATCTTTATCATCTTAAAAGATATTTAATTTTGAGTTCCTGTACCATGATGGTGAGTTTCCTCCAAGCATACTTCCTCTAACCTTTATCTCTTTAAATTGCAACACCTGGAGGTCAGAATGAAGCTGAACTTCCCTTTCCATCCCATATCTTTACTCTCAATCATGGATGGGCAAACATTTTTTATAAAGGGCCAGATAGCAAATATCTTCAGCTTTACCACCCATACAATAGCTATTAAATTACTCAACTTTGCCATTGTAACGCAAAAGCAGCCATAGGCAGTACCCTGATACATGGGCATGACTGTGCTTCAATGAAAGATTTTTTTTTTTTTTTTTTTTTTTACAAAAACAGTAGGCAGGCCGTATTTGACCAACAGGTCATAATTTGCTGACCTCTGTGTTTGATGATATTCTCCCAGTAAAGAAGGATTCCCAATGGCCTTTTACAATCGCTTCATCACACTATCATATCTTTTGTCATACTTGCCACTGAACTATGTCTCCAACAATATGGCATCAATTTGAGCACCCTTCTAGGTGCAAAGAAGGACATAGATAAAAGAATAAGAGTTCGCCAACCTCATCTCTGTAGCAGAGAGGAGCATGTCAGAATACTGCAGAACAGATCCTTACTGCCAGTTTCTGCACAGATACAGCACCAACTAGTCTGCGCATATCCATCCAGATGCCACCATAACTGAGCTTAACACAGACAAAAGTTAATGAAAGTTTTCTACAGATATGCAGGAGATTTGGAGATCACAAATCGAGACCTTTGCCTTCATCTGTTACACATTATCTTGATAGATTCAGCTCACCTCTCCAAACTGTTGGGTTGTTCTTGGATAATCATTTTGTTATCCAAATGTGTAGAGTCACATCTGTTCTTCTCTTTTGTTTAGAAATTATTTTCTTCATTATTCATGTTTGCATCATTCAGGTATTTACATGGTAGCAATTAATTAGTTGCTAATGAGGCAAAAAAAGCCATCCAATTCCTTTCAGCAGTAGTTCATAATTCAATCCAATATTTTTTGTTTACTCAGACTCAAGAATGCCCTTAATTAAGATTTGCTGTAATTTCCTACCTTGATGATTCAGCTTCTATAGCGTCACTTCCCTATTATCAGCACGCAAGTGAAAAGAACACTGGAGTGTGAGTCAAAATGCAAATACCAGTCCCATTTCCGTTATTTTTTAATTTGAGAGCTTAAGTAAGCTAATTAAGTTCTCTTCAACTGTATCTCTTCATGCATAAAATAGAGAAAATAATACTTTCCCTTCCTTCCTCACGAGATTAATTTAATCGTCAAACATGTACATGGATTTGAAGGTTATTTTCTCCATATATGTAATATGCTTCTTATATAGAAAGATACATATACTGTTAGCAGAGAAAGTAAGTCACAGACCAGTATTACCATATAATCTTAATTTTTCTAGAGAGAGCCACACAAAATTGTTAATAATGTTCATCTCTCTGTAGTAGAATCATGAGTGAAATTTATCTTGCTGCATTTTGCTTATTTGTAATTTCTGTTTTTCTACAATGAGCAATTACTACTTGTATAAAAATAAAAGGTCAAATTTTAGAACAATTGTTTATTGAATTATAAAATAACATGTTAATTCTATAGCATTAGAAAAGTACAGAACTGTATAAAAAATCACAGATATTAAAATGCCCTTGCTGGACTGTTACTACAACCCAGAAAAGAGTTGCAGTAAGCCATCTCTAAGGCTGAGTTCTTACATCCCATGGTTCTTGATACTTGGTGAGTTTTCCTAAGCAGCTGAATAACTATATGCATCAGTCAACATTTTTAGTAAATTTCCACGGCAATTTAAATAAGGAATTAAAACTGCCATGGCCCATATAATTACAGATGAATCATAGAGAGCTATTTGGGTTGGCACTGCTAAAACTTCCGTTGTGATACTCTTAAAATGAACAACAAACAAAAAGGTTGGTTTTTGGAGGGCCTACATTTTAAATAATTTGGAGCAAGTAAATTTAAATATATAAAGAATGTATTTTTGAAAACCAGAGTAAACAAGACACTAATTCCCTTAAAGAGAAGTAAGTTAAGGGTAAACTTTGAAAAAGTCAGATCTTAAATTCTGTGCTGGAATGTTTTCAAATGGCTTTTAAAGCCTAGCTATTCCATCAGAGTCACAGTCACGAAGTCTAGCTATTCCATCAGAGTTGCTCTAAATCAGCTTCTAAGATTAAATATGGATAAAAACACTAAGGCTAATGCAGAGGAATAGGAGCTTATATATGGTACAAACAAATTTCCTCTACCTCTTGTATTATCACCAAATGGGAAACAGAATGAAATTTGTGATTGACTTTTTTAATACAGGAAGTGCATTTTTCATTCTCCTTAAACCAAAAACTCCTGGATGGAAGAATTACATGGTGATCATAAATGCAGATAGAATCACAGCATTTTTTTTCTTTAATTCTTTTCAGAAGGCTTTCTGCATTAGCTAAAGCTATTAACTAAAAATAAATCCAGAGGGAGAAAATATTTGCAAATTATGTATCTGATAACAAACTTGTGTTGAGGTAGGGTGCATTAAAAAAACCCTTACAACTCAATAAGAACACAAATAACTCAATTTTAAAATGAGCAAAGGATCTGAATAGACATTTCTCTAAAGAATATATACAAATGGCCAGTAAGCACACAAAAAGATGTTCAGTATCATTGCCCATCAGGGAAATACAAATTGAAACCACAATAAGACACTACTTTATATCCACTGGATGGCAATAATCAGTAATATGGAGAATATCATGTTGGCAAAGATGTGGAGAAATTAGAACCTGCATACTCTGCTTATCAGAATGTAAAATGGTAACAGCCACTTCGGAGAACAGTCTGGCAGTGCCTCAAAAGGTTAAACATACGGTTACTATCTGACCCAGCAATTCTCCTTTTAGGTATTTACCCCAGAAAAATAAAAACTTATGTCTGCACAAAAATATGTCCACGATGTTCATAGCAGCATTACTCACAGTAGCCAAAAAGTTTAAACAAGTCCATCAAGTGATGAATGGATAATATGTATAGCCATACAATGGAATATTACTCTGACATTAAAAAGAACAATGTACTGATCTATGATACAACATGAATAAACCTTGGAAATGTGCTAAGTGAAAGAAGCCAGTCACAAAAGACAGACTACATATTGTAAGATTATATTTACATAAAATGTCCAGGATTCACGCCACTGCACTCCAGCCTGGGAAATAAGAGTGAAACTCCGTCTCAAAAAAAAAAAAAAGTAAAATATCCAGGATAGGAAAATCTATAGAGACAAAAAAATTACTGATTGCCTAGGGCTGGGAAATTTTTTTTTTTTTTTGAGATGGAGTCTTGTTCTGTCACCCAAGCTGGAACGCTGTGGCGCAATCTCGGCTCACTCCAACCTCCGCCTCCCGGGTTCAAGTGATTCTCCTGCCTCAGCCTCCTGAGTAGCTGGGATTACAGGCGCATGCCACCACACCCGGCTAATTCCTGTATTTTTAGTAGAGATGAGGTTTCACCATGTTGGTTAGGCTGGTCTCGAACTCCTGACCTCATGATCCACCCGCCTCAGCCTCCCAAAGTTCTGAGATTACAGGTGTGAGCCACCACGCCCGGCACTATACAGAAATTGTCTAACTTCTTTCCCTATCTTTATTCCCATTCTCCATACTCAAAAGTTCCACCTCACTTACCAACTATAGAGTCTTCAGGACCCACTCACTGAGGAGCTGGCTTCCTCTCAATCCTCAGTCTAAGGGACTTAAGATAACCCCATCTCTGTTCCCATGGAAATACAGACTTCTTTTTGAGAAAGGAAAATGTCATTTGGATCTAAAATTAAGTATTTTGATTATTTAGACACTGTACTATAAATCCACCATCTAAGTTTATAAAGAAGCCATATTTATGATTAAGGAATCTCAGCAAAGACTAAGGTCAAGGTCTCAAGTAAGATTAAATTGAACACTCTATCTTACGTGGCAGATTTTCCCTGTTACATATCCCTGTAAAGAGATTTGGATTCCCCTATGGCAAATTATTTTACTACGGAACTTATCTTTACCCATTTGAAATGTAAACCTTTATGTTTATATGAACATCCATGTCAAGATTTGTATCTACTGCTATAAATAGTAATAGCTCAGGAACCACTTTTTAATGCACATGTAAGGTGTTACTGAACTTACTGGTTTATTAAATTATTATTATTATTATTATTCATTTCTTACCTAGCCCTAAGCCCTTTGCTTTTTAATACTATAAAAGCCCCTACACAACTTCTGGTTTTTGAAATGGCTGTTTTAAAACTGTTAACTGTCTGCTGAAGCATTTTGCTCAAAGTTTGAATCAAAAGTGCTTCTGATGTTGCTGAAGCTAAACGAAGGTGGAGCTTCATCTTTTCTCCTGCTCCAGTGGCCTTCGGCCCCTCTTCTCTGCAGACTGTCATGCCCATAGTCACACTTTAGACTCTCCTCTTGCTGCTAGATGTTGGAGAGAGCTGTCCATGCTATAGAGAAGATATTTACCAACAACCTGTGGTCTTGGCTACCCTTCCCCAAACCCTGTGAAGCAAATACCTTGGGTCGGGCTAGAGCATGGGGAGCACCTTTTCCCCAGGATCTATTAAGCCTCACACTAAAGCAGAGTATGAGGCCCCATCTGCATCTTGGGTGTCTCCACACCCCAGGCAGCTACAAAGAAGAAAAAGACAGAGTGTGAGTCCACAGTGCTAACTTTTTAAAGCTGCATAGACAAGAAAGAGAGAGGAAGAAAAGATGGGCAGCAGTCCTACAGAATAAACCCTGGTCAGCTAACCACTTTGGTCACTTGGGTAGAAGAGAGAAGAGAGTAAGTCATATCCATGAACTGACATCTTTTCTCAAATTGACTTCACCATAAGTAAATCTGGCCTCATCAGTACCCTAGAATTTGACCGAGCAGATTAGCATGTCTTCTACCTTGAGGAAAGGAAGAAGGGTAGGGTGTAAGACAGTCTCCCCTCTCCTAGAGGTCTATGATTTGGAATATTCAACTTCTGAAATCCAATGAAACCAATAAATATAATAAATCCAATAGATCACCAACCTCCTTCAACCCCTCCATTTCACTTCCATGATTCTTTTCCAGCATTCTTGCCCCTTTGTCTCTCCACCTGATCTACCCTGGAATCCCCAGCCTTCGTGAAGACAAACGAACAGCTGAGCCGAGCTGTAGGAGACCACATTGCACAGATTGGAAACTTAGAGACACCTTGCACCACTTCTTTTCAGATTAAAACCTTCTTCCATTCCACACAGATGTTTTTCCAACTTTCCAATACTCTTATGAGCTTTCTTCCTTTTTTTCTATCCACCACCCTTTCCCCTAGCAAATGTGCTTGACTCCCTCTCTACAGCAGAAATAGGCTTGTGAAGGAAAAGCTGGTGAAGTTGATGAAATTCTTGTATCTGAACCAGTTGTACTTTCTTCCTTCCAGTCTCACACAAAAAGCTCCTCTTCAAATCACTAAGCAATATCCATGTTGTCTCTGAGTAGCATCTACTTACGCTTTTGTGATGTTGCTAAAAATAGAAGTCCTTATCTTAGTGTATGTTTGATGTGCATTTCTTTTACTATGAAGGAGGTCGAGCATCTTTTAAATGGTTTTGTGTACATTGAATCTTCTTTACCAATTCCTTCCATCCAGCATTTTTCTCTCATTCTTTTTCTTTCCTTTTTATTTTTCTTCTTTTCTTAGTTGGCCCTCTATGTTCTTTACTGTATTTGAGCACTATCTATTCTCATTTGCTTTCTTTCACTTTTGCCTTCATTTCTGTGATGGTTTTAACTTTTTCTTACATTTCTTTGTTGAGTTCTTCCAGCTTATATTTTATCATCTCCTATATCTCACTACATTTTCCTCGGGCTCTTACATATCTGAAGTTCCTGTTTCATAAAAGCAGTTGCTTTATTGATTATTTTGAATTCATACTATATATGCAGTGTTTATCTGTTTCAAGGCAATATTTTTCTCATGAATATTTCTTGTCTAACATTTTTTTTGTTCCTTCTTCCCTTTCCCTGTGGTTCATAATTATGTGGATTTTCACTTTTTGATTCTTCATTATTGAAAGAGATAATTTTTTTCAGACCAATTCTTTACCAGTGCATATTGGGAAGGGACCAGTGCCAGGCTCCAACCTGGCTAGAATTTCCTCATTCCCCAGGGTTTTGTGAATGGTGATGATGAGCAGCAGTTGTTCTTTCTCACAATAACAACTTTCTCTTCTCCCCTGATGTCATAGAGATGGTTCATTTTCTCTACATACAACCTTTCTGTGTGACTTCTCATTTGGCTCTGCTTCCTCCAATTTTTAAAAGCAAATAGTGTGCAGAAGCACCTCTGCCCCTTATCTGTGCACCCTGTTGCAGTGAGGGTTTGGGATTTTGCACCTCAAGGAGTACCCCTTTTACCTTTGATGGCTCTTTGAGACCTGCAATCTCTACATCCTCTCTCTCTATTCTTATCAATTCTTACCTTCTCTATTATTGCTCTGGGAATTCACAGCTCCTTACTTTAATCATAGTGGAGTTTGTATTTTTGGTTTCGCATTCATTTTTTGCCTTTGGATGATTTTTAGGAAGAGCTAGAGGAAATGCCAAATATGTGCTTTAATATCTACGGCAAGTCTGTCCTTTTATACTTTCTCTGAAACCTCGCTCTGTGTATATTTTCAAGCTCTTCTATTTTTTTCTCAAGTTTATGTAAGGAAATAAAAAACCTCCCTGGTACCCCTTGTACTTAATGTCCTTATCTACCACTGTGTCTCCTCTCATTCACTAAATATTTATTAAATGCCTACTATGGATGGGGCATAGCATTTGGTACTAGGGTTTTAATGTTGATCAAGGTCAATGTTGCTTCTGCTCCCTCTGAGCTTATAATCTAGGAGAGAGAGCTGAGAATTAAACAAGAAATACAAATACTTTAAATTCACTCTCCCACCTTTCATTTACTTTTCAGCTGTCTGCAATCAAGCTTCTGCCCCTCAGCTCTGCTAATATTGTTCAGGCAAAGGTGCCAGAGAAAATTCCATTAACAAATCCAGTGGAAGATCTTCAGTCTTCAGCTCACCTTTCTCCTCCATGGGGCAGTTCACCATTCCTCTCTCATTGAAACGCACGCCAGATTTCTGTGACCTCTCATACTCTTTGCCCTTGTCATCTGCCCTTGATTTCTCTGTCTACTGGCAGCTCCTCCCGCTTCTCATTAGCAGCGGGTGTTCCGGAAGCACTACACTAGCCAGCATGGAGGAACATGGCGATTCTGAGCTGACCCCCGGCTGCAGTAGGCTGGGCCCTGGCAGTGTTCACAGCAGCTGTGCTCCCTCATGGGCCCTTCAAGGTTGGCTGCATGGGCACTCACCCTAAGTATTTAGAAATGATGGAATGAAGTACAGGAGATGACATCCAAGTTTATATAGCATTCTTAGTTTACCTGGACCTCATGGAGAGTAAAAGTTGGCGTGAAGTCAATTGTGTGTGGGAATGCTGGAACTGCAGCTCATCTGCCTTGTACTGAGCTAGAAGGGGAGGGGCTGCAGACTATGGTGTCTACCCCCTTCACTGCTTCCCTCAGCCATAACTGCTCAAGGGAGATCTTGAAGGCATCTTGGAACACAAAGATGTTCCCAGTGGCATTACTTTTAATAGCCCAAATTATAAACCACCTAAAAATTTAGGTCAGGAATCAGCAAACTTTTCCTATAAAAGGTCAGAAAATAAATATTGTAGGGTTTGCAGGCCATACTGTCTCAGTCATAACTTGTCAACACTGCTGTATGTAACACAAAGCAGCCACAGACAATATGTAAACAATATGGGCATGGCTGTGTCCCAATAAAACTATTTATAAATGTAGTGCCATAGTTTGCCATCCCCTCATCCAGGAAATAGTCGATAAAAGGATATATATGAGTGGTACATTAAGTACTCTTTGAAAATTAGTAATCAATATTATTTGAAACATGAGAAAATATTATATTAAATAAAAATTGCAAGATACAAAAGCGTATGAATGGCTGTAATCATGACTGAAATAACACACCCAGCATAGGATAAAAAGATGACAAAGGAAATCAAATTACTAACTGTGGTTATAGTAGGATGGCAGGACAGTAATAGATAATTTAGTCTTTTCTCAATATTTGTTTTCATTTGTATTACTTTTATAATAAGAATATTTTACCTTAAAAATTTTTTTCAAGTGGGTATGCACTCAAGAGCTTTGTTCTTGGCCCTTTTCTCTTTCCATTCTGTGTGTCTTCCCTAAATATCTTCCTGCACCCTTAGAGTTTAGCTCTGCTTTCTATGACAAACAACTGCCAAATCTATGTCTTTAGCTCAGGCTTCTCTTCTGAGCTCCAGATTCATATTTCAGCCACTTACTAGACCTCGATACCAGGGTGTCCCTCCTTCAATTCCAACTAGACATATATAAAACTTCAAAAGTAATAATATTTGAAGTAATATCTCTGAAGTAATATCTCCAAAACGACTACTAAGCCAATATCCCCTTGCCTGGTTTAGTGGCTTTTCTGTATTCTGCATCGCCCAAAACTGAAGCCAAGCATTTACTCTAAATCCTTGCCATTTTCTGATAACTTTCAACGTATCTTATTTATTTTTCCTTTTTCCTTCTTTTTTTAACTGGAACCACTCCAACTGCTTTCTCCCCCTCTCCCTCTCCCAAAGGAAGAGAAGAACGATCATCAGTGGCAAGCGGCAGTAGCAGCAAAGGAACTCCACGAGCCAGCTTCACGCTCGGGATCACCGTGTGCCTTCTCCTCGTGGGTTCTGCTGCTCTTCTGCAGGTCTGTACGCATTCAGAGAAACTTCCCTAGTAACAAACTATAGAATTGATGGCTGAAAGTACAATCTCTCAATGTATTTTAATTCTGCTCCTTGGCCTCCAAGCCCACCTTGACTGCCCTGGTCCAATCCCTGGTTGTCCCAGGCCCAGAAGACTGCCATCATCTCTCAGCTGGTCTTCCTGCCTCAGTCTCACTCCCTTCCAGGCAATATTTCCACCAATCTCAGGGTGATCTTCCTAAAATCCAAATTTAATCACAACAGACTCCTATTTAAACCCTTTAATTTCCCCCCCCCCTTTCTTCTGGATAAAATATAAACTCTTATCATAATTTTAAAAACCTTGCATGATCTGGCCTCTGCCAACCATCCCAGGATGATGTCCTGCTGCTCCCCTTTCTCCCCTGCCCTATACCTTATGTGCTACTATGCCTCATTACTCCTTCTCAAACCCACCATGACAGTTCAGCCCTGTTCCATCCAACATGCTTTTTCCTGGGATACACTTCCTGAAATATTTATTTTCCTGGAACACACTTCCTCTATGTTTCTATCTACATGAATCATGCTACAGGATTCACCTTAGTGGCTGCCTCCCCATGGAAACCTGGCCTGCTCCACAGCCTATCCTACAACCTTGTCTCCTCTGAGCTCCTGTTTGATATCCTAGATGCATCTGCCCCATTGCATTGGAATTCAGTTTTTGTTCATCTGGCCTTTGACTAGGCTGAGAGCTTCTTGAGGGCAAGGACAGGGTCTTACACATAACTGCACACTTAGTATGTTCCAAAGAGCCTAGGGCTTAAATGTGTGTGAATGAATGAAGGAACAAGTGATTGAATGAACTGTGGTGAGATTATGATGTGGGGAACAATCTACACTAGTCAGTGGGGAAAGGCATTTTGTAACATTGGTGGTGTTGAAAGATGGGAAATACAGTCTTTCTCTCTGGCTATTAAGTGTTTTACAGCAGATATTTTCTGAAGTGTTAAAAGTTAAATCAATTTCCAGGAAAACATGACTGGTGATGTAAAATATGTCGTGAGGGGAATATTTCCCCTCCTAATACTTTCCATGCACATGAAAGGGAAAAGTGCACCCACCACATATGCATGATGCTGTCATCTAGAAGTTCATGCTCTCATGTTTCTCCAGGCCCTTATATGCAGGGTAGCAAATGAGTATGTTGGCTAGGGATCAGTCCACGCACAAAGTTGGCATGCTCTTTGCCGTGTAATGAGTCATCTCCCTGTTGGTACCTGGTCAGCCCCAGCTTTGAGACAGAGCAGACAAGAAGGGACCCGTTTGATGTCCTAGATGCATCTGTCCCATCCTGTTTGAATTATACTGGACTAATCTGGCCAGGCATGAGGAATAGTGCTCCATTTAGGCATGGAGTCACCCCTAGAGCCCTGTTTACTATAAAAGACAGCTATTGGATCCTGGGAGTGCCCATGATGAAGCCAAAAGAGGTATCAGCCCACACACATAAGGAATCCATGGGTATTGAAAAATATTAATAAGATGGACATTGTGTCCTATGATGGAAGTCCCACATGAGAGCAAAGGCAGAACCTAAGGCCGTGGTCAGAAGTCAAGGTACAGGTTCAAAGTGGACCCCAGGGAGCAGGCAAGGCAACAGCAGTTTCCTTAAGAAACAAAACCTACACTACAAGACAATGGCAATATGGTATTGATCCTGGTATTTTTATGTATATAGATAAGGACAGTGTACTGAACATTTTTTTGGTTTTGGGTGCCCAGAACCATTTCCTCGAACGGTAGGTAATAGAACCTATCTTTCCTGTGGAAAGTGCATTCCTGTGGCTTGAGTGAAGCTAACCTCACCCAGCCTTGACCCCACAGCGGGCACATGGCCCAGACCTGACCTCACATTCCTCTGCAGGATGCTGGATCTCCAAGGTGGTTGATTGTAAGTCCCAGGCTTCTGGCAGCCATGTTGCTTTCCCATCTGAAGGATGAACAGGCAGAAACAAATACAGGTGTGAGACGCAAAGAGAGTCAGAGACTAGAGAAGAGCATTTGACCCCTGAAGCAAGAAGCAGCCCTGGAATTTCTTTTAAAGTCTGGATTGGGTGTCTGTGGCTTGCAGCCAAAGGAATCCTCCCACTAGAGGCCAACGTGTGTTGCTCTTGAGATGAGGCTGGACTTGGTCGATACTTGGGGCTGGGTTTGCAGTGTGGGCAGGGCACCAAATCTTCTGAGAAATTTTCACAATTCTCTATGTGACCACCACATTTTATGCTGAGATTTTGTTTCCCAAAAGATAAGTCTAGATGTTTAGTCACTGCTGTTATATTCTTTCCTACGCCTTTGTGTTTCTCATCCTTTTCACACTCATGCTAAACCCTCTGAATGAGAGGATGGGAAGGCATTGGCTGTATAGCAACTTTAAGACCACTTGAAGCCACTTATCCAAAGGATACTAGAAGTCATCCTCTGAATATCCAGGGCCTTCTTGTTTAGTGGAGGGCAAGGGACTCCTAGACCAGAATTACTTGTGATCTGAGAAGTCAGCCTAGGCCTGATTTCCCTTAGGGTTTCATTTCCTCCTGAAACTAAAGCTGGAAATAGAGCTCTTCTTAGTCCTCCTCCTGCGGGATCACATAATGGTCCTGTATAATTAGCCTGAAGACATTCCCTGCTGTTAGTTTGTCACAAAAACAAGCAGAAAGCACTAGAAAGAAGAGTAGTTATTTAGAAGTAAAAAGCAAGGGAAGGTTGGAAATGTTTGATCTCATATATAGATACTGCTTTGTGTTCTCCAAGTAATTACTTTTGGTTTACTTTTTTCTTAAAATGCATTGAGATTGGAAGGTTAGTAAGAATGAACAATAAAATTAGGTACTAAAAACAAATGAGGCTCTCAAGGGATAGAGTCAAATAAGAGAGAGAAAGTCTTGGCCCTACACTAGTTGCAAAACAGAGTTTTGTCAGCCCCTTCGGTATTTATCAGCCTTCCCTGCTAACACCAATTAAATGAGAGAGGAGATCTCAAAGTTTGGGTCAAAGCCTTTGATTTTCGGATAAGAGATCACATCAACTTTCAGAGAAAATCTCAGATGTCTCTAATATTTCTTTACTATAAAACCTCCTCCAAGGTCTCGATTCCAGAAATGTTTGAATCGCATTTCTGCAAGGTACAAATTAATAGCCCTTACAAAGACTGTCAGAGATTTCATTTTAAAACACTATTAAACCTAGAAGGTGGTAGCCAAATTGGAGAGGATGTTTGATCCTCTCCCAATTTTCCGCTGCTGCAAAGCAGAGACTGATAGTAAATCATTCTTTGCAGTCACTTCTCCTGTTTTTTAAGAACAAGAAATCATTTTAGAAGTTTTTCTCTTTTTTTCCTTGCAAGAGCTTCATAACGTCGGCACACAGCTCGTGAAACAGAGGGAGAGAACAGAAACCACATCCGGAAGTAATCATCTCCGCAGCTCTGTAATGGATTATATGTGTTAAAGGGGCCGTGGACTAAATTAGCATGAGGGTATTTCATAAAAATTTATGTAAATCTTAAGTGGAGGTAATGCTCTTCTCCTTAAACTTAGGGGTGAGGAAACGGTAGGCCCCAAGACCTTGCTACAAAACAGTAGCTTTGCTGCTTCTTGTGCCACCAGATTAAACAGACAATTGGAATGAAACCACTACCTCATATACTCACATAAACTAAGTTTTATTGTTAACCTGAACACACTGAAAAGCATGAGACTGATGGAGCCAAACTTCCCACAATTGTCCAGTCAATTCGCTATCCTTCTATTTTTTAATTTTTTTGGGGGGGAATAGGGAAGAGCAAAATTGCCTTTTTCTCAGCACTTAGTCTGTAGATAATAGAAAGTTCTTATTCCTTTTAAACTTGCAAATGAGATCCTTTATCTCAGAGGCCCAATCACCATTCCAAAGAGAATATTTTTATTTTCAAGAGATTCTGTTTTTAATTGGCTACTTAGAAAGTCTATTTTAGAAAACATACATACTTGCTGGAGTTAACTTGTTCTATATGGTTCAAGAAAGAAAAAAATCTACCAAAAGGAAAACAAAATGGACATTGAAATGCTGTTTTCGGGGATAATAATACTTAACAACTTGGGGGGTGGGTGAAAATCGGTCCCCTTTAATATCTCAGTTGGCACTTCGCCCTGTTAGCCCTATGCTAGTTGCATTGTGCTCAGAGGCAATCAGACACTTGCAACGATTGCTTTTTAAGCACCACAGAACTACCTGCAGTAATTTGGTTGTTTTCAACCATTCTCCAAATAAAAATATCCCTTTAACCCAAAGGCTCAGAGTTTATGAGGTTTTTTTGTTTTTTGTTTTTTGTTTTTTTAGAAACTAACATACACATTCCCATGCATTTTTATCACCTTAGGCTAAAAGTATAACAGAAGCAAAGACTGAGAAGGAGCTGGAAAAAATTAAGAAGAGTGCTTTCCAACGTTTGGAAATTCCTTGAACAATAATGCCCATATAATGTATATGCAATAACCCTGCAGTAAAGGAAAAGACAAAGAAATGAGAGACTGCATAAAAGCCTGGGCAATTCTATATTTTAAATAATAAGGTGAAACAGCAAAATGTTTTGTTCTACGTGGTATCTGTTAAACTGTAATTCTATACTCCACATGATGTGAAAATCTAAGTTTGAGCAAAGTTGGCCTTCTTTTTTTCTTTAATCCACACTGACATTGTGCCCAGAGATGGGGCTCTAGCTGTTGAGGGACTGGAAGAACCTCAGGGAGTGAGTGATCGGCTCAATACCGAATCCTCCGTGTGCCAAGAGGATCACTTTGACCCTGAAGCCATTGCAAATTGTTGCTTTTTCTTGTAAGTAGAGTCTGCCCCCACGTGGTGAAAGTGAGAGGCTGCTTTTACACACCAGGACACCTTCCTCTCGCTTCTACGGCAGCAATTTTTGCAGTGACTGGTGCCCTTTTACCACCATTCTATCTTTGAACTGCTCTTCGTTCTTCCCTCCCCTCTGTCCTACTTCCCCCTTTTCCTCTTCTCCTTCCTTTCATCTTCTTTCTGTTTCTTCCCCTCTACTTCTTCGTTCCCCTTTGCTTTCCTGAGCCCTTCACTGTATTATTCAGTGGCCCAGACCCCCTGTCTGGGTGAGGATCTGGACTCTGATTTAAGGAATTCAGGAAAGACAATTTCAATAAATAATTAGAGAATAATCACTTTAAGGGATAACAACATGACATCGTAGATCTTGAACCAGAAATCGAGAGACCTGGCTTTCACTGGCAGTGGCTCTGTCCTAGAAATAGGATATGGATATGACATGTTTATATACAAAGGGAGAAATCTAGGCATAAGCACAGCTTCATAGAGAACCAGGAGGCAGAAAGACAAAATGGATTCATCTGCCCTCTTTTTAAGAAAAGCAGTAAAGACACCTAATTCTGATCCCACCAGCTCCCGCTGAGCCACTCCAAATACATGCAATCTAAGCAATCGAAAACCAATGCTCATATGGCAATACAGCCTCAAGATAAAGCTCCTTGTTTCCCTCATGGTCCTTTTACAGGCATCCCGTCATCCCTAGGGCCATCCTGAACAACAAGTACACCCTGGACATCATTTTCATCGTGTCATATCCCTACCCAGAAATCTTCAAAGGTGTATTGCCTTCAAAGTCCAAATACCTTGTGCATTATTCAGGATCTCTCTCTCTTTCTTTCTCTCTCTCTCTTTCTTTCTCTCTCTCTCTCTCTCTCTCTCTCACACACACACACACACAAACACACACACACACACACACACCATAGTCTCAACCTACTCAAGCTCTCTACTTCAGCCACATTTCTCTCCTGGGCATCCCTCAATGTCCATCTTTTTCTTGCCTCTGTACTTTTACATTTGCTGATTCCCAGCCCAGAATAGTCTTACTCAAAGCCCACAGCCTTTTGTGGAGCTTCTGTCAGTCTGGAAGTCCTTTTTTTTCAACATTGAAACTGCATTAGTACACAAAGCAAGACATGTCACCCAGGGAGATGGAAGTTGAGGGCGCTTTCATACCCATATGAAAGCCTCGTATCAAGATATAATACATATATTTTAATACAACTGTAATTTACGGAGCTATTAATCTTCCAAGGCAGGAGGTGGGGTGAGGGTAGGGAGGGCAAAGTGTTCATAAACTACCAAGGAAGAGTTCTAATGGTTTATGCTATTGCCAGAATCCTGAGATGGAATTATGACCCTATAACTCAAAGTTAACCAGCTCTTTCCATTCTCTAATGGATGCCTTGGAGACGTGGCTTCCTGCTCAATTTCCCTGTATTCTCCGTAGCTTTCACTTCCTTCCAAATGCACCGGGGAGCCTCCTAACCACCTCATGTGACAAGTTGTTTGAGCTATGTCTTTGTTTGTGAAATGTAGAAGGAAGACTCCCATACCCCTCTCAATCTAAGGATTCTGCATAGGATGGGGGCAGGAAGACCTCTCTTCCATAGCAGCAGATAGAAATGCCATGAAGTGCCCACCCACGGCCTCCAAATCTGGCACAAAATATCCACAGGTAAGGGGAAAACTAAATACCACTCAAGTATTGCCCATCGTTTACCTTCTGGATGCACAACTAGTATAGTATTACTCATTGTAATCCATGAACCCTCTGCATTGTGATCACTTGGCATGGTTCTTGGAAATGCTGGTTCCTAGGCTGCACTTCAGACCTATACAATCAGAATCCAGGGGATAGAGCCTTGAAATATGGAGGTGTTATAAACAATTGAAGTCATTCGTATCCATTTGAGCATCTGAGCATCTCTTTTTCAGGTATTCACTGTGTTTTTCTTCATTGTGCTGAATGCAGTACTCCAGACAGGGCCTGCGTCAGGCAAAATCACAAAGGGCTAAATGTGTCAAAACTCCTGCTTCGTGAACCCACATCTGCCCTTGGACCTGCTGCTCCCGAACTCTGGCCCTGTGGCTATGTCAGTGCACTCTTCCTGACCCTGGGCCCCGTGAATGCCAGCCTGGACTTATCTTGCCCATGCGAGCATGTGTGAGCACCTAGGCCATTCCTTTCACCTTCCTGTCTAACAAATTGATTTGATTTGTGCCTGGTTTCCCCAAGATTTTGCTATTCATTAGATGATGGCTAACCAATTTAATTTAATCACTAATCCATATTAAAGCGTTAATGTAGGTATTTGTTACTCTTTGGCTGAGTCGAGGGACATATTCTGAGGCAGATGAAGAGGGGCTTGGCCTTCTCAATCACACCAGTTAGGTTTATCCTGTCTCTACCATTTGCTAGGAGGTCTCAAATTCTATGCAATTTTATTTCTAAAGTGGATTAATAATCCCCCCACTTATCGCCAAAGAGTGGAGCTTAAAAACACTTTAGGAACTGAAAAGTAGTACATAAGCAAAATAATTTGTTATTATTCATCTCAAGATCAGCCCTGATTTATGGATACCATGGAAATTGTTTTCGTGATTTTCAGTCTCCTGGTAGTAATAAAAAAATTCTGATGAAGGCCCTTCCAGCCAAGTCTATGTGGAATATGTCCTTTGATAAGGTGGCCAGTGTTCCCAGAGCAGGCCCTTCCTGGGCTCATCCTCTGTGTCCTCACCATCCTCATGACACTTGGGCTTAGACCAGCCGCACCATGTGAATACGGCCTATTGAGAATCACCTAGGGAGTCCTACCCACCACACTGCACAGAAAGGAAACAGCTCCAGAGAGGTGATGGGAAGTACTGGCAGAGATGGAACCAGAACCTGGACCTTCTGACTCTCAGCATAGGACACCACACTGCCTTGAGGTCACTGTTAACAAATGTATTTTCAGATGTCTTTGGGACATTTTTATGGTTCTTGGGGATGTGCCCACCTCATCCGTTTCCATCCCTTGATGTCTCCCATTCTCCTCATCTCCATGCTATGACCAATTTGCCCTCTAAATAGTTCTTCTCCTCAGCGTTCGCTTTTGATGTTAAGAACATCCTCTAGGAGTGGCACAACACATCCAGATGCTCTGTGAGCAAAACCCACACCCTGTGCTTTGCTGGCCCTTATCTGTGTAGACTGTGCTTTCTCTGGAGTTTCATGCCACGCTGACATTTGGCTGCCTACTCGCTGCTGAAAGGCTTATGTGATGGATGAGTGGTTAGACTGCACTAATCTGCTCTGTACGCAGCTACAGCCTCACATGGATGATGGGAAGAGCTGGAAGGATGAGAAGAGATCTTAAAAGTCATGATCAACTCCTCCAAAGAGATGGACAAGAATCCCACATGGAGTGTGTTGCATATGTTCAAGGAGATTTTCTAAAACCTATATTTCAAAAAGACTAAGCTCAAGCCTCTGCCTTTTAGGCTACATCAGCACACTGAAATGAGCCCCACAGATGGCCTTTGTACATGAACTCCTGGCATACTGGTTTTTTTTCAGCCCCAGAATTCCCTTGAACTTTGGAAAATACTAATTGAAATACAAGGCATATGTTCTTTAGCGTGAGCCAGTGAGAGAAATCTAAGGACTGGACAATGCTGTCAAATAAATATGATGCACAGTAACAGTGGCCATGTGTAACTAGTAGTGAATCTGAAAACCAAATCTGAGAACATTTGGTGGCTTGATTAATTTGCTTTGCCTATCTGCCATCTGTTGTTGTCTCCAGGAGCCCAGGATGGGGCATCCTGCTTGGTTCTGCTGACTTAGGCCACCTGGAAGCTCTCCTTCTATAGGGAGTGGGGGTGGACTCTGCGGAACAAAAGTCCCCGGCCCTGCTCCTCTGATCCCACTGTGCAGCTGGGAAATCAGGTTTGTAGAAGCAGCTCCTCCCGTATGCTTCAGAATGACTTTTACATCCTCTACCTCTGTTTAAAACCAGTGTACATTCACAGGTTCACCTGTTTTATATCTTCCCATGCTGCTAACTGCAGAGAAAAGTGAGGTCACTTGGTGACAATCATCCAATTGCTTCCTTTGAGCTGAACTGTAGAATGTCATATTTGAATTGTGCTACCCGCCCCACCCTTTTTGGCTGAATTAACTCATTCTTTTCAGAGCAAAGCTTTTCATTAAATGCCTTATACAAACTTGGTGTGTAGTGCCCTTGATAAGTAAGCTCAACTTTGCTTTCTGAACTAGGTCATGAAAATAATGCTCATCTTTGCCCTTGTCCTGCTCCCCCAACCCAGACACTTAAGTGTCCCATTCATTTTTCAATAGAAACAGTGAGTGTTCACATGTAAGCTAGATACTGGGGAGTCAGAAGTGAAAGCTTAGTCCTTGGTCCTCACAGGGCTAGTGGGGAAAGATAAATAAATAAAACTACGCTGCAGATATTTTGACAGAGATTTACACAGGCTACTTGTGGCAAAGATTTATTGTGGTCCACCAAACTGATTCCACTCTTCTTCCATATTAATTGAGTTGCCCAGCTCCACATCACATCTCCTTCCCTTCCCACAAATTCCCTCCCTGCATCTTGGTGTGGTCATATGACCAAGACCTCCCCATCAGGAATATGAGTTAGAAGTGATGTGTGCCACTTCCAGGCCTGGGCCTTCAACCATGGCACATGTGCCCTACCTCTTTCTTACCCTTTCTGGTGAGCTGAACACGATAAGGCCTGTAAGCTAGCATCAACCATGTGCAAGAGGATGGTGCTCCAGGTGATGGGGAGAAATGAGATGGAAGGAGCCCTCGTGACTGCACAGAGCAAATGGGCCCCTCTACCGGTTCTGGATTTCTTCGAGAATGAGAATAAAGGGCTTTGTTTCTTAAGCCACTGTGTTGTTGGGCCCCGTTACTGCAGCTTAGCTTTCACTCTCATCAGTACAACTCTGTGTTCCACCCTGAAGCACTGTCTGAAATGGGAGTAAACAATCTTCATCTGAGATTACACACAAAGAATCTCCATATTTCCTTGATTCAGATTCACCAGATGTTAATGCTTTCCTATATTTGTCTATCATTCTGTTTGTATATGTAAATATACACACATTTGTGTGTGTGTTTCCCGTGAACTGTTCATGAGAAAGTTACAGACATACATAGTTAAGTGTGTATTTCTATCAAAAACAAGGACATGCTCTTACATACAATAGTACAGTTGTTAAAATCTGAAAAAGTAACATTGATACCCACCTTATTATGTTACCTAAGGACCTTATTTCATTATTAGACTAATTGTCCTGATAATATCTTTTATAGCAAAAGAGAGAAAAAATGTATTACTCAAGGATCCAATCCAAAATCATGTCTTGAGTGATCATTGTCTCCTTTTCTTTTTTAATCTGGAATAATTTCTCAGTTTGTCTTTGTCTTTTATGACTTCGACATCTGGAAGAATACAGACCAGTTATTTTAGAGTTTGTCTCTCTCAATTTGGGTTTGTCCTCAAGATTAGATTCAGATTATATTTTTGACAGGAATCTCACAGAAGTGATACTGTGTTCTCATTGCCTCCTATCAGGTGGCACAAAATTTCCATCTGTCCCATTACTGGTAATGTTAACTTTGATTACTTGGTTAAGGTGCCAGATTTATCCATTGTAGTTACTATTTTTTTCCTTCATAATAAAGATGAAAAAGGGAGAGAAAATAAAAGGAAAGGAAGGAGTCATTTTTCCTAAACAATTTTGAAATCCAGCAGGGCAAATTCCATTAGCCTTTAAGGAATGGGAGTGATCCCCTGGGCCTGAGGCTTTGCCCTTAGAGGCATCTTTCTTTTTTCTTAAAGGGCCTCATGTTTGCAGCTTTTATTAGCCCGCTTCCTGCCTGTAGAATTTTGGAAGTTCTATAGTCTTCTTTCACTTCATCTTGTCCCTATTTCTCTCAGTCCAAGCTGGCAATGTTTCTGCTCATATAACATTCTCAAAAACATTATGGGTCTCCTGTTTAAGTCACAGGGATTCATACCATTAGACAAGAAGTTCCTTTTCCTTTACAGATCTTTCTTTGATAACCCCATCTCTATTCCTGGCTTCTTCTTAGATGGCTTATGGGACCCATGAATCACATCTAATTTCCTCATAGAGCCTTCTGTGTGACTGAATACTCTGGCCTTTTGGCCTCTCTGATGCACTGGCAAGAGGTTGTCCAGCCACACCCTTGGCTTTCCCTTTAGGACATACTTTCTTGACAGTAAATCTCCTCATTTTAGTGTCCTTTGCAATATAGATTGGCTGAGAATTTCCCAAACTATCAAGTCCTGGTTCCTTTTTGCTTAACAGTTCTTTCTTCAATCCCTCTGTTTCCTTTTACATCTTACTATAAGCAGCAGGAAGAAACAAGTCTGCATCTTCAACTATTTGCTTTCAACACTAAGCTTTCTGCTACTATATAGCAAGGATAGCCTTTCTTGCAGTTTTCAGTGAGGTGTTCCTCATTTCCTTTGTGCCTCCATCAGCAGTGATGCTAGCATCCATATTTCTATCAATGGCCTATTCATGGTAATTGAGGTATTCCCTTAGAAAACATAGGTTTTCTCTACTGTGCTCCCCAATTCCTTCTGAACCCTCACAAGGAAATTCTTTAATATCAAATATTTTACTTGCAATCTATTCAAGACAATCTATGCTTCTTCTGTTATATTCCTCAAAATTCTGCTAGCATCCACTTATTACCTATTCCAAAGCAACTTTCACATTTTTAGGTATTTGTTACAGCAGCACCCCACCCTTGGTACCAAAATCTGTATTCATTTCTTAGTACTGCTGTAACAAATTGCCACAAACTTTGTGACTTAAAGCAACACAAATTTATTATCTTATGGTTCTAGTGGCCAGAAGTGTAAAATGGATCCATAGGACTGCATTCGTTTTGGGGACTTTAGGGGAGAATTTGTTTCCTTACCTTTCCCAGCTTCTAGAGGCCTCCTATATTCTTTGGCTCATGACATCTTCCTCCATCTTTGAAGCATCTTCTCTTCTCCCTGACCTCTGCTTCCATTCTTAAATATTCACTCACATTTCTGTCCCTTCTGCCTTCCTCTTATAAGACCCTTGTGGTTACCTTGGGCCCACCCAGATAATCCAGGATAATCTCCTCATATCAATATCCTTAACTCAATCACATCTGCAAAGTCCCTTTTCCCTGTCATGTCTCATATTCATAGGTTCTGGGGATTAGGATGTGGACATTTTTGGGTGGCCAGCTAGAATGTTCTTGAAGGTCTGTCTATTGTCCATAATGACTCACACAAAAGAAGGTAGTTAATTCATCAACTTAAAGGTGAATTCATTGAATTAGAGGTTAATTCATCAGTCTTTGGTATAATCGCCAATAATTACAGGGAGAATAGTTGGGTCAAAAAGGAGCCCCCAACACAAATGGTGAGACATTTCATGGTCCATTCTCTTCCACATACAAACATAGAACCTGAAAGTTTCCCAGTTACGCCAATTTGATATTTGTTGTTAAACTTGATCTCAATCACAAGTATGTTGAGTTAAAAAACACGGGCAGTGCCACTGAGTAGTTACAGTCATACATTATTTAACCTAACACTGCTCAGGCAGCAGGAGAAGCATGTGAATTTATAATCAGTCAGATTGAAACAATGTTGTGCCAGACTGTGTGTTTGTAACCATTGATAGCATCAGACATAGCAGAATAATCCAGGACCATTCATGGCCCAGGTTTCTTTTGCCCAGGCTGCCACCTGGAAAATGTACCAATCAGGCTGACCCGGATTTGCTAATTAGGGGAAGGAAAGACATACCATATCCATGATTGGTCAGAATGGAGTCCCACGTTTTCATAACGGATCTATATAACTCTGTACTCCTTTTGTACTAATTATTACTCAGGAGTAACCAAAAAGGATGACCTTTTCTTGAGACAGCCAAATCAAGTGACCAAATTGCCTTATTGAAATATGTAGACCAGGAAAATGTACTGGACAAAGAGTCAGAAACATTTTTGAGTTAGTTTTTCAGAATGCCCTTCTAGCACTCAGCAATACTGGATATAGTAAGGAATATGGAATGTCCATTTAAGTATTTGACTGGTATCTCATTGTTAGATGTTCTTTGCAAATGATTCAGAAAGCCTAATGCATGACACAATTTCATTTTAAAGCACAATGGTGTGGCTAGAGTCAGCTGATTGGACTGAAACAGCAATAGCATAACCTTAAAAAGAAAAATGTCAAAGCAGTGAGACAACAATGGTAGTCTCAAAAGGGGGTCAAAGATTTGATATAGTCAATTTGCCAGGAACAGACAGAGGTAATGTCCTGTGCAGTGTGGCCTACTTTACCACAGAACAAACAGGCCAAAATTTGGCAGGAGTCACAAGTCTGGTATACAGTGGAAGCTTCTGCATCAGAAACACATGGTCCTTTACAGTGTCTAGTCTGCAGCGGTGGATCTGTTGCCATTTCTGATGAGGTGAGGACACCAAACAGCAATAGGAGCAATCTGGGCACTGCACACTCAATCAACAGCTCAATTCTCATTGTTCCCATCAGACAACAGGCCCTTACAATGCCATCAACACAAGGGACCCAGATTATCTGCTTGGGAGACACAATTTGTTTATACAGTTCATGGCCGCAGAGAGGAATGTCTTTATCTGCCCGTGTTAGTCTTCCAAGTAGCAGACCACATGGTTGGGCCATTGGTAACAGCCTAAGAGTCAGAAATAGTCCTTAGGAGTATTGTCTAAGGCGAGGGTGTGGCTTTCAATTCAGCCCACTGTGCTGCAGTTGGTCTTACAGAATTGTCACTGAGGCTGGATGGGTTGCTGCCACCCAGTGGACATCATCAGATGTCATCTTAGCTAAACCATCATCAGTGAAAGAGCTCAGGGTTACAGACCAACCTTGACGAATTTAGGGCCCTACTGAGCCAGCAGCTTTCCTTCAGGCAGTGGAGGGGGAGATAAAAGTTTCTTCCAAAGACATGACTGCTACTGTTTCACGTAAAACTCAGTGGCCTCTCAGATGCCACTAGAGCAGCACTCTTAAATATACTATTTCTGTTTGACAAGACAGGCTCACTGGGCGCTTTCCACCTTGTTTTGTTGAGTCCCGTTTGACCCATCCCAAATGGGAATATCCAGCCTGAGAGTCACAGGCTTCTGTTGGAAAGATTTGCAGTTTAAACAAGAGCTTAGTGGCAGGTTAATAGCTGCCAATAGGGAAGAGTACTTGGTGGCTGTGTGAGAGAAGTGGAGCTAATGTACTGAAGAATGGCCTCTCCTAGTACTCCAGCAGTCATG
Organism: Nomascus leucogenys; assembly: GCF_006542625.1. NCBI lineage: Eukaryota > Metazoa > Chordata > Mammalia > Primates > Hylobatidae > Nomascus > Nomascus leucogenys. Next base: position 79,904,328 of record NC_044397.1, read on the forward strand.
ATCCCTCACTAAAGCTGAGATTTCCCTTTCTCCCCCAGGTTTATATATTGTTTCTGTTGGACTTGCTGGACAGTACATGTGGTCATCCCTGAACAGGAAAATTCCCTCTGGTATTTGTGGACATTCACAGTACAAGCATATAAAATATCATTACCAATCATGCATTCAGCCGTGCAAACCACAACAGGATATTGAATTAGCCCAGAATTTCCACCCGGTAGGCCACATTAGCTCTCCCTCCCTACTTCCAACTGTGTCCAAATCCCACAGACTGCAAGGAACTGACCTGAGTACATGTCAGGATCTACAGCAACAGCCTCTAGACCATGCTATTTCCCAGCTGAGAGGGCAGGGTTGAATGCCAGCAGTGAGGATAAGGCTATGGTGTTAGCCTTTTCATTTTACCTGTTCTGACCCTTCACCCCCAGGTTGGTGCCCAAGCATCGGCACTACTGCCTCCTCATATACCCCTGGCATCCAGCGAGGGGTCCCCTTTCATTCTGCCCTGTAAACACCCTGGCTACAGCTCCACCATGCTGTTCTGAAGGCCTTTGGAGACCCCTGTGCCTAGTGCCCATCTCTCACTGGCGAAGTTGAACTGTGGCAAGGACCAGGGACATGACTGCAGCACCTCAGCGCCACTAAGCAGGGTTCTGTGTTCACTTTTCCTTCTGAGCACTCTCCCGCTCATGGCTTAACCAATATTTTCAGCTCATTTAAACCAATGGTTTTGATTCATGGAAAGCTCTATGTAAATAGCAAAGTCCTCATTGCTAATATCAGTTGTTTGGCTTTGAGGACTCCTGGCTCAATGTCCATAGCGACATTGTGTTTCAGCTGGGGCCAAGGAGCTTGCTTGCCCATTGTCCTGATAACATTCCTGACTCTGCCCACCAAGAGGAAAGAATGAGCAACAATCAAGCACCATTCAGGTGGCCTGTTTAGTCCTGGTTTTTGCAGCTTAGCCTCTAAGCATTAATTCAACTCATGTTTATTAAGAGATAGGACAGTGGGAAACCCCTCCTCCACCGCCACCTTCCACACGCACAATCCTCCCCCTCCCAACTACTTGGGGCAACAACATTTGCTACCAGATCCCAGGGCGTTTTCTCATCTATCTGATCCTGGTTTATGGAATCTTTGTTCTTCCTTTTCAAGAAAGCCAAGTCCCTTAGGCCGGGCACGGTGGCTCATGCCTGTAATCCCAACACTTTGGGAGGCTGAGGCAGGAGAATCACGAGGTCAGAAATTCGAGACCAGCCTGGCCAGCATGGTGAAACGCTGTCTCTACTAAAAATACAAAAAATTAGCTGGGCATGGTGGTGCATGCCTGTAGTCCCAGCTACTCGGGAGGCTGAGGCATGAGGATTGCTTAAACCTGGCAGGCACAGGTTGCAGTGAGCAGAGAGCACGCCACTGCACTTCAGCCTGGGTGACAGAGCGAGACTCTGTCTCAAAAGTAAATAAATAAATAAATTTTAATTTAAAAAAAAAGAAAGCCAAGTCCCCATCTGCATTCCTTCCTTATCACCAAAACTGTCAAGGCTGCAATTTTATTTTACCCTACTTTTTTAAGCTACTAAGTTAACCTGTTACCGTGTCATGGATACTGGCAGAAAACACAAGACTCTGGGGTCAGAGACAACAGACTTTATTACTCACAGCATAGCAAGCATCATGAGCATCAGCATGTTTACACTGGCTCCCCTTGCTTGTATGCCCCATGATGGCTACATGGCAGGCCTACATATGCAGCATGCTGTGTTATGGGAGAAAAACACTGAACTTCAAAAATCTGCCACTTTTATAGCAAACAGTAAGCAAGCCTGTTCTTTGTCTCAGAGGGAGACATCACCTCATCTTTCAAAGCTGTTCACTACAGATGAAACCCTGAGAAAGTACCTAGGTAAAGAGAAGTCAAGGCACATTTTTGGCATACCCAGCAAGACGTGTAAAAGCACAAGAGACTTGTGGAGGGGTTTCTCAACAACAATCAGCCCTCTTGTAACCTCCCAATGGGTTCGCCTTGCTTGCTCCCTAGACAGAGCCCATTTATCAAGATGGAGGAATTGCAATGGGGAAAGAGTAATTCATGCAGAGCCAGCTGTGTGGGAGATGGGAGTTTTATTATTACTCAAATCAGGGTAGGGGCTTGGAAGTGGGGAGTGCTGATTGGTCAGGGTGGAGATGGAATCATAGGGGGTCGAAGTGAGGTTTGCTACTGTCTTCTATTCCTGGGTGGGATGGCAGAACTGGTTGAGCCAGATTACCACAGTCTGGGTGTTCCCAGTGTCAGGTGATCCATCCCATGCAGGGTCTGCAAAATATCTCAGGAACTGATCTTAGGTTTTACAATAATGATGCTATCCCCAGAAGTAATTTGGGGAGGTTCAGACTCATGCAGCCAGAGGTTGCATACCCCCTAAACCATAATTTCTAATCTTGTAGCTAATTTGTTAGTCCTGCAAAGGCAGACTGGTGCCCAGGCAAGAAGTGGGTCTTTTCAGGAAAGAGCTATTATCAATTTTGTTTTAGAGTCAAACCATAAACTGAATTCCTTCCCAAAGTTAGTTCAGCCTATGCCCAGGAATGAGCAAGGATAGCTTAAATGTCAGAAGCAAGATGGAGTCGATTAGGTCTGATCTCTTTCACTGCCATAATTTCCTCAGTTATAATCTTTGCAATGGCAGTTTCAATCTGGGAAAAAAGAACAGTAATTTGTAAAGGCCTGCATTATAATCTTTGCCAACTTCCTGGTTAAATACTCCCACCGTGGCTGACTTCAAACTACCAACTAGTTATCACTCAACTCAGAGTCAGGAAGAGATGTGCACATGTGCTGGCTTGACCAACCTTTGGTAATTCTTGCTTAAATCAATTATCACTATGATTGTCGTGCTTGACTTTAAAATCCATATCTGAATCTTTCATCAAACATATACATGCATCATGTGACATACAATCATCTCCCCTTTTTTCAAAATGTATCCCTGCGTAACTTTCCAACTGTATATTATCATCTCTTTGCAGTTTGCTTACAAGACTGAATACAAGAGCATTTCTCCCCTGAGGATCTCAAAACAATTTCTGGAGAGGTTTGGAGGGGAAATCTTGGGTTATAGTCATGGCTAAAATAGAACCCAGAAAATCAAAATGCTAAGAACTGGGATATGACAGATCCAGCCTCTGGCTAGTGGTGAATCTCCCTCAGTTCTTTTTTGCATCTTTAGTAAACCATTATACCTGTGTTTTTAAATTTCTGAATCTGTGATCATCTTCTATAACATTATCTGATGTTAATTTTCTTCATAGTATTTATCATTCTCTTACATTTACTGGGTTTTGTTTTTGTTTGTTTTTTTTTTAACATATTCATTGATTGTCTCACTGCCTTTAGGGTACAAAAACAAAAATTTTGTCTATCTTGTTTGCCACTTTTTCCCCAGCACCTAGAACAGTGCCTAGCATGTGGAAGATACTCAATAAATACAGGATAAATAAATAAATTCTGATTCCTGATTTGGTATCTATTCCACTTCATTATCTTGCATTTTTGATAGCAGGCATGGCAGATGGCAATCGAGATGGCAAACAGAAGCTCTAAATTTTTCCGCTTGTAATTAAAATTTCATTGAATTTCAGGACATCTGATATCCTAATGCTGCCTCTCATACACTATATAAAATCAAAGAAGTCATTCAACCATTCCATGCCTCAGCTTCTCCCATCTAAAGTGCTCAAGGATCTCTGAAAGAATTGTTTCCATTTTCATTGTTGTTTCTGGAACCATGCCATGCTGGGTACATACCAACAAGTTTTTGTCTCATTCTGACAACATTCATCTTTCTGGAGGGTAGTGGGAGAGTAGAGATGAACAGCTATAGTCTTACATTTCTGTCACCTATTGGAGAAATTTAGAAATTCTTTGAAGGCAATTTCTCAGCTTCTCTCTAACCAGGGTCTAAACCATCACTCTGAAAAATTTCCCAAACTTACCACTCATCCATTTTCTCATTTATAAAATGGGGCTAATAACACCTACATCACAGGGTTGTGGCATTAATTAGATAGCCTAAATCAATGGTTCTCAAAGTGGGGTCCCTGGACCAGCAGCACTGGCATCACCCGTCAGCTAGTAAGCAGTGCAAATTTTTGAATCCCACTCCAGACCTACTGAAGCAGAAATGCTAGGGTCACCACCTGCAGCTGTGTTTTAATAGGTATTCCAGGTGATTCTGATACATACTAAAGTTTGAGAATTGCTGACAGATGAAATCATCTGACACTTAACCCACAAATGTTTGCTTTTCATTTATTCATTCAGATTCATTAGCCACCCAAACCAATCCCAGATATACTACAGAATTATTCATCCTCACCCCACTTGGTAGATGTAAACCATGGGTGGGAGACTTGGGAGCAGACCCTGCTCTAGAACCCAACTGTAAATGTTTGCTTCAATTGCTGTTCCTCTTCTCCACAATTTTTGCAACTTGACTAAATGTTACCTCCATGATTATATTTTTCTTTCTCCTATATCTTGTTTCAATAGGCCATTTTACACATACATGAGTAGCTAATTGGTCACCTGCACAGTCAGATTCTAAGAAGGCCAGTAATGCTTAGGGCTGCTGGCTTCAGAGTCAACCACCCTGGGGCTCACACCGTCCAGGTAGCACTAGACAAGTTAGTCTTGGTGGAACCTGAGTTTTTCAAATGAAAAACTGAGTTAACAACCATAAAAGTCTCCATTTATTGAGTGACTACTATGGGCCAGGCACTATGCTAGGTATTTTACATTTGGTATACATTGTCTCATTTAAAGAAAAACAATGAATTATCTTTTCTTCAAACATCTCTTAGTTAAATACTTCTAACATTTTCAATATGGTGTTGCAACATTCAGGACCCATCATATCTTTGTTTTCATAACCAAATGATAGTAAAGACATTTTGTAGGAAAACAAGAACTACGTTAATAACTAGCTTTTCTGCAAACCTGTTAGAGTGCCCCAGTTCCATTAAGTGAGCTATATTAGTTGGAAAAATGGGGTTAATTTTGCTGCAGGTTTAGAGAAAGTGGAAATAACTTCTAAATAGTGGTGTATCTGTGCTTTGTGGTAGAAGGTTCCTAGTTCATACTTAATTGAAAAGGCAAGTCACTGTTGAATTGTGAAAATCCTGGAAGAGTTTTTAAAGTAATTTAATGTAGCATTTTATGGTAGCTTTTGTAAGTTTCAAATTTGCGATGGATATCAAGGGATGTATATGCCTTCTGATCCCTTAGATTTAATCAGACTTCTCGCTTGCTTGCATAATGGTTTATGGTACCTTTGATGATTTGCAGCCGACCTAGCACTTTTAATAATTTACTGTAAAAGCATTTAATTTTTAATGGACAAGAATGGGCTAGAGGTAACTTTTGCATTGGTAAGTGCTCTCATGAAGAGTGGGAAAAAGAAACAGTATATTTAAATTCCAAACGTTATTGAAAAGCATTCGTCTTTTATTGCCAAAATCAAACGCATAATTGAAGAACATACCTAACCCAAAATTATTGTTCATGCTTTATTTAACTATAAGATAGCATTGCTTTCATGATACTATCATAAGAACATTTTTTCAAATTCTCATGTTTTTCTTATCTTCCATAGTTTTCAATATGCTGTCCCACTAGAAAAAGCATAATTGCCACACTTTGTTACAGCTTGCTAATCGAGAAGAGCCCAACAAAAGAATGGCTTTTAATGTCTGGTACATATTAATAAAAAAAACTATCATTTTATATTCATTGTCCTTCAAAGTTTTTCTAAGAGCTCCATATAATGTGCATACCTAGGAATGACTTCACAACTAGTCTTAAAAATATGAGAGTTTCCATGTGGAAAGAAAAATGGGAAGATGCCAGGATAAATATTTTTTAAAGACTTGATGGAGGACCAAACATATCTTGCCTGCAGAGGCACATAAAACAAAAAATGTTGCAATCACCAAATAATCCCTTTTTCAGATATGCCATATGTAAAAATAAGAATAGCTTCACAGAACTGCTTTCTGGGGAATCAACTAACAACCCACAGCCCTGGAAAGTTTTCTACTCATCTAACATTCCACAGCTGACTGTCCCCACACTTACCCTGAAAGGGGCTACAGGGAGAACTCTGATGGTCAAGGGTTAGAGCCTGTGAGCTCTGTTTCTGGAACACCTTTTAGAATTCAGGCATCAGAGCAGTTGCTTGAGAATGTGAAACTCATTCTCTTTGTTTTGGCTTTCAAATAGCCTTAAAGCTAAACCCTGCTACAGAGGATTGGCTCCCAGGAACACTTGGTCCTTAGCCAAGGAATTTGTGCTTGGTCAAAATTACCCCATCTAAAGATAAAAGTTCCAGGATACAATCCCCATTTCCATGCATGGTTTCCCGGGGTGAACCTGCAGGTGCAAGACTTAACTGGTTAAGAAGGACTCTACTGCCTGCGATCTATTGGCTTCCTGGCAGGGGTTATATATAACAATTCCTTTCTCTATTAGCCAGATTCTCAGCTCCACCCCAGCTAATGAACAGAAACTTCTAGAGCTAGTCAATTGTCTCCTGGATTTGAGGAAGCAGGAATTGCCCCTGAGCAATTCAGGGGCAATTGCTTGTCAATTCAGCAATTCTGAACTGACAAGTTCAGGGGTACCTGAGTTGGATGATCTTTACCAGTCATATCCACACATCTCTTTTCTCCAGCTCTCTCAAATTCTTTATCTCACATCACCAACACAGACTTTTGGAGGTAGAGAGCCCTTAAAGATTATCCCACAGTCCACAAATTTTTTGCAGGAAGAAACTACAAGCTAAATAACTTGCTCAAGGTTACCCAGAAGCTAGAAACTAGAAGGCAGACTCCCTAACTTCCAAATCAAGTGCTTGTCCCATTACTTCATATGGTCTCTTTCTCTCCTCCCTCGCCTCCCCAACTACCATCATCCATTTTGCTTTGGTTTTAGGCCTTGCCATGGTGCCAGGGGTACTCAGCAGTGTCACTTCCCTGCAGTGGTAAACTCCATTGTTGTAGGGAAGGAAATAATGGGTGTTCCTGACCCCAAGCTAACAACATTTCTGGCTTAATTTTTTTTCCCTCTTCCTCTTCTAATCAGGTATGCTACCTATTTTTTACATTCTGACAACCTACAGAAAGAGTTGACTTATCCCTACCTAATTTGCCAGCCTAGTCTCTATGACAGAAACATAATTAATTTTCTTGGATACATTGATTCTTCTTAATATCCTTACCAGGTTATAAGTTTATAAACCATCTTCAAAAAGAGAACACAGAACTGTAGAAAAGGATGTTATAAATGTAGCCTTCTAGCCAAGCTCCAGCTTGGCCTGAGTCCTTACATTTCCCCAAATCTATGCCAACCAAATACATGAAGCCATATACCACAGTGTTAACATTGGTCATGCATGGGCATAGAACTGTAGTGTAGTAGAGCCAGAGAGGGAGATTATTATCTTCATTCTTGCACATCTTTCAAAAGGTTTTTTAAAATGAATGAAGGAAGGGAGGGAGTGGGGAAAGAGGAAGGAAGAAAGTGAGAAAAATGTGCCCAACCCACAATAAAATTTGAAGCCTGAAACCTAGAATATATCAGGAAAAAAAAATTTAGTATTATAAATTAAAAGGCTAAAAGCATAATACAGTCAAATCTGTAATTCCATAAATCTATAATGCCAGCTTTTTAATGAAAGGTAAAAAGGTCTATAAATTCAATTTTTTCCCTTAGCAGGTAAAAAAAAAAGAGAAAATTCTGAGTTATAGACTGGTAGTGAGTACAGATAAAAAAGGTCTCCACTATGAATAGGTACGATGTTCATACAAGGGGGAAAACAGACTGAGTAACAGTCAATCTTGCATTTTTGGCTGACTAAATGATTAACCATTTCACATCAGAGTCTATCTCAATCCAATCAACTCTATGGAAATTAGTCCCTATAATGGAGAAAGTACTTAACTCAAAAGGTTCATTCATTAATCACACATCAACACACCAGAAAGATAATCTTTCTGCTTAAGCTCCCAGGTTCTACTTATTCATCCATTCCTTCGGCAGATCTTTGTTGAGCTCTTACAATGACCCAGCCACTCTGTAGGGCATTGACAATAAAAATACACTCCTTAAAATAAAGGCAATTATAGATTAGAAGGGGAAAATAAAAATAAATAAGTTAGTTCATGATCTGAACATTAACATAGATCTGCCACACAAAAAAAATGCTAAAGGAGTAGGAGGCAAAAGGGAAAAACTGCAAATCCATTCTAGGGCAAGTGGAGAAATCTTCACAGAGGAAGTAACATTTGAGCCACGACTTGAAGGATGAATAGGAGTTCATCACAAAGTTTCCAATGAAAATCAAACCCTGAAAACAAAAAAGAAGAGGCCAAGTTTATGAATACCTCCATTAGGCCAAGATTTCCCAATTGTTTACAGATCTTACCTGTAAAAAGGGATTCTACGACCGGGCGCAGTGTCTCACGCCTGTGATTCCAGCACTTTGGGAAGCCAAGGTGGGCAAATCACCTGAGGTCAGGAGTTCGAGACCAGCCTGGCCAACATGGCAAAACCCTATCTCTACTAAAAATACAAAAATTAGCCAGGTATGGTAGCGGGCGCCTGTAATCCCAGCTACTCGGGAGGCTGAGGCTGGAGAATCACTTGAACCCGGAAGGCAGAGGTTGTAGTGAGCTGAGATCACGCCACCGCACTCCAGCCTGGGCAACAAAGTGAGACTTTGTCTCAAAAAAAGAAAGGGATTCCACCATCAAAATAAAATTTAGAAAATGCTGGATTCTACATTAAATAGTTTTCTTCAGAGCAGGACTTCTCAGAACCTTCACATCTCACAAAATGTATGCCATAGGTTAACACTGGTTACTGCATGGGCATAAAACTGCAGTGGAGGATAGTCCGTGCACATATGAATTTAGAAAAGAGGGACACAGTATGCAGTGATATCCAGGCTTAAGGAAAGCCCAGCTTTTTGATAGAACTGAGGGTCTGCTTTTCTGTGTATATACTTTTATGTCTGTATTTGTAGTCTAAACTTATCTTCATGCATGTTTTAGACTAAGATAAGAAAAGATGACTGTATGCTCCATTAATGAATGTTGGAGTCCCTCTTGAAAAAAAAAGTAGCAGCCAAGCCTTATTTATTATTACTAACTTCAACATTGTGAATAATCTCATTCCAAAAAGGTTGTCCTTGCCTTACAGGATCCTAGGGAGGATGTGCTACCATTTTGTTTGGCTTTCATTGTTACAAGAAGACTAGAAAACCCAGAGTAATATGCTGAACAATGCAATGCATATAATTGGTGATTGTGTACTACGTAGCTATACCAAATAGCAACCCAGGAATTACTTTTCTTCTTCGGATAATCCTCAACAAATAGATGAGTAATCGATTTTTTCCTTCATATCCACTTCATGTGTGTGAAATAGTTTTTATTGAATTCTGCTGTTTTAATTTGTGAAAAAAGTACAACTAAAGTCTATTTTAAAGAGTGCTAAATATTAATAAAAACTAAAGGGGGGAAATGCAGATGGTCCAGGTAGTATTGTGAAAGACAAATGACTCAGTCAGTCACTATTCCTGTGAACAGAACTTCAGAAACTGCAGCTAAAGAAAGACTTCAGCCCTGTTATATGACGCTATTTAAAACCTGTACTACCTGTATAATAGGCTGGAAAGGAACTATTCAATTGATGAAAGGAGATTTAGATCTATGACTTACATTACCATGATGAATCCTCTATTAATATTAAAGTTCTATCCATCACATGGGAAATTTCCCTGTAGAGTTTTTAACATGTCCCTGGTGCCTGCCTTAATATATAAATCATTGCCATCCTGAGAAGTCAGCACAGGATCTCTGCTTATAACTTTTTCTATATTACACCTTTTCCCATTTTATTTCTGTGCAAATTTAGTCCTTTTTAGTTTTGGAACACAGAAAGTCGCCCTCTTCCAATTATCCGTGTTCACCTCGGGCTCACAGATGCTCTCCTTCTGCGTTTGATACTGTTTCCCCTTTCCCTTTTGTTTGCTGATAGTAAAATTAGCAGCAGTAAGAAATCTGCCCTGTAGGCTTAGGAAACGTGGCTCAAGCTGTCAGTACAAGCAATAAATGCTGGTCAGCTTATATTCTGTAGCCTGTAAAATTTTGGATACCACAGCTCAGATTCTTTGGTCAGCGGCCACAGTCTGCAAATGTCACATTTCATCAAAATCATTTCAGCAACTGTTGTTCACAGGCATGTCCGAAGACAGGGGGTGATGCAATAGGATCCTGTGGGACTGGACTTGGAGTCTCTCGGCACTCATTTATCCGGTAGTAAGAACAACGCTGTCGCAGCTTCTCAAGTGTGACAATAACTTGGGAATCTCCAAATTCAAGATGCTCCAAATTCAACTACTTTTGAGATTTTGGGTGGAGGTTAGGGAGGAAGAATAACAGGCCAAGAATCATTCAACAGGCCTGGTTTTCTCTTCTGTGCCAGGAAGAAAACCTAGAATATAAAGGTTCTTCTTCTACCAACCTTCGAAATTATGCTCTCCACCCTTTCAGCCTGAGTCTCACCTCCTCTTCTCTACACACACACACACACACACACACACACACACACACGAGTCATTAACTCTGGAAGACTGGAAGAATAATAGCAGCAGCACTAGTGCCACCAGTACTTAACATTCACTGGGAGCTTACTGGGTTGAGCATTTGCTCAACTTTTTCTTTAAATGGGTTCTTCAGAAACCTCGACAGGCTCGTGCCTGTAATCACGTGGATTGCTTGAGGTCAGGAGTTTGAGACCAGCCTGGCCAACACCGTCTTCACTAAAAATACAAAACGTAGCAGGTGCGGTGGGCACACCTGTAGTCCCAGCTACTCAGGAGGCTGAGGCAGGAGAATCACTTGAACCTGGGAGGCAGACGTTGCAGTGAGCCGAGATCGTGCCACTGCACTCCAGCCCAGGTAACAGAGTGAGACTCCACCTCCCCACTCCCCGCCCCCTGACTGGGCCTCTGAACAAAGAACGCGTGGACACTGAATAAGCTGCCCCTCACCCCATGGCTTAATTTTGTTGCAGAATGTGGCCAACCCACATCACCCTCTTCCACTTCAACTCTTGTCACAGTTTACCCATCAGAAAGCTCCCCAGAGAGGGGCCGTGTTTCCTCTGCTCAAACTCATTCCTGAGGGAGAGGGGTCAGCATACCTCAGAGCCTCCCAAATGTTCTTTGCTAGTATGGAGTTAGAGGAGGGAGGTGTGGAACAAAATGGCCCCAGTCTCTTAGATGGCGGGCACCCACTGCTAGCAATGTAAGGGAGAAATTACCTGCCAGGTTTTTCATTCAAAAAACTTTATAAATTTTTAAATCTTACTCTTTCAGAATGAGCCATAAATGGATCAAATGATACAGAACAGTCTAATAGATGTGGTATAAATTCTTTATAATTATGGAAATGGTAGCTTCCTTATTGGTCACATGAGTCATGTAACATGTAATTCCCTGTCTCAAGTTATTAATAATGGATACACAGTTATCAAATTGTTCTAATGAACACTTTTAAAATACTTTCTGTCACTGAAAGCAAATATTTTATTGTAGACAGATATGCTTGTATGAGTGAACTTAAATGTCCCATTATCACTACTACTAATTTAGTATAAATACTGTTTAAAAAAAATTGACAGCAATGACACACTAATTACCAAAAGAATAGATACTCATATTCTGAATTGTACACAAGGGTCTTATTTTTACTATCTCTAAAATAAACACTCCTTACTGATCTGTACAGATCATTATATAAAGAAAAGAAATTTGGGATTGTGTCTCCAAGGAAGACTACCCAACTATCAGGCAGAGATTGGCAAATCTGCCAACTTAATAAAAAAATTAACTTTCTTGCTCGAAAAACCATTCTACTTTGGGTCATAGAACTTACCCCACCTTGGTAAACTCAGCAGGAAGAAATAAGGCAAGCCAGTATCATCACAGCAAAATAAAGGGTGTAAAATGTTTAGGAAAGAGGCCCAAATTGAAAAGAGTTAGGACCATTTAGGGACCAAACCATCTGGTCCTGGAATTCTCTGAGCAGTGCTTCATATCTGGTGTGAGCATAACGCTGGAAACAGGAGCACCTCCAAATGCCAAGGAGAAACACCTGAGCCAAGGCTTTCACCTGCCAGGGGAGACCAGGAATCTTATAAGCTCTCAAAGTTGGCACTGCTTTTGATGGATATATGGAGAAATAGCTGGGAATTGTGCCCTCAGCTGCCCCTGGGGAAGGAAGATCTAGAATTTGTTTTGTTTTGGTATTTTTTTTTTTTTACTATCAAAGCCCCATATGAGCCACAAAAATATCGCACAAGAACACCTGCTTGCAAAAACAAAGATCCAGATGGCACAGCTGAGAACACTGTTTCCTGGTATCACCAGGCTAGAATAGAGACCTCCACAGCATCTTCAGAGAGACACAGAGAAATACCTGCAGTAACAGAGGATGGTTAAGTCACCCTCTGATTGCAGGTCAGAACTTAGGTTTTCACCAGCTAAGGAAATAGTTTTTCTCAGCACAAGGAATTGGAGTCAGGGAGAGATGAGGCCAGATTCTCCCTGACCTGCTCTCTCTCTCTAGCTGTATTGGACACCTTTTGTATTGTCTTCCCAGTAGTGCCACCCACCCCCAGCACTTCTCAGAGGGTTATAATAGGATCTTCTATGGTAGTACAATGTGGACCACCCCTGGCCACAAATGATTGGTTCAGATGGGGTACCTTATCTAGACTGGGCCAATCAGAGTCATCCCCTGGTACTTTGAAACTGAGAAAGCTAAGGCAGTTTTTCACAGGATAGCCAGAATTGAGGATATGTAAACTCAGGAGGTTTTGACAAATAGAGAAGTCTAAAAATCTAGATAGTAGTAAGAGGGGATAATGAAACAGACTCAGAGAAGAAATGAGAATCCAAGAGAAAGTCTCAATGGTGATTTGAGTCTTTGATTCCAGATGTTCTACAGGCCCTAATCTCATTCATAAGACATCCCAGTATCCTCATAACAAATTCCTCATTTTGCTTAAATGCATTAGAAATTTCAATAATGTGCAACTGAAAAGTACTGAGTAATAATATATCAGGTAAATGAGAGCCTAGTTTTGCAGCTGTGCTGATAGGAAAGATTCAACTACACAACATTTATAAGAATAGGAAACTTGGTTGGGTGTAGTGGCTCACACCTGTAAACCCAGCACTTTGGGAGGCCAAGGCAGGAGGATTGCTTGAGCCCAGGAGTTTGAGACCAGCCCAGGCAACATAGCAAGACCCCATCTCTACACAAAATAGATAGATAGATAGATAGATAGATAGATAGATAGATAGATAGACAGACAGACAGATAGATAGGAAGTGGGCATGGTGGCATGTGCCTGTGGTCCCAGCTACCTGGGAGGCTGAGGTGGGAGGATTGCTTGGGCTGGGAAGTTCAAGGCTACAGTGAGCCATAATTGTGCCACTGCACTCCAGCCTGGACAACAGAGTGAGACTCTGTCTCAAAAAAAGAAAGAATAGAAAACTGCCCAAGAGGCAGGGAGGGCCAATGTGTGCCCACAGTGGTTTCTCTCCTGTTCCACCTCTCGCTGTGCCCTGCTTAGTGTGTATGTTAGGGGCTCCCCTAGCATTCTGGGACTCCTTCTCCATGGATATTTTTATTCAAGTAAGATCAGATTAAAATATACATCAGAGGAAGTTTGGGAGTGGTAAATATAAATTAGCAATCAGCCTAAAGTGTATGAAAACATAGGAAGAGCTATTCCACCTAAAGTTTGGGGCATGAGGCATGGACAGAGGGGATGTTGACTGAAGATTCACATTGCTCTCCTAATTGGATGCTTCTAGATTGTGGATCACTGCCCACCTCCATCAGTGAATCAGAAAGACATCTCTACTGAGGCAAAACTCCCACTATTCTAAAACTGCTCTGGATCATTCAAGTCTATGTTTATAATAGGCTATCGTCCCTAGAACTGCTGTGCCTACTTATGCATTGAAATATTCTCTAAAACCTTCACTGACGTATTTTATGTTTATTATAGGTTCTCAAAAGAGAAATATCTGATCTCTTAAACTCACCAGTTTAAAACCTAGTAAGTTTTAAAAGCCAGTATATAATTAAATCCATTAGGTATGTTAAAAGAAAAACTTGAGACAAATTAAATGTAACAGTTTAATTGAACAAGAATGAGCCTCAAAACCAGAACAGGTTCAGAGAACATCAGCCTGCAATGTAGTCTGGTGGTATTTATGGACAAAAAATGTAAGTGAGGTACAGAGACAGCTCGATTAGTTACAGCTTGGCATTTGCTTTGTTTGAATATGGTCTGAGGAGTCGGCCACCTAAGACTGACTGAAGCTCAGCTGCAGTGATTGGATGAGACTCAGTTGTGTGTTACAAAAGTACTCTCCTAAGTTAGGCTTTCATTTAGTTTATGTACTAACTTAGGTTGCAGTTCTTTATGTAAGGAATCAAGTATGGAGGCATCCTCAGGCCAACTTAAGTTTCATTTAACAGGTATTTAATGCTGATTATATTAATATTTATTTAGTTCATTTTACCTCAATTAATACAGAAAATTTCACTTTAGAGTTCATCTTTTAGAATCAGGAGATGGCCAGAAAATCTCCCCCTTTAATTAAATTTACACCTAAAGTTGCTATAGGTTTAAAAGTGTATTTTTAAGTTCTCCTCCAAAGACAGCAGTAACAATTTAGCGGAAGCTTTTCCTGTTTGCTTGCTTGGAATTGGTTGAGTTTTGTCATGGAATTGCTTGAGAACTGCTGTGCTGTAATTCCTGGCTATAACATGAACACATCCCTTTGGGGGGATCCAATAAAACCAGTGTTGAAGGAAAATGCCAGCTCCTCAGTACTGAAGGGCAGTCTCTCTGACTCAGATGAAAGAGGCACCCACTGGGTAGGAAGTACCCACAGGTGCTCACAGGTAGAGCAGAGGGGCATGGAGTGTTGCCAAAGCCAAAGGGCTAAAAACAGAAGAAAGTGCCAGTGTGTTCATGCAAAGATGGCCAGAGCCAGGCCAGCTGCTATTCAGAATCTAGGCAATTGCATGGATGCTCTGTGGACCTTCAAGGAAATTCTTACCAACAGCACTCAGGAGCACAGCACCAACATGGCCCCCCTCAAAAAGAAAACAAACAACAACCCCTTCATGTGGGCATTTCAATCAGTTCCCTTTTCATCAGAGATGAAAGAGCAGCTGGGAGGACCCACATTAGTGATGATGTTCATTCTGCCTTTATTCCTATGCTGGAGATGGGAAAACGGCTGTCCTTGCAAACATCCTCCATGAACCACATCAGTGTAAGTTTAAGCAACAGATTTCCTCCCCAATAAAGATGTGGCCAGGCACCAGGTACGGTGGCTAACGCCTGTAATCCCAACACTTTGGGAGGCCGAGGTGGGTAGATCAGGAGGTCAGGAGATAGAGACCAGCCTGGCCAACATGCTGAAACCCCGTCTCTACTAAGAATACAAAAATTAGCTGGGTGTGGTGGTGCATGCCTATAATCCCAGCTACTCAGGAGGCTGAGGCACGAGAATCACTTGAACCCAGGAAGTGGAGGTTGCAGTGAGCTGAGATTGCGCCACTGCACTCCAGCATGGAGACAGAGCAAGACTGTCCCAAAAAATAAATAAATAAATAAATAAATAAATAAATAAATAAATAATAAATAAGATGTGGCCAGGCTTGTGGAAAAGGGCAGCCTAAGGATTAGGCTAGGTCCTTCCTAAGCCACTCAAAGTCTTAAATTTTCCTTTTTTATTAAAGCAAATTATTACCTGAAGAGTACATTCTACATTTTAGAGCAGAATCCTTCAAAAAAAAAAAGATAAATCAAAAACCCCCAAGATATTGAAAAAGCACACACTTTACAAGAAATTAAATTGTCCTGCTCAGGTTAGAATGACAAGATGGCTGCTTGCTTATTTTAAAAATATCAAAAGTAAGACTGGTCAAAAGGAAAAAAAAAATACGAGGGAAAGTTTTGGTTTCCATTACCTATATTTGTGTAAAAGCTATGTGTTGTTTTAACTAAGCATCTGGTCTTTGTCTCTCATGTACAGAATTCTGAGTTTTCTTGACACTTTGGCAAGAGGTACCACAACCCCCTGCCAGGCCACTAAAAATCACACATTTTTCCTGAAAGAGAAAAAAAAGTCAATAAAAATGAAACATTAAAAAACGTAAAAGCTTGAATTGGAAAGCTGTGCTGTAGAGAGCCTCCTTCCTAATCAGCCTTACACGATTGCTTTAAAAAATCTAAAAATATACTACCATTCTCTATTGTTTGAAAGATCTAATAGAGATACTGAATGTTTGCTCAATATATTGCTCTAAAATACATTCTTTAGATATAGGGACCTTGCCATTGATTCAATTTTCCAGAGTAAATCATGTGAATTAATTTTTATAAATATTTAATGTTCATTCTTGCACAAACTGATTCTTTAAGTTACTTCAACTTGAGATGAATTTCAACTGCTTTTACTAGATGGAGGAATAATCTTTGTCTTACATTCACATCAGCACCTTCTAAAACCCTGGCGTTATAATCTGTCATAGTAAAAAGCAGAGAAGTAAATACAATCCTGCTCTCCAAATATGACAAGCTGATTATAACAAGCCACTCATAAATCCTGAAACAAAAGTACTACCATACATTTTTTAATAAGAATTTTTTACAATTTGCATAGGATGTTTTTATTTGGAACAAAGGCAGGTATTTCTTTCTCCTTGCCACACATAATGCTGAAATGAATTATATGGTAATACTACCATCTGCCTCTAAAGAAGGCCTGAATTAGTTCACAAATGGTTGCAAAATACTTTGCAAACATGAAATGCAAAATAAGACTCTAATGCCTATAAATACTTCCTTATAACAACTAGGTTATACTTAGATGGAAAAGAAGAAATAAACATTATAAAAAGGCAAGTGCCCTGGAAGTATGCTGTTGGGTTGAGGAGAAGGGCTCTGTAATGGGGCTCCTTCAGATATTAAATTAACCACCTTTTTGGTAGCCCTGACTATGACCTCAAGAAGCATGGAACTATGCATAGAGTGAGCTGCCCCTTCTACATAAAGATTTAAGTAGAAACTTGCAGCCCATGGCACAAAACCTCTTGTTTTAAATATTTACTAGAAGTGCAAATAGACTAGAACCTTACAAAGTCAAAAACCCAAACTCCAGTCAGCTCCTTTTCTGACTGGTGAAATTGAATTCCCATTCTACCTGCCTGCCCGAAGTTAGGATGTGGCTAGTGGGCATAGAGAGATAATAAGCAAGCAGAGAACCCTTTTCTGTTCTGAAGTCAGCCTAGTGGGAGACCCTGAAGCATCACTAGGAAGCACTCCTTGGGGCTGCGCAGTCCCTGTTCCTACCTGTTCTGGTGTTTGGGCACAACTGATGGCCATCAACACAGTAAGATCCATCAGAACATATTGAACTGATCGAGCTGCATATTAAACTGGAAACAGAATAAACCAAAACTCACATTCAACCTACTTATACTTAATTGTATGGAGCTCAGTCTGGGAAAGTCTTCAATGTGAAATCCCAAAAAGATAATGTTAAGACATGATGATTTCATGACAAGCCACAAACCTAGGCCAACACTGGGGAAAAATAACTAAACAACTTCAGTGTTAACTCCTATTTCCCATAATAATAAAAAAATTATTAATTCACTTAGAAATAAAATTTCCTGGGCATCTGTGCAATAGACAATGAAAATATTCCTATGTTCTACACAAGCAAGCTCCTTCCCTCACAAAGTTTGCGGAGCCATGGATAGTTCAGGACAAGTCAGAGTGATAAGAGCAATGATTAGCAAAGAAAAAACAGCTATCTCTTAGAGATGGAAGAGAGACTTTTCACAACATGTCATACCTCAGCTGAGGCCCAAACAATGAACAGGTGTGAGAAGGAGAGAGGCCAGTGGATGAATATTAGATGCACTGGAAAATCATGGGCAGAGGCCTGGAGGCGAGAGAAAGCTCATCTATTTGGAGGAACGGAAAGAAGTTCATCATCAAGCAAGGAGCTGGTAGGAAGTGGCAAGAGTCCATGCAGGCAAATAAACAGAGATAAATAGAGTACAGATCATGAAGGGTAGGCGACCTGAGTGATTCTCAGGGAAATTGGAAACGACTGAAAGACATTAAGAAGGAAAGTCATAAATGTACTTTGGGAGGCCAAGGAGGGCAGATCATCAGGTCAGGAGATTGAGACCATCCTGGCTAACATGGTGAAATCCCTTCTCTACTAAAAATACAAAAAATTAGCCAGGCGTGGTGACACATGCCTGTAGTCCCAGCTACTTGGGAGGCTGAGGCAGGAGAATCCCTTGAACCCAGAAGGCGGAGGTTACAGTGAGCTGAGATCACACCACTGTACTCCAACCTGGGCCACAGAGCAAGACTCCGTCTCAATTAAAAAAAAAATTGTCTGATTACACCATGGAGAAAGAATTGGAAAGGATCAAGAAAAGGATCTAGGCAAGAGAAAAATGATAAATTGAGTTATGGCCATGGGAGTGGAAAGAAGTGAGCAGATTTAAGAGCCATTTAGAAGTTGGAAGAGAACAGACTTTATCAGGCAGACTAGTAGTCATTAAGTTCAGACTGTTTGTGTTCATACCCTGGTTCTGACACTTACAGGGAAAGTTGTTTAATTCCTCTGCACCTCAGTCTCCCTTTTTGAAGAGTAGGCACAATAATAGTTGCTGCTCATGGGATTATTATGAAAGATAAGTGAGTTAATTCACAAAATGCTTAGAAGAATTTCTGGGATGTGATAAATGCTTTAAAAAAAATGGCTTTTATTATTATTGACTGTAACAGCCCAAAACTAGAAACACAATTATCATCAACTGTAGAATAAGATGTGGGAGGAAATAGGGATCTCACAAGGGAATTTAGCCTGGATAAATGAATGGATGATAGTAACCTTGCCAGTTATAGACCTATTGCGGCTCAGCTCTACATCTACCCTTCACTGCATGCTTCGAGATAAGGGAGATGGACCCAGTAAGAATTTCTCCTTTGCAGCAGGCATAATTTTAAGTTCTGTCAGTAGAAGGTACTGAAGGGTTATTAAATCAAAGAGGTACTTTTCCTGATCCAATCATGCACCCGCTTGCTTCTCTGTGTGCAGCTGCCAGTAGTGCATGTGGGGTCATCCAATGGTGCTCACCCACATCAGGTTTCAGTGGGAGATTCCTAGGAGTCTCTCAGATATTCCGGAAGTTGCCTGACCTACCTACATTCCAAAAGGTTTCCTGCTTGAGACCATAGATAAGTTCTGGCCTTGAGCAACGCAGCAAACTTCCCTGCCATCACACTTTCTCCAATATGATCTAAATTCCAACCAGCTTGTTCTTTCCTTGGATATTGTCTCTCAACTGTAGTGTATTCTTCACCCCTTTATAGTTAATTTCCTGTTATAATTAATAATTATTTGTATTAATCACTTCCTGTTCAAGTTACTGGGTGTTTTCTGTCTCCTGATTGGACCCTGATTGATGCAGTACTATTCATCGAAATGAGAAACATAGGAGGAAAAATAGGTATGGAAAAGATAAATTCCATTTCGGACATACTGAACTTGAAATGCTTGTGGGATGTCCAAACAGCACTGTCTGGTAGGAAGCTGAGTGTTTGGGAGGTTCAAAAGCTCAGGAGAAGTGACCAGCCTGGAGAGATAGGCTTAGAATTGAGTAGTCCTAGAGCCACTAAAATCTTAGCAAATGAAGCATGTATTTAAATGCCACAAGTCCGAGAGAGAGATTTTTTTAAATTTTTCATATCCTCATATGTCTCATCAAGAGACCCTAAACCAATTAATCTGTATGTGTGTATGCAGTAGCACATTTCAGCAAAAGATTTATGGTGATTTCATACTTTGAATGTTCTATATCTGTTAACACTTTCAAAGTTAAATGAAGATATAATTGAAAAGAGCCAAGCCCCGTTTTTTTTGTTGTTGTTTGTTTGTTTGTTTTTTGTTTTTATTGAGACAGAGTCTCGCTCTGTCACCCAGGCTGGAGTGCAACGGTGTGACCTCAGCTCATGGCAACCTCCGCCTCCTGGGTTCAAGCGATTCTCCTGCCTCAGCCTCCCGAGTAGCTGGGATTACAGGCATGTGCCACCATTCCGGGCTAATTTTTGTATTTTTAGTAGAGATGGAGTTTCAGCATGTTGGCCAGGCTGGTCTCGAACTCCTGACCTCAGGTGATCTGCCTGCCTCAGCGTCCCAAAGTGCTGGGATTACAGACATGAGCCACGTGCCTGGCCCAAGCCCCATATTAATAAGATAATTCTAATTACCTTCCAAACTTGGAGGCCTAACCTGGTGGAGGCAGGGAGCAATTAGTCATATGTGGATGCTGACTGTCATCAAGAAAACTCTAATGGATATGCCAACACCCATTAGTAGCAGCACTGAAAACTGGTGGGCTGCTTAATTTGCATTTTATTTGAAAATGACAACTAGATAAAAATATAGTTTGAAAAAGATCCAGGCTGATGCCTTCTGCTTTTTCTGGGGTGTGAATTCAGTCAACAAAACTTGCCCCTTGATTCATCCATTTCTCAAAAGTTTGGATCTACTGACTACACACACACACACACACACACACACACAAAGAAATTCCATTAGCAGTTTGCAAAAGAACAATTTGGAAGAGAAATGTATTAAATCCTCAGGGAAATCAAACCCAAATAATCCAATAATGGCATTACAAAATTAACACTAGACTATGAATTGAATTAATTGCCTCCTACTGTGGGATTCTTGGCTACTACAAACCAAAACAAATGAAGCCAATGATGTCAAATGCCTTAAGAGAGACCACAGGCAAGTTTGTATCACAAGAGTTCACCCACTGTGGTTTTTCAACTTTCTGGCTTGTTCTGGAGATCAATATGAAGAAAGATCTTCACTTCTGCCATCTCACGTCTCAAATTACAATACGGTAGGTTGGTGAGAGAGGTGAGAGGTGGCACAGTTCTAGACACAACAGAGCAATTTTACAACTCTTTGTGAATTACCTCTGTCTGTGTCTAGAAGTAGCTGGACTGTTGGAAATCCATTCAAGTCTTTTTCTCCTGAAAGGGCTGAAGGGACTGGTGGGAACAAGTAAAGGTGTCTCTAGAACCCAGGCAGTCTAGCGGTAAGGCAGATATTTAAGAACAGTCAGCTGCTCCAAAAGAGATTTGCTTTGGCATTTCAGTAGATACCCATTTATTTCTGTAAATTCTCTTTTAATGCCATGATGACAGCACACCTTTGGCAATACACGATTACCTAAATAATATGTGTCCTGGGACCAACAGAGTTAGCATGTGTATGACTTACCAAGCCCCTGCTAGTCTTCCTAAGGACTTTGTGAGGGAAGGTAGGATGCAGCATCTTGATGGAAAGAAAATTTTGGTGATTTACACAGCTTTACCAAATAGAGACCCATAGAGCAAATACAGACGGCCTGACTGCCTCCAGCTTCTGAGACGCCAGTTTGTCAAAATGCCTATCGAGTATTTGCTCGTATGCACATCCTTCATGTTACGGCTGACATTGACCCCTGAAGCTTTTTAATAAGCAAACAGCATTGTACAAAAAAACTAATTCATGGCATTTTGTTGGGATATTATAATTTTTTTCAAATGCTTAATTTTGCCTGACATTTTGAAAATACTATGCCTAACTCTTTTGTGCAGATTAAAAAAAAAAAAAACCATAGCTAGCATGGATTGAATACTTCTTTTTCCTTCCCTCAAGAATTGACACAAACACCAAAAACAAAATACTTTTTGTTTAAGCTTAGAGAAATGAAGCATTCTGTTTGTTTGGAATCTTAATTACTATCGCCCCAAACTTACCTAATTAGAAGCTCTTTTATAATGAGGAAAATTATTTTCAAAGTTAATGAATTTGCAAGCACAAACATTGCTGTCTTCCCAGAATGAATTATTCACGTTCCTTACATGCATATTTTAGTTGTACGCTCTAATTAATATTAGTACTTAAAATGTGTGAGATTGATTTCACTGTTAAAAAAAAAACTTTCCTTTGTTTTTAGACGATATAAAAACACCACAATTTTTTTCTCCTCTCATAAACATTGGACTGCACATAGAGACTTAATTTTAGATTTAGACAAAATGGAAATTATTTCATCAAAACTATTCGTTTTATTGACTTTAGCCACTTCAAGCTTGTTAACATCAAACATTTTTTGTGCAGATGAATTAATGATGTCCAATCTTCACAGCAAAGAAAATTATGACAAATATTCTGAGGTAAGTTTTTTAAATCTCTCTAATGTGAGTAGAATTAATTGTATAATATTAATCCTAAGTCTAATGATTTTGTAAAGACTAAGAAGTAAGTTGGTGTGTACTCTGTTTTTTTGTCAAATTTCAGCCTTCCTCTGACAATGTATAAATGTAACTTGTATTATTTAGCACAACAGCAATCAGGCTGGCTTCTGTCATGACAATTGTACTGGTGAGTATGGTACTTAGCAAGCATACAGTGCAATAATAATTTTCAATCAACTCACAAGTGCATATTTATAATAAATGGTTGGCAGAAATAAGATTTGGATACATTTCAGCTGGACATTCAAATTGTTTTAAACTACAAACAAACAAACAAAAAACACGTTTATTTTGGGCTTAGCAATTACAAACTGGCCAATGTGTACTAAATCTGTATCTTAGTAAAGTGTTTACCTGTAGATGGTAAAATTGCAAATTGTTTTTATTTTCTTTTATATGTTTTCCAAATCTGCTGAAATTAGTGTGTATACTCCTTTTACTCAAGCAATAATCAGAAAACAATCATTTAAAAATTTCCATATGGACAAGCTCGTATGGTAAAGACTAAATCTAATCAAATATTCTCTGTATTTGTGATGGTTCCTACAAAGTTGGCATATTTGTGATGCAGTAACCCATAAACCAATGGGTTCTTTACTAAAAATGTATTTTATATTCTAATAAAAATGCAATTGTTTTCTTGAGAAAGCTTTAGAATGGAACCCTGAGTAAGATGGAATAAAAAAGAAATTCACTGAGCCTTATACAACTATACCCCAAAACCTGGCCAGCATCTCTGTTTCGATGTACCGTGTTTCCATGTGCCACTTTGGCCTTTAAAGAGAAACATGAAAAATGAGTGGGAAGTTTCTCTAAAATCAAATTATAAAAATATATAAAATATTCTATGAACAACATGAATCAAAAAAACCAAAAGAGAATAACTGCAATAAAATAAACTTTTGCCACATTTCAGTACTTCATTATGTTCCTGCTGCTTGAACTCATTGCTGTATTCACTATATATATTTTATAAATATTTTATGGTTGTCTTACAATAGTCTAGGGACAGAGAAACTAGATTGCTTTAAAAAGCTTAATACAAATTATTTATTAAAAAATTCTGCACATATGAACACAAACTTTGTTTATAGCTTTAACAATTCTGCAGATTAAAGTCTAGATTTA
The DNA here is from genome assembly GCF_006542625.1 of Nomascus leucogenys. NCBI lineage: Eukaryota > Metazoa > Chordata > Mammalia > Primates > Hylobatidae > Nomascus > Nomascus leucogenys. The sequence goes on from NC_044397.1 coordinate 79,927,966, forward strand.
AGTTAATTGGGGGTTTAAATCTGTTGCTTATAACAACAGTATGTTATTGTAATGGTCATTTCTAATTATAGCCTAGAGGATACCCAAAAGGGAAAAGAAGCCTCAATTTTGAGGAATTAAAAGATTGGGGACCAAAAAATGTCATTAAGATGAGTACACCTGCAGTCAACAAAATGCCACACTCAGTCGCCAACTTGCCATTGAGATTTGGGAGGAACGTTCAAAGAGAAAGAAGTGCTGGAGCAACAGCCAACCTGCCTCTGAGATCTGGAAGAATTATGGAGGTGAGCCTCGTGAGACGTGTTCCTAACCTGCCCCAAAGGTTTGGGAGAACGACAACAGCCAAAAGTGTCTGCAGGACGCTGAGTGATTTGTGTCAAGGATCCATGCATTCACCATGTGCCAATGACTTATTTTACTCCATGACCTGCCAGCACCAAGAAATCCAGAATCCCGATCAAAAACAGTCAAGGTAAATACCTGAAAACCAGTCAAAGTGCATGGGCAGTTATATAGAGGTGGTCTAGAAACTTTAAAAATGACTACATCTTTTCAACATAAGTTTCTAAGACAGTAAGTTTCCTAGCAGGAGAGAGAGGCAAAGACACAAGGAACTAAATCCCTGTAAATTGGGAACTATAGAAGGCCAGGTATAATAAGCATGGCTCAAGATATAAAATCATGGGATGGCTTCCCCTAAGCCACATATAAGCATCAATCTCCTTATCCTATAGCTGCTCACGAAGTCCATGCAATGGCATTATATTGTCTAAACGCTGGACCTCTCCCACATAAAAGTCTCATGGGAGAGAGTTGTTCAGGTGCAAAGGACCCCATCTCAATAATCTAGGTCTCAAATGCAGCAGGTTTTCTTTCCTGACTTTTAATCAAAGTGTTTTCTTTTATCTGGATCTCATCTTATAAACTCTGTTATAATCATTATTTATATTAAGAAATATGTATTATCTCCTATGGACACATCAGAATTTAAGATTTAAAATTAATAAGCTACCTACCTGTTCTTTTATAGTAGAAAGTGTATGCTTAAAAAAAATTTTTTTTATATGAAGTAGAACATGATGCTTTAGTTAAGACCTGAAGAAAGTACAGTGGCAGATTGTGTCACCTTATCTGAGAGACCTTCTCAGGACACTCTAGGTTTGTTCTTTTCCATGGTACTTATCCCCATCTGACATATATTTAGGGTCCATTCCCTTTATTAGAATTTCAGTCCTACAAATCCCATAAATTTTGTCCACTGCCATATCCCCAGAGCCTAAGAACTGTGTCTGCCACATAGTAAGCCCTCAATATTTGACAGGATAAACGAAATAAGAAAGGCACTAATAAGGTCCTGCAGAGGGTCAGAAAAAAAGAGAATGTTTCTGTATGTGGAAACCTGCCTTTCAAAAGCAGCTTTCTCTGGAACATTCGGAGACTGGTGAGAAGAGGAAGGTCATTTTTAGGCACTAAAGCAAGGTGAGCCAAGAACAGCTGAGGCGCCTTTTGGTAAGAGCAAAAAGTATGTGAAGGGGGCCGGGCGCAGTGGCTCACGCCTGTAATCCCAGCACTTTGGGAGGCCGAGGCGGGCTGATCACGAGGTCAGGAGATCGAGACTATCCTGGCTAAGACGGTGAAATCCCGTCTCTACTAAAAATACAAAAAATTAGCCGGGCGTGGTGGCGGGCGCCTGTAGTCCCAGCTACTCGGGAGGCTGAGGCAGGAGAATGGCGTGAACCTGGGAGGCGGAGCTTGCAGTGAGCCAAGATTGCGCCACTGCACTCCAGCCTGGGCGACAGAGCGAGACTCCGTCTCAAAAAAAAAAAAAAAAAAAAAAGTATGTGAGAGGAGAGGAAAGAGTAAGAGCAGAGAGCACAGATATTGAGGACCCGGACAAGGACTTGGGGCATCATTCATCAGGAGAGGGGGAACCACTGACATTTCTGCTGAGGTTCTGGGATGTTATACAGAGGCAGAATTGGCAGCTAATCAGGTGTTGGGAATGGGGCCGTGTGGAGGGAGAGAGATGAATCAATGATAAGTGTTTGGGACTGAGTGCCCATCACAGATTCAGCATCCCCCCCAATATCTCACTCATTTCAAGTGTAACACAATTCAACTCAAGTATAATTAGGCACTTAGGACTATGGCTTGTATTTGTATACACTCTTGCATGCTGTTGTTCTGATGGGTGAGAACATTTTGTACTGCTTACATTTTAGGAGACTGGTATTCAAGAAGATAGATGATGCAGAATTGAAACAAGAAAAATAAGAAACCTGGAGCCTGTCCCTAAAGCTGTGGCCTGTAATCTACAAATGGCTCTATAGTGAAGACCACAAGGAAGAGTAGCTACATACACTTCATCAACTATAGGTCAACAACGGCAATTTTTTCCTTGTCAGTACAGCTATAATAGTATCTTGAAAGTTGTAAAAAATTTAAAGCATATTTGTTATATAAAGTTAAAATGATTTTTGTCTGAATAAAAAAGAGCATTGCAAATGCTTTCGAAATTTCTGGTAATGGAGAGAGAGAGAGAGAGAGAGACAGAGGACCCTCCTCACTGCCCTATATAAAAATCATTGACACAGTTACACTTAATAAAAAAAATTAGACAGAAGAGCACCCTGAAAAACATTAGGATGGAAATTAAATAATTTGCCAGAATAACATGATTGACAAATAAGTGAACAAGGTTTACAAATCACTTACAAACATGTTTCTGTACACCCTTTCTATTGTGTCAAATGTTAATGAATCTGTGATCAATTGAAATGTAAATGTCCGTGTAATACTACAAAATAAAAACTCTTAGACTTTAGGGAGAAAAGTAAAAGGCAACTATGAGCTACCTCTTTTAGTGTCTCCTCTATCTACATCCAGAAATTTGCCTCTAGTGAGTTTCTTTCCTCCTCATTTAACATTTCAAGTTTTTGATTTGCAAAAAGATCTGGCTATTCCTCAACTGAGAATTTATAAATTCAGTACACCACAACACAAATGCAGTGACTTGGCTTTAATCCTAAGGATATGAAGTCCTTAATCAGATATAGCTAGTTTATTGAACAGTCTCAACTCCACTGGGCGCACACAGGAAATGGTTTTATTTTTCTCCCATTGTGTGCCCCCCGCTGGGCTGTGTTGAATCTCCACACCCATGCTGATTAAAGGTCCCTTAATGATACCCTGGACATACTGCATAACTCCCTCGGTCACTTCCTGATATTAAAAAACTTCGTCAAGTCCAGTTGAAGACTCCAACCTCATATCCAAGAATAAAGTGTCCCCACCCACCCCCATGGCTGGCTGGGCTGGTGGAAGGGCCTAAAGCGGGAAAGGGGCAGGTCTGCTCTTTCTCTCTTCCTCGCCTTTCTCACCTCAGAGATAAGGTGCTGGGAGGGAACATGGTAGGCTCTGAAAAAAAAATCCCCTCCCATCTTCTCCAGGGCAAGGGAGGAATGGGGATGGGGGGGGTGGTCAAGAGAAGTGGTCTCCTCCTCTCTATATAAAGTTGCGGCTTCTACAAGAGCGTTCTTCGGGAAGACTTGCAGGGGCCTTCACACAAGTCACCTACCTGGGGGCTCTGGATGCTACTTGATCTCTTCCAACTACCCCCGTCTCATCTGTTCTCCCCAAAGTTTTTATTGCCAGACAGAAAGGCTCAAGCCAGCTACCCTCCCAGTGCCCGCTTGAAGCACAGAAAATGCAGACATCTCCCCAGCCAGACCAAGGGCAGACTGCAGGCTGCCCCTCCACTGCCCCTCGTTGTCTCCACCCCTCTTGCCCCTGTTTAGGAGGGGGCAGGCAGGTCATAAGTCTACTGCCTAAGCAAGCAGCCAGTCAGAAGTAGCATGCAGTGCGCCTGTCAAAACCCCATACTCTAGAAGTGGTTTTCTAGGAACGCCTCTTACTTGGCTTCCTGGGGGAGCAGCAGCTGCAGCAGGCCCCCTCCAAGGCAAACTGTCATAACTGCACATGTTGGAAGGGCATGGCCAAGACAGGGAGGGCTGCTGTGGCTCTGCCAGGTCTTAGCAAACCACGAGCAGGTGTCTGGCTCCTGCCATCCATGGTTCTCTTTGCTTAGCATCTCTGCTAAAGTATTTAGCCTCTCTGTACACCTCCAGATGTGGTCCCCAGTTGCCAATTCTGAGTGACAGAGAGAATGTCCTGCAACGTCCTGCTACACTAATAAATAAAAGATCACCTGGTCCCGCGAGATTATATGACACAGGGAAATTTCTTGTCAAAGAAATGGGTTCTTTACCTAAGCCCCTAATTTATGGGAAATGTTAGCTGAATAGCCAGGTGTTGGCTGTCCCCTCACCTGCTTGGCTTATTCTGTTGTGCCACCACACCGGCTTCTTCACCAGCTTCCCTAAGAACCCCATTCATGTAACTCAATGTGGAGCTTGCAATTTTGCAGAGAATTTGTGGGATCACATGGTGCAGCATTTCACTGGGAAAGTCTCCATCAAGCCTCTTCCGGCTCTCTCATTAACTGGACCACTGGCAAGTTCCCCTCCTCTCTGACCTCTGTTACTCACTCCAGAGTGGCCTCATGGGTGTGCAATCCCTGCAGTCACACAAAGCCCCACACTTGGCTCAGTGCTCTGCTGTCACTGTCTTGAATTTCTTAAGTATTTCAAGGGGCCCCACGTTTATATTTTGCACTGGACCCTGCATATCATGTAGCTTGTCTTGCTTCCCCCAGACTCGGCCCTGCTGGATCCCACAACATCCCATTCCCCGCCACCCATGTTTGTCAATCAGAGCAGCTTCCATTTTCTACATCAAACCCAAAAGCCAGCTTCATGCAGGCCTGGGAGGTCTGCTTTCATCCTACAATGGGTATAAAATACAATTGCATGACTCATGAAGTGTGCTCAAAATGCAAATTTATTTTTGTATCCCACTGCCCCTTTCTAATATAAGGGATGGGGAAGAGAGTACGCAGAAATCTTCCTCTGACCCTCAACGGAAACTTGGCCAGATGCCATGAACTTCACCTCTCTCTTAAGTAATGTTAAGCCTTTGGCCTCTCTGAGTCAAAAACACAGTCTCAGTTCCATTGTCATCAACCTTTCAGCCTGCATTCAGCTGCTCATACATTCATTCCGCACCCTTCCCATGCTGAGACCTGAGTCTGGAGACAGGACTGTGGTTGGCTTCTGTTCTCTCTTCCACCCTCATCTGCTACTTCTCTCCCTGGCTGCCTTTTTGGACTCCACTGGGAGTGAAGAGAATTTGGGATGAGAGGAGAGGGGATGGGACAGTTCTCACCTGGATGGACTCACTCTCAGGACTAGGGATGGTGCTGCTGACCATTACTGGACCCTCTCCCTGCCATTCTGTCATCCTGTGAAAACTTCCAGGCCCCACAGTGGCCTCAGCCCTCAGCCCTGGGGCATGGGCATCCACTCCATACATGCCTGTTTCTCTCCTGGGGTCCTCTTGAGTAGGACTTGAAATATCTCCAGTAACTCTGTGTCTGCTGCAGCCTGTGTCTGGTTGTGCGCAGCTCACCCTCCACACCTGGCTGTGATCCCAAATGGCTCCTCTGTCCTGCTGCCCCCAGGCTCTTCAGCCTTTTTGGCTTTTGTTTTTCTCAACCTCACAGAATACATTTCCTCATCATGTGGAAGCCCCTCCCTGATGAAGGGTGAGGACACGGTAATTCCAGACCCCTGGGCATGGACACAGGTACCAGCTCACAGCGAGGTAACAACTCTTTCCAAATGAATCTCTCCTGAACCCAAATCTTATCCTTTCATTGTCTCCAAGTGAGCGAAGGAAATGAGGACTGGTGGAAGCAGTTTCCAACCACATCCTTCAGAAAGTCTGCAAATAGTGATCTGACTTTGGAATTGTATGTCTATTAGTTTTGGTGGTTTTGGTTAAAACTTCACTTTTCACATCCCTTACAACAAAGATGAATCTCTCCTTAAGAGGAGTGCTCACAGCTGCTAAAATTATGTTTTCTCTGAATCAATAAGCGTATATATACATTTTTCTGGAGAGAGAGTTCATAATTCTTGTGGAGATTCTCAAAGGGGTTTGTGATCCATAAAGTTTAAGAATCACTATAATAAAAGATTATGTCTAGAATTATTTTAAGTTAATATCTAATCCAACTTACAGATGAATACTGTTATCTGATTGGCCATTTAAGTGTTGAGAACATAATGCCGGAACAATCAAAATCATTTCAGTAATTTAGCTTGAACTTCCTCCAAATACTGGCATTGACAGTGGCATAAAACAGAAGTGAGGTGGTAATTGTGTTCTTCTCCTTAATGTGCTTTTCCAGGCACTTCCTTCCAAATATCCATTCCACCCTTCTCTTCTCTTCCAACCCTTCCCTTTCCCAAGGAAATTCCATCTAGACTGGTCCTAACCCAAGCTTCAGCTGGCCTGTGAAGGGAGCAGAGTGTGGGGCTACAGGGGGACGTGGGATGGGACACACCCCACACAGCAAGGGTTTTCATGGAAGGCGGCTTTCACGTGCCCTCAGGTCCGCATTTCATACATCATACTATGACAACGACCTTGAGAAATATAAAAAGGAAAAAAAATGTATTGACTCTGGGACAAATTTCTCCGTGAGAAAAATGAAAGGTCAGTGTTCACCTAACTGTGACCGACAAAATGAAATGGACAAGGAAGGTGAGTGTGTTGTCCTCCGTGTGTTTATTCCTTTTTTTCCCTTGAAGATCTTCTTGGGGACATTATGTGAGGCTCTGTGACCTAAGTTTTCTTATTACTTAATTAACACACCAATCCACAAGTTATTTCCTGAAAACATGCACTTTCACATTTCCATGCCTTCGTTCCTGCTAATTCCTTCAGCTCAAAGGCCTCTTTTCTACTGATCAAAATCCTTTGAAACACAGGTCAAATTTGGATGTAGCTGCATATAATAAAAACCTAAATAATACTGTTTTAACCAAGAGAAACTTTTTTTCTCCTCACACAAAATGATCGGGAAGGAAGCAGTTCTGGGCTGGCATGGGAATTCCACACCGTCGTCCAAGATCCAGACCCTCCCATCCTGCTGCTGCACCAGCCTAAGTACATAGCTCCACCACGCCGGCACATCACTTTCCAGGCAGTAGAAACAAAGGGGCCAGGTAAAGACTCATTCTTTAAAAAAAAAAAAAAAAGCCTATTTAAAGAGCACCATCCAGTGGGGTGGAAAGCAAGGGGAAGGAGAGCGTTAGGACAAATACCTAACACATGAGGGGCTTAAAACCTAGATGACGGGTCAATGGGTGCAGCAAACCACCATGGCATATGCATACCTACGTAACAAGCCTGCATGTTCTGCGCTTATATCTCAGAATTTAAAATAAAATAAATAAAGAGCACCATCTGACTACTTCCTCTTTCATGTAATTGATCACTCCACTCTGCAGGTGAGACTGGGAAATGTCGTTTCTCCATTAGGCGCATTGTCCCAACCACTATTACATGAAAAAAGAGCATGAATATCAAGTGGACAACTTGTCGGGTCCCCCCCACCAAACATGAGCTGACTTCTTTGTTATAGAAAATATGGAACATATTTTAATGGTTTTTCTTCACTAAACCAGGGTTAACAGTGGTTCTATGGACATTTGGAACTGTGTCATTCTTTGCTGTGGGGACTTCCTGGTGTATCATAGGATGCTTAGCAGCATCGGAAGCCTCTAACCACCAGAGGCCAGTAGGCCAGTAGGATCACTCCCCTATTGTGACAACCAAAAATATCTCCAGACATTGCCAAATGCTCCTAAGGGTGGAGTGGGGGGTCATCCATTAGAAACTCCTGCACTAGACTGCTCTAATCATCTTTGAATCCCCTCCCTCCAGCTTAATAATAATAGTGATTATTAATTGTTATGATAACTATGTATTTTAGCATTTAAGGCTATTTGAACCACTTCTGTTATATTCATTTTTATGCATGAGAACTGAGCTCAGAAAGAACTTTCCCAAGAAATGGGAGCTAACAAGTGGGTTCAACCAAGGGTCTGATTTTTAAGTGTTGCTCTTCTGAACCATCATCCACTGCCCTGTTCACTACCACACAGCCAACCCTGCAGCATAATAAGCATTCAGGAAACATGCGTTGAATTATGTTTAAATAAGAAAAAAATGGATACACTGAAGCCCAGGAATAAATCCTTGGAGTTTTAAAACACTATATAAAGCTTTTAGAAGGAAGGGAGGGAGGGAGGAGCGGGAGGGAGAAAGGAAGAGAGGGAGCAAGGTAGGAAGAGGAAGAAGAAGGAAGAGAGAGGAAGAGAGGAAGAATGGGAAGAAAGAAGGACCATAGATTCCTGAAGAGCTTTAGTTTAATTGTTCTTTAAGGTATCTACTTCTAGAGCGGGCAAGGATATGCCTACCTTACCAGTCATGAGTGATTGTAAAAGGTAAAAGCATCACAGAATACAAGCTGGACCACTTTTATCTTAGACTCTCAAGGAGCAAGTCACGTTTTTTGATTTTTATCCTTTAGCAAACAAGGTGCTATTGTTGATGATAAAATTTGACTGTCAGTTTCTGCTTCAGTAGTAAAACTAAAGTGGTCCAAGCCAGGCATGGTGGCTCATGCCTGTAGTCCCAGCACTTTGGGAGGCTGTTGGGTGGATCACTTGAAACCAGGAGTTCGAGACCAGCCTGGGCAACAAAGTGAGATCCCATCTCTATTTTTTTTAATTTTGTAATAAAAGGAAATTGAAGTGGTCCAGAGAGCCACTGAAATATACAGTCATGGCAAATGGAGTGAAGGCAAAGGCGGCCAGTAGGTAAACTTCTGCCTGGATGGGTCTTGCCTCCCTGGGTTATTTGCAGTCTGCTACAGATCTCACTCATGAATTAGGACAAAGCAGTAAAGGAATTAAAATAAATCAGAAATAAGTTTGCTCCTGCACACTGGCATGAATTGTAGTAGCCATTCCCTCCCTCTCACTCAGATGAGTGTGTGCAGGTGAATGCTCTGTGGAAAATAGAATCACTTTGCTTCTTGGAGTCAGGCCTGAATTAGGAAATATTATGTGGTGAACATCTGTCCTCTTTATTATATCCACTGTTTACTTGGATTTCTCATTAAGTGGCCCAGAGTTCCTGAAATGTTTATTAGATATTGCACATTTTATTCACCATTGCTAGAAATATTAAAAATCAGAAAGATTTCATTTGCCCTTTTGAAATTTTTTAAATTGTAGTAAAATACAGATAACATAAAGTTTACCATTGTAACCATCTTGATGTGTACAATTCAGTGGCATTAAGTACATTTCACTTGCCTTTTTACATAGTCTGATGCTATTCACTAATTATTCTCACACTATTAATACCTACAAAATCACACCCAAAGCTTAAGTGCTATTTTGGCTACCACAAAAAAAAAATCCTATGAGAAAAATAAGGTTTTATAAATGACAGACTCTTATTTAGTAATGCCACGTTTTTCACCAGAACATTAAATTTTTCCTATAGCCCTGTTAAGCCTGTCTTAAAAGGGGGTAGTTGCTGCTACTCTTTTTTTCTTCTGAAATCTTTTACCATTTCACCAGTTTATAATGTATTAGATTCACCTGAGACAAGAGCTACTGCGTCTTTGGAAATGCCTGGGACAGCAAAGGTTTCTGTTAGCAGTCAGAGATGGAGAGACATTAATTTCAGCACAGTAATGAAAATGAAGAGTTGATTAGTTTAATTTTCCTAAGAAATGAAGAATGGTCAACAATCACTCATCTGCTATTTTATAGCACTTTTCTTTGACCTTCTGGGCTCCTTCACATTCTTCCTAATAGCCTATTTATATTTTGCTTCTCATCTGCACCCCTGATCTTTTTATATTGCAGTCAATAAAATTTAGAACCTTTACACTTAATATCTTAGAATATATAATAATAATAATTAGTCAAATAGATGCCCAAGGATAACTAATAAAAATAATTGCTCATAAAATATGCCACAGCATTTTCCTTTCATAATATAACACAAATGTGATACATATAATCCTATGTGTAGCTTAGGAAATAGAAAGTATTATCACCCATTATTCTCTTCCTAAATATAGGAACTAAAGTATGAAAGAAGACAAACAGGAAAATCACGATTAGAATCAGGAGTGGAATTAAATTATAACTAGATTGATGTCAAATTAATAGTCTCTTTGTAGAAGTAGAGAAATATTATTTTAATCCTGAAGAAAAATTATCTTAAAATTTATTTCACTTCTTGCCAGATTTCTAGGCATTGGTATATTGTGGTTAATAAAACATAAAACTATTGTTTCTCTTTCTTAAAATATGCCACAACAATAATTAGCTACAGCAACGCACCAACATAATTTTCAAACTGCTTTTAAAATGTCACCTAGCTTCTCCTTTGTAATTGAAAGCACTGAGATGTGACAATATTGCAAAATTACTTTTGACCACTAGAGGGCAGAAAATACTCCACGTTTGTACATAACTAATTTTAAATTCTTAGACCAAAACAATAAACACCACCAGCACAACAAAAAGGCCCTCTTGTTTTATACTGTACACTTAAGGCTCAGTTAATAACCTAAAAACTTTTTAAATTTTAAGCTAAAATATAAACACCAACAGTTTAAAGAAGGCAAAAGTAAACATGTTTGTTGCATCTTAAGTCTAGTTACACGTTAAGGATCATTTCTTAGCAGTGAGGAATCAGCACATCCTCTAGAAAAGGCAGAGGACTTCAAACAGCGCCCATTGAGAATAAGCAAGACTATTTTTACACTAAAATATCTGCAGTGGAATGCAAAGGTGGTATTTATTATAAAATTGAAAGTCACCAAAGTCACAAAGCAATCTAATGCAAAAATATTTACATTTGAATCTTTAATTTCTATATGTATTCCCTTTTACTACAAACCAACTAATTGTGGCAAAGATGGTTTTGGTTTCCTCCTAATTTATCTATGTGACCCAATTAACTTTTGCTTCCCTCCCAATTAAGCCATTTGCATTTCAGTAACTAAGGCATTACTTTGTTTGATTAGAAAGTACAACCTCTTCACTTTTTCACTCTCATTAATTAAAACACATCATGGTAAATTAAGTCATTTGGATTTCATTGTGGGTGAGTGACATTTTAACTACTGCCCCTTCAACCTTCTCTCTCTGTCAATCTCAGCTATGTCCTACATCATGGGAGAGCGAGAGGGCAATGGCAGCAGGCTGATGGAGGAACGGAGCCAGCAGGGAGCCAGGGGTTATACATCACTGCAGTCGGTGACTTCTCTGATGCATGAGGCACTCACTTGCCAATCAAACCTGATACAGCTTTTACCTTGTGGGGTTATGCGTGACTTTATCCAAGACATGAAATCATTTCTGAGGTCTAGTTTCTTAACCTATACAAACCTGCTGTCCCCACTTTTCAGGTCTCCCCACTCTTCACTCTAACACTAATAAACACAGCACAGTGCTACAGCTAAGGTGGGGTTGGGACAGGGTGGAGGTGTCACTCCTAGTGGACTAAGAAAAGCAATGCACTTTTAAAGCAGGGCTAGTCACAGAAGAGAAAAGCTTCTGTATTATCACCTATTGGTGGCAGTTACATACTGGCAAATTTGAAAGAATCTTCTAACAATTATAGCTGCCAGAAATAGATCTAACATGAGCCACAAGAAGGTGTTCAAGGATGATTATACAACAGGAATATCACAGATGCCATTTCTGCCTGAGATGTGAAGATTTATGAGTTGACTTCTAAACCCTTATAATTCTTCTTTTAAAATTAATTTTATCTTTAACAAAGAGATACATGTATAAAGTTTTAAAATTCCAAAGAATTCCACAGGCTTTTAATCAAATTAATCACCCCAGTTTCCCAGGGACAGTTCTGATGTGTATGAGTCAGCTTGAGCTGCCACAACAAATACCATAGACTGGGTGGCTTAAACAACAGACTTCTATGTATTTTTTCACCATTCTGGAGAATGGAAGTCTGAGATTGGGACACCAGCATGGCAAGGGCTGTCTTCCTGGCTTGCAGATGGCCACTTCTCACTATATGTTCGCATATCTTTTCCTTGGTGCATGTACATGAAGAGACAGCTATCTATCTCTTCCTCTTCTTATGAGGACACAGTCCTATAGGATTAGGGACCCATCATTATGACCTCACTGAACGCTAAGTACTTCCTAAAGACCATCTCTCCAGATACAATCACATTGGAGGTTAGGGCTTCAACATATGAACTTGGGGTGGTGGGGGTGGGGGGCATGACTTAATTAATAGCACAATTTATGCCTATTATCCCAGTGTAATTATTAACAGTGACCCCTTTCACTCTCAAAAATGTCTCAGTTGGATGGAAAATGACCATCCCAAGTCCCAACTTCATCCAATCCCAGTTCCTCTTCCCCAGAAGCAACTACTTGCCATTTGTTATGACTTCCTCCATTTGGCTACAAATGTCTAAAAATCATGATTATACCAGGTGCATCAGTTGAAATTTGTGATTGGATGGCGGGGCATGGTGGCTCACATCTGTAATCCCAGTACTTTGGGAGGCCGAGGCAGGTGGATCACCTGAGGTCAGGAGTTCAAGACCAGCCTGGCCAACATGGTGAAACCCTGTCTCTATTAAAAATACAAAAAATTAGCTGAGCGTAGTGGTGGGCATCTGTAATCCCAGCTACTCGGGAGGCTGGGGCAGGAAAATCGCTTGAACCTGGGAGGCAGAGGCTGCAGTGAGCTGAGGTTGTGTTACTGCACTCCAGCCTGGACAAGAATGAAACTCCATCTCAAAAAAAAAAAAACAAAAAAAAAAACTGCGGTTGGATACTAATTTAGAGACCAAGGGGAAATATCATGGACTTAAACAAACAGAAAGGAGTGCCTGAGAGGTAAGTTGCATGAAGATTTATTCATCTGAAAATAAATTTTCCTACCTCAAAATTTTGTTAGAATTTTATATCCAATGAAAATCTCAGCAAAGTGAGGGGATAGGAAAAGTTGTGTCCTTGTTGAGACATGATACGTACACCTCCCTTCAGGGTAGGATTTGCTACCCAAGCTGTCAGATCTAGCGGGGAACGTTCAGCTGCAGAGAGCTACCTGACCCACCAGAATGCCTTCCCAGGTCAATGGCATCTAATACCTTGTCAAAAAAGGGGTATAAAGGCCATTTACACCCACCTGGGATTGCTCTGGTAGGCCATATGTGCTCTGGAGCGCCACAGAGGGTTAGCCAAGGTCTTGCCAAGGTTTCCTCACAGATGGACTTCTTTTTCTGCCCGGTTCTTCTCTTCCTTATCTTTCTTCCTCAGGTGTTGATCTTTAATAAACATCTTGTACTCCAAACTGCATCTCAGCATCTGCTTCCAGAAAAACCAACCTGTACCAAATGAGTAACACAGTTCAAAATTCAAAAGGTGCAAAGAAAAAAAAATATATATATAATATTTGCAAAATTCAAAAGGTGCAAAAAAAGCAAAAATATATATATTTGTTAAAATATATATATATTCAATATATATATATATATATATATATATATATATATATATATATATAGTGAAACCTTTCCCTCTCTCCATTCAATTCTAGTTACCAATTCCCCTGGCCAAAGTCAACCCATGTGGCCAGGTTCTTGTGCATATTTCCAGAAATTTTCTACGGGTATATAAGAAATTGTGTGTGTATGTAACTTAATAAGAAAATATGGCTCTCTCGGCCAGGCGCGGTGGCTCACGCTTGTAATCCCAGCACTTTGGGAGGCCGAGGCGGGCGGATCACGAGGTCAGGAGATCGAGACCACGGTGAAATCCCGTCTCCACTAAAAATACAAAAAATTAGCCGGGCGTGGCGGCGGGCGCCTGTAGTCTCAGCTACTCGGAGAGGCTGAGGCAGGAGAAGGGCGTGAACCCGGCAGGCGGAGCTTGCAGTGAGCCGAGATCGCGCCACTGCACTCCAGCCTGGGTGACAGAGCGAGACTCCGCCTCAAAAAAAAAAAAAAAAAAAAAAGAAAATATGGCTCTGTCTTCCTGCCACCCAAGATGCCAAAAGGAAAGAAGGCCAAGGGGAAGAAGGTGGCTCCGGCCCCTGCTGTCTTGAAGAAACACGAGGTTAAGAAAGTGGTGAGTCCCCTGTTTGACAAAAGGCCTAAGAATTTTGGCATTGGACAAGACATCCAGCCCAAAAGAGACCTCACCTGCTTCATGAAATTGTCTGGCTATATCAGGTTGCAGTGGCAGAGAGCCATCCTCCATAAGCGGCTTGAAAGTGCCTCCTGCGTGCGATTAACCAGTTCACCCAGGCCCCGCACCGCCAAACAGCTACTCAGCTGCTTCAGCTGGCCCACAACTACAGACCAGAGACAAAGCAAGAGAAGAAGCAGAGGCTGTTGGTCCGGGCTGAGAAGAAAGCTGCCAGCAAAGGGGACATCCTCACTAGGAGACCACTTGTCCTTCAAGCAGGAGTTAACACCGTCACCACCTTGGTGGAGAACAAGAAGGCTCAGCTGGTGGTGACGGCACACGACGTGGATACCATGGAGCTGGTTGTCTTCCTGCCTGCCTTATGTCGTAAAATGGGGGTCTCTTCCCCTGCATTATCAAGGGGAAGGCAAGACTGGGACATGTAGTCCACAGGAAGACCTGCGCCACTGTTGCCTTCACGCAGGTGAACTCGGAAGACAAAGGAGTTTTGGCTAAGCTGGCGGAAGCTATGAGGACCCACTACAACAACAGATACGATGAGATCCACCGTCACTGGGGCGGCAATGTCCTGGGTCGCAAATTTGTGGCTCACATTGCCAAGCTTGAAAAGGCAAAGGTTAAAGAACTTACCAGCTGGGCGCAGTGGCTCACGCCTGTAATCCCAGCACTTTGGGAGGCCGAGGCAGGCGAATCACGAGGTCAGGAGATCGAGACCATGCTGGCTAACACGGTGAAACCCAGTCTCTACTAAAAAGACGAAAAAATAGCCAGGCATGATGGCGGGCGCCTGTAGTCCCAGCTACTCAGAAGGCTGAGGCAGGAGAATGGCGTGAACCCGGGAGGCGGAGCTTGCAGTGAGCCGAGATCACGCCACTGCACTCCAGCCTGGGAGACAGAGTGAGATTCTATCTCAAAAAAAAAAAAAAAGAAAAGAAAAGATATATTTTGGAGGTTTCACATTAGTACATAAAATGTATCATCAATAACGAAACCTATGGGACACAACAAAAGCAGTCCTAAGAGGAAAGTTTATAACAACACACACCTACCTCAGAAAAGAAGACTGTAAAATTTGTGACAGTGAAAAAAAAATTTTTTTAAGCAGAAGATCCCAAATAAACCATCTAACATTACACCACAAGGAACTAGAAAAAGAACAAAACACACATTTTTGTTTTCTTTGAGACATGGTTTCATTCTGTCACCCAAGCTGGTGCGCAGTAGTGCAATTGGCTCACTGCAGCCTCTACCTCCCAGGTTCAAGCAATCCTCCCACTTCAGTCTCCCAAACAGCTAAGACCACAGGTGTGTGCCACCATGTCCAGCTAACTTTTTATTTTTTTGTAAAGACAGGGTCTTGCTGTGTTCCCCAGGCTAGTGTTGAACTTCTGGGCTCAAGAGATCTTCCTACCTCACCCTCCCAAAGCACTAGCATTACAGGTGTGAGCCCGCGTGCCTGGCCTAAACATGAAATTAAACAGAAGGAAGAAAATAATAAAAAGCAGAACAGAAATAAATTAAGCACAGAAAAGCCATAGAAAGAATCAACAAAACTAACAGTTTTTTTGAAAAAATAAACAAAATTGACAAACCCTTAGCTAATTTAACTATGGGAAAAAAAAGAAGACTCAAATAAATCAAAAATGAAAGTGAAGAAATTGCAATAGATGCCTGCCTTCCTTCCTTCCTCCCTTTTCTTCTTTCTTTTTCTTTTCTTCCCTCTGTGGCCCAGGCTGGAGTACACTCGGCTCGCTGCAGACTCCCTGCGTCCGGCTCCCGTGATTCTCCTGCCCTGGCCTGCGGGCTGCCTGGGATTGCCGGCGCGCGCCACCACCCCTCCCTGGTTTTTCTCCTTTGGCTGGAGGCGCGGTTTCGCCATGTCAGCCAGGCTGGTCTCCAGCTCCTGACCTCTGGTGGTCTGCCCGCCTGGGCCTCTAGAGGTGCTGGGACTGCAGACAGAGGCTCGCTCACTCGGTGCTCGGTGTTGCCCGGGCTGCAGTGCGGTGGCGTGGTCTTGGCTCGCTGCAGCCTCCGCCTCCCAGCCGCCTGCCTTGGCCTCTCAGGGTGCTGGGATTGCAGCCTCTGGCCCGCCGCCGCCCCGTCTGGGAGGTGGGGAGCGTCTCTGCCTGGCCGCCCATCGTCTGGGTTATGAGGAGCTCCTCTGCCCGGCCGCCCCGTCTGGGAGGTGAGGAGCGCCTCTGCCCAGCCACCACCCCGTCTAGGAAGTGAGGAGCGCCTCTGCCCGGCCACCCCTTCTGGGAAGTGAGGAGCGCCTCTGCCCGGCCACCCCTTCTGGGAAGTGAGGAGCGCCTCTGCCTGGCTGCCCCGTCTGGGAGGTCTACCACAGAGGCCAGAAGCAATGTGGGGGCTGGACGTGGTGGCTCACGCCTGTAGTCCCAGTACTCTGGGAGGCCGAGGCGGGTTGATCACTTGAGGCTAGGAGTTCGAGACCAGCCTGGCCAACATGGCGAAACATATGAAAAACACAACTGACAAACCAACCAACCAACCAAGCGACAAAAAAACAGGTCTACCCTGGAGTCATACTCTAATTTTTTCTATTTTCCTCCCTTTCTAATCCTTTATCCCACTTTCTTTTTCTTCCTCTTCCTTCTCCTTTGTCAAATAGAGGATTGAGTTATTATCATTGATCCATAAAAGTCCCTCTCTCATTTATTTTCTTTAATTCCCACCCCCCATTTCTATTCCCCATTTTCCCATGTGCAACCTTCCTAATATGTTTGATATGCATCTTTTTGTTTGTATGTACTTTTAGAAAATGTTTATTGTTTTGTGTGCAAAAAAAAAAATTGCAATAGATACCTCAGAAATAAAAAGGATTATAAGAGACTATTATGAACAATTATTTGCCAACAAATTGAATACAGAGGAAATAAAGTCTTGGAAACCTACAATCTACTAAGACTGAGTCAGGAAGAAACAGAAAACCTGGACAGACCAATAATAAAGAGAGAGATTGAAGAAGTAATCAGAAACCTCCCAACAAAGAAAACCAAGGTCTGATGGCTTCACAGCTGAATTCTACCAAACATTCCAAGGGAAATTAATACCAGTACTTCTTAAACTCTTCTGAAAAATAGAGCCCCTCTTTTTTTTCCATCCTGGCTAACACAGTGAAATCCTGTCTCTACTAAAAATTCAAAAAATTAGCTGGGCGTAGCAGCATGCGCCTGTAGTCCCAGCTGCTGGGGAGGCTGAGGCGGGAGAATGGCTTGAACCCAGGAGGCGGAGCTTGCAGTGAGCCAAAATTGCCCCACTGCACTCCAGCCTGAGCGACAGAGCAAGATTCCATCTCAAAAAAAAAAAAAAAGAAAAAGAAAAATAGAGCCTGAAGAAATATACTTCCAAACTCATTTTATGAGGCCTGCATCACCTTGATACCTATGCCAGACAAAGATATCACAAGAAAATAAAACTACAGACCAATTTATCTGATTAAAATTCATGCAAAAATTATCAATAAAATATTAGCAAACCCAATCCAACAAAACATCGAAACATTTATACATCATGATCAACTGGCATGCATGGCTGGTTCAACATATGCAAATCAATCAATGTCATACATAACATTAACAGAATGAAAGACAAAGATCACATGATCATCTCAACTGGCACAGAAAAAGCATTGGACAAAGTCCAACATCCTCTCTTGATAAAAGCTCTCAACAGTTTAGGTATAGAAAAAAAGCTTTCGGTGTAATAAAGGCCACTTACAAAAAATTCACAGCTAACACTATAGTCAATGGGGAATAACTGAAATATTTACCACTAAGACCTGGTACAAGGCAAGGATGCCCACTCACCTTGCCTTATAAATACAATCCTAAAATCCAAATGGAACCATAAAAGACCCCAGACAGCCAAAACAATTCTGAAAAGGAAAAACACAGTTGGAGGCATCACACTCCTGACTTAAAACTATATTGCAAAGCTATAGAAATCAAAACAGTAGGGTACTGACATAAAAGCAGACACATATACTAGGAGAACAGAATGGAGAGCCCAGAAATAAATGTGAACATATACAGTCAGTCAACTAATTTCTAACAAGGACACCAACAAGGCAAATGGAGAGAAGATAGTTGTTTCAATGAATGATACCTGGGAAAACTAGAATTCTACATGCAAAGAACAAAATTAGACCCATATCCATCATATGCCATACACCAAAATCAACTCAAAATGGATATATGACATAAATATAGGATCAGAAAGTATAAAAGTCCCAGAAGAGAACATAGGGGGAAATCTCCTGGATATTGGCCTCAGCAATAGCTTTTTGTATATCACACCGAAATCTCAGACCTAAAAAGTAAAACTAAATAAATGGTATTATATCAAACTAAAAAGCTTCTGCACAGCAGAAAAAAAAAAAATGGAACAGCAGCCTATGGATTGGGAAAAAGTATTTGCAAACCATATATCTGATAAGGGGTTAATAACCAAAATTCATACAACTAAATAAGGGGGAAACAAATAACCTGATTATAAACTGGGCAAAAGAGATGAGTAGCCATTTCTCCAAGGGAGAAATAAGAGTTTCCAATAGGTATATGAAAAGGTGCTCAATATCATTAATTATCATGGAACTGCAAATGAAAACCACTGTGAGATATCATCTCACACCTGTTAGGATGGACGTTATCAAAAAGTCAAAAGATAACAAATGTTGGCAAGGGTGTGGAGAAAAGAAAATTTTTGTACACTGTTAGGGGATTGCAGATTGGTGCAGCCATTATGGAAAAGAGTACAGAGGTTTCTAAATAAATTTAAAACAGAACTACCACATGACCCCACAATCCCTCTTCTGGGCATATGATATACCCAAAAGAAATAAAATTACCACCTCATAAAGATATCTACACTCCCATGTTTATTGCAGCATTACAATAGCCAAGCTATAGAAACAATCTAAGTCTCTGTGAACAGTCAAATGGATAAAGAAACTGTGGTACACATGTACAGTGGAATATTATTCTACCCTAAAATGGAATGAGAGCTTGCCATTTATCACACATGGATGAACCTGGAGGACATTATACAAAGTGAAGTAAGCCAGACACAAAAAGAAAAATATGGCAGGATCCTGATCTCACTTACATGTAGCATCAAAAAATAAATTAAATATATAGAATAGGAAACAAAACAGTGGTTAACAGAGATGGGGTGGGGAGGACATGGGGAGATATAAGTCCAAAGGTACAAAACAGAAGATATGTGGGGCAAACAAGTTTAGAGATCTCATGTACAACATGAGGACTGTAGGTAACAAAATTGTACTGGATATGAGAGTCATGCTAAGACTGTAGATTTTAGCTGCTCCTGTCAAAAAACAAAAGAAAATGGGTAATTATGTGAAATGATGGATGTGTTAATTTGCTTCACTGTAAGAACTTCTTTACTACATATATATATAAAACCGTAATAACATCATGTTATGTCTTAGACATGCACAATATAATTTCTTTAAGTATCTTTATTTTTAATTGATATTCCATTACATAGATGTAACATAATTTATTCGGTGGACATTTAAGTTATATCAAAGCTTTTACTATTACACACCATGCTGAACTGAATAATCTGTGTGTGTTCAAGCCCTGTGAGTGTGTGTGTAAAAGAAAAATTCCTAGAAGGGTAATTTCTAGGTCAAAATGCTATACAGTCATAACTTGGATAGATATTGGTAAATTACCCTCCATCTACACTGTACTGATTCACACTCCCTTGGAAAACATATGAGAGCCTATTTCTCCATACCCTTCCTTTATGTGTATAACTGAATTAAGAAAGTACCATATTAAATATAAACAAAATCAAGCCAAGTGCAGTGGCTCACACCTATAATCCCAATGCTTTGGGAGGCCAAAGCACGAGAATTGCTTGAGGCCAAGAGTTCAAGACCAGCCTGCGCAATATAGTTAGACCCCATCTCTAAAAAATTTTTTTTAGTTAGCCAGGAGTTGTGGTGTGCGCCTTTAGACCTAGCTACTCAGATGCTGAGGCAGGAGGATTGCTTGTGCCCAGAAGTTTGAGGCTGCGGTGAGCGATGATTGCACCACTGTACTCCAGCGTGGGCAACAGAATGAGACCCTGTCTCTATATAATAAGAATAATATAATAAAGATATAAATTTAAATATAACTTTAAGTGTTTTAAAATTAAAATATAAATTTAAAGTGTTGGGATAAAAATATATAGTATTCTAATATTTTCTTTCCAGGCCATATTAGGTCATCTTGTGTCATCTTGGTTATGTCTCACCTGACTTTGGAAGCCAATGGTTTACTAAACTGAAGAGTTTTCTGAGATCAGGGATTAGGCCTGAACAGTAGTTGTTCAAGTAACATTTACTAAATGGACAAAGTAATGGCAAAAAAAGAAAGAAACCAGATAGCCATAAATGCAAATATATGGTACGCTTCATTGTAAGTGCATATTTTACTACCAATACATGTAAGAGCTGTGTCCATATGTATAGTATATATTAGTAAAGCGATATGTGTGTGACTAAAACACACACACACAGGACCTAATGCACAAATTCTTTTACTGAGTGTATAATCAAAATATTTTAAACATCTCTTTGCCCACATCAATAAATTTCTATTAATCTTGCT
Organism: Nomascus leucogenys; assembly: GCF_006542625.1. Classification (NCBI taxonomy): domain Eukaryota; kingdom Metazoa; phylum Chordata; class Mammalia; order Primates; family Hylobatidae; genus Nomascus; species Nomascus leucogenys. Next base: position 79,948,802 of record NC_044397.1, read on the forward strand.
TTCTGGGAGCCAAAATCTATGATGTGCCTCTTTAGATTAAGTAGATTTTTATAAAACCTTTCCACCTATTCTGCCAAAAACTACTCCCATCTTCAGCATATTCCACTGAAATACATATCACTTTGCCATCCACACTTCACATATGTCCAGTTCATTTTTGATCAGCAAAGATTTCTTAAGCTCCTACTATGTATGCTACCTTGGGGCTTCATGTGCATAATAAAAACCTTGGTGTTCATAACCCCTTATCTTAACCCAGACACTTCCTTCTAGTAATTCCAAGTCTTTAGATAAACTCTTTCAACCAACTGCCAATCAATAAATACCATCCCCTGGAATTGTCCTGCCTTTCTAGACCAAACCAGTGTACGTCTTGCATGTACTGATTGATGTATTATGTCTCCCTAAAATGTATAAAACCAAACTGTAGCCTAACTACTTTGGGTACACATTCTCAGGACCTCCTGTGTCACAGGCATGCCCTTAACCTTGGCAAAATAAACTTCTAAATTGATTGAGACCTGTCTCGAATACTTTTTGGTTTATAGCTTCAATGCTGGCAAACTGACCATATTCAGTACCTCCCTATCGTTTTTCTATCTTGACATTTGATTCCATGATTATTACAAGTAAAGTGATTACGTTCGAATTTTCATCAATTATAAAATATATTCCCCGTTCTCCCATCTGCTTTTTTTTCTCTTCCTTCTCTATTCACTTTGTCACATAAATGGATTGATCCTGCAAAAAGATGTACATAGCTAATATTGTGAGATATTAATTTATATATTTAGCCCTCCCAGTATTTCTCCTTTGCTCTTTCTTACGCTGCATGCCTCAGGGGAGGTATGTGGTAAGGTGGAAAGTAAGGAACTAACTTTCTAGCCCTGTTTCCTAAACTATATGCCTCGGAGCAAGGATAGCATTTTTTTTAAGAAGCAGCAGCAGAATGTCTGAAAAGAGGAGGATGGAGCAAAGCATTCCTTCAAGCTGAGAGGAACAGAAAGAAACTCTTGTGGATCCTAAAGCAGTGGGAACCAGGGCACTGGAGTGAGGCCACAGCCAGTTGGGTTTCCCGTGCATCATAGAATGAAGACATACAAATATAGAAAATTGACATCACAGTGAAAATTGCCAACTTGACTACCAGAATGGTGCTTCTGGTCACTGCACAACACCCTCCACAATCTCCATGAAATCCTGATAAGGGAGGATATACCCAAGAGTAACTGATGTAAAATCCTCCCACAGCCTGCAGGCTGACAGCTCAGAAACAAAATTAAATTTATATATGAAAAACAGACACAGTTTGTTGTTGAGCTCCTGAATTTTGTATCCTAAAAGATATACCACCTACAATGGAAATAACTGAGTTGCTCTGGATACAGAAAGTCAAGATTGTGTCTTGGTGCTATTATTTTCCTCCATGGCATAGGAGACAATGTGGATAGTCCTGATGTGGAATTAAGCAATGAATAATGATGCTTGCATTTTCCATATCAGGGAATCGAAAATTATTTCCTTCTTACTTTACCCATGATCTGCATCGGATAAGATTTTTTTTTTTTTTTTTTTTTTTTTGAGATGGAGTCTTGCTCTGTCCCCCAGGCTGGAGTGCAGTGGCGCGATCTTGGCTCACTGCAAGCTCCACCTCCCGGGGTTCACGCCATTCTCCTGCCTCAGCCTCCGAGTAGGGACTACAGGCGCCCGCCACACGCCGGCTAATTTTTTGTATTTTTAGTAGAGACGGGGTTTCACCCTGTTAACCAGGATGGTCTCGATCTCCTGACCTCGTGATCCGCCCGCCTCGGCCTCCCAAAGTGCTGGGATTACAGGCGTGAGCCACCGCGCCCGGCCGGGATAAGATGTTTTTGTTATAGCTTTGCATTTTAGTCAGATTTGCTGACAATAATGTTGATAATTTGCCTAGCTACTCTTAAATTGGCCATTTTCCTCATTGGAGCACCTATTCACCAAAGGTTGTTAGCTTAATAATTAGCGACCCTGATGTGGCCATTCATTTATCTTTTAGAATAGTTTAAATGTTTTGAGATAAATTATTTTCTTTTCCTTTTCTGACATCTGATCTTTATCTTTCTTGCAGGGAATTGCCTTTCCAAAAAGACAAATCACCCTAACATATGTCAGAAGAATAGCCCTTTTTGGTTGTTATTGTTTTGCTTTCTTTTATTTTGGACATCAGGTTCTTGCAGACAGTTGGGTTACTTGTACTCCTGAATTCAGGGCATGCTATCATGCCCCTCTAATTTTATTTTATTTCCTTTATCACAGACTACCACTTCCATTCTCTCTTTCCCCCATAGGATCTAAATGGATTCAATATAAGTCTTCAAATATGCATGCATCCTCTATCTGTGTGTGTTTAATTCAACTCAGTGATACAGTGCCTTAGATCTCATTCTGTTTCTTACTGTTTCAGTCAACATTGTTTTCTATCTATCCATGGTGCAATATGCACAGTTAGGAAAACAGAAACCAAACTAGGCATTTCAGCAGAGAGAATTTAATACAGAAAATTGGTTATACAGATGATAAAGGCCTGAGAGAAAAGCAAAAACGATATAGGAAACCAAAAATAATATTGACAGTAAGCAGATAACACCCATACAGCTGGGGAAGCAGAGGAAAAACTAGAAATTAGCAAATCCTAGAAGCTCAGAGACGATGCAAGGAGCTTGGATTCAGACCTCTTGGGGTGAAGGGCCTCATAGAGTAAGACTCCAGGAGCCTGAGAAGAGAACAGCTGCCGGGGTGCGAGTGCTAAGCAGAGATTCTGGACACGTAACAGTGCTGAGGTGACAGTGGAGTTCAGGCCCAGCCAGAGGGATTTTGATGAAGATCCTGACCCTTTAGTTGAGATCCTTTTGTAAAAGGCCATGTCCTGGAAGTGGGGGCAAAACTGAAAAAAACCTACCTTAAAGCCTAACACGAAGCCTCAACAGAATCAAAGCAATGTGCTGGTGATTTAACTGCTGCCAAAACAAAATTCAACACTTTTTAGAGGATCATAGCACAATCCAAAGCTTCTACAGGCTATATCAATAATATTTGCAGTACAATTTTTAAAAACTTCTAGACTTGCAAAGAAGAAAAACGTATCTGATAAGAGATAAAGCAGTCAATGAAGCAGACCCAGGAACAATCTATATATCAGGTCTTAAAATAACTGTGATTAATAGCTTTTAAATAAATTAGACTCCTAGTTCCAGCTCTGACATGTGAAGAGTGTAAAAGGTGTCATTCCTATTCTTACGATAACGGAAAAGAAGAGCTGAAAAAATGGAATATCAATGACTTTTCTTGGACCCATTAGACAACTGAGGTGACAGAGAAAACCACCATCCTGAAATCTAAAGAGACATTTGAATACAAACACACACACACACAACTAAGATTACGTTTACCTGGAGCAGAAGCCACTGGAGCTATAAACTGGTAGTAACACACAAGTAGTAATTTTGACAAACTGTTGAGAGCTGAGTGTAGATTAGCATAAGAGTGAAAAAATCCTGGGGGCTACAGTCTGAGACATAACCTTTTATAGATTTTACTTCCTCAAACCCAACCAAGTTCTTATGGTCAACAGTCAAGAAAGATCCCCTTGTGGCTCTAGCAGGAGAAGGGGAATTATAACCATTATAACCATATGCCCAGATCCTTGTCTAGCATTTCTGTCTCACCTGCTTGGGGGAGGAGAGTGATGGCTAAGTAATACTCGTGAAGGACATTGTCCAGGAACACAGGCCCACTATAGAAATGAAATTTAATTATAATATTATAGATAACTTCCCCTCCCCTACATCTTACCACCACATCAACAGCCTCTAGTATAATAACAATGAATTATATCTGAAAGAGCTGCGAGGTGCAGATTCTATTTAAGAAGGCATTCTGGCCAGGTGTGGTGGCTCACACCTGTAATTCCAGCACTTTGGGAGGCTGAGGCGGTCAGATCACTTTAGCCCAGTAGTTCAAGACCAGCCTGGGCAACATAACGAAACCCCATCTCCATTAAAAGTACAAAAATTAGCCAGGCATTGTGGCACATGCCTCTAGTCCCAGCTAGTGGGGAGGCTGAGGTGGTAAGATCTCTTCAGCCCAGGAGGTTGAGGCTGCAGTGAGCTGAGATTGCACCACTGCACTCCAGCCTTAGTGACAGAGCGAGATGCTGTCAAAAAAAAAAAAAAAAAAAAAAGAGGGAGTTCTTAGAGAAGCCCAAAGTTAGCAGAGGAGAAATCAGGGACACTGGAGTAATTTGAAGCCTCTGGCACCTACAGCTACAGAAGCATTAAATACAACCCAACTATTAGCCAGATTAACATAAAACTTCATAATAAAGACCTATTTAACCTCAATTCCTATTATTCAACCTAACATAGCTAACTTTAAACAAAAAATTACAAGACATGTCGAAAGAAAGAAAAAAAACACAGTCTGAAAAGACAAAACAGGCATCAGAACCAGACTCAGATATGACACAGACTTTGGAATTATCATATAAGGAATTTTAAATAACTATGATTAATATGTCAGGGGCTCTAATGAAAAAAGTAGACAACATGAAAAGCAGGTGTAAGCAGAGATGCAATTTAATGTAAGTAGAGAGAGAGAGAAACTCTAAAAAAGAAACAAAAAAGAAATGCTAGCAAAAAAAAAAAAACCACTGTAACAGAAATGAAGAATGACCTTGATGGGCTCACTAGTACACTGGAGATGAATAGGGAACAACCAGTGAGTTTGAAGACAGGTCAACAAAAACTTCCCAAACTGAAATGCCAAGAGAAAAAAGAATAGAAAAAAAAAACAGAATAGAACATCCAAAAACATGGGATAATTTCAAAAGGTGAAATATATGCATAATTGAATAACAGAAGAAAAAAGAGAGAATGGAGCAGAAGAAATATTTGAAATAATCATAGTCAAGAACTTTCCAAAATGAACAATAGACACCAAACCACAGATCCAGGAAGTTCAGAGAACATCAAGCAGTACCCAAAAAGTCTACACCTAGACGTCACATACTCAAACTGCCACAAACCAAAAACTTGAAAAGAGCCAGGGGAAGACAAATAAATTTTTAAAGGGCAGAACGAATAAAAACATGGAGTATTTTAAAACATAATTTAAATCTATAAAAAAAATCAAATGATAAACTGCAAAATATGAAATCTAAAATTTAAAATCCTTTGGATGGCGCTTAACAGCCGACTAAACTCAGCAGAAGACAGCATGAGTAAACTTCAAGCAGATCAATAGACAGTATTGAAACAAGAGCAGAGATGAAAAATAATGAAAATAGAACAGAGCAGAAGAGAAATGTGAGACACAGTCAGAAGATCTCCAAAGGATAGGAGAGAATTTGATAAAGCCAGTACTTAAAGAAATCCTGGCTGAGAATAATCCAAAACTGATTAACTACCTCAATCTAGAGAGTCAAGAAGTTCGAAGAAACCTAAGCAGGAAAAATAAAAACAGACCTACACCTATGCACATTATAATCAAAGTGGAGAAAAACAAAGTTAGAGAGAAAATCTTAAAAGTAGGCTGGGCGTGGTGGTTCACGCCTATAATCCCAGCACTTTGGGAGGCTGAGGCAGTGGATCACCTAAGGTCAGGAGTCCAAGAGCACCCTGGCCAACATGGCGAACCCCTGTCTCTACTGAAAAACAAAAATTAGCTAAGGCATGGTGGTGTGCTCCTGTAATCCCAGCTATTCTGGAGGCTGAGACAGGAGAATTGCTTGAATCCAGGAGACAGGGGTTGCAGTGAGCCAAGATCGTGCCATTACACTCCAGCCTGGGTCATAGAGTGAGACTCTGTTAAAAATTACGTGTTATCTTCAGTGGGAAAATGCAAATTACAGTTAACTTCTCAACAGAAACAATGGAAGCCAGAAGACAATGAAGAGACACCTTAATGTGTAGAAACAGTCAACCTATACAGTGAAAACATCTTTCAAAAATGAAGGCAGGCTCCACGCCTGTAATCCTAGCACTTTGGGAGGCGAAGGCTGGTGGATGGCTTGAGCCCAGGAGTTTGAGAGCAGCCTGGCCAACATAGTGAAACCCCATTTCTACAAAAAATACAAAAATTAGCCGGGCATGGCAACACACACCTGTAGTCCCAGCTACTCAGGAGGCTGAGAAGGGAGAATCACATGAGCCTGGAAGGTCGAGGTTGCAGTGATCCCAGACTGTGCCACTGCATTCCAGCCTGAGCGTTGAAGTGAGACCCTGCCTCAGTAAAAGAAGAGAAGAAAGAAGAGGAGGAGGAGGAGGAGGAAGGAGGAAAGAAGAGGAAGAGGAGGAGGAAAGAAGAGGAAGGTGAAGAAGAAGAAAGTGGCAAAGTAAATAAGTTGTCAGACATTCTCAGATAAGCAAAGGCTTAAAGAGCTCTTCACCAGTGTGCTTACTCTACAAGGAATACTAAATTCTTCAGGCTAAAAAGTTCATGTTCCTAGATGGAAGCATGGAAATGCAAGAGGGAGTACATGCCAGAAAAGGAAAGTAGGTGGCTAAATCTAAGATTATTGATCATTTAGAGAAACAATAATAGCAATGTCATGTGAGCTGTATAACAGAAGTCAAATCAATGACAACAATAGCAAACAAGGTGAGGTCGAGAGCAAATGGAATTAAACTTTTGTAAATTTTCTGCATTGTTCAGGATGCAGGAAAAGCACTAATTACTAATGTAAACAAACTGTAATAGAGATATGTTTTGTAATTTATTTTGCAGCCACTAACAAAATGACACTAAAAGATATAATAAAAAGGTTAATGGAGGAGATAAATTGAATAACACAATCTTGATTAATACAAACAGCAGCAAAATAGGCATAAAGGAATACAAAAGAGACGAGATAGAAAACTAAGAGCAAGATAATAGACCTAAAAGTATCATTTTGGCTTCTGAGTGGAATACAGGCTGTAGATGGCAAGAAAGGAAGCAAGGAGACTAGTTAGAAGACTTTAAAAATAACACGGAGAATAGATAATGGAAGTTGGATCAGGTTGGCATTGTCAGAGGTTGTGCAAAGTGGCCAGATTCTGAATGTATTTTGAAGGTAGAATTAATAGGACATGCTATAAATTGGATGAGGGATATGAGAAAAAGAGAGGTGCTGAGGATGACTCCAAAGTTTTCTACCTGAATAACTAAAAAGATAGAATGTGAATCTGAAAGAAATTTAACAGAATGGTCAAGAATAGAATCTATCCATAAGTGTGAACCAAATGGTACTATTATGCTGTGGGCTATTATTTTCAAAGAAATCAAAGCTTTGTTAAACACAAAAACATGTCAAAGACACTTGAAATTGATAGAATTTTTTAACATTTTATAATATTAATAAATATTAATAAATAATTAATAAATATTAATAAATAAACCAAACTACAAAAAATAAAAATAAAAAAAGGAATTTCCAGCTTTCCCTATTCCCAAGACTCAACAAGAGCTGACTTGCTCAATCCAATGGCAAATACTCAACTCAATGGATTTATTAAGCACCTACAGACGCCTTCCAGAGTTACTTACCTCATTGGCATTAACTGCAAAGATAAAACATCCAACCAATTGTTCTTTTCGTGGACATTTAAGTGCCTGTTAGGTACCAAGCACTAATCATAGGCATTTGAAACCCAAAAGGAACAGAAAAACACAGCTCCTGCTTTCTAGGTACTCCTGGATAAACTCCATATAAACTGGCCTGCAGCCAGGAGTGCTGGCTCACACCTGTAATCCCAGTACTGTGGGAGGCCGAGGTGGGTGGATCACCTGAGGTCAGGAGTTTGAGACCAGCCTGGCCAACATGGTGAAACCCCGTCTCTACTAAAAATGCAAAAATTAGCGGGACGTGATGGTGGGCACCTGTAATCCCAGCTACTCAGGAGGCTGAGGCAGGAGAATTACTTGGACCCAGGAGTCAGAGGTTGCAGTGAGCTGAGAACACACCACTGCACTGTAGTCTGGAAGACAGAGCAAGACTCCATCTCAAATAAATAAATAAATAAACAAACAGGCCTGCTCATGTCACAAGGGGGAGGACAAGCGAGAATATTTAACTTTCCAAAGAGAGGAAAGGAAAATCAGGATAGCAGAGTGGACAAGAGCACAGGTTTGATGCCCAGACAAACCTGGACCATTTTTCTCACATGTCACATGGTAATAATATCTATCTCACAGGGCTGTTACAGAATTTAAAACTACAGACACTTACACACATTTACAGACATATAATTGTATCACAGCACCTGGCGCGTAATATACATTAAATAAATTATCATTATTATTATTTGTGTGAGTTATCTCTTTATTGGCTCTCAGCTCCAAATCAACTCTTCTTCACCCTGCTTTGTGAGACTCTGCAAATGTTTCTCCTTTCTCAGCTGGCAGAATTTTTAGCTTCACCAAAAGACAGCACTGGAGTGACCTTAAAAGGCAAAGATAACAGGAAGACACCTCAGCTTCAGATTCTTGTCTTCTAATGTTTTTATTATTACTATTATTATTATTATTATTATTATTATTCAGCATGGGAGCCCAGTGGCATGCTGTTGAGTTCCAGCTCTGCCCTCAGGCCACTCCCTCCACCAGCAGCCACATCCACCAGCAATGGCAGGCCACATCTACAGACCAGTTATGCTCAGCTCACACCCTCCAACAAGAGCAGACCACTTCTAGGGACTACGGCCACCTGCACCCTGGCAAGTTTCTTCTCCATCTGAAGGCTTGGAAGCCATGTTGTCTTCCAAGAAGTTTGCATCTCAGCCTTGGTTGAGGCAGGGAGACCCTTCTGGTCCTAAGTTTCTTTATTGTTTACTCTACCTCAGCCTACAAGTTATAGCTCCTTAAAGTCCTCTTTGGCCCCTCTGAGTAGTTAAGCACTTTCCTCTAGTAAACAAGCCTTTACTTATTAAATTTGTCCTGTTCAAATAATGGGTGTGGTTTCTGTCTCTTTGCTGAACACAGACTGATACATAAGGTTTACCAAAGAGAATGAAACTTGGTATGAATGAATAGCAGGTGGAAAGGTATGCAGACAAGAAAAAGGCTGTCAGGAAATTCCAAGTAGGTAGTTCAATAGAACTGGAGGGTGGGCTGTGGGTGGGACAGGGCTGATGAAGACAGATCTGATTCTGAAGGAATTTTTTTAAGTTATGAATTCTGCTTTCATTCTGTAAACAGGGATCCATGGTGGATTTCAAGCAAGATTCATGACAGATTTGCATTTTAGAAAAATCTCCTGAGTGGCAGTGTAAGAATAACAAGATGAGTATAAAACTTAGAGGGAGACAGAGCAGTGAAAGAATATTGACTGACATTGCTAGAACTCATGAACACCTCCAGTTGCCTCTATTCCCAGGACACAGGAACATTACACTTCCCGGCTTGTTAATGTTATGCATGGCCCCCTAATTTCCTTTGGCTGCTGAATTATGAAGAAACTGATGTGAATTACTTATGAGTCAAAGCGGTTAAGAACCAGTGCTTAATTATCCATGCTCCCTTCTTCTGCTGATACAAACCCTGAAGCCTCATATTGAGAAGACAGAGTTAGGAGACAGTGGACTCCCCACCAACCTGGGCCCTGAGTGACACAATATGACAATACACAGCCCTTTGCTGTCTTGGTTTAAGGAGCGTAAGGAGAAACAACCCACTGGGATTTTAGGCCCCTTAGATTTGGGACTACATGTTCCTGCAGCATGAACTTGTCTATCCAGACTCCATGCAGAGACTTTCTTCTCTCTCTTTTCAGCCAGAATTATAGTTAAACATGGAGTTTGTGACATAGATGACCAACTCTTGGATGAATACACTGAAGTGACCCTGAGTTTAATACAGAGTTCTGTGTCTCTCGATCTGGAAACCAGTCTTGAAAGAGTAAACATCAACTGCCTGGCACTTCATAGCCTCGATTCAGCCATGGTTGTCATCATTTGCCATCACATCAATTCACACAAAGATCAAATACTGGTGATCCACAACAGCTTAAAATCATCTTTTATATATATATGCATATATATATATGTATGTTTTTTCTATACACTATTGTTATTAGGAGAAGAATTTTACAGAGAGCTTTAACTTCAAGAGAGCAAAAAAATCATCCAAGCTGAGTATTGTCAAAAGAATTTCCCCCATAGCTCACAAACACTGTCCTCAGAGCACTGCTATTCAAACTATGGTCTCTGTCCAGTAATAAATACAGATCCATGACAAGATAAGTAAAGAAATTGAACTGACTATTGGTGGCCAGGCACGGTAGCTCACGCTTACAATCCCAGCACTTTGGGAGGCCAATGCAGGGGATCACTTGAGGCCAGGAGTTCGAAACCAGCCTGGCCAACATGGCAAAACGCTGTCTCTACTAAAAATACAAAAATTAGCTGAGTGTGGTGGCGGGCGCCTGTAATCCCAGCTACTTGGGAGGCTGAGGCAGGAGAATCACGTGAACCGGGAGGCAGAGGTTGCAGTGAGCAGAGGTCATGCCATTGCACTCCAGCCTGGGCGACAAGAGCAAAACTCTGTCACCAAAAAAAAAAAAAAAAATATTGGCCATCATCTCTTCAAACTGTTTATGTTGTCACACAGCTTTGGTGACCTATTTTTTTGTTTTGTTTTGTTTTCACTCGTTTCTTTGTGTCTCAGTTTAGGTTATTTATTTATTTATTGTTTTGAGACAGGGTCTCACTCTGTCACAGTTCAGGTAATTTCAATCAACCCTCACGTTCACTGCTTTGTTCTTCAGTTGTGTTTGACAGAGAAGGAGCACCATCATCTCAGACAAACACTGTCACTTTAAATACCAACTCCCTTTCTAGCCTCATACATTTCAAGGAAATCACTTCTCTTCTAACTACAATCAGCCAGAAAGAGCAAACAGTAAAACACAGATAACACAGCTCCGGCACAGAGGGAAGTAGGGGAAAGTCTCTTGGTAACTGCCATACTTCACTCTCATACAGTGCGCCCAGTGAAACAGTGGCCTTAATAAGCACATTCCTTTCCCTTCAGGTGCACTAAGATAGGGAAGCTAAACGCAAACTCAGGGGGTATGCCTGCAGCTGCAAAAAAAAAAAAAAACTTGTGGAAACAAACACACAACTCTCCCTCCCAAATAAACACAACAAAAATCACAAAAGCGTCCAAGCCTCCAATAAACTCTCCTACCCTAAATCCTTAAACACTCTTAGTCTGTAAAAAAAATGAGCCTCTAACCTAACTCAGCCAAAAGCCCCTCTCAGGTTTGTTTGCTCTAAAATAAACCTGTCCTTAACTGCCAAGCCACCTTTCATGTTTCTTTCCTTTTTCTTTAATTCTTACAGGGTTAAGTCTACTGATAGGCCTGTCAAATGCATACTTCATCTCTGCTACCATTGCTGTTTTTTCTTCTGGCATTCCCATTAGACTCTTCCTTACAGCGTCCATCTCTCTGTTGACATTCCCCATCTATTCATGTATGTTGTCCACCTGAGTCTGGTTCTGTTGATTGATTTTTCTCCTGACAGTGGGTTGTTTTTAGTTGCTCTTGTGTGTCCTGTGATCTTCGATTGAATGTTTGACATGTGTAAGACAGTAGAGACTGAAGCAAGAAGTATTTATGCCTGGAAATGGGCATGCATTTCCTTCTACTACCTGCTGGTGTGAGGGGTTGAGTTGATCTAGTGATGAGTTGAACTGGGTCTGGGTTTTGCTATTGCCATTTTAGTTCAGTGCACCACTGGCTTCAGATCCCCCTAGTGCTACTGCATCCCCTTGGTAAGGGCTGGGCTCACAATATTCATGCTCCACCCTCAGCTTTATACCTTCCCCATGTGCTCATCCATATTTTTTGGCCATCCCTTGCTGTAGACTGCTATTATTTGTTACCTGGTGCTTGCTGACCTGGTGTGGGGTCAGGGCCACTGTCTGTTGTTTTGTTCCAGTCTCAGTGTGAGGCAGGCCCAGTGTTCCAGGGCCCAGAGAATGAGGCTTTTTATCCATCCTTTCTTCCCCAGGAGGAGGGGCACTCTAATGGACTGGGACAATTTCCTGCCCGCAATTGCCATGGGCATTTTTCTTTTCCTTCCCAATGTGAACCCCAAAAATCTGAGACATGTCTCAGTTAATTTAGAAAGTTTATTTTGCCAAGGTTGACAACGAGCACCCATGACACAGCCTCAGGAAGTTCTGATGACATGTGCCCAAGGTGGTAGGGACACTGCTTGGTTTTATACATTTTAGGGAGACTTGAGACATCAATCAATATGTGTAAGAGGTACATTGGTTCAGTCTGGAAAGGTGGGACAACTCAAGATGAAAATGGGACAACTCAAAGCAGGCAGGGGGCTTCCAGGTCACAGGTATATAAGAGACAAATGGTTGCATTCTTTTGTGTTTATGGTTAGCCTCTCCAAATAAGGCAATCAGATACGCATTCATGTCAGTGAGCAGAGGGGTGACTTTGAACAGAATGGGAGGCAGGTTTCCCCTAAGCAGTTCCCAGCTTGACTTTTCCTTTTAGCTTAGTGATTCTGCGGCACCAAGATTTATTTACCTTTCACACCACCAACCTCAGTGGGATTTTCCTGCAGCCTGAGGCCAGCAGGGTTTTCTGCCCTTTCCCCAGCAGGTATGGCTTTTGTTTGTTCCAGAAGAATAGTCTGGAAGAGCTTTGTGCATTTCCTGCAGTGGCAGCTGCTCCCCTGCCCTAGGCTGGCACTGTTGCACTCCGTGCCCAATACATTCATGTGTGGGCTCGGTGGCCATCTATAGAGAAGCACCTGCAAGCGAGTGTGACCTCTCCTTGTCCAAAGATCCCAGGAGGTCCACACTTTCAGGCTGACTCACACATAGCCTTCAGTGATTCTTTAAAGGCATCGACTGAGCCAGTCTTCCCCACCTGTGTGGCAGAGCTTTCTCCTTCTCATGCTTGGCCACAGACAGCCATGTTCACACCTCCTCTCCTCAGAGGCTCTTGCCTTCCTTCAACCTCAGGCTGAATGGTTGCCCTGTGACTTCAGCTTCTGATGGGTTCAGGGAAAGCTATGATCTTATAGATTATCTGTTGTTTTACTGTTACTGGAGGAGTGAGGCCCATTCTGATTTTCTACTTCCTAGGTGGCAACTGGAAGCCAGAGCAATGTTTGCAAACATCAGTCAGATCACATCTCCTCATTGCTGAAAACCATGCTGAACACAATCAGAATGAAATCTCCATTTGGTGCAGGGGAGCTTTTAAGCTCCACATGGCCTGGCCCTGGTGTCCTGTCAACCTCAGCCCTCCTGACTCTCCAGGGCCCACTCTCCCCGGCCATATGAAGCTCATTCTCAGAGAAGTCCTCCACTTTTCATTCTTGCCCTGAGGGGTTTGCCTGGCTTTTCCCTCTGCCAGGAATGCTATTTCCTCCATTCTCACTCAGGTCAGAGGGGATGTTCCTTATCCTACAATCCTCAGTTCAAAGGTTACCCTCTCTGAGAGCCCTCCCCTCTTTCCAAAGTTTCCCCTCTCCCTGATCCCATAGAAGTTCAAACATCTTACCACGTTACATATGATTTTGGAAGCTTCTCAAAATTTATTTTTGGAATAAACGAGATGGATGAGGACAAGATTTCTCCCAGCCATATTTATTTGGTCCTCAATATTTTGCTCAAATTATCCAGGTTGGTAGTTCTCAACCTTAGCTGAAACAACAGCGTCCACCTGCCGAGAGTGAAGGCCCACAATAGGCTGCTCTGGGCACCTGGAGGCAGATGGGGTCAGGGACCGGATGTCTTTATAGGATCGGTCTCCTGGGATCATTCAGGGACCACAAAGATATCCAGTTTTCTGTAGGAAGCAAGACATCTGGTGAGTGCTCTATTCTACTTCAATCCTCACTCACTCTCACCAGTGAAGCTGCCTTAGGAACAACACCAGCCAAGCAAGGAGGGTGTTTGGTTTGGGGAAGAAATGATCTATTGACTCCAAAGCAGCCTCTGTGCTAGTGGAGACCCCATCTCAAGAGGAGGGATGGCAGACTCCACAATTCCCAGCTGTCAATACAGGAAGGGGCTTCGTTTTCCTGGGTCACTGAAAAAGAACAAGAGAACTCTGGGGACGTGGTCCTGGAGAAGACTCAGGGGGACAGTCCCTCCCAGAAACACTCTGGGAAAAGGTTGTGGAGTTGTTTTTATCTATAAATGTCCGTATCTGATAGTTCAGGATTTCTTGCTTTTTAGGGTTTCACTAAAGTTTTAGGTTACTAAGAATAAAAATTCCAGTTAACACATACTTCTGTATACAAAATAAGCTAGAAAGGGTTATGTTATTCGTGAAAAAAAGAATAATTTTGTCTAATTCAGAAGTTATCGGAAAGTTAGTTCAAATTACAGATTTGAAAAGGTTATTTATGAAACAATGTAGTAAGGAATCATTAAGTAGGGGAAAAAGATGCGAAAAAAGTTTAAATAATAAAATATTCTTTAAAACCTGATAGAGCATTGGAGACATTTGGCTAATTAACATTTTCATTGTTAAAGCCAAGTCTTGATTAAAGTAAAATAAGAAGTATTGTAAAGAAATGAATCAGCAGTTTGGCAATTCTTTTTTAAATATAGTTAAACATGAAGCTGGGTTTAGTGTGGAGCCAAATTTCACATGCATGCTTGCATTACTTCACACTGTTTACCGTTTTGCTTGGATAGTGCTAGAGTACTTATTGCTCTTGTGCCTAAACTGAATTTCTTAATTGCACAGAATTTATAATAATATTTTTGAACTTAAGGATATTAAATTGTGTATCAGGAATAAAATGTATAATATATGGGTTTTGGGGATTGGTAACACTGTAGCCTCCAAGGTATATTGAGTAGGAAAATTTAGTGTTGGTCTCCTGTTTTTTGTTTCTGCTTCTAGTTTTCAGTCATTTGCTGTTTATTCTCCTCTAGCTTTGTGTGTATGTATATGTGTACGCATATATATAAAACCATGATTTTTTTTTTAGTTCCTAGTGGAAGGCTTTTACTTGGTTCTGTGAATAGTTATTTTGTTTCCTATGCATTTCTGGCAAATCCTTATTTGTTCCATTTATCTGGAATTTCTACACTTCATTTGTTGGGCCACAGGAGTTAATGGAGCACACCAGCTTTCTATCCTTAAACTAATTTTTTGGATTCTAGGCTCCCTGATACTTTAAGTGTGTTGAATATACTCTAATAAACAGAATTTGAGTCATATTTCTCTCTCTGTCTGCCTAATTTCTCCAAAATTTGTAAACTATTTGTGAATATTCTTAATTCCTGGCAATGTGTTTGTTTGCACACAGTCAAGCGGGGTCAACTAGGGCCGCTCAGGGAGAGAGAACCCAGAAACGTGGCATGCTGGCAAAAGGGTAAGAATCTCTTACCAGCCAGTCACTGGCCTCTTTCTGTCTGCACAAACTGGTTAAATAAATAGTAAAAGTCACTGTTTATCTCCTCTGTAAAGTTTTAATTAATACAAAAGAGCTTTAATTAATTGGTTAATAATAATAAGAGGTTAAGTCAAATATTTTGTCAGAAAAGTGAAAAATGTAATGACTTTTATTTTGTTCATGTGACTTGAGTAATCTTTGGGAAATAAAGACAGTTTTAAAGATTGTTGGTAAAATACAAATGTCTTCAAAATGTAAACATGTGGCCTAAGTTATGTTCAAATATTAGGTTTGCTAAATGCTTTAAGGCCATAAACTGCTTCTTTAGCTTTTGAAAATTGTTTAACTTGTCTGTTTTCCCCCAGGTAAGGCCTGAGGACATGTGGAGGTGGCTGCATCCCTAGCTAATGCTGGAAATAATCAAACCTTATCAGAACATAACTTACCAGGTTTTACGTTAAAATTAAAATTGCTGAGAGTCACCGTTATAACATGTAATTAAGACTACTAGAAACAGTTTTACATGCAAGTTGTGTAAGAACAGTAGAATTTTTTTTTTGTAAAATATTATAAAAGGTTTTTGCTTATTTAAAATTTCTGAGTTATCATTTTGGCAAAATAAATAATTTGTGGTAATCTGGAATTCCAAAATCAAACTTCAGTTTTAAAACTTTCTTTCCTGGTGCCTAGCTTTTTGAATGGATCAGAGGGCCCTTGAAAACATCTGGAAAAGAAGTAAACATGTTTAGGTATACGGATTGCCAAAATGATGTTCAATCTTCTTTAGGTTATATTTTTGTGAATAATACTAACATATATTCCAAAATTGTATGGGGTTTCTAAAATTCTAATGTGTAAGTGTATGCTATCACTTATAATTATGGTTATTATGTTAAGTTACTGTAAACCACAGAAATAACCAAATTTCCTTGTATAAAGCTACTAACCCAAGTAGAACAAAAAAAAAAATTAAATGCCAAGAAAAGTCAGATTCTCATGTTAAACCAGCTGATACTGAAATTGTTTAGATATACAATTTGAACAAACTTCACAGTCTAAGTCAAATTACCTTTGATAACTCATCAAAGAGATGAGTGCTATGCACCTAATTTAGAAAAACAACTGATATTCAAGAGGATATACGTCTAATGTTAATAAGCATGGACTCATGGAGAACCAGGATGACCACCTTGTCCTTCTTGAGTCCTTAAAGCTTTTATTATTGTAGGGAAAAGAAAGAGAAATCAGACTGTTACTGTGTCTATGTAGAAAGGAAAGACATAAGAGACTCCATTTTGAAAAAGAGCTGTACTTTAAAACAATTGCTTTGCTGAGATGTTATTAATTTGTAGCTTTGCCGCAACCACTTTGCCCCAGCCACTTTGACCCAACCTGGAGCTCACAAAAACATGTGTTGCATGAAATCAAGGTTTAAGGGATCTAGGGCTGTGCAGGACATGCCTTGTTAACAAAATGTTTACAAGCAGTATAGTTGGTAAAAGTCATCACTATTCTCTAGTCTCAATAAACCAGGGGCAAAATGCACTGCGGAAAGCCGCAGGGACCTCTGCCCTTGAAAGCTGGTATTGTCCAAGGTTTCTCCCCATGTGATATTCTGAAATATGGCCTCGTGGGATGAGAAAGACCTGACCATCCCCCAGCCCGACCCCCCATAAAGGGTCTGTGCTGAGGTGGATTAGTAAAAGAGGAAAGCCTCTTGCAGCTGAGATAGAGGAAGGCCACTGTCTCCTGCCTGCCCCTGGGAACTGAATGTCTTGGTATAAAACCCGATTGTACATTTGTTCAATTCTGAGATAGGAGAAAAACCGCCCTATGGTGGGAGGCGAGACATGTTTGCAGCAATGCTGCCTTGTTATTCTTTACTCCACTGAGATGTTTGGGTGGAGAGAAACATAAATCTGGCTTATGTGCACATCCAGTCATAGTACCTTCCCTTGAACTTAATTATGACATAGATTCTTTTGCTCACATGTTTGTTGCTGACCTTCTCCTTATTATCACCCTGCCCTCCTACTACATTCCTTTTTGCTGAAATAATGAAGATAATAATCAATAAAAACTGAGGGAACTCAGAGACCGGTGCCAGTGCAGGTCCTCGGTATGCTGAGCGCCAGTCCCCTGGGCCCACTGTTGTTTCTCTATACTTTGTCTGTGTGTCTTATTTCTTTTCTCAGTCTCTCATCCCACCTGACTAGAAATACCCACAGGTGTGGAGGGGCAGGCCACCCCTTCATCTATTGAAAGTTCTGCATTCCATGACTCATCGTGGAAAAGATAAAATAATCCAAAGTGAATACATTCATGTAGTAACTTACAAATTACTAAAATAGTTTATAACCAATGTTTGGCTCTATATTCGTGGGAAAACAATTAAAGTTTCAGGTACATTTGGTCACCTGGTGGGCCATTTGAACATTTTGTAAAGGGATTTCACTCAGTTGTTATTTTCAGTGCATGTTTTCTGGTTGTATAAAAGCTTTCTTGGCCAGGCATGGTGGCTCACGCCTGTAATCCCAGCACTTTGGGAGGCTGAGGCAGGTGGATCACCTGAGGTCAGGAGTTCGAGACCAGCCTGGCCAAAATGGCGAAATCCTGCCTCTGCTAAAAATACAAAAAGTTAGCCAGCCATGGTGGAGGGTGCCTGTAATCCCAGCTACTCAGAAGGATGAGGCAGGAGAATCACTTGAATCTAGGAGGCAGAGGTTGCAGTGAGCCGAGATCGTACCATTGCACTCCAACCTGGGTGACACAGCAAGACTCCCTGTTTCCAAAAAAAAAAAAGCTTTCCCATGCCAGAGGGCTGATGTTATCACAGTAGATTATTATGCTACAGTGTAGTTTCACCAGGTAAAGAAAACTTTTTACGGTTTGGATCTTCTGAGAACGTCAAAGAAAAACTGTCCTTGCCATCCTCACTATTACAAAACTTCAGGACCTTGAACTTTGGGTTCATAATCTCACAACTGAGAAGGGTACCTCATCACTCTTGGAACTGTACACCCGTTGAAATCCTTAAGGTAAAACTAGAAAGGAAAGTTTCTCCCCAGAAGAAGATGGCATCTTGATGTGAACAGCTTTTTCCACGTTCACAGATTAAGACTTCTATTATCATGAAACTCTTTGAATATTTTTTCTTGCTTACGCCTCTATAAACAATAGAAGTGGATAGGGGGTCAGTCTGTTATGTGCACTTATGGGGTATACTTTTATTTGTGAAGAAGTTTACAGCCAGCCTTATACATGGATAAACTTATACTTTGATAGATAAAAGATGAAGACGCAATGTAGTTACAAAACTTTAATGGTACATACATTGCCTCATAATCAGTTATGAACAAAACATTGGTTCATTCCTTTTAACCCACATCATGGGTTAAAAAGAACACTGCCAGGAGGTCTTCACTATTCTAGAAGCGCATCATTTGTTAGGCCCTTTTTCCATGGTTTAAAGTAAAAAAAGCAATGATTAGGAATGTATCCCTTGTGATGGACTCTATAGTAAATTATACCATAAAGGACACAAGAAACTTAGAATTCTCTTGTGAAAGTTATAATAGAATTGGCTGAACAAGAAGTATCTGTGCCACTGCTGGCAATTGTGGCCGATGGAAAAATACATCAGGTGAAAATTATAGAAATTCAGTGGTAGGGGATTAACAAAGAGACTACTTGTTAAGTGAGTAGACTCTTCATCTAGCTCATTCTTTGCTCTATTTGATTTTAGGATGTTTGACTTATGGGGACCTCCAAACTCTTTGTATTATACTCCAAACTCTTTGTAATATCCTCCCAATAGTCATAAGAATAGTCTCCCTGGTGCACTGTATTCTCTCTAAGGTTTTAAACGCTTGCATGCAGCCATGTCTAGAACATCACACGGTCTCCCTTCAACCAGAATGACAAGAGCTGAAAGAAATGTGCAACCTTGAGGACACTGCAACCTATCAATGATGTGCTGAGACCGGAAACCCAAAATGATGGTAACTGAGAGTGGCGCTAAGGCCCTAAGTTTTGGTCACACTCTCACCTAAGTGAGAACCTGATCATAAAGGGGGAATATTTTTAAACAAAATTCTGCGAGGCCATTGTTTTGGACTAAGCTCATGCACTAGGCCCCAGCAGAACAAACCAAGCCAAAAGGGAGTTATCTGTGCTAAGAATTTAAGGAAACACACAGATTCTAGAACAGACCAGGGTTTGTTTTTTCTCCTGCAAATCTCTATAACAAACATTCCTGACAACATAGATATCCACCCGCTGAAGTTCCCATTAAATCTTTTAACCAAATTCATTTCCTCTTGTAAAAAAGCTCTGTAAAAAAGAGATCTTTACAGCACTGCCACACAAACAGCAGAACTTGGTCATGTGGGGCCACTTCTGAAAATCTGGGCCCATCCCTATTTCTCTGATAATTCTTATTATAAAGCATGCTTCCTCTTGAATTCTTTAAATGCAGAAAAACAACAGAAAATGAACTGAGCACATGAGTACTCTAAGGCTTCTGCCGCAAATGATGTTTCTGCCAGGTACGATCGCCGTGTCCTGTGCTCTGATATTTTCTATACTGAGCAGTGAGTAGCTACTCAGCTGCCACTGTCACTGCCCCCTCCCCAGCCTAACCAGCTAAAGAGCTGGATGTGGTCCCTGCCAGCTTCCCTGTGGCCTGTGAGCTAAGAATAGTTTTCACATTGTTAAATAGTTTAAAAAAAAATCTAAGTTTCTTGACACTGAACATTATATGCAATTCAGATTTCTGTGTCTAAGAGTTGTACCCGACACAGCCACACTTCTGTAATATATGGCAGAGACCATATAGCCCACAGAGCCGACAGTGTTCACTGCCTGGCTGTCTATGAAAACATCTGCCCACCCCTGAGACAGGGGATCCTATTCTTGGCAGGACTGAAGAGCCCTTGGTTCAGACGCAGACAGGGCTCCCAGGACGAGCACAGCTTGAGACATGGTTGTTTCATAAATTATATTAAGTATTTTTCCTCCCCCTTGTCCCTAGTTTGTAATTTCACAGTGGACAAATGGACAAACCATCATGTTTGAGTTTGAATGCATAGATACATGCAAGATATCTTACAAGAAACAATGCACATCCTTCTACTTCCTCTTTTGGCTCTGCTGACAAGTTTGGTCATGATGTCATTTTACCCCCACTATGCCTGAAAGTACACCAAATGTACAGCCGAGGCAGATACCACAAGACGCAGGCTCCACCCGAGGCCACTCCAGCTTTGCAGCCAACACACTGGCCACCAGGCAGCAGCAGCCAGGCAATGAGACAGAAAGCCAAGAAGGAAAATACGAGAGAAGGAACAATCAGACGCCAGCAATGCTGCATTTACTCCAGACTGAGAAGACAGAGACATGTTGTGAGCTGCAGCTCGACTCCTGCACTGCGCCCACTGCCAGCCACCAGCAGACACCAAGCTGTCCAGAGGGGAGCCAGGTGCACGGGGCAGGGGCAACATAAGCAGCACTGATTAAAAAGCAAGACTCACTCTCAAGACTAAAGGAGAAGCTATCTAAATTTCAGTATAAGCAGTAATTCACTCACTTCACTAGTGTTATATTTATGAAGTTCACCTTTGTGGAAAATGAGAGGAAAGGGGGAGCGATAAGAAAATGTCTTTTTAGGCCGGCCGCAGTGGCTCACACTTGTAATCCCAGCACTTTGGGAGGCTGGGGTGGATGGATCACCTGAGGTCAGGAGCTCGAGACCAGCCTGGCCAACATGGTGAAACCCCGTCTCTACTAAAAATACAAAAATTGGCCAGGCGTGGTGGTGGGCACCTGTAATCCCAGCTACTCGGGAGGCTGAGGCAGGAGAGAATCACTTGAATCCAGGAGGCAGAGGTTACACTGAGCCGAGATCGTGCCACTGCACTCCAGCCTGGACAACAAAAATGAAACTCCATCTCGAAAAACAAAAAAGAAAGAAAGAAAATGCCTGTTTCTAGAAATCTGTGAGATGCTTCTACCTGCAGCTTGATGCTAAATTATCTGAAGAGCAGACACACTTGGAAACCCAGCATCGTGTCCTCAGTCCCAAAGCTCTGGGGGCTGCTTCACAGCTGCTGAGAAAACTGAGGTGAAGAGTTCCATACTCTCCGTATTTAACACTAAAACTCTTGAACAGAAAGGCATCTGCAAGGTCCTCTGTCCCTCACACCATCTCTGTGTCTTCGACTTACTGCCTAAAGAACCCATAATCTTACAGCAGACAGGGGCCTTTCCGTACTGAGTGTTAGGGAATGCCAGGCAGAGGTCATTCCATGCTGTGAGGCCCCTGTCTCCTGCTACCCCCACCCCCTGGCCCTTATGAGGAGCACAGGAGATGTCCTGGTGATGGGCACACGTTGCTCCTCCCACCCAGAGCACAACCATCACCTGATCCATCTTCAGCACAGTTCCTGGAGCCTCCCCATCCATGTGGTCTATCCTGACCCCACAGGTCCCAGGTGCAGAGGGGCCACATCTGCATGAGAGACAGTGTCACCAGGCCGGGGAGGCAGGGGGTGGATAGGGGGGTATCACTTCGTGAGGCTTGCCAATGCATTGCTTTCATTTTTTCTGACCAGCTGCAGATAAATCTATTCTATTCCAGGAACTGTGATAGAACAGCAAGTACCTGCAGAGGCAGAGAGAGGGAGGATGCTCGCATCTAACTCCTAAGACGGGAAAGCCAGAACAACCTGCCCTACACAAAAGCATGCATGCTCTGCGCTCTGCACAGGTCTGCCAGGCCTGATTTCACTACTGGAAGGTTTTGGCTTTTCAGTCTCCAAGGAGGAACGAGTGTGTAGCTGGCTGGTGGCACTGGCCCTGCCCATCACCGCAGCTTGACAACCACTCCCACCTGCCACAAGGTCATCCATTGCCTCACCTGGCCTCACACAGCCTCTCTCCCACCCATGACAGCCCCGCCCTTGTGTGGGGCCCACTGTTTTCAAGGATCATGGGGGTCCTGCCCAGATCCACCTTGTCACCCTGAAGGCTATCCAGCATCCCACAGAGCCTTCCAAATAAAACCTCTCAAGGGGGCGCCCATGTTGCTCAGAATGTGAAGTGCAAAGGCCTCAGGGAGTTCCTGAGAGCTGGGGTCCCCTTGATCCGTGTAGGGTCAACAGGTTTCTGTGCCCTGAAGGAATGAAACTGGGAAAGAAGAGAGGAGCTGATAAAGAACTGATGTGTTCAGGTCATGCGGTTAAAAAAACAACTGCTCAGATGTTCTCTGCGTTAAGGAAACACCTCCAGAGAGGGCCTTCAGTCAGGCAGCTTCTCTCCCTCCTGTGAGCTCGTTGGGGCTGGCATCCTATCCAGAGCAGGCCCTCATTACTTCGGCAAATGAAGGTCAACACCTTCGAGTGGTTCTAGGCTCAGATGTGGGTTGGTCTCAGCTATACCGGGGGGGAAGCAGCACTGCCACCGCGGGGCCTCCCCTGACCCAGGGCCTTCCTCCCACCCCATGGCACGCACCCTTCACTGTCCAGCACATCCCTGATGCTGGCCTTGGTGATAACGGCATCGTCACACTTGAACCACTGGTCTTTGTGCTGCGGGATAAAGCTGGTGTGGTGACCACTCTCCAAGGTCCCTTGATAGTTAATGACAGCAAATAAGGAATACCTAGTGCAGGAGAAAAGGAGAGGGAGAGCGCAGCTGACTCAGTGCTGTCACTCATCACCGTCAGAAACCAGGCAGCCCCGGCAGGGAAGGGGAGGCCTGTGGGCCTGGCTGTTGATCCCCATGGACTCAGGCTGATGCACAGGAGGCTACAGGGACAAGGAGAGCCTGGTCACCCTGCTTGGCTCTCACCCAGGTCCAGCTGCTTCCTGGAACCACATCTAGTGGAAGTGGTGACTGCAGTCAGCAGTGGGGATCCTGGAATACCCCAGCCTTTCATCCTTTCTACAACGCCAAGGCAAGAAGAATGGACACTAAGCTTTCCAGATGGAAGCTCCCTTCTCCCAGAAGCCAGGAGTTGAGATAGGCTCCTCCAACAGGAGGGAGCATCTGTGGTGCCGCATGGAGCAGCCTCTCCTAGCAGAGCCGCGGGCAGCCAGGCGGGAAGCTGGTCAGTGGCAGGAGCTCTGCTGGGCGCCCTGCTGGGCACCCTGCAGGGCAGACAGGAGCCCACCCTTGGCTCTCCGCCAGAGGCCCCTGACACCCGCACTGCTGAGCACCACTTACTTGTTGTTATTGAGACTGTACTGTCCATGGGCTGCTGGGACTGTCCATTCATCCTGCTCTCTTTGCTATAACAAACAACAGCAGAATTCAGCATCATTTAAAATCATCAGACACAGAGACACAAGGCTCTCATGATATCAACGCTTATCCAGGCCCGACCACACACACACTGCACTGGGGTGCACTTTATGTTTCAGGTAGAAATAACCCCACGTTTTGTGAGGATACCAAGGCAGAGCACACCTGGGTCCCGGAGTCACCTGGCCTGGCCCCTGGCCCTTCCAACGTGGGTCCTGAATGGGCCTGGTGATGGGAATTGGATCTGGGACAAATGTGAGTTTGGTTTGTGACACAGAGATGGTGAAGGCACTCTTCCTCTCACATGTAAAGGGTTCATTTGAAAAGGGTAAGTCAAATCCATTCCACAACCTAGACAGCTGCTTCCTCAAAAGGGGCAAAGATTGCTGCTCATTATTTCATGACCGGCACCTCTCCTGGTGAGATGGGGGAGACGCGGGTGCTGGGAACAGGAAGTCCCATGCATTATTTCCGTGTTTTCCCATGGCTGTGGTTGGCCAAAAACACAAGATCTTTGAGACCCTGACCGTAGCAACAGTACTGTCACCTCCCTCAGTATGTGATGTCGTCATCAGGCTGACAACATGGAGCTCTGACTCTGGTGATCTTGTTTTATTCAAGAGGACATCTGTGTGCCACAAGATGGATGGGACAGCCATGAGAAAGGACACCAGGAAGAGGCTGATAACTAACAAAAGGCAACATGCTTTTCACAGTGCTGGCACTGGGATGGTGGCCCTCTAAAATATAACATCCTCCAAATCATAACATCCACGTCTCAACCCTCAGAACCTGAGACCGGGACCTCATTTGTGAAAACGGTATTTGCAGATGGAATCAAGGTAAGGATATCGAGATGAGACACTCCTGGAATGATCTGCCTGGGCCCCAAATCCAATGACCACTGTTTCTGACAGAAAAGCAGAGGGAGATTGGACACACACTCAAGGGAGCCGGCCGTGTGACCAGGAAGCCAGGAAAGGGACACGGCTACAGAAGGAACATGTGGAAACACCAGCAGCTGGAGGCTGTGAGGAATGGAATCCCCCTAGACCCTTTGTAGGAAGTGGGGCCCTGCCAACCCCTTGATTTCAGATTCCTGACCTCTAGAACTGTGAGAAAATTAATTTCTGTGGTTCTAAGCTTCCAAGTTTTTGGTTGTTTGTCACAGATCCATAGGAAACTCATATGTGTCTCACACATTAGTAAACAGCATGGTATTCTGGAGGCTTAAATTCCAAGGGCCCCACGATATTACATATTTGAAAAGGAAAATGCAATCTACAACTGCAAAAGCAACGATGTCTGTCTGTACTTCAACACCTGTTCTGCCAATTAAAGCTCGGCCTTCTCGCTGTGATCCCACCTTGATGACTTTGCCAGTTTGAAAGTGGATCCAAAATTGTTAGAGAAACATTCAAAGCAAAAACAGTGTATCTGGAAAAAAAAAAACTCATTAAAATGTGTCTTATCTTAAGATTAGGATAAATAGGTTTTTGGAAGGTGGGATTTATATTAATATCAACAGTCATCTTATCACAGAAGCTCCGAGCTGGGTTCCTGTCCTGATCACAGTCCCTGTGGACACAGAACAGGCCAACACCCACGCCTAACTGGAGGCCATGTCCAGCTCCAGGGGAAAGAACATGTGCGTGGTGATCTTCTGCCACAGCTTGGCTGAGTGTTCAAATCACTGCAGAAATAGGAAAAGGCAGAGAGAAGAGAAAAGAAGGCTAGAAATGTCACTGGAGTCTTCAGGGGCTTCCTCCGATAACATGTGTCTGTGTATCTCATTGTATTTTACTGAATTGCCTTTTAGCTACAACTGGAATTACAGATTCAATAACACAATGGTAATCCATGCAAGTCCTCATTTACAGGGTTCCAGTCAAGTCTTCAAATGATGGGATTGTTCCGTGATAACACCAAGGATACAAAAAGTAATCTCACAGCAAACCCAGCAAAGCACAGGCAACCAAACAAAGACCCATGACCCATGGCAGAATAAATGAACAACTTGTTTCTTTCACCAGACAGTAGGCAGTCTTTTGCCTAGATCGGGAGTCACGCATTCCAGCCAGTGAGCTAGGAATGGGTGCTTTCCACATTTAAAGAGCTGTAAAATGAAAGAAGAACATGCAACAGAGACTGTCTGACCGCACGTGGCCCGTGGAGCCTGGCACCTTCACTATCTGGGCCTTTAGAGAAAGAGCTTGCCAACTCCTGTACTGGATCCGAATGCTGAGGGCCTTTGTTCTAAAGTAAAAGAAAAACAGAAAACCTGAGGAGGGAGTAGCTGGAGGAATTTGGGCAGAAGTAATAAAAACACAACCACTCTCTCACGACCACTCCCCTCCCCTCCCCTACTTTCACTGTGAGGCCACTGCTTTTGTTTACCACAGCACAGACAGAAGGACAATTCACTCACACCCTCTTGTTTCCTCTGTGCTCTTGCTGACTTGCCGCAGTTATAAAAAATGTTGGCCAGGCATGGTGGCTCACGCCTGTAATCCCAGCACTTTGGGAGGCCGAGGCAGGCAAATCACCAGAAGTCAGGAGTTCAAGACCAGCCTGGGCAACATGAAGAAACCCCGTCTCTGATAATACAAAAATTTGCCGGGCGTGGTGATTCACGTCTGCAATTCCAGCTACTCAGGAGGCTGAGGCAGAAAAATAGCTTGAACCCAGGAGGCAAAGGTTGCAGTGAGCCGGATTGTGCCACTGTACTCCAGCCTAGGTGACAGAGTGAGCCTGTGTCTCAAAAAAAAAAACAAAACAAAAACTGCACACCAAACCAAGAGGCTGCAAGTTGTACTGTGGGCTAAAAACCGAGTCTGCCACTAGAGTTGGCTTTCTGGAAAGCCAACTATTTTGAGATAGGAACAGGCTACAATGGGCAGTTTCTTCATGTTGAGCTGATTCGTGGACTCCTGTTACTTATGGCAATCACTTTGCTTGATCTTGGCACTGCTACCCAACTACTCTGGTCTGGTGAATCTACAAGGTGTTTTAAAAAGGCGGGAGTGGTAAGGGAGATGTAAGAGACAGGAAAAAGAGAGGAAAGGGGTATTTTATCTCTTTCAATGGGTTGATTTTCCTACCAAAAACACCCACATACAACTATGAATGCTTACAATTTCACAATGAAAAAAAGAGAAAATGTTTTCCACCTTTGCTGCCTATCTCTTTAAAGAATATTTATCTTAAATATTTTGTTTCAAGAGAAGACCTGGGGAAGTGATAATTTTCCAAGTACCATATGACCCCGCAGTCAAATTTGAGCCAGAAAAATGAAAACTAATGTTCACACAAAAACTGTCCACAAATGTATACCACAATGTTACTCATAATAATCACAAAACTGGAAACAACCTCATTTCTTCCCATGGATGAATAAAGAAATTGTGGAACATCTGTACCATGGAACACAAGTCAGCAGCGAAAAGGAACGAATTACTGACCCCAGCCGCACCCTGGATGCATCCCCAGAGAGTTATGATGAGCAAGAAAAGCCAATCCCAAAGGGCTCCCTGTTGTATGATTCAGTTGACATGACATTCTGGAAATGTCAGGTTTATGGAAATGGAGAAGGAGTCCCCGCTGGCTGGGGTTACAGAGCAAGTGGTGAGGGAGGAGGTGATGAAGATGCTGGTACTTTCCGCATGAACGTCTCTGTATCCCAGCTAGGGCACCGCACCACAGCACTGCAGGATGTCACCATCAGGGAACTGGGGCAAGGGGTAGCAGATTGCTTCTTACAACTGCATGTGAATCTACAATGATCTCAACATGAGCAGTTTAATGTAGAGAGGAGAGAGGGCTGGGAAAGGTAATTTCCTGATGGTGCAGAGGCAAGAGGTAGGAGGGCTATGTTAGAAGTGCATCTGGCATGGGTGGCAGCTGCCACTGACAAAACCCACGGAACAGATGATTCAACAAAGCACACATCAAATTTTAAAGCTGAAACACTAGCAAAAATCTCAATCTTTTCACAACCATGTATGGAAAGCCTTTGTTTATGGTTTGGAAATTCTGCCATCTCACCTAGGACAAGATGAGAAGACCTCTAAGCAAAGTGGTGCCTGTTTCCTTGCTAGCTTTGGGATCTGCTCTCCATAGGACTCAAAAGGAGCCTTCACTTGCAATATAAAGTGGAGAAGGGTGTGCTCTCCCTCTCCTCCACCTTCCCAGGAGCCAGCACCATGCCAGGTCTCTTCTAACAACACAGGCTTCCTACACATTGTAGTTTGTGAAGTGTGGTTTCTCCCTCATGGCCTACTGTTTTAGCAATGCTTTTTTTTTTTTTTTTTTTTGAGACGGAGTCTCACTCTGTTGCCCAGGCTGGAGTGCAATGGCACAGTCTTGGCTCACTGCAACCCCCGCCTCCCAGGTTCAAGTGATTCTCCTGCCTCAGCCTCCCAAGTAGCTGGGATTACAGGTGACTGCCACCACACCTGGCTAACTTTTTGTATTTTTAGTAGAGGCAGGGTTTCACCATGTTGGCCAGGCTCTTCTCGAACTCCCGACCTACTGATCCATCTGCCTCGGCCTCCCAAAGTGCTGGGATTACAGGCATGAGCCACCGCACCTGGCCAACACTTTCATTTTATTGGAATTTACGACTAAGTTTAATTTAGTTGCAAAGACCTTCTTTAAGAAGGTTCTGGTTTCCACCGTTTCTGAATTAAAAATGTGATACCCCATTTTATTATGTGGACTTAGTGTTACAAAGTTGATGCTTTCAAAATTCTAAACATGCAAACTTTTGGCAGGGCACAGTGGCTCATGTCTGTAATACCAGCATTTTGGGAGGCCATGTTGAAAGGATCACTTGAGCTCAGGAGTTCAAGACCAGCCTGAGCAATGTGGCAAGACTCTGTCTCAACCAAAAAAAAACGAATTTTTTTTAAATCACAAAATTAGCTGGGCTTGGTGGCACGCACCTGTAGTCCCAACTACTGGGGAGGCTGAGGCAAGAGGGTGATGTGAGCCCAAGAGATTGAGGCTGCAGTGAGCTGTGATCATGCCACTGCACTCCAGCCTATGCAACAGAGCAAGACCCTATCTCAAAAAATAAAATAAACATGCAACTTTGGTCCTGTTGACTATGCAGCCAGACAGAAACCAAAAGCTTATACCTCTTCTAAGGAATACTTCCACTCAACAAGGACTCTTCTGTATTACCTTTAATTAATGCAAATAAAACAAAGACTATAAAACACTAGACAGTTTAGGAAGGTTTTCTACTCCTTTTACAATTGTATGCTACAGCTACTTAAATACATTAAAAAAAAAAAACTTCCTAAATCTTATTACTTATCCCAACTAAAGCAGTAAATGAACAATTTCAAAAATAGCCTTAAGCACAGAACATCACAACTAAGTTTTAATCACGTGCAGAGAAGGCTGTGGACCACAGGGAGAGAGCTGGACGTTTCTCAGCTCACACTCCAGGGTCAGTGTTTACTACAAAGGCTAAAGGAGCATCCAGTTTGGCTCTCAATTCATTTACATGAGGAGGTTGGAATAGCAGCTGCTGACACCGACACTCGGCACTGTGCAAAGCTGGGGAACAGAAATATCGAGTGACCGGCCAAAACAAAAGACAAACTAGCACGAGAGACCAACCCAGGCTAATGCTGCATCTTTGCTCAGGCTCTGTCCTGGGCATGTGAAAGAAAAGCCCTCTTTTGGTCCTGATCAAGTACAGCCTTCCCAACAGGAAGACGTGCCCCTTCCACGTGGGTGCAGGCAGGCTTCTCACCTTCGAGGCAATCCGTGATTGTGGTGGTTCCCAGACACATGGCTTTCCTTGTTCACCATGCTTCCTTTGCTCCCTGGGCTCAGGGGCCAGAATGGGGTGGAATAGCTGGGCAGATCCAAGCTGATGACCCAGAAGGGGTCTATGGCAGTGGAGACTGCTGGAAGCAAAGAGAGGGAATGATGCCCATGAGGACTGATGCCCTCCCAGCTCCAGAGGCATCCTGGGGAGAAGGCTGTGCCCACACCCTTTCCCTGCGGCACCCTTTGTCTCGGGGACACTTGGGACGGTGGGATGGATCAAGAGGAGCAGTGCTCACACCCGACCTGTCCTGGCTCCCAAGGTGGCCCCGGGGAGGGGTGTGTGTGAACCCTAAAGCCAAGGGCTGCTCCTCAAGCAAGGGCTTCCTAGCCTGGAGACCATCATAGTCACTAAGGGGCTTTGGAAGTGGATAAACTCATGGGCCCCGTCAGAGGCTCTGAATCCACAGGTCTATTTCAGCTGCATCTGGAACCTGGGGCCTGCAATCTAGGTGACACTGGAGACCTCTTGCACACTTCACAGAGTGTGCCCCAGCCAGGCTGGCCTTTTTTTTTTTTTGGCAGAGTCTCACTACATCACCCAGGCTGGAGTGCAGTGGTGCCATCTTGACTCACTGCAACCTCCGCCTCCCAGGTACAAGTGATTCTCCTGCCTCAGCCTCCCAAGTAGCTGGGATTACAGGTGCCCGCCACCACGCCCAGCTAATTTTTTGTATTTTTAGAAAAGACGGGGTTTTGCCATGTTGGCCAAGCTGGTCTTGAACTCCTGACCTCAAGTGACACGTCTGCCTCGGCCTCTCAAAGTGCTGGGACTACAGGCATGAGCCACAGCGCCCAGCCCCCAGCTGGACATTTAATGCTGCATTTCACAAGGCCAGTTCCTTGCTAGAGATTTATGTGACAACACTGAAAACAAAAACTCGCAGACTGGGAAATTTGCTCTCGATATTTATACAGGATTTAAATCTGAGACAATCTCCTGCTGACGGAATTCAGTAGTTGAGGGCCAGCGAGGAGGTCAAAACTGCGCAGAGCAAACTGGGTTTCTAATGCTTAAAGCCAAGGCCCCTGACGGTCTATGCTCCTTACAGAAAATTGCATCTGTGACATGGCCAGCTGTGGTCTTCCCCGTTTTTCATTGGTCTTATGCAGACTGCAGGTGGCAATCCATTATGAGTTCTGAAATTGTTTTAGTGGATCATGTCCAGGGTTTTTAAAACTTCAACTGGAGTAAAGAACAGAGCCAGGCACCATGGCACACACCTGTAGTTCAAGCTACTTGGGAGGCTGAGGTGGGAGGATTGCTTGAGCCCAGGGGTTCAAGGCCAGCCTGGGCAACATAAAACCCCATGCCTAAAAATAAAAACAAAACCCAGCAGCGTGCACTGAGGTTGGTTGAGAGGGTCCCTCTAATCTAACAAAGCAGTAGATTCTTCCTGCACTCAATGCTTGGAGCTATAAGCAAAGACCACACCTCAAAAGAATTAGGGCCGCTACATAGAGAAAATGGAATGGGAAACCATAAAATAATGAAAACTAACACACTTCAAAGCACATATGTAAATAATCTGCCATGCGTGATCCACCCCTTCTTGAAGGGGGTTATTTTTTTTGTTTCCTGGTCAAGGACTAAAAGAAGAGAAATGGTGGGGGAAGCTTCCAAGAACACACTACTGGCTGTGGACGACAGCCAAGACCTCCACACGGAGGTCTCGCATCCCACCGGGACACCCGCCCCAGGATCTCCCCAAGAGGAAGCACCTCTACCCCACGACCTTCGCTCTCAGGGCGTCTGTTAACCATTTCTCTTGTAGCCTCCTTAAAGACCTCTCAGAGCACACACAGTTCTGGAGACTGGTAGTTCTGGAGACTGGGAGATGTCAGCACAGCCTCGGTGGGTTTCGATGGCACCAAGCACATGGCCTGTCACTTACTGGCAGACTTGACAGGTGACGTCCGACTGCAGCCCACCAGTGAAGA
This sequence comes from Nomascus leucogenys, assembly GCF_006542625.1. Lineage (NCBI taxonomy): Eukaryota > Metazoa > Chordata > Mammalia > Primates > Hylobatidae > Nomascus > Nomascus leucogenys. The sequence continues at coordinate 79,980,286 of NC_044397.1, forward strand.
TCTGATCTATGAGGCAGCTGCAGTGTTTGGGCTTGTTGGCCTTCTTCCTGTTGTCATCACCCGGGGACAGACCATGTCTCTGGGATTAATGTCTGTGTGCTCCAAAGATGGGGAGTCTCCAAGGGAAGAGCACATTCACCCAGCAGAGACCCGAGGAACCCAGGGCCAATGCTTTAAAAGGCCACGTGAGGCCGGGCACGGTGGCTTTCGCCTGTAATCCCAGCACTTTGGGAGGCCAAGGCGGGCAGATCATGAGGTTAAGAGATCAAGACCAACCTGGCCAACACGGTGAAACCACATCTCTACTAAAAATACAAAAATTAGCTGGGCATGGTGGCACGCGCCTGTAATCCCAGCTACTCAGGAGGCTGAGGCAGGAGAATGGCGTGAACCCAGGAGGCAGAGGTTGCAGTGAGCCAAGATCTCGCCAGTGCACTCCAGCCTGGTGACAGAGCAACACTCCATCTCAAAAAAAAAAAAAAAAAAAAAGCCATGTGAAGACACTCCTCATTTCAGCAGAGGGTCTCCTCATTATTTTAACGTGATGAGAAATCACAGCACTTGGATTTGTAATGCTTTGTAAGATTGAAGCCCCACAACTTCAATCTTGCCAAGAAAGCCCACATAATACCCAAATGACTGAGTAGGGTAACTGATTACCTTTTTCATATAGAGAATGATTGTGTCAATACTTTTCTGGTAAGACAGCTGAACATATGGTGGGCCAGGTACACCCCAGGAAGCCCCTACAACCTCCCTCCCTGACTAGGTATCACCATGCCCTGAGTGCAGAATGCAACATCACAGGATGCTCTCGGAGTGTCCTCATCAGCTGGAGCCCCTGGGGGACAGCATGTCTTCCTGTCAGTTGCATCTGGAAGCGCCATGCCTACCCTGTCTATCCAATACACACTTCATCCATATCTCTGTGTGTGGATAAGTGAAGAAGAAACTTAAGTAGTGGAACTTAATACATATGTGGAATACATATTCTACATAACTTCACTCAACTAGACAGTAGGGATAGTGCATGGGGCTGTCTGTATATAGGTCATAGTTCAAAGAAATTGAATTATGACAGAGGAATAGAGACTGACCACTGAGCCTTCTGAGCAGAGGTTTAAGATTAGAGAGAAAAATGCTACCCAGAAGGAACTCAAATTCGTGGAACAAAATGTTAGAATATCCGTGTAGGAAGATGCAAAGAAAGATAAATGGAAAGATGCCATGGAGGCCACAAGGACAAACAATTGCATGTAACCAAGGGCACATGGCCGGGTCACCTCGCTAAAGGGTTCTGATGATCATGTTTCTAAATAGGGGAACCTTACATTGCTTTTCAGACATTTCCAGGGGAATGATATCAGAAGCACAAGAGTCTTGGTTAGGTGACCATGGACCCCTACAGCAAGATCACTGGCCCCAGTTGAGCACTTACCTCACTGATTATGACTCTCCACGGCTCCATGTCCCCATAGACTGTAGGTGCTAGGACAACCCCTGATGCATTCTAGGTAACTGGTGACTGTTTACTAAATAGTACATTTTATAAATGTGTGCATCAACGCCACTTCAGTGTTCACTACTAAATGACCACCTAGTTCCTTAGCTACTCAAGGCAAAAAATATATATATTATTATTGTTTTTCACATAGTAAATTTTTTATTGGAGGGGGGAGAACATCTAAAATCTACATTCTTAGAAAAATTTTAGTATGCAATACAATATTATGAATTATAATCTTTGTGCTGTACATTACATTTCTAGGCTTAATTGATCATAGTTGACATGACTACAACCATAAAGACTGTTGAGATTACAATGCTCTTTAAAAATAACTCTCTTCAAGAAAAAAATTGAAATGACATCTACAAAAAAGCTGATTGCATTTTTATAATAAACAACTATGAAAGAAAGAAAATATGTTTTGAGAAGAATTTAAAGTACTGAACTTAGGTTAAATTATTTAGTACAAAAAAAGTATTACAGTGTCATTTAACCCATTTGTAGTTTAAAGCCAACAGAATATACATACTTTTAATTGTCATCCTACTAAGAAGATACATACACTGAAATCAACAAGGCTTTAAGTTTTTCAATTTTTAAAGATGCATATTTTAACATTACTGAGACACTTTCCAACACATCTTCTAAGCAAGGCACCAGACTCCAAATTTTTTTTCATGTAAAAAATATTCGTTGGGCCGGGTGCACGACTCACGCCTGTAATCCCAGCACTTTGGGAGACCAAGGCGGACGGATCACCTAAGGTCAGGAGTCCGAGACCAGCCTAGCCAACATGGCAAAACCCCGTCTCTACTAAAAATACAAAAAATTAGCCAGGTGTGGTGGCGAGCGCTCGTAATACCAACTACTTGGGAGGCTGAGGCAGGAGAATTGCTCGAACCGGGGAGGCAGAGGTTGCAGTGAGCTGCAATTACACCATTGTACTCCAGCCTGGGGGACAGAGACTCTGTTTCAAAAAGAAAAAAAAGTCATGTTACTGACCTCTTCATTCATTTTACTGGTCTCTATAACAGACTTAAAAGAAAGGTTATAGACTGTAATTCATGCTGTGTGTTATTGTCTACCTCCTACTTATTCTTTACCTGAAGGTGAAAGGTCTAACCGTGATTTGGAATTGTCGTCAACCCCCAGTATTCTAAGCATATATTATTTTCATTACCAAATTGCATCTTCCCTGCTTGAAGGATTACTAGCAAAATGAGGTGGTGACAAAATCAACATGTGAGAAGTCAAAAGAAGGCAATCTGAGGCTACTGACCCCCTGGCCATGTTATACCTAAGAAGTCAGTCACTCGAGCAACCCTGGATAGGAGGCTACTTTGTGTTGTTGAGGTCACATCCACATCACCTTCTGGCTGAGATGGAGTGAGTTAAATCACAAAAGCTAAGAGTAAAGAGTGTTAGTCAAACAAATAGACCCAATCCTGATATCCCTGAGAATTTCAGATGGAGAAGCATTTTCAAAGAAAACAATTGTTTCACAATGATCTGACAATGAATTTTTCTTGCCTGTAAATTTTATTTGAAAAATAATGATAAAAATAATTACATTTTTCTGCCTTTTACACTCATCTGACCTAAAATAAAATTTCAAACCCCTAGAACCTGGAGGCTATCACCACATATCCTGATCATTCAACCTGGAGTTGACACACCTTCTCCAGTGTCACCACCATCCATGTACATACATGGCTAGTGATGCATCTTCATCAGATGCCTCTGATTAAATCTATCAAGCTCAGTTACTCCTCCTAGGAAGAATCAAGCCATGGGAAAACAGGACTAAGGTTGAGGATAAGAAAAAGGTGAAGTATGGAAAGTACTGGAAGACTGGAGACATGAAATGGGCTGGGGAGACAAGGAATTTAATGGGAGATCCTGAACACACAGGAGAAGAAAAGGGGCAAAAGCTTACAATGAACTACCAGAAATTGGAGGGCACATAAAGATGTCAAAGATAAAAGCCAATTTCACCTAATACACAACTCTGTCTCCAGCAGGTTCTATTCCTCCAGGCTTAGTGGGTGGTAACTATTGGAAGGTTGGCAGAGGTGCGGGAACTAAGAAACAAACCAAGACTACAAAATTACCACTGTGCCTACTTCAATACACCTTTCTTCCCCTACTCCAGGTAACACTCACATAGAAGGCACAGCACAAAATGAATGCCCACTAGTTGGTTAGTAAAAAGTTGTAAAGTAGGCAGAGAATGGCAAAGGCACCATCATACTGTTACCAAGCAAAGGAGGCTCGCTGCTCGAGGCACTAGAAGTCAATACTATAACACTGGGTTTTTGATAAAATAAAAACTTTTATTGCATGTCAACCAACAAAGAAATAGGAAGTCCAGCTCAAATCTGTCTCCCTGTGCTGACTTTAGGGCAATTATTTTATTAGAAATGGTTTTGAGTGTGGATTCTGGGATTAGCAGCTGCTTGGTGAAAGGAAAGAGGAAGTCTGGAAAGTCCTTGGGCATGTGCTCTTATCTCTTCATGCTACCTAAGGGTTCCACGTGCAAATTCAGTGAGGAGTTAGTATGAAACACGCAGTAGAAATTCAGCTGTAAGGTCAGCAAGCTGGGTCTGTGCAGACTCTAGTTGGCCTTATAGGTTCCAATGGATTTCAGCCAGTTTTATTAACCTACAAGCCCAGGCATTTCAGCATTTCAGCAATTTGTTTCTTTTATCTGCCATCCTGTAAACTCGAGAATTTCTATGACTGTGTTCTTTAACTCTTTGGCACATAGTTTCAACGCCCTTCTTCTCAGAGGTGGTCATTCTCACCCTCACCTTCTGGTTCCTGCAGGCTCAGTTCTAGCCTCCCACACTGTATTAGTCTTTTCTCACAATGCTATAAAGAACTGCCCAAGACTGGGTAATTTATAAACGAAAGAGGTTTAGTTGACTCACAATCTCACATGGCTGCAGAGGCCTCAGGAAACTTACAATCATGGCAGAAGGCCACGGAGAAGCAGCTACCTTCTTCACAAGGTGGCAGGAAGGAGAAGTGCTGAGAGAAGGGGAAAGAGCCTCTTATAAAACCACCAGATCTCGTGAGAATTCACTCACTATTACGAGAACAGCATGGGGGAAACTGCCCCCATGATCCAATTGCTTCCACCTCGTCTCTCCTTTGACACGTGGGGATTATGGGGATTACAATTCAAGATGAGATTTGAGTGGGGACACAAAGCCTAACCATATCACACATATCATACACACACCCTAACCTCCCCACATCCCATTCCTTGATGGGGGGGCAGGTGGGGAGGAGGGGTGACATCCCTTGTTCTCAGCCATCACAGGAACTCATGACCCTGTAGCTGCAGATTTGTGGCTCACATTTGTATCTTTTGGGGAAAACTGAGGTAATCAAGGTAGGGCTAGGCCCTGGGGACGAGGCAAGTAAAGGACTTAACCACGTCCGCACCTACCAGGGAAGGAGCAGAGACTCTGTTAGGGCGCCATGCCAGGGGCTGCAGTTTCAGATTCCTGCAGACTCCACCCTCGATCTGGCCACACTGTCCCCAGTTTTTGCGAGGTGACCTGGGGAGGGAGGACAGGACGGATGCTCCGACCTCACCAGGGACTCCACTGGACCGGAGCTCTTCCTCCGCCCAGTCCACGTGAGAGAGCTCCCTGGCCGGCCCTGAGACAGCTCCAGACCTGGCAGCCCTGGAAAAAGAAACTGATATCGCCATCGCTGCCTCCGCTAGAGGGCGCCTGGGGGCGGGGCGCGGGTGGGGCAAGGCGGGCTCCGACAGGAGGCAGGGCGGTGAGCCGAGAGGGGCGGGGCACGGGACCGGGAGGCGGGGCCAGGGGCCGCAAGGCGGAAGAGCCCCTCTAGCCCCCGACCCGGCGCCTTGCGCTCTCTTCACTCTCGGTCCCTCTTCGCGTTCTTGCCAGTCCCGTAGCGCTGGGCTGGTTTCCTCTGAGGTCTCTAAGATCCGCCTACTGCGCCCCGCTCGCCGCCCGGAAGCCCCCAGCCCCTCAAGGACGCATCACCTAATGCCGCAGTCACGGCCACCGTCACAAGCGCCCCCAGCCCCACCCCACCCCGGCCTGCCTGCCGTCTTTCTCCTGCCCCCGCCCCTGCCTACCAGCGCCACCGGGCCGCAGGTGCGGACGACCTCAAAATTCCTCGGCCCGCGAAGGCCGCCAGCTGCGGGGAGGGGAGGGGAAGCGCGGTCCCGCAGCGCCCGCAGGCTCATGTCCCAGGTATGTCCAGACCCCCGAGGCACCGCTCCCAGGGCGATGACAGCCCGCGAGGCTCGGCCTCGGCCCCCGGCACTTTTGGTCCCAGCTACGCCGCCTCGTGGCCTTCCCCCAAGTCCGAGGGAGAGGTGGGACTCTCCCCGACGCAGTTGGAAACCGGGAATCCCCTTTAGGGTCCCGTTCGTGGTGCACCACTGACTCCACCATCTGCAAAGGGATTCTCGTCCAGAATCCCCGAAGGCTTTAGGACAGCGCTTATTCTGTTGAATGAAGAGTCTCTAATTTTCGGAAAGACCACAGGCTAAAAGTCAGCTGAGTTTTCTTGAATAGTTATAGTTAAATTTGAGGCAAGAATTGAATGTCAGTTGATGGCCACAAAGTAGCGGACTGGTACGAACCTACTGGATGGTCATTCTGGTGACTACTTGGAGGCACCGTCCACTTTGTGGATTTGTTTCAGTTGAAATTTATTTCCATAGAACTTATTTAGGTCTCTGTTTATTGCTGATTTGACGGCTTTCCGTGCGGAGGGAAGCCTGTGACTTCTGTGCAGCGTCAGGTTGAAGAATTTAGCAGTGTAAAATGTGTTTTCTGCCTGCCTTGACTCGACAAACCAAATGTGCCCTCCTTTTCTTTTCCAGGTTGTGCCTTTTTAGCCAAGAAGCATGGAAACCATTCACGGCAGGCCCTACTGTTGCAGGGAGCTTGAAGGAGCTGACACACTGTCCAACACCTTTTACTCTAATGAATTGCACACCCCCCTCCAAACGGTTATTCGCCCAACTGCCTCAGAGGACAGGTAAAACAAAAACTAGAAAAAGCAGTTTTAATGTATTAGTGTATTTTATTATGTGAGGAAAAACATTTATTGTTCTGGGGCTCTTCTGTTTTTTGTTTGTTTGTTTTTGAGACGGCGTCTCGCTCTGTCGCCCAGGCTGGAGTGTAGTGGTGCGATCTCCGCTCACTGGGACCTCTACCTCCCAGGTTCAAGTGATTCTCCTGCCTCACCCTCCAGAGTAGCTGGGATTACAGGCATGCGCCACCATGCCCAGCTAATATTTTTGCATTTTTAGTAGAGACAGGGTTTCACTATGTTGGCCAGGCTGTTCTCAAACTCCTGACCTCAAATGATCCACCTTCCTCGGCCGCCCAAAGTGCTGGGATTACAGGCGTGACCACTGCGCCGGGCCGGAGCTCTTCTGCTTATCATATCACAGGGAAGGCAAAACGTGGCAATTAACTGCACCTTCAAGTGTCTGTAAGGAACTCGAGAAGTAAGTGGCTGTGTACGATAAAAGCCACACATCAAATTCATCCACTACATTCTAAACTCTTAGAATGGTCCCTTCCTTCATTGGGAGATTAATACGTTGTAAGCAAAGACTTTTGTAAATAGTACTGTATTGGTTCCCTAACATGCTCATCTACCATCTGCCCAAAAATACTCCCAGAATTTGCTGCTTATAGTTGTGTAAATTTTTGCTTCACCAAATTCCCTGTAACACATTAATTATACATTATGATTTAATTTATGAAAAGCAGTTTGGTGGTTTCTCAAAGAACTCAAAACAGAATTACTATTTGACCCAGCAATCCCATTATTGGATTCTAAGTTGTTCTTATAATTTGTTCTGTCAAAGGAATATAAGTTGTTCTACCATAAAGACACATGCACAGGTATGTTCATCACAGCACTATTCACAATAGCAAAGACATGGAATCAGCCTAAATGCCCATCAGTGGTTGACTGGATAAAGAAAACATGGTACATATACACCATGGAATAATATGCAGCCATAAAAAATGAGATCATGTCCTTTGCAGCAACGTGGATGGAGCTGGAGGCCGTCATTCTGAAGCAAACTAACACGGGAACAGAAAACCAAATATCACCTATTCTCACTTATAAGTGGGAGCTAAACACTGAGAACACATGGAGACAAAGAAGGGAACCACAGACACCGAGGCCTACTTGAGGGTGGAGAGAGGGAGGAAGGTGAGGATCAGAAAACTACCTCTTGGGTACTATGCTTATCACCTGGGTGACAAAATAATTTGTACACCAAACCACGGCAACATACAATTTAGCTGTATAACGAACCTGCATATGTCCCCCTGAACCTAGAAAAAAAGTTTTTTAAAAAAATTACAATGAAAAAAATTGCACCTAACATATCTAGTGATTACTGTGTGTCAGCACTCTACCAAATGCTTTGTATGTAGTAATTCTTTTAATCCTCATGACAACCCTATAAGTACTACTGTTATCTGCATTTTACATATGAAATAACAGATACACACAAGTAATTTGCCAACATCTTAGTGTCAGCATTTCCTGTATTGTATTTACTTGCATCATTTTGAGAAAAGGAAAAGAAAAAAACACCTCAAAATACCTGGACAGTGAAAAAATAGCCTGAGTGGTTGTCTACTTGTTTTGTGGTTGTTTGTTTGTTTGTTTGTTTGTTTAGACAGAGTCTCACTCTGTTGCCAGGCTGGAGTGCAGTGGCACGATCTCGGTTCACCGCAACCTCCGCCTCCTGGGTTCAAGCAATTCTCCTGCCTCAGCCTCCTGAGTAGCTGGGACTACAGGCGCACACCACCACGCCCAGCTAATTTTTTTGTATTTTTAGTAGAAATGGGGTTTCACCATGTTGGCCAGGATGGTCTCGATCTCCTGACCTTGTGATCCTCAGCCTCCCAATCATTTAAGAATTCTTTAGGAAACCAGACAGGAAGTCACCCAGCCTCAGTTTAAACACTTCCAAAAAGGACAGCACTTCCACACCAGGCAGTCCATCCCATTTTTGAATGCTCCTGATTGTCAGATCATTTTCTTTCTAATGAGAACAAGTTTTTACCTTGTAATTTCTGCCTGCTGATTCTGGTTCTTCCCTCTGAAGCTATGCAAAATAGTAATTCATCATCCCATGCTAGCAGCCCTTCAAGATCTGAAGATTCTCTTGGCCCCTGTGAGAGTTCTGTTTGCCAGACTAAACACTGGTTCTCACAGATTCAGCTCCTTTTTCTTCTTGCACTTCGCCTTTCACCATCTCGATCAGACTTCCACAGATCTCCAGTTTACAAACATGCTCTTTATATTAATAACGAAAAAGAATGATTTTTCCGTAATTATAAAACTAACACACATTTCTCATAATGTAGAAATCACAGAAATTTGTAAGGAAAACAAATTCTTTATTTTTCCAACAGAAAAATTATGAAAATGAAGCATAGGAAAGAAACCCTCTGTACTTCCTTTATCCAGAGATAATAACTACTGTGTTAACATCTTAATATGTGTCCTCTCCAATTTTTTTAAATGTAAAGATCATATTCAACATTTTTTAAATCAATTGCTGTTTTCACTTAATGAAAAGAAATATTCTTGTATTGGAGGAAAAGGAGCTCTTGTCACTTCTGGGTCAGTCCTTGCTGCCCCTACTCCTCTACCATTGACCTGATTCATAAGAGTGGTCTTCAGCTCTAAATTCCTGTTCAACTCCAAGGGCTGTCACATTAGGCAGAGCTTCCCTTGAGTCAAATAAAACCCTTAGTGGATTGTGTGTGATCCGGGAATGGGCAGTTGTCCCTGGCTCAAAAACAGCAATGTGAGGTTTTATATTTGGCCTAAAGGAATCCAAGAATTTAGGGCTGCCATATCTGAATGCACCATCAAAAAGCACTGTCAAAGGCTTTTCACTGAAATGTTGATCCCCTCTACCTAAACGGTCCTATAGTTGGTTAGTGATCAGCTCCAAAACCCTTTAACTGGCATGAAATTTAAGAGAAGCACATATTTTAACTGACTATAAAATTCAACATGATATATGGTCAACTATAAACTACAAAAAGGTATTATTTGAAGCTCGCTCTAGGTACAACCATGCTCCTGGCTCCTGATAACTACAACTTGCTTTCCCTTTTATTTCACATGAATTCTTTCCTTTCACAATCGCCAGATTGAGAAAACCAGGATGATCATCTGTTCTCAGAACCCCTCCTCTTAACCCACTCTTAAAAAGCAGCCAGACAGCTTACAAAAGAGTCTCTTTTCTCTCAGTGTTAGTGATGGAACGGCTCTGGACGGTGTTAACAGGACACTGGTGGTAACTCTGTTCTATCATTGCTGAGGCTCACCTCTTCAGACCAGGTGCAGGGTCCATGGCTCCCAATTTGAATCACAAGGTATCTCAACAGCAAAATAAAACAATACAAAACAGAAAGCCCCTGGTTTTTCAGGATTACCTTCATAATGGTAAGGATGAACGTGAGCCCTAGCATACGTTTGCACTCAGCAGCTTAGTTTTCTAAACACGGATGTACTTAAAGGGACACCCTTTTTAAATATCGTGATGTGTCCAGGTACAACTTAGATCATGTAGGCTATACCTACAACCTAGATGCAGCGATCATGGCACTCACTTGGCAGTTTTAACATGACGCAAAACGATTTCCTCACATCAGCCTACTTTTTTTTCTTTTCACATTAGGTGAGGTGAATACAAAAATTAGCCAGGTGTGGTGGCTCACACCTGTGGTCCCAGCTACTTGGGAGGCTGAGGTGGGAGGATCACTTGAGCCTAGAGGCAGAGTTTGTAGTATGCCAAGATCACACCACAGCACTCCAGACTGGGCAACAGAGCGAGACTCTTTCTCAAAAATCAAAACAAAATAAAACAATATAAAAATAGGTGACACAGTCTAGCTCCCCTGTTACCCAGGACTGGTCTACAGACAGGGTACTCCAAAATCACCCGAGGAGCTTTCTAGAAAAACAGATTCCCAGGCTTCTTCTATCTATGGACATTCTGACTCCCCAGGTCTGAGGTGGGAAGGTAATCTGCATTTTTTAGTTTTTCAGCTTACATTGAGAACTACTGAGCTAGCAGCACTGAAAATGTAAGAAAACCAGGACTATGGTTCTGGCTTACCTGATGATCAGGAGCAAGTTAGTGGTTACACTTTAATTACTTTACTCAAGTGGATTTTTTGGGACAATTATGCTAGCCACTATTTTATATAAACTTGCTTGATCTCCATTAAAAATATTAAGTATATTAACAGGTGGTATTTTTTTCTCATTTCTTCTGTTGAAAATTTAACTGGCAGGAACAGCTACTCAAAATCATCAAGATTCCTATCCTCTTTTTCATTCAGCTGACTTCTCCTTACTTCTAGCAAGTTCTCTTAGCTCACAGGGCAAACAAACATATCCATTAAGGAAGTGCCTTGAGAATTGCTTAGGAATTTATTATATAGTAGGATTTCATTATAGAATTTCATTATCAGTTCCCATTTTGTTTCTGGATTCACTTTGCTGTTTTCTGACTCTTAAAACATTTTTTTAAATAATAGTTATCTGCCAACTGAAAATGAGGTTTATGTTTATTTCGAGCTTTTCTTTAATCATGCCTCCCAGTAATTACTGGCTAAATTACTGAATTTGGGGTTTGATGCACAAAATCTTGTACAGTGACTTTAAAATGAAATATTGGTTCATCTATAGGGAATGTATCTTTTTCAAAAACAAGTAAACAATTTTCTATTGCTAGAGATGGTAGCACCAATAATTTGATAATTATTCTCTTTGTTATAGAGATGTATTTTATTTACATTGAGAACTACTGGGCTAGCAGAAAGGGAGAGAGAGGGAGAGAGACATGGAGAGAGAGGTGAGAGAGACAGTGAGAGAGAGGGGGAGGAAAAGAGGGAGAGAGAGAAAAGGAGACAGAGAGAGAGATAAAGAGAAAGGTTTAAAATTTCATTAAAATTATTAAAACATAACCCTCATTTTTAGTTGGTAGATAACTACCATTTTTAAAAAATGTTTAAGAATCAGAAAGCAACAAAGTGAATCCAGAAACAAATGGGAGCCTATAATGAAATCCTATAATGAAATCCTAAATTATTACATCCTAAAATGTCAATCTTTATTTTAATTTGGTTCCTTCTCTACAATTGTGTGAGTATTAAGTCTAAGGGTAGGGAGACATGATACCTTAAAGTAAGAGAGAAATATGACTTATTTATGCATTGTCTTTTATTTTAAATAATTTCCTGCAACTTTCCAGCTTTAGGTGGATGCCAGCCCAAATGATTGATTAGCATTTTCTACCGGCTCATCTTCCGGGGACAATGTAATATACGGGGGTCAGATGTTGAGAAATTGACTCATTTAGGTTTTGAACGTAACTTTTACAAACTTAGATATTAAAGCTTAGGTTGTCATTAATCAAATGCATTTAAATATTTTTCACTTGTCATGTCCCCCAAACCGTGTCTGTTGATCGTTGTCAGACAGCTAGGGAGGACGTAGAGGTCTGAGAGCTGAATGCCAGCATCCCTTCTATAGCACCCCAAATCAGTAGGCCCAGGACTCTCCTTCCCTAGCTAGTGCAGGGTTAGCAAACTTTTTCTGTAAAGAGCCAGATGGTAAATATTGTAGGCTTTACTGTCTCTGTCCAGCTATTCAACTCTGCCATTGTGGGGCAAAAGCAGACATAGACTGTATATAGTCCATAAATGAATGGTCATGGCTGTATTCCAATAGACTTTTGTTTACAAAAACAGGCAGGGAGTTGGATTTGGCCCATGGGCCATGCTTTGCCAATCCTCAATCTAGTGACTTCACAAGATAATACATTCCATTTGTAAGACAGTCCTGAGTGTTGCTTCTTCATTCTATTCAACAATTATTACAGGTTGGTGGCAGGGGGGGGCGGTTATGTTAAGCCAAGCACTGTACTGGTAAAGAGAAAAAAGTAGCTCCACAGTTCATACCTCTTTCTCTTTCCCTCTCTCTCTCTTCCTGTCTCTCCCCTTCTCTCTCCCTATCTACCTACCTATCTCCCCTTCTCTTTCCCATTCTCTCCCCCTCTCTCTCCCTCCCTTTTTCTCCCTCTTTCTTCCCCCTTCCTCCTCTCACCTGCCTCCCCCAACCCTTCACCCTCCCCTTCCTCTCCTCCATGTTTCTGACTGGCTCCCACTGTTCTCAGGGTATAGTCCAGGGGATTTAGAAGGCCCCACAGGATACTGTCCTTGTTTTCCTCTCATGCTGCACCTCTCACCGTGGCCCTTCTCTACATGCCCCAAGTTCTAGAATTCTATGTCAACTCTTCTAATAAAGTTCAAAATTCAACTCTATTTTCTCAGCCCCTAAGATCTGGGTAAGTTCTACTCAGATCTTTACTCCATGCCTTGTGGAATTCCTCCAAATTTATCCAAGTTCCCGGGACAAGGATAGGGATAGCATTTGAAAGTCTCATGGTCACTTCTGACTTTGGGTTCCTGGTTCCACTTAAAACAACACACTGACCCAGATGTGAAACTCAGTCATCCCTCCTTTTTCTCTAAGGACCTTGTCCATGCAGAGCATTTGTGAGCCTGGTAAACTTCACTGAACTGTTGGGGATCAGGAAGGAGAGTCAAACCATGCCATGCTACATGTAACCAAAACACCTTATTAGCCATAACTTCCACATTCTTAAAAGGTCTTTAACCAGCTGTCACCAAGGGTTTCTCCCTGGGTTTTCAACCAGTGCAGTCTCCAGTAGCCTCACCATCCTGCTGGCTCCTCTCATCTCCCTCTTCCCTTACTCCCCTTTCCTCTCCTCTCCCTGTTTCAAGAGCAAACCAACAAGTTTCTCCCACTGCAGAGCAGTTTAATCAGTCTGAGCTTGCTTGAGCTCCTACCAACACCCATACTTTCAGAGTCTCTGTGTCTACAAGTGGCTTAGCAGAATATTTTACCAAACAAAAGTAATTCTTCCCTAAGAGAGATTCTAGACTGAAGCCAACACTGTCAGGAATTTTCCAGTCTATTAAACTCTAGGCCTTTCTACCTGCTATTCCCTTGCATGTCCCAGTATTTCCTCTCTTTCCTCTAGATAATTGCTACTCATCCTTTAGAACACATCTTGTGATTCCCCCAAGAATCCTTCCTCCTTAAAGGATTCCTGTTTGTCCTGCAGAGTGCCTTATGGGTATATACCATAATACCAATCCAGGACCAATTAAATCCAAGCTTAAGTTTAGGATAGATGCAAACTGAGGCCATAAGGGAACTGGTTAACTTCTGACTCACCTTGAACATGGGAGGGTAAGCATTTTAAGGTCCCAGCTTTTTTTTTTTTTTTAATTATTATACTTTAAGTTTTAGGGTACATGTGCACAATGTGCAGGTTTGTTACATATGTATCCATGTGCCATGTTGGTGTGCTGCACCCATTAACTCGTCATTTAGCATTAGATGTATCTCCTAATGCTGTCCCTCCCCACTCCCCCCACCCCACAACAGTCCCCGGAGTGTGATGTTCTTCCTGTGTCCATGTGTTCTCATTGTTCAATTCCCACCTATGAGTGAGAACATGCGGTGTTTGGTTTTTTGTCCTTCCGATAGTTTACTGAGAATGATGGTTTCCAGTTTCATCCATGTCCCTACAAAGGACATGAACTCATCATTTTTTATGGCCGCATAGTATTCCATGGTGTATATGTGCCACATTTTCTTAATCCAGTCTACTGTTGTTGGACATTTGGTTTGGTTCCAAGTCTTTGCTATTGTGAATAGTGCTGCAGTAAACACACGTGTGCATGTGTCTTTATAGCAGCATGATTTATAATCCTTTGGGTATACACCCAGTAATGGGATGGCTGGGTCAAATGGTATTTCTAGTTCTAGATCCCTGAGGAATCGCCACACTGACTTCCACAATGGTTGAACTAGTTTACAGTCCCACCAACAGTGTAAAAGTGTTCCTATTTCTCCACATCCTCTCCAGCACCTGTTGTTTCCTGATTTTTTAATGATGGCCATTGTAACTGGTGTAAGATGGTATCTCACTGTGGTTTTGATTTGCATTTCTCTGATGGCCAGTGATGATGAGCATTTCTTCATGTGTTTTTTGGCTGCATAAATGTCTTCTTTTGAGAAGTGTCTGTTCATGTCCTTTGCCCACTTTTTGATGGGGTTGTTTGTTTTTTTCTTGTAAATTTGTTTGAGTTCATTGTAGATTCTGGATATTAGCCCTTTGTCAGATGAGTAGGTTGCGAAAATTTTCTCCCATTTTGTAGGTTGCCTGTTCACTCTGATGGTAGTTTCTTTTGCTGTGCAGAAGCTCTTTAGTTTAATTAGATCCCATTTGTCTATTTTGGCTTTTGTTGCCATTGCTTTGGGTGTTTTAGACATGAAGTCCTTGCCTGTGCCTATGTCCTGAATGGTATTGCCTAGGTTTTCTTCTAGGTTTTTATGGTTTTAGGTCTAACATTTAAGTCTTTAATCCATCTTGAATTAATTTTTGTATAAGGTGTAAGGAAGAGATCCAGTTTCAGCTTTCTACATATGGCTAGCCAGTTTTCCCAGCACCATTCA
This sequence comes from Nomascus leucogenys, assembly GCF_006542625.1. Lineage (NCBI taxonomy): Eukaryota > Metazoa > Chordata > Mammalia > Primates > Hylobatidae > Nomascus > Nomascus leucogenys. Next base: position 79,995,401 of record NC_044397.1, read on the forward strand.
TTAAATAGGGAATCCTTTTCCCATTGCTTGTTTTTGTTAGGTTTGTCAAAGATCAGATATTTGTAGATATGCGGCACTATTTCTGAGGGCTCTGTTCTGTTCCATTGATCTATGTCTCTGTTTTGGTACCAGTACCATACTGTTTTGGTTACTGTAGCCTTGTAGTATACTTTGAAGTCAGGTAGCATGATGCCTCCAGCTTTGTTCTTTTGGCCTAGGATTGACTTGGCGATGCAGGCTCTTTTTTGGTTCCATATGAACTTTAAAGTAGTTTTTTCCAATTTTGTGAAGAAAGTCATTGGTAGCTTGATGGGGATGGCATTGAATCTATAAATTACCTTGGGCAGTATGGCCATTTTCACGATATTGATTCTTTCAACCCATGAGCATGGAATGTTCTGCCATTTGTTTATATCCTCTTTTATTTCATTGAGCAGTGGTTTGTAGTTCTCCTTGAAGAGGTCCTTCACGTCCCTTGTAAGTTGGATTCCTAGATATTTTATTCTCTTTGAAGCAATTGTGAATGGGAGTTCACTCATGATTTGGCTCTCTGTTTGTCTGTGATTGGTGTACAAGAATGCTTGTGATTTTTGTACATTGATTTTGTATCCTGAGACTTTGCTGAAGTTGCTTATCAGCTTAAGGAGATTTTGGGCTGAGACAATGGGGTTTTCTAGATATACAATCATGTCATCTGCAAACAGGGACAATTTGACTTCCTCTTTTCCTAATTGAATACCCTTTATTTCCTTCTCTTGCCTGATTGCCCTGGCCAGAACTTCCAACACTATGTTGAATAGGAGTGGTGAGAGAGGGCATCCCTGTCTTGTGCCAGTTTTCAAAGGGAATGCTTCCAGTTTTTGCCCATTCAGTATGATATTGGCTGTGGGTTTGTCATAGATAGCTCTTATTATTTTGAGATACATCCCATCAATACCTAATTTATTGAGAGTTTTTAGCATGAAGCGTTGTTGAATTTTGTCAAAGGTCTTTTCTGCATCTATTGAGATAATCATGTAGTTTTTGTCTTTGGTTCTGTTTATATGCTGGATTACATTTATTGATTTGCATATGTTGAACCAGCCTTGCATCCCAGGGATGAAGCCCACTTGATCATGGTGGATAAGCTTTTTGATGTGCTGCTGGATTCTGTTTGCCAGTATTTTATTGAGAATTTTTGCATCAATGTTCATCAAGGATATTGGTCTGAAATTCTCTTTTTTGGTTGTGTCTCTGCCAGGCTTTGGTATCAGGATGATGCTGGCCTCATAAAATGTGTTAGGGAGGATTCCCTCTTTTTCTGTTGATTGGAATAGTTTCAGAAGGAATGGTACCAGTTCCTCCTTGTACCTCTGGTAGAATTTGGCTGTGAATCCATCAGGTCTTGGGCTCTTTTTGGTTGGTAAGCTATTGATTATTGCCACAATTTCAGAGCCTGTTATTGGTCTATTCAGAGATTCAACTTCTTCCTAGTTTAGTCTTGGGAGGGTGTATTTGTCAAGGAATTTATCAATTTCTTCTAGATTTTCTAGTTTATTTGCGTAGAGGTGTTTGTAGTATTCTCTGATGGTAGATTGTATTTCTGTGGGATCGGTGGTGATATCCCCTTTATCATTTTTTATTGTGTCTATTTGATTCTTCTCTCTTTTCTTCTTTATTAGTCTTGCTAGCGGTCTATCAATTTTGTTGATCTTTTAAAAAAAACCAGCTCCTGGATTCATTAATTTTTTGAAGGGTTTTTTGTGTCTCTATTTCCTTCAGTTCTGCTCTGATTTTAGTTATTTCTTGCCTTCTGCTAGCTTTTGAATGTGTTTGCTCTTGCTTTTCTAGTTCTTTTAATTGTGATGTTAGGGTGTCAATTTTGGATCTTTCCTGCTTTCTCTTCTGGGCATTTAGTGCTATAAATTTCCCTCTACACACTGCTTTGCATGTGTCCCAGAGATTCTGGTATGTTGTGTCTTTGTTCTCGTTGGTTTCAAAGAACATCTTTATTTCTGCCTTCATTTCGTTATGTACCCAGTAATCATTCAGGAGCAGGTTGTTCAGTTTCCATGTAGTTGAGCGGTTTTGAGTGAGTTTCTTAATCCTGAGTTCTAGTTTGATTGCACTGTGGTCTGAGAGACAGTTTGTTATAATTTCTGTTCTTTTACATTTGCTGAGGAGAGCTTTACTTCCAACTATGTGGTCAATTTTGGAATAGGTGTGGTGTGGTGCTGAAAAAATGTATATTCTGTTGATTTGGGGTGGAGAGTTCTGTAGATGTCTATTAGGTCCACTTGGTGCAGAGCTGAGTTCAATTCCTGGGTATCCTTGTTAACTTTCTGTCTCGTTGATCTGTCTAATGTTGACAGTGGGGTGTTAAAGTCTCCCATTATTATTGTGTGGGAGTCTAAGTCTCTTTGTAGGTCACTCAGGACTTGCTTTATGAATCTGGGTGCTCCTGTATTATGTGCATATATATTTAGGATAGTTAGCTCTTCTTGTTGAATTGATCCGTTTACCATTATGTAATGGCCTTCTTTGTCTCTTTTGACCTTTGTTGGTTTAAAGTCTATTTTATCAGAGACTAGGATTGCAACCCCTGCCTTTTTTTGTTTTCCAGTTGCTTGGTATATCTTCCTCCATCCCTTTATTTTGAGTCTATGTGTGTCTCTGCACGTGAGATGGGTTTCCTGAATACAGCACACTGATGGGTCTTGACTCCTTATCCAATTTGCCAGTCTGTGTCTTTTAATTGGAGCATTTAGCCCATTTACATTTAAAGTTAATATTGTTATGTGTGAATTTGATCCTGTCATTATGGTGTTAGCTGGTTATTTTGCTCGTTAGTTGATGCAGTTTCTTCCTAGCCTTGATGGTCTTTACAATTTGGCATGTTTTTTGCAGTGGCTGGTACCAGTTGTTCCTTTCCATGTTTAGTGCTTCCTTGAGGAGCTCTTTTAGGGCAGGCCTGGTGGTGACAAAATCACTCAGCATTTGCTTGTCTGTAAAGTATTTTATTTCTCCTTCACTTATGAAGCTTAGTTTGGCTGGATATGAAATTCTGGGTTGAAAATTCTTTTCTTTAAGAATGTTGAATATCGGCCCCCACTCTCTTCTGGCTTGTAGAGTTTCTGTCGAGAGATCAGCTGTTAGTCTGATGGGCTTCCCTTTGTGAGTAACCCGACCTTTCTCTCTGGCTGCCCTTAACATTTTTTCCTTCATTTCAACTTTGGTGAATCTGACAATTATGTGTCTTGGAGTTGCTCTTCTCAAGGAGTATCTTTGTGGCGTTCTGTGTATTTCCTGAATCTGAATGTTGGCCTGCCTTGCTAGATTGGGGAAGTTCTCCTGGATAATATCTTGCAGAGTGTTTTCCAACTTGGTTCCATTCTCCCTGTCACTTTCAGGTACACCAGTCAGATGTAGGTTTGGTCTTTTCACATAGTCCCATATTTCTTGGAGGCTTTGTTCATTTCTTTTTATTCTTTTTTCTCTAAACTTCCCTTCTTGCTTCATTTCATTCATTTCATCTTCCATCACTGATACCCTTTCTTCCAGTTGATCGCATCGGCTACTGAGGCTTCTGCATTCTTCACGTAGTTCTTGAAACTTGGCTTTCAGCTCCATCAGCTCCTTCAAGCACTTCTCTGCATTGGTTATTTTAGTTAAACATTCGTCTAATTTTTTTTCAAAGTTTTTAACTTCTTTGCCATTGGTTTGAATTTCCTCCTATAGCTCGTAGTAGTTTGATCGTCTGAAGCCTTCTTCTCTCAACTCGTCAAAGTCATTCTCCATCCAGCTTTGTTCTGTTGCTGGTGAGGAACTGCATTCCTTTGGAGGAGGAGAGGCACTCTGCTTTTTAGAGTTTCCAGTTTTTCTGCTCTGTTTTCTCCCCATCTTTGTAGTTTTTTCTACTTTTGGTCTTTGATGATGGTGATGTACAGATGGGTTTTTGGTGTGGACGTCCTTTCTGTTTGTTAGTTTTCCTTCTAACAGACAGGACCCTCAGCTGCAGGTCTGTTGGAGTTTGCTAGAGGTCCACTCCAGACCCTGTTTGGCTGGGTGTCAGCAGCGGTGGCAGCAGAACAGCGGTGGCTGTAGAACAGCGGATTTTCGTGAACCACAAATTCAGCTGTCTGATGGTTCCTCTGGAAGTTTTGTCTCAGAGGAGTACCCGGCCGAGTGAGGTGTCAGTCTGTCCCTACTGGGGGGTGCCTCCCAGTTAGGCTGCTCAGGGGTTAGGGACCCACTTTAGGAGGCAGTCTGCCCGTTCTCAGATCTCCAGCTGCGTGCTGGGAGAACCACTACTTTCTTCAAAGCTGTCAGACAGGGGCATTTAATCCTGCAGAGGTTACTGCTGACTTTTTGTTTGTCTGTGCCCTGCCCCCAGAGGTGGAGCCTACAGAGGCAGGCAGGCCTCCTTGAGCTGTGGTGGGCTCCACCCAGTTCGAGCTTCCTGGCTGCTTTATTTACCTATGCAAGCCTGGGCAATGGTGGGTGCCCCTCCCCTAGCCTTGCTGCCGCCTTGCAGTTTGATCTCAGACTGCTGTGCTAGCAATCAGCGAGACTCCGTGGGCGTAGGACCCTCCGAGCCAGGTGCGGGACACAATCTCCTGGTGTGCCGTTTTCCAAGCCTGTTGGAAAAGCACAGTATTAGGGTGGGAATGACCCGATTTTCCAGGTGCCGTCTGTCACCCCTTTCTTTGACTAGGAAAGGGAACTCCCTGACCCCTTGCACTTCCCGAGTGAGGCAATGCCTCACCCTGCTTCGGCTCGCGCACGGCGCACTGCACCTACTGTCCTGCATCCACTGTCTGGCACTCCCTAGTGAGATGAACCCGGTACCTCAGATGGAAATGCAGAAATCACCCGTCTTCTGCGTCGCTCACGCTGGGAGCTGTAGACCCGAGCTGTTCCTATTCGGCCATCTTGGTTCTGCCCCCAATTTGCCGGTCCCAGCTTCTTGTGTAGATGGTCTCCTTTAGTTTCCTCGCTTGGCTGATTTCCATATCCCTCATCTTAAAACAAAAATGTAAATTTGACAGGATTGGCCCTGCCCTAAGGGCAGGAGTGGCTTCCCTGCTTGCTTACTTCACTGGGTTCCTATTTACCCTCTATGTAGCACTCATCCCTTTCTGTCTTGTCAAAAAGCTAGTTGTTTTTAAGATTTTTTTTCTCTTCCCAGTATTTTTAGTTGTTTTCAGTGGGAAGTTTGGTCTAAATAACCTAGGCCGCCATTACTGGAAACTGAAAGTCATTAAATCCTTCCTAAGTAGGAAGCAGAACTTTTGCCAGATACATTTGCAGGTGTTTTTGTGAGGCTGTGTTCCTAACCAGAAGATTTCATTCCTCTATCACAGTAAGCAGTATAGGAAACAAATCCATCTCTTTGGCCTTACTCATTTATTCAATAGTATTATTTGGGTACTTCCTGTGTGTCAGGCGCTGGGTTAAAGGTTACAACAGTGAGCCAATAGAATACCTGCCCTTCACTCCTTTGTTAAGAAAAAGCAGAGAAAATCATCTGAGCTACCAGTTCCAAGATTTAGGACTAACTAATTTAGGAAACTCCCATGTCTCCAGTCCTCTGCATAGTACTGTTGTAAGGGGTGGGACTTGGAGACATGATTACCATACAAGGTAACTATTGAATAGAATAGTGCTTCTAAAACTTTAGCATGCACGAGAATCACCTGGAGGGCTTCTTAAAACATTACTGCACCCCATCCCCAGAGATCCTGATTCTTAGGTTTTGAGATGGAGCCTGAGAATTTGCATTTCTAAGAAGCTCTTAGGAGATGCTTATGCTACTAGTCTAGGGACCACTCTTTGAGAACCATTGTTATAGTAGCCCTAGATAAAACTTATGAGCAAGTAGCTCCTTTACAAGATTAGGAATATTCCTTTACAATGCTCTCCATTTTTGAAAATCCAACGATAATCTTTAGCCAAGACCATTTAATGAGGAAGAAGGATTTTCAACAAATAGAGCTAGAACAACTGGATATCCACATGCGAAAGAATAGATGCATGAGATCCCTTATCTCATATTGTATCCAAAATTAACTAATCATGAATCAAAGACCTAAGCGTAAGGGCTAAACTGTAAGATACTTAGAAGAAAACATAGTGATAAATCTTCGTGGCCTTGGATTTGTAACTGTGTTCTTAGATATGACTCCAAAAGCATAAGCAATAAAAGGAAAAACAGATCAAGTGAACTTTGTCAAAATTAAAAAACTTTTTTGCTTCAAGGGACACTATCAAGTAAGTAAAAAGAAAATGCACAGAATAGGAGAAAATATTTGCCTATCATACCTGACAAGTGACTTGTATGTAGGATATATAAAGAACTCTTATAACTCAAAAATGAGACAAATAACAAAAAATGCAAAGGATCTGAATAGATATTTCTCCAATAAAGATATTGCCAATAGGAACATGGAAAAAAAGGCTCAACATCATTAGACATTGGGGAAATGCAAATCAAAACTACAATTAGATACCACTTCACATCCACTAGAATGGCAATAATTTTTTTAAATTTTAACAGAAAATAACAAGTGTTGGCAAAGAAGTGGAGATATTGGAATCCTCATACAATGTTGGTAGGAATGTAAAATGGAGCAGTTACTGTAGAAAACAGTTTGGCAGTTCCTCAACAAATTAAACAGAATTACCACATGACCCACTTCTAATTTAATTCCCCAATGAATTAAAAACAGCTATTCAAACCAAAACTTGAACATGAATATTCATAGCAGTATTATTCACAAGAGTTAAAAGGTGAAAATAACCCAAATGTCCGTCAACTGATGAATGGTGAAACAAAACGTGATATGTCTATATGGTAGAATATTACATAGCCATTAAAAGGAATGAAGGGCTGGGCACAGTGACTCACGCCTGTAATCCTAACACTTTGGGAGGCCAAGGCAGGGGGGATCACCTGAGGTCAGGAGTTCAAAACCAACCTGGCCAACGTGGCGAAACCATGTCTCTACTAAAAATACAAAAAATTAGCCAGGTGTGGTGGCGGGCACCTGTAATCCCAGCTACTCGGGAGGCTGAGACAGGAGAATCATTTGAACCCTGAGGTGAGGTGGAGGCTGCAGTGAGCCAAGATCGCACCATTGCACTCCAGCCTGGACAACAAGAACGAAACTCCATCTCAAAAAAACAAATAAATAAATAAATAGAATGAAGTATGGACACATACTACAAAATGGATGAACCTTGAAAACATTATGCCAAGTCAAAGAAGGCCATCACAAAAGGCCACGTGTTATATTATTCTACTTACAGGAAATGTCCAAAATAGGCAAATCTACAGAAAGTAGATTAGTATAATAGTTGCCAAGGGATAGAGTGAGGGTGGGGAGTATAGGGCATGATGGCTTAGGAATACAGGGTATTCTTGAGATGATGAAAATGCTGTAAAGTTGACTGTGGGGATGCTCACACTTATCTGTGAATAACCTTTAAAGCCATTGAATTATACGCTTTATTTTTTAATTAATTATAAATTTATAAAATAGAGACAGAGTCTTGCTATGTTGCCCAGGCTGGTCTTGAACTCCTGAGCTCAAGCAGTCCTCCTGCCTTGGCCTCCCAAAGTGCTGGGATTACAGGCATGAGCCACTGCACCTGGCCTGAATTGTACACTTTAAATGGATGAATTGTGTGGCAAGTGAATTAAATCTCAATAAAGCTGTTTTTAAAAATAAACACATGGGCAGATGCAGTGGCTCACACCTGTAATCTCAAGCACTTTGGGAGGCCAAGACGGGTGGATCATCTGAGGTCAGGAGTTCGAGACCAGCCTGGCCAACATGGTGAGACCCCGTCTCTACTAAAAATGCAAAAATTACCCGGGTGTGATGGCACGCCCCTGTAATCCCAGCTACTCAGGAGGCTGAGGTGGGAGAATTGCTTGAACCCAGGAGGCAGAGGCTGCAGTGAGCCAAGATCATGCCACTGCACTCCAGCCTGGGCAACAGAGTAAGAACCTGTCTCAAAAAAAAAAAAAAAATTAAAATTAAAACAATAAACACACTACAACTGATGACCAAAAAAAGGATAATTTGTAAGTCCTCAGAAATTTAACCTCATTCTTTCAGCAGTCCCATGATGCCTAAATAACCAGTATCATCATCTACCTGACACTGAGAATTCTGTGTTCTGAAGATTTAATCTGAAAATACTTATGAAGTGGTAGGAATTTTATGCAATCTGTTATGCAATTTTGTGCATCTGTTATGTTGCTAAGGCTCTTTAAAGTCTCTCTTTTTTCACAGGTATCAGGAATTAAGGGAGTCACTTCAACAATGTAGGCTTCCTTGGGGCGCTGAAAGAGAGTACGGTGGGATAATACCAATTTCACTCCCGGAGGACCACAGGCCAAAGCGTGAGCCTCCTCGTGTCATGGGCAAAGGACATCAGCATTACGGATTTGGTGGAGAAACCTGGCCAAGGTAAATAAACTTTCTGCCATTCACAGAGAGGTCTTTATTATCCATTTTTCTTTACTTCTATTGTGTGTCCTTTGTTTGCTTAAATCTGTCTTCAAACTTATTTCTCTTACTATTTATGAAAAGACACAGAATGAAAAATTAATTTCTAGTTGTGAAATAATAATAAATGAATGGTTTTTGCTCTCCTTAGTGATGTTAAAATATTGTGATCAGAAATTTTGATTCATTTAATTCCTTTACTTACTTATTGTATCCTATCTAAAACTAAATGGGAATATTCCTGAGATAGAAAGAGAGAAAACAATTAAATTTTAAATATTTTTGTTTGAGCAAAGACCTGGCCTAATCTGTACAGGTGCTCTTGGTTTTTGGAACTTTTGATTTGTAATTTGTTTGTCAGTCTTTTTGATAGTCACTAGAATCTGCTGGGCATTGTTTTCAAGTGTTAAAAGCTTTCAATAATAGTTTATAAATCTTAAAGTTACTCAGCAGCTCTATTCAAAACACATTAAAATTCAACAGAAAGCAGAAAAAAATCTGAATAGCAAATGTTATATTAAATATTTCCTAAGGATTAAGACATTTACTCACAGCAGAGTCTATCATACACTTGACATGGAGCCTTCTTCCTCCTGCTTTATCTAATAATCCTGATTATCTGGTTTATGAACACTCTAGTTAACTAGTTCTTTGTTCTAAAGCAGGTAAAAGAAATAAATTAAGGAAGACAAGCCACAGCAAGAGAGAGAAACATTAACAACAGGGACATGTGTCAAAGCCTCAGAAAAGCAATAAAAAGCAGACAAATAAAAAGGCCTGACAGTCACAGGCCAATAAGAAAGATTCAGACATCAACACACATTATAGATAGTGAGGACCTCATGTTCATTCATTCACTCAACAGATGTGTTTAAGCCCACGCTTTCATGGAACTGTAATGTCTTTGTGAAGCAGACCCTGCCATCCTTGTTTTACAATGAATAAACAGACCCAAGAGATTCAGCACCTTTCCTTGGGTCAGACAATTATAAAGTTGTGGAATAGGGATTTGAGTCCAGATGTATTGACTCCAACACCCAAGTTCTTTTCATCTGTTCATTTTATTTATTCATCTGTTTATTCATTTATCTGCTCAGTAATTTAAGCATAGGAAGCATTGTTCTAGAGACTGGGGAGATAGCTCTATATGGAATTTACAGCTACTGCCCTCCCAAAATTTAATTATTAAAAAATGAACAATACTTTATAAGAATTAGAAGTATTCATATGGAATTCCAGCATGTAAAAAGAAAGCTAAAGACTTGTTTCTTAAGGGTAATCTACTTTGAAATGAGATTTGTGCATGATCTCTTACTGAATGTGACAGGGAAAGAGAAAATACTTGTTCCACTTAGAATGCCAGTTATACCTGGCATATCTCTTAATTTTTTTTTTTTGAGGTGGAGTTTCACTCTTGTTGCCCAGGCTGGAGTGCAGTGGCATGATCTCAGCTCACTGCAACCTACCCCTCCCGGGTTCAAGCAATTCTCCCGCCTCAGCCTCCCAGCCTAGCTGGGATTACAGGCGTGCACCACCATGCCCAGCTAATTGTGTATTTGTAGTAGAGACGGGGTTTCTCCATGTTGATCAGGCTGGTCTCAAACTCCCAACCTCAGTCCACCTGCCTCGACCTCCCAAAGTGCTGGGATTACAGGCGTGAGCCACCGCACCCGGCCAATCCTGTTCTTCTTAAACTAACCATTGCTCTCCAGCCTGGGCAACAAGAGCAAAACTCCATCTCAAAAAAAAAAAGAAAAAAAGGAAAGAAAAAAAGAAAGAAAGAAAAAAGAACAAGATTATGAGAGGATATTAGATTAGCTCACAAAACTGTAGGATGCCTAGAGAAATAGGCTCATTGTTCGGCATCCAGGAATAGAGGCCACTCCCAGGACTGGCCTCATCAGGGAGGAAGTGCCTCTTTAACTGGACACCTCTGCTGCCACCTATTGGCAGTTTAGATGTCCCTCATGAAGCTCATGTTCTCAGGCTACTCACAGTCAAATCAAAGTCTAGTATAGATGTGGATGATGGACAGAACTTAGGGCACATTTGCACTCTGGCTGCTAGGAAGGCTGGGAAGTGGGGTGTTCCAAATGTGGGGAACTAGCAAAATATAGAGAGCGTATTGTAAAGATGATAGTCTTGAGTGCCAGTGGACTGTCACTCTAAACAACAGCAGCAACAATAACATGCTTTTCTATTCAACACACGGTACATGGACCAGCAACATCAGCATCACCTAGGAAATGGTGAATGCCACATCTCAGCCCCCACCCCAGATTTACTGAAACAGAATCTGCATTTTAACAAGATACCTCAGATAATTCCAACATGCAGCAAAGTTGGAGAACCGCTGCTTCAATGTAAGAAAATGTGACTGGGCGCGGTGGCTCACCCCTGTAATCCCAGCACCTTGGGAGGCCAAGGTGGGCAGATCACGAGGTCAGGAGGCTGAGGCAGGAGAATCACTTGAACCCAGGAGGCGGAGGTTGTAGTGAGCCAAGATTGTGCCACTGCACCCTAGCCTGGGCGACAGAGTGAGACTCCGTCTAAAAAAAAAAAAAAAGCAACAATTTTCATACAAATGAAAATACACTCACCTCCCCAAAAGCGGAGGCCAAAGGAAAGCAGTTTCCAACTTTGCTATATCCAATTCCAAGTGCCCACTCCTGTCTAGTTCAGTTGTAGTCTTGTCCCGATATTCTATACCTATGCTCTCTAATAAAGTTAACCATCACCAATGCATCCTATATGAAATAATAAGGAAAATGAAGAAGAAAAAAGAAAACATGTAAAAGTATATAAGACACAGCAAGGCAGAAAATATGAGAAGCGACTATAGCCCTCATTCCTGCACTTGGTCATGAGGCTATCATTGGTGTTATAATTTCCTTCCTCCAGAAAAGAAATCATTGTATGAAAAAGACACTTGCACACACATGTTTATAGCAGCACAATTCGCAATTGCAAAAATATGGAACCAGCCCAAGTGCCCATTAACCAAGTAGATGGAGAAAACGTGGCATGGATATACCATGGAATACTACTCAGCCATAAAAAGAAATGAAATAATGGCATTCACAGCAACCTGGAGGGAGTTGGAGACCATTATTCTAAGTGAAGTAACTCAGGCATGGAAAATCAGACATTGTATGTTCTCACCTATAAGTGGGAGCTAAGCTATGAGGACACAAAAGCATAAGGATGATACAATGGACTCTGGGGACTCGGGGGGAAGGTTGGGAAAGGGGTGAGGGATAAAAGACTACACATTGAGTACGGTGTACACTGCTTGGGTGATGGTTACACCAAAATCTCAGAAATCACCAGTAAAGAATTTATTCATGTAACCAAACACCACCTGTTCCCCAAAAACTATTGAAATTAAAAATGCTTTTATAAATAATAATAATTTCCTTCCTTCACTACCTATTCCAAGTTCCCTTGCCCTCAGCCAGTACCTGAGCTGGTATGAGTACATTACTTGATAGAACAATCCAAAAGTATGCTCTAAGAGATCTTAGCTTTTTAGTGGTTCTGCCTGTGTAAGGCTGCTCTAGTGTTTCATTAACTCCATGCTACTGAAGACAATACTAGGTGTTCAAAAGTTTCCCCAGGTTCCAGAAATACTCCTTTCCCCCATCATTGTATAACATCCTCTGGCCCTTGATATTCAGGATCAATCATCCTGCCCAAAATTGCCACATCATCATCAATTCAGCTTCCAATGCAATTGTGACCATTGTTGTATCCCCTGATGGAAGTGTTTCTCCCTTGACCTCTAAACCACCAAAGCTCAAGGTGGCTGGGGAGGGAGTCAAATTTTCTCAAGTGTAACCATAAGTATAACAGTAAGAAGCACCACTCCCACTTCCACTCTTTGGTTTTCAGACCATTCATTCTGGCTAAGGGGGAATCTATTTATTGGTCACTGGTTCAGAGCTTGTCCCACACTCTTTAGGACAACACTCAGCCATGATTGAATATTCAGTAAGCCATCCTAATGTTCTGTAAATATGGCAAGATATAACATTCTATGAATATGGTGAATCATTTGAATTCAACCAACTGTTGCCCAGTGTCTTTTGTGGTAAATTGAGTTCTTTAGTCAAAAACAATATTGTTTAAGATGGCATGGCAATGAATGAGACATTTAGTAAGTTTACCGATGATGTTACTTGCAGAGGCATGGTGAGAAGGGAAGGGAAATCCCTATTTTGAAGAAGTGTCTAAAATTATGAGGATAGGTTATCTCTTTGATGATGGAAGGGGTTCAATGTAATTATCCTACCACCAGATGGCTGACTAGTACATCCAGGGATAGGTCACCCACGATTGGTCACTTCTGCTGGCAAACTCAAATGTGCCAATAGCCAGGTGAGTCTTAGTGAGGGAAGTTCATGTCACTGAGTCCATATGTGATAATTTCTGTGCTGCTGCCATGATCACTTCGTTATGAAGCCACTGAGCAAGCACCGGGGTGACTGGAGAAAACCTGACACACACAGAGCTGGTCGTTGTATCTACCTAATTATGGAGAACATCCTCAATGGTGGGGTTCTCTAGGTGAGCATTCTTGTGGGGTACAAATAACCCTCACACTCCAGGGCCATTCGGAGGCTGGGAAAAGCAAGTTTCTTGGAATCTGCATTGGGTAGATGATATTCGGAGTACACGCACTATAAAAATGTAGGCTGGGGCCTGGCACAGTGGCTCACGCCTGTAATCTCAACACTTTGGGAGGCCGAGGCGGGTGGATCATCTGAGGTCAGGAGTTTGAGACCAACCTGACCAACGTGGTGAAACCCCGTCTCTGCCAAAAATACAAAAAAATTAGCCGGGAATGGTGGCAGGTGCTTGTAATCCCAGCTACTCAGAAGGCTGAAGCGGGAGGATTGCTTCAACCTGGGAGGCAGAGGTTGCAGTGAGCCAAGATTGCACCACTACACTCCAGCCTGGGCAACAGAGTGACACTCCATCACACACACACACAAAAAAAATGTAGGCTGCATGTTCAAAAGATAATTGGGCAGCCACAAGTTGCAGTTGAGCATAGTCTACATGAAAAGGTTATAGATGAGGTCCATTCTCTTTTGACGACTACCCCCCAGTCTCACTCTCCTTCCTAGAGGGAACCACTGTTACCATTTTGGTGTCTCCTTCCATGCCTTTTGTTATGCACTTACACGGTTATACATGTACACATTGAAAATATACAGTGTTATTTCATATATGTGTGGAATCACTTGATACATAGTATTAGGCAGTTTGGTTTTTTTTTCTCTCTACAATCTAGAAATAGTCACATGTCTGTAAATGTAGATAAACATAGATATACATCATTCTTTTTAATTTCTCATAGTATTCTACAATATGGATGCATCATAGATTATTTAGCCATCATGTATTGTTTCTTTTCTCTCTGTTTCTTTTTACATTAACCATACTTTAAAAAGCATCCTTGTACAAGCCTTCTTGAGCTCATGCTCAAAGGTTTCTAAAAGGCAAATCCAGCTGGGCACAGTGGCTCACGCCTGTAATCCCAACACTTTGGGAGGCTGAGGTGGGCGGATCACCTGAGGTCAGGAGTTTGAGACCAGCCTGGCCAACATGGCGAAACCGTCTGTATGAAAATTAGCCGGGGATGATGGCGGGTGCCTGTAATCCCAGCTACTTGGGAGGCTGAGGCGGAAGAATCACTTGAACCCAGGAGACAGAAGTTGCACTGAGCCGAGATCACGCCATTGCACTCCAGCTTGGGTGACAGAGCAAGACTCCATCTCAAAAAAATTTTAAATAAATAAATACATGCCAAATCCTATGTGGGTCACAGTATAGGGATTTTTTTAAATCTTGGTGCATGTAGCCCAAATGATTTATATTGTCATGATAGTGTCTCAAAGTATTTATTTCCTCATACTCTCAGCCATCTACATTATCAAAATGTATAGTTTTTCCCCATCTAATGAGTATAAAGGGTATCATGGTTATGAGAATGTATTTCTCTGCTTACTAGTTGGGTTGAGTACTTTTCTTATCTTTTAGGTATGGCCATTCACATTTCCTTTTCTATGTTTATTCTTCACCCATTTTTATTGTTTGTATTTTACTTATAGATTCTTGTTGGTTCTTTATGTTCTGGAAACAATCCTTTATGTGTTATCTTTATTAATATTTGCAAATATTTCTTCTAATTTTTATTTTATTTGAACTTTTATGGTTTTTGTCTGATAATTAAATTTAGCTTTTTAAATTTATTTATTTATTTATTTATTTATTTATTTATTTATTTTTTTTTTTGAGACAGGGTTTCACTCTGTTGCCCAGGCTGGAGTGCAGTGGCACGCTGTCAGCTCACTGCAACCTCTGACTCCCAGGTTCAAGCAATTCTCATGCCTCAGCCTCCCGAGTAGCTGGGATTACAGGTGTGCGCCACCATGCCAGCAAATTTTTTCTATTTTTAGTAGAGATGGGGTTTCGCTGTGTTGGCCAGGCTGGTCTTGAACTCCTGGCCTCAAGTGATCTGCCCACCTCAGCCTCCCACAGGGCTAAGATTACAGGCGTGAGCCACCACTCCCGGCCTTATAATTAAATTTGATGATGAAATTTTCTTTCAGGCTTTTGACTTTTAAAAGAAAATTATTGTTTTAAAGGTCCTTCCTACCACCAAAGAAAAAGCATATTCCTATACATTTTCTTTTAATTTTTATATAGGTTTTTCCCCAAATTCTTTAGATTTTTAAATCCATCTGAAATTATCTTTCTGAATAGTGTAAATAGAGATGGATTATTTTTCAAATGAATACTGAATTTTTTCTATATTAAAAAATACATCCTGGCTGGGCATGGTGGCTCATGCCTGTAATCACAGCACTTTGGGAGGCTGAGGCGGGAGAATCATTTGAGGCCAGGAGTTTGAGACTAGCCTGGGCAACATAGCAAGACTGTGTCTCTACAAAAAAAAAAAAAAAAATCAATAAATAAAAAATTTTAAAATTTTAAAAAAGAAAAATACATCTTTTTTCCACTGGTTTAAAATGACATCTTTGGCCAGGCTCAGTAGCTTGTGCCTGTAATCCCAGCACTCTGGGAGGCCAAGGCAGGAGGATCTCTTGAGCCCAGGAGTTCAAGATAAGTCTGAACAACATAGCAAGACCTCGTCTCTATTTATTATAAAATAATAATAAAATAAAATGACACCCTTTCATATATTGAATTTCTACATATACGTGGATATATTATTAATCTACTTGTCTTTTACTATCTCACCATTATACTGTGTTAATTTTAAAACATGTTTAATTTAATCTTTTCTTTATTTTCAGAAAGCTTCCTATTGAACAATTTTATTATTTGACCCAGAACAAAAAAAGTGATGTCTATGGAAATGATTCTTTGTAAGTCTGGATTTTTTTCCTTATATAAAATCAAATAACACTTTTAAGTGGAAATGAGTTATACGAGACATTTTTAAAGCCCCAAATGGGGACTTTTAGAGAAACAAATTATTTTTTTTTAAATAGAGACAATTAACGTCAGAAACCAAGACCAAACAAACAAAAGCAAATAAATAACAAACCAATAGTTTTTAGTGTTTAAAGAAATCAAGAAAATAAACAGGAGCTGATGAATAGTAATGTTCAAAGGGATTCCTAAAAGTTATCTTTGTCCATTTTCCTGCCTTTGACCTACTTACCCAACCTAGTAAGAATCTGCTACATTTATTAAGATATCAATAGAAAATGCCATAGTGGCCCTCAATAAATTTTCAACCAGAATTTTACAAGGATAGAAGTTTTTTATTATCATCTACAAATAACTCTTAATAACACTTCCTAAGTATCTTTTTTAACGTAAGGCATACTTGTTAATTTACCCATCGCTTAAAGGTATTCTTTTCAAGTGTATTATTTTATTACACTTTTAAATAGTTTGTCATGTACATTACAAAAGCATACATTTTTATTTTTAGATAAAAATAAAACACAGCTGGGCACAGTGGCTCACGCCTGTAATCCCAGCACTTTGGGAGGCTGAGGAGGGTGCATCACCTGAGATCAGGAGTTCAAGACCAGCCTGGCCAACATGGCGAAACCCTGTCTCTACTAAAAATATAAAAATTAGTCGGGCGTGATGGCGGGCGCCTGTAATCTCAGCTACTCGGGAGGCTGAGGCAGGAGAATCACTTGAACCCAGGAGGCGGAGGTTGCAGTGAGCCGAGATCGCGCCATTGCACCCTAGTCTGGGCGACAAGAGTAAAACTCTGTCTCAAACAAACAAACAAATATTAAACACGACAGAATTGAAGTGACAATGAAACTATCACTTCTTTATTAAGAAGTACTAGTTGTTGATAGGTAAAAATTTAATATAGAAGTTAGCCACTAGATGGCGCCAAAAAGACAAAATTTGTATTTGTCTCGGTTTATCCCTTTGGGATTAGTGAATTTTGCAAAGCAGATGTGAGGGTGGCAGTAAAATTAATGGGCTGATTTAGGTCAAGGAAGAGGTGTCTCAGCATTTGTTACTTTCATTTTATCTTTTCAGATCTTGAAGTTTTAAAAAAGATTTTATATTTTAAATTTAAATTTTTTCATTTCAAATCAAATCAATTTTAGGCATATGCTTATCAATATTGTAGTGGAATTTGTCACATGAGAATAATTTTAGATGCTAGATTAATGTATTATATATAGTTGCCAATGTATTAATAACAACTCTAGATTCCTTGGATTCATATATTCATCACTTCCCTGCCCTTTGTGCCCCCACCATCTTTCCAACTCAGTGATGTTGATAGAAGATAGAACATGCTTTTTTTAGTTTCGTGCCCACAGATTTAGAGACGAAATTTAAAAAGATATAAACTTTTATAGTTCATGGGAATCACGTGTTTATAATACATTACAGGATAATAAATTTGTATGGCTTACATGCCACTTTCTAGGGAGTATCTGCTAGCATGGAGGAACATCTAAAAAATTAAACAGTGTATTCAATTTTACTGACTTTTACTATCAAATTGATAACATTCTGTTCATTTTTCACACCTGAAGTCTTTCAGAATTTTATTTGCATAGGCTGAAACGAATTGTTGAAATCCAATGTAGATGGATGATTACCCATCTTTAGTCGACTTTTTTCCAGAGCTACAGGATTATTTCTTGGCATGCAAGGTTCGGAGTAATTAGTAAATGCACAGCCTTGGAATGAACTGCTTCAGAAAAGGCATGCTTCCAGGAACTTGGTCAGCTTTGTTCTATTCTCTCTGCTGACCGGGCAACATTTACTATCATGAGAGATCAGCAACACAGAGCAAAGGTAGAAAGCACACATGGTACTTAAATATCCTCTCCAGCCGGACCACACTCGGGTCACTTTAGGCCATGAAATTGCACCACATGTATAACGTCGGGCTTCCTCAGAGCACTTTAGCTACTGCCTGATTATGAGAGTAAAGGTCAGAAACAACCAGAGCTCTCTTATCATTAGAAGTAGTCATCCCTTGTATCTTCACCGCAAATGGAAAATGCAGAAACAGTAGTGAGCAGGACTGAGGTTAGAATAAATGGATGGAAAAATTAATCAACAGACAACTGAGATAAGGAAACAACATATCTCTGTCTTGTCAATATTCAGGAATCCAGAAAGTTAATCAAGAATATTATCTTAATGACATTACAGTTTGAAAATTGGGTATATCATTATTATTATTTTTTTGAGACAGACTTTTGCTCTGTCACTCAGCAACCTCCACCTCCTGGGTAATCCTGAGTAGCTGGGATTATGGGCATGCACCACCATGCCTAGCTAATTTTTTTTGTATTTTTGGTATTTTGGGTATTTTTCTATTTTGTACGTTGCCCAGGCTGGTCTCGAACTCCTGAGCTCAAACGATCCACCCGCCTTGGCCTCCCAAAGTGCTGGGATTACAGGTGTGAGCCACCATGCCCAGCCTATATCATTAATCAAGTTTCTAATAGGAATATAACCCTTTAAAAGCCCTTAATATAAGTTAGAACTTGTTTCCTGTTTTTATTCTAGGATACCCAAGCCGCCTAATTCAACAGTGGGGTAAGTAAATAACTTATACTTTTCTTCTCTGTTATAATCAAAGAAAAAAAAATTGACATTTCCTATGTCTTAGAAGTGTGAAAACAAGTGAGACTTTCCATGAAAACTTTTCTTTTTTTTGAGACAGAGTCTCACTTTGTCACCCAGGCTGGAGTACAGTGGTGCCATCACAGCTCACTGCAGCCTGACCTCCCTGGGATCAGGTGATCCTTCCACCTTCACCTCCCAATTAGCTGGGACTACAGGTGTGCACCACTATGCCTGGCTAATTTTTGTAATTTTTGTAGAGATGGGTTCTTGCCATGTTGCCCAGGCTGGTCTTGAACCCCTGGGCTCAAGTGATCCGCCCACCTTGGCCTCCCAAAGTACTGGATCACAGGCGTGAGCCACAGTGCCTGGCCTGAAAACTATGTTTTAACAGTTGGAAGGAAAGGCTGGTGCAAGTCCAGGGTAACATTACTTTGATTTCTCTCCTATTATATCCCCTGCAAATCTTTTTTAGTAAATGTTTTATTTTCATATAACTTTAAGTTTATAGAATTATTAGAAGATAGTGTGGAGAGTTCCCATATACATCATATGCAGCTTCCCCTATTGTTAACATCTCACATTAATATGGCACATTTGTCACAATTAATGAACCATTGCTGATGCATTACTGTGACCCAAAATCCATGCTTTATCCAGATTTCCTCAATTTTTCCCTCATGTCCTTCTTCTGTCCCAGGATCCCATCCAGGGTACCGTGTTACATTTAGTCATCATCTCTCCTTAGGTTCCTCTTGGCTGTGACAGTTTCTCAGACTTCCCTTGTTTTAATGACCTTGACAATTTTTAGGATTATTGGTTAGATATTTTGTAGAATGCCCCCAAATTGGGCTTTGACTGATATTTTTCTTATGGTTAGACTGGGATTATGTATTTGGGGAAGGAAGACCACAGAGATAAAGTTCTGTTTTCATCACATCGTAGCAAGGGTACATGCCGTCGGCATGATCTGTCCCTGGTGATGTTAACCCTGACCTCCTGGCAGAGGTGTCCTCGGCAGGTTCCCCGCTGCACACACACTCTTTCTTCCCTCCTTTCCACACTGCACTCTAGAAGAAGCTCTCTGTGTGTCTGTGTGCAACCCACACTTAAGGCATCTGGATTTATACTCCACCTTCTTGAAAGCAGAGTACCTGCATAAATTATTTGGCATTCTACATGGGAGATGTATCTATTCCACTCCATTTATTTATTTATTCAATCACTTATTTCTCTCAGTATAGACTCATGGAAATTTATTTTGTGCTTTAGTACTTAGTAGCAATCAAATACCACTTTCTTTTGTTACTAAGATTGGCAATGAGGAGCTCTGTGAGTTCACTCGTATATTCCTTTGACATTTCCCCATCATTGTGGGGTTTTGGCTTTTTTTTTTCCCTTTAGCATTTCCTTTCTTTCTGTCACTCTGAGATAATCCAGGCTCACCTTATATAATAGCTCCCAGAGTGTCCAGGCACAGTGGCTCACGCCTGTAATCCCAGCACTTTGGGAGGCTAAGGCGGGCGGATCACAAGGTCAGGAGTTCAAGACCAGCCTGGCCAACATGGTGAAACTCCATCTCTACTAAAGATACAAAAAATTAGTCGGGCATGGTGGCATGCACCTGTAATCCCAGCTACTCAGGAGGCTGAGGCAGGAGAATCGCTTGAACCTGGGAGGCAGAGGTTGCAGTGAGCTGAGAACGCACCATTGCACTCCAGCCTGGGTGACAGAGCAAGACTCTGTCTCAAAATTAATAATAATAGTAATAATAACTCCCAGAAACCCTGGCTCCTTTGATTGGGGACAGGTGTTAGAAGCCAAGATCTGAGCACCCAGTGTCCTCCATGCCACTGGAGTCCTCTGTCAAGCTTAACAGAAATTATTAAGCTGCCATTTTAAAAATTGTGTTTCAGCTAAAGACCTATTCAAAAGGCTATTAAAATTAACGCCTAGGTTTTTTTGGTTTTTCTATTTTTTAAAAAACGACAAAGTGAAGAACCCTTGTCTTGAGCTTTTCAAATTCTCTTCATAAACAGTTTGAAAAGTAGAGTCCTTTTTGTTAGGTCATATTTCTTGGATTCACCTTTCTGCTTGTAGCCTGGCAAGTTCCAAGGTGGGAGGCCGGAAGTCTGAGATCAAGGCATCAGCAGGGTTGGTTCCTTCTGAGGACTGTGATAGAGACCCTGTCCACCGCCTCTCCCCTGGCTTCTGGGCTTTGCTGGTGATCTTTGGCGCTCCTTGGCTTGTAGCTGCATCATCCCAATCTCTGACTTATCTTCACATGGCATTCTCCTCAGGTGTTTGTCTGTGTCCAACTTTCCCTTTCTTAAAAGGATACCAGGCATCTTGGGTTAGGGGCCCACCCTGCTCCAGTATGGAATAACTCAGTCTTAACTCAGTATATCTGTAATGACCCTATTTCCATACAAGGTTACAATATGTGGCCCTGGAGATTAGGATTTCAATATATGGATGGGGGCGGAGGGGAGGAATTCAACACATAAACACTTGGTCTTGCTTTTTTCTACTTAATTTTCTTGTTATGAATAACATTTCTCTATCCCATGGACTTCCTAATTTTGCTTTTCTTCTAGTTTAGACAGCTCCCACATGGTTTTTTTTTTTAACCTCTGCCAATTCTCCAAATGATAGGAAAATTATATCCCTATGGTCTCTTTAACATGTTTATTTTTTCCTTCAGTGTGCTAGCTGTTTTTGGCTTTTTGATTTGAAGCAGTACTGTGTATATAAACAGGCGGTATATTTTGTTGATTGACTGCTTAAAGAAACAGATGGCCTGGGTTGAAAGTTCATTCAAACATGGTTAGAGATCACTTTGCTGAAGCAGAATGCCCGAAACAATTCCTGGGAGCCTCTTAAAATAAGACACAGTAATTAAAAGCAACTAGAAATTCTTCCTATACCATTCTAAAAACACAAAACTCATTTATTTTCTGCTTTATATTTTTTATACCAGTTATGAAACTTACTCACTGATAAAGAATTGGGCATGATTTATTTTAAAATTAAATTTAGTTTTGTCTAGCAAAATTAAGAAAATGTCCTGTTTTGTGGTATACATTCCAAGAGAATGCTAATTCCATGAGCAGAGGGACATTGACTCACTGTCCTATCCCCCAGCATTAGAACAGTTTCTGCCATTAAAAAAAAGTGTCCCAATAAATATTTGGTGATTAATTTTTTCAATCATACTTCTTTCTGTTCTTTTCATTTTGTTTTGTTTCCTCAATAAATCTTAGAGAGATCTGCCTGCCATATCCAATTGAACACCCCTACCACACACACATCTGTCGCGGCGCCATGTTCCCCACCTTCACGTCACCTGAGGACCTCTACACGGGCATTAAAGCCCGTGCCCGGCAGCCCTTTCCTCCCACGGTGCCAACCAAGGCTTATGATTCAACAGTTTTGAAGACAAGAGGTAAAATGTGATCTGGAATCAGAACTGTATTAATTCTTATTATTGGGATTTCTTCAATAATAAAATTAAAGCAAGGAGCACAAAGGACTCAAGTCACAAATGTGTGACTCACTGGATCAGGAAACTTGTTCACAGCTGCGACTTTACAATCAGCTGGAGCGCCACCACAGACCCATCATATCAGACTCTCTGCAGGTGCTCCCAAACTTTCCCGTCGACACAGCCTCCCATGTTAGAATCAGAAACCAAAACGATGTAGAATTGGTGGTTTTTATTCCACTTCTATTTTCTATTTTTATTTCTTTCCTGCTCTCACAGTTTAGCTTTTAAAAATTTCATCCTAGCCCAGGTGATCAGCACAAGGGACAGTGTTTGGATCAATCATAGAGTCTGGACGTGGGTGCAGCAGCAGTGATAGAATTGAAAGATCCCCATTGAAATAAGATGCAGAAAGCAATGGGAGTAGTTTGTTCAGTCCTTCTTAACACCCTGGAGCACGTTCTCCCAGCTGCAAACCTTGGAGTCTTTGTGAATGTGTTTTATCAGGAATCCCGTACACTAGTCATCGAATCTCTCCCACACTAGACACCTCGGTCTTTGCTGAGGAGACCTACACATGTGCGTAAACAGAGAGGCCACCTCTGGAGAAAGAGTGAAAACACTTGAGAGAGGGATAGAAATGATACGTGGTAGGCAAAGGCAAATATTTGTTGAGTGCATTTAGGTGAGGTAGAAAAGACTCAAGAATTGTCTTATCCTGCAGTTCCTCTATACATAAATATTTGGACCAAAATGCAAGGACAGAATATTGCCATCATCAGCCTCAAACTCAGTGTCTTATTAGCAGACAGTAACGTTTTAAAAGCTAGCATAGTGAAGTATGTAAGAGCATGGATTCCGGAGTCAGACTGCAGGAGTAGAATTCTGGATCTGCCACTTATTCACCTGTGGTCCATGGGAGAGTTTCTGAACTTCTCTGTTCTGCTTCCCAGTCTGCAAAATGGGAATATTATTAATAGAACCCACTTATCAAATAACAGAGATAAACGTTAGCAGTTATTCTCTTACCCTGCTAGCATATAATGACTGCAATATGTATGTACCATGCTGAACTTTCCCATGGCCTCTCAGACCAGGCAGCATTGGAAAAAGGCAGTGAAAGCTGTATCAAGTATACTGGCTGTCAGTATCGAGCACCATGCTTAGCTATATAGCAGAAGTGGGGAGAGATGGTGCCGTGCAAAAGAACTATAAATGTTCTAAAGGAAATGATAGGTATGATACCTAAACAAGTAAAATTTTTATGACTTTGTTACATAAATTGTCAAAGTAAATTTCTTTTTCTCAATCCTGAATTCAGTAATTTCTGAAATTATCTGAAGCACATATAGTTAGCAAGAAATCACAGAAATATGTGTTGAATTCATAACAACACTTTTTTTTTTTTTTTGGAAACAGAGTCTTGCTCTGTTGCCCAGACCTAGAGTGCAGTGGCACTTTCTGGAACCTCTGCTTCCCGGGTCCAAGTGATTCTCCTGCCTCAGCCTCCCAAGTTAGCAGGGACTATAGGAATGTGCCACCACACCCACCCACTCACCTAGTTTTTGTATTTTTAGTAGAGACAGGGTTTCACCATGTTGGCCAGGCTGGTCTCGAACTCCTGACCTCAAGTGATCTGCCTGCCTCAGCCTCACAAAGTGCTGGGATTACAGGCATGAGCCACCATGGCCAGCCCATAAAAAACTTTTCAATGCAGTAACATAAGGGACTGCAAAAACAAGTTGTCCTCTTAATTTCCTGCTCTTCCAAGCCTCTACCTCTCTCCAACCATTCAGTCACTATTAGGGAATTTTTAAAAGATGAGCATACTCTAATCCTTATAAAAAAATCTTTCCAGGAACTAGTACAGCATTTGGTTTCTACTCTTCCACTTATTTTAATTCTTCTTTATTAGAACTAAGAAGCATGGGCCAGGTGTGGTGGCTCATGCCTGTAATCCTAGCACTTTGGGAGGCCAAAGTGGGCAGATCACTTGAGGCCAGGAGTTCGAGACCAGCCTAGCCAATATGGCAAAACTCTGTCTCTAGTAAAAATACAAAAATTAACCGGGCGTGGTGGCGCATGCCTGTAGTCCCAGCCAACTGGGAGGCTGAGGCATGAGAATCTCTTGAACCCAGGAGGCAGAGGTTACAGTGAGCTGAGATCATGCCACTGCACTCCAGCCTGGGTGACAGAGAGACTCTGTCTCAAAAAAAAAAAGAGAGAGAGAAAAGGGAGGGAGGGAGGGAGGGAGGGAGGAAAAGGAAGAGAGAAAGAGGAAGGGAGGGAGGGAGGGAGGGAGGAAGGAAGGAAGGAAGGAAGGAAGGAAGGAAGGAAGGAAGGAAGGAAGGAAGTAAGTTAAGAGTGCAGGCTCTAGAATCAGATTGCCTGAGTTTGAATTCTACCTTTGAGATGTGGACAAATCACTTATTCTCTCTCTGCTTCAATTTCCTTATCCACTAAAGTTGGAATAACAGTACCTTTCTTATAGTAATGTTAAAAATTGCATGTGATGATATATATAAAACAGTACAGTGACTGGCACATGCTAAGTGTTCAATAAACGCCAGCCCTTGTTCTTATTACATATGAAGATGGGTGTTCAGAACATTCTTTAACTTGAAACTTATCACGAGAGTAAAGCAAGCCATGCTGTTTGGTAAAGCTTATCAAATATAAAACAAAATCTAAAAAGCTGTATTGTTTAAAATGTTCCCTTTCAACACCTTTTTGGTAAGCAAGTACTAACTCAGTTTCAGAAAACTTGATATTTAGGCAGAGAAAAGCCAAAATAGATAATATAGAAATGTATTTGTTGAGCCCCCAGAGACCAGAAAAAAAGATCAGAAAGAGGATCCAGGAACACTTATTATTTACCTAAGATCTCTCTCATTAAGAAGAAAGGTGAAGTACTAGTGACTTCTATTACTACTGAGAGCACTAGGGTTAAAGACTCATTCACACTTTGTATGGCCCACATGCTGCTCCTGTACATGCTCAAGAATTCAAGAGCAACAAGTCAGGTGTGGTGGCCTGCCCTGCCCTGTAGTCCCAGCTACGCAGGAGGCTGAGGTAGAAAGATCATTTGAGCCCAAGGGTTCAAGTCCAGCTTGGGAAACATAGCAAGACGCTATCTTAAAAAAAATAAAAAAAAGAATTCAAGAGCAAGCTGAATCTCTCTAAAGCTGTAACTACATAGGTAAAATGTACACCAACATCCGTCTCTACCTTGTATTATCTCATTTCTATTTATTGTACCTATTAATCCTTAAAAGACTGTTCTTATTTATTGCTTTTCCTGAAATTTTCAGGTAATCCTTATAGATATGAACTGATTGATATTCCCCTGGATTCAAAGAAGAAAGCACTGACTTGGCCAGGTCAGGGTGTATATTATGATGTAAGTATCTTTTTAAATATGTGTTTAAAAGAAAGTAACAAATATTTTTGGTCAATATATTTATAAAAATCTAGGCTTGACATGGTGGCAAACACCCATAATCCCAGCACTTAGGGAAGCCAAGGTGGGCAGATTGCTTGAGGTCAGTTGTTTGAGACCAGCCTGACCAACATGGTGAAACCCTGTCTCTACTAGAAAATACAAAAATTAGCCAGGCGTGGTGGTGCATGCCTGTAGTCCTAGCTACTCAGGAGGCTGAGGCACGAGAATCGCTTGAACCTGGGAGGTGAAGGTTGCAGTGAGCCAAGATCATGCCACTCCACTCCAGCCTGAGCAACAGAGTGAACTCTGTTTCAAAAAAAAAAAAAATCTAAAAGATTATTTTCATTTTCTATCTGAATGTAAAATTTGAGATTTTGACTATGATTTACATTTTTCAGTTTTCTTAGCTGATTTCATGTACTGTTGGTAGTTGTGGAACATTCCACAGTTACCAAAAAAAAAGTTTGCCCCCAGGAAGATGGTGGAGGAGGGCTGCATTTCTCACACTGTGTTCCTCCAACCCTGTTCTTACAACTTATAATACATCCAGTCACTCCAAATATGCAGAGAGTAAATGGGAGATTTCCAGAAAGATTTGCAAGCTATTATTGTTCCAGCCATTATTATCATATTGGTGTCAAGTCTAAAATGAAATAAAACAATAGCCACCATTTATTGAGAAATTGCTACACACCTAACCACTCTAAATACATCATTTAACCCTTTCAATAACCTCCTAAGGTTAGCATCATCATTTCCATTTTATAGTTAAGGAAACTGTGACTCAGAATTTGTGACTATGTCATGATCACAGAAATCAGGTTTGTGAAGTTCTAGTCTCTGACCTTAACCTCTGTCCCATAACTCCACATGGATAAAAAGAGAAAATTATAAATCAAGAGGGAAAATATCTAGACGTTTGAAAATAATAATAGCTAACATGGTTGGTGAGAAACAGTGCCAAGTGTTCTCCATATATTATCTCTTGGCATCCAGCAATCCATGAGATAGGCAAGTGATAATTTTGGGATGTTGGAAACATTTGAATTTTACTTGGCAAACCATTATGACAGGCCCAGCATGTGGTCACCGCCATGTCACAGAGTCATCTATAAAGTAAGTCATTTCCCGTTTGTTTTTTTAAAGTTAAATGTCAAAAAGAATTCCTAATGAAGCATCTGTTTTACTGGATCTCTTTCAGTTTTTAAGCAAAATCTATATCTAAACAACCCAGAAATATGAGAAGTTATTCTAGAATCCGTCCTATCATTACGTGTTCTTATAGCCAAAGGCTCCACATCTGTAGCTAAGTTTCTTCCTAGTCATTAAAATCCTGTTTTCCTCACATCACATTCCTTGGCAACCATCCTGAATAGCTCCCCTCTGCCTGAGTGTAAAACCCGATGCTTTAACTGAGGTGCAGAGACCCCTCAGGATCTGCCCTTACCTCCAGCCTGCAGCCTGGCCCCACCTGCTGGTTCCCAAACAGGTTCATGCCATTTCCCTTCCTGGAATGCCCTCCTCCCAAGGCCTCTCTGCCCAACACTTGCTAATTCAAGGCTCAGCTCAACCCTCCTTGTTTCTGTTATGTAGCAAAGAGAACCAGGTCAGGAGGCCTGTGTGCTTGCTGGTCACTCCTCTGTTGCCATTTGCTGTGTAAGC
This sequence comes from Nomascus leucogenys, assembly GCF_006542625.1. NCBI lineage: Eukaryota > Metazoa > Chordata > Mammalia > Primates > Hylobatidae > Nomascus > Nomascus leucogenys. Next base: position 80,022,585 of record NC_044397.1, read on the forward strand.
GATACTAGGCAGATTATTTCCCTTTTCGGAGTTTTAATTCATAAAACCTATCTGGGTAATTTCACTAAAATCTGTCCTGTAAATTTCACAAGATATGAGGATCATATGAAAGATTCAAAACTAGAAAATACTATAATTTATAAGGCATTATTATTACTCCAGCAGAAATGATATCTCCCTCTTCTGACTTCTACCACACATACTATAACCAGTAACTTTTCACATGTATTTCATATTTCATCAACTAAATTATGAGTTATTTGAGAACAGAATATGTTATGTGTATATCCCCACAGTGCATTGTACATAAATATTTTTGGCTGATTTATTTATTTATTTCTTATTTCTGATGATTAATCCCACTTTCTTAATCTTTATTAACTGCTCTTAATTTCCAACCTTTCACATTTTCTTCTGGCTCATCCCTAACTCTAATCAAGTTTTGCATTTCCCTGGACAAAGAAGTAAAAATAAAATAGATACTGAGCTTCATGGGAGTAACTCATGACTCACCTTTTTTTTTTCCCTAATCTCTGGGATAATACCCTATACTTGTCCTTCCAAATTTCCTGCCTTTCATCATTTAATTGGGGGAGGTAATCTACAATGTTCTTTATCTACAATGTTCTATTCCCATTAAAGGATTTTTTTTTAAGAGACGAGGTCTCATTATGTTGCCCACTAACCAGAAAGGGGGAATTGTTAAGTATAGCCTACAGCTGCCTCCTCATGTCTTTTAAGTTTGGCCTAAAGATTTCTCCATACAGAATGAACTGCATCCTAACTGGATGCATAAACAGACTGCAACCTACTCTTGTGCCAATCACCTAGTTTTGGCCAATCAAAGGCAGCCAACTGTTCAAACCATGTTCAAATAAGACAAACATTAAGCTGTAACCAATCTGGCTGTTTCTGTGTCTCACTTCTGTTTTCTATAGGTCACTTTCCTTTTTCTGTCCATAAACCTTCTTCCACCACCTGGCGGCGGCAGAGTCTCTGAACCTATTTTGGTTTGGCGACTGCCCAATTTATGAGTTGGTTTTTGTTTAATTAAATGCTTTAAATTCTAAAATATATACATAAAAATGAGAAACAAAAGAAAAAGAGAGCCGGGCGCGGTGGCTCACGCCTGTAATCCCAGCACTTTGGGAGGCCAAGACAGGTGGATCACGAGGTCAGGAGATCGAGACCATCTTGGCTAACACGGTGAAACCCCGTTTCTACTAAAAATACAAAAAATTAGCCGGGCATGTTGGCGGGCGCCTGTAGTCCCAGCTACTCGGGAGGCTGAGGCAGGAAAATGGCGTGAACCCAGGAGGCGGAGCTTGCAGTGAGCCGAGATCGCGCCGCTGCACTCCAACGTGGGGGACACAGCAAGACTCCGTCTCAAAAAAAAAAAAAAGAAAAAGAGATGGCCAGATGCGGTGACTCACGCCTGTAATCCCTTTGGGAGGCACTTTGGGAGGCCAAGGCAGGTGGATCACTTGAGGTCAGGAACCTGACCAACATGGCGGAACCCTGTCTCTACTAAAAATACAAAAATTAGTTGAGCATGGTGGGGCATGCCTGTAACCTCAGCTGCTCAGGAGGCCGAGGCAGGAGAATTGCATGAACTCGGGAGGCAGAGGCTGCAGTAAACCAAGATGGCACCACTGCACTCCAGCCTGGGTAAGAGTAAGACTCTGTCTCAAAAAAAAAAAAAAAAAAAAAAAAAGAGACAGATTCTGTCTCATGCTGCCTTTCCCTGCAGTGGCTGTTCACAGGTGCGATCATGGTACACCATATCCTCAAACTTCTGGCCTTATGCATTCTCCTGCTTCAGCCTCCTAAGTATCTGGGGCTGCAGCTGTGCACCACCACACCAGGCTCAGGAGGATATTTTTTATAGTATTTACCTTTCCTATTGCCAGAGCAGTGGTCCTCAACCTTGGCTGCACATTAGAATCGCCAGGGGTGCAGGCTGCACCCCACACCAATTAAATCATTCTCTGAGAATGGAACTCATAGCAAGAATGCCTTGTTTTTCAAGGACTTGTAACTTGCATTTCTGGGATAATAGTCTTCTCTCTCCTTCTACTCTACCCAGGGAAGGAGAAGGGACACTACTAACCTGATAAGCAGGTCCAAAAATGTGTCACCTAGCTGCAAAACAGAAAACTCCAGGAACCATATGTTAGTACTTTCCATCCAAGCCAATAAGAAAATATGTATAACATACTGCTCTAAAACTTATCGGCTCTGTGACCTGGGTAACATACTTAATCCTTCAATACCTAGTTTCCTCATAGATAAAGCAGGAATAATAATAAAATCTATCTGATAGTGCCGTCCTGAGAATGAAATACACAGAAAAGCACCCAGCATGATATTGGTACACTGTAAGTTCATAATAAATATTAGCTGCTCTCAGGATTATTATTCCAATGGTTATAATACTTTGTTGACCTAGCAACATAAAGAAATGGGTAACCTTGGAAAGGAGAATATTCCACATAAGAATGTTAACCTTTTAAAAATTAAGTCCTGGGGCTTCATGTTAACGGTGTGTTAAATGTCGTTTTTCCCTCCTCCTTTCACGTTGCATGTGGATGCAGCAGCTGTGCCTTCAGCAGCTATTGAGATCAGACACCCCTTTCCCACCCAGACCCCAGAGCTGCCCTAGCTTTGCCTCTTTGGACTGGCCCAGTTTTCCCCACCAGAGTCATTAGTGATCATTGTACTTATCACTCTATTCGGGGCCTCTCCTGCTACCCTTCTCTTCCCACTGAGATCTCTTCTCACTGACCATTTCCATCCATTACCAAACCAATCAACATTCCTTTTCCTTTTCCAATTGGCAAACATAAACAGGTTTTATTTTTATTTTGAGATGGAGTCTCGCTCTGTCACCTAGGCTGAAGTGCAGTGGCACGATCTCGGCTCACTGCAGCCTCTGCCTTCCGGGTTCAAGCAATTCTCCTGCCTCAATCTCTGGAGTAGCTGAGCCCACAGATGTGCGCCACTATGCCCAGCTAATTTTTGTGTTTTTAGTAGAGACGGGTTCACCATGTTGTCCAGGCTGGTCTCAAACTCCTGGCCTCAAGTGATCCTCCCTCCTGGGCCTCCCAAAATGCTGGGATTACAGGTGTGAGCCACTGTGCACGGCCCATACATAGCTTTTAATACTTGACTCGTGTGGGCTGTTTGTTTCATTGCTTACTCAAGTGGCTGAAGACTTTTGTGCTATTTCTCAAGAACTTGAATGTCTAGCCTTAGCTTTTAGGATATGAGAATAGTCTCTAGGATGAAATCTACCTTGTAATCATTTTTTGATAAGATGAGATATAATCACAAAGGTCAAGTGCCATAAACCTCCTTACCTAGGACTTTTTGAAATGTTTTTAACAAAACCATTTTCAAAACCTCACTGAGAATAACACAATGTTCATTACAACCCAGCTTTCTGCACACTTAAATATTTGGACAGACCCGTGGCTTCCCTTTGAAAGAGGGCTCACTGATATCACCCCTTCAAAGGGGAGCAGTTTTTCTTCTTGATCCACCTGCCATCTTTCCAATCGAAAATGCCCATCCCCATCCTAGAAATACTTTCCTCATTCCAGGGACAGTTCTCTCTCCAACATACCACCCATACTCCACACTCATCCTTAAGTGGCCGTAATGAATTTGGTGATCATGCAGGGACCTCCTTTAGAAAGGAGTCATCTTACCAAATAACTGGACGCCCACAGTGCACCTCTCTGTGGCTGCCAGCACCCTGTGCCCCCTCCCACCTGCTCAGGCCCATTGACAGACAAGGTGCCCAGAATGGGAAACAAACTGTCTCTCTCCTCATCTTCTGTCTCACACCCGCAATGTTCCCACCATTCTATCTCAGGCAGTGCTGTTATCCAACCAGGCGTCCTCTTCTCCCTTTAGCCCTCTCTCTTTCCTAAGCCCTGACTAGATGCCAAAAATAATTCTCTCTGCCAGTCTCTTATTTGCTCCCTCTCTCCGTCTCTCTCTCTCTCTCTGTCTCCATCCCAGATATAAATGAACGAAGTCCTTATCATAACCTGTTAGTGTAAAAATGGTGCTAATACAATAGAATTAATAAAGAACCAGTATTCCCAAATGCTAAAGCTTCTGCAAATGGCAATGTGGTCTCCACAGTAAACCTTTTAACCTCCCCTATTTAACCTGGTTAAGCCCCATCATTCAAGACTAAAATAAAACAAACAAAAAAAACTTATATTTGCTTTTTTTGTTTCATTTAATATACTACAACCATGTTATTTTAGTGACAGTTTATGGAGTTTTGGTGCCTAGCACAGAACTCTCAGAACCTTGTACATGGTTTTACATGCAATAGGTATTCAGTAAATGTTTATCAAATAGGTTATGAGTTACATATATTATATGAGCTATGCCAGGAATGTAACCACAATTTATATAGTACTATTCCTCTGAGAATATATTCCAAATTCAAAACAACTAATGTCACTTATTTGTAAACTGGAGTGTCTGTCTAGAAACTAACATCTCAGGAACTGGAATTCCTTTCTGCCGTGGGCTTATCTTCCATATCACATACAAACTGTACCCTGAGTTTAGTGTATTGAGCCAATGAATACCTTTGGAGTGAATGATTTCCACCACCCCTCTCTCACTATCCTCTCAGAGTAACATCCCCTTAACATAGTGAAAACTGGCCAGTTCCCCTCTCAAATGTTTCCTGCCTCTTTAGCCCCTTCTCAAGACGTCACAGCCTACAGTAAAGTTTCACATTGCTTATTTCCTTTCCCGTGCCCTTGAATGTGTTTCAGTAGGTTTCTGTTGTTAGTTCAACCAGTGTAAGACACAAGATTAATCCAGCCCCATAGAACAATATTTTTTTAAAAGTCCTTCTTGGCCGGGCATGGTGGCTCATGCCTGTAATCCCAGCATTTTGGGAGGCCGAGGCAGGCAAATCACCTGAGGTCAGGAGTTCGAGACCAGCCTGGCCAACCATGGTGAAACCCCATCTCTACTAAAAGTACAAAAATTAGCCGGGCATGGTGGCACACATCTGTAGTCCCAGCTACTTGGGAGGCTGAGGCAGGAGAATCACTTGAACCCGGGAGGCAGAGGTTGTAGTGAGCCGAGATTGCATCACTGCACTCCAGCCTGGGGGACAAGAGCAAGAGCAAGACTCCATCTCAAAAAAAAAAACAAAAAAACAAAAAACAGTCTTTCTTATTTCCAAGTAAGCTGGCTCTGCAAATAATGAAAAAGATAAGGAGATCAAAGGGGGCTTTCTTTATCCCTGAATAAGTAAGCGACATATTTGTTAAAGGTTTATAGGGGTAGCAGTGCCTTTTACCATGATTATATGTAAAATGGAATTACTCTAATCTCACAGGATTGCTATGAACAGCATAACCCTTAGGCCCAGGAACTTTAGAAGGCCCCACATTTTAGAGGGCCAGTTCTGGCCTTCCTCTGGCTGTGGCCCTTTCTGTGGAGCAAGAGGATATGTTCGTCTGGAGCCCATGCTTCTCTGTCTCCCTCCCCTGATCATGATCTTGAACCACAGAATTCCCTGACCAAATGGCTTTGAGCCCAATCCTAGGCCCTTCTTGGGGTCTCTTCCTCAAGTCCATCTTCCCAAGGGTTGGCAGTGCTGCCAAGCTGGTATATACCTCATGGCCAAAGGAGTGACCAAAACATGACTGCATGCCTGTTTGCTAGAAGTGGGGTGGTGGGTAAATGGGGCGGGTAAAGAAGAAAGCAGTCAGGGTGTTGAGGCCAGGGGCCAGTGGCTGGCTCTTCCTGAACCACCCTGTCCCAGTGCAGAACTCGAAGTAGTCCAAGAAGTCCAAATTTAAACCTGGTCTTCCAGGTTGTTCCAGAGATATTTTGTCAAAGCAGGTGAAAGGAACATATTTTATTTAACATTTATTTACTTGATTTATAAATTTAACTATTTAGGCAAATGGAATACGGACTTCCATTTGTACTTTCATCCCAGGCCCTCAAGTGTTAAGGGTGGGCCTGGCTGTGAGGGCACCCAGCAGCCTAATGTTGAAGAAATGCTAGTTCCACACTTGCCACCGCTATCCATACCTCTGCTCCTGCTGTTCCTTTGGCCTCCACATCTCTGCACATCATTCAAGGCCCAGTTTCTGCATATAACATGACATGGCCTCTTGTCTCCACCCTCCCTCCCTGTTTCCCAGCTCCATTTCCCCATTCAGGTGAATTCAATCTCTCCCTTCTTTGAACTTTCAAATAATTGTGTCTCGTGGTCGAGCATGGTAGCTCATGTCTATAACCCTAATGCTTGATAGGCTGAAGTAGGAGGAACACTTGAGGTCAGGAGTTTGAGACCAGCCTGGGCAACATGATGAGACCCTGTCTGTACAAAAAGTATTTTTTAAAGAAAAAGCCAGGAGTGGTGGTACAGGCCTGTAGTCCAGGCTGTTCAGGAGGCTGAAGCCAGAGGATCACTTGAGCCCAAGGGTTGGAGGTTTCAGTGAGCTATGATTGTACCACTGCACTCCAGCCTGGGTGGCAGGGTGAGACCCTGTCTCTGGAAAAAAAAAAAAAAAAAAAAGTGTCTTTACTTATTTTATGACAAAGAATTACTTTTTAAAATCTTTTTGTCATTTGTGTTTCATGCTTTATCTCCCCTACTAGCCAATATGTTCCTGGATGGCAAGATTTGTTTCGGATCCGTGCTTGTTTCCAGCCACTACTGTGCACATATAGGTGCTTAGTAAATATTAAGTATCATAAGAGAGATTCTGAGAAAAGGTGAATTTCTAAGTAACCAAAAAGACTGCAATGAAACTCACTTATTCACTCATATTTACATGCATAGCTCTTTTGAAAATATAAAATAAAACTCTATAGTTACATCTGAAGAATGAAAATTTTATTTGAATTTGAGTGATTTAAACTTCATTGGAAATTCATAAAAGACATCAAATGGTTTCATTTCAGGCATGGAAGGAAAAGTAGAAGGCACACAATTTTAGCTAAACTTAGCCAAAAGACCACCTCAGAGCCCTTTGTATTGCTAATAAAATTTCACTGGAGGTAGAGTATTCAGGGACATTTCTCCAATACACATTATCAAAGTCCCTGCTAAGGCAAAAGACTTTTAGAAAAGACCTTACTATTTATTTGATAGAATATTGTGTTTAACTCTATATATGGTTCCAATTATAGCAATTAATAATTAGTAATTAATGACCAAAAAAAACAGTATCTGACGTCAGCCTGGAATTTCCTTTGCCTCTTTCCTGCTGAGATGATGAATCAGCTCTTATTCTAGTAGATGACATTAACAGCAGTAATCTTTATGTTCATATTTTAGTTTCCCAGAGGTGTTGAGAAAAATAAGCCAGTATTCTACCCAAAACCTCCTAAAACCTTCGCTCCTAACACTTCTTTACATTCATGGGACCCTATTTGCTCTGCCAAAGAAGCCAACATACAAAGAAATCTTGAGAGGTCCCACTGGCTCACTTCGTACACTCATGATTTTACAGGTATGAGTTCACTTTCATACAAGTAAAAATCAGAACAAAATTGGAATATTTAACAAATGCTATGACAAGCCTTCAACTTCTCATATTTTTGCCTTTTTCTCAATCTAAGTATTTAAATCCTAAGTAATAAGAATTAAGGTGGGTGGTAAATTCCTCTTCATAGGTAGCTGGGAGGTAGGGTTGGTTTTCATTTTATTGGTTCTAATTATATTACAAAGGGAATGGGTAAGTTTTCCTATAAAGGGTAATATAACTGCCATTCTCTGTTTACCCTAACAAAATAATAAGATGATGTTTCCATTAAGGTCTGGGGCCCATGGACCCCCTTGAACTGGATGATTACCATGAAAAGATGGTAGCAGAGTTAACAGGAAAGATAGGATTTGACCCAGAGCCTGTAAGTAATTGCAGTCAACTCTCAGTTATTTGGGGGGAGAGTGCTGGGCTCCTTCTTGCTTTGCCACTTTTTGTGTATCGGGTTTTAGCAACCAAGTTAGCAAATGGAAATTTTTACTCATTTTAGAAGTGAATTCTGAGCTGATTTGAACTGGTTTGAATACTTTGTCTGCTGTTTGGGAAAACAAGCAAGATTTCTTTTCTTGGGCCAGGCGCGGTGCCTCACACCTGTAATCCCAGCACTTTGGGAGGCCAAGGCGGACAGATCACGAGGTCAGGAGTTCGAGACCAACCTGGCCAATATGGTGAAACTCTGTCTCTACTAAAAATACAAAAATTAGCCAGGCGTGGTGGCACTCGCCTCTACTCCCAGCTACTCAGGAGGGTGAGGCAGAAGAATCGCTTGAACCCAGGAGGCAGAGGTTACAGTGAGTTGAGATCGTGCCACTGCACTCCAGCCTAGATGACAGAGCAAGACTACGTCTCAAAAAAAAAAAAGATTTCTTCTTCAGAGTGGTTTTTTTTTTAACAGTTTTTCTACTATGCTACTTTTGCTGAAATAACTTACAAAAGAAGTAGTTTACAAAAGAATTTAACTAGTAATTTAATGAGATTCCTAGTAAATTCCGTAGATCTTTGCTTTTTTTTTTTTCTTCTTGAGACAGAGTCTCACTCTGTTGCCAGGCTGGAGTACAGTGTCATGATCTCAGCTCACTGCAACCTCCACCTCCTGGGTTCAAGCGATTCTCGTGCCTCAGCCTCCAGAGTAGCTGGGATTGCAGGCACGCACCGCCACACTCAGCTAATTTTTGTATTTGTAGTAGAGACGGGGTTTCACCATGTTGACCAGGATGGTCTCAATCTCCTGACCTCGTGATTCGCCCGCCTTGGCCTCCCAAAGTGCTGGGATTACAGGCGTGAGCTACTGCGCCCAGCCCTTTGCATATTTATGTATCTTGTACATTACCATTGCTTTTGAAGAAATAAAGGCTTCCTCCTGATATTCATTAATAATTGAGAGCTGGCTGAATTACAAATGAAAAGCCAATACATTCTCTGCAGATATCAATAGAGACTTTTAAATTGATTATGCGAAATGACCTGGAAGAAATAATCAAGCCCTTTAATGAGCAAAAGTATAATCTGTTGGTTTAATCATGTAAATGAGATGAAATGACCTAATAGTTTGCATATGTGTTGTTTTATTTGAGGCCTAAATTTTATTCTCGATGACTACAAATTTTGAAAACAAAATTAACATTTTAAAGATATATAAATTGTGAAAAACACATGGAAAAACAACTAAGATTATTTCAGTTTGAACACTTTAAAAACTGAGCTGGGTCAGGCTCGGTGGCTCAAGCCTGTAATCCTAGCACTTTGGGAGGCTGAAGTGGGTGGATCGCCTGAGGTCAGGAGTTCGAGACCAGCTTCGCCAACATGGTGAGCCCTGTCTCTACTAAAAATACAAAAATTAGCTGGGCGTGGTGGCGGGCGCCTGTAATCCCAGCTACTCTGGAGGCTGAGGCAGGAGAATCGCTTGAACCGGGAGGATGGGGCGGAGGTTGCAGTGAGCCAAGATCGTGCTGGGCAGGGGGAAAAAAGAAAACAAAAAGACTGATCTGAGGGCCGGGCGTGGTGGCTCACGCCTATAATCCCAGCACTTTGGGAGACTGAGGTGGGTGGACCACCTGAGGTCAGGAGTTCGAGACCAGCCTGGCCAACATGGTGAAACCCTGTCTCTACTAAAAATACAAAAATTAGCTGGGCATGGTGGCGCATGCCTGTAGTCCTAGCTACTCAGGAGGCTAAGGTGGGAGAATCACTTGAATCTGGGAGGCGGAGGTTGCTGTGAGCAAAGGTTGTGCCACTGCACTCCAGCCTGGGCAACAGAGTGAGACTCCGTCTCAAAATAAATTAATAAATAAAATAAAAACTGAGCTGAACATACTGATTTTACATTTGCTTCAGCATTTCCTAAGGTGATATAACACCAGGAGCAGGTTTATAGACTGTGTTTTATCATTCACTGAAGGGTTTTTAATAATTTTTATGTTGAATTTGCAATGAGCATTCTCTAAGGATAGAAAATATTATATGAACACATATTGTCAGGTGTGTTCAACAACTGTCCAGATTTCCAGAGATTCGACCCTGTATGGTATGTACAAAATACATATTCCATTATATACAGGATGTTTGCCAAATTTGTTATATACAAAATCATTGTGCAAGCAAATCAACTCTTAAATATTTATGAATAACGAGATAAAATATACCTAAGATAATTGGAAGTTTAAAGGAAAGTTTTAGTGAATCTTGCTGGTTTCTGATTAAACCATAAAGAACAGACTGGGAAAACATGTTTTAATGGTAATAAAAATGTATATGAAATATTTTATTGTAGTAGTGTAAAATAAAAGCACTAAAAACTGCTTCTTGCATACAGGAATATATATGGTCAAAGTACAATATGATAAGTCCTGTCCTTTTTTATGACAAAATTAACAAAGCACATCAAAGAGCTGAAGTTTTTTCATCACAGTATTTACTCAAACTTGATTAGCTAAAGGCTGTAACAAATTTGTTACCTCAATATGGAAATTTCTCTGTGAACGGATTAGCTTTCAAAAGGATGTTCCTAAGTCCATTTTTTTCAGTCCAAGCTACAGTGATTATTTTCTCACTACTCTTATTTGTATTATCTCTGCTGTCAATTCCATCATCATTATACATACATTCTTTGGTAGTTTTTTTACTTTAACATATTATTATAGGCCAGGCGCAGTGGCTCACGCTTGTAATCCCAGCACTTTGGGAGGCCGAGGCGGGCGGATCACGAGGTCAGGAGATCGAGACCACGGTGAAACCCCGTCTCTACCAAAAATACAAAAAAATTAGCCGGGCGTGGTGGCGGGCGCCTGTAGTCCCAGCTATTCGGAGAGGCTGAGGCAGGAGAATGGCGTGAACCCGGGAGGCGGAGCTTGCAGTGAGCCAAGATTGCGCCACTGCACTCCAGCCTGGGTGACAGAGCGAGACTCCGTCTCAAAAAAAAAAAAAAAAAAAAAAAAAAAATTATTATAAAATGTTTGAAACATACAGAAAAGTAAAAAAAAATTTATAATTAACACCCATATACTCACCACCTAGATTCTACCACTAACATTTTACTATGCTTGTTTTATCACATAATCTATCCATCTTTCCATCTCTCTAACCATCCATCATCCAGAAATAATAAAAATATATTATTTGTATGCATTTTAGAGTAAATTGCAGACATTAGTATACTTCACTCCTAAACATTCAGCATGTATATTATCAACCAGAGTTCAATATTTATTTGCAGTTTTTTTTTCTTTTAAGGTAAAATAAAGTTCAATGCAATTGCACAAATCTTAAGTGAACATTCATCGAGTTTTAACAAACACACCTTTGTAACCCAAACCCCTATCAAGGTACAGAATACTATCATTCCAGAAAGTTTCCTCCTCATACCCTCTCCCAGTCAGCTGCGTCCTCTTCCCACCACCCAGCATGTATCTATTAATAGCACTTTAAATACACTCACTACTTTCGCAGTTACCAGACATAATTGATAATGTTATTATCAATTATCAAGTGATAATTGATAATTCATAATGTTTATAAAACAACTTAAAAAGAAGCACAGACATGACACCTCACACCAATGTTTCTCAAAGCATAGCAAATCTCCAGACTCACCATCACCTGAAATGCTTGTTGAAAATTCAGCTTCCTGGGGCCCACTACAGACCTTCTGACCCACAGTCTTGAAGGGTCTTAGGAACTTAGGAATTTCATGCCAGCTCTGCAGATGATTCTGATTCAGCCAAGTTAAGTTTAAGGGCCCTTGCTAAGGCCTAATAAAGGAGACTTTGGCTGAGATTAAATAACTGCACACACTGCGAATGCCATCTGTTAGTGATGGACAGAAGTTTTATTCCAGTGATTGCTTTATATCTTTGAAGTTTAAAAGCAGAGTTCCCACACAGAAAGAGTTCTGTATAGCCAAATAAAAAACATGCCCCTTTCATATTCTCTAAAACCAGTAAAGGAGGAAAATGTATTTGGACCCAAATTTCAATGTCTTTAAATTAATATCAAAGAGCATTGCAACGTACACCCCTACATCCATCTCGTGTACTCAGACAATGAAAATGGGTATGACTTTTGACCTACCATTTGTGGCAATATCCCTGATTAAATTTTTTCTCCTTTTTATCCCACAACTACAGCAAGAAAAATTCCATCCTGTCTTCAAACCTCCCAGACCGTTGGAAGGACGAATTGCCCGATTAATTCAGAACCGGCGTTCTCTGGAGGCTATAGTCCAGCAAAGACCACGTTCCTGTCCAGATTGTACTCCTAGAGTTTTGTGTAATTTTCATACCTTTGTACCCAGTTCTAAAGAAATGATGGCACTTAGTGATAACACACCAGCCAGTGTGACCCATAAAAACCAGGATATTGAAAAGAAGATCATAGAAGAACAGAGCTTGCTGTCTACCTATGAACCCCAATCTTGTTGCCCAACAAAAGACCTGACTAGCATTTATGACATAAAGCCATTTCCAAAAATCACAGATACTAAAAAGACAGAAGATTTCTACTGGAGACAGCAGTCACTAAAAACCCAACCCACACCTTACTGTAAACCAAACCACTGGATTCATTACGAAAATCTTAAATCTCCCCTATGTGATCAGTATAATATGTGTCCAAACACTGTTAGCCTTAGTAAACCTAGTGTTTTACAAAATAAACAAGACACGGAAGCTTTCACTTTAGAACATTTTTTAAGTAAGCCAGAAGAAGAGTTGTTCTTGAACATGGAAAACAATGAAGAAACAAGACCTATTCTTGGTTGGATTCCTAGAGCTGGAGTGACCAAGCCTCAGACCAACCTGCTGGAGCTTAAGAACTCTTTTTCAAAAACTGGTGCACAAAAGCGTTTCCATAAATCAATTCTAGAAGACCATAAAGACCTCAGGGATAATGAGCATTCGGGGATGAAGCACCAATTCTATGGCCATAATTCCTATTATTTCTATAATTGAGATACTCATGCTTTCCTTCAAAACCCAGCCTCTTGCAAGAAGTTAAAAGATACAACAGAATTTCCTTCATATTGCTGGATTCTGTTTTCTAGATTAAACCATAAGGACCTTGTTAATGAGGTTTACATTTTCAGGAATTTAAGTTAATATCTGGTTGGAGGAACCCAGAAAAGGTGATGTTCTGACTTCTTGAAAAGTTTAACAATTTGGCAATAAAATATTAGAACTAGAAAAATGTATAGTCTTTAATCTCTCATCTTCAGATTACAAGGAAATTTTCCAAAATCACAAAAAGCAATGTGTACAACAAAGTTTACATCATTGTTTCACCAAAAAAAAAATTGAAAAGCTGGAAAGAACTCAAATGATCAATAATGAATGAATAACTATACAAATTATAGTATCTTAATAAAAATGAGAACACTGTCCCTTTATATAAATTTTTGTACATAGTAGCATTAGGTAGAAAAGACAAAACCCAAACACCCAGTTAATTGAGGGATGGACACCTCTACAAACTATATTGTCTTAAAAGTATGTGGACTCTGTTCCTTTATGTAAACATGTAAAAAATAAGTCAGCGAAAAAAATGAAACCCAAAACTCTCTGCATGTACACATTACAAATTGAATTGTTTGCTTACTCTTAACCTTCTGACTGAGAAACATAACTATTTCTTTTATGCAGATAAAATTATTTTACTGAAGATCTAGCAATGGCCTTAATTAGCAACTGGTGAGTTCTAATTATAGCAAGAAAGGATGGCTTGGTATCAGTTATTACAGAGCCCCAAATCTTCATTTCTGGAGTGTGTTCTCTAAGAGTTTGGCTAACTCCCATATGCAAGTCAATTCATTTAATGTGCCGAGAGGTAGATTTTAAACATAGTCTATCGTGGAAGTTCAAGAGGAATTTCTTTAAGTATTTTGTGAATATTTATTTTAATTTTATGACCAACATGTCATTTGGTTATAACCTCCTTAAAACTATTCTGGGCTAAAGTTAGAGAATCTTTTTCCAACTGCATTCTGTACAGCACTAGTTACATTATGACAGGAAGTAAAAGTTGACATGGTGAAATAACACTGGGGAAATCGGAGCAACAATGTCAGTTGCATGACTTGGTCACTGGGTTCTCTATAGCCTTTAATATGTAATGCAATTGGGAGTGTCCGAGGTGAGGGAGATACACTTTTTATCACAGAGTAGATCATTGGACTGGAATTCCAAATAATAAACTTTGGAAGATGTAACTCTCCGGTATAAAAATTTGAGGTTTTGATTGCACTCCTAGAGTTTTGTGTAATGTTCATACCTTTGTACCCAGCTTCCCTGGGTTGCATGGAAATTAGTTAGAAATTACATTCTAAATATGGTGTTCACTCTGCCTACCTCCATGCAAGGGTGGCGCAGCCTTCTCTTTAGGCATTGTCATAGTCATGCTCCTCAACTAAGAGGAAGCCAGCCTTTCCTTTAACTCTGCTGATTGTTAAAGCTAATGAATCTGCCCTTATTTGATGACAGAAAATACCAAACTCCAAGCATGCTCATCAAAAAGCTCAATTTTTTTGTTTTGTGTGTGTGTTTTTTTGTTTTTGGTTTTTTGTTTTGTTTTGTTTTGTTTTTTTACAAAATGTATTAGTTTACTAACTGGTTCTTTTTGGATTTTTTGTGTGTTTTGTTTTTGTTTTTTTGTTTTGAGTCAGAGTCTCACACTGTTGCCTGGGCCGGAATGCAATGGTACAATCTCAGCTCACTGCAACCTCCGCCTCCTGGGTTCAAGCGATTCTCCTGCCTCAACCTCCCAAGTAGCTGGGATTACAGGCACCTGCCACCATGCCCAGCTAATTTTTTATATTTTTAGTAGGGAAGGGTTTTCACTAGTTGGCCAGGCTGGTCTCCAACTCCTGACCTCGTGATCCACCTGCCTCGGCCTCCCAAAGTGCTGGGATTACAAGCGTGAGCCACCACACCCAGCCTACTAACTCTATTTTTGTCATACATTGGCAACCTCTTTAATATCCAGAGATTTGGTATTATAAAATTAAGACTCACTTGTCCAGTACATGCACAATATATACAGTACAGAAAAGTTAAATCAAATGAACATAATATATAGAGCAATGGATAAGCTGAAATGTTCTAGTACACATTAGGAAAACACCTTTTGCAATTTCCTCCCTCATTCCTCAACCCAATGAATGATACAGAGAGTACACTATTCACAGAGTTGGTTTAACAATTCTATTATGCTTCCAAACACGGTATTTTCCATTAATTTTTAAAAGCTATTTACAAAAAGTGTTACTCTACTACTTCTGCTTTTAAAATATCAGGCACATCCGAATATCTACAAAGACTAAATATTTCATATCGGAACTTGTCTACTATATACACAGTAGTTAAATTACACACATTACAAGGGTCACAATCTGAGAGATCTTCTAAATATGACCACTTTGGCTTTGAACCATTCCATCCTCACTTCCTTCTCTCTGCCTTCAATCCAGTGGACAAACATAAGCGTGTGTAATGCTTAGAGATGGTGGAACAAATTCATATCCAAAAGTCATTTGCAGAAGACAAGCTTGCTATTAATTTCAACACAAAGTGTACAAATTCTACTAAGTGCTTTCATACACTGGCAACCTCTTTAACACCTAGAGACTGGATGTTGCAAAATTAGGATTCATTTGTCCATTATATACACTATATACACAGCAAAACAAAATGCACAAAACATACAGAAAAAAACAGTTCCTGAAAATGTCCAGATATGAACACACTAGCATATTACCTTTTGCAATTCCTTCTCTCCTACCTCCTCTAAACCACTGAGCAAATACAGACAATAATATACTGCTCACAGAAGTGGTGTAACAATTCCATTTCCAAAAGCCAATATTTCCTATGAATTTTAGCAAAAAGTGATATTTTACTACCTCTACATTTAACATACATAAGGAGTTAATTTGTCCACTATGTGTACAGCAGTCTTGAATAAATTGCACACATGTAAGAGTAGTTATAATTTGAAAGAGCCTTTAACATATGAACATTCTGGCCTAAAACCCTTCCCATCTCCATCAACTCAGTGGTCAATAATGCTCAGATTTTCAGAAATTTGAGCAAAATATATAAAACATACTTGTTTACTAACCCTACTTTTGTCATACACAAGCAACCTCTTTAACATCTAGAAAAACTAGATGTTGTAAATTAGGTATTGTTTATCCTTTATATACACAGATAAGTACAATAAAATGCATAGAAGTGAGGAACAATGGTTAATCTTGCCTCACTGTGGACATCAGCATAGAGCTCTTTGCACTTCCTTTTCCTCTCTCCTCCCCTGAAACAGTGCACAAACACAATGTGTACTACTCAAGAGGTGGTTTGGCCATTCTCCCCCCAAACAACATTTCATATGGAATTTTAACAAAAAGATATTTACAAAATGTATTATTTTACAACCTCTACTTTTACTTTTAACATAGGTATCAGGCACCAAATACCCACAAAGCCTAGATATTTCAAAAGAGTACTTAGCATTGTCAATGATATATACAGTAGTGAGGAATAAAATGCATACGACAACAATGGTTATCCTGAGAGACAGGACTAGCTGAATTTCCTAGGCCGACTAAAAATCCCTAAGCTTAGCTGGGAAGGTGACCCCTTCACCTTTAAACACGGGGCTTGCAACTTAGCTCACACTCGACCAATCGGATAGTAAAGAGAGCTCACTAAAATGCTAATTAGGCAAAAACAGGAGGTAAAGAAATAGCTAATCATCTGTTGCATGAGAGCACAGCGGGAGGGACAATGATCGGGATATAAACCCAGGCATTCGAGCCAGCAACAGCTACCCTCTTTGGGTCCCCTCCCTGTGTGTGGGAGCTCTGTTTTCACTCTATTTCACTCTATTAAATCTCGCAACTGCATTCTTCTGGTCCGTGTTTGTTACGGCTCGAGCTGAGCTTTCGCTTGCCATCCACCACTGCTGTTTGCCACCCTCGCAGACCCGCCGCTGACTTCCATCCCTCCGGATCCAGCAGGGTGTCCACTGTGCTCCTGATCCAGCGAGGTGCCCATTGCCACTCCCAATCAGGCTAAAGGCTTGTCATTGTTCCTGACGGGCTAAGTGCCTGGGTTTGTCCTAATCGAGCTGAACACTAGTCACTGGGTTCCACAGTTCTCTTCTGTGACCCATGGCTTCTAATAGAGCTATAACACTCACCACATGGCCCAAGATTCCATTCCTTGGAATCCGTGAGGCCAAGAACCCCAGGCCAGAGAACATGAGGCTTGCCACCATCTTGGAAGTGGCCCGCTGCCATTTTGGAAGCGGCCTGCCACCATCTTGGGAGCTCTGGGAGCAAGGACCACCCCTCCCCTGCGGTAACAATAATATGAAGTGTTTTCTAAATATGACCAGTCTGGCATAGAACCTTTTTCTCTTCCTTCTCAGGTCTTCCAGCTCCACGTCCTCTAACCCAGCAGTCCACAACCTTTCTGGCATCAGGAACCAGTTTCGTGGAAGGCAATTTTTCCATGGACCGGGGCATGGAGGAGGATGATTTCAGGATGATTCAAGTGCATTACATTTATTGTGCACTTTATTTCTATTATTATTACATTATAATATACAGTGCAATAATTATATAACTCACCATAATGTAAAATCAGTGGGAGCCCTGAGCTTGTTTTCTTGCATCTAGATGGTCCCACGTGGGGGTGATGGGAGATGGTGACAGATCATCGGGCATTAGATTCTCATAAGGAGCATGCAACCTAGATCCCTTGCATGTGCAGTTCACAATAGGGTTGGAGTTCCTATGAGAATCTAATGCCACCATTGATCTGACAGGAGGTGGAGCTCAGGCAGTAATGTGCGTGAAGGGGAGTGGCTGTAAATACAGATGAAGCTTCGTTTGCTCACCCCCCACTCACCCCCTTCTATGTGGCCCTGTTCCTAACAGGCCACAGAGCAGGGATTGAGGGCCCCTGCTCCAAACCACTGAACAGATATGGATGTGTGTTGCTCCCAGTGTCACTGAAACTGCATTTGCAAAAATGATGAAAGTCAAATAAATCTGACATAGCTATTTCCATCTTGCTTCTAACCTCACAAGCTGTGTGTTCACTCCTGGGCATAGGCCAAGCTAACTATGGGAGGAATTTATAGTTTAACTGTAAGGCAAAGACCATAATAGCTCCTTCCTTCCCAAAACTAACCCCCTACTTGCTCAGGAACCAAAAACCACCCTTGAAAAACTAATGAAAGGTCACAAGGTTAGGATTATGGGAGGGGCCTGAATTGCTAAGAAGTAGGTGTAGTTAAGTGATAACTGGCTGGGCGCGGTAGCTCACGCCTATAATCCCAGCACTTTGGGAGACTGAGGTGGGCGGAACACCTGAGGTCAGGAGTTCAAGACCAGTCTGGCTAACATGGTGAGACTCTGTTTCTACTAGAAATACAAAAAATTAGCTGGGCATGGTGGCACACACCTGTAATCCCACCTACTTGAGAGGCTGAGGCAGGAGAATCTCTTGAACCTGGGAGACAGAGGTTGCAGTGAGCCGAGATCACGCAATTGTACTACAGCTTGGGCAACAAGAGCGAAACTCCGTCTCAAAAAAAAAAAAAAAAAAGAAAGAAGTGATAACCAGCCACTGTCACCAGTTCGCTTTTCTTTTTTCTTTTCTTTTTTTTTTTTTTTTTTTTTGAGATGCGGAGTCTTTCTCTGTCACCCAGGCTGGAGTGCAGTGCAGTGGCATGATCTCAGCTCACTGCAACCTCCATCTCCCAGGTTCAAGTGATTGTCCTGCCTCAGCCTCCCAAGTAGCTGGGATTACAGGCATGCACCACCACACTGGGCTAATGTTTTGTATTTTTAGTAGAGACAGGGTTTCACCATGTTGGCCAGGATGGTCTCATACTCCTGACATCAAGTGATCCATCTGCCTTGGCCTCCCAAAATGTTGGGATTACAGGCGTGAGCCACCACACCCAGCCACCAACTATCTTTGAAAAACCCTAGCTTCCATATTCTTAGAGAGGCAGATTTGAAAATTATCTCCCATCCTTCTGCTTGGCTGACCCTCTGATAATTAAACTCTTTCTCTGCTCCAAAAACTGTTGCTCTCAATGCATTGGCTTTTCTAGGTAGCAGGCAAGAAGAACCCACCGGGCTGTTACAGCACTTCCAGAGGTAGCCTAATAACTCCCCTCCAAAAAGTCATTTTGGTGGAGAGGTAGAGCAAGATGGCCAAATGGAAGCCTCCAGGAATTGCCCCCGACATAGGAACAACAAATTGAACAACTATCCACACAAAAAAGAACCTTCATAAGAACCAAAAATCATGTGAGCAATCACAGTACCTGGTTTTAACATCATATTAAGGAAAGGGGCACTAAGAGGGAAAAAAGGCAGTCTTGGATTGCCTACACCACCCCTTCCACATCCCCCAGCAGTGGCCACATGGCATAGAGAATCAGTGTGCTTGGGGGAGAAACAGGGCAGTGATTGTGGGGCCTTGCATTGGAACTCAGTGCTGCCCTGTTACAGTGAAAAACAACACTGGGCAGAAATCAGCCAGTGCCCAGAGGGAGCATTTAGACGAGCCCTAGCTAGAGAGGAGTCATTCATCCAAGCAGCCAGAACCTGAGTTCTAGCAGGTCCAGCTACCGTGAGCTAAAGTGCTCTGGGGGTCCCAAATAAACTTGAAGGGTAGAATAGGCCTAAAGAACTACAATTCCTGGGCAAGTTCTGTTGCTGGGCTTGGAGCCATTGGGCTTAGAATGTACGTGACCTAGTGAGATACTAGCTGGGGAGGCCGAGGGAATGCTTGCATCACCCCTCTCCAACCCACAGGCACTGCTGCTGACAACACTGGGAGAGACTCCTTCTCACCACTTGAGGAGAAGAGAGGGGAGAGTAAAGAAGACATTGTCTTACAACTTGAATACCAGCTCAGCCACGGTAGAACTGTGCACTAGGGGGAGGCCCCCATTTCATGCCCTAGCCCCCACATGAAATTTCTAGAGACACCCTGGGCCAGAACGGAACCCATTGCCTTAAAGGGAAGAACCCAGTCCTGGCAAGATTCATCACTTGCTGACTAAAGAGCCTTTGGGCTTGAATAATCAGTAGTAGTAGCCAGCCATGCTGGCTTCAGGTGTGGTGGCTTCAGGGGAGAGACTCCTATTTGAGGAAAGGAGAGGGAAGAGTAAGGAGACTTTTTCTTGTGACTTGGATACCAGCTCAGCTACTGGGGAGTAGGGCACCAAGCAGGCTCCTGGAGGCCCTGATTCCATGCCTTGGCTCCTAGACAGCATTTCTGGACATGTCCTGGGCCAAAGAGGACCCCACTGCCCTGAAAGGAGAAACTCGGGACTAGTAGCATTTATCACAATCTGACTGAAGAGCCACTGTGCCTTGAGTGAATGTTGGCATAGTACTAGCCATGGGCTAGTGCAATGGTGGTCATGAGGAAGGACTGTGATGCTTGAGGAAAGAGGAGGGAAGTGAGAATAGCTTTATCTTGTGGTTTGGGTGCCAGGTCAGCCACAGTGGAATAGAGTACCAGGTAGATTCCTAAGTTCCCGACCCCAAGCCCTGGCTTCCAGACAGCATCTCTGGACCTGCTTGAAGATGGAGAGAACTTGTTGCCCTGATAGGAAGGACACAAGGCTGGCTGAATTCACCAGCTTCTGAATGCAGGCCTTGAGGGAACATAAGCTACTGTAGCCAGACAGTGGTCACTCCAAGCCTTGGACCAGACCCAGTGCTGTGTTGGCATCAAGTCTCTCCTAGCACAGTCACAGTGGAGGCGGCCACAAGGGTGCTTGTGTCACCTCTCCCCTAGCTCCAGGCAGCTCAGTGCAGAGACTCTATTTGTTTGGGTGAAAGTAAGATAAGAGAACAGAGTCTCTGCCTGGTAATCCAGGGAATTCTCCTGGATCTTACCCAAGATCACAAATGTGGTATCCCTACAAGTCTGCAAAAGCCATAGTTTTACTGGGCTTCGGATGGCTCCTGATGCAGATATGGCTGCAGTGACCAAAGACTTAGATCACAACACCCAAGTCCCTTCAAATATTTGGAAAGCCATCCCAAGAAGGGTGGATACAAAAAAATAAAAAGCCCAGACTGTGAAGACAATAATAAATACCTAACTCTTCAATGTCCAGACACCAACAAAAATCCACAACCATCAAGACCACCCTGGAAAACACGACCTCACCAAACAAACTAATGAAGGCACCAGTGACCAATTCCAGAGAGAAACAGATATGTGACTTTTCAAACAGAGAATTCAAAATAGCTGTGTTGAGGAAGCTCAACAAAATTCAAGATAACACGGAGAAGAAATTCAGAATTCTACAAGATAAATTTAACAAAGAGATTAAAACAATTAAAAAGAATCTAGCAGAAATTCTGAAGCTGAAAAATGCAATTAACGTACTAAAAAATGCAGTCCCTTAGGGGCAGAATTGATCAAGCAGAAGGAAGAATTAGTGAGCTTGAAGATGGGCTATTTGAAAATACACACTCAGAAGAGACAAAAGAAAAAAGAATAAAAATGAATGAGGTACACTTATAAGATCTTGAAACTAGCTTCAAAGGGCAAATCTAAGAGTTATTGGCCATAAAGAGGAGCTAGAGAGAGAGATCAGGGTAGAAAGTTTATTCAAAGAGATAATGACAGAGAACTTCCCAAACCTAGAGAAAGATATCAATATTCAAGTACAAGAAGGTTATAGAACACCAAGCAGATTTAACCCAACGAAGACACCCCAAGACATTTAATAATCAAGCTCCCAAATATTGAGGATAAAGAAAGAATCCTAAAAGCAAGCAAGAGAAAAGAAACAAATAACATAAAAAGGACTTCTAATAAGTCTGGCAGCAAACTTCAGCAAACTTATCAGTGGAACTTTACAGGCCAGGAGGGAGTGGCATTACATTTTTAAAGTGCTGAGGGAAAAACTTTTATCCTAGAATAGTACATCCAGTGAAAATATCCTTCAGATACGAGGGAGAAATAAAGACTTTCCCAGGCAAACAAAAACTGAGGGATTTCATCAACACCAGACCTTTCCTACAAGAAATGCTAAAGGGAGTTCCTCAGTCTGAAAGAAAAGGACATGCGTAAGCAATAAGAAACCACCTGAAGGTACAAAACTCACTACTAATAGTAAGTACACAGAAAAACACACAATATTATAATACTGTAATTGTGTGTAAACTGTTCGTATCTTGAGTAGGAAGACTTAGAGATTAACCTAACCTACCAAAAATAATAGCTACAACGACTTTTCAAGACATAGTATAATAATATATAAATAGAAACATGAAAAAGTTTTAAAAGTGGGGAGAGTGAAGTTAAAGTGCAGAGTTTTTCTTAGTTTTCTCTTTGTTTGTTAGATTTTTGTTTATGCAATCAATGTTATGTTGTCATCAGTTTAAAACAATGGGTTATAAAATATTATTTGCCCTGGGCGCGGTGGCTCACGCCTGTAATCCCAGCACTTTGGGAGGTTGAATTAGGCAGATCACGAGGTCAGGAGTTCGAGACCAGCCTGGCCAACATGGCAAAACCCCATCTCTACTAAAAATACAAAAATTAGCCATGCTTGGTGGAGGGTGCCTGTAATCCCAGCTACTCAGGAGGCTGAGGCAGGAGAATCACCTGAAACTGGAAGGCAGAGGTTGCAGGGAGCCGAGATTGCGCGACTGCACTCCAGCCTGGGCAAAAGGGCGAAACTCCATCTAAAAAAAAAAAAAAAATTACTTGCAAGCCTCATGGTAACCTCAAATCAGAAAACCTGCAAACAGAGGCTGGGCACAGTGGCTCACACCTGTATTCTCAGCACTTTGAGAGGCTGAGGCAGGAGGATCACTTGAGCCCAGGAGTTAAGACCAGGCTGGGCAACTTAGTGAGACCCAATCTCTACAAAATATAAAAATAAAAAATTAGCTGGGCATGGTGGTGCATGCCTGTAGTCCCAGCTACTCAGGAGGCTAAGGTGGGAGGATTGATTGAGCCCAGGAGGTCAAGGCTGCAGTGAGCCCTAATCATGCCACTGCACTCCAGCCTGGGTGATGGAACAGAACCCTGCCAGAAAAAAAAAAAACAAAAAAAACCCTACAACAGATACACAAAAAATAAAAAGCAACAAACTAAAACATATTAGAGAAAACCATCTTCACTAAAAGACCGACAGGAAGGAAAGAAGAGAAGACTACAAAACAACCAGAAAACAAATAATAAATAAAATGGCAAGTGTAAGTCCCTATTATCAATAATAACATTGAATGTAAATGGGCTAAACTCTCCAATAAAAAAAATAGAGTGGCTGAATGGACAAAAAGCAAGTTCTAATTATCTGTTACCTACAAGAAACACACTTCTCCTATAAAGACACACATATGGTGAAAATAAAAGGATGAAAAAATATTTTCCATGCAAATAGAAACTAAAAAATAAAGGCAGGAGTATGTATATATCAGACAAAATAGATTTCAAGACAAAACTATAAAAAGAGATAAACAAGATCATTATATATTGATAAAAGGGTGAGTTCAGCAGGAGGACATAAACTGTAAATATGTATGGACTCAACACTGGAGCACCCAGATATATAAAGGAAGTATAAGAGAGACAGACCCCAATACAATAATAGCTGGAGACTTCAACACCCCCACTGTCAGCTTTGTACAGATCATCCAGACAGAAAATCAACAAAGAAACATCCGACTTAATCTGCACTATAGACCAAACGGACCTAATAGTTATTTACAGAACATTTTATCCAACAGCTGAAGAATATATGTTCTTCTCCACAGCACGTGGATTATTCTCAAGGATAGATGATATGTTAGGCCAAAAAACAAGTCTTTAAAAATTAAAAAAAATAGAAATCCTATAAAATATCTTCTCTGACTATAATAGAATAAAACTAGAAATCAATAACAAGAGGAACTTTAGAAACTATGCAAATACATGGAAATAAAACAGTATGCTCCTGAATGACCAGTGGGTCAATGAAGAAATTAAGAAGGAAATTGAAAAATTTCTTCAAGCAAATGAAAATGGAAACATAGCACAACAAAACCTATGAGCTACAGCAAAAGCAGTACTAAGAGGGAAGTTTATAGCAATACATGCCTACATCAAAAAGTAGAAAAACTTCAAAATAAACAACCTAATGATACATCTTAAAGAACTAGAAAAGCAAGAACAAACCAAATCCAAAATTAGCAGAAGAAAAAAAAATAAAGATGAGAACAGAAATTAATGAAATTGAAATTTAAAAATACAAAAGATAAATGAATCAAAAAGTTAGTTTTTGATAATATAAAATCAACAAACTTTTAGCCAGAATAACTAAGAAAAAAAAAACTCAAAATCAGAGATGAAAAAATATACATTAAAACTGATACTACAGAATTCAAAAAGTCACTAGCAACTACTATGAGCAACTATATGCCAATAAATTAGAAAGCCTAGAAGAAATCGATAAATTCCTAGACACATACAGTCTACCAAGATTAAGCAATAAAGAAATCCAAAACCTGAACAGTCCAATAACAAGTAATGAGACCAAAGTCGTAATAAAAAGTCTCCCAGCAAAGAAAAGCCCAGGACTAAATGGTTTCACTGCTGAATTTTACCAGACTGAATTGGTATTTTATTTGTTTTTGTTTTTGCTTTTTTGAGACAGAGTCTCTCACTGTCGCCTGGGCTGAAGTGCAGTGGTGCAATCTCGGCTCACTGCAACCTCTGCCTCCCAGGTACAAGGAATTCTCCTGCCTCAGCCCCCTAAGTAGCTGGGATTACAGGGGCCCGCCACTACGCCTGGCTAATTTTTTTGTATTTTTAGTAGAAACGGGGTTTCACCGTGGTCTCAATCTCCTGACCTCGTGATCCACCCTCCTCGGCCTCCCAAAGTGCTGGGATTACAGGTGTGAGCCACCGCGCCTGGCCTGAGATAACTATCTTAAATTTGTAAAAACCTAAAGACTCCACCAAAGAACTATTAGAACTGATAATCAAATTCAGAAAAGTTGCAGGATACAAAATCAACAAACAAAAATCAGAAGCATTTCTATATACCAAAAGCAAACAATCTGAAAAAGACATCAAGAAAATAATCTCATTTACAACAGCTACAAATAAAATAAAATGCCTAGTAATTATCTTAGCCAAAGATGTAAAAAGATCTCTGCAATGAAAACTACAAAATGTTGATGCAGGAAACTGAAGAGAACACAAAAATATAGAAAGTTATTTCATGTTCCTGGATTGGAAGAATCAATATTGTTAAAATGTTCATACTACCCAAAGCAATCTACAGATTCAATGCAATCCCTATCAAAATACCAATGACATTTTTTACAGGAATAACAAAAATAATCCCAAAATGCATATGGAACTATGAAAGACTCAGAACAGCCAAGGCATCCTGAGCAAAAATAATCAAACTGAAGGAATCACATTACCTGACTTTAAATTATGTTACAGAGCTATAGTAACCAAAACAGCAGGTACTGGCATAAAAACAGGCACATAATCCAATGGAACAGAATAAAGAATCCAGAAATAAATGTATATGTCTATAGTGAACTCATTTTCAACAAAAGTGCCAAGGACGTACATTGGGTAAAGGATAGTTTCTTCATAAATGGTGCTGGAAAAACTGGATATCCATATGCAAAAGAATGAAACTAGACCTCGATTTCTGGCCATACACAAAAATCAAATCAAAATGGATTAAAGACTTAAATCAGGCCGGGCGCGGTGGCTCACGCCTGTAATCCCAGCCTTTGGGAGGCCGAGGCAGGTGGATCATGAGGTCAGGAGATCGAGACCATCCTGGTTAAAATGGTGAAACCCTGTCTCTACTAAAAATACAAAAAATTAGCCGGGTACGGTGGTGGGCGCCTGTAGTCCCAGCTACTCAGGAGGCTGAGGCAGGAGAATGGTATGAACCCGGGAGGTGGAGCTTGCAGTGAGCCAAGATCGCACCACTGCACTCTAGCCTGGGCGAAAGAGCGAGACTCCGTCTCAAAAAAAAAAAAAAAAAAAGAAGACTTAAATCTAAGACCTCAAATTATGAAACTACTAAAAAGAAAACATTAGGAAAATGCTACAGGACATTGATCTGGGCAAGAATTCCTTGAGTAATACCCCACAAGCACAGGCAATCAAAGCAAAATGAATGGGATCACATCAAGTTAAAAAGCTTCTGCACAGCAAAGGAAACTATCAACAAAGTAAAGAGACAACCCACAGAATGGGAGAAAATATTTGCAAACTATCCCTCTGACAAGGTATTAATAACAAGAATATTTAAGAAACTCAAACAACTCTATAGGAAAAAAAATCTAATCCCAATCAAAAAATGGGCAAAAGATATGATAGATCTTTCTCAAAAGAAGGCTTAAAAATGGCAAACAGGTCTATGAAAAGGTACTCAACATCATTGATCAAAGATATGCAAATCAAAAGTACAATGAGATATCATCTCACCCCAGTTAAAATGGCTTTTATCTCAAAGACAGGCAATAACAAATTCTGGTGAAGATGTGGAGAAAAAGGAATGCTCATACACTGTTGGTGAGAATGTAAATTAATAGAACTTAATGAAGGTTTAGATGTTCCTCAAAAAACTAAAAATAGAGCTACCATATGATCCAGCCACCATATGATCCAGCCACCATATGATCCAACCACCATATGATCCATATTTAAGTATATACCCAAAAGAAAGGACATCAGATATCAAAGAGATATCTGCACTCAAATGTTTACTGCAGCACTATTCACAATAGTCAAGATTTGGAAATCTGTTGATGTCCATCAACAGATGAATGGATTTTTTAAAATGTGGCTCATGTACAAAATGGGGTACTGTTCTGTTATAAAAATTAATTAGATCCTGTCATTTGCAAAAACACGGATGGAACTGGAGGTCATTATGCTAAGTCAAATAAGCCAGACACAGAAAGGCAAACTTCACATGTTCTAACTTATTTGTGAAGGCTAAAAGTCAAAGCAATTGAACTCATGGAGATAGAGAGTGGAATGATGGTTAACAAAGGCCAGGAAGGTTAGTGGTTGGGGGTAGAGGGTATTAAGAATGGTTATTGGATACAAAAATAAAGTTAGAAGAATGAGGCCGGGTGTGGTGGCTCATGCCTGTAATCCCAGCACTTTGGGAGGCCGATGCGGGTGAATCACCTGAGGTCAGGAGTTTGAGACCAGCCTGACCAAATAGTGAAACCCCGTCTCTACTAAAAATACAAAAATTAGCCTGGCGTGGTGGTTTGCTCCCGTAGTCCCAGCTACTTGGGAGGCTGAGACATTAAATGGCACCACTGAAGAAGAATGAATAAAGTCTAGTATTTGGTAATACAACAGGGTGACTACACTCAACAATAATTTATTGTACATTAAACAAACTAAAAGTATAATTGGATTGCTTGTAACAGAAAGAAAGGATAAATGCTTGAGGTGATGGATAGACTGTTTACCCTGATGTGATTATTACACATTGTATGCCTGTATCGAATATCTCATGTACCTCTTAAGTATATATATATATTTACCTACTTCATACTCATAAAAATTTTAAAAGGTACGTATACGTTATCATTGCATCCTCTTAATTTTATTTTTCAGTTCCAGAATTTCTAATTAATTCTTTTTCAAATCTTTTTTTAAAACATTATAATTTCTAGTTCCCTTTAAAAATGTTCAACTTTGGCTTTTTTCTCTAGAACATCATAAATGTAAATGTATTACAGACTGCCTGATAATTCCAAAATCAGGAATCCCTATGATCTTTTTTCTTGCGTCTGCTGATTCTCATTCATATTGTGTATGCAATTATTTTTCGTTGTTGGCTGAATACTTTATTTGAAAATTTTATTTGTAGAAATAATTTGAAGTCTAGCTGATATTATCTTCTGCCAGAAATAATTTTCATTTGGTTTTACCAGGTATCTGATGGCAACAGAACTCCTTATTCCAAGTTCAAAAGTTGAGGCTTTCCTTGGCCAGCCAGAAAATATGTCAGGCCGCAGACCTTGTAAGATCTGGGTTTTGGCCAGTTCACCCTCACTACCAGGGTGCAGCCTAAATGCTGGCCTAAAGTAGGGGGTGGTTTGCCAGGTTCCAAACCCCTGTAAGCCCTGAATTGATATAATGGATGGATGGATGGATAGATGGATGGATGGATGGATGGATAGACAGACAGACAGACAGACAGACAGACAGACAGACAGACAGACAGATAATGGGAATCCTCAGTGGCCTGGATTGAGATACTCCTCTGGAGATTTGTGTTTGCTTCTGCCAAACACGGGGATACACTGCCCATCTACAATGTCTTTGTTCATTTTTCAGATAGTTTTCTCAGACTATGCGAGTAGAGTACAATCAAACCCTAAGCCTGCATGAAGGCAGACCTGTGGTTATGAATTCTTAGGGAATACTTTTTTCTGCCACTTGATACTAAGGCCAAGAGAGACAAGACTAACCTGGTTCTTCTCTTTGCTGGTGGAAAGACTATTTTATTCCTTAGATTTAAGTGTACCAGGATTACGCATGGATCTCTGCCAACTTTCCCCTCAACTCGCCCATTACCATTTTGTATGAGCTTTACTTCCATTTTGCTGCACTGCTATTACAACCTGAGGCTCTTTCATTCAACACAAGTCCTTAAAATGGCCCTGGAGTCAGCTTATGCTTATCACACCCTTTTCAGTTCTCATGCCCTACCTCAAAATCTCCAACCTGGAGATGTCTCTTACTTGTGTCTCAATTTTTATTGGGTAGGGTGGGGGATTTTACTAGACTTTTTTAATCTGAAGAGTTTTTAAAAATACAGTCGGCCGGGCGCGGTGGCTCACGCTTATAATCCCAGCACTTTGGGAGGCCGAGGCGGGCGGATCACGAGGTCAGGAGATCCAGACCACGGTGAAACCCCGTTTCCACTAAAAATACAAAAAAATTAGCCGGGCGTGGTGGCGGGCGCCTGTAGTCCCAGCTACTCGGAGAGGCTGAGGCAGGAGAATGGCGTGAACCCGGGAGGCAGAGCTTGCAGTGAGCCGAGATTGCGCCACTGCACTCCAGCCTGGGCGACAGAGCGAGACTCCGTCTCAAAAAAAAATAAATAAATAAATAAAAAATAAATAAAAAATAAAAAAAATAAAAATAAAAATACAGTCGTCCCCACTTACCCACATTGGATGCCTGAAACTGCAGATAGTACCAAACCCTATATATATAGTAATGTACAACATAACAATGTTTTGGTAAATGATGATCACAAATACAATGGTGTTTTGTTTTGTTTTGTTTTGTTTTGTTTTTTGAGATGGAGTTTCGCTCCTGTTGCCCAGGCTGGAGTGCAATGGCATGATCTCGGCTCACTGCAACCTCCACCTCCCGGGTTCAAGTGATTCTCCTGCCTCCGCCTCCCAAATAGCTGGGATTACAGGCGCCTGCCACTATGCCTGGCTAATTTTGTATATTCAGTAGAGATGGGGTTTCACTATGTTGGCCAGGCTGGTCTCGAACTCCTGACCTCAGGTGATCCACCCGCGTTGGCCTCCCAAAGTGCTAGGATTACAGGCATTAGTCACCGCACCCAGCCAATGTTGTTTTTTTTTCCTGAACCTTTTCTATGTTTAGGTACACAAATACCATTGCATTGCAATTGCCTACAGTATTCTGTACAGTATCACGCAGTACAGGTTTCTAGCCTAGAAGCAGTAGGCTACACCATATAGCCTAAGTGTGTAGTAGGCTTGTATTAGTCTGTTTTCACACTGCTTTAAAGAAACACCCAAAACTGGGTAATTTATAAAGAAAAGAGATTTTATCGACTTACAGTTCCACATGGCTGGAGAGGCCTCGGGAAACTTATGATCATGGCAGAAGGGGAAGCAGGCACATCTTACATGGTGGCAGGACAGAGAACACATTTGGAAATGCCAGACATTTATCAAACAACCAGATCTAGTGAGAACTCCCTATCACAAGAACAGCATGGAGGAAACCATGCCCATGATC
Source organism: Nomascus leucogenys (assembly GCF_006542625.1). NCBI lineage: Eukaryota > Metazoa > Chordata > Mammalia > Primates > Hylobatidae > Nomascus > Nomascus leucogenys. Next base: position 80,052,667 of record NC_044397.1, read on the forward strand.
CAATCACCTCCCAGCAGCTCCCTACCTTGACATGCGGGGGATTAGAATTCAAGATGAGATTTGTATGGAGACACGAAGCCAAACCATATTAAGGCTGTACTATCCAGGTTTGTGTAAGTACATTCTACAATGCTCACAACGACAAAATTACCTAACATCATATCTGTCAGAACATATCCCTATTGTTAAGTGATACATGGCTGGACTGTGGTTTTGTCTATATAGTACATACATAACTATGATGTAATTTAATTTATAAATTAAGCACAGTAAGAGACTAACAATAATCACGAAGTAGAACAGTTATAACAATATACTGTAATAAAAGTTATGTGAGGCCAGGCATGGTGGTTCAAGCCTGTAATCCCAGCACTTTGGGAGGCCGAGGTGAACAGATCACAAGGTCAGGAGTTTGAGACCACCTTGGCCAACATGGTGAAACCCCATCTCTACTAAAGATAAAAAAATTAGCCAGGCATGGTGGCACGTGCCTGTAATCCCAGCTACTTGGGAGGCTGAGGCAGGAGAAGTGCTTGAACCCAGGAGGTGGAGGTTGCCATGAGCCGAGATTGTGCCACTGCACTCCAGCCTGGGCGACAGAGCAAGACTTCGTCTCAAAAATAAAAAAATAGATACATAATTTTTAAAAAGATGGAGGTGGGGGAGTAGATATAACAGAAATGAATATGAAAAAAAGTGGTTTGCAGAATGTTATTGTTCTCTTCAACTAATTCTCTTAGGTACCGCAAGTAAATTGTAGGTACCATGAATCTCTTGAATACATATATAACACAAAATTTATGGTATCTAATTTACTACAGGAAGGTGCTAACTGTTCATTTTTGTGGTTGTTCTTTCTGTCTCTTCATCTTCCCATTACTTTCTTTTTTTCTTTTTCTCTTTTTTTGAGACGGAGTCTGGCTCTGTCGCCAAGGCTGGAGTGCAGTGGTGCTATCTCGGCTCACTGCAAGCTCCGCCTCCCGGGTTCACGCCATTCTCCTGCCTCAGCCTCCCGAGTAGCTGGGATTATAGGCGGGCACCACCACGCAGGGCTAATTTTTGTATTTTTAGTAGAGATGGGGTTTCGTCATGTTGGCCAGGCGGGTCTCGAATCCCTGACCTCAGGTGATCCACCCGCCTCGGCCTCCCAAAGTGCTGGGATTATAGGCGTGAACCACCTCGTCCGGCCAATAAACACCTGACTGAATACGGCAGTGCCAGACAGAATACAAGGGGGGGCGGGGGCGGAGAACAGAACACAAGAAAGGAGGAAAAATTAATCAGAACTTGGGGCCAGAATTTGAGGGGAAAAGGAGTCAAGAAAACCAGTGACAGAACTGAGCATGTCAGGAAAGGGATCTAGTTTTAAAGGATAACTATGATAACTAAAAGCTGTGGTATTAACGCCTTTATTTCTAATATGACCTCAACTGCATTAAGCTTATTTGAACATGACCTTCACCTAGGTCAGAAGGGATGCAAATCCTCTAGATTTCCAAGAATTCTCTAATCATCTAAAAATGTTTCCTCCTAGATGTTGCCAGCAAACCTGTGTTCTTTCGGCACACGAACGCAAGGGGGAGGAGGGCGTTAGCAGAAAAGACGCCAACAGGTAAGGGGTCAGAGGGATAATCCTGTCTCTGCCGCAAATGCAGCACCTTCCTCAGTCTTGGGGCGTCCATCAAGCGGAGAGCTGGAAGATGACTGAAAGTAACAGAGTAGAGGTGGAACTAGAACAAGGTCACGAGCTGGTGCCCAACTCGGGTAACTCCTGGTTCCAGGCTGTCCCTCTAGGATGCTGTTGGCGCCAGCCGTGATAGTAGGACAGAGTCTGGGTAAAGGTCGCCTGCTGACAACATGGTAGCTAGGAGACCTCTAGGTGCGCCAAAATTAGGGCGTCTTTTCCCGGACGGGCAAGACGCCCTGCTCAAAGCTCATTACATCACCACGCCCAAGAACTGATACTTTATTAGGGCAACGGGCCAACCAGGCGACTCCACCCCACCCTCCCCGCTCCTCCAGTACACGCAAGCCCACAGAGGCCCGCGAGTGACGTCACCCCTCCCGACACCACCTCGTTGTCGTACGACCAAAGGCCTGTCGTAACGGCCTGGCAAGAAAGGCCTCGAGAGGAAGGGCACGCACGCCGCACACCCTAACTTGCTCGCCGGCATGCGCGCGCAGGTCCTTGGCGCAGGCCTTGGGACTGGAGCCAATGAGGTGCGGCGACGTTACTGCGTAGCCGCCAGCTCGGCCGCACGTCAGGGCGCGGGAGCGCGGAGAGGGTTTGGTTGCACTTACACCGGTACTTAAGCACGGACCGGCGTGTCCTTGGACTTACAGAGTGGGGACGTCCGGCTTCGGAGCGGGAGTGTTCTTTGCGCCAGCGACTAAAAAGAGGTGAGAGTGGGTCGCGGAAGCCGCACCTGGTTAGAGGCAGAGCTGTGGGAGGCGCGCATTCGCGAGCGACCGAGAACCACGCGGGGAGCCTCCGAGTGGAGCCCGCGCTGGGTGGGAGGGCGGGGAGTGAGGACCCTGGACTGTGGTCAGACCGAGCCGGGCGAGTAACGGCTTGAGGTGCGGCGGAGCCCTAACTAGGGACAGGTGTGGTCTCGGTCAGGGACTGGAAGCGGCTTGGATACAGATCCGAGGAAGAGGCGGCCCCTTCCGTAGTGGTTGCTGAAGGGCTATGGAAATGATAGGCAAGACTTCCCTCCCGGAAAGCCGAAGCTTAGCGCTTCACGTTCTTCTTCAGAGGGCAAAAGCTGTTGCTCTTCTAATAGGGGGCCATTTCTTTTCGTGGGCACGTTTCTTCCGTCAGTCGTTCTGACATCCTAGAAACAGTTTCATCAGTCACCTTGAAACCGGCTTGGTTGGGTGACCTCGTAGTCGCCCCAGGGGATCACAGGTAGGGGAGTTGGGATGTCCCCGGGGGACCGTGCAGCCTGCCCCTGCGCTGGCATTCACAAGTTCGAGTGTCAAGCTACTCCTGTGACCTGGGCAGGTAGAAACAGCCAGGACCGCTTTTTAAACATTTGTGTGCTTTGCGTTATCCTCGGGGAGAGGTGGCTTTACATTGTAGTAAGATTGAATGATTAGGTGGTCTTAAAAGTTGCGGTTGTGGTGATTTTGGTTTAATGTGTTCGCCCTTCAGTTTCAGATCTGTGACTTCGTGACCATGATTGTCTCTTCTGAAACTGGAGTTTGAATTAGGTTCCCTCTTTTCGTGGGCTTTAACGTTCCTTGACGTATACACACAAAAATACGTTTTTGAGGAGGTGCTCCTAAAAATGTTTTTGGTATTAAAGAGTATTTGGTATAAAGAGTATTAAAGTAAAACAAGATTCATTCTGGTATTTAATGACATAAATTAGCAATGGATTGGTAATTAAGTTGGGGCTTTCGTTTTTAGAATTAAATATGGGTGATGTTGAGAAAGGCAAGAAGATTTTTATTATGAAGTGTTCCCAGTGCCACACCGTTGAAAAGGGAGGCAAGCACAAGACTGGGCCAAATCTCCATGGTCTCTTCGGGCGGAAGACAGGTCAGGCCCCTGGATACTCTTACACAGCCGCCAATAAGAACAAAGGTAAGAGTCACTTGTTAAATAAAACAGCACAAAACGCAGGAATGTAACCTGTGGCAAACTATCAGAAGTGTGAAATACTTAACCGATGCATTCTTTCTTGTTTAGGCATCATCTGGGGAGAGGATACACTGATGGAGTATTTGGAGAATCCCAAGAAGTACATCCCTGGAACAAAAATGATCTTTGTCGGCATTAAGAAGAAGGAAGAAAGGGCAGACTTGATAGCTTATCTCAAAAAAGCTACTAATGAGTAATAATTGGCCACTGCCTTATTTATTACAAAACAGAAATGTCTCATGACTTTTTTATGTGTACCATTCTTTAATCTCATACACCAGAATTCAGATCATGAATGACTGACAGAATATTTTGTTGGGCAGTCCTGATTTAAAACTAAGACTGGCTTGTGGTTAAATGAATATGTTCAGTTTTTGAATTTTAATAGTAACTCCAATTCAGTAAATGCTATCACTGTTTACCCCTTTTAAAGATATGATTAGACTTCGTTAGTAACGTTCAACTTTTCACAAAGATGGTGAGTGCCATCTTAAAACTTACTGGAGATTGGTTTTATATTTAGATTTATATAACTGGTTATGTGAATATATTTAAATACTGGGGAAATTCCTTCACTGTCTTAGAACCAAGCAAGATTCACCTGTGTTTTGTGTTCATTTGCCTCTTAAAGGGAAGGGTTGAAGATAAATAAGGTAGCAATGTCTATAGTTTTGACCTTAACTATGCCAATCTAATTATAATTCCCTGTATTTAAAGTGGTTCCTTTTACTTATCGAAAGACATTTTAGTGTGGTTTATGTGTAATATTAAAGATTATTCAACACCTCTCACATCTTACAGATCTATAAGGTCACATGCTTTTAAAATAGTAGCAAGTTAAACTTCACTCTTGAATTCTTTACAATCTAAGTCAAACTAAGTTATAATTTAGGATTGTCTTTAAACAGCCATTCAGAAACATAAAACTGTAGAACTGTGTATTTGTGATTGGGAATGGTGCTTTTGCCAACTTAAAAGGATTAAAGTAACAGAGATATACGCAAATTTTAAAATTATATGTGATCACAAGACTAAAGATAATTAAAAAGAAAACCACAGATTATGATTTTTTGACTGTGATTGATGACTGATGCAAAAATTTTAATGATTAAAAAGTGCAGGAGCCCTAAATATCAGTGCAGCAGTGTTAACCAGTCATGGTGCTAGATTGTTTACTTGGTTTTCTAGGACTGCCTGAACTAGAATAACACTTCACTAACTGACTCTTAGTTTCTTTGCCCAGATTGAGAACTGCAGCATTTATGCCAGACATGGACAGGAATGCCTCTGGTCATAGTTTTGTGATGTGTAACAGTGTATAATTACATACTGAATTATTTCATGCATAGTCTGTGCCATACACATTTAGAGTAGTCCTTGGAGATTTTATGGAGATGGTGAGCACAAGGTAAGTCATAAAGAATAATGAGAAAATAAATCTATGCTGGTGGAGCTGTCTTTGTGGGACAGTGAGAAGACTGAGAAGATGTGAATCCATGGTCTCAAAGGTGATAGGGATGATTAGATAGGTGTTTAAGGCCTGAAAGCAATTTATAACATGTGAGTCTTACTTTTATTTATAGAAGAAATGTGGAAAGCGGCGGGGCGCAGTGGCTCAAGCCTGTAATCCCAGCACTTTGGGAGGCCGAGGCGGGTGGATCACGAGGTCAGGAGATCGAGACCATCCTGGCTAATACGGTGAAACCCCGTCTCTACTAAAAAATACAAAAAAATTAGCCGGGCGTGTTGGTGGGCGCCTGTGGTCCCAGCTACTCGGGAGGCTGAGGCAGGAGAATGGCGTGAACCCAGGAGGTGGAGGTTGCGGTGAGCCGAGATCGTGCCACCACACTCCAGCCTGGGGGACAGAGAAAGACTCCGTCTGAAAAAAAAAAAAAAAAAAAAGGAAATGTGGAAAGCTTGCTGTAATTCATATTTGAAGTCCTAGTCTGAGTTCTGGTGGGGAATTTAAAAATGCATACTGGAAATCCTTTAAAGATTTCAGACTTTAAAAGGCCTTATAGCAGAGGACTTGGTGACTGCATAAAGTTAGTGGTATTCAGGGACAGTGTAGCAATTAGCTTACAAGGGGACACTTCTGGACTAATGTGAAGTGAAGGCTAGAGAGTTGATTTTTTTTTTTTTTTTTTTTTTTTTGGCATCCTGGAAATGATACAGGAAACAAACATTAAGATAGATACAGAAATGCGTTCAACCTTTCATCTTGGCTAGTTGTGGGGTTTTGTTTTTTTGAGACATGGTCACTCTGTGGCCAAGGCTGGAGTGCAGTGGCACGATCTCGGCTGGCTGCAACCTCCATTTTCCAGGCTCAAGTGATTTCTCTCACTTCAGCTTCCCAAGTAGCTGGGACTACAGGTCTTCGCCACCATGCCCAGCTAATTTTTTTATAGAGATAGAGTTTTGCCATGTGGCCCCAGGCTAGTCTCAAACTCCTGAGCTCAAGCAATCCGTCCACTTGCCTTGGCTTCCCAAAGTGCTGGGATTACAGGTGTGAGCCACCAGGCCCTGCCTGGTTTTCAAATTCAGAAATATTATTATTTAACCCAGAGTAATCAGCCCAGTAGTAACTTAGGTTTAATTTTTTTTCAGGTTTAAGATTTTTCTCATTTTTTTTTTTTTCTGAGACGGAGTTTCGCCCTTTTCGCCCAAGCTGAGTAGTGGTGCAATGTTGGCTTACTGCAACCTCAGCCTTCCGGTTGCAAGTGATTCTCCTGCCTCAGCCTCCCGAGTAGCTGGGATTACAGGCATCCGCCACCAGGCCTGGCTAATTTTGTATTTTTAGTGGAGATGGTGTTTCACCATGTTGGCCAGACTGGTCTTGGACTCCTGACCTCATGATCCACCCACCTCGGCCTCCCAAAGTTCTAGGATTACAGGTGTGAGCCACCACGTCCAGCCAATTTTTCTCATTTCTATACCTCCTTTATTAAGGTCTGTGTTGGCACAGATGAGTAACTGCCATGTTCTAGGTCAGTTATACCCAAGTACTTCTGGTGGCTTAAAATGTAAGTGATTCTGTAACTTTTTTATTTTTTTGAGATAATTTCACTCTTGTTGCCCAGGCTGGAGTGCAATGGCGTAATCTCTGCTCACCACAACCTCTGCCTTCCAGGTTCAAGCAATTCTCCTGACTCAGCCTCTCGAGTAGCTGGGATTACAGGCATGCGCCACCACGCCCAGCTTATTTTGTATTTTTAGTAGAGACAGTGTTTCTCCATGCTGGACAGGCTGGTCTCGAACTCCCGACCTCATGATCCACCCATCTCGGCCTCCCAAAGTGCTGGGATTACAGGTGTGAGCCACCGCGCCTGGCCAATTCTGTAATTTTTTAAAAGGACATTTCTGTCAGGGATATATACTTTCAGAAATAAGGAAATAGGGAAAAAAAGAGCTAGCAATATAACCCACATGTTTTTTTTTTTTTTGAGACAGTCTTGCTGTCGCCCAGGCTGGAGTGCAGTGGCGCGATCTCGGCTCACTGCAGGCTCCGCCCCCCGGGGTTCACGCCATTCTCCTGCCTCAGCCTCCCGAGTAGCTGGGACTACAGGCGCCCGCCATCTCACCCGGCTAATTTTTTGTATTTTTAGCAGAGGAGGTTTCACTGTGTTAGCCAGGATGGTCTCGATCTCCTTACCTCGTGATCCGCCTGCCTCAGCCTCCCAAAGTGCTGGGATTACAGGCGTGAGCCACCGCGCCCGGCCACATGTTTTCATTTAGAATCAAAAATAAGGGCCAGATGTATTTAAGGGGTATTCAAATGCCACCTACATGCTTATTTTGTCTAGAACAGTGCTGTCTAATAGAACATACTGTGACGATGGATATTTTCTAGACTTTTGCTGTCCAGTATGGTAGCCACTAACCACATGTGGCTGTTAAGCCCTTGAAATACAGCTAGTGTGACTAGAAAGTATTTTATTTTAAATTTACATAGGCACAAGTGGCTAGTGGCTACTGTATTGACATTCTGAGTCTAGGACTAGAACCAGTGGTCTGTAACAAAAGTACTTCCCCTGTACTCTATTAAATCTAGAATTAGCCAGGCATGGTCGCTCACGCCTATAATCCCAGCACTTTGGGAGGCCAAGGCAGGCAGATCACTTGAGGTCAGGAGTTTGAGACCAGTCTGGTCAACATGGCGAAACCCTGTCTCTACAAAAAATATAAAAATTAGCCAGGTGTGGTGGTGGGCACCTGTAATCTCAGCTACTTGGGAGGCGGAGGTTGCAGTGAACCAAGATTGTGCCACTGTACTCCAGCCTGGGTGACAAGAGTGAAACTGTCTCCAAATATCTAGAATTTTGCAGGTACATCATATTGCCCTTCAGAACAGATTCCAGTTCCTGTTGTGCTCACCTTTATAATTTTACCATATGTTTTATCTATTTGTAAATTGGCAGTTTTAGATAGATAACATTCTGGTGGTAGCTAGGGATGTACCTTTTGTCATCCTTTTCCTGCACTTTTCTCAAATTCATTTATAGATGTACAGTTTTGCTTTAACCACTGAAGATTGCTGTAAATTATAAAGGGTGTGATAGAATCCACATGGCTGTTAAGAAGGAGATCTTAATCAAGGACAGTTGACTGACTAGTCTCAGATTGTTTCATATCATTTAAACGTGAGCAAGAGTAAACTAGATAACTGGGCGTCGTGGTGCACACCTGTAGTCTCAGCCACTCCGAGGCAGGAGGACTGCTTGTGCCCAGAAGTTCGAGGCTGCAGTGTAGCTATGATTGTGCTATTGCACTCCAGCCTGGGCAACAGAGTAAAGGAAACTCCATCTCTTAAAAAAAAAAAAAAAAGTTGTCTGGGTGCGGTGGCTCATGTCTGCACTCCCAGCACTTTGGGAGGCCGAGGCAGGCAGATGGAGTTTGAGACCAGCCTGGCCAACATGGTGAAACCCATCTCTAGCAAAAATATAAAAACTAGCTGGGCGTGGTGTCGGGCACCTGTAATCGCAGCTATTTGGGAGGCTGAGGCAGGAGAATCGCTTGAACCTGGAGGGGGCGGGGGGTTGTAGTGAGCCAAGACCGTGCCATCACACTGCAGCCTGGGCAACAATAGTGAAACTCCATCCAAAAAAAAAAAAGTTTTCTTAGAATGGAAAATATTCATTCATGAGCTCTTTTGGCAATCTGTCATCTTAATCAGGATATTCTCAAAACCAATAAGATGTTGCCAAGTTGGGGGTGAGAGCTATGTAATGCAAGGCGTATGCCTGATCAAGTATACAAATACACCCAACCAGAAACTGTCTCCCACATAAGTCTCTTCTAGGCACTGTCGGGGTACATACTGAGCTGCTGCTTTGGCTGTATTTTCTGTGCCTCAGAATAACCATTGTCCTGGTGTTCATATCCTTAGAGTTTAGTACAAAATGTTGGATATCCATTTAATAGGTTCCAGGTTATCTTAGTTGGAGTTTGGGGTATTTGAAAACGTCATGCCTTCAGGCTATCATTTCCCTCAGCTAAATAAATTTACTGCATTCATTTCTCAAATAGTAAAAGTGCACGTTGTATGTGTCTGAACATTTAAACATGTTAAAATGTTAAATTTAACATTTTAAATTTAAACATTTAAATATGTCTGTAACTTGAACAGTGTAGTTTCAGAAAGGACCACTGGGCTAGTGTAATGCAGAAAATGCTGGGTCTAGGATTAGGAGAAAATTGTGTTTAGTGTGTGTCAATAAACAACAGCCGGTGGACCCAATCTGACAAGATGCCTGTTTTTGTAAAGAAAACTTTATTGGGCTTGGTGCAGTGGCTTATGCCTGTAATCCCAGCACTTTGGGAGGCTGGGGTAGGCTTATCACAAGGTCAGGAGTTTGAGACCAGCCTGACCAACATGGTGAAAGCCCGTCTCTACTAAAATACAAAAATTAGCTGAGGAGGGTGATGGGCACCTGAAATCCAGCTACTTGGGAGGCTGAGGCAGGAGAATTGCTTCAACCTGGGAGGCAGACTGCAGTGAGCCAAGATCGCACCACTGCACTCCAGCTTGGGCAACAGAGCAAGACTCCGTCCCAAGAAAAAAAAAAAACTTTATTGGATCACAGTCACATTCATTATTGTTTAGGGCTGCTTCGGGCTACAACATTAGAGGTTAGTGGTTGTGACAAAGCCTAAAATATTTAGTGTGGCATTTTACAGAGTTTCTCAGTTCTGTGTTTAGAGCTTTGCTTTGTCAATCTGTGATTAACACAACCTCATATTTGTGGAGAATGGGAATAAGCACCTCAAAAGATTCATTGAATGATGGGTGAAGGCCTGTAACTGGCAAGCACAGAAGAATTTGTTCGTATCTATGTCAAATTCCTTGAAAGTCACATAGTGAAAAATCACTACTTCCAAGGTTAGCAATAACCTGTTTGTCGGTATTTTCTATTCTCAATTGACTCAATCTGTGTGACATCTGACACACTTGACTGCTTTTATTTTCTCACTTGCCTCAGTTTTAGTTTCACATTCACATAGAATGAAACAGACATAAACATCCTTATGTATGTGTAGCTGTAATAATCTCTTGATAACCCACATACTTCAGCATGACGTTTTGCCCAAATTCTAGTCCCTGAACTTAAATTGCTTTGTAGTTATAAAGTGCATTCACATCTCAATTCATCCTCAGCACCTCATAAAGCATTGGGGACAGGCTCAGAGGTTGTTACTGCTAAAGGTCAGACAGATACACTCCTTTGTTAGCAGTACCACATGTACTGACACCAGCCCTTCCTCGGTGCCTTCTAAAACTCCACATAAACTGGGTTATCTCTTTTAGGCTCTACAGAACATACACACTTTGTTAATAGAAACTGGGCTTTCTCTAGGCCCGTGCTCTTCTCAGCCCTCACAAATAGAGACTGCTTCCACACGGTCCACAAAAGAGGCCATGTAGTCTTGGCATCTTCCAAATCATCACTCTTCTCTCACAGGCAGAGCTACTTGTGTGAGGTTTCTGATATCTGCATGGAACTTTGGACCTTTTGCTGTCGTCTGTATACTTCTAGACCATTACATTCATTCACTGGGCACTTCACCTGGCTTATGATCTCTACCGCAACCCTTTTTTATTTTTAAAAGTTATCCTGGTAATAGCTGTATACATTCAAAGAACCTATCCTTAATGCCACTGTAGCCTCAATTTTTTACTTGATTTTAACTCTTCTGAGGGCTTTCCCATCATTATAATTTAGACTTATCTGTACTCCAGAACTACTACACCTCTGAAATTAGAAATCCCAATACACCAATCTTTGATCACGACCTCATATTGTTCCTTGTCTCTCATTCTTCTTTCTGCTGTATCTCCTTGAAATCACCAAAACCCCTAGATCCCGATCATACTCTTCAGCCTCCCTTCCTCGGCCAGCCTCTCAGTGTATCTCTTCCATCACTGCATTGCCTACATCCTCTACCTTTGTCACTTGTGTTTCCTTTTGTGGCATCTGTTCTGCAAACAACCTGAGAACAGCCCAGCAATCTTTCTCTGCTTCCATACCTGATCTGAACTGTAGGAGATAATCACACTGCCGTCCGTCAGCACCACTGTAAACTTACCGTCTCTGATTCAGCTGAACCAGCAGAAACCTTGCGCAGCTGTGCTTTCATGTATCCATTATCCCAGTCTTCACTGTTAGATGTTCATCATGCTCCTCATGATTCTTATCCCCACTGCCTTTCTTATAGCAGATGGCCTTGCCTCCCATTTCAGATATGAATTCTTTACTTCCTGACTACAAGGAAGGTTTCTGTTGTACCCCTTCCTTCACTTTGAATGTTCTTAATTCAGATATGTTTCAGAATGGTCAATCACATCAGAACAGTCGCTCTACATATTACACCCCAACATGGTCATTCTAACACCCATTCTCAACCCCCTTGTCCTCTGCCTCCCTCTCCCATAAAAGTTGGAAGGACTACATGTCTACTTTCGTTTTAGCCCAGGAAATTTGCATGGGGAGCCACATTTAAACAATATAAATAAATTCTGGAAATTAATATTTTCTAATTCAGTTTAACGAAATTATAGTTGTCTCTACCTGAATTGGGCATGTGTAGTGCGTCCAGACCAAGAGATGACACATCTTTGTGATTTGGGGATAGCAGGAGAAATGTATAGATTTTCTAAGTCACCTGCACGGAGTTGGGGCATGTTGTGTTGTCAGTAAGATGAAAACTTCTATACTTGTTTACTGGTGAATGTTAGAGGAAGACAGCCCAAGGATCTGAGACCTCCACTGACACTGCATAATGGAACCTTAGGCACATTAACCTCTTTGTACTTTAGTTTCTTCATCTGTAAACTGGCACTAATTATTTCAGCCCTTAGGGTGGTTTTAAGAATTAAACAAGAGAATGTACTTGGCATGTTGCCTGACAGTCAGTAAACATTCAAAGATTAGCTATTCTCGAACTAGATGGGCAACAATTTATCAAATTGTTTAACAATTGGACATATTGCCTGGGAGAGAGGATGCTCACTGAGATGATTCTTCAAGTGAATTGAACAGGATGGTTTAGTGGGAGAGAAGTGCCTGGACTTAGGGATTTGTATTCCTGACTCTGGCCCTTAATTCTAACCATTGACTCATCAAGTGATATCTCATGCACTTTTAGTGACCTGGATCAAGAATCAATTAAGTTCAACCTCCACCAACTTCATTTACCTTGAAAGCTTTTCTAAGGGGGGGCCGAGGCTTGTAGTCAAAAGGTATGTACACACTGATATGTATACACTCTCATCTTCTAAGTGTGCCTAGTTTCTCTAGTAATCTAAGAAAGGCATAGTTTTTAATATCCCATTTACTGGTATAATGCCAGCGCTAGTCAATTTCTCCTGAATCTTAAAATCAACAAGAAGAGAAACAAATCAAGATGGGAATATGTGCATTAGAGGCAGCTTAGAGTGGGAAATGTTTAGGTGATTGGCTGCAACCCTCCACTGTTCCATCTCCCAGGAGGATTTATTAGGATGTTCCATCCAGGTCATAGCAGGATGCCACCTCGAAGGCCCTTACCTATGAAGAACTAGTGGTTCTGCCTCTCATCCTGTCACAATGCATTGCTAACTTGTGTTGAGTAATGTTCAGTAGTTATGTTGTTAGAGTTTTGATTCTGGAACATTAGCACCTCCTATAATTCTGTTTTTTGTTTTTATTTTATTTTTTTGAGATGGAGTCTTGCTTTGTTGCCCAGGCTACGGTGCAGTGGTGCAATCTCAGCTCACTGCAACCTCCACCTCCTGGGTTCAAGTGATTCTCCTGTCTCAGCCTCCCAAGTAGCTGGGATTACAGGCATGCCACCATGCCTGGCTAATTTTTGTATTTTTAGTAGAGATGGAGTTTTGCCGTGTTGGCCAGGTTGGTCTTGAACTCCTGACCTCAGGTGATCCACCTGCCTTGGCCTCCCAAAGTGCTGGGATTACAAGTGTGAGCCACTGCTCCCGGCCCTCCTCCTATAATTCTTCTTTTCTTTTTTTCTTTTTTTTTTTGAGACGGAGTCTCGCTCTGTTGCCCAGGCTGGAGTGTAGTGGCGTGATCCCGGCTCACTGCAAGCTCCGCCTACAGGGTTCACGCCATTCTCCTGCATCAGCCTCCCGAGTAGCTGGGACTACAGCGCCCGCCACCACGCCCAGCCAAGTTTTTGTATTTTTAGTAGAGACGGGGTTTCACCATGTTAGCCAGGATGGTCTCAATCTTCTGACCTCATGATCCGCCTGCCTCGGCCTCCCAAAGTGCTGGGATTACAGGCATGAGCCACCGCGCCTGGCCACCTCCTATAATTCTTGAATGGAGCATATGTGATAGTGATAACAAAAAATCACTATGCAGACAAACACTGTATGTTGAGTGCACAGGTTAGAGATGGTATAGGAAGAGACCTATGGGAGAGATTTTTAATTTACGAGTCTCCTGAGTTAGACTAGGTTAAGATTAAGAACCAGTGCTTAGTGGGAAGTGACAGGGCCAGCCCATTTCACCCCCTCCTAACCTGATATCTCTCAAAATAAGAATGAAGGAGGGTTCTTTGTGCTGTACCTCAAGGTCAGGGAAAGATTCATTTAGGCTGAGCATGGTGGCTTATGCCTGTAATCCCAATGCTTTGGCTGAAAAAGAAGGATCACTTGAGGCAGGAGTTTGAGACAAGCCTGGTCAATACAGCAAGACCCCATCTCTACAGAAAATTTCTTATAAAATTAGCCATGCATGGTGGCATGTGCCTGTAGCCCTAGCTACTTGAGAGGCTGAGGCAGGAGCATCGTTTGAGCCTGGGAGTTAAGGTTTATGGTAAGCTATGATTGTGCCACTGCACTCCAGCCTGGGCAACAGAGTGAGACCCTGTCTTAATAAAAGATTCAGAGAGTCTTTTACCATTATAAAGCAAATGTAGGCTGTACATGCCAGATTCCTTTTGTAGATATCCTGTCTGAAGTTTCTGATAGCTTCCTACTCATTATGCTAACCTTGATCAAGCAGGTTAGCACCAAGGCCTATATTAGATACAAAAGAATACAGGCAAGGTATGTGATTTTCTAAGGGATCCTGTCAGCTGAAGCAGTTCCCCCCTCCACCAAAGTTGGTTCTCCAGCAGAATACCTTGGAAGTGGAGAGCTAATGTCTTTACTCTTAGCCTTCTACACAGCAGGGGCTATATTAAAATCTAACTACCTTTTGAGTTCATAGGAAGGCAGGGAACTGCCATCGGGAAATAGCCACCACCTCCCCACCGTTGATTCTTCTAGTTTACTGGTCATTCCTTCTCAACTTCATCTGTAGGCCTCTTTTTTGTCCAGTCTTGCAGAGATTGCTGTTGGTCTACTCAATACCCATTCTCTCCTTCATTTTTAGTAACAGAACTTTGGTTCTTTTCAGGGAAAATTGTACCTATAAGAGACTACGTTGTCTGACTTCCATAGATGTGATTAATGGGTCAAGTGGAAGTCAGTTGGGTGGGACTTCTGGGAAATCTTCTGTAAAGAGACCTGACTCAGATAGGAGGACTGCCCTTTTGCCCTTTGCTTTTCCTCTTTTTCCTGACTAGAACCACGATGGAGTGGCTGAAGCTCCACTGGCAGCCAACTGGGTTTTTGGCACCTCTGAGGATGGAAGCCACACACCTGAGGATGGCAGAACACAAGGACAGAAGGACCTGGCACACTGGGGAAGTGATGAAGCTGCCATGCTAACTCAGACTTCTTTAACAGTTTAAGAATTGCCCTTCTTGGCTGGGCGCGGTGGCTCACGCTTGTAATCCCAGCACTTTGGGAGGCCAAGGAGGGCGGATCACGAGGTCAGGAGATCGAGACCACAGTGAAACCCCGTCTCTACTAAAAATACAAAAAATTAGCCGGGCGTGGTGGCGGGCGCCTGTAGTCCCAGCTACTCGGAGAGGCTGAGGCAGGAGAATGGCGTGAACCCGGGAGGCGGAGCTTGCAGTGAGCCAAGATCGCGCCACTGCACTCCAGCCTGGGTGACAGAGCAAGACCCCGTCTCAAAAAAAAAAAAAAAAAGAATTGCCCTTCTTATTTAAACTATTGTCATTTCAATTTCTGTAATATGCAGCTGATACTAATTCTTTTTTTTTTTTTTTTTTTTTTTTTTGAGGTGGAGTCTGTCTCTGTTGCCCAGGCTGGAGTACAGTGGCAAGATCTTGGCTCACTGCAACCTCCACCTCCCAGGTTCAAGCAATTCTCTGCCTCAGCCTCCTGAGTAGCTGGGATTACAGGTGCCCACCACCACACCAGGCTATTTTTTGTGTTTTCAGTAGAGATGGGGTTTCACCATCTTGGCCAGGCTGGTCTTGAACTCCTGACCTCATGATCCACCCACCTCAGCCTCCCAAAGTCCCAGGCCACGCCTGGGATTACAGGTGTGAACCACCACTCCCGGCCACTAATTCTGATACACTCACTCCTTATGTAATAGTGATCCCTAAAGTTATGCCTTCAGAAATTTTTCTTTGTATTTTTTCCCCTTGCAATATCCACACGCATGCCTTAAGAACACACGCCAATGACTTCATATCCACAGTGCAAATCTGTCTTGAGCTCAACAGCCATACACTCAACTGTGTTTTAGACATATTTATCTGAGCTCTCCCACGGACACTGCAGAAGGCTAAATAAGGGCTCAAACATGTCCATGCCCTAATCCCTGGAACCTGTGAATGGTACCTTGTATGGCAAAAGGGACTTTACAAATGTGACTAAGTTAAGGATCTTGAGATAGAGAGTATAACCTGCAGTATTTAGATGGGCTTGATATAATTACAAATATCCTTATAAATGGGGGAAGCAGGAGTCAGTCAGAAGGCAGCAGTGTGACAGAGGAAGCAGAGACTGGTATGAGGTGGCCACAGTCAAGGAGTACTGGCAGCCTCTAGAAGCTGAAAGAGGCAAGGAATGTGTATTAGTCCATTTTCATGCTGCTGATAAAGACATACCTGAGACTGGGTAATTTATAAAGGAAAGGGGTTTAATTGACTCATAGTTCCACATAGCTGGGGTGGCCTCACAATCGTGGTGGAAGATGATAAAAGAGCAAAGGAGTTTTTACATGGTGGCCAGCAAAGAGAATGAGAACCAAGCAAAAGGGGTTTTCCTTATAAAACTATCAGGTCTTGTGAGACTTATTCACTACCACAAGAACGGTATGGGGGAAACCAAACCCATGATTCAATTATCTCCCACAGGGTTCCTCCCACAACACATGGGAATTATGGGAGCTAAAAATTCAATATGAGATTTGGGTGGGGACACAGCCAAACCATCTCATTCCACCCTGGGCCCTCCAAATCTTGTGTCCTTACATTTCAAAACCAATCATGCCTTCCCAACAGTCCCCCAAAGTCTTAATTCATTTCAGCATTAACTCAAAAGTCCACAGTCCAAAGTCTCACCTGAGATAAGGCAAGCCCCTTCTGCCTATTAGACTGTAAAATTAAAAGCAAGTTAGTTACTTCCTAGATACAATGGGGGTACAAACATTGGGTAAATACAGCCGTTCCAAATGGGAGAATTTGGCCAAAACAAAGGGGCTAAAGGCCCCATGTAAGTCTGAAATTTAGCAGAACAATCAAATCTTAAAGCTCCAACATGATCTCCTTTGACTCCGTGTCTCACATCCAGGTCATGCTGATGCAAGAGGTGGGTTCCCATGGTCTTGGGCAGCTCTGCCCCTGTGGCTTTGCAGGGTACGGCCTCCTTCCTGGCTGCTATCATGGTCTAGCATTGTCTGCAGCTTTTCTAGGTGCACAGTGCTAGCTGTCAGTGGATCTACCATTCTGGGGTCTGGAGGATGGTGGCCCTCTTCTCACAGCTCCACTAAGCAGTGCCCAGTGGGGACCAGTGTGGGGGCTTCAACCCCACATTTCCCTTCCACACTGCCCTAGCAGAGGTTCTCCATGAGGGCCCTGTCCCTGTAGCAAACTTTAGGAACATTTCCACACATCCTCTGAAATCTAGGTGGAGGTGCCCAAACCTCAGTCTTTTTTTTTTTTTTTTTTTTTGAGATGGAGTTTCGCTCTTGTTGCCCAGGCTGGAGTGCAATGATGTAATCTCGGCTCACCACAACCTCTGCCTCCTGGGTTCAAATTATCCTGCCTTGGCCTCCTGAGTAGCTGGAATTATAGGCATGCGCCACCACGCCCAGCTAATTTTGTATTTTTTGTAGAGACAGGGTTTCTCCGTGTTGGTCAGACTAGTCTCGAACACCTGACCTCAGATGATCTGCCCACCTCGGCCTCCCAATCTGCTGGGATTACAGGCATGAGCCACTGAGCCTGGCCAGTTCTTGACTTCTGTGCACTTGCAGGCTCAACACCACAAGGAAGCTGCCAAGTCTTGGGGCTTGCACCCTCTGAAGTCCGAGCTGTACCTTGGCCCCTTTTAGCCATGGCTGGAGTGGCTGGGACACAGGGCACCAAGTACTTAGGCTGCACAGTGCAGAGGGGCCCTGGGCCTGGCCCACAAAACCATTTTTTTCTTCGTATGCCTGCAAGCCTGTAATGGGAGGGGCTGCCACAAAGGTCTCTGATATGCCCTGGAGACATCTTCCCAATTGTCTTGGCAATTAACATTTGGCTCCTTGTTACTTATGCAAATGTCTGCAGCCGGCTTCAATTTCTCCTCAGAAAATGAGTTTTTTTTTTTTCTATTGCATCATCAGGCTGCAATTTTCCAAATTTTTACGCTCTGTTTTCCTTTTAAAATTGAATGCTTTTAACAGCACCCAAGTCACCTCTTGAATGCTTTGCTGCTTAGAAATTTCTTCCGGCAGATACCCTAAATTATCTCTCAATTTCAACATTCCACAAATCTCTAGGGCAGGGGAAAAATGCCACCAGTCTCTTTGCTAAAACATAACAACAGTCACTTTATTCCAATTTCCAACAAGTTCCTCATCTCCATCTGAGACCACCTCAGCATGGATTTCATTGTCCATATCACTATCAATCAGCATTTTGGTCAAAACCATTCAACAAGGCTCTAGGAAGTTCTAAACTTTCCCACATTTACCTGTCTTCTGAGCCCTCCAAACTGTTCTAACCTCTGCCTGTTACCCAGTTCCAAAGTCGCTTCCACATTTTTGGGTATCTTTACAGCAGCACCCCACTCTATACCAGTTTACCGTAGTAATCTATTTTCATGCTGCTGATAAAGACATACCTGAGACTGGGTAATTTATACAGGAAAGAGATTTAATTGACTCAGTTCCACATGCCTGGGGAGGCCTCACAATCATGGTGTAAGATGAAGGAAGAGCAAAGGGGCATCTTACATGGCGGCTAGCAAAAAGAATGAGAATGTGAACCCCAAAATTTGAGACAAGTCTCAGTTAATTTAGAAAGTTTATTTTGCTAAGGTTGAAAATGCACACCCATGACACAGCCTCAGGAAGTCCTGATGACATGTGCCCAAGGTGGTTGGGGCACAGCTTGGTTTTATACATTTTAGGGAGACATGAGACATCAATCAATATATATAAAAAGTACATTGGTTAGGGGGTTTCCAAGTCACAGGTAGGTGAGACAAATGGTTGCATTCTTTTGACTTTCTGATAAGCCTTTCCAAAGGAGGCAATCAGAATATGTATCTATTTCAGTGAACAGAGGGATGACTTTGAATAGAATGGGAGGGAGGTTAGCCCTGAGCAGTTTCTGGCTTGAATTTCCTTTTCCTCAGCTCACTGCAGCCAAGATATTTTCCTTTCACAAGAGCCAAGTGAAAGGGGTTTCTCCTTATAAAACCATCAGATCTTCTGAGACTTATTCACTATCATGAGAACAGTATGGGGGAAGTCACCCCCATGATTCAATTATCTCCCACTGGGTCCCTTCCACAACACGTGGGAATTATGGGAGCTAAAATTCAAGTTGAGATTTGGGTGGGCACACAGCCAAACCATATCAGAATGGACTCCCTTATCAAATCCCCAGAAGGAACCAGCTTTGTTTTCACCCTGATTTTTAGCCCACTGAGGCTCATTTTGGCCTTCTAACCTCCAAAACTGTAAGAGGATAAAGTGTACAGTAAGTTGTTACAATAGGGGTGGGAAATTAACACAAGCACCTCAAACCTAACATATCCAAAATAAATTCATTAATTTTCTCCCAAAACCTGATCCTCTTATATTGCCTACCTTTACACCATCCAAACCAGAAATTACTCATATATACTAGATTATCTCATTCCCTCCTCCTCACTCATCACTGGGTATCTTTGGTTCTACCCATTATCCTTCAAATCAGTTCCTGATTCAAGCTTGCATATCTTCCATCTGTGCTGTTACTGCAGCCCAGTGGTTCTCAGCTGGGGGCAAATTTGTCACCTAGGGAACATTTGGCAATGTCTGGAGACATTTTGGTTGTCACCACTGTGTGGGGGGCTGCTACTTGCTGGCATCTAGTGGTTAGAGGCCAGAGATGTTCCTGAACATCCCACAGTACACACGACAGCCCCCACAACAAAGAATTATCTGGCCCAAAACATCAATAGCACCAAGGATGAGAAACTGCTACAGTCTTATAACTAGTCTCCCTACCTCCCATATTAAGCCACTCCAGTCATGATCATTATAAATTCCAATTCCCTGATTAAATCTATTTTGTTATTAGTCATAACTTGAAATCCCTTTTCAATAGCATCAATATCTGGATCATTTGTGAATCTGTTGGCTTTTATTTCTCTCTGTTTTCAGTCATTTTGTCCTTTTTCTTGAAATGCCAGGTTATTTTTAATTGAATGCTGATTGGGCTATGAAAAGTGATAGTGGCTCTGTAGGTTATCTTACTCCAGAGAAGGTTTACCCTTTCTTTTGTTAGTTGGAATGATTATCTTAATCTGTTTAGAGACTGTGCTGACTCAAGGCTGGGTTGAAAATGTGGAAAGACTTTTACCTCTGGCTCAATTCCACTTTTTTTTTTAAGATGGGGTGTCATTCTGTCACCCTGGCTGCAAATGGCACGACCAGGGCTCACTGCAGGCTCAGCATTCCAGGCTCAATCAATCCTCCCACCTCAGCCTCCTGAGTAGCTGGGACTAAAGGTAAGTGCAACCATGCTTGGCTAATTTTTTTTTTATTTTTTGTAGAGATGGGGTCTTGCTATTCAACTCCACTCTTCTTCTTCTTTTTTTTTTTTTTTTTTTTTTTTTTGAGACAGAGTTTTGCTCTTGTTGCCCAGGCTGGAGTGCAGTGACGCAATCTCGGCTCACTGCAACCTCCGCCTCCCGGGTTCAAGCCATTCTCCTGCCTCAGGCTCCAGAGTAGCTGGGACTATAGGCGCCCGTCACCACGCTGGCTAATTTTTGTACTTTTAGTAGAGACAGGGTTTCCTCATGTTGGCCAAGTTGTTCTCTATCTCCTGACCTTGTGATCTGCCCGCCTCAGCCTCCCAAAGTGCTGGGATTACAGGCATGAGCCACCGTACCCGGCAGCAAATGTCTTAAGGGTAGGCTGTTGGGCACATATTCTGCCCCTTCCTTCTCACTGAGACATTCCTCCTTCAAGTCTCTGGTTATTGTTTCCTTATCCACAAGATACTGCCAAGAGCTCTATGGTTTCTCTGCCTTTCAGTAGAGGGTCTCTACCCAAGCCCTGTCCCTGCGTTCTTAGGCTTTTGCTTCACACCCAGAATTGGTAATCATTCAAAGAGGAAAAATGTAGCTACAGAATATCACCTCACCTCTCTTTGCAATTCTTTCTCCTTTCAAGTCCTGATTTCTTCTCCATTATCTTCAAGCAGATTTTTAAAAAGACAACAAAACAAAACAAACAAAACCCTGGTTGGGTTTTTTTACAGGCGCAGTGGCTCACGCCTGTAATCCCAGCACTTTGGGAGGCCGAGGTGGGCAGATCATCTAAGGTCAGGAGTTCCAGACCAGCCTGGCCAACATGGTGAAACCCCATCTCTACTGAAAATACAAAAAAATTTGCTGGGCGTGGTGGTGGGCACCTGTAATCCCAGCTACTCAGCATGCTGAGGCAGGAGAATCGCTTGAACCCGGGAGGTGGAGGTTGCAGTGAGCCAAGGTCGCCCCATTGCACTCCAGCCTGGGCAAAAAGAGTGAAAATTTGTCTCAAAAAAAAAAAAGAAAGAAAGAAAAAAAGCAACCCTGGTTTTTCTTACCATTCTCAGTAGGAGTGCTCTGCTGCAAGATACTTCATCTTTGGCTCCACACAAGAAAGAAGTGGACCTCAGGCCTCATCAACCCCCCACCCCCAGCCCTCCCTCTTTATCTTGGACCTGCAGGTTCACTTACAGATGACCTGCCGTTATGAAGAACTTGCCTAACATCTCAGCCCTGCCTTAATGCCAGAAGAGTAACATTGTCTTTCCTCACAATCTCCCCGCATCTTAGTCCCATTTGTTTCCAGATCCCCAAACTAGCCTCCCTCTACATCCCAGGCCAGCGTAAATAATACTTGGACTTTCTTTACTTTTCTCAAAAGCAGGATTGCCTGCTTTCTAAATCCTGTGATTTTATTTTGTAGTGGCTCCCACTCCTGTCTGCTTGTTAAAATTCTGGAGTAAATGCTGTGCCTGCTCCAAATAAATTATGGAAGAAAACACATTTGGACACTCACAGATATATTGCATTCTGTTTTTCCATTTATTCCCAAGATAAAAGGTTTGATAGCCCTCTCGTAGTTTGAATTCTCTTCTATGGGTTGTAAATTAGTCAAATTGTGACTATTTTGCTAAGCAGAGTCAAAGATCCCTATTAAAAACAATAATGGTGGCTATTTTATAACTACGGTATTTTGTGCTTCAATTGCATGGATACTATGGGTTTTCTATGCCTGGTCTCATTTAGCACTTAATCCTGTGCATATTGGGGGCAGGGGCAGTAACTGTTGACTGCACTTTATTTAATCAGGAAACAGAAGCTAAGAGATGTTAGATTGTTCATTAGTAAGTTATAGAACTAAGATTCAAAGTCAAGACTCTCCGACTCCAAACTCTTGCTCTTCCTAATACAGTTCTGCCTCCTAGCCCTTAATTCTCAGTATCTGATGTTACATAATTTCAAACCCTGGTCAGTCATTGTAACTACCCATGGGTCCCCAGAGAGAATGTGGATGTCTCAGAATGGTCCATCACCTTGACTGAACAGTTAAAATGCAGTGACAACATAGGACATGTTTAGAGGCTGATAATAAAATTTAAAAATATTATGCCTTCCATCAACAGATGAATGGATAAAGAAAATGTGGTCTATGTACACAATAGAATACTAGATAGCCTTTAAAAAGGAAATTCTGGCTGGGCGCGGTGACTCACTTATGTAATCCCAGCACTTTGGGAGGCCAAGGCAGGCGGATCACCTGAGGTCAGGAGTTCGAGACCAGCCTGGCCAACATGGTGAAACCCCATCACTACTAAAAATACAAAAATTAGACTGGGTGCGGTGGCTCACACCTGTGATCCCAGCACTTTGGGAGGCTGAGGTGGGCAGATCATGAGATCAGGAGTTTGAGACCAGCCTGGCCAACATAGTGAAACTCTGTCTCTACTAAAAATACAAAACTTTGCCGGGCATGGTGGTGCACACCTGTAGTCCCAGCTACTTGGGAGGCTGAGGCAGGAGAATTGCTTGAACCTGGGAGGCAGAGGTTGTGTGGTGAGCCAAGATCACGCCATTGTACTTCAGCCTGGGCAACAGAGTGAGACTCCATCTCAAAAAAAAAAAAAAAATTTGCCGGGCATGGTGATGGACAGCTGTAATCCCAGCTACTTAGGAGGCTGAGGCAGGAGAATTGCTTGAACCTGGGAGGTGGAGGTTGCAGTGAGCTGAGACTGCACCATTGCACTCCAGCCTGGGCGATGAGTGAAACTCCGTCTCAAGAAAAATATAAATAAATATAATCCCAGCACTTTGGGAGTCCAAGGCAGGTGAATCAGGAGGTCAGGAGTTGAAGACCAGCCTGGCCAACACAGCAAAACCCCGTCTCTACTAAAAATACAAAAATTAGCCGGGTGTGGTGGCAGTTGCCTGTAATCCCAGCTACTCGGAATGCTGAGGAAGAAAATTGCTTGAACCCAGGAGGCGGAGGTTGCAGTGAGCCGAGATCACACCACTGCGCTCCAGCCTGGGTGACAGAGTGAGACTCTGTCTCAATAATAAATAAATAAATAAATTAATTAATTAATTTAATTAAATTAAAAATAAAAAGGAAATTCTGCCATTTGTGACAACATGGATGAACTTGAAAGGCATTATGCTAAGTGAAATAAACCAGGCTCAGAAAGACAAACACTGCATGATGTCACTTGTATGTAGAATCTGAAAAACTCGAACTCATAGAAGGAAAGAGTAGAATGGTGGTCACCAGAGGCTGGCTGGTGGGTGGAAAGAGAGTGAAAAAAGGGGAAATGGTCAAAGCATACAAAGTTTTAGTGATTTATTGCACAGCAGGGTGACCATAGTAACGCATATTTCAAAATTGCTATAAGAGTAGATGTTTAAATGTTTTCACCATAAAAATGATAAGCAGTTGATGGATGTGTTAATTACCTTGAATTAATCTTTCTACAGTGTATGCATATATCAAAACAACACACTGAACCCCATAGATATATAAAAATATTATGCCTAAGTACTAGTTAGTGACTGAGAACACACAAAGAAGATTGGAAGCTTTAAGTACATTATTATCTCTCAAAAGAAAAATAAAGAGATTATTGGTACAATCATTGGTGACTTGCTGATGGGGCAAAGGGCACTACTGACCTCCTCCGGGCTATGCAAAGATGAGGAGCAAAAGATGTAGACAAAGAGGTGGAATCGTGGCCTATGCAAATACCCAGCTGGCCCCTCATTGGAGTGACTCCCCGGACTCTTCCAGGTAGGTCTACATGTGCTGTTAGTTCCCAAACCCAGTTAACGTTTGTCACTGGAACTGCCTTTTTCTCCAGCACGATTTGTTTTAAATATGTTCTAGTCAGGGCTCCTAGCAAAGAAAAGAGATTTCATCAAGATATCTCAGATAAAGGAAAGTTTTGGAGGTTTGGGTTTTTAAAGAATAAGATATACTACCAACAATGAGAAGTCTGAAGGCCAGGCATAGTGGCTCACACCTGTAATGGGAGGCTGAGGCAGGAGGATTGCTTGAGCCAGGAGTTCAAGAATGCAGTGAGCTATGATTGCGCCATTGCACTCCAGCCTGGGTGACAGAGTGACACCCTGTCTCATAAATATAATAATAATAATAATAATGAAGATTCTGAGGTTTTACTCTACTTGGAAGCTAACAAGTTAGCCTGCCGCCATTTTGTGGTTGCTGGCAAAAGACACAAGACTCTTGGTCAGAGACAAAGGATAATTTATTAATTGCTAGAATAGCAAAAGCCAGAGTATCATCATTTCTGTGTCAGTTCCTTAACTCCAAGTCCCACAGGGTGACACAAAGATGGCCAGATATTACCTATACCTGCAGTGGGTTACATTACACAAGGATCCCAGAGCACAGGGAACCTGAATCTTTTATAATGAGCCTAAACCTGAATGACTTTGCCCCCTTGGGAGAAATTATCTTTATTTTCCTAGTCAGTAAACGAAACTTGCCTTTTGCTCTAGAGGAACACACTATCTTTATCTTCCAAGGCTGTTCATTATACAAACATCCTTGAGAAAAATAATCCAGAGCTAAGTCTCTATTCTCCAGAACAGTACCTCTGTTCACAAGATGAGTGGCCACATGAGAGACTCATGGAGAACTGTCTCCCAACACACCCGACCCATGGAACGTGTGGAAATTCAAGGACAAGGCTGGGCCTCACTGAGTCAGGAGCTAGAGGATGGCAGGGTTTGGGGATCTTAACTCCAGAGCACTACTGTTACTGGGATTCAGCCACAATCCACATGTCTTACTGCCCTGCTACCAACTGGAAAATCCTTTTTTAAATTTCAATGCAAAATACAATTGACCCAGAGCCTTTTTCATCCCAGACCTTAAGTCATATATTGCTGATTAATCTGTGTTCTGGCTTTGGTCCGTTTTCATCAATGGCTTAGACAATAGTGGTTGGAAGAGTTCATATGGTCTTAAAAACCTTCATGTGGGTGTTGATGCCTCTAGGAGGGTTCAAATCATGATCTCTCTCTTCCCCACACAAGTTATAAATAAAATGAAAAATAAAACAAAGAACAAGTTAGATGGGAAACTAAATACCACCTCATCTACTAATAAAGATGAAGCTGGGAAGCTTAGGGCAAGACCCAGCGAGCCTACTAGCTGGACCCTAGAGTTAGACAGATTTCAGCACCCACTTGCAGGCAGTGCTGGACAGAGGAGTTAGAACGTCTGCTTCCTTGAACTGTTAGCTTCCAAGAGGAAAGAGAGATTCAAACCATACAGGCCTGTTTCAATTCTCCCTAAATTTACAGAAGAAGAGGTAAGGGAGCGAGGAGATGCCATGAGTTCTATTAACTGAGCTTCCTCCACATAGATGGACACATGGGGTAGTATTTGTTTTTTCTAATAGTAGGAAGCAGTAACCACTGATATTAGAATCATCTTCAATCTCTTACCCACTCCCCCGACTCCCATTGCATGCTGGGCATCCCCTTCACATCGTATATTTCCCATCACAGTCTCTGAGGCCCTGGAGGACAGGGTCAATGTTCTATTTATCTTTGTAAATAGAACAAAGATTTTCTGTATCCCTAACAATATACTATTTGGCAGTAGGAAACTAGTAAATATTCCATGAATTAAAATGCATGATCTCCCCAACAATAATTTAAGCTCTGGGATGGCAGAGACTACCTCATTTAATTTCTATTTCTCACACTGCTGTCAATTAATCTTATCTGATTGCATGAACCAGAGATCTCAGACTCCCTCAAGAAATGGGGGTTTACTGGAGAAAAAACTTACTGTAATGTTGGAAGCTGGAATGGCATACGCCTTAAAAGTAACTCTATTCACAGTCTGAGGCAGCTTTAGGGACCAGATTAACAGGTTCGCCCCTTCAGCAGTTGTTGGATCTTTCTTTTCTTTTCTTTTTTTTTTTTTTTTTTTTAAGACAGAGTTTTGCTCTTGCCGCCCAGGCTGCAGTGCAATGGCATGATCTTGGCTCACTGCAACCTCCACCTCCTGGGTTCAAGCAATTCTCCTGTCTCACCTCCTGAGTAGCTGGGATTACAGGTGCCTGCCACCATGCCTGGCTAATTTTTGAATTTTTTAGTAGAGACGGGGTTCTACTATGTTGGCCAGGCTGGTCCTGAACTTCTGACCTCAGGTAATCCACCTGCCTTGGCCTCCCAAAGCGCTTGAATTACAGGCGTGAGCCACTGCGCCCAGCCATTGTTGGATCTTTCATCTAATTTGCTACCATTAATATGGCTCCTCTTTTTAGTATTTGCTTCTCTTTGATGTCTTCTCTATGCCTGTTATTGACTAGCTGACCCTGCCCCCATCCAACCACCTAAGTGAGAAAATTTAATTGACTTGATTAACTCTCCTTGATAGGTAGAGCTTTTTAAACCAAGCCACTTCATAGGTTGCTTGGTGCCCATCTTTGTCCTCATAGCCTTCTCTTATTCCAAGAACCACCTAGGGCCCGTATCAATTAATTCAGGGCTCTCAGGAAGGTACTTTTCCTAGGAAGCAGTTGGTGGGCCTGACAGAACTTGTGACTGGAATTTCTAATAAGGGTCTTACACAGGGCTTAAATTAAATATTTATGTTATCTGAAGAGTGAGTCTGAAGAATTTCATTGCTGCGTATAATTTATTTAATCCTGTTTAGTAAATTCTAGATATTTGTTTGAGCCTTAACACTGAGCTAGGTTATAAATATTCTATTCTATGACTAGTATCTGTCAGTTATTTTGAGATTCTGGAAGAGTTTGTGAATCTCTCTCTTCACAGTCAGTTCCCTGCCTTTGACTAAAAAGCCAACTTGTTTTTGAAGTTAAACATTTTCCCCAGTGCATTGGAGAGCTATGGCACTTTGTTTTCAAATGATCATTCACCAGGATGATACGTTCCTTCCTCTCTCAGAATCATTCAGGACAGCGCTTTTACAAATATAAGCAATTTCAGGTTAGTCTGATTTGGCCTTTCAGTATTGCCTTATGTCTTTCTTAAAAATTTAACATGAATTTATTTATTTATCTATTTATTTTTCTAAAAGGTTTTTGAGATGGAGTCTTGCTCTGTTGCCCAGGCTGGAGTGCAGTGGTGTTATCTCTGCTCACTGCAACCTCCGCCTCCCCAGTTCAAGCAATCCTCCTGCCTCAGCCTCCCAAGTAGCTGGGACTACAGGCATGTACCACCATGCCCAGCTAATTTTTTTTTTTTTTTTTAGTGGAGATAGGGTTTTGCCATGTTGGCCAGGCTGGTCTCGAACTCCTAACCACAAGTGATCCACTTGCCTTGGCCTCCCCAAATGCTGGGATTACAGGCATGAGCCACCGTGCCCCACTAACATGAATTTTTAACATACCTTTTGGCTGGGCAAGGTGGTTTACACCTGTAATCCCAGCTACTTAGGAGGCTGAGGTGGGAGGATCACTTGAGGCCAGGAGTTTGAGACCCCCATCTCTAAAGATGAATAAATAAAAATACACATTTTGTATATTCTATCAATATTTTACATACATTATCTCAGTCTTCCTTACAGCCCTATGAAGTAAGTGTTTTTAGTGTTTTACAGATTAGAAAATTAGAGCCCAGGGGTCAGATGTGGTGGCTCATGCCTGTAATCCCAGAATTTTGGGAGGCTGAGATGGGTGGATCACTTGAGGCCAAGAATTTGAGACCAGCCTGGCTAACATGGTGAAACCCCGTCTCTACTAAAAATACAAAAATTAGCCTGGTGTGGTGGCACGCACATGTAATCCCAGCTACTTGGGAGGCTGAGGCACGAGAATTGCTTGAACCTGGGAGGCAGGGGTTGCAGTGAGTAAAGATTGCACCAGTGCACTCCAGCCTGGGCAACAGAGTGAGACTCCATATCAAAAATAAATAAATAAATGAAAAAGAAAATTAGAGCTCAGGAAGGTTAAGTAATTTGTCCAAGTGTGCACAACTGATGAGCACAGGAATGGAGGTTTCAAACCCAGGGCTGTCAAGGGCTATGGTCTTTACACTCACCTATGTTGAGTCATTTTCTAGGCTCTTTCAGAACACAGAGTATTATGTGGTGGATCACAGAAAAGTGAAACTGCCTTGCAGCTCTCTTCTTTCTTGCTCACCACCTCTCCCTCCCATAGTTGCATTACCTGATGCAACTAATTGGATTCTCTTTGTTCCATCCATCCACCAATATCTACTACATATTTTGATGCTTAATACATAAAAATACCTATTGGAAGCCTAAAATTACATAAATTTAAATTTAGATGATTTAATAACACATTATAAGGTCAGATATGATCTAGGAACTCTGAAGAGAATAAATGAGGAAATAAAAAGTATAACAAAAAATAACAACAAAAAAAATTAAAGTGTTCTTGAGAGTAGGGTGAAAGAAAAAATCAGGGATCTAAA
The DNA here is from genome assembly GCF_006542625.1 of Nomascus leucogenys. NCBI lineage: Eukaryota > Metazoa > Chordata > Mammalia > Primates > Hylobatidae > Nomascus > Nomascus leucogenys. The sequence goes on from NC_044397.1 coordinate 80,081,337, forward strand.
GAACTTCACATTCTTCTCAGTTTTTCCTGGAGCTGGCTCTGTATACACGTGATTCTGAGGGTGACAGCAGCTTTTAAAAACTGGTAGCCAAAATTCTAACACTTCGCATAAAATAAAAGATGCATTGAAAAATACCCCTTGGCAAATCAGGGCGACCTGGCATTGCTTGGCCTCGTAGTGAACACAAGAGGGCGCTAAACTCCACAGTGATGCACAGGCCACTAAGGCCCACCAGTAGCATGGCAGCATGTATACAAATAAGCAGCATGTATACAAATAGTTGTTTTCAATCAATATTTCTTAAAAGTTATACCAAGTGTTAAAAAGACTTATAGCTTCTCTCCTAGTTATATTTACCTCTAGTTTAGTAGATATCCATCTCAGTTAATTTTATGATTTTATGTGCCTGGAAAATTTGCCAGAGACCAGATGGAAGGTCTTTTTTTTTTTTTTTTTTTTTTTTTTTAGGACAGGCAGAGTCGCCCTTCTGTCCACCGTATCGGCTAGGCTGGGAGTGGCCAGGTGGTTGCGATCCTTGACTCTACTGGCACAACCTCCGCCTCCCGGGCCTCAGCCTCCCGAGTAGCTGGGATTACAGGTGTATGCCATCACACCTGGCTAATTTTTTTGTATTTTTAGTAGAGATGGGGTTTCACCATGCTTACCAGACTGGTCTCGAACTCCTGACCTCAAGTGATCCACCCACCTCGGCCTCCCAAAGTGCTGGAATTACAGGCGTGAGCCACCATGCCCGGCCGGTCTTAACATTTCTAAAGAAATCAAAAAAAGGTTGGTCAGGCATAGAAGCATAGAAAGAAAGGTTGCAGAAGCATCAGTAGGGACCATGCAAGCTGTCTCGGTGAAGGAGGAGCCTTAGCAATGACTTCAAATATTGCAATTCCATAAGAAGACCTGCACCGTCTTAGCTGGAGACCATTAACTTCCCTAAAACCACTAATTCTTCACATCAGCCAACCCCCATGCTCTGATTCCATACTCACAAAGCAACCTCTGACAATTATTTGGCTTCTCATGGGTGTCTGTGTCCAGGGATGGAGTGCTGAAGAACAAAACAAACATTAAAAATTCTCATTTCCCATGGCAAAACAAAACAAAAATGGGAATACTATAAATAAGTACTGGCCGGGGGCAGTGACTCATGCCTGTAATCCCAGCATTTTGGGAGGCCGAGGCAGGCAGATCACTTGAAGTCAGGAGTTCGAGACCAGGCTGGCCAACATGGTGAAGCCCTATCTCTACTAAAAATGCAAAAATTAGCCGGGCATGGTAGCAGGTGCCTGTAATCCCAGCTACTCGGGAGGCTGAGGCAGGAGAATCGCTTGAACCCAGGAGGTGGAGGTTGCAGTGAGCTGAGATCGCACCATTGCACTCCAGCCTGGGGGAAAAGAGCGAGACTTCGTCTCAAAAATAAATAAATACATAAATAAATAATACTATATTTGGTAGCAGTTATATTTCTTATTTTGGGAGAGTCAAAGGACAAGGAAGATTTTTAAATGGCATCCAGATTTTAAATCTATGTGTCAGAGAAAACCACTAACAGAAATAGGAAAGAGTTTGGGGACAATGGGAATTAAGGTTTTGCCATGAATATGAGGTGCAGGTGGCAACTATCAATGAGCCGTCGGAAATGAGATATTGGTACTTGGGAGAGACAGGGAGGAAGATACCTGTTTAGGTCTCACTGGCACGGAAAGATTATGGCATGGATGGGATTACTGGGGTGGAGCGTGGAGAAAGAAGAAATGAGGCCTGGGGCCAGTCGCGGTGGCTCACGCCTGTAATCCCAGCATTTTGGAAGGCCAAGGTGGGCAGATCACTTGAGGCCAGGAGTTCGTGACCAGCCTGGCCAACATGGTGAAACCCCATCTCTACTAAAAATACAAAAAAATTAGTTGGGCATGGTGGCATGCACCTGTAATCCCAGCTACTCGGGAGGCTGAGGCAGGAGAATCGCTTGAACCCAGGAGGTGGAGGTTGCAGTGAGCTGAGATTGCACCACTGCACTCCAGCCTGGGTGACAGAGCAAGACTCTGTCTCAAAAAAATAATAAAAAATAAAAAAGTCCAGGTGTGGTGGCTGACACCTGTAATCTGAGCACTTTGGGAGGCTGAGGGGGGTGGATCACCTGAGGTCAGGAGGTCAAGACCAGCCTGATCAACATGATGAAACCCCGTCTCTACTAAAAATACAAAAATTAGCCGGGCATGGTGGCGGGTGCCTGTAATCCCAGCCACTCAGGAGGCTGAGGCAGGAGAATTGCTTGAACCCAGGTGGCAGAGGTTGCAGTGAGCCAAAATTGCGCCATTGCACTCCAGCCTGGGTGACAAGAGCGAAACTCCATCTCAAAAAAAAAAAAAAAAAAAAGAAATGAGGCCCAAGGACGGTTTTAGGGGCTAGGAAATAAAACCCAAGAAAGACAATGACAGGATAGGGAGGATAGACATCATTTGGAAAAGGAATGAGTAAGAGAGTAGTATCAAATGCTGCAGAAAAAAAACAAAAAGGACAAGGACTGGATTTTTCCATTTAAAAATCACCAATGACATTCGAGAGGACAAGTTTCAACAGATACATCGGGTTAGAAGTTAAATACCAACCAGTTAACCAGTAGGTGGCCCTGGAACATCTTGTCATATCAGCAGCAAGAAAACCCTCATCTTGGAAGTCAACTTGAAAAGGATAACACTGGCCAAAGATGGGTTAATATGAGTGTCAATAAGGATAGTAATGATATTAGTTCTCTATTGCTGCTGTAACAAATTGCCACAATTTAGTGGCTTAAAACAATAAAGTGGCACTTCTATAGGTTAGAAATCCAACCCAAGTCTCACTGAGCTCACATCAAAATGTCAGCAGAGCTGTGTTCCTTCCTGCATTTCTAGGGAAAAATCTGTTTCCTTGCCATTTCCAGCTCCTAGAGGTTGTTGCCTGCATTCCTTGGCTAGTGGCCACCTTCCTCCATCTTCAAAGCCAGCAATGGTAGAGTCTTCATATTACATCACTCTGCCCTCCTCTTTTGCCTGCCTTGTCTACTTTTAAGGACCTTTGTGATTACATTTGGCCCACTGGGATAATCCAGGCTAATCTCCCTACTTTAAGGTCACCTGGTAAATAACCTTAATTCCATCTGCAATCTTAATTCCCCTTTGCCACATAACATAGCATACAAGTTCCTGGGATTCGGACATAGATCTCTTTGGGAGAAGCATTATTCTGTCTACCACAGCACTACAACAGATTGATATACATCAAATATGTTTAAATGCATGAGTTCAAGATAATATTAAGACAAACAAAACTCACTGTGAGGAAACTGACACAGTGCTTTTGAAAACTGGTAAATAAAGAGAAAAGATCAAGTATTTGTCCTGCCTTCCCTGTAAGAACTCTTACCTTGGTAACCAAAAAGTTGATAAAAGTTTTCTTTATAAAAGTTAGTACCTGGAAAGCTAATACATGAGCAGCAGATGTCACCATTTCCCAATGCTTAGTGAATTAATGAATCTGAGCAGTGATTATCAGTGATGGCTAACATCACAAAAACAAAACAGATATCTGGATATTCTGTCTTCTGACAGGAATACAGAATACACCTGCAACTCCTTCTTGCCAACACAACTGATCCCAAAACTAGTGAAGCCTCCACCTTCAACCACCAGTTTACAGGAAATACAGGGGACAAAGGAACACACGAAATGACCACATAGGTGCAGTGAACAAAACCCAGACTGTGGGAAAGTCCACGGGGCAAATGACCTATTTCTTCAAGAAACTATAAGAACAACAACAACAAAGATAGAGGGCAACTTATTGTTGGAAGACTTAGAAATGAAACAAAGCAACAATGACAATGCATGGATTTTATTTGGGTCCAAATTCAAGCCAACTAACTTAATAATTTATAAGGCAATTAGGAAAATGTAAATAATGACTGCATGAATAATTGATGATATTAAGAAAGTGTTTGATTTTCTCAGGTGTTCCAATGAAATGTTTACAGATTAAATGACATAATGTCTGGGATTTGCATCAAAATAACCTAGAGGCAAGGCCAGGGGAAGGTTGGGGAACAGATGAAACAAGAGTGGACAAGATGAGACGATTACCATAAACTGATAATTGTTGAAGCCAGGTAATGGGTTCAGGGAGTTTCATTATACTGCTTTCTTTCTCTTTTTAAAAATACTTGCAGTTGTCTACAGTTAAGGAAAAATACCATTTAGAAAGGTGGTTGAGCCCGGGCGCAGTGGCTCACGCTTGTATTCGTGCTTCCACTTCGTCAGCTGCAGGCTGAGGGGAGAAAGCTCTGCCTGATCTAGGTACTGCATTACATTTTGTGTCCACTGGGCGGCAATATCAACATTTGATCCTGCCTGCCACTTACTCCTCAGGAGGCAGCAGTGCCAGATTACATCTGTGTCTGTGAAGTTCCACCTTTCCTGCTTCTGATCTTTTCTTCCCCCATTCTCCACCCTGTCAAACGTGGAGCTGCCCAGAGCCATGGTGACTGGGAAAGAGGAGCAGACGGTACAGGGTAGGAAACAGAGAGGAGGCTGATCCTCCCACCTTTCCTCAAGTTGGGGTAGAGGAAAGGCTTTCATCTTAAAGATTTGCATTTTGGTTTTTTTTTTTTTTTTTGAAACGGAGTCTCGCTCTATTGCCCAGGCTGGAGTGCAGTGGCGCGATCTCGGCTCACTGTAAGCTCTGCCTCCCGGGTTTACGCCATTCTCCTGCCTCAGCCTCCTGAGTAGCTGGGACTACAGGCGCCTGCCACCACGCCAGGCCAGTTTTTTGTATTTTTAGTAGAGACGGGGTTTCACCATGTTAGCCAGGATGGTCTCGATCTCCTGACCTCGTGATCCGCCCGCCTCGGCCTCCCAAAGTTCTGGGATTACAGGCGTGAGCTACCGCGCCTGGCCTAAAGATTTGCATTTTGACTAATGCATGAGATAAAATTTTAACTAGTGGCTTGGCCCTAGACAAGACCAGAGGATTTTTTTTTTTTTATTACCTAAGAGTAGAGCTGATACTGAGTCAGTCCACACCATTATGGCTGGACCCATTGTCAAAATACTCAAATCTCCTGTACTAGTTGGTAAATAGCCCCAGCCTGCACCCCTGGTGTTCACTCACCACCCTGGCTGCCATAACCCTGATGCCGGAACCCTCCATGAGCCCTGCCATGCAGCAACTAAAGAGGTCACACCTGGCCCAGCAGGGGGCCCCCAAGAGCTGCTCTATTTTGGCCAGTGTGAGTTCCAATTGGGGTTGCAGCTTAAACAATTAAGATTGGCCAGAGAAATCACGGGACAGGGAAGGGGAGGGACCAGTCCCACTAAGCCTGTGGGGGAAAGGAATAAAGTTATATTGATTGTACTTCCTTTTGGTTAAAGTACCGACTACACAATTATTGACATACTTAGGAAAATCAACAACCACAATGACAAAATGAAGGAAATGAAAAAGAGTCACAGGGTATAAGATAAACCTATACAAATAAACTGCATTTCTACACCAAGTTAAATTTAAAATGATTAAAAATTCCATTCATAACAGCAAAAAGGCACTAGTAATTCAAGACAGGAGATTTTATCAAGGAAGTAATTTCTTTCTTTTTTTTTTTTTTTTTTTTTTGAGACGGAGTATCGCTCTGTCACCCAGGCTGGAGTGCTGTGGCGCGATCTTGGCTCTGCAACCTCTGCCTCCCGAGTGAAAGCGATTCTCCTGCCTCAGCCTCCTGAGTAGCTGGAATTACAGGCGCACGCCACTGTGCCCGGCTAATTTTTGTATTTTTAGTAGAGACGGGGTTTCACATGTTGGTCAGGCTGGTCTCTAACTCCTGACCTCGTGATCCGCCCGCCTCAGCCTCCCAAAGTGCTGGGATTATAGGCATAAAAACTACCGCACCCGGCCGGAAGTAATTTCTAAATCCCGGGAGAAGATAGAAAAAAAAAAAAAAGCAAGCCACATGAGTACACATGAGTATGAATGGAAGAAGACTAAACATGAGAAGATGGTAAGAGGCTCTAGGTCAGTGGTTTTCAAAGCATGTTCCTTGGATCAGCCTCTCTACTAAGAACTTGAATATGGTATCTCTCTCACCCTTCACAGCATCCCTATTGGCTGGACATCATCACCCATACTTACCAATGAGGAATGGAGGTTAGAGGGGTAAAGTGCTCAGCGCCTGAGGTCCCTCCCAGAGTTTCTGAGTGGCAGCACCAGGGTTCAAATACAGCTCTGCTTGACTCCAAAGCTGTTTTTCCTACCAAACAAGGCTGCCCCCCAATTAATAGGATGTGGTAAAAATAATTTCGTAGATGGTAAAGAGCTATAGAATCGAATCCTGATTAAGTACAGCATGCTCTACTCCCCTGCTCCTGAATGCCAAGAAGCTCTAGGCACTTCCACACGTCTTATGTGTGTCACTTTCTTTGGGTTTCTATTAGCAAAAGTTTAGATCACAACCTTTTCAAAGCTGGTAAATCAACTGATTTGCTTGCATTTGAGCAGGAAACGTAGGCTGAGTACCTTATGGCCAATCGGCTCTCACTGCAAAAGGGCAAACCAAATTGCATCACTGGCTACACTGGAACCAGAGGAGGAAGACGACTCCAATGAAGAACTCAGATCATGGTCTGAGTGGGCTCACATGCTGGCTCCATTCAAACAAACCTGTTATAGCACAGCTCAAATTGGCCCCTCTCTGTCCTTAGCAAAGCATAGAAGAGAGGATCTATTTCACCTTGGTAGCCACATCAGGTGACAGAATTTAATCCCCTGGGGAAAATGCTCAAGATTAATGTGGCCAGTTGGGTGACAGTGCTGAATTACCTCAAGCTCAGATTTCTCTCACAGATCAAGTGCTAATTAACATGATATAGACCAGTTACATATTGTAGCTATGGTACGTTCCAGGAAAAAGCACATGCCTATGTATATACATATATATATATATATATGAACGTTCCTACATATATATAAAAGTACATATATATAATTTTCTTTTTTAAAATTTACCCTTTTAACATTTGTTTTAAAAATTATCTTAAGCAGAATCATATGAGTTTACTAATATTATATTCTATATTTCCGCTTTTAAAAATCCTGTGTCTTCCCTTTAACAAAATTTAACAAGATTTGCCAATCTTGCCTTTGTTCACGACCAATATTCCCCAAAGCCCCCGGGTTTCACTAACACTAATTATAAATGGGCTTTTGATGGTTCGACTGTTCCTTATAGCAAGAAGATGAAAAGGCTTCCAGAGAGAAAGCAAATCTCAGATTCTTTGTCCTTTTATCCTTTTTCTTCTCTCAGAAGCGCTTTTGCCTGACATCTCAGGAGTTAGAAATTCACAATCTAGTAGAAAAAGTAACACCCACTACCAGATTAACAATTAATTCAGCACCGCCCACTGAGTGAATCATGGGATTTCCAGTAGTGCACAGAATACTCAATGGGACTTCACTGCTGGCTGTAGCTAATAGCTGGGGAGAAGTCCAGGAACAGAATTAATAAAAGGAAGGAAGTTTCTCTTGTGAGGACAGTCAAGCAGGTTTAATGCATCCTTAAAATTACACATTTTAAATGTTTAGTATTTAAAGAGAAAATGTATATGATTCTCTCTTTCATAATTCTAAGATTTTCAGTCTTTGTTTTCTTATCCTTCTCCTTTTTGATCTGTAAAAAAAACACATATTATCCAGAGAAGCCTGGGAGATGGGTCAAAGGTTTGTGCCCTACCTCAGAAATTTTCAACATCAGCCCACAGTCACATATGTCAGCAGCTGTTGCACCTTCCACTTGAGTTAGGGGGGCGTCTTCTAAATCAGGACTTCCCTAGGGCACATGAGAAGCCAAGTGTAAGAAGAGCTCATTTTTCAGGCATCTTTCTGATCATATTAGAAATGTTTAAAATGAGGACAGGCTCTGATATCATTAGATTTAAGGCCCAAATGTCATTTCAGTCTCAAGGGGACTCTTAAAAATAGGCCATTATGTGGAGAGCACTTGCAAGGCTCCAGGGGAAAAGGCGCTCAGAGTAAAAAGGATTATGATATTTAACAGGCACATTTTGCACATTCTAAGAAGTTGGGGGTGAGGGAGAAGCATTACCAAGTCCACCATTGTGCATATATTACAGCATATAAAGGTTGCCATTGTACTTGAGTTTGAGTTTCCATCTGTCAAGGTTGCATTGACATGTACATTTGCTATCAGGAATGTCTGGACTCCCTTGACAATAAGAAAACAAAACACTTCTGTGCTTATGGTTGTTGGTAACAATAATGGGGGTGAAATCTGTCAAAGCTGGGGGTGAATGGTGAGGAGGGCCCTTGCACTAAGTCACATATAGTTAAGCTGTGAGTGGCACATTTGGGAGGGTGTGTTATCCGATCCCACGAAAGAAGAGGGCTGACTTGTGTACCTAGCATTCAGCAGCTTTGGGGTCTTTTACTATCACTGCAATTTTCTACACGTGATCTTTAGAGTTAGATGGCCTGTTTGAATCAAGGTTTCACTATTATAGCTTTTCTATCTCTAATAATGGAGCAATCTAGCTTCTTCACATTTGCATTGATAGTGTGTTATGTGTACCTGTTCTGGCCTGATCCAGCAAATGAAGTTTGCTAGCTGTCCTCTAGCAAACACACTGAAACGCAACATTCACCTCAAGACTAAAGATGTTTTTCTTCCTTGAGACAGAGTCTCGCTCTGTCCCCCAGGCTAGAGTGCAGTGGTGCGATCTCCGCTCACTGCAGCCTCTGCCTCCCAGGTTCATGCTATTCTCCTGCCTCAGCCTCTCAAGTAGCTGGGATTATAGGCGTGTGCCACTATACCTGGCTATAATTTTTGTATTTTTTAGTAGAGACGGAGTTTCACCATATTGGCCTGGCTGGTCTTGAACTCCTGACCTCAAGTGATTCACCCACCTCGGCCTCCCAAAGTGCTGGGATTATAGGACAGGCATGCATGAGCCACTGCTTCTGGCCTAAAGATTTGATCAAAAAGACAGAAAGCTCTGTGACTTTGGTGAGCCTTTGAGCCTCTGTTTACTTATGAGAATGATATTCATAATATCCACTTCTTATGGTTGTGATAACATGATAGGACTGTAGTTTGGATTATTTGGGTCTTTTTTAAAGCTAGAAAAAAAAGTCTGGCTAGCCACGGTGGCTCATGCCTATAATCCCAGCACTTTGGGAGGCCAAGGCGGGCAGATCGCCTGAGGTCGGGAGTTCAAGACCAGCCTGGCTAACATGGTGAAACCCCGTCACTACTAAAAATATAAAAATTAGCCCAGCATGGTAGCAGGCGCCTGTAATCCCAGCTACTTGGGAGGCTGAGGCAGGAGAATTGCTTGACCCTGGGAGGCAGAGGTTGCACTGAGCCGAGATCACATAATTGCACTCCAGCCTGAGCGACAGAGCGAGACTCCATCTTAAAAAAAAAAAAAAGAAAAAGAAAAAGAAAAAAAAAGTCCTCGAAAGTTCCTGGCAGTCTTTTGTCTCTAGAAGTAGAGGAGCTATCGATCCACCTTTGGAGGAGTCTTGCTTTATTTTGAAAAGAAAAAAACACCAGAAGGGACAATTTTAGTTTAAAACGGCAAATCTCCGGTATAAGTGCATTTGTATATACAGTGATGCGCCACTTAATGATGGGAATATGTTCTGAGAAATGCGTAGTTAGGTGATTTCATCATTGTATGAACATCATACAGTGTACTTACACAAACCTAGGTAGTGTAGGTTTAGTAAAGGCTACTGCACACCCAGGCTAGATGCTATAGCCTATTGCTCCTAGGCTACAAACCTGTATGGCATGGAACTCTACTGAATTCTGTAGGCAATTATAACACAACAGCAAGTATGTATGCATCTGAACATATCTAAACATAGAAAGGGTACAGTAAAAATATGGTATTACAATCTTATGGAACCATAGTTGTATAGGTGGCTCGCCGTTGGCCAAAATGTCATGCAGCACACGACTGTACCAATGCATTTAATCTTTCCAACATTTAGAATTGTTATATTTATTTAACACAAGTATTTAGTTGCTCTTACATGCCAGTTATTGGTCTAACTGCTTCGCAAATTTTAACCCATTCAATCTTCATAGCAACTCATATTATATGTATGAAGTAAAATCACTTGCTCAAGGCTGCATAGCTAATAGGGAACAGGCCAGGATTCATACTCAGGTAGGCTAGCAGCAAAGCCCGTGCACTTAGCCACTCTGCCACATCCCAGACGCTCTGAGTGTAGTGTCTGCCCTGTTTACCACCATATTCTAGCCCCTAGGAAAGTAACTGGACTCTAGCAGGCACTCCAAAATTGATTGAGCCTGGTTGCCTGGCACCATTCTAAAACACTTTATACATAACAACTAGCCTAATCGTTTTAACAACGCTGTAATACATAGCTACTGTTATTAGACTGAGTATATCATTTATCACCCAAACCAGGATATTATTAATAATCATAGTGGAAGAACAAGGGTAAGCCAGGACTGTCCCAAGCAACCCAGGACATATACCAACCTGTGTTATTATTACTGTGACTATACAGATGATGAAACGGAAGCAAAGGGAGGTTAATTAACTTGCCAAGATCACATATTAGTAAGCGATGGCATCAGGATTGGAAACCAGATAGTTGGACACCAGAGGCTTCAGTGGTGACTGTTTAATGGGGAAGTGAAACTTAGAGAGGTGAAGCATCTTCTTCAATGTTACACAACCAGGTAGCCCCAAATCCCGTGCTATTTCTGTTATACATACTTCCCCTTCTAAGGCATTTATACCAAAGAGATCATTCATGAACCTCTTTGTCTTCCAAACCACCTTTGAAGAAAGAAGTGCTCTGAAGGAAATAAGCACTCTCCATACATGGGAATGAGTTTTGCTAAAACCTGTGGGAAAATATTCAGGCAATATTTATTAAATATTAACTCACAAATATTTGGGATTTCCAGATATCTTTCTGTTATTGATTACTAGTTTAATTCTCTCATGGTCAGAGAACATACTTTGTGTGATTTCAATTCTTTTCAATGTGTTGAGTATTTTATGTCCTAGAAAATGGTTTATCTTGGTGAACGTTTCACATTTGAAAAGAGTGTGTGTCCTGCTAAGGTTGGGTAGAGAGTTCTAGAAATGGCAATTAGATCCAGTTACTTGACAGTGTTGTTCAGGTGTTCTCTTTCTTTGATCAGTTTCTGTCTACTTATTCTAACAATTACTGAGAGGAGTGTTAAAGACAATTATAATCGTGAATTTGTCTGTTTTTCCTTGCTGTTTCATTGGTTTTTGCTTCTGCAATTTGAAACTCTGCTGTTGGGTGTGTACACAGTTATGATTGTTATGTGGTCTTGGAGAATTCTCCCATTTATCATGATGTAATCTCACTCTTAACTTTTTAAATTTTAATTTAATTTTATATTTTAGGGACAGGCTCTCGTCCTGTTGCCCAGGCTAGAATTCAGTGGTGCAATCACAGCTCACTGCAGCCTCGAATGTTTCTCCCACCTCAGCCTCCCAAAGTGTTGGGAATATAGGCATGAGTCACTGTGCCCAGTTTATAATTGGGTCTTGTTTTTCATGCAGTCTGACAATATCTTTTAATTGGTATATTCAGATCATTTATATTTAATGTAATTATTGATGTGGTAGGATTTTTGTCCACAATTATTATTTTGTTATTTGTTTGTTGTCTCTGTTTTTTGTTTCTCTGTTCTCCCTGTGCTGCCTTCTTCTGCCTTCTTGGAATACTTTTTGGTATTTCATTTTAATGTATCTTTTGAATTTTTGTCTATATCTCTTTGTATTTTTTTCTTTTAGTGATTACTCTAGGGATTATAATTACATTTCTAAGCTTTCATAGTTTATTTAGCATAATTTTTTTTTTTTTGAGACAGAGTCTCTCTGTGTCGCCCAGGCTGGAGTGTGGTGGCACGATCTTGGCTCACTGCAAGCTCCGCCTCCCAGGTTCACGCCATTCTCCTGCCTCAGCCTCCTGAGTAGCTGGGACTACAGGTGCCCGCCACCACGCCCGGCTAATTTTTGTATTTTTAGTAGAGATGGGGTTTCACCGTGTTAGCCAGAATGGTCTCGATCTCCTGACCTTGTGATCCGCCCACCTCAGCCTCCCAAAGTGCTGGAATTACAGGCATGAGCCACGGCGCCTGGCCAGCATTAATATTTACAAGGCCAAGTAAAATGTAGAAAGCTTGCAATTATATATAGACTTCTTTGAACCACCTCCGCTAGAATTTTGTGTTATAGTTGTCACATATATTACATGCATTACATTGAAAATCCCACCATATAATTTTACAATTTTTTGTTTTCAGTAGTCATAAATATTTTAAAAGGTTTAAGAGGAAAAATAATTATATATATACACACACATATATACATACATATACACATATACATATACAGATTCATCTATATATAAATATAGATGATAAAACAGCTCTCATTCCTGCTACTTTGTCTTCACTCTTGAAGATACAGATTTCCCTCTGGTATTATTTCCCTTTCCCCTGAAGGATTTCCTTTAGCATTTGTTTTTGAGGAGGTCTGCTAGACACACATTTCTTTAGTTTTCCTCCTCTCAGAATGTCTTTATTTCACCTTCATTCTGAAAAGTTATTTTTTCAGGATATAAAATCCTAAGTTGACAATTCTTTTCTCTCATCACTTAAAAATTATGTTGTGGTTCCATAGTTTCTGATGAGAATTCATGATGATTCCCCTGTGTGTAACATGTCATTTTTCTATAGCTGCTTTTTTATTTTTTTTTTTTTTTTTTTATTTTTTTGAGACAGAGTTTCACTCTTCTTGCCCAGGCTGGAGTGCACCATCTCAGCTCACTGCAACCTCCACCTCCTGGGTTCAAGCGATTCTCCTGCCCTCAGCCTCCCGAGCAGCTGGGACTATAGGCATGCACCACTACCCCTGGCTGATTTTCTTTTTTTTTTGAGACAGAGTCTTGCACTATTGCCAAGCTGGAGTGCAGTGGCATGATCTCGGCTCACTGCAACCTCTGCCTCCCAGGTTCAAGTGATCCTCCTGCCTCAGCCTCCTGAGTAGCTGGGACTACAGGCATGTGCCACTATGCCCAGCTAATTTTTGTATTTTTAGTAGAGACAGGGTTTCACCATGTTGGCCAGGATGGTCTCGATCTCTTGACCTTGTGATCCACCCACCTTGGCCTCCCAAAGTGCTGGGATTACAGGTGTGAGCCACCGTGCCCAGCCCAGATTTTTTTTTTTTAATTTCAGAAATTTCATTATAGTGTATTTAGACATGGTTTCCTTTCTATTTATTCTGTTTGGGGATGACCGAGATATTTGAATCTGTAAGTGTATGTTTTTCATCAGATTTGAGAAGTTTTCAGCCATTTTCTTTTTAATATTTTTTTCTCCCCCCAGTTTTTTAACTTCTTCTGGGATCCTAATGATAAGTATTTGACCTTTCAATAGTGCCTTATTAGTCAGTGTTATCCAAAGAAACAGAATCAACAGATTCAGGCGGATCACAAGGTCAGGAGATCGAGACCATCCTGGCTAATACGCTGAAACCCCGTCTCTACTAAAAATGCAAAAATTTAGCCAGGCGTGGTGGCAGACGCCTGTAGTCCCAGCTACTCTGGAGGCTGAGGCAGGAGAACGCTACTCCCAGTGTGAACCCGGGAGGCGGAGCTTGCAGTGAAATGGCGCCACTGCACTCCAGCCTGGGCGACAGAGCGAGACTTCGTCTCAAAAAAAAAAAAAAAAAGTCGTCTTTGGCCAACATGCAGTGACTCACGCCTGTAATCCCAGCACGTTGGGAGGCCAAGGCGGGTGGATCACCTGAGGTCAGGAGTTTGAGACCAGCCTGGCCAACATGACGAAACCCCGTCTCTACTAAAAATACAAAAATTGGCTGGGCACAATGGCAGGCGCCTGTAATCCCAGCTACTAGGGAGACTGAGGCAGGGAGAATCTCTTGAACCTGGGAGGCAGAGGTTGCAGTGAGCTGAGATCATGCCACTGCACTCCAGCCTGGGCAACAGAGCAAGACTCTGTGTCAAAAAAAATATATAAATATAAAAAAATTAAGTCATCTTTGGCAATCTTGGTGTTGGCATCTATTGTCTTTTCTCTTGAGAATTGGTCACATTTACCTGGTTCGTGTCTGTCAAGTAATTTTGCTGCTAGATATTGTTAATGTTGTATTGGGTAGACTCTGAGTCCTGTTATAATCCTCTGGATCCCCGGGCAGAAATAAAAAAAAAAAATAGAAAAAATCATTTGGAAATTATTGACTTTTTTTCCCGTTCGTTTTAGCAAACAACCTAACTGGTTACTTTCAGACTGTAAGTTCTGTAGACAATGGCTTCAATGTCAGTTCAGTTTTCTAAACCTTTGTTGTACTTCTATGGGTATATCTGATTCATCTACAACTCAGGGAGAGCCTGAGGTTTGTGCAGGTTGATGCACAGATTTGGAGAATCCGTATCTCCAGTTCTCTTCTCTCTGGTTCCCTCCCACTCTCTCCATAGCCCACAGAGACCCCTCCCGCTCCTTTGGTCAGAAAGATGAGTTTCCTGTGGGAATTTTAACCATCCACGCTGCTGCTCTACCATGCAGCTTTATGACTGGAATCTTCTCTCTGGGCAAAGCTGTGAAAGAAAAGAGAAAAAAATGGGAAACTCATTCCCTTGCAGGTTGCTTCTTCAAGTTTTGACTCCTTTTCATAATCTACTGCTGTTGTTTACTTTTCAGAACTTTTGGGTAGTTGCTTTTTATGTTTTGGACAGTGTCTTGTAATCAGCAGAAGAAAGAGACTGTACAGGGCTTATGTAGTGGACCAAGCCAGGAGCAGAACACTCTATAAAATCTTAAAATACATTTATACTTTGACCCACTAATCCCATTTCAGGAACTCTGTCACTAAGAGAAAATCGCCTGTACATAAGGATATGTATACATTAATAGTTACTGCAGTATTTTTTGCAATGGCAAAATTAAATTAGAAGCAAACTGAATGATCATTAACAAGAATGGTTGAATATTCCTGCACTGTGGAATATTTTGTAGCTATTGAAATGAATGAGTTGAATCTATAACCACATGGCAGATGATTGCCAGTTGT
Source organism: Nomascus leucogenys (assembly GCF_006542625.1). Lineage (NCBI taxonomy): Eukaryota > Metazoa > Chordata > Mammalia > Primates > Hylobatidae > Nomascus > Nomascus leucogenys. The sequence goes on from NC_044397.1 coordinate 80,096,507, forward strand.
CCCTCAATATCAATTCCCCTCTTCTTACATAATATTAGATTTTTTTCCCCCAGTGAAAGAGTACATTTCCCAGTCTTCCAGGTACAGTTTGGATTTGTGTCCCTGCCCAAATCTCATGTCAAATCATAATCCCCAGTGTTGGAGAAGGGGCCTGATGGGAGGTGATTGAATCATGGGGCTGACTCCCCCTTGCTGTTCTCATGTTAGAGTTCTCCTGAGATCTGCTTGTTTAAAAGTGTGTAGCACCTCCCCCATCTCTCTTCCTCCTGCCTCCTTCCTCTTCACCTTCTGCCATGATTGTAAGTTTCCTGAGGCCTTCCCAGCCATGCTGTACAGCCTGTGGAACATAAGCCAATTCAGCCTCTATTCTTTATAAATTACCCAGTCTCAGGTAATTCTTGTTAACAATGTGAGAACGGACTAATATACTTCCTTAAAGCTAGGTGGTGTTATGTGACTAAGTTCCAGCCAATAGGATGTGAGTGGAAGGAATATATGCAAATTTTTGTCTTGCTGTTTTTTTTGTTGTCGCTAAGACTGGTGGTCTGGCTCTGTCTTCCAGGCTGGAGTGCAGTGGTGTAATCATGGCTCACTGCAGCCTCAAACTCCTGGGCTCAAGTGATCCTGCTGCCTTGGCCTCCCAAAGTTCTGGGATTACAGGCATGAGCCACAGTGCCCAGCCTGCCTTGCTCTTAAAGGGAAGGAGCTTGTCCTCCTTTCCATCTTTCTTCCAACTGACTGAAATGGGACATGATAGAAGGAGTTGGAGTAACTGTCATGAATCACGAGATGGAAGCTTTTTGTTGAGCCACAATAGGAAAGGACATAGGTCTACAGCATAGTCAAACTACTATACCAGTCCTGAATCACTGATCCATGTTTTCAACTGGGAGATACATAAACTTATATCGCATATAAGTTTCTGTATTTTGTTATCTCTTTAATGTAGCAACCAAATTTATATCCTAAAAAATGTATCTATTGGCCTGAAAAGACATACATGAAATATTATTGAGAAAAGCAAATTGCAAGTAATGTCTACATTATGATTCTATATTTGTAAATATCAAATGTAACCCATAAATATTTGTGTGCATGTATATATATGTATATATGTATCTATACACACACAAATATATATACATGTGTATATATATATACACACACACATATATACACACACACAAATATATATACATATGTGTGTGTGTGTGTGTGTATATATATATATATATATATATATATATATATATATACACGAGGTTATACATCAACTATTAGCTTTGGTTACCTCAAGGGTGAAGAATGGAGAGATATTGGAGAATATTTAATATTTGCAATTAATATATATATATGGATTATATAATTTATGAGCAAATATTACTTTTTTAACAGCAATTGCAGTTTTTTATTGTTTTTTAAATTAATTAATTATTTTACAAAAACTATAGAATAAACAAATGAAGTAAGATTTATTTAGGATTCCCCTGGTGCCATCTCTCCGCACTTATAAAAGTTGTGTCCAGTTAAGAAAATTTATATCCTGGCCAGGCACGGTGGCTGATGCCTGTAATCTCAGCACTTTGGGAGGCTGAGGCAGGTGGATCACCAGAGGTTAGGATTTCAAGACCAGCCTGGGCAACATGGTGAAACCCTATCTCTACTAAAAATACAAAAATCGACTGGGAGCATTGGTATGCACTTGTAATCCCAGCTACTTGGGAGGCTGAGGCAGGAGAATCACTTGACCCCAGGAGGCAGAGGTTGTAGTGAGCTGAGATCGAGCCACTGCACTCCAGCCTGGGTGACAGAGTGAGACTCTGTCTCAAAAAAAAAAAAAAAAAAAAAAGGAGAAGAAAATTTATATCCCTTCTTTAGATGAAACGGGGAAAAAAAGAGCCATTCCTCTGTTTGCTACTTCTTCATTGCTTTTAGCTGAAAATATTTGTGTCAAAGAGGCATAATCTGGAATGTCCCTTCCTGACTCCTTTCATGGTTAGTTTTGTTTAAGAAGCAATTCAAGCATAATTGCTAAAAACAAGTAAACTAGGTGAATGTAAATGGCTTCCAAGTTTATAAATCAAGTTTTCAATGACAATTGTTTTATAAACTATGTCTACTTAAAATTAGGCCCAAAAATTTGGGGGGGAAACTTGAAGTCTTAAAATGAAATTAAATAATAGATATTCATAAAACAATTATTTTAGTCGACAAAAATTACATATACTTATTGTGTACAACATGATGTCTTAAAATATGTATACATCGTGGAATGGCTACATCAAGTTAATTAACACGTGTATTATCTCACTTTTTTTGTGCGATGAGAACGCTTAAAATCTTCTCTCAGCAATTTTCAAGAATACAATATAGTATTATTAACTATAGTAAATATGTTGTAGAATAGAGTTCTTGAACTCATTTCTCCTATCCAACTATAATTTTTTATACTACTCAGGAGGCTGAGGCAGGAGAATCACTTGAACCTGCAAGGCAGAGATTCAGTGAGCCGAGATCACACCACTGCACTCCAGCCTGGACGACAGAGCGAGACTCCCTCTCAAAAAAAAAAAAAAAAAGAAAGAAAGAAGAAAGAAAGTGATTTATGCAAGAAAGATAGCAGTACATGAGTCAACAGATGATAGTGAAGATGAAGCTTTGTTTGGCTCTGCATCAGATGACTGGCAAAATAAATGTGCATTTATATGTTACATGATAAGATATTGAAAATATGTACATATCTATTTTAATGATCCTCCTCTTTAACTGAAATTTTTGATCAGCTGATCAACTGTAGATCTTGATATATTAACAGAATATTAGTTATATTATTATAACTTAAATAGAAAATATGTTGGATATCAATCATGTATAAATATAATAAATATAATTAAATATATTAATATGAAATATTACATAATACATATGTAATATATATTATAGGTCAGACAAGAAGTTTCTTCAGTGTGATGTCATTTTCTCAAGGGAAGCATTGCCAATGTCTGTGTGTACCTTCCCAGAACACAGATTATAAGATTGTTGTTACACAGAAGAGTGCTTGTGATATTTGCAATTTTCCTGTGAAAAATTTCTCTACAAATATTGTGCTGGTCATTTTAAAAATACTTCTATTAGGCCAGGTGTGGTGGCTCACGCCTGTGATCCCAGCACTCTGGGAGGCCGATGTGAGCAGATCACGAGGTCGGGAGACTGAGACCATCCTGGCCAACACGGTGAAACCCCATCTCTACTAAAAATACAAAAATTAGCTGCGCATGGTGGCACGAGCCTGTAATCCCAGCTACTCGGGAGGCTGAGGCAGGAGAATCGCTTGAACCTGGGAGGCGGAGGTTGCAGTGAGCCAAGATCGTGCCATTCCTCTCCAGCCCGGGTGACAGTACAAGACTCCGACTCAAAAAACAAACAAACACTTCTATTAAAGAAAATAATCATGCCCATCATTGTCTGCAAGAGAAATGACTGGATATCTCATTTAGCTCACATTTTCTGCCCTGAGGAAGCAATAAAAGGAATCAAAATACTCTTCGTTTTTTGGAATAGTCACCTGCTCACACTGGCAGAGTCTCAGTGGCCTAGAGTGGGGACAGACCTCACCACCATCCTATATGCCCAGGTTCTGGTGCTTTGGGCTATTTGGGAAATGAAGACTCGCTCCTTCAGGCAGAGGGCAGGAGCAGGGCCTGTAACATCCAGTTAATACTTGACTCTGCATTTGGTTGGAAAGAAAGGGATTGGAGCCTCCTTTCAGCCAGTCTCTGTCTCAGTTCCATTTCAACAACAATAAAGCAATGATGACAACAATGACAAGAGGTTCGACCTGGAGAGAGAAAGCTCGCCCACCTTTCACAGATCATAAAATAGAGCCTTGGGGTCATATGGCAGTTTCAGTTTTCCACTTAGTTAATTTTATTTGTTACAGCTGTGCTTGCCTCTAAGGCAAGATTATGATTTGGAAAAAAAAATTATAACAGCAACAAAAGTGTTATTATGGTTGGTTCTTGACAAGTAAGATTTTATTTTATTAGTAATTTTTGCACTGAGAGAAATTTTGGTTGACAGTTTCATTTTGTAAGATCTCCCTCTCTTAGATAGCCATAGATTTCTTCTCCTTGATCGGAAAATCTTTAATCCAATAAACATAAAAGACACTCTGCGTTATAGTCCCTTGCAAAATGTTTTGTTTTCACAAACATCATATTTCACATAAAATATTGTGAAAGATTTAGCAGAGGGAGTTCAAGGTTGCCTTGGAAAATGGCACTTCCTAAAACTGCTCTCACAAATCAAATTTTTCTTCCCCTGTTGAAATCTCTGTGGTCTTGGCATTGTGAACATCCTTCTTTAAACATCTTCCCTTGCTTCTTTTTTTTCCGCACCTGCTTCTGTAATCACTCCAAGGTTTTTTTCACTGCCCTCTTTCTCATCCCAATCCCTAGCCGTGGAAAATCCCTAAACTTCCTTTTCTTGCCTCTTGGTAATCCCCAAACCCTTCCCATCTGTTCACTCAACTCTCCTGTCTAACTGATGCTTCACACATAGTGAATGCTCACCAAGTTTTGAATGAATGAATGACCTCTAAATCTCACTCGATCCCAAGCTCCAGTCCCTCTGCTACTTCACACTCAGCACATCTGACCTACACCGTAGGTCCTGCTCCTCCTCACCTAGCCAGTTGGTTTTTTATCTCCCAGTTCCTGTGAAAGACAGCGATGTTCTTTGTTTTTCCTTTGTTTTGGCTTGCCCAAAGCCACACAACTCATTAGTACCTGGCCTGGGATCTTCTGACTCCAGGTCTGGTGGGCCTCTTGGCTTCTACTTTCAATCATCCAAACTCAGAACTTTAAAGCCAGTGTTGGTTCATCTCCATTATTCCTCCCTCAGAACCATCTGGTCACCAAGGCATGGTGCTTCTGTTCTTAAAACGTCTCTCTTGTTTTCAGACAGAGTCTCGCTCTGTCGCCAGGCTGGAGTGCAGTGGCATGATCTTGGCTCACTGCAACCTCCACCTCCTGCATTCAAGTGATTCTCCTGCCTCAGCCTGCCGAGTAGCTGGGACTACAAGCATGCGCCACCACGTCCGGCTAATTTTTGTATTTTTAGTAGAGACGGAGTTTCACCATGTTGGCCAGGATGGTCTCGATCTCTTGACCTCGTGATCTGCCTGCTTCGGCCTTCCAAAGTGCTGGGATTACAGGCATGAGCCACCACACCCGACCAAAATGTCTCTTATATATATCTCTTTGTTCTCCATCTTTCTGGCCACCACCTCCATCCAGTCCTAACCCCATCCCCTGGTGTCTGGCCTCCTATAACAATCTTCATCAGCACTCTCTAACTCTGGCTGTCCTTAATCCATCCTGCACACTGCCACCCTCCCTTTGCCACCTCCTTTCTCTTCAACAAATCGAGTTTTAGGCCCAAGAGAGTCTTTATAGATTAGAGAGCTCAACCCATTAATTTAGAAATTAGAAAGTGAAGGTCCCAGGAATTAAAACAACTTGTTCAGGGAGTCACAGAGCTAATCATTCATTTCCTACACAAGAGCCTTCCGTGGCTCCCTAGTCTCTGCTTCGTGGATGTTCAGCTCTATATTCCATTCCTTTTTTTTTTTTTGAGACAGAGTTTCACTCTGTGGCCCAGGCTGGAGTACAGTGGCACGATCTTGGTTCACTGAGACCTCCACCTCCTGGGTTTAAGCGATTCTCCTGCCTCAGCCTCCTGAGTAGCTGGGATTACAGGCATACACCACCAATTCCGGGTAATTTTTGTGTAGTTTTAGTAGAGACAGGGTTTTGCCATATTAGCCAGGCTGGTTTCAAATTCCTGACCTCAAGTGATCCACCTGCCTTGGCCTCCCAAACTGCTGGGATTACAAGGGTGAGCCACTGCTCCTGGCCTATATTCCATTCCTCTTCCCTCTTCTGCCTCATTTGTTTCCCCAGAACAAGCCCACAATGGGGCAGATATAAAATTCAAAAAATCTGCCCATCTCAGTACTAGAAAAAGATTCATTTTTTGGAGAGAAAGTTGCAGGGCAAGATTCTTACTTCCAGGAGACCAGATTAAAATGGCCTGGGGAAGGGAAGAGAGAATAACTCAGAAGCCCAGGGGAGAAATGAGAAATATTCAACACAAAGGTGGAAGGTAGAAGAAATGCTGCTATCACAGGCAGAAGAGAGGCTAGGAACAAACTTCCTGGAGCTGCTCCTGTCCTGTTCCCCATATCACACACCTCTGCGCCTCGCTTCACCCAAAAAAATAAGCCATTTTCCTGCAAGCTTTTCTGTTGGGCTCTGCTTCTTGGAAATTCAGACTAAGACAACCTCTCAGCACAGGCCACTCATCAGTGGGCTGTCCCACTGATAAGAGTGTTTTAAAATAGCCAGGTGTGGTGGCATGTGCCTGTGGTCTCGGCTACTCTGGAGGCTGAGGTGGGAGGATCACTTGAGCTCAGGAGGTGGAGGTTGCAGTGAGCTGAGATCGTGCCACTGCACTCTAGCCTGGGTAACAGAGAGAGACGGTGTCTCAAATTAAAAATAATTTTTGGAAAAGGATGTTTTTGTTTACTTAGGAGACTTGAGTCACATCAGAGTATCTAACAATGTGATTTATGGCAGGGGCTTTGGGCCACCTGGTATCTGTTCTACCTCCAGAGGGGCTGGAAAATAAAGGGCAGCCTTTAGTCTATGACACACCGTCTGTGTGATCGAGCCCCAAAAAGAACTCTGGACATGAAGACTCAGGTGAGCTTCCCTGGTTGGCAATACCCCGTGTACATTTCAAACATCATTGCCAGGAAAGGTAGTGATGTCCATGACTCCACTGAGAGTAGACAACTGGGAGCTCCATGTTTGAAACTTTCTGGGTGATACGGTTTGGCTGTGACCCCACCCAAATCTCATCTTTTTTTTTTTTTTTTTTTTTTTTGAGACAGAGTCTCACTCCGTCGCCCAGGCTGGAGTGCAGTGGTGTGATCTCGGCTCACGGCAAACTCTGCCTCCCGGGTTCACGCCATTCTCCTGCCTCAGCCTCCCGAGTAGCTAGGACTACAGGCACCTGCTACCACGCCCGGCTATTTTATTGTATTTTTAGTAGAGACGGGGTTTCACCGTGTTATCCAGGATGGTCTCGATCTCCTGACCTCGTGATCCGCCCGCCTCAGCCTCCCAAAGTGCTGGGATTATAGGCGTGAGCCACCGCACCTGGTCCAAATCTCATCTTGAATCATAGCTCCCATAATCCCCACGTGTCCTGGGAAAGACCCAGTAGGAGGTAATTGAATCATGAGGGTGGGTTTTTCCCATGCTGTTCTCCTGATGGTGAGTAAGTCTCACGAGATCTGATGCTTTTATAAAGGGCAGTTCCCCTCCACACATTCCTTCCTGCCTCCATGTAAGACGTGGGTTTGTTCCTCCTTCACCTTCCTCCATGATTGTGAGGCCTCTGCAGCCATGTGGAACCGTGAGTCCACTGAACCTCTTTTTCTTTATAAATTACCCAATCTCGGGTCTGTCTTTATTAGCAGCATGAAAACAGACTGATACCCCTGGACTCTGCCCCATGTGTCTCTTCTTTACACTGATTCTAATCTGTATCTTTTCACCATGGTAAACCAAAACAGTGGGCATAACAGTTTTGGTGCATTCTGTGAGTCCTTCCAGTGAATTGTCAAACCCGAGGATAGTCTTGGGGACCCCCTGAACTTGCAAGTGCTATCAGAATAAAAAATGATCCTCTACACTGACAAATAGGACAGACTAGGGAAGCCAACCTGTTGTAGGAAAAAGGGAAAGATGAGTAAGCTATATTCTTCTGTCAGACCTAGTTGTATATTTCTTTCTGTGTTTGTTCCAGCTAGATGCCACCAGGCTTGTCACAGAATTCAGAGATTTGTTGTACCTATGATGAGGCCAAAGCATTAGAGATCAGGGAGGTCTCTGTCCTCAATGTGTCTTCACCCCAATGTGGGGTGAAGCTGGGAATCTCTCTTAGGAAAAGGAGAGTTGGGAGGTAGGTGAGTGAAATGGACACTTGGAAGTTTTGACAACTTTTCTCCATGTGAAAACTGTTTCTCATTAATCAAGCTTGAAAAATCTGAGTAAGCTAACAGGTTTCCTTACTAAACTCATTTAGGCTGAGGACTCTCTCAATATTTCTGCATTCATAGCACCAAGTACAATATACAGCATAGGGTGAATTCATGGTCATTCAATTTTTAAATTAATCGTTTGGTGTATAATTTCGTATAAGGTAAAAAAGAGGACTTCTGAACTTAATCTGGAAAGATGTCTCAATGTATTCTTAGAAGCTCATCTTCGTTTGATGCTAATTTTAATTTTTCTGATTTGATTGGAAAAAACATTTTGAAGAAAAAAGCACCCATAATATTATCCTCTTATTATGAACATTTTCTATATTATTATGTAGCCTCCATATTATCTGAAATTCCTGCTGAATATTCTGTATCGTTCATAAATATTCTGTACAGTTAGTAATCAAAGTATGCCTAAAGAAGATAACGCTGGTGCTGTGCAGAAGACAGTTTAGACAGTTGCACTGTTGATCAGGACCCAGTAATAGAGTCAGCAGACTGAAGAACCTGAGTCCTTTAATCATCCATAGAGGAGAGCCCGACCATCCTGGAATACCCTGCTGGACTGATATAAGCATCAGAAACTCGATTTTTTTTTTTAGCTGTTACATCTTGGTTCTGTTTATTACAGTAGTTGAATCTACTCTAATAATGCAAAAATTGATACCATCCTAGCCAGGTGTGGTGCCATGAAGAAAGGTACTGCCCTAAGTAAGACCAAAAATATGTGACATTGGCCAGGTGCACTGGCTCACGCCTGTAATCCCAGCACTTCAGGAGGCCGAGGTGGGCAAATCACAAGGTCAGGAGATCGAGACCATCCTGTGAATGGTGAAACCCCATCTCTACTAAAAATACAAAAAATTAGCCGGGTGTGGTGGCGGGCGCTTGTCGTCCCAGCTGCTGGGGAGGCTGAGGCGGAGAATGGCGTGAACCCAGGAGGCGGAGCTTGCAGTGAGCCGAGATCGTGCCACTGCACTCCAGCCTGGGCAACAGAGCGAGACTCCGTCTCAAAAAAAAACCAAAAAAACTTAGCCAGGTGTGGTGGCAGGCATCTGTTATCTCAGCTACTTGGGAGGTCGAGGCAGGAGAATCACCTGAACCTGGGAGGTGGAGGTTGCAGTGAGCCGAGATTGCGTCACTGCACTGCGGCCTCGTGACAGAGCAAGACTCCATCTCAAAAAAAAAAAAAAAAAAAAAAAATGTGGCATTGGCTTCACAGTTGAGCAGCAGGAAAGGAAAAAATAGTATGCTATAAATCTGAACATTCTAAAGTCTGTGCTGTCAACCACACTGCAGAGCCAAAACAGGGCTTCCTGACTCACTTGCTGTGAATGGTTACAAGTGTGCTGATAAATTGATGCCCTCTGCCCTCCAAGGGAACTCAGAGTTCAAGGTGGCCAAGCTCCCCAGCCTGGTTGCCTCCAGCCAAGAGCAGCCTTGTGTTTACCACTAGTGAGCCATTTAAATACTAAATAAGTAGAAAGAAAGCAATTTTTTTCATTGCTTTTGACTGAAAAAGAAAGCAACCTCTGTAAACTCTTTTATAAAACCACTCAGACTTTTTTTCTGTCTTGAGTTATGTAAATGATTAAAAACCCTAGCCAATTTCAAACTAGTTTCTTCTCCCCCTTTTTCCCCAACTTCCTAAATCAAAGACTTTTAACGTCAGCATATATCATGAGTCTCCTGTGTTAAGTAGATTACTTTTTTTTTCTGCCCTGCTTAACTGTAATCATAGGTAGCATGAGAATTAAAAGGAATTTCATTACCGAATTTCCTTTTCAAAAATTTACTTAAATCAGGAATTTGTGGTTACCAAGAGTGACAGTAGGAAGTGGGGTAATCCGTGCTGTCTATACAAGTAGGGCATATAATTAATGCCCTTTGTTCCAAATTGTGAAAACGGGCCAGCTGGTGAAGACCCAACAACAAACTAAGGCCCAGGTGGGTCAAATTCCAAACTTGGGACATGGCTAAGACGTCGATTTTTCTTGGGTCAGTTGTATATTCTCGAGGAGCTCTCATATCTTTTTAAAAAGTGTATGCCTTAAAAAGGATTAAAATGGCAAACTTTGTTATGTATATTTTACCACAATTTTTAAAAAGGTATATGAGACAAGAAGCTTTACCTCTGACCTGCCTATTCCCAGATGCATAGAATATTAGAGAATATCAATGTGAGAACCTTAGAGATTGCCTAGACATTTTGATTATTAAGCACTGGATATTTACTCATTTATACCTCAACTTATTTCAGGAAGTTCAAGGCAACTTAAAAGCTACATAAAATATAGTGAGACAGGCCAGGCGTGGTGGCTCATGCCTGTAATCCCAGCACTTTGGGAGCGCTGAGGCGGGGGGAATCACTTGAGGCCAGGAGTTCGACACCAGCCTGGCCAGCATGGTGAAACCCTGTGTCTACTAAAAATACAAAAATTAGCCAGGCATGGTGGCACATGCCTGTAATCCCAGCTACTAGGGAAGTTGAGGCAGGAGAATCACTTGAATCTGGGAGGTGGAGGTTGCAGTGAGCCGAGAACACGCCACTGCACTCCAGCCTGGGTGACAGAGCAAGACTCTGTCTCAAAAAAAAGAATTTTATATATATATATATATATGTATGTGTGTATATGTGTGTGTATATGTGTGTGTATATATGTATATATAGTGAGGCAATATAAAATAGAACTAGTAGGTAAGAACTTTATAATTATTTCGATACTTTCAAAAATTACCATTTTTAAAAGATAATTTTCAAAGTAGGATAGAATCACAACATAAATTCACATGTAAAAATTAAACTGTGTATTAATGGGGAAACTGGTACAGAGATTGTAACCAGTTTAAGGGAGAAGTTGAAAAACAGACATATTTACAGATCAGGAATATTGAAATGACTGTTCAGATGGAAGTAAAACTGTCCTCTTCCTCTGTGGAAGAAGGAAGCCAATTGAACCTCTACTATACAGGACAGAATTTGCTTGTCTATAGATAAGAATTATTCTGCATTGCTACCAATACCAATCTACAATGTACAGAGTTACAAAATGGCTTCCACATACTCGAAATCAGATAACCCTCAGAGGGTGTCCTATAAAGCCTAGACAATGCACAGTTTCCAAAGGGAAGAACAAATATTTCCCTGTATATTAAACACACCAAGAATAAAGCTAATATAAAACTACATGCCAGGTTGGAATAGGATATAAAAATTATATTTCCACAAACACAAATCCAAACTACTGCAAATCTAGAAATTTACTCGCACTTTTCTTCATGCTTTATTTGTATCAGAATCCAACTGGAAAATTGATTCGCAAGTCTAACCCATGAATTTTATTAGTCTTCTTTTTGTTTTGAGATAGGGTCTCACTTCCATTTCCCAGGCTGGAGTGCAGTGGTGCAGTCTTGGCTCACAGTAGCCTCAACCTCCTGGGCTCAGGTGATCCTCCCCTCTCAGCCTCCCAAGTAGCTGGGACAACAGGTGCACACCACCATACCCACCTAATTTTTTTGTATTTTTTGTAGAGATGGGATTTTGCCATGTTGCCCAGGCTGGTCTTGAACTCCTGGGCTCAAGCATTCTGCCTGCCTTAGCCTTCCAAAGTGCTGGGATTACAGGTATGAGCCACCATGCCCGGCCTATTTATCTTCTAATCCCCGTAATATTCTCGTATGTATGAAAATGTTTTATGATATTATTTTGGATAATACTTCAAGAAAGAAACATTTTTTTCAGCTGTGTGAGCTTCTTCCTCTATTATTTTGGATGTTATCATCTATTTGTATGGTTTATTCTTTTCATTTTTAAAAATAAAGACTGAGAATATGATGTGCCTGACACTAATGGGATTGGATTAGTTGTCACATCTGGGGAATTGCAGATTTTTGAGAACCCTCTGTAGAATCAAGCTATTGTCAGAAAAGGTGAAATTTAGAGGTGCCTTTAAAATTGACTGTGGCACCTCTTTTTTTTTTTTTTTTTTTTTTTTTTTTTTTTTTTTTTTGAGACAGAGTCCTCACCCTGTCACCCAGGCTGGAGTGCAACGGTGCCATCTTGGCTCACTGCAACCTCCACCTCCCGGGTTCAAGCGATTCTCCTGCCTCAGCCTCCTGAGTAGCTGGGATTACAGGCACCCACCACCACGCCAGGCTAATTTTTGTATTTTTAGTAGAGTTGGGATTTCGCCATGGCTGGTCTTGAACTCCTGACCTCAGGTTATCCACCCGCCTCGGCCTCCCAAGGTGCTGGGATTACAGGCGTGAGCCACCACCCCCGGCCTCGACTGTGGCACCTCTTTATGGGTCTTGGGAGCCGCTATAAATTAAGAGCCAGCCAAAATCATTGGAACTGAGCATCTACTACTGCCCATTGTTCAAAGCCATAAGGTGAGACCCTGTTGGCCAGAGTTCATTCTGACCTCCTTCTGAGTTCGTATAGCAAAAGAATTGTGTGTAACAGCACAAGTCGCTCCTCGGAAAATTCAGGTCAGGGGAGAACCCAACCCTCCAGATTACCAGAAGAGCGATTCAACTCTGAAGATGAATTCAGTTTATCCTTCTGACTCAATTTAAACTCTGGGCCCACATCCAGTCCACCAGGAAAATGGTTTTTTCCCCCTCTCTGGGGACCTCCCTCCTCAGATGACTCCAAGCACCATTAGGGATGTTTATTCAGTACAAGAGGGGTGGGTCCTGGATACTATCTCCTGAGGGGAGAAAAAAAAGAAAAAAGAAAACAAACAAAAAAAACCCCAGGTTGTCAGGAATTCAATTCTTTTCAGCTACTGCTGATCACTGCCACTAGGTGTCGCTATTGAAAGCTAAGTTATCCACCCAACCCTTGTCCAATTCAATTCTTTTCCTGCTGTTTTCGATTTTTTTTTTTCTTTTTTCTTTTTTAAGACGGAGTCTCACTCTGTCACCCAGCCTGAAGTGCAGTGGTGCAATCTCGGCTCACTGCAACCCCTGCCTCCCAGGTTCAAACGATTCTCCTGCCCTAGTCTCCCAAGTAGCTGGGATTACAGGCGCCCGCCACTACGCCCGGCTAATTTTTGTATTTTTAGTAGAGACGGGGTTTCACTATGTTGGCCAGGCTGGTCTCGAACTCCTGGCATTAAGTGATCCACCCGCCTCAGCCTCCCAAAGTACTGGGATTACAAGTGTGAGCCACTGTGACCGGCCCATTTTTGTTTGTTTGTTTTTTGTTTAAGGGACGGATTGAAGAACGTAAACAATTAAATCTAAAATCCTGTCGCTAAATGTCACGATATAATAAGGTAATAACTTACAAGAGAAACTTGGACATTTGAGTGCATGCTTTGCCTGTTGTGGCCACCTACCTGCTCTAATCTCGGACCCTTACCTATAATTTTGTATATCCCAGTTTTTCATGAAGCAGAGGGGGAACATTGGGAGCACCCATGCTGGAATCCAAGAGCTTTGACACACTGGGTTATTTGTTCTGAAATTTTCTTTGACTGTCTTGCATCATCCCTTTTTTCAATTCTACTGACTCCTTCCCATAGGCAAGCAAAACATGCTACAATATTTCCCATTTGCAAAAGGGTCTTTGACTCTACATCACCTGCAGTTTCTGCCTAATTTCTCGGACTCTGTTCACAGAAGAGTTCAAGCGTTGACTGTTCTCACGGTCCCCACATCCTCTCCTCCCATTTGCTTTCCAATCAGGCTTTTATGTCCTTTGAAAAACACTTGTTACCAGATCCAGTGTTCAGCTGATCGCAGTCCTCATCCCTATTGGTTGTCATTGCCATGGTTGGCCACATCTTCCTTCCTTCTGAAACCCTCTCATCTGGCTGCACGCTGCTGACTTATTTGTAGCCTCCCTGGGCTCTCTTTCTTAGTCCTGGCTGCATCCTTCTCACCCTCATGATCTCTTGCAGTGGGTGCTCCAGGACTGGGCCGTTGTCTCTAGACATGGCCACGCCCTAAGTGACCTCATCCAGCCCTGTGACTTTCTACCATCTGTACACTGTGACTCCCAAATTAATGTCTCATCCCTGATCTCCCCCCCTCCATTCCAGCCTCCGCATTCAGCTGCCTGTTTGACATCTCTACGTGGTTGTCTAACAGGTGTCTTGAATTTACTATCAGCAATCTAACTCTTGCTTTTTCCCTCAAAACCTGTTCCTTCTTGAGTCTCACCCATTTCAGTAAATAGTGTGCCGAATTCACCCAGTTGCTCAGACCAAACGCCGTGGAGCCATCTCAGACTTTTCTCTCAGACTCCATCCCCAAATCCAATCCAACAGCAACTCTCATTGGCTCCAGCTTCAAAATGTGTTTTTGGTGGTGGTTGTTGTTTGAGACGGAGTCTCATTCTGTCACCCAGGCTGGAGTGCAGTGGTGTTATCTCGGCTCACTGCAACCTCTGCCTCCCGGGTTCAAGGGATTCTCCTGCCTCAGTCTCCTGAGTAGCTGGGATTACAAGAGCATACCACCACGCCCAGCTAATTTTTGTTTTGTTTTGTTTTGAGTGGTTAGGTTTCTTAATTATTTTAAGCAGTTGTTTTTTGTATTAAAATACTGCAGCTCATATTTTCGTCAAAGTTTCCACTTATCAGAGACAAAAGCCAGAATAATACAAAAAGTGTTCCTTTCCCCCTTTCCTCAAGCATAACGTCCAACAATTTGGCAGCTGGAAGCTATTTTTGACAGTTGTGACTTGTATTTGGTGATATAAACAAGATTATAGAGGCAGTAAACCATAAATGTAGTTTCATTTTTTTTGGTCATTACTATCATTTTACAAAATATTTAACTTCTACTTTGAACATTAAAATGTAGTCCAGCTTTTTAAAGCCACAATTAACCACCACATTTTTTACAGGACCAAAAAGTTGGTGCTTTAAAAAATGATCATTTAGAATCAATTAATTAGAATTAGGAATGCTTAATGCCTACCTTTAGTGGATACCTAATTGATTCCCCCCCCAAAAAAAATTGTGGTCTCTTTAATGATGTTCAAGTTGCAACATTGAAGCTGCTTTGGTGGTGCTATCTAAATAATAATCTGTTTGCAAATGCCAGATGAAAACTCTTTTGTGGGCAGATTGAGCTGTGTGCTGAATTAAACACAAATCAGTTTAGGCATCTTCAGTTTTCATTATCTCATTGGAAATTATACATAATGTAAACAGTAGAATCTGATTCACTGATTTTTTTTCCTTAGTTTAATACAAGTGTGCCTCACTTTAAGCAAAATATACGAAATGATTTCTGAAACAGGAGTTTCCTTACTTTTTCAGTTAAAAATATTTGCTTACAGAATTTCTTTAAATAACAAGGCTCCTTTGGCCTATTTGGAGTATTCAGATCACAAAATTCATTTCACACACAACTTCTTTGAAATACCTACATTGCATAAAATGAGGCACACAGATACATGTGCCCATTCCATCAAGATTACCTCATTATTTTGTGGTTATTTTATATTTTTCATTTTGTCATTATTAACACTTTAGTATGCAAGGTTCATTCACTCCCTATTTTAGTTGAGATGAGTTAGTGTTTCTAAGGAGTGTTTCATAATCTCTTGTCCCAAACTAGGCTGGTTTGGGAATCCAGTGGGAGTGACTGAAAACTGAAATTCAAGTCCTGAACATCCTTCCAGAACACAGCCTATCACCCTGTGGAGATAACACACAAACTATCTCAGAGGACCCCCCACCTGTGGCAGTGAAAAATCATGTGAGAGTCATAGTTCAAAAGAAAAAAGTGCTGGGCACTGTGGCTTATGCCTGTAATCTCAGCACCTTGGGACGCTGAGGTGGGAGGATCACTTGAGCCCAGGTGTTTGAGACCAGTCTGGGCAACATAGGGAGACCCCGTCTCTACAAAAAAAATTGGCTAGGCACGGTGGCTCACACCTGTAATCCCAGCACTTTGGGGGCTGAAGTGGATGGATCAGCTGAGGTCAGGAGTTCGAGACCAGCCTGGCCAACATGGCAAAACTCTGTCTCTACTAAAAAAGCAAAAATTAGCCAGATGTGGTGGCACACACCTGTAATCCCAGCTACTCGGGAGGCCGAGTCAGGAGAATCGCTTGAACCTGGGAGACTGAGGTTGCAGTGAGCTGAGATCATGCCACTGCACTCCAGCCTGGGAGACAGAGCAAGGATCCGTCAAAAAAAAAAAAAAAAAAAAAAAAAAAAAGCCGGGCCTGGTGGTGCATGCCTGTAGTCCCTGCTACTCGGGAGGCTGAGGTGGGAGGATCATGTGAGCCTGGGAGGTCTAGGCTGCAGGGGGCTGTGATTCTGCCCCTGCTCTGCAGCCTGGGCTATACAGCAAGACAAAAGAAAAAAGTCAGTGGTAACAGGATTAACTGCATAACCAAATATTATTCCTTCACATTCATGAAGCAGGTCAATTTGAAGCTTGAGGATGACTTCCATTCCTCTAGGTGAATCTACCAAGAAATGCCTTGGTAGAACTAAGAGTGCCAATGGTATCAGCAAGGCCAGTCTGGTTCCCTGTGATTCATGGTAATTCTCACTATGACTTTGACATGGTGTTCCTACACAGTGCCTATCAACATTTGTAGAAACACTGTATAAATGTTTGTTACATTTACTTTTCCTTTTGTCATTAGGTCTTTTATTACAGAGGCCACTCTGCACTCCACAATCACACACTTATGCAGCTCCGCCTTGCCAAGCAGTGTAGACCCTCACAGATTTTGGATAACTATCCTTTCATCGTTCTCCACGCAGTGTCCCCAGTGTTGAACTGAAGCAGCTCCTTCCACGTTCCCTGCCCGTTAATTAGCCAGGCCACTGTCCACATTGTCACAAACGTTATATTAACAGAAAAACTGGCCCATGCCGTATTCCATTATGAGAGATTATTTTTAATTCGATTAAATTCCAATGTTTATTCAGAAAACTTGGTAGAGATTGAATTGCTATATGTACTTTCTTAGTCTTCTTCATATCATATTTTGGCCATTTATCTTCTACACCTGGCTGACCTGCATGTTCCTTGTGGTGTGACTTCCACTTGGTGTTTGCGCTTTGCTTTGTTTTCCAATTTAAATTGTGAGATACATTTTTAAAACTATCTAAGAAATAGCCCTGATATTGAAATGGCTTCTGTGGAATAGGTTTGACAGATGTAAGTCTTTGATTCTTCGGCTTTGGTTTTTGTGCCTGTTACAGTTTTACACACATCCATTCAGAGGAAGACATTACCATCAATGTGTTGTTTCTTTTTTCAAATTCCAGTGTGTTTTTAAAGACCCATATTTCACTAAGCAGTGTACTTGTTGAAACTGATGTGAGTAACTTTGTTTCCGCATGTGATAAAGCCTCAGATACTGGAGTTTGCCAGGGGTAAAATGGCTGGATTCAGGAATGTTTAGCTGACTCATTGCAAGAAGTTATCCTGTAATCCCAGCTACTCGGGAGGCTGAGGTGAGAGGATCACTTAAGCACAGGAGGCTACAGTGAGCTATGATTATGCCACTCTACTCCAGCATGGATGACAGAGCGAGACCTGCTAATGAAAGAATTATGTTCCAAAAGCCAGCTAAGCATTTTTGTAAATGAGAAGAGTTTGTGTTTCATGGCAGCTTCAAAGAGGGGGAAACATGAAGAGGAAATAAATGAAAGACTATCTCGGTTTATTAAGGACTTTGCAAAGGATTCCGATGAACACCAGGTGGAGAAGATGCATAGGGCAATGCTGTGGGGAGGGTCACGGAGTCTCCATGCCCTCTCTGGGCACACCACCTGCCAGTCACCTCCACATGTTCAGCTGCATCCTAATTTTTGTATTTTTAGTAGAGATGGGGTTTCGCCATGTTGGCCAGGCTGGTCTCGAACTCCTGACCTCAGGTGATCTGCCCACCTCGGCCTCCGAAAGTGCTGGGATTATGGGAGTGATTCACAGTGCCCGGCTCAAAATGTGTTTTGAACAGACCTTTCTCACCACTTCCACCACAGTTCAAGTCACTAGTCTCCTTTGGTACTGCCCCCAGCTCTGACCCTAGCCACCACTTACAATCCATTCTTCACATGGCACACAGAGTCAACCTTTAACAGAGCAAATCAGAATGAGTTGCTCTCCTGCTGGGAACACTCCAGTGGCTTCCATTTCTATATCATGAAAATGACCTACACGTGTCTCACCGTGGCCTGCTTAGGTCTTGTCTGACTTGGTTCCTGATTATCTGTCCTACTTTATCTTTTATGACTCTTTGACCCACTCACTTCACTCCAGCCACAGAGGCTTCCTGACTGTTCCCTGAACCACCATGGAGCCTGTCCCTAGCCACTCCCTCTGCTTAGAATTCTCTCTTCCTTCAGGGCCTGGCCCACACGTGGTCTCATTAGGAGGGCCTCCCTGACCACACTCTCTAAGGTGACATTTTTCCCTCCCCTTCCCTGCTTTATTTATCTTTTGTTTGTTTGTTTGAGATGGAGTCTTGCTCTGTCGCCCAGGCTGGAGTGCAGCGGCATAATCTCGGCTCACTGCAAGCTCCGCCTCCTGGGTTCACGCCATTCTCCTGCCTCAGCCTCTTAAGTGGCTGGGACTACAGGCGCCCGCCACTACGCCCGGCTAATTTTTGGTAGTTTTAATAGAGACGGGGTTTCACCATGTTATCCAGGATGGTCTCGATCTCCTGACCTCGTGATCCGCCCGCCTTGGCCTCCCAAAGTGTGGGCATTACAGGCGTGAGCTACTGTGCACAGCCTTGCTTTATTTATCTTTATGGTACCCATCACCACCTGACATTAGGCTGTATGTTAACATGTTTGTTTGTTGTTTTTCTTCTGCTATAAATATATGTTTCATGAGGACAAGACTTTGATGAATGCTGTATCCCCATCACCTGACCAATAGCTGAGATATAAAGGACAGTCAGTAGGAATGAATGAATGAAAAGGCAATATTTCAGCCGGGTGCGGTGGCTCACGCCTGTAATCCCAGCACTTTGGGAGGCTGAGGCGGGCAGATCATGAGGTCAGGAGATTGAGACCATCCTGGCTAACATGAAGAAACCCCGTCTTCTACTAAAAATACAAAAAAATTAGCTGGGCATGGTGGCGGGCACCTATAGTCCCAGCTACTCAGGAGGCTGAGGCAGGAGAATGGCTTGAACCTGGGAGGCAGAGCTTGCAGTGAGCCGAGATTGGCCACTGCACTCCAGCCTGGGTGACAGAGCAAGACTCCGTCTCAAAAAAAAAAAAAAAAAAAAGGCAATATTTCTTTTGGAGATAGCTGGCTGTGGCTGGAGATGGACTCCAGGAACTGGAAGTTAAGACTTCCTCAGGATATTGTGACCTGCTTTCAGTGTTCCTGAGTGTTAAACAGAGCATTACCTTGTAGTGACTGGGAATATCATTCCTGAGCCTCTAAAGCAGCGGTCCCTAAACTTTTTGGCAGCAGGAGCCGGTTTTGTGGAAGACAATTTTTCCATGGAACAGGGATGGGGGGATGGTTTCGGGATGATTCAAACACATTATGTTTATTATGCACTTTATTATTATTACACTGTAATACATAGTGAAATAATTATACAATTCACCATAATATAGAATCAGTGGAGCCCTGAGCTTGTTTTCCTGCAACTGGATGGTCCAGTCTCAGGCTGACAGTGACAGATCATCAGGCATTAGATTCTCATAAGGAGCTCGCAGCCTAGATCCCTTGCATGTGCAGTTCACAATAGGGTTCATGCTCCTATGAGAATCTAATGCTGCCACTGATCTGGCAGGAGGCAGAGCTTAGGCAGTAATGTGAGCAATGGGGAGCGACTGTAAATACAAATGAAGCTTCGCTTGCCTGCTCACCTGCAGCTCACCTCCTGCTGTCCAGCCGGGTTCCTAACAGGCCACAGATCAATACCAGTCTGTGGCCCCAGGGTTGGGGACCTCTGGTCTAAAGCCAGCCGATCACTTTCACATATTTCCCACATACTCTCATCACCTACGTGCAGATGCTTCCAACATTCTAATCTTCTCAGTCTAACACTTTCAACAATAAACCAACACCAACAGTTACAACATCATCTTACAAAAGCTTTCTCAAAAAACATCCATTAAATGTATTGCATTTAAATATTTAGTTCTTGTTACTAGCCAATTGAAAACAATTCAAAATTACTTTCTTAGAAATTCACAACAGCATTGTTATGATTTCCAAGCTCACTAGTCATTTTTCTAAACTATCACCCCAGTTATTTTCAAAGCTTCCTTCCAGGGGCAAATTGATCCCTACAAGAGACTTTTCACCGTTCTCCCCAGCACCCTCATGAAGCCATAATGAAATATGGGCCATCTGGTATCCTCTTTCTATCCACTGTCAGGGCACCTGTGGTGCCCTGGGCAGAGATATCTCCACTGATAACTTGTAACCTTGTAATCTGATAAGATCTCTGCCCATCCACATAAAAAGTTTGATGACCTAGAACCACTGCTAAGATCACAGTCACTGGTCTGCCATTGATCTTCTACCACTATGTCACACAGAAAAGCAACTCTCTGTCCCTTGGCTCAGGGATGGGTGCTCTAGGCCAACGCTATAACCATCTAATGACATTATTCTTTGAGTATTAGCCCCTTTAAAGGAGTCTTTTACCCCGAGACACCCCCTCAGGGCTGGGGGAGCTGGATACACAAAAGGTTTCCAGCTGCATCCCAGGGAGTCCTAAGGAACCGTCCCTCCCCCAACCTATGCATCTGGAGGTTAATGGTAGAGGGGTCGGATCCCTTTCTCTCTTCTCACCCTAGAGCCGGATCCCATTTCCTATCTCAGGAGCTGACATTCTTTGGGAGAGGGAAAACCTGCTTCTTGTTATATAACCATCAGTTGCTTTTAGGCAATATCAAATAAGCCAGAAAACAAAGTGACAAAAAGTGCAAGCTGCCTCTCCTTGTTTAAAGAGAGAGAGTCAACCACTAACCTGCCAATTTGTAACTGTAAGGTAAGATGGGATTAACTCACCCAGAAGGCAGACAGCAAATATTAACTACTGAACCTGGCTTGTTCTTTTGGAAAACAAGTAAATAAAAATGTAGGTGGTTTTCAACATTTTGGATTATGTGCTAATTATCATAGTTGTTAAAAGGATAGGGGGAAAATCTCTTGGGTACAGTTTCCTGCCAGGGGGTGAGATGATATGAGGTGTGGGGGAAGGGGGTCTCCCCAGGAGAAGCATGAGTCTAAATATTGGCTAAAAGGTCAAGACAAAAAAACAGTGTCACAAAATGACTTTGTGAAGGAGTTAGTGCCATTAAATGTTAATATTGCACTCTTTGTTCCTGCCTTAAGAACCTGTTCTAAGCCTTTTCTATCTACTTGCTTTGAAACTTTTGCTCGACTCCTTTAAGTTTAGCACAGCAACATTTTTTAGAGACAGAACAACAATTTAGGGGTGGGGGAGACTGATGCTAACAGATTTTTATGGTGGCTTATTTATGGTGCAAGCTAATCACCTAAGGCTATTTTTCTTTAGAACACTACCAGGATGAATGGTTGGTATTTAATTATTTACAAAGCACTTTGCCATCGCTTTCTATTTGTTTTTCTTCACGGTCCTCTTATATTGATAGCTTCATATGGGATAATGTATGGGGGATAATGTATAGTTATAGTGTTGGCCTAGAGCACCCATCCCTGAGCCAAGGGACAGAGAGTTCCTTTTCTGTGTGACATAGTGGTAGAAGATCATAAAATACATAAAGTCAGATGATATTATATCATTATATTATTATTATAATACTTCTTTTCTATATCACTGTTATAGCTATTAATCTTTACAGAGAGCAATGTGACTCAAACTATAGCTGAGACTTACTCCATATCCAAAAACCCCCCTAAGAAATGGGATATCTTCTTAAAACTGCTCTCTGACAACATGGTCTAGGACATAAGACTGAAGGATCTCATAGGATCCCCACTGGTGCTGAGCGTGTGTTTGTGCATACACATTTGTGAGCACATCCACGTCTTCATCAACTCAAAGTCTTGAGAGAAAGAGGGAAGGGAGTCTGGAAGGTTTCGCCATTACAGGAATCTCTTTGCTGTTTGCTGAGTTGCTGCTCATGGCCAGTTGGAAGTGTCATCATTAATGTCTTTGACAGTCACTAACCAGCTCATTCCCCACAGACTGCGTTCTTCACAGAAATTGTCTCTCTCTGCTGTCACCTGTTCCACTAATCCACACGGCTACTAATTGACCTAATGAGCAACTGACAACTTGTTCTCTCTGAGGTGACAGTCTCACCATTCTCCTGGTGGCCCGAGCCTTCATGGTCAGTGGCTCCCTGGCCACACTACACAGCGCAGCCTCCTGGGGGCGGTGAGTGACAGTTAAGCTGTCACAGTGCTCCAGGCTGCGTGCTTGAATATTCCACAGTCTTTGCTCAGTGGGACTCAGTCTATAAAAACAAGCAGGCTAGGCATAGTGGCTCATACCTGTAATCACAGCACTTTGGGAGGCAGAGGTGGGTGGATCACTTGAGGCCGGGAGTTCCAGACCAGCCTGGCCAATGTGGTGAAACCCCATCTCTACTAAAAATACAAAAAAATTAGCTGGGCATGGTGGCACACACCTATAGTCCCAGCTACTCAGGAGGCTGAGGCAGGAGAATTGCTGGAACCCAGGAGGCAGAGGTTGCAGTGGGCTGAGATCGCACCACTGCATTCCAGCCTGGGCAATAGAGCAAGACTCCATCTAAAAAAAAAAAAGGCAGTCTGAGCTTTCTCATGCCTCCTGTGTCACTCTGAGTACATTCAAGGCCATGCAGCAGACCCTTGCCTGTTGCTCTCCAAGGCCTGTGAGGGCTCCCCTTGACTGCAGTGCCTTCTGGAGCCATGGAGCCAGAAAAGGATCTTTTACTACCTGAGAAAATGATACCAATCCCTGATCCCAATCAGTGATGGGGGCGGGGCAGGCAGGGGGGCTGAGAGGTTTCTTCCTTCATGTGGCCCAGTGAGACAGAGAACTTCTCCAGCAGGTGCCATGCAAGGGACAAAAAGGGATAGGGACTTGGGGGCGGGGACAGCACAGCAGGGGCGTTTCCTTCCTTCGTGGGAGGGATGCTGGGCATCTTTGTGCTGGTCAGTGTTTGTACCTTCTCCCTGGGTCCCCTGTGTTTGTGACGACATCCGGAGTAGACAGCATGGGTCCTCAAGGCTGACTCAGCCTCACGCATTCCAGGAGAGATGTAGTAATCTCTCACGCCGCCCTCCTTGGCTGGGACCCTGCTGCTAGCCCTGATGGCATCTTTTTGTGAGTTAGAAAAGGCTGTCTTTCCCCAAGGCCCTAGACTGTCATCTACTGGAAAGTGGTTTTAGTAAATACACACAATACAGCCACTAGGATGCAAGTGGCACCTTGAGTATTGTGCGGTGTGGTCGGAGAAGGTGGAGGAGGGGAGGATCATGAGGCCTGGCTTTCGTGACTTTGGTCAAGATGAGGCCAGGCCAGGTCCCACAGTCCTGCAGAACTAGCGTAGGGGCCGTGGTGGTAAAGACATCACCTGGGGCCCAGAGTAGGTAACAGAAGTGGTGGCCTAGAGAGGGTTAGGTGTGCAGGGGTCTGATGGTGGCTGGGCTCAGGACCTGGCCACAGTGTCACAGGCTTCTCTGAGGCTGTCAGCACGTCAGCAGAGGAGGAAGGAAGCTGCCTTGCATGTGACGGAGAGCACAGGTGGAGCCAACTTTGGGGGAGCAGCAGTTAGAAATGTGGATTCTGGATCAGGTGCGGTGGCTCATGCCTGTAATCCCAGCACTTTGGGAGGCTGAGGCAGGCGGATCACCTGAGGTCAGGAGTTAGAGACCAGCCTGGCCAACGTGGTGAAACCCTGTCTCTAGTAAAAATGCAAAAATTAGTTGGGCATGGTGGTGGGTGCCTATAATCCCAGCTACTCGGGAGGCTGAGGTAGGAGAATTGCTTGAACCCAGGAAATGGAGGCTGCAGTGAGCTGAGATCATACCACTGCACTCCAGCCTGGGCGACAGAGTGAGACTCTGTCTCAAAACAAAACAAAA